>NC_142366.1:6931385-8145551 GCF_059441175.1 Urocampus carinirostris | reverse complement strand
CTCCAAGGCCTCACGTATAGCCCCAGATTTTTCCCCAGGATTTTCAAACAAGGGGCAGCACTGCGTCGCAGTGGTTAGCGCTTGTGCGGCACAGTTCATGTCATGGGAACCTGTCGTGGGTTCAAATCCAGCTCCAGACTTTCTGTGCGAAGTTTGTATGTTCTCCCCGTGCTTGCGTGGGTTTCCTCCGGGCACTCCGGTTTCCTCCCACATTCCAAAGACATGCATTTCAGGTGAATTGGCCGGTCCAAATTGTCCCTAGGTGTGAATGAGCGAATGAGTTGTCTGTCCCTGTGTGCCCTGCGATTGGCTGGCAACCAGTTCAGGGTGTCCCCTGCCCACTGCCCGATGATTGCTGGGATGGGCTCCAGCCCCCCCGCGACCCTACTGAGGATAAGCGGTACGGCTAATGAGATGAGATGAGATGAGATTTTCAAACAAAGTTTTCCTCCAAGTCATCAGAGGGATACCCAAATTTTAACACATACAAAATGTAAGAAAAAAGTGTTTACTTACATGTTTTTTCGCATTGTATCTATATGTATTTCATTGGTATTTTTCTTGCTTTTTTTCTCAGTTATTGCACTATGAAAACTGTTTCGTCTTTGACTTTCTGAGCTGTGTTGCCGACCTCTTTTCTGGACCTGTTTCTGTTGTGCTCCCCCGTCCTGGCCATCAACCTGTTTTCTCGCTGCCTCTTCTGCGTTCCTACCCTCTGCTACTCGTGACCGACGACCATCGGATCGTGGATGCAAGCACTGCTCTCTTTATTAATAAAAACTGAGTAAAACGAACGCTATTGGGTCCTGTCTCTGTTCCTAGCTTGTGACACAGCACCCAAGAAAGCTAGTCCCTATATTGTTTATGTGTGAAGTAGTTGAAGAGGTTTGGAGTGTTTGGGAAGTCTTTGTGAAGAATCCCTAGGCGTTGTATAGCAGGTGGGTGCAGCAATTGTAAAACAAATGGCAAGCAGCCAAAATGGGGCGAACTGGCAAAAGTAACACACAGAGAACCAACAGGGGCTAAACCAGCCAGGACACGGCAGGCTAGCCAGCTGCTGAAAACAGCTAACTGGGACCAAAAACATCTGTAAGCCTTCGGGACCCTGGACACCAAAAGGGAGCTATCCTGAAAATAGTATACCAATTGCTAGACAAAATTGAAAAGTCTCAATCACCTACCTAAAAATAGGAGAAAGCAAAAAAGGAACAAACGCTGAACATGAAAGCAGGTTAACTTACCTCACGCAGCTTTTGATGATCATAGCACGCATCTCCGACAAAACAGTCAGAAGTCTCCAAGCAACACTTTAAGCAAAATTCCAGTTTCTCCAAGCAGAAGTTAGCTGTGTGCAAGCGTTGTTTACAACAATCTCTGCCTGTTTTTCAACCAGACCTGCCATTGTTTTTTTTGTTGACGTAAAAGCCCTAGTTGATATGAGGCAAATCGGCCAATGCCTGGACTACATAACACCTTCTGTGTCTAATTGAAAACAATTGTCTTTTATAATCCCTAGCATAGACCCAGCTTTTTATCCGTTTTTTCTCCCTGTCATAAAGTATATGCCCATCTTTTTATTCAAGATTTTTTTACACTTTATCAGTATATGCCGAGCATTTTCCTATTTTTTCTCAAGCCATGAAGTATATGCCCAGCTTTTTCCTCAGTTTTCTACAAATCATCAAATAACATTTTCTACTGAGTTTTTTTTTCAAGTTATTGAATATATTCCCAGCTTTTAACCCAGACTTGTCCTCCAATTTATCAGTTTTCTCCAAGTTATGAAGTTAACGCCCGCATTATTCCCAGGTTTTTCTCCAAGTCATTAAGTATACACCCAGCTTTTTCCCAAGTTATTATCCGAGTCATTAAGGTTAAACCCATATTTGTACCCACATTTTTGCTTTAAGTCAGCAAATATATGATCTTTTTCTCCTTGTCAACAAGTGTACGCCCAGCTTGTTACCCGAGTTTTTATGCAAGTTAGGTGAAAGCCCAGGTTTCCTCCCGAGTTTTTTCTTCAACTCATCAGGTATAGTGCTGGAGCTTTTCCCAGAGTTTTTTGTCCAAGTCAACAAGTATAAATGCAGTATTTTACTGGAATTTTTCATGCAATTTATCAGCATGTGCCCAGCTTTCTACCCATTTTTTTTTCTCCCTGACATCAATTACATGCCCAGCTTATACCCGACTTTTTTATCCAAGTTAACAAGCATACCCGTAGCTTTTTGCCCAGGGTTTTCTCCTCATAATCAAGTATACGCCCAGCTTTTTCTTTAAGCCGTCAAGTATACTCCTGGCTTGTAGTTGTATTTCTCGACAAGTCCCCCGAACTGTGTAGAAATAATGACTGTAAACTCCTTGTTCATTATATTGTTGACGTTAACCGGCAACTTGTGTGAATAGCCGCAAAGTCCGGGCACTAAAAACACCTCTCAGGCAGCATTAAATATTTCCCGACTCCACCGAATAAAGCTCTCGCGCGCTTACCCCGGAGGCGATTTATTTTGGCCATCACTATTTTGTGCTGAACACGCCAACAGTGACGCACAAGCTAACAGTGTCAGCAGCGTTCACGGTGGGGGTTTTGGGCGATGTCGAAATCAGAGCTCACTCTACAGCAGCGGTTCTAATGGAGTCCTAAATGAAGGTAGATGGCGTTCCCGCGCCGGCTAATGATTTGAGCGCTCGCCAATAAAGCAACACAATTAAATGCTTGACTCACAAAAACAAACTGCGAATAAGAATTCAGCATCCACTTATTTAGAAGACAGGAAGCAGTCCAGGGAGCTGACTCTTCACTACATAACGCAATTAGAGTGTGATACTCCTCCCCAGGATGGCACGTGTCGACCATTGCTGAACTTAATTGAACCTGGATTAAATGTATATATATCCATCCAGCCATTATCTGCATTGCTCATTCTAAGTAGGGTCGCGGGGGTGCTGGAGCCCATTCCAGCTATCTTCGGGCAGTGGGCAGGGGACACCCTGAACTGGTTGCCAGCCAGTAGCAGGGCACACAGGGACAGACAATTCGCTCGCTCATCCACACCTAGGGACAATTTCAACCGGCCAATTAACCTGACATTCATGTTTTTGGAATGTGGGAAGCACGGGGAGAACATGCAAACTCCACACAGAAAGTTCGATCTCACGACCCCAGAACCGTGCGCCGCACACGCGCTAACCACTGCCATGCTATATATATATAGTCTCCCCTCCTCATTCGACCCCTTTCAGTTTGCCTACAGGACAAACCGCTCCACCAGGGATGCCATCTCCTCTGCGCTTCACCTGAGCCTGACACATCTAGAGGAGAAGAACACCCATGTGCGGATGCTGTTCCTGGACTTCAGTTCAGCATTCAACACCATCATCCCACAACATCTGGTAGACAAGATGAGACTCCTGGGTTTCAACACCCCCCTGCGGAACTGGCTGCTGGACTTCCTCTGTGACAGACCCCAATCAGTGCGGATAGGTCAGAACAGTTCAGATGTCATCTACCTCAGCACGGGCTCCCCCCAAGGCTGCGTCCTAAGCCCCTTGCTGTTCACCTTGATGACACACGACTGCGTCCCTAGGTCCGCCACAAACCACATCGTGAAGTATGCTGACGACACAACAGTGGTGGGCCTCATCAGGGATGACAACGACCTGGCCTACAGAGAGGAGGTGGAGCAGTTGGTGGGCTGGTGCAGGGACAACAGCCTGGTCCTGAATGTCGACAAAACTAAAGAGATCATTGTCGACTTTAGGAAAAACCAGCCCAACCATGCCCCACTTTGCATCAACAACAAGGCTGTGGAGGTTGTCAGCAGTATCAAGTTCCTAGGGGTGCACATTACAAACAAACTCACCTGGTCCGTAAACACTGCATCACTGGTTAAGAGGGCACAGCAGCGCCTGTACTTCCTGCGGAGGATGAGGAGAGCCCACCTGCCCCCACCCTCCCTCATTACATTCTACAGGGGCACCATAGAGAGTATCCTGACCAGCTGTATCTCTGTGTGGTGTGGAGGCTGCAGCGCTACCGACTGGGGTAGTGTGAGGAGGGTAACGAGGACAGCAGAGAAAATAATCGGGACTACACTTCCCTCCATTCAGGACATTGGCCAGAAGCACTGCCTATCCCATGCAAAAAAACATTACCGGGGACCCCTCTCACCCCCATCATGGACTGTTCACTCTGCTAGCCTCTGGGAAGAGGTACTGCAGTGTGCGGTGCAGGACCACCAGGCTCCGCAATAGTCTAGTCCCCCTGGCCATTAGACTGTTAAATGGTCAATCTAACATATAGTTAACTTAAATCTAAACGGCTGCTAATCTGACTTTTGCACTACTGGCAGTTTTTTTTATAGCTTGCCACTCCTTGCACATTGCTCTCTGCACTATTGTAATTACAGCGTTATTGTTACAGTGTTAATGTTACTGTGTACCTGACTTGTTAACCTGACTGCCCATATTGCACATCTGGTTAGCTACACTTCTTGCACTATCGGCACTATGGTAAAATACTACACGTAGCCAAAATACAATACAACATTATTTATATCTGTACATTCAAAGAAACTGTGGGGGTCAGATGCATCGACATTTCGTTCTGTATACACGTGTACTAGAATGACAATAAAGTAGATCTGAATCTGAATCTGAATCTGAATATATATATATATATATATATATAAATATAGATGTCACTGCTAAATCATGGTTCGCACACTTTTTTCATGACAAAATTCAAGCACTTTCAAAACCAATTTTTCAATTTCTCCAGTTCCAATTATAAGAAGAAATTTGGCGTGAATCATGAACTTTGCAGAGCCCAACATATACCTGTGATTTGAATATGACTTTTTTTAATCTTGCTTGTGCATTCATCAAAAGGTGTGATTTTTATATCTTGAGTAAATTTAAAAATATCTGTCTTCGAGACAACTCTCTACTCATAACTTTGGGGTAAAAATGAAAATGAAATACGTAACATGTAGTTTACATTCTCTGTTGCAGGACTTGTATCCCATTGCAATTCACAACTGGGAAACGCAACCCTCGATTTTTTTTGCATGGTTCACAATAAGTGTACGTACTTGCCCAAGACACACCACAGGAAACGATGCCCCTACGACCAAAGTGGTTAAGGGATCCAACCAACCAACTTGATACATAATCCTTGCACTAATACACTTTTTATACATTCATACTTAGGTGAAGCGTATGCTTAGCGAAAAAGAAACACAATCTAAGTTAAGCTAGTACTCTCCATGAATTATCTTTTGGATGACTGGAGAGCACCGAGTCTTCCATTGTGAAGGGTGAGGTCCAGCATGCTGTATGTAGATTATTTCCACATGTTAGCCATCAGTTGTGTTTTCTGTTTTATACCTATTGTTTATTAAAACGGCAGCCTCCCAGCATTTTGGCCTTTTGACCCATTTTTTTGGCGCAATGTGTATAGGGTGATGTCGCTTTGCATGAGAACGCCGTGCAAACTAATGCCAGCTGCTGTTAATCTTGAGCAGAGAAGAACTGCCATGGCTGCCAGGCGTGTTTGGCATCATTTTCAAAGCAAACTTGTTTTATGTTTCTTCATATAATGCATGGTTCGTCAAGCTAGACTGCTAAGAAACATGAAAATAATGTCAAGCACTTATAAGCATTTCACCCAAAATTCAAGCGTTTTTTAAACCTTAAAAACACAACGTTAAAATTCAAGCATTTTCAAAGATTTCAAGCACTCATGCAAAACTTGATAGAGACGCGGTAGAAGTGTGTAGGAGTAAGCAAACGGCCATAATTGCAGCCATAATTTGCAATATCGTTGACTACACCAATTGAAACGTAACAATCTCAGTTTTTTTGAGAACACTAGTGTGCATTGGCTGTAATCAGATAAAGTCACTAGTTACCTGTCAAATGTAATCAGTAACACTAAATAATTGAAGTAACGTAACTGGATTACTTTTGGATTACTCCAACACCAAACATGTTAAAAAAGACAAAAACAAATTAAATACAATTACTAGATTGTGTGGGCAGCTCGGCAGCTGAGTCTTTACAGTTCTGAGGTCATAAGATTGAAGCTTCCTGTGCGGAGTTGGCTTAGGGATCCCCCAGGGCTCGTACGGGTGCTTGAAATCCTTAAAAATGGTTTAATTTTATTATGATGTTTTTAATGATTAAACAGTGCTTGAATCAGGGGTGAAGTGCTTGTAAATACTTGAGATTGTTGCCATGTTTCTCAACACGGCTGTTTAAAAATTACACTGACACTGCTTTATGGTGGCTTCGCTTTGCTAATCTATTTCTTCTTCTCTCGCAATTAACGGTTGCAGGCATTAATTTTATTTTAATTTTAAAATCTTATTGCCTTAACTCATCTCATCTCATTAGCTGCACCGCTTATCCTCAGTAGGGTTGTGGGGGTTGCTGGAGCCCATCCCAGCCGTCTTCGGCAGTGGGCAGGGGACACCCTGAATGGTTCCCAGCCAGTCGCAGGGCACACAGGGACAGACAATTCGCTCGCTCATTCACACCTCGGGACAATTTGGACCGGCCAATCAACCTGACATGCATGTTTTTGGAATGTGGGAGGAAACCGGAGTGCCCGGAGGAAACCCACGCAAGTACGGGGAAAACATGCAAACTCCGCACAGGAAGGTCAGTAGCTGGATTTGAACCCATGACCTCAGAACTGTGCCGCACACGCGCTAACCGCAGTGCTGCTTTGCCTTAACTCATCATGAGTTAATCTTGGATTTTTATCTTCTTAATATACATGTAGGGAAGCACAGCGGCGCAGTGGTTAGCGCGTGTGCGGCACAGTTCTGAGGTCATGAGATCGGACCAACTGTGCGGGGTTTGCATGTTCTCCCCGTGCTTGTGTGGGTTTCCTCCGGGCACTCTGGTTCCCTCCCATATTCCAAAAACATGCATTTCAGGTTAATTGGCTGGTCAAAATTGTTCCTAGGTGTGAGTTGTCTTGTCTCTCTGTGCCCTGCAACTGGCTGGCAATCAGTTCAGGGTGTCGTCTGCCCCCTGCCCAAAGATGGTAGGGATGGGCTACAGCACCCACGCAACCCTATTGAGAATAAGCAGTACAGATAATGGATGGATGGACTAAATTGTGTTTAGCATAAAAGGACAAAGTAACTTTGAAAAAGAATTTGAGAAAATCAAGGTCTGCTATTTGCCTGTAGTTCCACAAAAAGTGCTCAAATGTTAACCTTGTATTATAGTTTGTTAAGCAAAAATAACATTTTGTCTTCACACGCCAAACAAGATAAGCTCTGTTTTAGTTTAGAATGAGAGGACATTAATAACCGAAAAGTGTTTCAAACACACCCATTTTTCACTTTCTAAATTTCAAACAAACTTTTAATTGCTTAAAGTGTGGAGGCGAAGCCTCTTGAAAGTTTTCAGATTTATAAGGCAAAGGTAATAATTCTCACAAAATAACCAAGGTTATCATATACCGCATTTTGAACAACAACTAATTGCAAAATGCAAACAGAAGAAAGTCTCAAATTTACTCCATGTCTCTGAACGCATCACTAGCGAACAACGCTGTGGTGTTTCATCCAAGTGATTTGAATTATGACACAATTCGTTTTTCGGCACATTGTGTTTAAGTAAATATATAGTTTTAAATAAAACTGTAATCCTCCAAAGTAATTCATTTTTTTAACAAAATATACTGTACATGTAATTTAATCATGTATTTTCTTTGTAACTGTAACGGAAAACAATGACATTATTTTTGTATCCTGATTACGTAAGGCCAATAAATGTTGTAATCCATTACCTTTCCACCCTTCAAGTATTAAGTTTGTTTTGAAAAATGAATTAGATGCTAGGAAAGTAGGCTACAAATACCCTTTTACAAAAACCCTTTTAACATGACCAATTGAAACACACCCAGAACGATGTGTTAGAGTGCAAATGCTGCCATCAAAATGAATTACAGTCAGTTTAGTAATATGGTATTTAGTTCGTTATGATGAAAAATAATACGCCACTAATTGATATGCCAGAGAAGCGCGCTAGAAATCCACGAATGGACTAACCTTTTGTTGGATGTGCTACAAGGTATATTGGAGCAATTATAACATGGCAGTCATCATCATTGCCTTAATTTACATATCGTTGTTTGACACGACCAATTGAAAAGTGACAATCACTGAGCACCTTTTGAGAAGCAAGTGTACAATCACTGCCAAAGTAAAAAAAATCATAGTCAAGTGAATGCAAAATTTTGAGTTTGATACGATGAAATCATCTCATCTCATCTCATCTCATCTCATCTCATTAGCTGCACCGTTTATCCTCAGTAGGGTCGCGGGGGTGCTTGAGCCCATCCCAGCAATCATCCGGCAGTGGGCAGGGGACACCCTGAACTGGTTGCCAGCCAATCGCAGGGCACACAGGGACAGACAACTCGCTCGCTCATTCACACCTAGGGACAATTTGGACCGGCCAATCCACCTGAATTGCATGTCTATGGAACGTGGAAGGAAACCGGAGTGCCCGGAGGAAACCCACACAAGCATGGGGAGAACATACAAACTCCGCACAGTAAGTCCGGTAGCTGGATTTGAACCCACACAGGAGGTTCCCAAGACCTTAGAACTGTGCCTGCACACGCGCTAACCACTGCTCCGCCGTGCTGCACGATGAAATCATTTCACTGATAAATTCACCGGAAAGTAGACTTGAAGCCCAGAAATTGAACAAACCTTTTGCCAGATGTGCTATAAAGGTCTTTTGAAGCAATTATAACATCACAGTCATTTTTATGGCCTTAACTAGCATATATTTGTTCAACTCGACCAATTGAAACGTGACTGGTACTGTAAAGTTTTTGAAAAGTTAACGCTACTGTCACGGTTGCCATGACGCCCAATTGGCCCCGCCCGTGTGGCGCCAAATGCGTCTCGTTGACAGATTAGTTTCCATCCTATTTAAGCTCAGTGCTCTCACTCACCCTTCGTCAGTCCGTCAACGAACCTCTGCACTCGCAAGACGTGGGTTTTGACTCTGTCCGGTTTCCTGTTGGTGTTTCCTGTCCAGTTTCGTTCCTTTCTAGTTTGTCCTGTTTAATTTCGAGATCCAGTTTTTATATCAATCCTGTCAGTCCCGTCCTGTCCGGGATCGACCCCATTTGTCCGATATCTGCCAGTGCAATTGGTATCGATCTCGTCGGCCTCTGGTTTCCTGTCATTCCACGCCAGACTGCTGCCTTACGTCTTACGCCCAACGATCGGCAAATCACTGGCATTTGGGTTAACGTGCATGACTGCCCCATTTCCCGTAAAATAAAAGTTTGTGTGAGAAACGTCAAGCATTTGGGTTCTCCTCCTGTTCCTGTTCTTGACAGCTACGATACAATTGCTACAGTCATAAAGAATTACCGTAAATCCGGACTATGAGCTGCAACTTTTTCCCGAAGCTTTCAAACCTGCAGCTTACACAATTATGTGGCTAATTTATGCATTTTTATAGAGGCCACCAGGGGCGCCAAAGCAGATAAGGTAAGAGTCAGAAACGTGGAATAAAGGTTCCATGAATAAAACTAGCATGAACAAACCCTCATCATAGAAAAGATCGAAAGGGGAGCGCTAATTAAAATATTGAGGTGAATTTTACAAGTCTTTTTATTTGCAAACAAATTAATGTGGCGGAACGAAAAGATTACAAGAAGCAACTTCCAACGAAGCAGACATGTTTAAGGCGGATTGTTATTTTTTTGTCAGCCTTATCGAGTAAAATATTTTACACGGTTGGATTTTATGGATTGTCCTTTATGTAGTTAAGCCATATTCGTGGACATTCAGAGAAGTTGGCCAGGGGACACAATGGTGAATTACCTCGTATTTATACTTTCGGGTATTTTGTCTTGTCTTGTGATGTTTCACTGATAAATTAATTTTGAAATAGAGTTTAGCCTTTCCAATGATATGTGTCATGATGTATTTCAGTGACATCGTACAGACAAGTTTATCAAAAGTCCGGTGGCCTACCAGCAGGCTGTAGGAACGTTAATGTGTTAAGGGACCGTATATTATTAAAACTCTTCCTATGTACTGTCTTTCTTTGTAAATATATCGTGTTTCAATGAGGGAGCTTACGGCTTATAGTCAGACGCGCCTGTGTATGTACAAAATGTGTTATTATATTAAACATGTACTGGGCGCGGATTTTGCATATTATATATATTCTTGCTAAGAAAGGGCGCTTAAAGTCCACATATAGAACAAACCTTTTGACAAATGTACTTCCACAGTGTATTGAAGTTATTAACATCACAGTAATTATTACAACCCTAATTTCCATATCATTGTTCGGTTTGGAAATTGTTACCAAAAAATAGAGTGTAGTAGTTAAGAGATGTGGTGGCATTTAATGTTTTGTGATTGTGGTCATTGAATGTTTTGACCTATCAACCATTTCAGTAATACTGTAAAATACAACCGTAAGACCACATTTATAACGCGCACCCGTTATAACATAACGGCTCTAATTTTTATACCTATGTTCTACTTAACCAATTGTTACAAACTCGGTATGATGTTTGCGTTCAATACGATGAAAAATCTACTCATACGTCACTGATAAATACACACAAAAATTACTCGAGCAATCCACACGATGGTTCATCCTAGCAATTATACTACGACAGTTATCATAAAAGCCTTCATTAGCATACAGTTGTTCGACTCCATCAATTGAATCGTAAACAAAATGGTGCGGTAGTATGCAAATGAGCTGTCATGAAGAATTATAGTCAAGTTCGTAAAAATGTTTTGAGTTTAAAACGATGAAAACTAAAATTGTACGCCAGAAAAATCTGCAAAAAAAATCCATAAATAAAACAAATGTTTTGCGGGATTTGCTATGACCCTATATTGTAACAATTATAAAATCATTGTCATCGTTACGGCCCTAAATTTTATATACAGTAGCTTGCCAAGGGCGTCAGGAACTCAGGAGGTAGCTCAGGAGGTAGAGCGCTCGTCTTGGGATCAAGGGATCCCAGTTCGAATCCCGGCTTGTCCGTGTTACATGTCGATGTGTCTTTAGGTAAGACACTGAACCCCTAATACCGCCAATAAGCAGGTTAGCGTCTTACATGGCTGCAATACAAGGCGGCTATTGGGAAATGTGGAGCACATGTAAAGTGCTTTGGGAAGTCATTGACTTGAAAGGCGCTATATAACTGCAAATCATTTCATTTCATTTGTCATGAACCAGAACAGGATCAGGACCCAAACGCATGACGTTCCTCGCAAAAGCCTTTTATATTTTGGGAATTAGGGAGTCATGAACGCTAGGCAGCAGTCTGGTGTGAAATGATAGAAAGCCAGAGGCCGACGAGATCGATACCAGAATAATGAGAGAATAATGAACAGGACAAAAATAGACGGGAACAAAACTGGAACCCGATATTAAACAGGACAAACTGAAAAAATACCGGTCAGGAAATTCCAACAGGAAACAGGACTGAGTCAAAACCCACGTCTTGCGGGACAGTGGTTTGTTGACGGACGGACTAACAAAGAGTGAGAACACTGAGCTTAAATAGACGGAAAGCCAATTTGTCAATAAGCTGCAGCTGGCGCCCCATGGGCGGGCCAGTTGGGCGCCATGGCAACCGCGAAAGAGCTGTTTGATTCGAATGATGTCACGTTACTGACTCACTACGTCTTTTTACTTCAATACATACATTATATGTCAAGTAAAGTGCGCTCGGAAGTCCAGAACATTTTGACAAATGGGCGTTGATATTATACCGAGTCAATTTCAACATCACAGTCACTGTTGCAGCCCTGATTTGCATATCGCTGATTGAAATGTAACCAGAACAGTGTGGTAGTGTGCAATCTGTGCCGTTGTAAAGACTTATAGTGAAGTCAGTAAAAAAGTTTTGAGTTTGATACGATGAAAAAAAAAATATTCCACTCTGATATAAGCCAGAAAAGTATGCTAACAGTCCACAAATAGAACAAACATATTGCTGGATTTGCTCAAACACAATATTATCTAATCTAAATCTAACTCTGAACGTATGTGGCTCATAGGCTCTGAAATGGCTGAACCGATTTTTGTGGAAATTCAAACAGTTGTACTTAAGGCCCATGGGAGTGTTTCTAGCGAAGATTGCTGTCAATAAAAAAACTGATACACATCAGCATTCGAGTACAAGCGGCTCTGGAGCAGAATCCTGCCATGCGGTTCTTTGGCAGTTGTTATGACTCCCTGGCGCTTTTTCAACGAGCTATGGCCCCAAAAACCTCGTCCAGGTAGAATGTTTGCAGTGATTATTTCAGTGGAGGCCAAAACGTCAATCTTATCTTTCAAATGAGACCAGAACTGTCCCATATCCTCCAAATGCTTCGAGGAACAGCATTAAATTAGGTTTGGGTGCATCTTGGATTGGAACTTTGGATTGGCAAATTTGACAGGAACGTTAAGAGGATAATGCACACCCCTATTTTTTAATTAAAAATCGGTGTCACATTTTGTCTACTTCTTCTCACCTCAAACTCAATATTGTAAGTGGCAAACTTTATATATGTTCAACCGTTGCTTGATTCGACCAATTGAAACGTAACCAGCACCGAGCATATCTTGAGAAGCTCTACACTTGTGCAAAATTGCTGCCAT
This sequence comes from Urocampus carinirostris, assembly GCF_059441175.1. Classification (NCBI taxonomy): domain Eukaryota; kingdom Metazoa; phylum Chordata; class Actinopteri; order Syngnathiformes; family Syngnathidae; genus Urocampus; species Urocampus carinirostris. The sequence goes on along the minus strand of NC_142366.1, from coordinate 8,132,885 downwards.
ATTATTGGCGGCAGGTCCAGTAGATGCGGTTTTGTTGTTATCTTTCCGATGCTCACAATGTTATTTGATGCGCCCTCACCTGTCGCGGGATTGATGCTTGCAGCCTGCGGAAACACGGCTAAGATAAGAGTGATTATAAACTCTAGAGAGCCGGCAGCTCGTTTTCTGGCCGGCAGCCCACCAGCGAAACAAGAAGCGCCGACGCTGCGTAGGTGCTATCCCAAACGGATACCAGGGAATCTGTTTATATTCTGCATTGATTTTGAAACACTGAGCTGCAAGGAATCGGAGTGTCTCAAATGTTTTCTTGTTAGGACTAGAAATTTCTGGTCAGGTTTGATTTTCTACGAGTGGGTGTATATTTGGGGATCAGAGAAAGACAGGTGATTAGATCCATTCAGGTAAGGGAAGGGGGAAAATTTATTACACATTTTTGATGTATTTTAGGTGTAGACCAGGAGTCAGGAAACTTTTTGACCCAAAAACCCATAACAGAAAACATTTATATGTATTTATATATTTTTTTACTATGAGAGAGCCATGACACATGTTATAAGACTAAGTCCGAACAAAATTGAATTTGTATGCACATTTTGTTTCACTTTCTGACGCTGGATATTTCAAAACATATAAGAAATACTGCAAGACTGACTTATTTACCTTCAGTGCAGACAGCGGTGTGTGTATTGCTCCACCCACCTCTACCGCTCACCCAATCAAATTAATCTTTGTGCTTGGCTGTCATTTTGGTGTTTACAGTTTTTGATGCGGGCTTTCATCATAAGGTGCCTCAACAGGGAGCATATATTGGTTGATTAATAAGCTTCTATATAAACGATTTCTTAGCAACATATAGAAAAAACGGGATTATGTTGGTGTGACCTCTTGACTGTAAACTGTAGTTGGGACTGTGCACTTTATATACTGGACAAAAAGGAACAGACTGCCAGCGTTAAGTCGACTATATGTATATATGTATGTATAGATAGATAGATGGATGGATGAAAACTTGAGTAGATTTTGTCATCTGGAAATCAGACTCGCCCCCTCCAAGCTTCAGCTCACAAAGTTTATCTCTGAAATTGCTTGGAAAAAAAAATAGTCTAAAGCGTCATGAAGAATAAGGAAACACTGAGAAGCTTCCTCACAGGGAATTCTCACACATGCTGGCTTTTTAATAATGCTTTCTTTGAATCTTTATTGCTGAAGATCGCGTTTGAAAATGTCTGCCGGCGCTCTCAACGGAAAGAAAAACTGGATAAAAGAGTCCACGTTGGGTGGAAAAAGGGAAGGGGAGCATTGTCTGATTGGTGGCCTTCGGGCTGGGCCCGATTGAGGTGATGCAAAAGCTTCCTGACGAATGGAGAAGATCCCTCCCATCTGTCATTTTTGCACCCTGAAGGTCTTTAGTCTTGTGCAAACATGCACTTCGTCTTTCCCGCCTCGTCTCGGGGGAGCTGGTGGTGATTGTCGCCGGACTCTGGAGGAGAACCTGTTTATGTACTACCAGGGTCTCCTGTATCCTTACTAATACTTCACAGAATTGCTTTATGAAACTCACCAAAGCCATGACTACACTTTGCTTTACCACTGCAATCTCTGAGTTTTCTTCTCAACGTTGTCTGACCCATTAAATGTATAAAAAATTCTAGATCACAACCAGTAGTTGATCACCAGACTACTAAAACCTCTAGAACCATTGAATTGCCTTTGCTCAGAACGTTTTCAGACTGATTTGCCTTCCAGCTCATTAGCAAGCCATGTAGACAACTGTTGGATGTATGTCGATCTCATGTAGTGGGAGAGCTATTTTAAAATTGGCTGATCACTAACAAATACACCAAGCATTTTGTCTTATTTTTACAACTGGCTACATGGAGAGGGAAGGGCCTTGTCATTTGGCTCCTTGACTCTCAAGGGCCCGTCCCGCCCCAACTACATTTATTTAGATAGAACAAAGACAGAGAAAGAAAGAGACGCCCTTTTGGGCGGTAAGAATATTTTAAAAGGAAACAAGATACCATCTGGTTTAGAGATAAACATTTTTCTGGAGAATTCTACCTTACAACAACTTTTAATGATTGTAATATTGAGAACCAAGAGTGCTGATAGATGTACAGGATGATGGGAGACTGGACAGAAACATTCTAGACCACAATTTTTTATAGTTGACCATCAGAACCTCAATCATCCAGACTGGACATTCAAGACCACTATAACCTGTAGAACCAATGTGATGCCTTTGAGCAGAGCCTTCGGGTGTCATATTCATCTTTCAGCTCGTTCACGAGCTCTAAAGACAATGTTTAATGATTACGATCTTGAGAAGCAGGTGTGCTGGTAGAAGTAAAACCTGCAAACCTTTGATCATGTGGACCAGGATTAAAGGAGACTGGAGAAACCACTTTTAGATCACCAAAGATTTAGTCTTTTAACTCCATCTTATAGATGACCACAAGGACTTGAAAGATCCTGACTGCACATCCAGACCATTTAAACGTTCAGAACCATATGTTCCTTAGCTAGAAGATTCTGGGACTGATTAGATTTTAGTAAATTAGCAAGATCTGCAGAGGCCTGTTCATGAATGTGGTATTGAGAAGCAGGTATGTTTAAATATGTAAAACCTGACCTTGTGGAGAACAACCAGAAAATCTTTGATCACCCCAAGAACACCTTGACACCATAAAACCTTCTTAACTCCAATCCATGCAACCTTCACATGGACTTGCAGAACCTCTTGATCACCACAAGACCATCTCAAAAGGCAGAAGCTGTAAAACCCAACGTGACAGCCCTTCATAGTAAACGAGCACTCCCATCCATCATATTTTTGTTCCCACAACACGGTCCTCACCTTTCTCACCTTTTTGTGCTCTGGTTGTCGTAGCAACCGCCTCTACGAGGGCCACTCGGCACGGTGGAACAAGTCCATCCCTCACTGTACCTGTCTCATTATTTATTAGCGCTCTGACATGAGTAATGCACAAGCAAATGTTTGTTGACGGGCCATTAATTGGTATCAGCCCGAGTATTCTGAAGTTCACGGCAAGAGTCGACAGACGCCAGCAAGACACAACATGTGCTCGCCGCATTAATCACGTCGTCGTGAATTGCCACATGTGTTGTTTTTTTGTTGTTTTTCTCTTGAGGCAACACATGAAAATAGACTGACATGCTTTATTTTGATATCTTCTCCCTGCTTTTGTGTTAGTTTTACAGTTTGACTGACACTCAAAATAAGGAGAGAAGACACCACGAATGAATTTTGAGCTTACAAAGTAAACAGGAGAAGACACCAAAAACCTAATACTGACAAAATTTAGGTAGATGGTTCAAATCTGTCTCATAGAACCAATTGTTAAGTTTTTTTGTATAGCAGACACTTGAAAAAAATAGAAATGACACCATGGATTAATTTTAAGCTTCCTAGGATATCAGGAGAAGACCATACAAAGCTTTGACAACAATAATGCTACTGGTCAAATCAGGCTCGAATGACCGATTGTTGAATTTATTTATCTGCAAATACTCAAAATAAGAAGAGAAGACACCATGAATGAATTTAATTGTACAAGGAGAACAGGAGATACCCTAAAAACTCACACAAACTAAGTTGGTGGTTGAAATTCTAAGGACCATTTGGTGCATCTTTAGCTTTCTAGACACTTGAAATAAGGAGAAAATACATTTTTCATTCTAAGTATTGGTTATATTCTGCCCGGTTTATTGAAGGCCCAACTTTTATAAAGGTGCTTATTTGGCCTTGATTGTGCTAGCGTGACTAATCCAGTGCCCTTTATTCAACAAAGTCATGCAGGACACCAATTGAAGTCGATTTTTGTCATGGGGTAAAACTATAGGCGAATGCAGGCTTAGTTGCAAGATCATTGATTATTTGCTGCTCGGTTGATTGAGGCCCTACTTTCAAAGGTGCTAATGCAGGCTTGTATTGTGCATGCAAGGCTAATAAAGTGCATTTTCTCCGTAAAAGTCAGGTAGGTTACCAATTGGAGTTGATTTTGGTCCTTGGGTGGCTAAAACTAATGACAAACGCAGGTATTTGTTGACATGTCCGGGGAAGCGGCAGTCAAGCTAGCTTCGGCTCGGACGTGACTCGCCTTCACTCCCCGCAGCCGCTTTCTTTCCTGCTCGTCGACCGTTCGGCTTTTGGTTGACTCTGCGGCGTCGAATCGTCTCTTCGCTCGTTTGAGTGTGCTTCGTCAAGAGCGAGTCGCCATAACGCCGAAAGCGTGTCGCCACAACGTTAAAGATCGGCCATTGTTGACGCTGGCAAACATGGCGGCGCTACTTGTATAGCGACCAACAGTCGGGGAAACTAAGTCCGGCGAAAATAACAACTTGAGACTCAGGGGCGATTGGGTGATGCGACCAGCGGACGGTGCCGTAAGAGGAACGTGAAATTTTTCAAGATGCCGAGCAGAGATAAAGAACTCGAGGAAATTAAAAAGTCACTCGGCTTTTTAATGGATAAAATGGATATCGTCACCAGACAACAAGACACAATTTTGAGTTTAATGGCAGAAATCAAAGACCTAAAAAACGAAAACATGGAGAAAGAAAAGAGGATTATTGCACTAGAAGGACGCGTAGCAGATCTGGAACAGTATACCAGGATAAATGACATCATTATCACCGGTTTGGACATCAAACCTCGGACCTATGCCAAGGCTGTGGCAAATACAAATATTGCAACAGATGCTGATGAGGATTCAGCTGAGCAACAGGTCATTGCTTTTATGAGTAAAAAAGGCATATCCATCAATGCTGAGGACATAGAAGCATGCCACCCATTAACAAGAGGTGACAACCGACCCAAGGCGACCATCGTAAGGTTTGTTAACAGAAAACGGAAACATGAAATCCTTAAGCAAGGAAAAAAACTAAAAGGGACTAATGTTTATTTAAATGAACACTTAAGCAAAAAAAACTCTGACATTGCAAGACAGGCTCGATTTTTGAGGAAAACGAACAAAATACAAGGAACATGGACTTCAAACTGCAGAGTATACATAAAGTTAAACGGCACTCCGGAACAAGCAAAAATATTATGGGTTCGAGAAATGCAGGAGCTGGACAGATTTGCCTGAAGTGTAACAATGGCATCCTGGACTGACAATATGGACACCCTTATTACAGATCACAATAAAAAAATCCATCATAAAATATTAGGCCATGATTTACCGGAACTGAGCATTGTTAATCACACTGACTCCAATAATTCAAGATTAGATGACTTCGATCCTGACCACAAATTCATATCAGCTAGCTCAGACAATTGCAAATATTATACTGGAAATGAATACAATACCTTTGTTAAATCTGAAGACAAATTCTCAATAATACACTTTAACAGTAGAAGTATGTACACAAATTTTGATGACATCACTGAGTACTTACAACAATTTGAGAACCCGTTTAGTGTTATTGCAGTTTCTGAAACGTGGTTCAGTGAGGGAAGGGGTGTAAATTTTGAATTAAATAATTATAATCTAAACTATGTAAATAGAACTAACAAAATAGGAGGTGGAGTAGCTATATATGTGCACAAAAGATTAAAATCGAAAATATTACAAAACATGTCATTTGTCATTGACGATTTACTTGAATGTATTACAATAGAAATTATAAATGAAAAAAGGAAAAATATCATAGTCAGTTGTGTGTATAGAACACCGGGCTCAAATCTGGAAACCTTCACAAACTGGGCTGAAAAAACATATTCAACAATAAGCGCCAAAACACTATTCATTTGTGGAGATTTCAACATCGATCTAATGAATCCAAACAACCATAAAAACATTGATGACTATATTAATATGATGTACAGTATGAGTTTGTACCCAACTATATTAAGGCCTACTAGACTCACTTCACACAGTGCAACACTCATTGACAATATATTTACAAATAATATGGAATTTACAAATGTCAGCGGGTTACTGGTTTGTGATATTTCTGATCACTTACCAGTATTTACACTGTATGATGAAAAGGTTACTAGACAAGAATCAATTAAGGATTATGTTTACAAACGAGTTAGAACTGAAGCGACTATTATATCACTGTATGATGACTTAGTTAAACAAAACTGGAATGCTATATATGGTACAGATGATGTGGATGGTGCGTTTGACATATTTTTGGAAATATTCACCAACAAGTACAACAAAAATTGCCCAATGAGACAAATTAATATTAAGAATAAATCTGTAAATCATCCATGGATAACTAAGGGTTTACATAATGCTTGTAAGAAAAAAAACTACTTATATAGAAAATTTATTAAACTAAGAACTAAGGAAGCCGAAACCCGGTTTAAAACGTATAAAAACAAATTGACAGGAATATTAAGAGCAAGCAAGAAATTATACTATACCAATTTATTACATCATAACAAACGTAATATCAAAGGTATTTGGGATATATTAAATAGTATAATAAAAGGAAATAATGTAAGCAATGCATATCCAAGCTATTTTATTGATAAGAACAGTGAAAATTATAATTTAAATCAAGTTGTGGAGAATTTCAATAGTTATTTTGTAAATGTTGGACCAGAGCTCGCTGCAAATATCCCAGAGTGCAGTGGTAAACAATTTGAGTCACTAATAAAAATGAACTCCAAGACCATGTTTTTATCTGGGGTTACAGAATCAGAAATCTTAGACGTGGTTAACAACTGTAAAAACAAAACGTCTATGGATTGTTTTGACATCGATATGGTACTAATTAAGCAAATTATAAACAGCATTGTGAAACCATTGACCTACATCTGTAATCTATCATTTCTAACAGGCACATTTCCAAATCAAATGAAAATAGCAAAAGTTATACCAATATACAAAAATGGGAACAAGCACATTTTTACAAACTATAGACCGGTATCTCTGCTTCCTCAGTTCTCTAAAATATTAGAGAGACTTTACAATAATAGACTGGAACAATTTGTAGATAAACATAAATTGATTAATGAAAGTCAATATGGTTTTAGAGCAAACAGATCAGCAACAATGGCAATTATTGATGCAGTAGAAGAAATCACCCACAGTATAGAAAAGAAGAGATACGCAGTCGGGGTATTTATTGACTTAAAAAAAGCATTTGATACCATTAATCATAATATACTATTAAAAAAACTGGAAAGATATGGCATCAGGGGAGTGGCTTTGAAATGGATTCAAAGTTATTTGACGGGGAGGAAGCAATATGTAAAAATGGGAGAGTTTTCATCTGAATATTTGGACATCTGTTGTGGAGTACCACAGGGTTCTATCCTGGGACCAAAGCTATTTAATTTATATATTAACGATATTTTTAATGTTTCAAAACTATTGAAAATAGTAGTATTTGCAGATGACACTAACATTTTCTATTCAAATGATAACTATATGGATTTGGTAACCTGTATTAATCGTGAACTAATTAACCTAAAAGTATGGATGGATATAAATAAATTATCTTTAAATTTAAATAAAACCAAAGTAATATTCTTTGGTAATCGTAAGGCAAATCAAAATTTAGAAGTAAAAATGGATGGTGTCACAATAGACATTGTATCAGAAATTAAGTTTTTAGGGGTCATAATAGACAATAAACTAAGTTGGAAAACACACATCAGACACATACAAACAAAGGTATCTAAAAGCATTTCAATAATTAATAAAACCAAAGTTCTTTTACATTATAATGCATTGTATTTATTATATTGTTCTCTCGTTCTGCCATATTTAACATATGGTGCAGAAGTATGGGGAAATAATTACAAAAGTTCACTACAGCCCCTTTTTATCCTTCAAAAACGTGCAATAAGAACCATACACAGGGTAGGATACCGGGATCATACCAATATTTTATTCATGCAGTCCAATTTATTGAAACTGGATGATTTAATAAAATTTTTCACTTCACAACTGTTATTTAAAGTCAACAAAAACATAGTGCCAGAAACCATACAAAGATTATTCACTCGGAAAGAGGGAAATTATAACTTGAGGGGCTGTGGTGAATTCAAAATCCCAAAGGTGAGAACCACCAGGAGATGTATGTGTGTGTCTGTGTGTGGAGTCAGACTTTGGAATAATTTGCAAAATGAAATCAAACAATGTCCAAATATCCATGTGTTCAAATTTAAATACAAAAAAGCATTACTGGCGAAATACAGAGATGAAGAAAATGGGATATGAGGGAGACTGGAAATACTGCACTTCAAACCATGGCTAACTTGTTGTTATTGTGCTATTATCACATCAGAACTGTTATAAATATTGTGTTTATTTTTATTGATATTATCACTGGTGCCGAGTGACATTATGCGCATTATGACGTTGAGGGATGGGTATTGCGAAGATTAGTGTATAAAATATGTGATTATTGTAACTTATAATTATTGATATCTGACCTATGTAATAAGTATATCCATGAGATTTTGTTGTATTGTACACAAGAGGGAGCTATCTATAAAATGTATTTAATAGGGAAGATAAAGGGGTAGGAGAAATAAGCATCTGCTTCTGACTACCCCTTTTCGAACATTTTGTGGGACATTATTTCGTTGTTGACTCATTGTTTTTGTCCTGTTTTTATTTTTATGTTCGAAATAAAATTTTCATTCATTCATTCATTCATGTCTTTGATATACGCTGCTTGATTGATTTGTACGAGGGCCCCGCCTTCGATGACGCTAACTCAACCCTTAATGTGCTAGCAAAGCTAATCAAGTGCGTCTTCTACAACAAAGTCAGGCAGGAGACCCATTTAATTCGATTTGGTCCTTGGTAGCTAACGGTGAAAGCAGGTCTTCGTTTCTAGATCATTGGTTATATTCTGATAGGTTGATTGAAGGCTCTGCTTTCAAAGGCGCTAACGTTGGCCTGGATCGTGAGAGCATGGCTAATTGAGTGTGTTTTTTTCCGACAAAGTCAAGCAGCAAACCCATTGGAGTTGATTTCGGTCCGTGGGTTGCAAATGCTAACGAGACACACAGGTCTTTGTTTCCATATCATTGTTTCTATTTAGCTGAGTTAATTTGCATGAGGGCCCCTCTTAAGCCGCCATCTATGCCTACATTGTGGTTGCCTGGCTGTTTTTTTCTGACAGATTCAGACAGGATACACATTGAGTTTGATTTCGGTCATGAGTTGGTTAACACTAACAACAAACACTGTTTTTTGTTGCCAGATAATTGGTTAACTTGATTGAACTTGATTTGCATGAGGGCCGCCTCAAATAACACTAGCTCGGGCCTTAATTATGCTACCACAGCTAATCAAGTGTGTTTTTTTAACAAAGTCAGGAAGGAAACCCATTGAAGTCAATTTGATCCTTGGTAGCTAATTGTGATAGCACGTCTTTGTTTCCAGATCATTGGTTATATTCTGATCGGTTGATTGAAGGCCCTTATTTCAAAGGCGCTAACGTTGGCCTGGATTCTGAGAGCAGGGCTAATTGAGTGTGTTTTTTCCAACAAGTTCAGGGGTTGGACACCCATTGAAGTTTATTTTAATCTTTGGGTCGCAAATGCTAACCAGAACAGGTCTTTGTTGTCAAATTGTTGTTTCTATGCTGTTTAGTTGATTTGCATGAGGGAGCCACGTCTAAAGCCGCGAACTATGCCTGGATTTTGCTAGCCCACGTGATCAAGTGTTTTTTTCTGACAAAGTCAGCCAGGACACCCATTGGATTTGATTTCGGTCCTGGAGTGGCTAACGTTAACGAAAAAAGAAGGTCTTCGTTGCCAGATAACTGGTTGTATGCTGTTTGGTTTATTTGCACGAGGGCACTGCCTCCAAAGACGCTGACTCGGGCCTCGATTGTGCTAGCTAGGCTAATCGTGTCCTTGTTTTCAAACTGTACCTGGATTTTGCTAGCCCATGTAATCAAGTGTTACTTTCTGACAAAGTCTTGGGGTGGCTAACCCTAACGACAAACGCAAGTCTTTGTTGCCGGATAATTAGTTATATGCTGTTTGGTTGATTTGCACAAGGTCCGCACTCGCAAAGACATTTACCTGCCTTTCGATTTTGCTAGTGCAGCTAATCAAGTGCGTTTTCTCAGTCAGGCAGGAAATGTGAATACGTCCTTTGGAGTCGTTTCGATTAAAAAAGAAAACCTGGATTCCTGGGGGCTTGCTTCCATGTAGTGTTAACTTCCTTTGTCCCGCTTTGATTAGCATTCAGCGCCATGTTTGTGTCTCGTCAAGCATAAAGCCTGCAGCAGTGAGCTTAATAATCCTTTCATTTGCCGACCACCATTTTTATTTGTATATGTTTGCTGGCGCGACAGTGGGAGGTCGCAGATCCCCACTTTTGTCTGGAGCACCTTTTTCGTAGCGGTGAATTAAAAAGGTCGAGTGGAAAACACGTTTGAGACCAAAGGTTGGTCTGATGCTGCTCACTTGTTAATAGAAAAGTACATACTCTGGGTGATGTTTTACAAAAAGTGACCTTTCGAGTGTTTGTTTCACACAAAAAAAAGGTTATATGGTGAAAAAAAAATCTTGATACGAGTGACCTGGCTCGAGAATCAAGTCGTTGCTAGTTTTTGCGCTTTACGCTAGTGAGAAATCGATAGGGGCACATTTTTTCTTCGGTGCGTGTTGCTGTTTGGGATACACCACCAAAAAAAAAAAAAAAAACAAGATGAGCACCAAATACATTTCAATATATGTTTTGCTAGATTCATTCTAATACATGCTTACAGTGCTATGCGAGGTTTTTATTTTGGTTATTGTAGAATGTTTTAACTTCCAGTTATGTTTCTTCAGAAAGGTTATGTAATACATCCTTATATTCCAGATGTGTTCTTTACAGTGTGTGCAAAGTTGACTCTTCCCCCCTTTGATGATTTTAAATCACCACACCAATAATGGACCATACGAACTGTCAAGGTTAAAACTTGAGATTGTATCAAAAAGAAAAAAAAACACTCTGAGTCGGAGATTGAGTTGGGTAGCTCTTCCATCAGAGGCGCATCTCACCTGAGCTGTCCCTTAGATCTGCTTCCAGAATTGGTTCGGAGAGGAATCACACACATTCGATAACTACTGGCCCATTTATTCAAAACACAGGCGTAAAATAACAAACTGATTGGCCTAATGAAGATCACATGACTCCAGAAACAATACAATTCTGGTTGCTGGGTGGCACACTATTGTAATACATGAGAAACGAAAGTTTAAGTATCATTGGAAGATAAAGATTAGCCCTCCTGAAGAGAGAAAAGCTAATTATTTACGATAAGCTTAAACAAGGATGCAGTGTATTTCTATGGAAGCATAGATAGGAAGGAGAAGCACATTTTAAGGAGGTGAGGCAGCCAGGCGCCATATCTGAATGACTCATTTTGAAGAAAGACAGTGAGGCCCCATATCCGTGTCTCAAGGGGAAAAATAACTACGAATTGTAACAAAAGACAAACAACACCTGGATAGTCTTTGGCTTCGTTAAGGTACCTTTGAGGATAAAATCATACAAAGGCACATTCAATCTATAATCATACTATAATATTATCACAGAACATCTAAATATTTCAGTGACACAAGTGTCCTCATAACGGTTGTTAGCCACATTTGCTTTCAGATGTGGCCCACACAGTTTGGCAGATTTTTTTACAATATCCCCCTATTTGATGATTTCAAATCAGCAACACCAAATTTGGATAGCGCAAGCGTCCAATTATTTCAGTCCTCAGGGCAGGTTTATAAAAAACATTTATGAGTATGGGTCCTGCACAGTTCATGCAGAGTTAACTCGTTGCTGATGTTATACCACCAACAACAAATTTGGACATTGCAAGTGTCCACATTAATCAGTTACACAAGTTTCACTTCGCAGGACAGTTATATACCACAACATTTGCTTCCATATGTCTTCTGCATATTTAATGCAGAGTTTTACTCTGTTTTTCCACTGTATTCCCAACTTTGATGGTTTTAAACCACTAACACAAAATTTGGACATTGCCAGTGTTCACATTTTTAGTTACAACCCTCAGAGCAGTTGTATGAGAAAATATTTGCTTCCATGTGTGTCTTGTCGAGTTTTTGCTGACATGACTCAGTTTTCTCCACAATATTTCGTTAATGTTCTTGAATAAAAAACGCAAAATTTGGAAAATGAATATCCAGATCTGTAATGCATGCAAATTTCTTCAGGACTGTAACATTACACACCATTTTCTTTCAATGTCATACTGCATGTGTCATGGTTGCCATGGCGCCCAATTGGCCGCTCCCGTGCGTGTCACGGTTGCCATGGTGCCCAAATGGCCCCGCCCATGTGTGTCACGGTTGCCATTGTGCCCAATTGGCCCCGCCCATGAGCCGCCAGCTATGGCTTGTTGAGAAATTGGCTTTCTGTCCATATACAGCTCAGCGCTCTCTTGCTTCGGTTGTCGGCCCATCAAACGAACTTCTGCCCCACAAGACCTGGGCTCTGACTCCGTCCTGTTTTCCTGTGGTATCTCCAGTCTGGTATTTTTCCAGTTTTTTTTGGTCCTGTTTAATTTCGGGTTCCAGTTTAGTTTCCGTCAGTTTTTGTCCTGTTTATTATTTTTTCCTGTTTTTGTTCCTGTCTAGTTACTCCTGTTGATTTCCGATATCCTGATCCGTTATCGATCTCGTCAGTCTCTGGCTTCCTGTCCTTCCACGCCAGACTGGCTTCCGAACGTGCATGACTCACCATTTCCCGTAAAATAAAAGGCTTGTGTGAGATCGTCACACGATTGGGTCTTGTATCTGTTCTGGTTCTTGACAGCATAGTTGTAGCTGTAGTGCAAATTTCCTCAGGACAGGTATATACTATTTTTGCTTCCAGATTTTTCCTACACAGTTTATAATGGGTTGACAGCTTTCGTCAAAATATTCCCCCTTTTGATAATTTTAACCCTTGGTAAGTATTTTTTACAAATTTTGTCTTTTTATGGTTTTTCATCAACAAAAAAAGCATTAAAATAGGGCATAATTAGTTCTAACCCCGAGGATTATATTACCACACCGAATTAAGAAAAATCCAGACGGTCACATTTTTCAGTGACGCAAGTGCCCTCAGGACAGTAGCCCAACACATTTTCTTCTAAATTTGTTTCAGTACAGTTCATGTAATTTCCTATACATAATATTCCCCAATTTGATGATAGTTCCTCCATAAAATTCCTCCTTTGAGGATGAAAGGGGGTAATATTGTGGGGAAAATAACAGGTTCAACTGTGCACAAACTGCTTCTGAGGAAAGCTGATTTAACGGATAACCTCCTTGACACCCCGATTACCCAAATTTGGTGTTGCTAACGAGATTGGAAATGTCCTTGTGATGTAACAAAAATAACATTGATTTGATAATTCATTCATTCATTAATTTTCTGCACCGCTTATCCTCAGTAGGGTCGCGGGGGTAATGGAGCCCATCCCAGGGGGCAGAGGACACCCTGAACTGGTTGCCAGCCAGTTGCAGGGCACACGGAGACAGACTATTCACTCGCTCATTCATACCTAGGGACAATTTGGACCGGCCAACTAGCCTTACATGCATGTTTTAGGAATGTGGGAGGAAATCCGAGTGACCCGAGGAAACCCATGCAAGCACAGGGAGAGCATGCAAACTCCACACAGGAAGGTTCGATCTTATGACCTCAGAACTGTGCCGCGCACGCGCTAACTACTCACTTGCCGTGCCGCCACACGCAAAAATAACATTTACTAACAATTTTATCTATCAAACTTGCAATATCAATTCTTGTAGACGTTAAAACAAGCATGTCTATCATACAGTTACGGACCATGTTACAGAGTCATCTAATTTCAAATTCAGTATAAAAACTCATGTTTTTATGAAAATGGACCAAAAGACGCCAAACCATCCATCCATTATCTGCAGTAGGATCACGGGGGGGCTGGAGCCCATCTCTGATGTCCACGGGCAGTGGGCAGAGGACACCTTGAAGTTTTTGGTAATCCACTAATTTTCATCTTGTTTCTATTTTTCTTTTTTAGTTTTTCTAAACGGCAACAGCGCGGAGTAGGATCCAACACAAGGAAGGATAACATTCGAAGGTGCAGACTGCAGAAATTGTTAAATTAGCGTAAAGGAAAGCTTGTGGCACGGAGCGCAATCCGGCAAAGACGGAGGTAATTGTCGTTTAACCTTCCTGGCTTACCTTTAAATCGCACAACTTTTTGCCCCTTCAATAATTCAAACCTCCGGAATGTGACTCTACCATTTATTCCCTTTTATTTAACTCGTTTTTGTAACACTCACTTTTCCTGTTCCTTCCACTGGCGATCCAGAGCTGAATACTTTTTAGTTTTTGTCGGACTTTGCCCATAAGAAACACAATACTAACCTACAACAACATTCAAACATAGAAAATATATTCTAAAAAAAAAAGTCTACATAATAAAATATATTCTAGTTCGCTAACACATTTGAACACAATTAACCGTCAAAGTTTATTTCAGTTTGATTTGGACATGATTTTTTTGAACTAAACTCTTTCCAGTTTTCGCAGAGTTAACCATTTTCCTTGTTAAGTATAGATTTAGCTAGTCGGTTAGCTAATGTTACTTAAATGAGAAGATCATCGAATGATTAGTGCTTACTATGACCTCAACAATGGGGTTTCAAATTGTTCTTTGAAAATGAAAGCGAACCGGGTTTACAGAGAAAAATAGTTTATTGTAATGAGTGTACAATTAGTTTAGTCTGTTAGCAAAGATGCTAGTTATAGTTATTGAAGATTGTATCTTTCAAAGGTTGGCACAGAAATTGTCTTTAGAAAACAAACTCGTTTTAGTTTTATGCGGGGAAGTCCGACTTTTTTTGTTCATTCTAGAATTTACTAGCTGGCTAGCTAACATATGTTCAACAATTAGCTAAACTCTTGCCGGTTTTACACAGAAAAGCCAAAAAATGTACTTGTTTGTACTTTTAATTTAGCGAGCCTGGTAGCTAACAATCAGCCAGACAAATATTTAGCACTCATTAGAACTTCTATGGTGTGGCATAAGAAGATCCTTGAAAAATGAAAATTCTCTGCAGTTTCATAAAAAACAGTAGGACATGTTTTCGTGTTCATTATATAAAGATAGCTTCCTAGGTAACATAAGTTCATCAATTAGCAAAGAAATTATTTAGCGCCCATTGGGACTTCCACACTGTGGCATTCAATTAATTCTTTGAAAATGAAAACTCTTACCAGTTTTACAATGAAAAGTCGGACATTTTCTCTTCATTATAGATTTTGCTAGCCTGCTAGGTAACAACAGTTCAACAATTAGATAGGCAAATGTTTAGCGTTCATTGTTACTTTCACAATGTGATGTTGAAGTGATCTTTGAAAATTAAAGCTCTTACCAATTTAATGGTGAAATGTATTAACTTTTTCTCATTTATTCTACCATTTGTTAGCTTGACAGCTATTATTACTTTAACAATCAGCTAAACTAATATTTAGCTCTCATTTAAACTGCTATACTGTTACATTGAAATGATCTTTGAAAATGTTACTCTTGCCAGTTTTTCACAGAAATTTCAGAATTTGTTATTGTTTTTATTGTACAATTAGCTAACCTGCCAGCTAACATTGGTTCAATGCCTACTAGTCAAATGTTCAAGATTCAAGAATGACTTTTTTTGTCATCGGACTTAAAACTAACAATTCAATTTTCTTTGCAACCCCGGTGAACAATGTTACTACAATAAGTTCAAAACTAGGAAACGATAAAATTCAAGTAGATATACACAAATAAAGATCCTAAGGTAAATGTTTGGCGTAGATAAAAACTTCCAAACTTTGGCATATAAATAACCTTTTGAAAAGTATGGTCGGTTTTATTTAGAAAAGTTGTTTCAGAAAATATTTGCTAGTCTGCTTGCTAACATTACCTAGCTCTTCTAATACTGTCACACAAAAATCACATTTTCATTCATATTTGATCAATTCAATTACAGATAAACTGTATTTTTTTGTTAAACGTGCGTGTAATAATGACAGCTAACAATGACAAAATTTCGTTAGCACTTTACGTTTAAACTCCTGTACAGAACGTCTCCCTCCGAGGAACTTTTCATCCTTTTGTTTTCTCACAATGTCGGCAAAAAAACGTCCCAAAAATGACGTGATATGGATCTGTGCCACCAGGACGGATTACCACTTATCACGCTAATGCTAATTAGCCGATTATGCAGCAGCGGCACAGGAGGATTCTTGGCATCGTTGATTTTCTTTATTTTTTTTTGTTGACTTGCTGGAGTAATGAACATTTTTATATCCAATGGTAGCAGTAACTAATATTAATATTAATATTTACAGTGCCTTGCGAAAATAATGGCCCTCCAATAACTTTTTGACATTTGCGATATTTAAGGCTTCAAACTTCTGGATAGAAATATTTTCTAAGAGTAAACAATATATGGGACGTAATCATGAAAAGGAAGTTAGTTTATTCAGGAATTTATATGATGCTAACAAATAAAAAAAGGAAAAGTGGGTGTTGCAAAAACAATGTCCCCCTTTGAGTTAAAAGTGAGTACAACCTCTTCTTGGTGTGATCAAAGCCACAAGTATTTTTGAAAATGTCTCTTGAAGTTTTGGACATCTTGAAACAGAAATATGTGCCCATCCTTCTTCACAAGACAGCTCAAGTTCCTTAACTGGTTATTTTTTTCTTGGTTTCTCTCTTTTCCCTTTTTGAATGTTTTTATTCTTTTGTTTCTTTTTTGTCTTTTTTAGTTTACCCCCTTTTTTTCGTGCATCATTTAAGTTGTCCCTAAATAGTTGAAAGTAGAATATTTTCTAAATCAAGTGTCTGTTAATAATACACAACTGAGTTCAGAGAGCCTTTGTACTTTTTTTCCATCGCGCCTAACTGCTTTATTCTTACTTTTAGCAGAGCTGTTCGGGACTCACGACATTAGGAAGCAGGGAAGGGGGAGGGAGAAGGGGATTTTATGTTTTCTGTCTCATGTAGCATGAAAATGGTGAAAGTAAGAGAAGGCCTGTTTTAAATAAATTCCAAACGCCAACACAAACCCCCAAAAAGATGATAATATTAAACTATACCATGTGGTCACTTAAAGCAGCACGGCGGAGCAGTGGTTATCGCGTAGCACAGTTCTAAGGTCATGGGATCGAACCTCCTGTGTGGAGTTTACATGTTCTCCCTGTGCTAGCGTGGGTTTCCTCCGGGCACTCCGGTTTCCTCCCACAATCCAAAAAAAACCCCATGCATGTCAGGTTGATTGGCCTAACAGAAATGGTCCCTAGGTGTGAATGAGCGAGTGAATTGTCTATCCCTATGTGCCCTGCAACTGGCTGGCAACCGGTTCAGGGTGTCCCCTGCCCACTGGCCGAAGATTGCTGGGATGGGCTCCAGCACCCCCACGACCCTACTGAGGATAAGCGGTGCAGATAATGGATGGATGGTTGCATGTGTTCACTTAAAAAAAAAAGATCAATAGTGGGGCGGGGGACTAAATAATTATAGCTACATAAACAATCTGAAGAGGGGGTTGGGAGCCGAAATTACTGGCTCTTTTTAGTGAGCTGAGCCGAAAGAGCCGCCGCACTACAAAGAGCCGGAGTCCCATCACCACTGTCGACAACAAGAGCATGGCGATCCCTTCCGAGGAGACGGTAATAATGGTGTGATTGATAACCTTCCCCCGATTAAAGTGCAGTCGTGCCCACACAGCTGCAGCCGCTCGGCTCAGCCCGAAATGGAAATGGCGCTTCATAATCACGGCTACGATAACAGTCATTAGCCGGTGAGCCGACACCCCGGCGAGAAAGAGGGCGGGGGGACGGGTGGGGGTTCCATCTCGGTCCAAGGACGCGGCAAGGGCGTCGCGCTACCTGCTGACAAAGGCGGAAAAGATGAGCGCTCTAAATGGTGCACAGTAAATCTTTCACACCTGTCAAGTCCATTTTCTTCAGGAGTGAAAACTATACCTGGGAAATTGACACCCCACCAGTCGTGATGCACCTTCCTTTGATCCATGTAAAACAGATCTTGGACACGTGACCAGAGGGATGCAGTTTGTGGCCCTTGTCTTAAGAAATATTATTATTAATAAGGTTTTGGTCGTTTTGGGTGTGAGTTTGTGTTGTTTCAGACGTTTCTTCATTTTTTGGTCATTTTTCAAATTTTTGGGGGGTCAGTTTAATAATTTAGAGCAATATATATTTTCAGTACTTTTACATACTTTTCTGTAGGATTGAATGTCATGATTACTGATGTGATTTAGCTGTGCTCGCTTATTTGGCACCAACCGCTGCGGGTTCTGATTGGCTCACTGACATTATTTGAACTCAGTCCTGTCAATCCCCGTTTGTCAGTCCGTCTGCGAATCTCTGTGTATACTGGGCAAGCCTTTTTCGACCCTGACTCACGCCTGTCCCGTTTTTTACTCCTGTTTGTCTCCCGCTACGACTTTGATCTCGACCACGTCTGCTCTCCCGTCCCAAATTACGATCCGTTTTTGATCCCGACCACGTCTGCTATCCCGTCCTGGCTTACAACTCGTTTCCGACCCCGACCACATCTTGCTCTGCCAGTCCATGCTACCAACCAGTTTTCCGCCCCATGACACTGCCCTGGCTCACTATGAAGATCCACTTCCTTGTTCGGATCACAAACCGAGTAGGAGAGCGAACACCGTATCGTGGGCGCACCCCTTCCTCATTGCTTCAATAAAACATGTGGTCAACGTTACGCGAGTCGGTCCTGTTTCCGTTCTGGTCCTGACATTGAGGGTTTTTTTGTCTTATTTAGTCGATTTTTAATCAAATTTAGTTGTCATTTTTTTGTCGTTTTTTTCATAGTTATGGTTGTCTTTTGGGGCAGCAGGGCGGTTGAGTGGTTAGTGTGTCCCGGCACAGTTAAGAGGTCATGAGATCGAACCTTCCTGTGTGGAGTTTGCACGTTCTCCCCATGCTTGTGTGGGTTTCATCCGGGCACCCAGTCTTCAGGTGTATTGGCCGGTCTAAATTGTCCTTAGGTGTGAATGAGGGAGTGATTCGTCTGTCTCTGTGTGCCCTGCAACCAGTTCAAGGTGTCCCCTGCCCACTGCCCGAGGACATCAGAGATGGGCTCCAGCACCCCCGTGATCCTACTGCAGATAATGGATGAATGGTTGTCCTTTGGGCTTTTATTTGGCGTCTTTTGGTCCATTTTCGATCATTATTTTGGCCATTTTTCAGTTGTTTTTTGATCTATATTATGCTTTGAAATCATATGTATTTGTTCACTACTTTTCTGTAGGATTGAAAGTCTTACTTATTTAATTTTTTTTATTGGTTTAGTTGTTCAGTGGTCATTTTTTTGTCGATTTTTTTTTTGGTCATTTTTCTGTCATTTTTTTTCTTCAAAATGTTGCTTTAGTGCTGTGTTTTGTGTCATTTTAGCCGTTTTTTGGTAGTACTTTTTCAGTCTTTTTTCATCATCTTTATACTGTGAAGTAATGTATACTTTTGAACTACTTTTCAGTACTTCATACTTTTTAGTGGGGTTGAAAGCGCAACCTTTTTTGGACGTTTTTCGGTTTTGTTTCAGTTTTTTTAGTACACTGGTATTTTTTTGGTCGTTGTTCATAATTGATTGGTTAATTTCAGTTTTTAGATTTGATTTTGTCGTCTATTTTCAGTTGTTTTTTGTTTTCTGTTTTTCGTCTCTTTTTGTCATTTTTCAGTTGTTGTTTTATTTTTACATTTTCATTCTTTGGAGTGATATGTACTTTTTTAACCACTATTTAGTACTTTTACATACTTTTCATTAGGGTTAAAAGTGTGACTTTTTTGGTTGTTTTGGGGTCGTTTCAGTTGTTTTTTTAGTTGTTTTTTGATGTGTTTTTTTGGTTGATTTACATTTTAGGCTCCTGTTTTTTGGTAGCTTTAATCATTTTTCTTGTGTTTTTTTATCCAATGTTATGCTCTGGAATAATATGTACTTTTAAACTACTTTATTGTGGGATTGAAAGCACAACCATGTTCGGTCGTTTTTAGGATTGTTTCAGTGTTTTTTTTTTGGTATATTAGGTTTTTAGGTCATTTTTTGGATTGCTTTTTATTTTAAGATTTTTTTAGTCAATTTTTTGTCGTTTTTTTGGTCTTTTTGGTTGCTTTATTTGGGCAATTTTTTGTTGTTGTACGTCCATTTTTGTACTTTAGAGTAATATGTACTTTCTGTACTTATACTTAATTTTTAGTAGGGTTGAAATTGCCACTTTTTGAGGATTATTTTTTGGGTTGTTTCAGTCATATTTTTTCTCGATTTTTGTTTTTTGTTGTCATTTTTTAATTGTTTTATGTTAATTTTCATACTCCTACATGCTTTTGAGTAGGGTTGAAGGTGTCACCATTTTTCGGTGATATTTTGGGGTCGTTTCATTTCATTTTTTGGTTGATTTTCGTTTTGGTCATTTTTCAATCGATTCTTTTGGTCTTTTTTGATGTTTTTGGTCGCCTTATTTGGGAAACTCAGTCATGTTTTCTTCCATTTCATACTTTAGAGAAATATTTACTTTTTAACTACTTTGAATAGACAGTTTTCCTCACTTTTTCCTCCTTTTCAGTGTGGTTGAAAGCGCCACCTTAATAGTTACTCCCCCGTCTTCCTCACCCCTGCAGTCCTGCTGCACCTGCCCTTGATCCGTGTTAAATAAAGCTCAGACTCACTTTTCAAAATTCTACCATCTGCTCTGCAATCGGCCAAATTTAAAAGCTGGAATCTTCTAGGCGGACGTCTGACAGCAGCTGGAAAACTGTAGCCAAAGTCGTTTTAAGGTTCTTCGGCTCAAAAGACCTTAATGACAATTTGTGCTGAAGCAAAAATGGCAACCTTCTCTGTGTGACGGACCGATTCATTATCTGATCATATTTTCACAGTCTGGCCCAATGGCAGCATTAAACATGTCTGTATTTTTTTATAATAACGATGATGAAGGTAGAGAGACCCCTCGCTACTTCGTGCTTCAGTTTTTGCTGTGTCACTCATTCATGAGAAAAAAATAAAAAAATCCAGCTGCCCAGATTCAGGTCTGACAGATAAACCCAAAGAATGCTTCCCGCACCGCCGAGGAACGTTTTGGATAGCCAAGATTCACGTCAATGGGCCAGCACTTCTTGACTTGAGATCTCTGATTCAGATTGGACAATTTCTATCATAGAAACTCTTATTAGTATCATCTAGATTGAGACGTACGAAACCAAGGACCTAGGACCAGAAATAACTCCAAAAGTTGTTTATCGGCATGAACAGGAAGCAGCACTGGATTTCTCCTTGTGTTACGTTCTTCATTAAACCTTAAGACAAGGTTTTGAGACCTTAACACTTTAAGGCTGAAGCAAGCCAAAAAATAAAAATTATGATTAAAAAAGTCGGTCTAATTTTATCCTATTTGTATCATCTAGATTGAGACGTACGAAACCGAGAAGCGATAAACACATCAGTGACAGAAACTCCAAAAGTCGTTTCCGTTATCGGGCGCTAACAAGACGTAGCATCGGCCCGATCAGAAGGATTTCAGCCCGGCTGTCATTTCCAGAAACGAAAATCCCCGAAAGCTGCCGGCGCTTCCCGTAAAAGAAAAAAAAAACTTTTTCTTGAGGAACCGAGACGCGGAATCTGAAGAATCGTGTGCGACTTTAATTACTGTCGGCGTGAAAGGAGCTGAGTCGGGAAGAAGTGGCAATCTGACGCCGATTCTCGCCTGCTGGAGATCAGTCTTCTTTCCGCTGCTTTTGCTAACGCCGCATCGCGGTGGCGGTGATAAGCTGCACGGCAGGGGAGGGATTGTATCGGCGGGGGCGAGGGGGAGTAGTATCGGCGGTGACAGAAGACGGAGCTTGACAGTTCCTTTGATGGAACAACAGCACCACGATGTTGTCGGTTCAAACTCTTCAGGGTCAAGAGAAGAAGTTCAAATATGCAGAGATGATGGGCTCATACTTTATAATACTGGGACAATCCAAGAGTTAAATCAATACAATTGTACACAATTATTACATTATTATATGAATAAATGGGTTGTATTTAAAAAAATAGTACTTTCCATGAACATTTCAATGTTAAAAATTGAAATCAGAGTCTAGAAATATTTATTTTCCTTTTTTTTTTTTTTAAACCTGTACTTAGCATGTTGTCATTAACTATTGAGATATCTAAAGTCTAATTGTGGGTCAAAATTTTCTCAAGCTTCACACAAATGTCCTCAACTTGGAAACTGGGGATTTTTTCTTGTAAAACCTCATTCCTAGGGTAATACAAAAATCTATTCTTTTTCAAATACAAAATAATCAAAAGTAGTCACATTAGATTTCATTCCTTCTTCTCTTTTAAGGTGTGCATCCAAGTAGCATAAATACTAAATTCCTTCAATAATGTAATCGTTAAAAATTGAAATCAGAGGCAACACTTTTTTATTTTCCACATTTTTAAAAGAAAATGTACCTTGATTTTTTTATTTCTATCAATTTATTTAGATTTTGCAAAACACTCGGAATCTGTACTTAGCATTCTATTGCTAGCTATTGATTAATCTGAAGTCTAACTTGGGTCAAAATCGGCTCTAGCTGCCAACAAATACCTTCGAATTTGGGGATTTGCGTTTGATTTGATAACTCCGTTCCCGTGGGGAAAAAAAAAACAAAAAAAAACTCCTTATCAAAGACAAAATAAACCAAGGCAGTCACATTAGCCTTCAATTCCTTGTTCCCCGTGTTCCTTTGAGCTTCTCTGCACTCTCCAAAGTAGGAAATCTGCAAAGGAGACGACCCGAGGCCACGCCTCATTACCTCGGTTTCGCGCCGCCGGCCGTGCTAGCGCTAGCGAACGTACGTCTTGATGAATTTTCCTTCCGCTGCAATTAAGCTCTCGGTCACGCAACGAGTGTTGAGGCGCGACTCATTAAAGTCCAAAAGAATGTTTTTGTTGTGGGCCTGAAAGCAAAATCAAGACGCTATTTGCTTAACGTCGCTAATCCAATGAGCGTTTTTGTGGCGCTATTCTTGGCGCTAGCTAGCTCGCTGTTTCGCTCGCTCACTCGCTTGCAGCCGCCCTCGCCTAATGAAAGGTGGCCAGACATCTGTTTCCACCGCCGGCAATTAAGTTAGCAACAAAGAGAAACACAACAACTTTTAATGAGATATGCACTAAATTTGTCGGCATAGCAGACAAAGACGCGCGGCTTTCATGGCGGCAGAGGGATTCAGGAATTTGTTTTTTGGTGGGAAATTTGTGTATTCAAGGTTTTTTTTTTTTTAAACATGTTTTCATGTTTTTATTTTTTCTATTTTTTTATATCATATTTATTTAGTTTTTGGTTCAAAGCTTTTTGTATATGTTCATCTCATCTCATCTCATCAGCTACACCGCTTATCCTCAGTAGGGTCACGGGGGTGCTGGAGCCCATCCCAGCAATCATCGAGCAGTGGGCAGGGGACACCCTGTACTGGTTGCCAGCCAATCGCAGGGCACACGGGGACAGACAACTCACTCGCTCATTCACACCTAAGGACAATTTGGACCGGCCAATTCACCTGAAAATGCATGTTTTTGGAATGTAAGGAAACCGGAGTGCCCGGAGGAAACCCACGCAAGCACGGGGAGAACATACAAACTCCGCACAGGAAGTCTGGAGCTCGATTTGAACCCACGCAGGAGGTTCCCAAGACATGAACTGTGCCGCACATGCGCTAACCACAGCGCCGCCATGCTGCCCCTTTGTATATGTTATCTTTAAAAAATATATTTTTTCCATTGTAGTAATTTGTTTTTGTGAACATTTCAAGTCTAACAGAATAGAACCTCGAAGGACAGGGCACACTAAACATACTCAAAAGATCAACCACTTAATGTTCCAACACTTATCATCTCGAACTGAACAAAACATGAAAGTGCAGGAGATGTTTTCGAACACTAACTAGCTCTAACTGGACAAAACATTAATGGAAGACGATGCAGGATATATTGAAAAACATTAGTATTATTTAGAAAGGGCAATATTCCATTGAAAGCGGCAAACCACATAAATCACAGTACAATAGCTAAAATAACAGAGGAACTGAAACTGTTAAATGCTCAATCAAACACATAGTAAATCTAAACTGCTGCTAATCTGTACATCTGTTGGTTTTGTTTGACTTTTTTGCACTACTGGCAGTTCTTTATAGCTAGCCACCCCTTGCACATCTGTTCTCCTCTGCATTATTGTACTACAGTGTCATTGTTACTGTTTACCTGACTTGTTTACCTGACTGCCCATTTTGCACATCTGGCTAGCTGCTCCTCTTGCACTCTTTGCACTACTGTAAAATACTATACATAGCCATTATTATTTAGTATAGTATTAGTACTCAATACTCCAACTCAATACAACATTTTATTTATATCTGTACATTCAAGGAAACCGTGCGGGTCGGATGTATCGACATTTCGTTCTGTATACGCGTGTACTAGAATGACAATAAAGTAGATCTGAATCTGAATCTGAATCTGAAATCATTTTTGGGGGGATTTTCCATTTTCTCATGGTATTTCTTTTAAATGGATCCACACAGAAAATGTAAGTTATTCCGTCCGATGTGCTTTTGTCGTTATTCTGTTGATCTCTGGTTCTGAAATTATCTCAAACTCTTGCAACTTTTTCAACCTCCCGAATACTTCTTTAAGTTCTTGTCTGAATATCTTGGAAGGAAGATGGCATCTTTTTTTCTTCTTATTTTAAGCATTTGTCCAATAAATGATTCCTCGCTAAGATGTATTCGTTGTTCTATCAGCCTGAACTATTGATCACTGGTCATGAAACTCTGAATGGAACATGAAAGTAAGGCGTTTTTCCAAATTGACTTTTTATTGAAGCATCCACACAGGAGATAAAAGTAAGTCAGGCTGATCTGTTTTTGTTGTTGTTCCATCAGCTGGGAGTGATTGATCTCTGGTCATGAAATTCGAAACAAAACATGAAAATAAGTCAGGTTTTTTTAAAGATCAGCACAGACGAAGAAGGTGAATTGTTACTATTGTTGCTCCATCAGGAGTCATTGGTTCTGAATTGCTGAACCAAACATGAGAGTAAGATACTTTCACAAATGCATTCGTTTTAAAGGATCTGCACAGGAAATAAATGAATTCTGGCTGTGATGTTTTTTTAAGTAGTTCCTTTAATCTTAGGTCGCAAAATCGCCATGTATCGGAGATCCTTAATCCTAGCAACTTTTTTAACTGCCAGGAAAAGTTCCTTTCAGATCTTTTACGAATGGACTTTTTGAAAGGACCTGTACAGGAAATTAAAGTAAGCTTCTGTCGTTGTTGCATCAGCAGGGAGTGATTGATCTGTGGTCTTAAAATCATGAACAACACATGAAAGTCAGTTTTATTTATTTTTTGAAGGATCCACACAAGAAATCAAAGTAATTCTGGTTGAGACGTTTTTGTTGTTGAAAATGATAATATTTTTTGCTGAGATGTTTTTTTTTTTGAGTCTCATCAACCACGTCTTAAAATACTGAACAAAACATGAAGGTAAGAAACTTTTCCAAATTGCTTTTTTTGAAGCATCTGCACAGAAAATGAAATAAATTCCGGCTGTGATGATTTTGTTGTAATTCCATTCATTTCTGGTCGTGAAATCGCCAGGTATCGGAGATCCTATATCCTAGCAACTATTTTATCTGCCGGAAAACTTTCTTTCAGTTATAGTAAAACCGTAAATCGATGAAGTACGTCGCCTCTGGCATGGAAGCACTGACCTTTATTGTTGATTTCCTTTTTTTTCATGGCGTCTCCAAATGTTCGTGGGGCAGCCTCCAGCATTTGCCGCCCGCTGACATTCAAGACGATCCCCGGAGAAACCGTCTTGGCGTTCTTGCGGCTCATCGTTTTTCTTTTTTTTGGGGGGGGCAGATGGTCGTCATAATCGAGCGAGATCGTGAATCGACGGGCGCAGATGCCACCACTTTGACGTTTTTTTTCAGGCTTTTGCTTTATGACCTTTGTGAATGGTCGCTAAAAAGTCCTTCCTTGTCTCTCAAACGGAAATTAACACTTCTTTATTTTAACTTTAGCAAAGCAAACCCTTAAAGATGAAAGCAATCACCGAAATATGTCATGCCGCATATCATTGGAAAGCTTAAAATATTGGGATTCCATATATATGTATCGCAGAAACATCACGATCAGTCTGAAACAATATACCTGAACATTATAAAGCCTTTTACACTTACCAAAAATGTGGCGTAGCATACATCTCATGAAACAATTTTTCACAAATATTGTCTGGTGACATTTACAAGAGTCCAGTGAGTCCAACCGTGTAAAATCTTTACTGCAAAACACACGATAATGCAGACAGATAAAAAATCACGCCTAAAAAATTCTGTATCGTTTGGCGATCTCTGTGGTAATCTATTCATTTTGCTCCATAATTGCCCTTTCACAATAAACAGACTTGTCAGATGATTTCCAAAATGGTCGGCTTAAAAATATTTTAGCCAATACTGACTGATTCAAATCCTGTTCGACACATTGAATCGCAAATTAAATTCCCAACATATTCTGTATGCAATTTTACAGGGGTTTTTAGAATCAGAGCCGAAACTAAACGTGAGTAAATGTAACCCGGCATCAAGTGTATACAATCAGTGAATGACTTCTATAAAGATACGTCAAACGTTTAAAACTCTTTCACAATGTCTAAATGTTAACCTAAGTAAAAATATACTAATAATAGAAAAAAAAAAGTTTTTTATTATTTTCAAAACTATCATTATCGTTTATGTTTATTTTGCTATTTTACTTTCTTTTTTTTATATTTTAACTTTTTTTAAAGAATGTTCATACTTTTATTTTCCGTGCTTTTCAAATGTATTATAACTGTCCATCCATCCATTATCTGTACCGCTTGTGCTCAGTAGGGTCGCGGGGGTGCTGGAGCCCATCCCAGCCATTTTTGGGCAGTGGGCAGGGGACACCCTGAACTGGTTGCCAGCCAGTCGCAGGGCACACAGAGACAGACAATTCGCTCGCTCATTCACACCTAGGGACGATTTGGACCGGCCAATTAACCTGACATGCATGTTTTTGGAATGTGGGAGGAAACCCACGCAAGCACGCAAACTCCACACAGGAAGATTGGTAGCTGGATTTGAACCCATGACCTCAGAATTGTGCCGCACACGTGCTAACCACCGCCCCGCCTTGCTGCCCGTATTATAACTATTCATTTATTATTAGACAGCTTTTGATAAATATTATTTTTTAAATAGTTACAATTTTTCCTGTTGTATTGATTTTTTCTTCTTTTTCTTTTTTTGTTGTATTTGTAAATTATATTTTTCTATTTATTTTGACGTTTTTTTTTAAGTTTATTTATTTTCAAACAGTTTTTATTTTTCACGTTTTATTATTTTGTTTTGTATTTATAGTGTTGGTGTACATAATGAAAGCAATTTTATTTATTTCAAACATGTTTTTTCATATTTATATTTTTGATTCTTTTTTTAATTTTGTTGTATTTCTAAGAGTGTAATGAGAAAAAAAAAGAAAATAAATCTGAGGTACAGAAAAATTGCATTATCATTGAGTGTGAAAGAAAATGTCGTGTCAGGAGGATTGAAAATATAGGCTACAGTATAATATATGTGTGCACAAATTGCCATTGCTATCAATTCCAAGCTTTCAAATGCGTATTTAAACTTCAGTTCGACTGTTGCTCATTTCCCTCTATTAATGAATCTTACATAACAATATAATAATGATTATTTTTTTCATTTCATGGTTGAACTTAAGAACAGGCCTAATTCTAATTTCCCTATCTCTGATAAATTTGCGGGTGCTAATTACCTCATTTTTTGTCGTTCCTCCGAGGCGCTTTGTTAGTTCTAGGGCCAGGTGATTGGCTATGCGTCGTCATGGCGATGCCACATCGCAAAATCGGAAAACGAGCGTCGGTTTCCCCGTGAGTAACAGTTTGAGTGCAATCCATTTTCAAGCTGCCACAAAAAAAAGACAAATAATTATTCTCACGGCTGTCAACCAAACGGGAGGACCATTTTCCGGCCAATAGCGGAAGAGGAGCATTGGATGCTGTTGCCGTAGCGACGTCAGCTTCCCTTTGAGTCATCGGGTGCCGTGAGATCACAAAATAATATTTTAGAAAAATGATTTATCCACAGAAAGGATTTAAAAAAAAACATGGATGAGGTTTCCCTGCGTCTTTGGTCATTAAAGTCTTTAAAACTACTTTTATCAACTGTTTAAACAAGCTCAAAAAGAAAAAGAACAAGGAAGAAATCCGATAAAATACAATTTACCAAAAACAAAACAACGAACCACAGAATGGGATTGCGACAAATACTTTTGAGTGTCCAAAGGAACAAAACCTAAAATGTTTTTCACATAATTTAGTCATTACAGTTACAGTTTCAAAAGAAAACATATCTTAAAACTAGCTCACACAGAACAAAACAAGAAAGGTACTGATAAGACATCAAATTGACATACAACTCAGTATCTGACTATGGAGTAAGTACTTATGAACATCCAATAGAATTAAACCAAAAATGGTCTCTCCGAGTTTCAGTCATCAGTCATCAAAACTACTCTAAACAACTCTTTAAACTAGCTCAAAAAGAACAAAACATGAAAGTAGGTGATAAAAATACAATTATGACATAACACAACAAAGAACCAGACAATGGGATTGTGACGAATATTTCTGGGTGTCCAAAGAAACAAGACCCAAAGATGTTTTTAAAGTCTTTATTCATTACAGCTGCTCAAATGCTAACATAATCTTAAAACTAGGGCTAAAAGAACAAAACAAGAAAGAATACCAATTAAAATATCAAATTGAAATGCAAAACAAAACAAATAACCAGCGGAATTGATACAAGTTCTTTGGAGTGTCCATAAAAAAATCCTAAAAGATTTCCCTGAGTCTTCAGGCATCGAAGCAGTCTAGGTATTAGAACTAGCTCCTACAGAACAAAACAAAAAAGAAATCCAATCAGATATCAATTGGATCAGTCAATCGACATCAATTGCCCTATTTCAGTTCCTGAAAATCTTTTAAAACACGGACAAAATGCAGAACAAAACAAAAAATGCCCAACAAGATTGAGATAAGTAATTACTGGAAATAATAATAAGGGACATTTCATTTCATTTCATTTCATTTCAAAATGCACAACAGGATTGAGATAAGTAATTACTGGAAATAATAATAAAAAATTAAAGTGTTAAAATAGCTCTAAAAGAACAAAACATGAAAGTGGCCAATGAAATATCCCAATAAATATTCATATTTTTTGGTTGCCTTTCCCTAAAATAGGTTTACCATGCTTTTGTATATAGTTTTCAACGTTACTCTTTAGCAAACAAGACAGGGTCAAAGAACCAAAGCCATTTTGAGGGAACTGCGAGGTGATCTATGGGCACGGATTAATTTGAGTTTTGCTCCCGTCAGACAATAAATGCTGACCATTGGTGCGACTTGAAGAAGGTAGTGTAAGAGAGAAGGGGAGGAATGAATAACCACAAAACTTTTTTGAAGAAGGTATGAGCCCAAATTTATCGCTGTGGGTTCGCCAAAGACCCTTTGAATGAGAATCGACACTCGTTAATGTGACTTGCAGAAGGCGGTGTAAGAGCAAGGGGGAGGAACAAATAACAACAAATCAGTTTTGATGGAGCCATGAGTACAAATCCATCTAGATGTGATCTTCAAAAGCCCGTTGGATGAGAATCACCTCTTGTAAGTGTGACTTGTAGAAGGTTGTCAAAGAGGTAGGGGGAAGAACGAGTAAGAACAAATCAATTTGACGCAGCTACGAGAGCAAATTTATTAAAATTCATGCGGCGAACGCCTGTCGGATTGAAATCACCACTTGTTGGTGCAACTTGTAAAAGATTGTGTAAAATCAAGGGGAGGAACGAATAACAACAAAACATTTTTGACCGAACTACAATCACAAATTTATTTAGATGGGTTTGTCACTAGAGCATTGTAAAATACTGATCTGGTGTTATTATGACTTATAGAAGGTTGTGCAAGAGTGATGGGGAGGAACAAATAACAACAAACCTGTTTTGTCGGAGCTATGAGTACACGTTCATCCAGATGCGTTGCTCAAAGCCCTGACAAATGAGAATCGCCACTCTGAAGTACGACTTG
This sequence comes from Urocampus carinirostris, assembly GCF_059441175.1. Classification (NCBI taxonomy): domain Eukaryota; kingdom Metazoa; phylum Chordata; class Actinopteri; order Syngnathiformes; family Syngnathidae; genus Urocampus; species Urocampus carinirostris. Next base: position 8,102,698 of record NC_142366.1, on the reverse strand, counting down.
TACAGGGTTGTCCAAAAGTGAGGGGGAGGAACGAATAACAAAAAATCCGTTTGATGGAACTGCAATCACAAATGTACTTGGATGCGATCTTCAAAAGCCCGTTGGACAAAAATCCCCTTCGCTGATGCGACTTGTAGAAGGTTGTGTAAGAGTGAAGAGGAGGAACAAAAAAAAAAAAAAAAAACGTTTTGATGGAGCTAAGAGCACACGTTTATCCTAATGCGTTTGTCAAACGACCGTTAAACCAGAGTTTTCTCTTGTTAGGGCAACTTGTAGAATGCTGTCTAAGAGTGAGGGGGAGGAACAAATAACAACAAATTCATTTCACATAGCTACGAGCACAAATGTATCCAGATTTGTGTGTCAAAAGCCCGTTGAACGAGAATCGCCTCTCGTTAGTGCGACTCAAAGACTGTTGTGTATTGAGGGGGAGGAACGAATAACCCCATATAAAATTCACAGTGATAGCGAAGAACACATCTGCTAATAAAAACTAAATAAGGTTTGGTTTGGATAATGAGTGGAAAAGAAATTCCCGCTTATGCATTCCTTACATGCAAGCAAATGTTCCATTTAATTAGCCTCAGTTGGTTCAGGAACGTTGGGCGCTACGCTAACACTTATTAGCCAAATTAGGTCAACGTTTGCATGGTGAGGGAAAAAGAATATGTAATTATGCCACATTGTTTTTAATGAGTCCACGGAAACGACACGGTCATGTAAGGATTTGTACCTTCATTTCACGAAAATTACGATAGAATAGATAATGTATAACCCCGGGATACGACATGAATCCATTAGGAAGACGGGATAGAGGGGTGGAATTTCTGTAAGCGTGGGATAGAGACCTATGCTAATTATAAATATAAAGGAACACTTAATTGACATGGTACAGTGAAGTAGCAGGTGGATGCACAGGGACAAGGCGACAGCGACGGCAGTTTCAAACGAAATTTGCTTTATTTTAAACCATGTTAAAGGTTTACGATACAGCAGTACATATGAATAAGATAGAGCCCCAGGATATGATATGAATCGGTTCTGAGGTGGGGATCTCAAGATGAAATTACTGTGTAGCGGGGGTTAGAAACCTACGGTAATTAGTTACACTAGATAAAAACATTTTAATAACATAATAGTGTACATGAAATAATACCTATGTGTAATATAGCTTCATACGATTAATAACTAATTAAAACCCAATTGATCTGGTACAGTGGAGTAACAGGTAGGTGCAGAGGGGCGAGAGACAATGGATTAAAATTAAATTTAGCTCTATTTTTAATCATTTTGTAGATATATCTCATGAAATTCCAACAAAAAAAAAACTAATTGAGCTGGTACAATGGAGTAGCAGGTGACTGCAGAGGGGCAATTAAACAATGGTAAATTGAAAATTAAATTGTCTTCATTTTGTAGATTTATATCACAAACATTGTGATAACTGAGTACATATCAATAGGGTAAAGACCAAGAGTTTGCATTTTTTTCGAGGTAGGGAATAGAAGGTGAAATTGCTGTATAGAAGGGGATAAGAATCTATGATAATTAGCTACACCATATAAACCTATTCAAATGACAAAATAGGGTATGGTAAATACGACTTATGTGTAATATACCTATATATGACGACATGAAAACAAACAGGAAGAAAAAAATAATTGTGCTAGATGGTATAGTGGAGTAGCAGGTGTATGCAGAGGGGCAAGGAGACGGAGCATTTAATTTAAATTAGGTTTTTCTTTATTCATTTTGTAGATTCGTCTCACAAAATTGACTATACCTTAGTATGTATCGATACAGGAGAGCCCCCGGATATGGCATGAATCGATTCTGAGGTGGGGATAGCGTGATGAAATTGGTGTATAGCAGGGGATCGAAACCTATGCCAATACGCTATCCTAGATAAAACAATTCAAATAAAAAAAAGGTGTACAGTAAGTACTACTTATAAATAATTTGATAAAATACATATTAAATCATAATATCAATGATGATGATAATTGAGCTGGTTAAACAGAGTGTGAGGTGGATGCAGAGGGGCGAGGCTACAACAATGTCAAGGTAAAAAAGAAATTTGCTTCATTTTGTACACTTTTTTCTCAATGAAAAAATATTTCTCAGAACATATAAATATGGTAGAGACCCAGGATATGGCATGAATCGGTTCTGGGGTAGGAATTGCCAGGTGAAACAGTTGTATAGCCGAAGCTAAGAACCTATGGTTTTTGGCTGTACCGGATAAAAAACATTGAAATAACTAAATAGGGTATCAGTAGTAGGTGCTACTTGTGTGTAATATGCCTATATGTGATTAAATTTATTGAATAAATATAAAGGAAATTATAGTTTAGCTGGTAAAATGGAGTAGTTGGTGGATGCAGAGCAACAAGAAGACAGTGATACCTTTTCATTATTTTCAATTATTTTGATAGGTGATTGGTTATGGCCAAATTCCTTAGTGTTGTATGTGCCTATGTGTATCCCTTGACTAGTGCAAGCATCGTTTCCATGGTTATCATTGTTTTGCTACAAACTTCATTCGAGATAAAAATTAAACCAGGAAAAGTTTTCTGCAAATTGGGAGAGAAGACTAATTGCAGACCTCCGAGTGGCCCCCGGATGATGTGACATCACACTTTGGGCTAAAGAGAAAAAGCAAAATCTTAATTGCGATCTGGCTCTTTAATTAGCGGCGCTCACATTTCAATTCACTCAGGTGTGATCAATGGCGTCCTTATCTGCCGGCCCCAAATGGAAAGGAAATGAAATCAGCGTTTGGATATCTTTAATTGCCGTCAAATTTAATAACGCTCTATTAGCACGCTTGGCTAATATTAGCGTTATTTCAGGTTAATTGTCCCCATTACGGGATTTGGAACATTTTTTTTGTCTAAATACCCGAAAAGAGATTGTCTTTTATCGGAAGTAAATGCTCATGTAACACAAAAGATTTTATGGTTTCATTCGTATATTCAAGATGTATTAGCATTTAAACCAGGCTGCATTTGTATAGTATATTTGTAGTATTTCTGTATTTTTGTTGAGTTTGTGTAGTAGCATTTCTCTGGAAGTCTTTTTGTATTACTAATATAATATACTAATATAATGTAATTTTCAAGTATTTTCAAAGTAGTATTTTAGGAATATTTCCTTGGAATGTTTGTAGTATTTCTATGGTAGTATTTTTGCATGTCCTTTTTGTAATATTACTGTGGTTCCGGGATACTATTTTTGTATTATATTTTTGTAGTTTTTTTATATAGCAGTATTTTAGTAGTATTCTGCAGAATTTTTGTAGTATTTCCATAGTAAAATTGTTGTATATTTGTTGTGTTTTTTTAATTGTATGACTGTAGTTTTATTTTTTTAGTATTTCAATTATATAACTGTAGTTGTGTTTTTGCATTACATCTGTCTTAATATTTCTGTAGTTGTATTCTTGTAGAATTTCTTTTGTAATTTTTCTCTGGTAGACTTTTTGTAAAATAGTATCACTCTAGTGGCATTTTATTAGTTTTAACGTAGAAGTATTTTTCAAGTTTTTCCAAAATACTATATTAGTGCATAATGTTGAATTGTTGTAGTATTGCCATAGTGGTCTTTTTGTTCTTTAATATTTTTGTAATATTACTGTAGTTGTGTTTTTTTTTTGTATTTCTGGGGTAGTGTTTCTGTAGTACTATTTTTGTATTATATTATTTCTTTAGTAGTTTTTTTTAATAGTTTCTATAATAGCAGCACGGCGGCGCAGTGGTTAGCGCTTGTGCGGCACAGTTCATGTCATGGGAACCTGTTGTGGGTTCAAATCCAGCTCCAGACTTCCTGTGTGGAGTTTGTATGTTCTCCCCGTGCTTGCGTGGGTTTCCTCCGGGCACTCCGGTTTCCTCCCACGTTCCAAAAACATGCATTTCAGGTGAATTGGCCGGTCCAAATTGTCCCTAGGTGTGAATGAGCGAATGAGTTGTCTGTCCCTGTGTGCCCTGCTATTGGCTGGCAACCAGTTCAGGGTGTCCCCTGCCCACTGCCCGGAGATGGCTGGGATGGGCTCCAGCCCCCCCGCGACCCTGATGAGGATAAGCGGTACGGCTGATGAGATGAGATGAGATGAGTTTCTATAATATTTTTTTTCCTTTCAGAAGGCAAAATAATACATTACGTCCCTAAATTTGATATTTTGTTTTGTAGTAATTTTGTTGTATTTTGTGGTATTTCTGTAGTCATATTTTTATATAACCAGGCAAAGGGACAATGAGGACAAAGGTGGCACACAAAAAAAAAATATATATATATTAGTAGTACTTTATTGTCATGATATTTTGACCGGTATCATTAGGAGGGCCAGCCTAAAAAGTATGCGGCTCATGGGCCATAGTTTGCCCAACTTATTGTTGATTTATTATTGTGTTATTTTTCCAAAATTTAATTGTTCTGTACGGCCTGAATGGTTCTGGCTGGAACTGGGATGATCCCAGGAGAATAAATGGAATTTAATTGTCTTTATTGTCATTGATATCAACGTTGTGAAACATTGCTTGCAATGCGCTACGGGGTAAAACATGTAATAACAACATTAAAGAGAAAAAATAAGATAGGAGGCTAATAGGATGAATAGGCAAAAATCATAACAATGTAGTGGCTGTAAAACAGGCCTAAATTGTAATACTATTGCATTTTCTGTGGAGGAAAAGGCATCGTGTACTACAAAAATAGAGGAATGAAAATAAGTGCAATGACATTTAGAAACCCGCAGTTTTGTTCGCTCGTTAAGTGTTTCGATGGCTCTGGGAAGAATTTGTCTCTCAGTCTGTTTGTCCTTGTTTTGAGGGACCTGTAGCAAGGTAGGGACGTGTCTATTATAATGTTTCTGGCTCTGCGACGGTATCGCCACATCTTCTAGACTGAGCAGAGAGCAACAGATGATCTTTTGGGCTATGTTGATTACTCTGTTTTTCCTGTCCGAATCGATCTGGATTTCAGAGGTCTCGGCAGTAACTCTGAGTATGGTTTCCTTATTAAAACTCATTAGAGGCGTCCTGGGAAGGTGAGATGAAGCTATCGTCTTGCGTTTGGAGCGACTTCGGTTGAGAATTTAATCAAACGGAAGCCTGCGGAGCGTTCTGTGAGAGTGATCTGAGAGAGCCGCCAGTCACTGGAGACACATCATCACCCGAAATGAGATGAATGGCTATCTTTCCCCACCACGACATCTCAATGTCCTTATCTCAATCACGCTGGGAGAGGAGCTCATTTTGCTAACACCCGCACACCCCCTCATTAAATATATGTTGTTCCGTCCATCGTCAAAGCGTCCTTTGTCACTCTTCCCAACTACGGCAAAGACGTCCTGTTATACGCCCAATTGTTTTCCGACAAGTATCGGCATCGGGACTCAAAGACACGCAAATGTGCAGGGAGGCGATCCAAATATGTACATTTTGTTATTTATCTGTTTTATGTTGTCATAAATGACAGTGTTAGGAACTATTAAAAAATTTATAAATGTGTAAAATTGTTCAAATTAGTTATCTGACTCAATTAACCAAACACAACTTACGTTCTCCTAACAATGCATGCTCGTTTCTTTCTGGGAAAAGATGGACAAGAATAGCCGACATTTTCACACGGGGGCAGATTTATTTTCTCAAAGTATTTAACTAAGTGAATTCCATCGAATTAGCCGAATTATTGTCGCTCTTCGTCGAGCCTCTCTCTCGATTGTCCCTCGATCTTCTCCGATCTCCTGAAGTACTTTCCATGTCTTTTCACAAGCTGGCGTGCTGGCTCCTCCCATGTGCGTGCTGACTCCTCCCATGGGTGTGCCGACTCCTCCCATGGGCGCCCCAGGTGCCAGCTTCACCACCTCCTCGCAAAAGGGCGTGGCGATGTCTAAAAAAACTCATATCAGCAGAGCTTATCAGAACAACTTCTCCAAACAATGCCTGCCTTCCTGCGTCACAGAGGCTCCTCTTGCGTCAGCCCTTGTCCCGGTTCCTGCTGTTTTCTGTAAACATAGTTTTCCATTAGGTTACATTGACCTCGCCCCACAGCTCAGCCAGTAAATATCTTTTGCATTTAAATGTAATTTGTGTTTAATTGTATAAAATATAAAATCCTTCAACAGGAAGGGACAAACACGCGCAGTGTTGTTAAATACATTAAAGATAGAAAAATCCCCCCCCAAAAAAAAGGAAAAAGAAAAAAATTGAGAACACATATTACAAAAACTCTCTTCCAATATATTATGAAAACAATAAAAAAATATATATTTTTTTCTTCCCCGAACTGAAAATCAATTATTCTGTTTCATTTGACCATAACATATTCTCCCAGTCCTCTGGATCATCAAGATGCTCTTTGGCAAACCGCAGACAGGCCTGGATGTGTATTGGCTTTGTCAGGGGGGCATGTCTTGTGGCTCAGGATTTGAGTCCTTGGCATTGTGTTATTGATAGTAGCCTTTGTTACTGCGGTCCCAGGGTTCTGAAGTTCATTCTCCATGTCCCCCCGTGGGGTTCTGGAAATTTTGCTCACTGTTCTTGTTATCATTTTCACACCACGAGGTGAGATCCTGCATAAAGCCCCAGGATAATTATCGGTGTTCTTGAATGGCTACCATTTTGTAATAATTGCTCCCACAGTTGATTTCTAGACCAAGTATTTTACCTATTGCAGAGTCAATCTTTCCAGCCTGGTGCAGGTCTCCAATTTAGTCTCTCGAGTCCTTCAACAGCTCCTTAGTCTTATCCTACGTGGAGTTTTGAGAGTGACTGACTGAGGTTTTGGACCGTTGTCTTTTATACCATTTATGAGTTAAAACAGGTGCCAATAATACAACGGAGCCTCATTAGACTTTGTTAGAAGTTCAACCAATTTGAAGGCCAGAAATATTCTTGTTTGTAGGTGACCAAATACTTATTTTCAACACTAATTTGGAAATTAATTCTTTAAAAATCATGAATTGTTTATTTTTTTCACATTGTGTCTCTCATAGTTGAGGTTTACAAATATTGATGATTACAGGCCTCTCTAGTCTTTTCAAGTAGGAGAACTTGCACAGTTGGTGGTTGACCCGCTTTAAATGATTGAAGACCCGCCTGGAAAAGTTTCCACATGATATTGGGTTAATCGGTTCTGGGCTTTTTAATCGTTTTTGTTGATCTGAAATCGTTTGATGAAGCTCGTCGTTCATTAACATCTGCAAATTGAAAGATGAAATTGAATGGGGAACAATTTGATCAATTCAAAAGATAACCGGAAATATGGTTTATAATTAGCCTTTCAAGCCTGCTTTTTGTTTTTAAATTACAGAGTGTGGGTTATCAAACAAAGATTAATATATTAATTCTGGGTTGTAAAACTAGGTTATATAAACCCTGAAGTTGGGTTTTAGAAACCAAATGCAGGTCACAAATTATGTTGCACATTCTGGCTCCGAAATAGAGTTTCTAATTAGCTTTTCAAGCCTGAGCGTTTGACGATATGGTTTTCAAACAATGATCATAAATGAATTCTCGGTTTGAAAAGCCTGGCTATATTACTCCTTATCTTATTCTTTTCCTCGCCTCATCTTCGATCAATCAATGATGCGAAAATAATTCTACCCAACTGATGTGTTGCCACAACTGTTGTTATGAGTCATCAGGAGACCAAACCCACCAATTCCAACCCTGAATGCCAAGCGCTAAGCAGGGAGGCAACAGGTACAAATGTTCTAAGTCTTAGGTCTGAAACAGCTAAGGTTCGAACCTGCAACTTCCCAGGCAAGGCCGTCGATCTGGTTGGCTATATCACTTATGTCAGTTTGAAAGTTGGTCATAAGTCAACAAGCAGGCGACACATAGCAAACTATTGATTAAACTCTGGGTTATTAAAATAAACTCAGTCATGTTAACTCTGAGGTTGTTTTAAAGTTGGTCATACAAGCATTTCTATAACAACCATTTAGCTCTGGGTAGGACAAACTAGGTTATTCTAACCCATTATATTAAGCTTTAAAGTTTCTTATAAGGGCAGCACGGCGGCGCAGTGGTTAGCGTGTGTGCGGCACAGTTCTAAGGTCTTGGGAACCTCCTGTGTGGGTTCAAATCCAGCTACCGGACTTCCTGTGCAGAGTTTGTATGTTGTCCCCGTGCTTGCGTGGGTTTCCTCCGGGCACTCCGGTTTCCTCCCACTATTATACTTGCGGATAATGTCACCAAGCGGGATCATATAAATACTAAAAAGAAGGGGGCCAAGTACAGAGCCTTGAGGAGCACCACAAGGGACATTAGATTGTTTAGAGGTCAGATTGCCATAGTTAACACATTGCATCCTGTCTGACAGGTAGGACCTAAACCACGAGAGTACAGTTCCTGAGATACCAATGCGTTCTAGACGAACCAATAATATGTTGTGGTCGAACGTATCAAAAGCAGCGCTGAGATCCAGCAGCAGTAACATTGATGAGGCACCAGAATCTATTGTTAAAAGGAGATCATTGGTTACTTTAGCAAGGGCTGTCTCAGTAGAATGATTTGCCCTAAATGCTGACTGGACAGTTTCAAAGAGGTTATTTTCTGACATGAAGTCATTTAGCTGCTGTGCAACGACCTTTTCAAGTAATTTAGCAAAAAGTGGCAGATTTGACACTGGCCTATAATTACCTAGGCTTTCTGGGTCAAGGTTAGGTCGCTTAAGCGTGGGTTTAATGACGGCAGACTTGAAGGCTACAGGAACAATACCCGAGGATAGCGATATATTAATAATATTTAAAACTGATGGTCCTAAGATCCCAAACAAATCCTTCACCAGTGAAGCTGGAAACGGATAAAGCAGGCACGTAGTTTGTTTGGCCCTACTGACCATCTGTGTTAGATTATCATGGGACAAATCATTGAAACTGGAGAATGTTTCTGAACAACCGCTGACACAGTCCATACCTAGCACCTCCACATCTTTGATCTAGGAGGAGGAAACTGAGCGTTCTTTTAAAATTTCATTCCTGATTAGTTGAATCTTTTTATTAAAAAATTCCATAATGTCATTAGCAGAATAAGTGCAACCATTTGGGTTAAGTTGTTGTCTGGTAAGTTTCGCCACTGTGTCAAATAAAAAATTCGGATTATTCTTATGTTCAACAATAATCTTAGAGAAATACGAAGCTTTAGCTGAGGCAAGAGCTACTTTATATTTCAGCAAACTGTCACACCAGGCCAGTCGAAAAACCTCCAGCTTAGTAGTGCGCCATTTTCGTTCAATTTTTCTGCAACTTTGTTTGAGTAACCTAGTTTCTTCAGTAAACCAAGGTGTATTCTTCTTGGGTCGGAATTTATACTTAGGGGGCGCCACAGAATCAAGAACATTTACCAAAGCAGTATTGAAGTTGTTTGTAAGTGAGTCAACAGACCCAGTGTACGAAGGGAAGGCTGCAGTTACCGTAGGTAATAATTCTTTTAAGGCTAACACCGTTTTAGGGCGGATATTGCGACTGCTAAAGCCTAAATTTTCCTTATCACAGTAAACATTAAACAGCACCTCACATTTAACAAAATAGTGATCAGAGATGGCATTAGGATACGGTAACACTGTAACATTTGAGGCTACTACGCCACGGGTCAGGACAAGATCTAGAGTGTTCCCATCTTTATGAGTGGGCACATCAACTATTTGATTGAAACCAAATGTATGAATCAGTGAGGAAGCTATCAGACCGTCCTGCGATCCTACGCTTTTGCCAGGCAAGCACCGTACCCTCCGACAATCTCCTGCTCTGTTTTCTCCTGCCTGTTACCTGTTGCCGACCTGTTTCTGGACCCGTTTCTGCCCTACTCTTCCGTCCCGGCCATCGACCTGTTTTGCCCTGTTTCCTTCCTGATACTTGTTTCCGACCTTTTTTCTGGACTCGTTACCGCCCTTGCTCCCCTGTCCAGGCTATCGACCAGCTTTCCTGCCTCCCACGAGTATCCTTGCTTGACACGGAAGTGACACTTCCGCGTTCCTGCATCAGCTACCCGTGTCCGACGATCATCGGATTATGGAAGCAAGCAAGAAATTGGACGTGGCACTGCAGTTACACATTTTGACTGTAAAGATAAAAGATTAAAAAATATTAAAATAATTTTTACACATGAACGTGTGGGCATGTAAAAGCAGAAGATAATTACATTGGGTGTTTGCTTTCAGGGGATTGTTGTAGTGCATAATAACTGAGGCATTTTGCTTTCAGAGAACGGTTTCAAGTCAGCATCTGTGTTTCCATCATGAAGTCGCTCTCTTCCGATTGCTAAAAGTTGCGGAGTGCCTTTGCGCAAACGTTATTCCATCGGTGACAAAGCGGCGTCTTTGATTTGTGCTTGACGGAAACTCGTGCTAATTAATAATTGATGAAGTCATAATTGCCGGCGTTAATAATGGAGGCGAACGCGTCACTCAAGCGCAACTGTTGCAAAGTTTTTTTTTGCTTTCTTGCTCACCCTTTCGTAATATAGAGCGCAACAAACTTCACTTGATTTATATTTCATGACACACTAATTCATGCAGCGTAGCCGGCAGCTTTATGAATCTGCACCAGAGAAAGAGAGAGGAAAAGAACGAGAGAGAGAGAGAGAGACAATTTTTAGCTTCCAGACAAAGATTTTTTATTTTTTGGGTGTCATTTTGTCCTGTTTTTTCTTTTCGATAACTCTTAAGTGTTTAAAGTTGGCCCAAAAAATTAAAAAGGTATTGTTACTCTCCTTCAAACTTTGCCATCTTAATGTCAACACACTTCGGAATAAGGTTCAAACGATATATGTTCAGAATATGACGAAAACATAAGTTTGGCGTAAAATCAGCACAGCTCATCACCCTCAACACACCGTCCCCACAGTCAAACATGGTGGGGGCAGCATCATGGTTTGGGCCTACTTTTCTTGAGCAGGGGCAGGGAAGATGGTTAAAATTGATGGACGGATGGATGGAGCCAAATACAGCACCATTCTGGAAGAAAACCTGATGGAGTCCACAAAAGACCTGAGACTGGGCAGAGATTTGTCTTCCAACAAGACAATGATCCGAAACAAAGAAAACATTGAATTGTTCACCAAAAAAAAAAAAAACATCAAGGTGTTAGAATGGCCAAGTCAAAGTCCAGACCTCAATCCAATTGAGAATCTGTGGATAGAACGAAAAACTGCTGTTCACAAAAGCTTTCCATACAACCTCACTGAGCTCAAGCTTTTTTGCAAGGAGGAATGGGCAAAAATAACAGTTTCTCGATGTGCAAAACTGATAGAGACATACCCCAAGCAACTTGCAGCTGTAATCGCAGCAAAAGCTGGCGCTACAAAGTATTAACTCAAAGGGGCTGAATTATATTTTAATGTTTCGTTTTTTTATTTATTAAAAACGTTTAAAATATCCAAATAAGTGTGTTCCACTTCATGATTATGTCCCACTTATTGTTGATGCTTCACAAGGAATTACAATTTTATATCTTTATGTTTGAAGTCCCTCTCTCCCCCCTCTCTGTTATTCCTTGCTCTTACTGGTCACTTCCTTCTTGTTCACTTGCCCTTATTGCACCCTAATTACTTCTCCTGCTCCCTATTCAAACACCCCTGTTTTTGGGGACGTTTGCCAGTTGTGGTTGACTCTCTTGTCTCGTTCTAGCATTGTCCCAGTCTTAACTTGTTTTCAGTGTACCATACCCTTGCTTCAATTCCTCACAACAAATTCTGCCTGCCGAATATTAGGACCGTCTATTTCTTGTGTACCAAACCTGGACCTAATAAAAGACATGTTGTTGCCTATATCCTTGCTTCTGTATTATGCCTCTGCGCCACCCAAAATCATGGTGCTAAAAAAAATCACCAAATAACTATTTAAAAACAGAGAATTTCTACACAAATATTGACAGACTAAAGACACAAACATTCAAAAACAAAACAACGGCTAGTGGGACGATACCCTTCCTTAAAATATTCTGGCCAAATGGTAAAAAACAACGCACTATCCTTTAAATGTTCAAAAAAATATAAAAAAAAAATCAGAAAAACTAAAGAATAAAAGATCCAAGATCTCCTAGCTTAATGCTAATGCTAACACACTACACTTTAAATGAAGTCCAAATGATTTACGGTACAAATATTACAAAAAAACATAAAAATAACAATCTCGAAAGATACTTACCAAAGAATAATTTCTAGTTTATTGTGAACATATTATAAAAAATATATACAAAATATATATACAAAAATAAACTATTAAACAAATATTCAAAAACAAAGAGTCACAGGTAATAGTCTGCTCACTTAATGCTAATGCTAGCACGCTATCTGTCAATTTTGTGAACTGAATGTCTGTGCTTAAAAAGCACACTAAAACATCCAACGTTTGCCAAAAAACACTACGTCCAAGCCAATACGCTTTACAATCCAGAAATTATGAAAGGTTGGAATTCATATTTTTAAAATAAAGTTACTATCATAGTACTATCGAATTTTGTTTCAAATCGGTCCAATTTTGAGTTTCAATAACTGAGTTACTTACACCAGAGTTTAAACTCTTATTCAGGTTTAAAAATGTAAAGACAATTTTCAAGATTGTCCACAACATTTTGCTTTCTAAGGATTTTGTAAAGTTAAGTTTTATGATTTCAAATTAAGACGTTATAACGCTGTATTGAATTTTTCGTCAACTTGAAATTGTTTTTGAAAATGTTTTATTAAATCTCCTAAAACATCCCAAACCGGGCATGAAAAACCCCCAAAAAACAATTAAATGTTATTTGCTCTGTAAAGGGCGCATTGATTTTGAAAAAAAAAAAGAATAATAAAACATTTCAGAGGAGAGTGATTATTTCCCGGACGCTGTCGAGAACATGAAATAAAGAAAAAGCTGTAAACACAAATGATCGGGGTAGATTAGCGTCAATTGTTGACGTTTATGACAACATAAACGCCAGTGCCGGGATGATTTATCGCCCCAAACCAACGACAATCGTTTGCGGCTCGTGAAAAAGACAACGTTAAACTGGCTGGGTAGATTTAATTGCCAACGGAGGATTCGGAGTTAAGGCGTTAGACATGAAACTAATGTTGTGAACACAAAAATTCAATACATTTTGACCCAGTAGGAAGTTAAGCTAATAATTAGCAAAATTTAGCAAACCATTATATGTAATTATATATGTACTTTTGGGATACAGAGTTACGGCATACAAACTAGAAAAAAAAAAAAGATTTTGTGAGTACAAAAAGCCAATGGATTTCGTCCCAGTAAGGAGTTTAGCTAATTAGCAGCTAAATTTAGCTAATAATTAGATACTGTATATATTTTTAGGACTCAAAGTTACGGCATTAAAAAAAAGTTGCAAGCATAAAAATTAAACGGATATCATTCCAGTTAGAAAATTAGCTATTAGCTAAATCTAGCTAATTATTCGCTATAATTAGCTATATATCATTAGGATCCTGAGTTTTAGCATTAAACATGAAACCGATGTTGCAAATACCAAATATCCATTGATTTTTATCGAGTAAGAAGTTGAACTAATTATTAGCTAAAGTTAACTAATTATTAGCCAATGGTTAGCTAAATCTAGCTTATTATCAGCTATATTTAGGTAACGATTAGCTATATTTAGCTAGTTATTAGATGCAAACATCTATGTATTTTTAGGATTCGGAGTTACGTTGTCAGGAATAAAAATGTTACCATGAAAATTCAATGGATATCATTCCAGTACGAAACTTAGCTTTTAGGTAAATCTTGCTAATTGTTAGCTATAATTAGCTATGTATTAATAGGATTAAGGGTGAGAGCATTAAACATAAAATCGATTTTGAAAAGGAAAACAAAAATTGACCCTGTAAAGAGTTCAGCTAATTAGTATCTATATTTAACTAATTATTAGCAGAATTAAGTGTCATGATTTCCCCATTGCTCTCACCTGTGCTCACTCGTTTAGCCCAAGCTCATTTCCTAATTGGTTCCCCTCCTATGTAAACACATCATTCTCATTCACTCCTGGTGAGTCCGTCAGCGAACCTCCGCACATGCAAGGCAAGCACTTTTTGACTCTGGCTCCCATCTGTCCCATCCTTTCCTGTGTCCTACTCGTCTGCCCCTGGCTTCTCGATAGTCTCCGGCTACCTGACTTTTTCTTTCCTCTGACCACGCTCCGATCTTTTGTCCCAACTACCCTTATCCTGATTCTGTTTCATGTATCGATCCCCGATCCAAGCTCTGTTCTCCTGTCCCAGCTACCCATATCATGATTCTGTTTCCTGTATTGATCTCTGATTCAAGTTATGTTCTCCTTTCCCAGCTACCCGTATCCTGCCTGATTCCATTTTGTTCCGACTTGTTCCGATCTCCGACCACGCTTTGTTCGCCAGGGCTTCCTGCTCTTCGTGCCCAGCAAGCACAAGATTGCTGTCTGTTTCCTCTCGCCCTGACTTCCCCAATCCCTTTATAAAGCATTGTGTGAAACGTTACGCATTTGGGTCCCCTGCTTGTACCGGTCGTGACATTAAGCTTATTTTAAGCTGAGTTTAGCTAATAATTAGCTGTGATTAGCTATGTATTTTTAAGGTTTGGAGTGAGCACAAAACGTCAGAGCATTTTGTCCAAGCAGGAAGCTCTTTTGCTCATTATTAGCTATAATTAGCTATTTATTCTCAAACTTCGCAGTACTGCATTAAAAATAAAACCCATTTTGTAAGCATGACACTTCAAGGGATATTATCCCTGTAGAACATTTAAGTATTGCTTAAATTCAGCTAATTATTAGCCATGATTAGCTATGTATTTTTAGGTCACTGAGTTACGGCATTCAAAATAAAAATATTTTGTGAGTACAAAGTTAAGCTATCAGCTAAATTTAGCTAATTCTTATCTATATTTAGATATTTATGTTTAGGCTTTGAAGTAATGCATTAAAAATAAAATCCATTTTGTGACAATTCAAGGAATATTATCCCAGTAGGACACTGAGGTATTACCTTAATTAAGATAAATATTAGTTATGATAACCTGTGGATTTAGAGTTATGGCACTAAAAATAAAACCATTTTTGTGAACAGAGAGTAGTACATTACAGCAATAGAGGCGGGAGGTTACATCATGGAAAGCATGGATTATAAACTCAGCATCAGACTGGGACAGCATAGGGCAAATATTAGCAATGTTGCAAAGATGGAAAAAAAGCTGTTCTAGTAATATTCTTAACGTGTGTTTGGAAGGAAAGTTTGGGATTATATCAGCCCATTGACACAAACATACCGTAGATGATGGAGAGGAACAGCTTAAACTAGCACTAATCATATGCTAGCAGCAAGATAGCGACTTTATTTTGGTAATCAAAGTGATAACACAATTTTTTGACTGGCGTTGGATTTTTTTGCTTCGAAGGTACTAATCCATTCAAAAAAATGGCTTTGAAAGTGCTTAAAAAGTTCTTAAATTTGACCATGAAAAGGTCTACTCTGTATGATATCAATATTTACGCCCATCTACCCACCCTTAGTTTTTTTACCACCAGAAGCGCTAAATAATACACAATGTTGCTTTAATACTGGGTCATCTGGTGAAAAGTTTTTGTTTTTTTTCTGTTTTGGACTCAAATAAATTGCCGCAAATGGGAACCTCAGTCTGAGTTCAGAGGTGAGCGCTTGGAAAAACAAGTTGAAGAAGGAGAGCTAGCTCCATGTCGGAGGTGCGCGACCCCTCCAAATGCCTCAAGGGGGGGGACGCCTCAGGGAGGGGGAGACGGACCCCCACCTACACTCGCTTGATTGCGCCCGCAGAGCCTTAAAGTCAATAAAGGTTAACGGCAAACGACCTTTTTAGTCAAGGTCGTTGATGGATGTCTTTGTTTGTTTTGCACTTCTCACATTTATTTACTTCCCGGACAAAAAGTCGAATCGACCTTTGAAGAGGTTGCGACTGAACACTATTTTGTCCAAAGATCGAAAAGCGCTGAGTGATCGGGAAAGCTTTCCGATGATGTTCCTAATCTTGTGACCTTGTATTTATTTTTCAAGTGGTTATTCTTGTTGGGGGCAGCACGGCGGCGCAGTGGTTAGCGCGTGTGCGGCACAGTTCTAAGGTCTTGGGAACCTCCTGTGTGGGTTCAAATTCAGCAACCGTGGACACATACAAACTCCGCACAGTAAGTCCTCCCCGTGCTTGCGTGGGTTTCCTTCGGGCACTCTGGTTTCGTCCCACATTCCAAAGACATGCATTTCAGGTGGATTGGCCGGTCCAAATTGTCCCTAGGTGTGAATGAGCGAGTTGTCTGTCCCTGTGTGCCCTGCGATTGGCTGGCAACCAGTTCAGGGTCTCCCCTGCCCACTGCCCGATGATTGCTGGGATGGGCTCCAGCACCCCCGGGACCCTGCTGAGGATAAGCGGTGCAGCTAATGAGATGAGATATATTCTTATTGGTTTTATCAGCAAAAAAGCAAGAGCGGACCACATGCGCCCTGGGAGGCTTTTTATAGGGCCCGTCGAAACACTCGAAAAATGCTCGAAATATAATGACAGCACTGTATATGAATTAAAGAAGTAATACGCAAAACAGCTGTTTGGGGAGGCCAGCTTTGTCCCCAATGTCCCTGTGTGTGTCTACTACAAAAATACTGCTACAGAAATACAGTGGTACTAAGGTCATCAACCATAATGCATTCCTAGTTGTTGGTTGAGTACAGATATTTTTTTCCCATTGTAAACAATGGTAAGTATTTTCATCCGTTCCACCCGGTTAGGAAATTACATATTAAAATGTACCGTTTACCAAATTGTTCGAATTAGCTATCTGACTCCATTAACAAAACACAACAAACATTCACCCAACAATGTGCGCTCGTTTCTTGATGGAAAAATGAACAAGAGACCGGCATTTCCACACGGGGGCAGATTTGATTTCCTTAACTATTTAACTAAGTGAACTCCATCCAATATGGCCGAATTAGCCGAATTAGTGTCGCTCGAGTCTCTGTCAAGCCTCCTCTCTCGATCTTCAGCTTCATTCCCTCTGCCCATGTTTTTTGGCAAGCTGGTGAGCCGGCTCCTCCCATGGGCGTGCCAGGAAAGCCCCCACATGGGCCCCACCATCTCGGCGAAGAGCTTCCCGACGTCTGAAAAAACTCAAAAACAACATCGAGCGTTTCTACGTCATCAGAGCCAGGCTCTCAAAACATCGCCCGCCGTCCTGTGTCAGATTCCTGTTATCAAAATTCCCCAGCCAAAACAGTCAGCATTTGGAACAGCGTGACCTGAAGCCCACTCAGTGAAAATCTTCATTGCACCCAATAAATGTAACATGTATTCAATCGTATAAAATCCCATATAGTCAAATGTAGAAAATCCTTCAACCCATAAAAAAATACGTACAATATTAAGAAAATGTGTATCTCATTAACATTAAAGACCATACACATGTACATAATATATCATAAATATGAAAAAGAAGAAACATAAACTATCGGTTACATACCTTTGAGGGCAACACGGCGGCGCAGTGGTTAGCGCGTGTGTGGCACAGTTCTAAGGTCTTGGGAACCTCCTGTGTGGGTTCAAATCCAGCTACCGGACTTCCTGTGCGGAGTTGTATGTTCTCCCCGTGCTTGCGTGGGTTTCCTCCGGCAACTCCGGTTTCCTCCCACACCTCCAAATTGTCCCTAGGTGTGAATGAATGAACGAGTTGTCTGTCTCTCTGTGCCCTGCGATTGGCTGGCAACCAGTTCGGGGTGTCCCCTGCCCACTGCCTGATGATTGCTGGGATGGGCTCCAGGACCCCCGCGACCCTACTGAGGATAAGCGGTGCAGCTAATGAGATGAGATGAGACATACCTTTGAACAGTGGTGTGATGGCATACAGGAATGGGTGTGGGGAGGTTTCTCCTTAGCCTTCCTTTTTTAATAAGAAACCTGTCCATTGTAAGCTGCTTCTTTCTCTTTTACACTAGTTTGCCTCACTGTTTTCTTCTTAACCTGCCCTTTATTGCTTTTGTTCTTGGGACCCATGTTCGAAAGCAACGCAAAAACAAACTAGAAAAGAAATACCTTCGAAAGTAACGTACCCATTCACCCATTTACGGTCAGGATATAAGCGGCGCAAAAGCTGTGCGAACTTGCGCCGCTGAGTGCATCTCGGCTTCACTCGGCTCCACTCGGCTCCACTCGGCTCCACTCGGCTCCACTCGGCTCCACTCGGCTCCACTCGGCTTCACACGGCCCCACTAGCCTCCACTCGGCCCCACTCGGCTCCACGCGGGCTCCATTCGTTACGCGCCGAATCTCATTCGATTCGACTAATTTCGGCTATTTCGGTAATTTTTGGTGGGCCCCAAATTCGAGCATCTAAACATTTTTTTGCGCACATTTTTGGGTCGAACAGGAATTTGGGTTAGGAATGAGGCAGTTGAGGACCAGAATACCACTGTACTACCCAATACTACAAATTACTACAAAATAAATCCCAAATTTAGTGCTTGGAAAGATATTTTTGAGTTTCATCCTGAAACAAAGAATAACCCAAAATACTGCTACGGTGATTGTATAATACACAAATCATATTTCAGAAAAAAATATTAAAAACATACTACACAAATTCAGCTTCAGTTATATCACAAAAATATGACAAAAATACTACCAAAATTGTACTGTAATAGAAGAAATACTACTAAGGAAATACTTCAAAAATGCTACAGATATACGACAAATATATTACTATGGAAATACTATAAAATACTACTGCAGACAATTACATAAAAACTACAGAAATACAGGACGTATTTGCTCGTCTTGAGATCAAGCGGTCGCAGGTTCGATTCCCAGCTCCTCCGTGTTATATGTCGAAGTGTCCTTGGGCAAGAAATTGAATCCTGACGCCATTATCGGTATCTGAGAGTGTGTGAATGGGGAAGTGTGAAGCACATTGTAAACTGCATTCGGAGATCTCCATTGACTTCAAAAGCGCTGTATAAATGCAGACCATTTGCATTTTACATTTACAAAAGAAAATGCAATAATATTAAAAAAAACACTAACAAAACAATGGTTTGAATTAACAGAATAAAATAAGACAGAGAGAGAAAAAGAGAAAGAAGGAACTATAGAAAGATAGAAACTTGCAAAGTAAAAGACAGAGAGAGATAGAGAGAGAGAGAGAGAGAGAAGGAGAGAAAGAGAGAGAGAGAGAGAGAAAGAGAGAGAGAGAGATGGGAGGAAAGAGAAAGAGAGAGTGAGAGGGAGAATGATAGAGAGTGAGAAAGAGAGTGAAAGAGAGGGAGAGAGTAAAGAGGGTGGAAAATGGGAAAGAGAGAGAGAGGTAAGGAGAAAGAGAGAGAGAGAGAGAGAGAAAGAGAGAGAAAAATAATGAGATAGAGGGGGGAGATGTAAATAGAAAGAGAGAGAGAAAGAGAGAGAGATAGATAACAAATTAAAAAAGATCAAGTAAGAAAGATAAAAAGCGAGATACAGAGAAAGAAAAA
This sequence comes from Urocampus carinirostris, assembly GCF_059441175.1. Classification (NCBI taxonomy): domain Eukaryota; kingdom Metazoa; phylum Chordata; class Actinopteri; order Syngnathiformes; family Syngnathidae; genus Urocampus; species Urocampus carinirostris. The sequence goes on along the minus strand of NC_142366.1, from coordinate 8,083,238 downwards.
AGAGAGGAAGGGAGAAAGAAAGAAAGAGAGAGGTACAGTGAGAGGTAAAGTGAGAGAGAAAGAGAGCAATGAAGAAATATAGAAGGAAAGAAAGACAGCAAGAAAGAAAGACAGGCAAAAAGAAAGAAAGAAGAGAAAAAGAGAAAGAAAGTGAAAGAGAAAAATAAAGATTGAAAGAGAAAGAGAGAGAAAAATAAAGAGACAAAGAAAGAATGAGAGGTATAAAGAGAGTAGTAAAGAGAGATAGATAGTCAAAAAGAGAATATGAGCGATAGAGAGATAGATAAATAGAGCAAGAAAGAAAGAGAGTGAAAGATAGAGAGAGACAAAGGTAGAAATTCAGCACAAGTTGTTTTGGGTTGGTATTTAGATTTAAGTGGACATTTAAAACTTTTTTTCCAACTTGGTTTTTCTCTTGTGCTTCCCTTAGAATTGTCTCGTGGACTACATTCAGTTTGTCTGAAGGCATAATCCAGTACACAAGCAGTATTTTTGACACCCCCGATTTAAATAAAAACGCAGAAGCATTTCTTTGTTTAAAAGTCAGCCTGTAGATTTTTTTTAGACCCCTTAGGGCAGATGGGGAGTTGACAAAAGAGCAAGCTGCCTGCACAACAGGGACCCCTGCTGGTTAGCACGAATTGAATAAAAAGGAAAGGTTAAGGCTGTCTATGTTCCTTCTTTGCCCACTGTAAGTTTGGGTACTTTCATGTTTCCCTTCCAGTGGAATTTTAAAGATATGAAGCCACAAAGCGTTCTTAAGCGGGCATTCACACGGCTATTATTGTTTTTTTTTTTTTTTTTTATTAGCATGTCCATGAAATGCCATATTTTCTCTCACTGTGTTGTTTTCTCTTTCATGTTTTGTTCAGTTCAATCTAGTCAGTGTGCTTGCATCAGATTTATGGTTCACATGTTACTCTCAATGTTGTTCTCTCCAAGTCTGGAACTATGCTAGTTGTTGTTGAAAAACAGGGTAGTTTGTTCCCTCACTTATCTATTTTTATGTTTTGTTCAGTTAGATAAAATGCCCCACCACTATATTGTTTTGTTCAATTCCGGCTAGTCAGTGTGCCTGCATGATATTCCATGGTCTTCGTGAGACTGTCATTGTCATGTTGACATTGTGTGGCATTCTTTTTTTTTTTGTCATCACACTTTCATGTTTTGTTGTGTTAAAGCTGGTTGGTGTTGGATCACTTAGAGTTGTTCTATCCATGCATGAGTATACTATATTCCATGTGTTGTCTTTCTTTCACTTTTTGTTCAGATACAGCTAGTTGGAGTTCCAACACATCTTTTTCCCACTTACTTTCATGTTTCGGTCAGTTAGATTTATTTAATGTGTCTGCATGATATGTATGGGTCGCTTGTTTTTGCCCTTTTGACGTGTAAGTTCATTTCTTCAGTCGTCTTATTTTCATATTTTGTTCTGTTAGACCTGGTTGGTGTTCAGACATAAGTCGTTGTGTACACACATGAGTATGTTCCCTGAGTTATTTTTTTCCATGTTTTGTTCAGTCAAATTCTCATGGATATCCTGGATAGTGTATCTCATGTTTTGGTCACATGTTGTCTTATCCATGTGTGCATTGTTTCTTGTGTTTTCTTCTTTTGATTTGTTCACTTATAGCCAGTTAGTGTTCTAACTGTGTTATCCTCTTTCACTTTTTGTTCGGGTACAGCTAGTTGGAGTTCAAACACATACTTTGCCCAATGCCCTTTCATGTTTTGTTCAGTTTTAGCTGGTGTGCCTGCATAGTGATTCATGGTAATCATTGTTCTGTTGATATGCGGGTTTGTTTTTTTATGTTGTCCCACTTACATGTTTTATTCTGTTACATCTGGTTGGTGTAGGGATGTTATACGGGTATTTTATGCCTGTGTATGTCCCCCCGCGTGATCTTACTTTCATGTTTTGTTTTGTTAGAACTAGTTGTAATTCCATAATATATTTTCTTAAATTTCTGTTCAGTTGAATTTACTTAACTTTGTTGCATAATATTGTCTTGGTTTCCGCATGTTTCTTGAGTTATGCATTTTCATGTTTTGTTCAGTTAGTGCTGGTTGGTGTTTGAACACTATGTAGTTGAATTACCATTATCAACATATACCTGTGGACTTACTTTTATGTTTTGATCAGTTTTTTCCCAATATATAAGAGGTTTAGATTTGGAGTCAGGGTTGGAAATGAAGAATTCAAAGCTAAAAATGTCTTGCAGCTCATTTGCATATTGGTGAAAGAGGCAGGCTAGTCAGCTCAAGTGGTAGCCATTCTTTCCCCACGCCTGCTCGCTTGCATATTAGCTAAAGAAGGTGGTTTGGTCTGGTGAAGTGGTAGCTGTTCTCTCCCATGCTTGCTCATTAGCATATAAACTAAAGTGGTAGTCATTCTGTCCCCACGCTTGCCTCCCACGCCACTTCATGCTTTCCATACAAAACCGTTGTGTTCGAAAATTGTTGCAACTTAACTGCCAGCAAACGACTTTTTATAAAGTCCCAAGGATTTGAAAAACGTGCGAGATAATTAATTGTGATTTAGGCGTCTTCCCACTGTTTCTTTCTCCAGCCACTCCTGTTATCCACTTAACTCCAAATTATAGCTCGCTGATAACCGTTGTTTTGTTATCTGCCCCTCGTCTGTCTTACAGTGTCACTGGCCTTCTTCAGCCGAACATTGCTGAGTTCCATAATTGAGGCATCCTTTTTCTACTGTTTCTGTCTCTAGCCACTCATTTAAACCACTTGGTTTTAGACTATGGCTTGCTACTACCGTTAATTATTTGATACTCCTGCTTCTTCCTTGAGTGTCACTGGCTTTTATCAGCAGAAGTTTTACAGGCATCTTCAACTTTATTCCAATGTTTCCTTCTCCAGCCAATCATGTTATCAATTTAAAATCAGGCTCGGTTTGGTACTAGCCACTATTGTTGTTGCCTTTTCCTAGTCCTTCAGTGTAACTTACCTTCAACAGCAGAATTTGAAAGTCCTACAGGCATTTTCAACTTTTTTCCACGGTTTCCTTCTCTTGCCACTCACGTTATCAACATGATATCAGGCTACGCTTTGCTGTTAGCCACTATTGTTGTTGTGTTAGCTTGGTCCTTCAATGTAAATTGCCTTCAACAGCAGACGTCGAAAAGGCCCCCTCAACAAGCCTTTTCAATTTTTTTTCCACACTTTCCTTCTCTAGCCACTCATCTTATCCACTTGAAATACGGCTTTGGTTTGCTGTTAGCCACTATTGTTGTTGCTTTTGCTTGGTCCTTTGGTGTAACTTGCCTTCCACTGCGGACGTCGAAGAGTCCCCTAAAACAGGCATTGTCAACCTTTTCCTGTTTTCTCCTTGTGCCACTCACTTTATCCAGTTGAAATCAGGCTATGGTTAGCTGCTAACCACTATTGTTGCTGTTTCTGCTTGGTCATTCAGTGTCACCTGCCTTCCACAGTGAACATAACTTAGTCCCCTCATTCAAACATTTTCTACATTTCAGCTACAGGCTATGTCTCACTATTAACTACTACTATTATTTCGAGCAGCTCCTTCTTGGTCCTTCAGTGTCTCTTGCCTTCCACAATTGAACGTTACAGAGTCCGACTTTATTTTGAAAGTTATACATTTGTTATCACAGTTTCCTTCTCTATTCACTCATTGTAGCCATTTTGGCTACAGGCTAAAGCTTGCAGATAGCATAGTGTATTTTGCTTTCCACAGCAAATGTCGCTGAGTCTCATCATTTCTGCATCGTGTGCTTTTCTATCCACTGTTTCATTATCTAGCCACTCATCTGAGGCACTTTGCTGCAGGCTACAGCTAGCCACAAGTGTGATTGCTATTGTTTATCGTTCTTGCTTCGTCATTCAGTTTCACCTCGTCCCCTCATTTAGACATGTTCCACTTTTGCCACTGTTTCTGTATCTAGCCACTCATATTAGCCATTTTGCCCACGGGCTCTGGCTCACTATTAGTCATTAATATTATTGTACGTTGCGCCTGACTATTCCTTTAGAGTCATTTACAGCAAATGCCACTGAGTCTTGTCATTTTGGAATCTTCTGTATTTCTATCCACTGTTTCCTTCTCTAGCCACTAATGTGAGGCACTTTGCTGCAGGCTATATCTCGCCGCTAGCGCTTTTGTTATTGTTAATCGTTCCTGGTTCGTCCATTAGTGTCACCAAGTCCCCTAATTGAGATGCCATCCAACTTTTTTACTGTTTCTGTATCTAGCCACTTCTATGAGCCATTGTGCCCACAGGCTATGGTTCACTATTAGTTGTTACTGTTATTGTGAGTTGCTCCTGGTTGGTCCTTTAGTATCATTCACCTTTCACAGCAAATGCCGCTGTGTCTTGTCATTTTGGCATCTTATGTTTTTCTGTTTCCTTATATTACTCGCCGCTGGCTCTATTTCTATTGTTAATCATTCCTGCTTCATCCTTCAATGTCGCTGGGTCCCCTCGTTCAGACATGTTCCACTCTTTCCACTGTTTCCATCTCTTGTCACTCATATTAGCCATTTTGCCCACAGGCTATGGCTCACTATTAATCATTACTGTTATTGTTAGTTGCTCCTGACTGGACTTTTAGTGGCATTCACCTTCCACAAAAAATGTCCAGCTCTTCTATTTTTCCACTTTTATCCACTGTGTCCTTCTCTAGCCACTCTTGTAAGTCACTTTGCTGCAGGCAACGGCTCGCAGCAATTAGCTGCTCCTATCCCTACATTCAATATTTTGAAAGGTTATCTTGTGAAATGTATGTAAAACATGTAAGCCGCAATTAAAAAGTGTGCGGAGGGCCGTCGGACGTTAGCAAATGTTGACTTTTTCCCGTTGATGGCGGCGCCTCACTGTACTCAATTAATTAGCGGCGCAATTAGCCGGCCGAGAGTGCGGGGGGTTATGTTTGCGGGGATGCGACACGGCGTTTCGGTGCAAAGGCCTCATCGCAGAGCTTTGATTTGCGACTTGACGGGTGGCCACTCATCATCGGCGGCGGTGGTCTTTCATCAGCGTAACCTTCCTGTTGTGCAAAGATTTATGCAGACCTGAGGAGCGAGCGCATGCATAATGCAACGAACCCGAATGAATATATCACGATCGATAAATAAATTGTAAGCCGTCATCTTCGCTAATGTACCACAGACCGACGCCGGCGTCTTCGCTGTTGCCCGATAAGAAAATTCCAATGTATATTGATACCCTGCAATTACAACATTAGTCGTCTTTCTTTCTTGTTTTGTTCAGTTTCAGTCATATGTTGGGCTAATATTATATGGCAGCCTTGTTTTATCATATCCATTTTTATAGGTTCACCTACTTGTTCTGTTCTTTTAGAGCTAGTTTTAACAATTTTTGAGACACTTTGATGTCTTTGATAACTGAATAATCGTGGAAACAATCCCGTTGCCAGGTTTTTTATTTAATTAATTTACTTTCATAGTTTTGGGGCTCACTTTCTTGTTTTGTTCAGTTTCCGCTATCTGATGGGCTAATACTATGTAGCAGCCTTCTTTCAGGTATCCTTAATGACTTTGATGACTGAAGGTTCCGGGAAAGCTTCTTGGTATTTTTCTGATGGGTGCTCTTTGTTCAGTTTTTTGAATTTGTTTTTTTTTAAATCAGCCTCTTACATGTTTTGCTCTGTTAGAGATAGTTACAATTTATTTTTTAGCTTTGAGTACTTCTATGACTGAAGACTCCAGGAAACCTTCTTGATATTGTTTTGAAGGACATTTTTTACTTGTTCTATCATATCGATTTTTACAGGTTCACTTACTTGTTCTGTTGGAGCTGGTTTTAACAATTTTTAAGTCACTTTGATGTCTTTGATAACTGAATACTCGTGGAAACCTTCTGGGTAATGTTCTGATGAACTACTTGTCACAATCCCGGGGTCAGGTTCTTGATTTCATCACTTTTACTTTGATAGTTTTGGGGCCTCTTTCTTGTTTTGTTCAATTGCTGCTTTCTGTTGGGCTAATACTATGTAGCAGCCTTCTTTCAGGTATCCTTAATGACTTTGACGACTGGAGGTTCCGGGAAACATTCTTGGTTTTGTTCTGAGGGTTGCTCTTTGTTCTGTTATTTTAATTAGATTTTTTTAAACACCCCCTTACTTGTTTCGTTCTGTTAGAGCTAGTTTCAACATTTTTTTAGCTTTGAGTACTTTGATTACTGAAGACTCCAGGAAACCTTTTTGACCTTGTTTTGAAATACATTTTTTTTGTTTTTGCTACATTATATCGATTTGCATAGGTTCACTTACTTGTTTTGTTCTTTTAAAGCTAGTTTTAACAATTTTTTAGTCACTTTGATGACTTTGATAACTAAATACTCGGGGAAACCTTCTACGTAACCCTTGTCACAATCCCGTTGTCATGTTCTCTGTTTCTATACTTTACCTTTATCATTTTGGGGCTTCCTTTCTTGTTTTGTTCAGTTTCACCTACCTGCTAATAATATGTAGCAGCCTGCTTTTAGAAGATTTAATGACCTCGGTGACCGAACCTTCTTGGTGTTTTTCTGATGAACGCTCCTCCTTTTGTTACGTTAAATTGATATTTTATCGTCCACTTTCTTGTTTTGTTCCATTAGAGTCCGTTTTAACCCTCTTTCAAGTAGTTGTTGACCTACATCACTAAAGACTCAGGGGAATATCAGTTTTGTTCTGACGCCTATTTTCTCTTTTGTTACGTTACTTTGATATTTTTGGTCTTCCTTACTTGTTTTGTTCTGTTAGTGCTAGTTACTTTGATGACTTTGATAATTAAAGACTTAAGGAAACGTTATTTGTGCTGATCACTTTTATCTACTTGTTTTAATCACATCAGGTTCTTAGTTCTGTTACGTTAATTTTATAGTTTTGGGGATCTCTTGTTTTGTTTAGTTCGAGCAGCAGAGTGGGCAAATACTGTACTTTGTAGCAGTCTTCTTTTAAGAGGCTTTGATGACTGATGACCCTGCGAAACTTTCTTTTTCTGATGACGTTCTTTGTTTTGTTACGTTTATTAAATATTGTATGGGCTAACTTTCTTGTTAGTTTCAGTTAGAGCCAGTTTCAAATTTTTTCTTGAATCACATCTAATAGTGTATGTCATCTCAGAGTAGATTAAGGCCACGTACACAAGACGAAATTGTGTCTAGAAATTCTTGTATAACCAATATAAATGTATATATATATATATATATATATATATATATATATATATATATATATATATATATATATATATATATATACATATATATAATCCTCATTGAACATTGTTTCTCTTTTTTAAAGGTTTCACAGATTTTCCTGTTCTCAGCACATAACGTAATCAACGAGATATACACGCCAACGTGGGGAGGGAAGAGTAGGTGTGTAGCGTGATAAAGCGAATAAACGGCAAAAACGTTTACGACAGCCGACTAGCTTTTAATTACACTTTAAATGTTTTTCCTAGGAAAGAGTCAACAACAGATGGATTTTAAAGCCGTTCCCGCTTATATTCCATTTATATTGCAACCGACAAATTCTGCCGCTGCTGTTTGTATTTACGAGCGCTCTGTCGTAAGTTATACCCTTTACATGGAAATATTTTATCAAACCGCCGAGCAATTGTTTAATAAAGGCCTTTATTTGATGCTGTATTTGTGAATGTAGATAAAGGGATACGCCAATTTGACTTTTAGTATCCTAAAAAAGCGTTCTGTACAAACACAGAAATTTACAGAAATTTAATCGTTGCTCTGCTGTCCTGGGATCAATATAAAGCAGATTCTTTCCAATTCGGAATCAAGACCAAGTATTTTTCCCGCCATATTGGGATCAAAACAATGAGTTTTCCTGCCACCCACAGCCGAACGTCACCAAGTACACTCATTCAGGCTCTATTCACTCCATTCCACACCGTTTCCTTCTCTAGCCTCTCATTTTTGCCACATGGCTGCTGACTATGGTTCACCAGGAGTGCCATTGTTATTGTTAACAGCCCCGGCTTCGTCAGGAAGACTAACTCGCCATATACAGAGTCTCCTAATTTAGGCATCTTCCACTGTTCTACTACTGATTCATTCTCTGGCCAGATATTTTTGCCACTTGGCAACAGTTTATGGCTCGCTGCTAACACTATTGTTATTGTTAACTGCTCCTGCTTCGTCCTTCAGAATAAATCGCCTTTCGATGCCCAACTTCACAGAGCTCTTTCATTCAGGCATTTTGCAATCTTTTACCTCTGTTTGCTTTTCTAGCCACTCATGTTATCCTCTTGAAATCAGGCTACAGTTTGTTGCTAGCCACTATAGTTATTGTAAGCTTTTCCTGCTTGGTCCTTCAGTGGCACTCGTATACCGCAGCAAAAATAGCACAGTCCCTTAATTCCGACATTTGTCCTTTTTTCTACTGTTCATATCCCTAGCCACTCATTTTAGACATTTTGGATGTAGGCTGCTACAGATGTTGTCATGCTCAATCCTCTTACCATTTGTTTCACCCTTCCCTTCTCTAGCCACTCATTTTGGCTGCAGGCTATCATTGGTTTTGTAAGCTGATCTGCTTGGCTAGGGACATGTTAGGGTATTTTCGACAACCTGGGATCAAAATGAGAAGTTTTGTGTTATGTGACCCAGGATCAAACCCGAGCATTTTCCTGCTAACCCAGGATCAAAACAAACCAATTGTTTTTCCGCCTATCTGGGATCAAAATAAATCTCTCCAACAGACCCGTGATGCCGACCCAGGGTCAAAACAAAGTGGGTCTGGGTGTCGAGGAATCGAAACAAACAATTTTCCCACCAATTTCAGATAAATTCCAAGCATTTTCTAACATTTCATACCGACCCTCAGAAATAATCAAAGCATTTTCCCGCCGACTCAGAATTCAAACAAAGCTTTTTTTCTGCTGACCAGGCATTAAAACTGAGCGTTTACCTGCTAACCTGAGATCAACTAAGGATTTTCCCGCCATCCTGAATTTAAATCGAAACAGTCTCAGGAACAAATCGAAGCACTTTTCCGCATACCTGTGATCGAATCAAAGCATTTCTCTGCATTCGTGGGTCATGTCGAATCTATTTTCTGATCACTCGGGATTGAAAAAAACTGTTTTCCTGCTGACCTAGCATCAAAACATAGCATTTTCTGGCTGACCCGGGATCAAATTGAAGCATTCTCTACCGACCTGTGATCAAAATAAAGCGTTTGCCACCAATTTAGGGTTAACCCCATCCCAGGATAGAAGTGAAGCAGTTCTGCAGTCCTGGGATCAAATTGAAGCGTTTGCCTGCAAATTTGTGATTAAAGTGAAGCATTTTTTTACTCTCCCCGGATCAAAATTAAGCATTTTCCTGACATTCTGAGACCAGAACAAATCATTTTCCCACTTACTTTGGTTTGAAACAAACCGTTTCCCTGAAAATTTGGGATCAAACAACACTTTTTCACCCAGTAGAAACTAAGCGATTTTCCGCAGTTACAGGATCAAATGAAGCATTTTCCATCCACACAGTTTCGATAAAAAGCATTTTCCTGACGCCCTGGGATCAGAAAGAAGCGTTTTCTTCCCAATTCTGGATCAAAACAAAGTGGTTTTGCACCATCCCGGGATAAAAACCAAGCAATTTCCCGCCATCCTTGGATAAAAACCATGTGTTTTATTACTGTCCTGCGATTGGAAGAAGGTTTTTCCCTGCCATCCCAGTATCAAAACAAGCATTTTACTGCTGATTTGAAATCAAAACCAAGATTTTTCCCACCATCCCAGGATCAAAATGAAGCTTTTTCCCGGAGAACCCGAATGAAACCGATTAAGACGTGTTAGCCTGTGAACATGCACAAGGACAAAACCAGACCAGTTCAAATATTTCACATCACTTGTGATTAAATAATTGTAACATTAACTGCGACGTCGCTCCAAAGAAATTGGTCGAAATCAGCGACGCTAACAAAATTGTCCACCGGCTGCAGCTGTCGTGCGGTGCTAGCTTCTGTCGCGCGACGCTAGCTTCTGTCCACTCCATTGCGGCGACAAAATGGAGCAGCCGTCCAATTAATGAAGACGGAATTGGGTCCGCATGGAGCACCAGCCGGCTTCATTTTGAAGGAACACCTGAGCTCATTTGGCATTCTCTTTGACCAGCCGTGCAAAAAGAATCAAAAATTGAATCTTCTTCAAATTGAATCATGAGGGGAGCCGCTTCGATTTGGTAGGGTGTCATCAGCATTCTTTTTGACAATTGCTGCAAAATCTTACATCTATAGTAGGTTAGCAAAATATCAAATCAAAGTATCACAATAGGACTAGTCCTACAGCAACTTGCTTTTGTATCATCTTCAAACCAGCTCAGTGGCCTTGGGGTAGGGCGCCCGCCCTGAGACTGGGAGGTCGCTGGTTCAAGCCTCATACCCAAGACTTACGACATTGGTACTCATTGCCTCCCTGCTTGGCGCTCGGCATTAGGGGTTGGAATTGGGGGGTTTGGTCACCTAATGACTCCCAACACATCAGTTGGGTTGGTCGAGGGGGCTGGGAATCCCCTCCTCTGTATCGAGTTCCCAGAAAGAGTCTGAAAAAAAAGACTTTAGCCAGTTTAAGTGCAATACCCCAGTTCAAACTGCAATATCCTAGTTTCGTACAGTTTTTATTCTAGAGATTTTTGACTTTTGGTCTTAAGCAGTTGTTGGTTCTTAACAATTGTTGCAGAGGAATTACAGTGGGTAATTCTATTGTACTGCAGAATAAGTATTTTTATTTTATTTTATCGAATGTTTGTGTTGTTAAATGATTTTACATTGTACTGTTTACTACATTTACACTTTGACTTTGTTTCATTATTATTGTGTAAACAGAAGGTATTCAGTTGTCATGTTAACTTTGTTTTTAAATGCAATTTACTGGTTGTGTATAGTTTTCAATAAGATTTGAACGCTGTATATTTGAGTTAAAAAACTATCATATATAATTTTCCATTTATTAGACTTGAAGCCGGAACACATATTTGAGAAGGAAATTAAGTGTTTTTGAGTTGAAGTGTTTGAGGAGTATGTTAGGAGTGACAAGATTGGAGAGATTGAGAGATTAAGTTGTGAGATACAGAACTGGAGTAGTAGTGGAGCTGAGCAAGCATGTGGATAAGAGAGTACTCGGTTGGTTTGGATCGAGAGGATGGATGAGAAGCGAATGTTGAAGAGGATCTACAGAGCAGAAGTAAACGGAAAGAGACCAAGAGGAAGTCCGCGATTGACGTGGATGGATGGTGTTATGAGTACACAGCAGGAAAGAGATCTAAATCGAGTGGAAGCTAGAGCTACTGTTGGTGATAGGAATGAGTGGAGAGGTGTTGTAAAAGGATAGTGGGATATTTAGACGCGTTTTAAGGGATGGGCAGGGCATGTGTATGATGCGGCAGGGGTAAACCAGTGAAAGCTGTCGGGCCCTGCTGTTGAACAGAAGAGTTTGTTGTGTCACCCTGAACCAAGTGACACGGCCACTTTCTTGTGTCCGGTTTTATCTGAAAGGACAAAAGCATGACCAACTTGGGTGCCAAGGTGCTTAACTTGTTTGGGTATTTTGGTTGGCCGTGGTCCTAAAAATGTTTGTGTGTGTTTTTGCTACTTTTCCCTTTTTTTATTTTCTTTGTTTTTGTGTATGTATTTGTCTTGCTGTCGGTCACCCCTCTCGAGGGATATGACAAGGGTGGGTAGGTAGGTAGGTAGGTAGGTAGGTAGGTAGGTAGGTAGGTAGGTAGGTAGGTAGGTAGGTAGGTAGGTAGGTAGGTAGGTAGGTAGGTAGGTAGGTAGGTAGGTAGGTAGGTAGGTAGGTAGGTAGGTAGGTAGGTAGATAGATAGATAGATAGATAGATAGATAGATAGATAGATAGATAGATAGATAGATAGATAGATAGATAGATAGATAGATAGATAGATAGATAGATAGATAGATAGATAGATAGATAGATAGATAGATAGATACAATGATAATAAATGTGATTTTGAATCTGATTCTCCTTGACAACCGTGGATTAAATTGGTGCATAAAACCTTCTATTGCTTCTTTTTTTTCAAATATAGAAATGACTTTGTCCTTGGTATAGGCACTACCACTTGATTAAATAGTTGAAATGAGTCTCTTCTTCAATTCAAATACATTTTGTGTTCCGACTTTGTCTGCGAAGTGCAGAAGAGAAAAAACAACAAAAGTAGATTGCAAGAAGTGAGGGGGGATGACAAACAAATAACTAAAATCGCAAAAGCCATCCGGCAAAGCAAAGAGTGTCGCATGTAAATACAAGCCGGCATGAGCGTAATTGCATTTGAAATCCACTACAAGTCGCCGTCTGGATCTTAATAACTTCCCTCATGAATCAATTTCAATTTCTGCCTTCCGATCGATCGTGGCAGATACCGAACACAGGCGACTGCAGTTTTTCCTCCGAGAGTGAAATAAATATTTCTTTTATTTTTCCCCGGAAAATGTGAGCAGATGCTTTTTTTCGGAAACGTGTTTACATTCCAGTTGAGTTTATCAACAACAATAATACACACTCACTGTCAATATTGTGTATTATTGAATCTTTTTGCATTTAAAAGCAAGTTAGCATTTTAACAAAATCCTCCCGGAAGGATATATCATGAAACGAAACCTATTAATGACAAAAACAAAAGGTAATTTTGTAAATCTTAGTTACATTGCAACCAAAGTAAGTTTAAAATGTTTTATTTTGAAAGCCCAAATTATTGAGATTGCCACTTTATGGTAATAATAGTTAAGTATTGGGCAGCACGGCAGCACAGTGGTTAGCGCTTGTGCGGCACACTTCTGAGGTCATGAGATCGAACCTTCCTGTGTGGAGTTTGCATGTTCTTCCCGTGCTTGCGTGGGTTCTCCGCTTTCCTCCCACATTACAAAAACGTGCATGTCAGGATAATTGGCCGGTCCATATTGTTCCTAGGTGTGAATGAGAGAGTGAGTTGTCTTGTCTGTCTCTAAGTGCCCTGTGACAGGCCACCAGTTCAGGGTGTGTCCTGCCCACTGCCCGTCGACAGATGGGATGTGCTCCAGCACACCCGTGACCCCACTGAGGATAAGCGGTGCAGATAATGGATGGATGGATGGATAGTTAAGTATTTCTTGGTGAAAATCCTAGTAGCTATTAAATCAGGGAAATTTCTTTTTTTTTCACTTGTTTTACTTTTCTTCTCTTTTTCTCATTTTTAGACAAAAGATAAAAACCTAAGTGGCAAAAAGCAGGAGCATTCTTTTTTTGGGTGTAACTGTTGTCTTTTCTCTTTTTTTCTCCTTTTTTGTTGTCCTTGTATAGAAGGATTAAAACAGTCTAAAAAATATTGCCATCAATTATTTGCTCTTTCTCTTTTTCAATTTTAGTTATTTATTTCCCACCTTTAAAAAGGAAGAGAGAGAACATAAAAACTCTCCTTTACGTTTTTTATTTTATTGTTATTTTATTGAAAAACTAAAATATAAAAAAAAAGATAAACTTTTCATTCTATCATGTTCTCCTTTTTCTAATCTACATTTCTTCTTAAAAAAGTGAGAACCAAATTTGAAAAAAAAATAAACAAATAACCTCACAAGTGGTATTCATTTTCATTCGATCATCGCTGTTTCTCCCCCCATCCTGCATCCACCCACTACTCAGATGGACCAACTAAAAACGAAAATGTTAAATGTTATGTTTACTTTTACATGTATAATATTATTTAATGCTGCTGGTACATTTGTATTTCGTTACATACATAAATGTATAATACATAGAAATACTACTTTCTACATACCATGTTGGTATATCCATGTTTTTTTCTGCGAGGTACGGAAAGCATTAGCTTCTTAGCTTAAGTTTTTTTACCTTGCTATAAGGCAATTTCTCTTTACGATCCCCACCCCAAAATTGATACATGTTGTATCCTGTAGCTCCACTGTACTGAAAAACCCAAGATGAACTGTTATCGGTAAATCTTACAGCAAGCAACCTGGTCCACAAGAAAAATGAAGTCCCACTTTGGCGTCCCGTTGTAGGACATGACAGCTATGCGCCAGACAGCTGCCGCTTCCTCTCAGCTGTAATTGGTCCAGCTCGGGGGCGACGCCATCTTTTGACATCTGCTAGACGGTGCCGAGGAACGTGCCACTGGAGAATCGCGTCACCCACTAGCACGTCCACTAGCACGTCTACACTTGGCATCGGATATTCACTCGTGCCGCCTTGAAAATCTTACTTAAGGTCCCTTAAAAAAACATCGGAACACATTCTGACAGCTGAAATCTTCTATGCAGATTGTTTACGAGTAAAAACCGTGGCTGCAGAAAAGCCAACCCCCCCCCCCAAAGAAAGTCACTGGAAATATATGAATAGAAATACATAAAATACACAGCTATAGTCAATGTGACACATTATGCCAGCTGAATTCATACATTCTGTTTCTTACAAGAAAAAAAGAATGACTGTAAAGAAACCAACAACCCCCTAAAAACTAAGAATATCAACATTTGAAATATATATCTATAGCCAATGTAACACATTCTGACAGTTGAAATCTTCCATTATGTTTCTTGTTGAGTAAAAACCGTGTCTGCAGGGAATATAACACCCTTTTTTATTTTATGTTTTTACTTAAAATCCACGCAAATACATAACTATGGCCAATGTGACACATTCGGACATGTGACATTTTCCATTATGTTTCTTATTGAAGAATTATTGAAAAAAAAAAAGTGTCTCCAGGAAATTTAACAACCTCATTGACAAGTGTACTTAAAAAAACATTGAACTTACTTATATACAATATATAACCATAGCCAATGTGGCACATTCTGACAGCCAACATTTTCCATTTAGTTTGCAGCGAAGCCAACTGCATCCTAAGACGTTTTCTCTAAATAAATGCATAAACATATATAAATATACAACTATAGTGTGACAATGACGATTCCTAACAGCTGAAATCTTTAGTTTCTGCTGCAAAAAAAGTCAACAACCTACTAAAATCTTACTTAAAATAAATGAACATAAATACATGTAGTATATGACTATAACCAAAGTAACATAATCGGACATCTGAGATCTTCCATTACTTTTTATAACAAGTAAAAATGGTGGCTGCAGCAAAGCCAACAGTCTCCTAAAATATTACTTAAAATATGTGCATGAAAATGTATATAGTGTATAACTTGAGTCATTGTGACACATTCTGACTGTTAAACTCTTCCATTCCGATTCTTAGCAAGTAAAAATTCTAGCTTCATCAAAGCCAACACCCTTCTAAAATATGACTAAAAACATATGAAGATAAATAAATGGAAAAGATAACCTTGGCCAATGTTGCACATTCTGACAGCTGAAATATTCCATTCCAGTGTTTAACAAGGGTCTAACACCGTCCTAAAAATCTTACAGAAAATATTATTTTACATATATAGAACGTACAACTATAGTCAATAAGACCCATTCTGAAAGCTAAATGATAAAATCTAAATGTGCCATAAAAATCAAAGTATTTCGAAGCTTGTTTGACAAATTCAGACAGCTGAATCTGACCATTCCGTTTTACACAAAAAAAACTATCAAGCCAAATCTTGAACATTGTATTTTCAAATCCTTTACAAGTCAATGTGACACCTGACTCCCACTCACTCCTTAGAAACTTTTGAAAATAGCGATTATCCCCGAAAGCCTTAAGCATTCATTAAAGCTTTTGTTTGTTTCTGTGATCGCTATCAAACCTGAAGTCGCACATTTTGAAAGCTGATTTCCTACATTCATATTTGTAGCAGCTAAAAACTGTGACTCCAGAACAGATGAAGCTTCGAATGCAATTTTCTCCAGACACCACCTTTGCTTGGAGCCACCAAATAAACTAATTACGTTACTACCTTTTGGGTTGCAGCTGATCGTTTATGAAGAGCTATAAAAAAGTGGAGCTGCCGTCTGCAGACTTGATGACAAGTTATAAAAATGGGAGATGCCATCATCATGGAGTTTGACAGTGAAATTTGCCAATGTGCCACACCCCGTCAGCATGATGGATCACCGCTCTACGTTATGCAGCTGTCTCAATCTGGATACAATGATTCCCCCGGCAGAAAAAAAGGTGGAGTTGTTTTTTTCTCTTTCACTTTTTACTTCCAGGTGGAGCGCTTAAAAAAATGATGAACCCAAATTTAGGATCTCCCTAAGGCCGGCAGCTTTTTTCGAGATCGGAAAAGTCTGAATATCCTGTAGGTAAGCTTTGCTGTCCAGCAAGACCAGTTTCTCAGCTGATCAAAGTCCCGCATCAAAACCCAGACCCTCCTTAGAACCCTCAAAAATGGGGATGTGGCTCAGTGGGAACTTGGAAGAACCCCTGATTTGGGACACCATGGGTTCTCATCTTTTCAAACTTAGTTTTGTAACAAATGATTCTCCCTAAACAAAAGCCCAACCCTTCTTCAAAGCCCTGCTTGTAGAACGTTAAAAGCAAATAAACACATTTTGACAGCTGACTTAATACTTTCAGTTTTGTAACAACTAAAACACTTGACTGCAGTGTAGCCAAATCCTCAATGAACATATTGCTAAAGATCCATGTAAGAAAAACAAACAAACAATAAAACACATTCCGTCAGCTGAATTATTCAATTCTGTTTTGTAACAACTGGAAACCGTGACTGCAGTGAGGCTAAACCCTCTTCAACAATGTTTCTTGAAGATCTCTTAGAAAACAACGTGAAACATACTGACAGCTGAATTTTCAACTCAGTTTTGTCACTGCCTTTGAAAATGGCAACCCCGCCCGGATACTAAGCTATGGGTTGAAGACTTGGCACTGAGATAGAAAATTCTGACACGGTAGCTAAATCCTTACGTTTCACTAACTAATAATTAAAAAAACGCAACTAAAAAGATGCTGAACCATCCTTGAAAATCAGACCTCAAACCCTTTAGAAAACATTTGCCGCACATTCCGACAGCTGAACTGCCCACTGAATCTTTATCCACTTTTGAAAATGACGACCCCTTCTGAAATCTAAAGCTTGTTGGTGAAGCCTGAGGTGCCACATTCTGACAGCTAAACTCATACATACAGATGTGCAACAACTAAAAACTACCATAAAGACCATTCCTTTATAAAACCCTTTCAAAAGCCAATAACACATTTTTGACAGCTGTATTTATACACTCAGATTAGTTACAAATACAATGTATAACTGTCTTCCATAAAGAGAGAGAAAGCGAGGCAAAATGTGAATTGGTGATGGAGACAAAGTGAGACAGATAGAATCAGAGAGTGAGGGAATGTGAGAAAGAGAGTGAGCGAGAATGAAAGAGAGAAAGTAAGATGGAGAGAGAGAGAGAGAAATAGAGAGAGAGAGAGAGAGAGAGAGAAAGTGAGATAAATAAAGACAAATAGAGGGAGAAAGTGATACAGTGAGAAAGAAGAGGTGAGAGAGGAATAGAGAGAAACAGAGAAAGTGAGAGAGAGAAAAGATAGCGATAGAGATAGAGAAAACAAGAGAGAGAGATGAATAAAGATATCTAAAGAGAGTGAAACAAAGAGGAAAACAGAGAAAAAAAGAAAGAGGGATATATATATATATATATATATATATATATATATATATATATATATATATATATATATATATATATATATATATATAAAAAGAAAGAGGGATATATATATATATATATATATATATATATATATATATATATATATATATATATATATATATATATATATATGGAGAGAGAGAGAGAAAGACAGAGAGAGAGAGAACAACAAACAGAAAAAATAAAAATAATAGGAAAGAGGAGAGACAAAGAATAGGTGAGAAAGAACAAGGCATAATGACTGAGAGAGGGATATAATGAGAGAGCGAGAGGGAAAGAGAGAGACGGATAAAGAAAAGGTAGAGAGAGAGGGAGGGAAAAAGACAGATAAAGAAAGGTAAAGGGAGAGAAAATTGAGAGATCAAAAGAGCGAAAAAGATGGAGAAATAGACCAAGAAAGAGAGAGAGGTTGAGTGAGAGAAAGAAGATGAAGCGTTAGAGATAGGGAGATGGAGAAAGAAAAATGAAAGTGAAATAAAAAACTGAAAGAGGTGTAACAACAGAAAGGGGCAGAGAGAAATAACAAGAGAAACAGAACAAGACAGAAAGAGTGAGACAACTAAAGAAAAGGAGAGACAGTGAAGTAAATGCCGATGAAGAAAGGGAACGACAGAGAAAATAGAGAGGTTGTGAAGGACAAAGAGAGGGAGAAAGAGACCAACAAAGGAGATTGAGAGAAAGAATGAGAGAAAATAAATAGAAAAATAAATGAGAAAGAAAAAAGAGAGCAAAGGAAAAACACCCAGAACGAAATAGATGAAAACAGAAACAGATAATAACAGAGAAGGAACAAGATAGATAAAGAAAGGAAGAGAAAGAGGGAAAAAAAAAGAAATGTTGAAAGGAAGAAACAGAATGGGATGGAACAAAAATAGAGGTTGAGAAAACAGAGAGTGAGAGAGAGAGAGAGAGAGAGAGAGAGAGATAGAGAGAGAGAGAGAGAGAGAGAGAGAGATAAAGCTGATCCTGATCGGGCCCGCAGTCCGTTTGTTTGACATCCATAGTGCAGTCTTCCCCGGAGGGCACATTTTTCATTTTCCTTTTCTTCTATTTTCACGCCACTCTAGCTGCATGACGTAACCGTGGAGAAAAGAAGAAAAACGAGAGGGGGGGTGAAAAAAGTGTGGCGTAGGGTCATTAAACAGCAGGTTGGGGGACTAAGAGAGAGAGAGAACGCGGCGAGTCCCAACTGGATCAAGATTGATGACCGACATCTGGCGTCTTGGAGGACCTACTTAGTAACCGTCGTCCTAGCGCTCGTCGCTTGCGCTCGCCGCTAGCTTCTCGTTTATGACCAAAAAAAAAACGTGTATTGAAGAACTGTGGAGGGGTCTGACATCAACATGGCGCTAACAGCGCTAGCAGCTCTATGGCAAACGTCAGCTGTTACAATCAACAAACACTTAGCGCTCTGATTAAAAGTGGCAATTAATGTCTCGATATTACTGGAAAAGCATGATGAGGATTGGTTTCTTTGTGATTAATGTCAAGGGCGGTCATAAATCTTTTTGCCTCCCCTTTTTGCATGTACACTTATTAACACATGTTTTTTATTACATGCAGAGGAGGCTTTGCATTTATCTGAGAATAATATATATATATATATATTTTAATGTAGGTAAAAATAAGTCACAAATCACCCATAATACCTAAAACTGGATCATTAATCATTCCAAAATTACCAAAGTAAAAGATAGAATGTTCACAATAAAAAGCTTAGATGTGATCAATAGTGCCAGTCAATGTATCCACACCAATGAAAAAAAAATCTATGAGAGACAGTTTCCATGTGTTTTATATCAGGGGCGGTCATAAATTAATCTTTATCATTTATTTTTGCATTTACACCTTAATATGTTGCTGTCAATTACATGCAGAGGAGGCTCTGCATTCATTCAAATATAAGACATTTTCAATATAGTTATGAATAGGTCACAAATCACCCATGGTTCTTAAAACAGGGTCATAAATAATTCCACAATTACCAAAATATAGCCGAAAATACTCAAAATAAGAACCTTTTGAGGACATGAGCTTTGATTAAAGGTCCCAACTACAGGGACTGCAGAATTATTAGGCAAATGAGTATTTTGACCACATCATCCTCTTTTTGCATGTTGTCTTACTCCAAGCTGTATAGGCTCGAAATCCTACTACCAATTAAGCATATCAGGTGATGTGCATCTCTGTAATGAGAAGGGGTGTGGTCTAATGACATCAACACCCTATATCAGGTGTGCATAATTATTAGGCAACTTCCTTTCCTTTGGCAAAATGGGTCAGAAGAGGGACTTGACAGGCTCTGAAAAGTCAAAAATAGTGAGATATCTTGCAGAGGGATGCAGCACTCTTAAAATTGCCAAGCTTCTGAAGCGTGATCATCGAACAATCAAGCGTTACATTCAAAATAGTCACCAGGGCCGCAAGAAGCGTGTAGAAAAACCAAGGCGCAAAATAACTGCCCGTGAACTGAGAAAAGTCAAGCGTACTGCTGCCAAGATGCCACTTGCCACCAGTTTTGCCATATTTCAGAGCTGCAACATCACTGGAGTGCCCAAAAGCACAAGGTGTGCAATACTCAGAGACATGGCCAAGGTAAGAAAGGCTGAAAAACGACCACCACTGAACAAGACACACAAGCTGAAACGTCAAGACTGGGCCAAGAAAAATCTCAAGACGGATTTTTCTAAGGTTTTATGGACTGATGAAATGAGAGTGAGTCTTGATGGGCCAGATGGATGGGCCCGTGGCTGGATCGGTAAAGGGCAGAGAGCTCCAGTCCGCCTCAGACGCCAGCAAGATGGAGGTGGGGTACTGGTATGGGCTGGTATCATCAAAGATGAGCTTGTGGGGCCTTTTCGGGTTGAGGATGGACTCAAGCTCAACTCCCAGTCCTACTGCCAGTTTCTGGAAGACACCTTCTTCAAGCAGTGGTACAGGAAGAAGTCCGCATCCTTCAAGAAAAACATGATTTTCATGCAGGACAACGCTCCATCACACGCATCCAAGTACTCCACAGCGTGGCTGGCAAGAAAGGGTCTAAAAGAAGAAAAACTAATGACATGGCCTCCTTGTTCACCTGATCTGAACCCCATAGAGAACCTGTGGTCCCTCATCAAATGTGAGATCTACAAGGAGGGAAAACAGTACACCTCTCTGAACAGTGTCTGGGAGGCTGTGGTTGCTGCTGCACGCAATGTTGATCGTGAACAGATCAAAGCACTGACAGAATCCATGGATGGCAGGCTTTTGAGTGTCCTTGCAAAGAAAGGTGGCTATATTGGTCACTGATTTGTTTTTGTTTTGTTTTTGAATGTCAGAAATGTATATTTGTGAATGTTGAGCTGTTATATTGGTTTCCCTGATGAAAATAAATAATTGAAATGGGTATACATTTGTTTTTTGTTAAGTTGCCTAATAATTATGCACAGTAATAGTCACCTGCACACACAGATATCCTCCTAAAATAGCTAAAACTAAAAAAGCCCCACTCCAACTTCCAAAATATTCAGCTTTGATATTAATGAGACTTTTGGGTTCATTAAGAACATGGTTGTTGTTCAATAATAAAATTAATCCTCAAAAATACAACTTGCCTAATAATTCTGCACTCCCTGTAATGTCTCAACATAACTGAAAAAAAAAAAAAATCACTAAAAGACTGTTTCTATGTGATTTATTTTAAATACGGTCATAAATCATGACTCTTCTTTTTTGCATATACACATTTTAACGCATGTTTTTAATTACATGCAGAGGAAACTTTGCATTTATCTGAATATAAGATAAGTTTGAAAGTTGTTAAGAATAGGTCGCATATCAACTGTAATTCCTCAAACAGGGCCATAAATAATTTTAAAATGACTAAAGTATGGGCTGATTTATTCACAATAAAAAGCTTTTGACCACATTAGATGTGACCAAAAGTGCCAGTGTGATTTATGTCAATGACGGTCATAAATCATGATTTATTTATTTTATCTATTCCATACGAACATATTAACATTTGGCTTTAATTACATGCAGAGGAAACTTTGTATTTATTTGAAAACAATATTTTTTGATTTAGTCAGGTATAGGTCACATATTACCCATAATTTCTAAACAGTATCATAAATCATCCCACAAATGATATTGTATGGACTGAAAATCAAAAGCTTTTGAAGATTTTAGATGTGTTTACAGTGGAGACTGGCTCCTCATCATTAAAAAAACATGTCGGACGATTTCCATGCTATTCATGTCAAGGGTGGTCACAAAATGTGATTTCGTTGTTGCATTTAGACACATCCCAGAGTGCTTTTGGGTGGTGGGTGATAACAGTAGCAGACTTCAGCTATGGCAACAGGATGTATATTGTCAGGTATAATTAACAAAACACCCATAATTCCTATAACTGTGTCATAAATCATCTCCTCGACGGCATTAAACTGAAACTCAAATTATAAAATTGTACAAATGAGACACAAATTTCATGCGATTTATGTTAAGGGTGGTCATCAATCATGATTTGTCTTTAATTGCATTTACATGCTGGGGGATTTCATTTAATTGGATATACGATATATGTTAGTCAAGTTTAAATCAACAGTCCCCCAATATGCCTAAAACAGGGTCCTAAATCATCCCCGAATTAACAAAGGTTTTCTCCAAAATAACCCCAAATAATATCTTTCAACCGGCACATTTTTGACAAGGGCTGTCATTTTTTTAAATTTTAGCTTTGACTACCTTCTTTATTTCATCCAGTGGAAATCCCAAAATAAGATTTGTGACTCTAGTAATGTATGTCACTAACAATTCTAAACTGGGTCCTATATCATCGCGTACTTCACGTCAAGTCAAGTCAAGTCAAATTTATTTATATAGCCCTTAATCACAAAAATGTCTCAAAGGACTGCACAGGATTACAGTTACAAAATTACACAATTACCTGATCTTAAACTAGCAAACCAGCATGCGGGCAAGGAAAAACTCAAAAACCTCAGTGTGAGGAGAAAAGAGAAACCTTGAGAAAGGACCTCACATGTGGTAATCCCCCTTCCAGGATTGAACAGGGTGAATTACAATTAGCATTACTGTACACAGAATAGTAAACACTAGGTAAGATGTTGAAAATGTCCGGAAAGAGCATGATATCAACGACGACGCCAGCTGGTAAATGCAGGGGTTGACATGCTGCAGGTCAGACCCCGGTCCGCTGACCCATCCCAAAACTTTGGCTGGAGTATTCATAAACCATCCCCTAATCGATGAACATTTTGGCTTCAATATTCACAATAAAATCCTTTTGACCACCCTTTACTTACGTAAAGGGTGGTCATAAATCATGCTTGTATAGAATATAGTTTTCTAAGTGTACCTTGAAATAAATACATTTTTTACTGTTCAGATGGGTAAACATTCCCTTTTTATTCTTGAAACAGGGTCATACATCATATCAAAATTATTCACAATCAAAAGCTTTCAACATCAATTTGACACCTGAATAACGACCTTCTATCAAACTAGAGACAATATCCTTGTGATTTATGTTAACGGCGGTCACAAATCACATATTTTAAAATTGCATAGAAATGTTATTCTTGCTTTCGGTTTATGGGGGTATATCTGCATAATGGATTGTAATGGGGGCCGGCAAAGCGGATGATTGGTTAGCACGTCTGTAGCACAGTTCTGAGGTCATGTGGTTGATTCCTTCTGTGCGGAGTTTGCATATTCTCCCCAGGCTTGCGTAGGTTTCCTCCGAGCACCCCGCTTTCCTCCCACCTTCCAGAAAACATGCATGTTAGGCTAATTGGCCGGTCCAAATTGTCCCTAGGTGTGAGTGAGCGAGTGAGTTGTCTCTGTGTGCCCTGTGATTGGCTGGCAACTAATTCAGGGTGTCCCCTTCCCACTGCCTGAAGATAGCTGGGATGGGCTCCAGCACCCTTGCAACCCTACTGGGGATAAGCGGCATACGGGTCAAGAGAGTCGGTGGGCCTTACGCAGGCGGCCATTGTACACACTTATTTATTTGAAACTAATTATCAGCGAGAAACGTTAGCAAAATAAGGTCGAGTGGTATACGGGTAACGAGAGGACTAACGACGAGCCCGAGGATGATGCCCATTTCATTGGGGGGATCCTTGTTACACTAAAAAAATATTTTAATTACGTATATAAAAAACGGAAAACACAAGTGAGAGTGCCTTAAAGGGGCCATTTTTGTTATTATTAAAAAAATTAATTCAATATTGATGTAAATAATAACTCGGAAATTATATTTCAGTAAGGCGTGCTCATCCAGAATTAGCAAATATAGTTCTCATTTTTTTTAACATTCTAAATAGATACATTCAAACTAAAATAAATGAAATAAGAATGAAATAATGATACATATAATACAGAAAAATTAAAAATATAACATATAAAATCAATCAATCCAATAACAGATCATCAAAAATACAAATAAAACAGATAATTTCAGATTTTTTATTTATGTATTAGTAAAATTAAAGGAGAATGCATTCAAAGACAAGGTGTAGATAATAAAGACACATTTCAAAACAATATAAAGTAAAAATAAGATAACACATACATACTAATAAAAAAACTGAATGAATATAAAATAAAAATGATAATTAAATGAAACAAAAAATATTAGAAAATTCGGGACCAGAACGGAAACAGGAAACACTTATGTTACGTTTCTCAGTTTTATTGAAGGAAAGAAGGGCTGCGCCCACGATCCGGTGTTCACTATGCGCGAAAGGCTCTCGTACTCGGATTGTGATCCGAACACAGAAGTGGATCTTCCGTAGCGAGCGATGGCGGTGTCAAGGACAGAAAACCAGGTTGATAGCCGGGACAGGAGAGCAAAATCGTGGTCGTAGGCGAGTCGTAAGCCAGTAAGGAGAGTAGACCTGGTCGGGAACAAAAAGAGGTCGAAAGCCAGGAGAGGAGAGTAGACGTAGTCAGGATCAAAAACGGGTCGAAGCCGAGGGACAGATGGGAGCAAAAAACAGGTGGGCGTCAGGCTCGAAAAAGGCTTGCCTAGTGTTAACTGAGGTTCACTGACGGACTGACAACAGAGGATTGACGGGACAGGGTTCAAATAGTGAGAGGGAGCCAATCAGAACCCGCGGCGGTTGGTGCCAAATGAGCGAGCACAGGTGCTTCACATCAGTAATCAAGACAAAAAATGAGAAATGAGAAACTACAATATACTTCATTGTTTACTTAAATACAATTACGAAATCAATAAATTAAAAACAATTAATAATAATACGTATTATTAAAATTCAAAAAATCATACAAAGTAAAAAAGTAATACTACATTAGGATAATAAAATAAAAAATGGATATATAGTAAAAATGAGAATTTAAATAAAATTAAAATTGATGAATACAAAATAAAGATATGCCTTACAATAAAATAAAAGAAACAAAAAAATAATTATTATATTAATTAAAAACTAAGGTCATTGGTATCAACAGAAATAATGAAAAATAATGAAAAAATAAACATAAACTAATACATAAACATGAAAACTAATGATGATAATAAAAAACGTGAAAAGACAAAATAATAAAATAAATTCAGAAATACATAAATTAAAAGTGAAAGCAGACCATCATTATTTTCTTTTTCTGTAATCCTGCGGCTAGCTAGCAAGCGTCTACTACCACTTGTTAGACGAACGCAGCCACCCCACTCTCCCACCTCAACTTTTCTTTCGGCTGTCACCGCGGGGAGCCAATTAACACATTGTGTCCTTTGGGATGAGCTTCTCCTTGCTCCCTCGCGTTTTTGTCCCTCGGCCGCTCGCTCGGCTAGCCGCTCGAATCACCCGTGTGGGCTGTGAGGCTCAATTACCTTTTAAGGGCTAGCCATGTAGCGCCTCGGTGTCAGGCCTTTACTTAGCACGTCCCTTCCTTCCTCCCTTGTGTTTTTTTGTCCCTCGGCCGCTCGCTCGGCTAGCCACGTGAGCTCCGAGGCTCAATTAGCTTTTAGGGTCTAGCCACGTAGCGGTTTTGTGTCAGGCCTTTTCTCAGCACCGCCTTTCTCCCCGCTGGCTATCAAATAAGAAGTAGGTGGCTGGAACGTGCCACACCCGGGGTCGAACTTCCCGGCGATCTCATTCGCACGTTTCATTCCCGCTGGGGCTGTTCAACTGCTGTACTACTGCCGTGTGACCACCGTGCCACCCCTTTGTGTTCTTATTATTTTCTTGTGGTCCGGAGAGGCAATGCCGCATACTGAAAACTGCTAACCAGCAGGGAACGTCTGACATGGTTGACGACGGAGCAAGAAATGTTTTAGCGCTACGTGAAGCTTTAACGTTGATAAAAAATAAAAAATAAAAACGATTTGTTTCCAAGAATGTGGTTGAAGCTAAAATAAGAGAAGGTTGCTTAGCAATACAGGCTAGGCTGTTACATATATACTGACAAGCTATTAGCTTAATTTAGCTGAGAAATGCACCGTCAAAAAAGCTTATATGACTGCTATGAACTCCTGTATCACCTTTTGGAATTATGAATTATGTATGACCATTAATGTATGAACATTCCATTAAATTTGAAAACAGGGTTACATATATTTTCATAACTCATTAATATCAATATAATAAGTTGGGTTTGTAAATCACAAATAAAGCAAGGGGTCATAAACCATTCATAAGTAATTCCAGGAATTTAACAAAGTCAATTAATGCAAAACTGATTAATAGCATTTAGCGATGCAGGTATTTAAAAATATAACACCAACAAAAGATCCTATACAGAAGGGAAAGCCCGTCAATGTGGGTCATACAATTGTGAAAATCAGCAGGATTGCATTATATGCATGCCTGAAATTTTGTTTTTAATTTGGAATGATATATGACCCTCACTTGACTATTGAAATATCAATGACTGAAGTTAGATCCATGTTACAAACCATCTATAAGGAAATTAAAACAAAATATCGGGTAATACATCATTTGAAATCCCATCTGATGGAGGTCACAAATCATTCACACTTGAAAAAGGAATTTCACATTTTTTTTACAGAAACGAGAACATTAAATCGTAATTTTTACTTTAATGTGATATGTTGAGGTCAGAAATCACAAAAAAAGTCATATATTGGGGATTGATAAACCATTATAGTTCATAGATTTGGGGTCGAATAATACAAAGCAGATTAATAGTTGAGAGGTTTGGCTATTAAATAAACATGCCACCCACCAAGGTTTATATTTTTGCCCATGTGACAAAACCCAGAGAAGCATAATAGAAAAAGCGTATACAGTTTGAACTATGTCCACTTGACAAAGCCAGGCATCACTCGCAAAGCAACTGGTGCTATATTAATTTCTCTCTCTTTCTCTATTAATTTTTTAGTCTCTTAATCACTCTCTTTTTTCTCTCTCTCCGTATCTCCATCTGTACAGTTTTCTCTATTCATCTCACTCCTTCTCTCTTTTCTTCTTTATTTATTTTACTCTCTCTTCTTTGCTGATTTTCTCTCTATTTTCACTTTTTCATTCTCTTCATTCTCCCTCTACTTCTTTGTCTTTTCTTTTTTCTCTCTTTTACTTTCACTCTCTCTTTCTCTCTTTTTTTATCGGTCTCTATTTCTCTGTCTCCCTTGCTTTCTCTATTCCTCTCTTTTGCTATCTCCCCATCTCTTCTTTTCTTTTTCCCTTTTTCTCTGTATTTTTTTCTCCCGCTTTTTCTCTCCCTTCCTTTATTTATCTCGCTTTCTTACTCTCCCTCTCTTTCTCTTCGGTTAATCGGCGACGGCGAACCTGGCAGCAGTTCGAGGGGTCCGCTGTTGCCAAGGCGACCCAGCTGCCACAAATTGTTGACTTCCCCCGTCGGTTTACCGGTTCCGATGTCGTGGAATTAGGTCATTCCGCACCGATTTGCAATTGAGGCGTTAACCGATTCCGGTTTTGCCTAATTACGGTATTAATCGTCAAACATCAGTTCATTGTAAATACATTTTCTTATCATACATTTGATCTTTGTCTAATTAAAATAAATTGCAATCATCGAAATGAGCAAAAAGCCAATTTCTTAATATCGAACAAATCCGGGGATAATCCCCGCGCAATCGGCTTACATCTCCGCCGAATCGACATGTCAAATGGTTTGTTTTCGCTAATGACGTTGACTGTGATTGGATTAGATTATTCACCTTATTTAAAGCATAACTTCTCTCCTTTGGATCAAAAAAACGAGTGAAAATAGCTTGAAACTAGGAAAAAATACACATGAAATGACACTTTTTTCCAATATTATTTTTAAAGGATTTCATTTAATCAATTTAGCTGAGATTACATACTTAATCAAGTTTGTTTGGCATAGTTGTCTCTCAGATGTAGTATTTAAGGTGTAAAACAATTTAAAATAACTTAAAACTCGAAAAAAATACGCTTACGCGATACGAATTATTTATTGCAATGCTATTGTTAGCCCTAGCATCGGCGAGAACTCCACTTTTGGCACTTTTAGCGAGTTAAGTGCAAACCAGATGATTTAGAAAAGCTAATTTGAGTGAAGACATGATGCTAATGCGGAAAAGCTAGCTTAATTTGGAAAAAAAAAAATCGCGATTTGGAAATCGACAAACTGTGAACAAACATGCATTTGTGATAAAATACGAATTATCTAATAATTAACTTAATCCCAAAATATAAGAGATGATACATAATCGAGTTCAGTAGGAGGAATACTCCATATTGGATGCAAAATGGGAAACGGCTAAATTAGCTTAAAACTAGAAAAAAAAAACATGCACATATAATAAGAATTTATTTTGTTTTAATCGAATTAACAAACAAATTTTGAACATAATCTAGTTTGGTTGGAGGAATCGTCAATATCAAATATTAAATGAAAGTGGAAAAAAATAAAACATAAAATAATAATTTCAATTATATTTATCATAAATTTAATCAATGTAGGCAACAATTCATTCTTAAAAATTGAATTTGGTTGTCACAGTTGCCCATTGCCTTCACGTGGGCCCGCCCGTTTGGCGCCAGCTGCGGCTCGTTGGCTTCCCTCCTATTTAAACTCAGTGCTCTCATTCACTCCTTGTCAGTCTGTCAAAAAACATCTGCACTTGCAAGGCGTGTATTTTGACTCTGTCCGGTATCCTGCTTGTGTATCCATTATCCGGTATCAATCCAGTGGGTCTCGTCCTGTCCGGTATCTTGCTCCAGTCTTCAGTATCTGGTATCGATCCCGTCTGTCTCTTACTGTCCGGTATCTTGCACTAGTCCCGAGGATCCTGTATCGATCCCGCATGTCTTGTCCTGTCCGGTATCGAGCTCCATTCTCCGGTATCGATCCCGTCTGTCTCGTCCTGTCCAGTATCTTGCTCGAGTATCTGGTATCGATCCCGTTTGTTTCGTTCTGTCCGGTATCTTGCTCCAGTCTCCAGTATCCGGTATCGATCGCGCCTGTTTCGTCCTGTCCGGTATCTTGCTCCGGTCTCCAGTATCAGGTATCGATCCTGTCGTTCTCGTACTTTCCGGTATCTTGCTCCGGTCTCCAGTATCCGGTATTGATCCCTTCTGTCTCATCCGGTATCTTGCTCCAGTATCCGGTATTGGTCACGTCTGTCCCGTCCTGTCTGGTATCCTGCTCATGTATCGATCCCGTCTGTTCCGTCCTGCCCAGTATCTTGCTCGAGTATCTGGTATCGATCCCATCTGTTTCGTTCTGTACTCGTGTGTCCTGTATAGATTGCATATGTCCTGTCCGGTTTTGATCTCGTCTGTCTCTGACTTCTCTGTCTCACTTCTTCCGCCCAGCGATCGCCGCCTCACTGACTGTGTTTACGCGCAGGACCGCCCCATTCCTGTAAAATAAAGCTTGTGTGAAAACGTTATGCGTCTGGGTCCTCAGTCTGTTCGTGGTTCAATATTGGACATAAAATGAATGTTGCAAAATGTATCAAATGAGCTTCAAACTAGGAAAAATACACTTAAAATAATCATTTCAATTATATTCATAATTAATGTGGACAAATTGTCGTCCGTGATAAAATTGGGTTCAAGGAATCGGACAAAAGTGGAAAGTCCTCAAACGAATCAAAACTGGAAAAAATACACTATAAATGATCATTACAGTTATATTTTTAATTAATGTAGACAATATGTTGTACATAATTGAATTTGGTTCAAGGAATTGTCAATTTAAAAACGAAAGAATTCACTAACAAACACAATTTATATCGTATCTATAATTGATTTAATCAATATAGGTGTAATTTCGAACATGATCGGGTTGGTTGCAGGAATCGCCAAATTTAGACATATACTGAAAGTGGTGAAAAGAATTCATAGAGCTTCATACTGGAAAAATGCACATAAAATAATGATAGGTACATTTGATTTATAATCAATTCAAACAATGTAAGGAAAATTTCATACATAATTGAGTTTGGTTCAGAAAACATTTTCTTTCTCTCTTTTTTCTGCTTTTACTCTCATTTTTGCTTATCAATTTTTCGCCTTTTTCCGTTCCTTTTCCCTGTTTTTCCTCCTTAGATTACAAGAATCATAAAAACATTTTTTTCTCGTTATTTGCCATTTTTCTTTTGTCGTTTTTGTCTTTTTTATTTTCTTTCCTTCAGGGTTTTCCTTTTTTCTTTTCTTCTCTTCTTGTTTTTTCTCCGTAATTTTCTAATTTCTCTCTTTTTTCTTTAATTTGTATCCCTTCTCTTGTCCTTTTTTTCCTCTCAAATAAATCAACATATGCGAGATTGTGTAAATGCTATCTTTATTCAAATTGTCAAAATTGGACATACCGTTTTTCGTCATTCTTTCCTTTTCTTATTTTCCTTTCTTCCCCTTAATTTCAAATGAAAGTGGCCCAACAAATTAAAAGAGCCTAAAAGTAATAAATAAATAAAAAAAAAATAAAAAAAAAATAATAATAATTTCAATTATATTTGTAATTAATGACAACATTTTAACATAATTGAGTTTGCTCAGAGGAATCGTCAATATCGTTCATAAAATGAAAGCGGTCAAATATTTTAAAAGTGCTTGAATAATAAATACACTTAAATAGATTTATAATTAATCTGGACAGAATGTTGTACATAATCGAATTCGGGTTCAAGAAATCCTGGGTAGGGCTCCAGCACCCCCGCGACCCTACTGAGGATAAGCGGTGCAGATAATGGATGGATGGATGGATGGATGGGTTCAAGAAATCGTCAAAATCCGAATGAAAGTGACAATCGAGGGTGTGTGTGTCTAAACTCTTGTTTTAACCCCCGTGGAGTTCTAATTTCTACCGTCGTGGATTCCGTGTCCGATTTTCTTGCGGAATGTTCCCTTTTCGAATTAGCATCCGGCAATTACACGGTGTCACAAGCGATCGCTATCCTTTTAATGAGAAATGACAGACGATACTTTTTCAATCTCGGCGGGAAGCTGCCCACAGATTTTCCCGGACGGTGGAGGGGAGTTGTCGAGGGGGGTGCTCCCCCCTACCGTGCCCGACGAGCTTTCCTTTCCGATCAATTAAGCGTTTGCGTCATCTTCTTCCTTGGAGGTGGTCCGAGATGACCTTCATCGCCCCCCCGGCAAGATGCATGTCAATCAAAATCGTCAAAATAACCCGCCGCCTATTTTCCGTACTCATTAGAAAGGGGGGCCCAGCTGGAATCCGGCTCAAAAGAGCAAATCTAAAGAAGTCAACGAAGGAAATAGTGTGGGATTTTTCCTAAAGATAATCCTTAAAACCGGGTCATAAATCGTTCCAAAATAATAAAAGGATGGGCCAGCTACCGGACTTCCTGTGCGGAGTTTGTATGTTCTCCCCGTGCTTGCGTGGGTTTCCTCCGGGCACTCCGGTCTCCTCCCACATTCCAAAGACATGCATTTCAGGTGGATTGGCCGATCCAAATTGTCCTTAGGTGTGAATGAGGGAGCGAGTCGTCTATCCCTGTGTGCCCTGTGATTGGCTGGCAACCAGTTCAGGGTGTCCACTGCCCACTGCCCGATGATTGCTGGGATGGGCTCCAGCACCCCCGCGACCCTACTGAGGATGAGCGGTGCAGCTAATGAGATGAGAGATGAGATGAGACATTAGCTGTGATTAAAAGTGAGGATTAATGTCTTCACAACATTCAAAAATGAGGAAAAATGGCCATGGGATTTATGTCAAGAATGGTCACAAATTATGATATCATTATTTTGCATAACACATATTAGGGTTTTTAATCAGGTGTAGATAACACTTGCAGACTACATTATCATAACTAAATGTATGACTGGACACATTTATGGGTCACTAATTGTAATTCCTAAAACTAGGTCATAAAGCATCTCCAAATTCTATCCAAAATGTTCATAACAAAAAGATAAAATTGACACGCAAAGTATTACTTTATACCATGAGAAATACTTTCCATGTGATTTATGTCAATGGTGGTCATAAATCATTTTTTAAATGTATTTGTATATACATGCAGGGGGGGCTTTTCACTTAGCTGTGTATATGATTTATAACTGTTAGCAGTCAACTACTGTATAATCCGCATATTGCCCATAACACCTAAAACAGGGTCACAAATTTTATCTAAAAATTCAGAAAGTTTTGTCCAAAATACCCTCAATATAAAGCCCTTAACCACCATATTTTTGTCATGGGCAGTCACAAACCATGTTTTTAGAGCTTCTGAGTATTTTTTTCTAAAAAAAAATTAATCCTGGATATCCGATGAGATCCAAAATAATATTTTATGACTCTAGTCTAAAATGAATCCCAAGTCACCCATAATTCCTAAAACTGGGTCATAACTAGTCCCATCATTTACAAGATTTTAGCTTAAATATTTAAAATACCAAACTGATTTTGCATACATATTAGTTAGGGGCCCAGCTGTAATCCAGCTGGAAGGACCAAATCTGAGAAGAAGAACTAAATGAGTAAATAAATAAATTAAAATATCTTTAGGATTATAACTTTTAGGATTATAACAATATATTTTATGGAGCAATTTCCTCAAATTGATTGGGCAATTTTAACATTTCCTGTACATCACTGATGCTAACTTTTTGTAGCATCAGCTTAACCCATATCTATCTATATGTTATTCAAAGGTTTTAGAATAACCCGCTGCCGATTTTTTTGTCCTCATTGGAATCTGGGTCTAGCGGAAATCCATCTCGAAGGACCAAATGTCGAAAAGTCAATGAAGGTAATATTATGGATTATTTCTTTCACTTACATCATCCTAAAAAATAATCTGAACGCAGTACAATTGACATATTTGGACCGGACCAAAAACCGATTATTTTAAATCCTCTTTGAACGATTTATTTATTTTTTTATTTGTATCTTGTCGCTCATTTATTAGGGTTTTATTAATAGGTGCCATATTTATTTTAGAAAAATTCACAGCCTGAGGCAAATGTGAGGGGAATTGGCTGTCGTTTTTGGAGGGAATGAGAAAGCTTGCTAGCTTTAGCGCAACAGTTGCCACAGATTGGCAAATATCAGCCATTTTATGTTTACTCTTTTCTAATTAGGGTTGGTAAAGTAGCTCAAGCTCTCCTATTGAACCGGTTTGTCTAATAAATACACGAAGAATTTCGTCTGTCAGCCATTTTAAGGACAAAAACCGACAAGCGCTAAAGGTAATGCTAACATTGACCCAATTTGATATAGCTCTACTCCAGCAGGCTGAATAAAAAAATGGACTAGCAAATTCAAACACTATTTAGTTTAGCTTGATTTAGCGGTGAAGAAGCTGATTTTCATTGTGGATACAAATTCAGATTAGCTCCCTAGTTAACATATTGCTAATTTGGGATGCTAAAGTAGCTTTAGCTTGACTATTGAACCGGTTTGCGAAAAAGAGACAATCAGTAGCTCCATCAACCATCTCAAAGACGACAAAAGCTGACAAACACTAACGCTAATGCTAACGTTCAACATGACGTACAATAGGTCTATTGTAGCGGTTGAATTGAAAGATTAATTCGCAATTTCTTGGAAATATTTGCTCTAAATTCAAACGCTAGTTAGTTGATCTCGCTTGAGCAAGCAGTGGCTCATTTAAGTTGCCAGTGAATACGTCTTAGCAGTGAATAAGCTAATTTTTTCGTATTTGAGGTTGCTAAAGTATGTTTAGCTTGACTATAGAACCGGTTTGCGCGAAAGAGAAATTAAGTAACTCTACTAATACCTGCCATTTTGTGGAAGACAAAAGTGGACAAGTGCTAACAATAATGCTAATGTTTGCCCTGATATGCTATAGCGCGACTATAGTAGGCTTAATTGATAGACCAAAAAATATTGCGAGTATTTGCTGTAAATTCGAATGCTAGCTAGTTACTTTGATTTAGGAGGGTAGATGCTAATTTTAGCCTGTTAATCAATATATGCTTAGCTCGCTTATCAATACTTGGCTTACTAATGTAGCTTTAGCTTGACAATTAGAACAGTTTGCTGAAACAAGACATTAAGTATATTTAACGGTATACGCCATTTGAGGATGACAAAAGATGACAAGCGCTAAGGCTAATGCTAACGTCGGCCCCAATATCTTATATGTGAGTTGTGAGTGTGGTGTCAGGATTTATCAAGTCAGCAGCTCAGCGCTAACAGAGCGTCTGCCTGCTTTTTTGGACATACAAAGACGGGCTATATAAATGCTAATTCTTGCTAACGTAGGATTAACGGCGGGATTAATCCGCGGCCCTGCGAGTTGCGCAGATTTATTCCGTAATAAAAACTTCTTCAAAAGACAAGAAAACATCCGCAAGCTATCAACAGATTATTTTTTTCCAAGCAAAAACAACTTTGTCTCATTCAGCAGGTTTGTTTTGCTAATAAGGCAGCCCGTATAAGATAGACATTTTGGACTTGTATGCACCATTATAACTGATTTATCTAATATACAATTCAAGGGAAACATTGAATCTATAACATATTTTATCGAAGTTGTTTTGTGAGGGGGATAAAGTACAACACATTGATATTTTAAATCCTCTAATCTTATGTAAACTTCTAATATAACCCAACATTAGATATAAATCCTTATTTGTGTGTGTTAATGTGTGTTTGTGTGTGTTTGTATGTGACCTATGTGCTCAAAAACGGCTGAACCAATTTCCGTGAAAAATGACACAGTAGTACTTTAGGCCTTTGTGAGTGTCTTTAGCTAGGTTTGATGTAAAGGCACTTCCAATAAATACCCACAACATCGATAAAGATCAGCTTTCAAGTGCAAGCGGCTCTGAACTGCATACTGCTCTTTGGTACTCCCTAGTGGCTCCCCCTGAGTTTTTTTTCCAACAAACCACGACCCCAACAACCTTGTCTAAGTGGAATGCCTGGCAACGCCAAGCCTTGCAACGCCAGCCCATTATGTGTGTACTTTGAAAAATCTAACATGCATGTATTTTTGTTGTTGTACTGAAAAGAATACTAAACTAATATGCGACATAAATTAATTGAAATATAAATAATACATTTATGAACGAATATATCCAACAACTTATTTTTAAAATAGTACATTTAAATTGTAACATATTTTTATTTTATTTATTATAATGTTTTAATTGTCCTGGGTCAACAAAAACAGAAAAACGAAATAAAAAAACTATACTGCATTGGTAGAAAGTTATGCTCATGTTTTCCTTGTTTTTTTAAAGTATTTTGTTTCTTGAGATAAATGACAAAAAAAAACTAAACATTTGTTGTAACTAGCGGATGATAATTTTGCTTACTTTGAGAAATATGTTTTAAAGATTTATGATAAAAAAGGCATAATATGAGTACTAAAATTGTGCTTTTTTCATGTTGTTCTACTCGAAAAAGAAAACGAGCAGTATTATGTAATAGAAAACAAATGTGCTTATTGTATAATGTTTTTATCACAGAGATCAGCAAAAGTACTATAAACCGTTTTTGGTATTAGCAGGGGACATCAGAAGGTTTGTTGTTTATTCTAGATGTAGGACACTACAAAGTTAAAAATGGAATCTAATCTATTTTAAAATTGTGTGTGTGTTCATATGTGGCTTATAGGCTGCAAAGTGGCTGAACCAATTTCGTGAAAATTGGCAGGGTAGTATTTTTGGGATCTGGGAGTGATTTTATCTAGGGTTAATGTCAAGGCACTCCCAATAAATACCAACAAAATCCATACATATCTGCTTTTGTGAGGAATAGGCCTCTTTGGCATGTCCAAATGGCTCCCTGGCTTATTTCCACAAACCACAGCCCCAACAACCTCACCCAAGTAGAATGCCCGACAGCGCCAGGCATGTAGATGAGATTGTTATATAAAATCTTACCACATTGGCAGATGACGTTCTCTCATTTTACTTTTTCTTTTAAAAAGTAAAATAGGTAGCTAAGCAAACAGTCTTAATCAGCTGACGGTAAAATGTTTTGCTCATGTAAGATGTTTAGTTTTTCCACCATAAAAAATGAAAAATATATAATACCGTGGGCAGCACGGCGGCGCAGTGGTTAGCGCTTGTGCGGCACAGTTCATGTCATGGGAACCTGTCGTGGGCTCAAATCCAGCTCCAGACTTCCTGTGCGGAGTTTGTATGTTCTCCCCGTGCTTGTGTGGGTTTCCTCCGGGCACTCCGGTTTCCTCCCACGTTCCAAAAAAACATGCATTTCAGGTGAATTGGCCGGTCCAAATTGTCCCTAGGTGTGAATGAGCGAATGAGTTGTCTGTCCCTGTGTGCCCTGCGATTGGCTGGCAACCAGTTCAGGGTGTCCCCTGCCCACTGCCCGGAGATGGCTGGGATGGGCTCCAGCCCCCCCGCGACCCTAATGAGGATAAGCGGTACGGCTGATGAGATGAGATGAGATATAATACTGTATTTTCCGCACTATAAGGCGCACCTAAAAGCCTTTATTTTTTTCAAAAGCTGACCATGCGCCTTATAATACAGTGCGCCTTATTTATGGATCAATTTTAAAGTTGCAAAGTTTTCCAACTAACTTGCAGCCACCGACTAGATTTTCCCCCGAACGCCAAGTAGTACGCGATGGATGCTGGGATTTATTTACCGGCGTTTCATTGGCTAACCAATGTGTCAATCATCATTTGAATCGATCACTATTGGCTAAAGTTATTCGGAGGTCAAGAGGCGGATCCTTTTTATCATTTACAGGCTGCCATTGGCTTAAACGGCAAACAAAGCCTGCAA
Organism: Urocampus carinirostris; assembly: GCF_059441175.1. Taxonomy (NCBI): domain Eukaryota; kingdom Metazoa; phylum Chordata; class Actinopteri; order Syngnathiformes; family Syngnathidae; genus Urocampus; species Urocampus carinirostris. The sequence goes on along the minus strand of NC_142366.1, from coordinate 8,046,469 downwards.
TTGGCCGAAAAAGATGTGTCAATCATCAGTTGAATCGATCACTATTGGCTAAAGTTATTCGGAGGTCAAGGGGCGGATCCTTTTTATCATTTACAGGCTGCCATTGGCTTAAACGGCGAAACAAAGCCTGCAATTGGCCGAAAAAGATGAATGCGTATAGCACGTGGCTGACGGCATAGAGAAAGCATTATTTTCTATTCTGTATTTGTAAATATTGTATTCTCCTGGATTTACTACCCTCACGGATATAAGAGGACATTGCCTGCACATTATTACGAACACAACGACTTCGGTGAGCTATTCCGGGTTTTATATTGTCCCTGTATCTTGTTTCAGACTGAACTCGATGTTTCTGTGATAAGCGGTGCAGATAATGGATGGAATGGAGTGTCTATTTTTAAATTAAACTCAATTCCAAGTGTTTATAGTCATATGCACAGTAAAGTTGCGAGCGAAAAAGAAAATAGATACTAAGGTATGGTTATCATTTCTTGAATCCCAAGACTTTAACCTTCCGAATGATGGAACGATGCATTTGAGTGACATCTTACGGACACCGCATCCGCACATGTTCTCGACACGTATTTGCGTCTTTGCAAGCTTTCGGAATGTTAAGGGGGTAATAAGTTGGACTGAACTATCTGACTGTTTTGTCTACATTCCCATTGTAGCGCCTTATAATCCGGTGCGTCTTATGTATGTCAAAAATAGGACCAAAAACTATTTTTTCAGGGTGCGCCCTATAACCCGGTGCGCCTTATAGTGCGGAAAATACGGTAAAACAAATCTTTAATAAAACAAACAAAGCAATCCACAGTGGGCCTGTTTTAAATTAATTTTCCAATATAATCAAAATATCGTGGGTAGGAGTTTAGAAGCGGCAAGTGACATGATTTGCCAATTGCCCTCACCTGCGCTCACTCGTTAAGCCCCAGCTGCCACTCGTTCCCTAATTTGTCCTCCTCCTTTTTAAGCAGGTCATTCTCATTCAGTCCCGTTCATTCTGTCAGTGAACTTCAGCACATGCAGGGAAAGCCCTTTTGACTCTGGCTCTCGTTTTGATTGGGATCTGTTTCCTGTATCGATCCCCGATCCAAGCTTCGTTCTTCTGCCCCCGCTACCCATAACCTGTTTCCGTTTCCTGTATCGATCTCAATCCAAGCTCCGGTCTCATGTCCCGGCTACCTGTATCCTGCCTGGTCCCTGTTTCCTGTATCAATCCCCGACCGTGCTTCGTCCTCCCGTCCCGGCTACCCGACTTGTTCCGATCCACAATCACGCTTCGTTCTCTGGTCCCGCTTGTCCGCCTTGCCATCTGTCACAGGCCGCGGGGGCTTTCTGTTCCACCTGTCCAGCGAGCACCAGATCGCTGTCTTTTTCCCCTTCCCTGACTTCCCCGATCCCTCAATAAAGCATTGTATGAAAAGCTACGCATTTGGGTCCACCGTTTGTTTCGGTCGTGACACCTTGTTAGCTCCAAAGTTTTTTTTTTTTTTATTTCTAATTTGGTCATTGAGAAGAAAATACTGGCAAAACGATTAATGAATTGAGCCAATATTAAATAATACTTTTACACGATTGAAGGTAGTACCTTAAACTTAAAAAGCAGTGGGCTACTTCTATTTTTATTTTTAAAAATTGTTGATTCGGTCGGTATAATATGATAATGCTTGCAAAACCATTCAAATAATTCAATAAATATTGACCGATACAATACACACAATTGATGGCAGTAACTCAAACTTAAAAAAAGTTGAAATCCTTACATTTTTAATTCATCAAACAAGCTGTTTTTTATTTTTGGGTGATTAACAGTTTAATTAACCAAGCTGATTTGATTGAATGAAAATGTAAGTAACTCACCACTTTTTGAAATCCGTGTCACCGCCCTTGATTGTGTGCTAGTATCGGTCAATATTTACTCGATTCTTCGATTAGTTTTGCAGACATTTTTCTTATTATTATAATAGCTAATTAGCAAAGCTAATTCGATCAAAAAATAAATAAAAGTAACTTACACACTTTTTGAAATCAGAGTCACTCCCCTTGGTTGTGTGCTAGTATCACTCAAAATTAACTAGATACAACGAAAATTTTCAGAGACCATTTTGTCATGACGACCAAAATAAAAAAGTTCATTTAATCGAATACAAAATGTTTTTCATACTTTTTGTTTTTAATAAATCAAAATTTAACAAAGATCGTTCGATAAAATAAAAATAAAACGTAGCTTACCTGTCATGATTACCAATGTGAATCCCCTGTATCTGCTCACTTGGTGCCAACCGCTGCGGGCTCTGATTGGCTCCCTGTCCCTATTTAATTTCAGTCCTGTCACTCTCCTGTTGTCAGTCCGTCTGTGAACCTCTGTTGATAGAAGGCAGGCCTTTTTTGACCCTGACTCCCGCCTGCCGTTTTTGCTCCCGGCTACGACCTGCTTTGATCCCGACCACGTCCTGGCTTGCAACCGATTTTTGGTCCCGACTACGTCTACTCTCCCGTCCTTGCTTATGACTCGTTTCAGACCCGACCATGTTTTTGCTCTCCCTGTTTCGGCAATCGACCTGTTTTTCTGTCCCTGACACCGCTATCGCTCGCTACGGAAGATCCACTTCCGTATTTGGATCACAATCCGAGAGCGACTTGCTTCCCGCATCTAGCGAGCACCGGGCGCTTCCCTTCCTCTCTCTATCTCAATAAACTTGTGAGAAACGTTCCGCGATTGGGTCTACCCTTTGTTCTGGACGTGACACTTACCAATTTTTAAATTTGCGTCGCTACCCTTAATTGTGTGCAAGTATCGGCCAATATTGACTTGATTCAGCAAACATGTATTTATAATAATTAACAAAGCTCGTCTTAAGATTTAAAAATGTAAGTAGCTCACCCTTTTCAAGTTTAAGTAACTGCTATCGATTGTGTGCTAGTATCGGTCAACATTGACTCGATTCCTCGAATGGTTTTGCAAACATTTACCGATACTAGCACCAGATTTATTACAGTAACTCAAAAGCTGCGAGCGACTCGCAAACCCATTTTTATCCAATCGGGTCAACAATAGCAGACAAATGGAACATTTCCTTCTTTCCATCTCCATTTCATTCCAGGGGTGGTCATAAATCAGTACAGCATCCGAGGGCTCGTTTATATTCCGAAGGCGCTAAACGCTAAATAGCTCGCTTGTGATTTCCGATATTATGTCAATCAAAAACGGCCCCTTTACAGCCAGTCCGGACCGTCGGCCATCTTTTATTCATGAAAACGTTTACGTTTCGTCGGCCGCCGCAAATCCGATTTTTATTCATGTTCTCCCCGCTTCTGCTGAATAAAATCAAAAAACTTTTTTGAGAAAATGGTGTCTTGGGTACCATTCTCGGGTGTCTTGTTGTCGTATTGGGCTAAGTTAGCTTGCTAACTGTTGAGACGGGATTTAGAAAAAAAGTATGAATATAATCGGTCCTGGAAATTTCGCCTTTGTTAACAAGCTAGTGATAGCAGTTAGGTTGACTCGAAATACCTATTACAAACAGTCCCAGTGACTTTGCCTTGCTTAGCAAGCAAGTGTTAGCGGTTAGCTTTACTCATCAAAAACATGATAAACAGTCCTGGAAATTTGCCATGTGTTAGCAATCTAGTGATAGCAGTTAGCTTGACTCATCTAAAACTTCGCCTTTGTTAGCGAGTTAGTGTTAGCAGTTCTAACCAAAATATGATTAACGTCTTGGAAACCTAAATCATGTTAGTGTTAGCATTTAGCTTGACTGAATAGGATAATGACAAACGTTCCTGGCAACTTTGACTTTGTTAGCTAGTTTTAGGAGAATCATTTGCTAAATACACGACCAAATAAAGACTCATTCTATAATCACAAAATTCTAATTTCAGCTTGTTAATCAAACAAAACTATTTTAGCAAAGATAAAAATATGGTAATTAGTCCTGGTGACTTTGGCTTTGTTAACAAGCTAGTATGAGCGGTTAGCTTGACTCATAAGTGGTTAAGGCAACTTTGACTGCAAAAGTCAGATGCTACTAAATGCGCCTAAGCTCATTACTGTCATTAGGATAATTGACAAGCCAGTGTTAGCGGTTAGCTCTAAGCTAAAAAATATTTTTAAATACTGTAACATGGTTAAAAAAATAAATAAAACATAAAGGTACTCATTTATGATTACAATTTATCATTTTAGCTTGCTAAGCTAACAGTAATATTTTCGTCCACTTTGGCCTTTTTTGTGAGCATGTGTTAACAATTATCCTGACTTATTCTTTCACCATTTTGAGCATGTTACTGTTAGCGGTTAGTTTGATTTAACAAAAACTCCTGATTTAACAAATGCTCCTGGCAACTTGATCTTTGTTAGAAAGCTGTTTTTGGCAGTTAGTTTGAATGATATGCCAATTTAAGAATATTTTAGGTAGCTAATCTAACTAAACAATTTTCTGGCAACTTAGCTTGTATTAGTGAGCTTGTTTTAGCAATTACCATAACTTTTTGTTTCATCTTTTTGAGCATGTTAGTGTTAGCGGTGAGCTTGACTCAAATACACATGGCACATACTTCCTGGCAACTTCGCATTTCTTATTTAGTTTTAGCTGTTGGCTTGAATAATTTGCCAAATATATGACCAATATAACAGTCCTATGATCGCGGATATGTAATTGTTGCTAGCTATTCCAACAACATTATTGTGAGACAAGTAAGATGGAAAACATTTTTAAACTCGGGCCGCAAAAAACTATAAGTCAGATGCTACTAAAAACGCCGAAGGTCATTAGCGTCATTAGCATCATTAGCATCAGGACACGTCCGCTTGAGTGACAAGCAGCTGGCGCCCGTCTGGAGTGGAAGACGCCACCATATTTAAAATCACATTAAAGTGCTAATGAAGCGCTAGCCGATGAGTGATTGCTGATCAAATGGAGAGATGATTATTCACTTTGCCGGCGTTAGCGTTAGCGCCGCGTCTTTGTTTTCCTTTTTGCTTTCATTTAAAACGTCTCCCGCGAGGAATTAGCCGGGAATAGCCGCCGACCACTCATTTGCATAATGGAATGCTACGTTTATGAGCTAGCGCGCTAGGCAATTTGAATAAGAATGAGGCTGACCGGATCCAGGATGTTTTCACCTGCGCCAATTTTGTTTGCTTTGCGCTCGTATACGTTCGGCAAGTGCCTTAGCGCTTAGCTAATCTTCTTGGCAGGTAATTTAGCTTCGAGGAAATCGTCAAACTGTTTGTTTGAAATGAGAACATGTTTTATTAGCTGCATATAAATTTGAACAAAAGTCGTTCTCTGTTGTCATTTCAATGCCTGTTTTTCAGGGCATAAAATGTCAATCATTACTTCAGGTTTAAATCGGGCCGGAATTCTCTCTTGTAATTTTTTTTTTATTATTATCCAGGCTCAGCGCACGTCAGTAATTGTTCTTAGTTTATTTTTCTTTGTGGGGGATCCGCGCAAAGAGTATTGTCCCCGCGTGACCCTGCCGGGTGTGTGCCACAAAAGGGGATGGAATCCATTGAGTAGATCTGAAACAAATAAATAAATAAAGTAAAACAAAAAAAAAAAACTCAATGAGAGAGAAGCCCTCACCCTCTTCAGAAATAAAAACAAATGCTCACATATAAAATATAAAAATTCGGGATCAGCCCCTAAAATCAAGTTAATTTGTCAGGCTCGGGCTGGTTCGGGTTTCAACACCAGTGGACCGGGTCGATTCAGGCTGGATAGATGGATAGCTAGATAGATGGATGAATACCTAGCTGGGTAGATGGATTGACAGCTAGCAATATAGATTGATAGCTAGCTAAATAGATGTATAGCTGGATAGCTTGATGGATGATAGCTAGCTAAGCATATTGTGGATAGTCAGCTAGATGGATAGAATGATGGATGGATGGAACGATGAATGGATAGACAGACAGAAAAAAGAACGTGAATTATTTCCCCAAAAAATATCAATTCATAGTAATATCCTAAACCAGGGATGTCAAACCCATTTTAGCTCGGGGGCCACGGGTTAGAAAAAAGTTTCTCACACGAGTAGAACTAGTACATTATAGGGGAGGAAAGAAAAGAAAAGGTAGAAGCAAGAGAGAAAGAGAAATAAAAAGAAAGCGTGAGAGAGACAAAGAAGGAAAAAAGAAAAATCTGGAAAGAAAAAAAAGACAGTGAGACAGAGAATGGAACAGAAAGACAGTAGTAAAGAAAGAGTGAGAGAGAAATAAAAACTGTGTAAAAAAGAGAAAAAGAGGAAAAAGAAGAGAGAGAACAGGAAAAAAAGGAAAAGATAGTAGGAAAAAATTAAGAAAAAGAGAAAGAAGGGGACAGACGGACAGACAGATAAAAAGACGGATAGATGTCTCTGTAGTTGGTGTCCTTCATAGACTCAAACAAGCGAATCAGTTAAATTTTTGGTTTATTTTGTATATATTTTCAATTTTTATTTGACTCCAGCAAAAACAGATTTCCCTTGTGGGAGCGAGCGACAAAACGAAACAGCTATGAGATTTGACGGCCATGAATATTTCATGCCGACTTTTGGTCCAGGAATCAAAACAAAACCAAACAAAATGTGGTGTCCCCATTTTTTTGAGCTCGTTTGTTTATAGTATGCATCTACGGAGGCTTTATCAGATTGTACACCAATGTTGTTTTTCCTCTAACTCAATTACACTGATCTATTTCTTCTTTCTTTTCTTTTTTTAAACGCCGGCTTCGGATTGATGAGCTCGTATTCATTCGCTCTACCAATCTACGAGTTATTTTTTTTCTAAATTAAATTATTGTCCTCAGGTTTTTCCCCGTTTGGGCACAAATTGGATCAAGCTGTCAGATTGAAGAATGTATTTGTATTGATTTTGTGTTTTTTTTTTTACATGTTTTTGTGTGTGTCCTTGGATATTTCTATTTTGTGCTCTTTTTTGTGTGTTTTTTGAGCAAGCTGTTGATGTCATAGTCAGGTTTTATTGTACTTGGATCAAATGTTAGAAAAAAACTCCTACCCATTAGCTAAAAATTTGGCTCATCTTATGTATATTCTATTCTATTCTATTCTTATTTTAGCATAATAGTAAGCTGAACTGAGTTGTTGACGCCTATATCCGTGACTTTGCTGTTAATGGTATTAAAGAAAGCTTAAGCACAAAGCAAATATTTTGAAAAAATAAGCAACTCGACTTGTCCGACGACGGCTTCAAACCTAACTTTAATCCGTGCCATCTTTATCTGTCAATGGCTTAAAGTTTATTGACATTTTTAGTTTTCGATGGCAAAAAAAAAATAACCTAACACAGAAAAAATAAATTCATTTAAAAATCAGGGCTAAAAACAGCCCCTAAAGAAAAGTTCAAAGGCAGCTTCCAAACTGGATCTAATCCTTGACGTCTATACTCGTCAATGGCATCGAACCAGATATTTTCAGCTAAACATCACTTAATATTGAATATTAGTTTAAGCTATGTTCGAATTATTATCTGATCTCAGTAGAAAATATTATTTGAAAAAAGTTACATGATCTACCATCAACTAGACCATTTTGCTTATTTTAAAGATTCCATCTGTCCATTATCATCACCGCTTATCCTGAGTAGGGTCGTGGGGGTGCTGGAGCCCATCCCAGCTATTTTCGGGCAGTGGCCAGGGGACACCCTGAACTTAACCTCGTCTAAAATGTGCACTCAACTTTTGAGATGTTTTAGTAAAATAAAATGCATGTTACACACAAATAAGTAATGCAAATTTTAATGCTCGATTTGTTATAAACCTTTTTTTTCACGCACAAAAATCGATGATCTCCACTTATTTTAGTTCCCCCAGCGCTAAATACAGAAGCAAGCTTGATTGCAGGAATAGGAGTTTTTTTTTTCCCTTTTTCTTATATAAGTAACTGAAAATTTGCTGTGTAAGGGGTTAAGAGCCGCTTGAAATATTCCTGTCATGAATATTCCATCAAAAGTGTCCAGAATCTGCGCCACGACAAGGTTTCAAGTCTTCGAACTTGCGAGAGAAATCAAAGGCTGCTTTCATCAATGGCGCTTTCAAATAGGTGAACAAAAGTAGCGCTCCCATACTCGATTAGCGGCTAACGTTTAATGATAACGTCAGCGTTTCCCATCGAAAGGTTCTCGACTGTGCCTTTGAATTCCCTTTCACTCGAGAATACATCCCAGGATAGACATTTCTTCTTAAGAAAAAAAACGAATGTAAATTATTTCAAAACAATTATCAATTCATAGTAATATCCTAAACCAGGGATGCCAACTTCATTTTAGCTCGGGGGCCACGGGGTAGAAAAACGTTTCTCACACGGGTCAGGCTAGTAGATTATGAAGGAAGAAAGGAAAAAAAGGTAGAAGGAAGAAAGAATGAGAGAAAAAAAGAAAGTGTGAGAGAGACAAAGAAGGAAAAAAGAAAGATTTGGAAAGAAAAAAAAGAGACAGTGAGACAGAGAATGGTACAGAAAGAGAGTAGTAAGAAGGAGTGAGAGAAATAAAAACAGTGTATGAAAGAGAAAAAGGGGAAAAGGAAAATAGAGAACAGGAAAAAAAGAAAAATATAGTAGGAACAAAGAAAGAAAAAGAGAAGAAAGGGGAAAAAAGAGATTGAGAAATAAAGCAAAAGAGAAGAAGAGGAAAGAGAGAAAGGGTAGGAGAGAGTGAAAGAGAAGGAGTGGAAGTGAAAGAGAAGGAAAAAGATATAGAAATCTTAAACAAAAAAAAAGAGAAAAAGTGAAAGAAAGACAAAAAAATGAAAGGGAAAAACAGAGTGTGAGAGAGAGAGTGAAAGATAGAGAAATGGAGAGAGTGACAGCAGGAGAGGTAGAAAGTGTAAGAGAGAGAGAGATAGAGAGAGAGAGAGAATCTTTGCAAGTGCTGCCTGGCTTTGCGGACATCAAGTTTAAAAGTGCATCTCATTTTTATCTCCCGCTTTTCTCGGCAATGTGTCACGGGCCAGATTAAAACTTTTGTAGGGCCTGATCCAACCCGCAGGTCACATGCTTGACACGCCTTTATTAAAATAACACATTAAAAACAAAACACATGCCCTGGATGCTCCCTAGTCACCTCAAGTGCTCACAGTTGAAGCACTCCTGTTTTTGGGCTCCGTGCTAGTTTGTTGCCTCTTCCAACACATTCCAAGTGCTTTTGTCAAAGCTTTGTTAATTTCCAGTGTAATGAACCCGGTGTATTTGATATTTTGGGATTTTGTTTGGAATGATTTCTAGTTGTCAAAGGGGGTATGTTATGGAAAGAGATATTTTATGAAGCCAATGGCTTCATTTACCGTGTCCATTTTTCATTGATAGCCAAATAAATCACAACAAATAATCGTTTTTGATGTTTTGGAGAGGATTTTGTACAATACTAAGAGAACCTTGAAGTCACATCTATGGCTAACTGGGAGCCAATGCTGGTTAGCCAAAATCGGTGTTATGTGATCGTACTTTTTTGTCCTAGTTAAAAGTCTTTGTTGCGGCATTTTGTACCAGCTGAAGAGACTTGATTCTAGACTTCGGGAGACCAGAGAGTAGTGCATTACAGTAATCGAGACGGGAGGTAACAAATGCATGAATTATAATTTCCGCATCAGACTGAGACAGTATTGAACGGATTTTAGCAATGTTACGAAGATGGAAGAAAGCGGTTCTAGTAATTTTCTTTACATGCATTTCAAAGGATAGATCAGGGTCAAATATGACACAAAAATTTTTAACTGAGTCACTCTGTGTGATGTGACATTTGTCAATGTTCACAGCAGTTTTTGAGAATAAGTCACGGCATTTAGATGGACCAATGACTAACATTTCGGTCTTTTCAGAGTTAAGACGCAAGAAATTGAGTGACATCCACTCTTTTATCTCAATGAGGCAGGCCTCCAAATTTCCACAGTTTAGTGTGGGAGATTCCTCCAACGGAAGATATAGTTGAGCGTCGTCTGCGTAACAGTGGAAGCTGATATTGTACTTGCGAATAATATCACCTAATAGAAGCATGTAAATGCTGAAAAGAAGAGGGCCAAGCACTGAACCCTGCGGAACACCGCAGGTAACATTAAAGGGCTCAGATGTCATTTCACCATATTTAACACAGTGCGTCCTATCTGAGAGGTAGGATCTGAACCACGAGAGGACGGTTCCTGAGAGACCAATCCATTTTTCCAACCGTTCTAGTAGGAAATTGTGGTGCACTGTGTCAAAAGCAGCACTAAGATCCAGCAGCAGCAAAAGTGATGAAGCGCCAGAATCCATTGCCAGTAGGAGATCATTTGTTACCTTGATCAGAGCTGTCTCAGTAGAGTGGTGAGCCCTGAATCCTGATTGCATGGATTCAAAAAGGTTATTCTCGGATATGAAAACATTCAGCTGCTGTGCCACTACTTTTTCAAGTACTTTAGAGAGGAAAGGTAGGTTTGACACAGGTCTATAATTACTTAAGATTTCTGGATCAAGGTTGGGTCGTTTCAGTGTGGGTTTAATAACGGCGGACTTAAAAGCTGCTGGAACTACACCTGAGGAGAGTGATATGTTTATAATATCTAGAACTGAAGGTCCAAGGACGCCAAAAAGACTTTTAATAAGTGAACCTGGGAGCGTGTCGAACTGGCAAGTTGTCGGTTTGGCCGCATTCACCACCTGTTTGAGATCATCAAGTGACAGTTCACTAAAACCGGACAATTTCCCAGGACAGCCACCCTGTCGTGCATCTGTAGATTTCAGCCCTTTAATATGTGTGGTATTAGTAATTTCTTTAGCAATTTCTTCCTGTATGCATTGAATCTTCTTAGTAAAGAAGACCATTAAGTCATGAGCAGAGTGCGTCGAACTATCTGCGATAGTCTGTTGCGTTGTAAGCGATTCTACGGTGTCAAAAAGGGCTTTGGGATTGTTCTTTTGAGACGCAATCACCTTCGAAAGGTAGGCTGATTTTGCAGAGGCAAGGGCCGCTTTATACTTTAACAAGCTGTCAAAACCTCAAGCTTGGTAGCGCGCCATTTTCTTTCCGATTTCCTGCATTCTTGTTTAAGGGTTCTAGTTTCATCAGTAAACCAAGGCGTGCAACTTTTAGGACGTGATTTTAGCTTTATAGGCACTATTGAATCCAGGACACTAGGCAGGGTGGTATTGAACTCATTCATGAGTGAGTCAATCGAGCCAATGTATGAAGGAAAGGACACAACTGCTCCAGGAAGAAGTTCAAAGAGCTCAGAAACTGTGCCAATGCTTATATTGCGTCCGCTAAATCCTTCAGCTTTTTTAACACTACATTTAGCTAGCACCTCAAATGTAACTAAATAACGATCTGAGATAACGGTAGTACACGGTAACACCATAATGTTTGAGGTTAAAACTCTTCGAGTCAGAATCAAGTCTAGCGTGTTCCCATCTTTATGGGTTGGCAAATCAACCAGTTGATTAAAACCAAATGCATCAATTAGAGACTTAAACGCAATAGTAAGTGAACTGAGTGGGGAGTTCATATGAATGTTAAAGTCCCCCATAATTATAATTTTGTCTGCATAGGTTACTAGTTCAGACAAAAGTTCAGCAAATTTGTCTAAGAAAGTTGTGTATGGCCCAGGTGCGCGATAGATAGTTATTACATAAATTGACAATAGAGAGGACCGCATCACAAGAGCCTCAAACGCCTTGTAATTATTAGAGGTACGAGGATTAAATTTGAGCGATTTTTCAGAAATGAGCGCGACACCGCCACCCATTTTCAACGTGCGTGCTATATGGCTACTCTCGTAATCTGGGGGAGAAGCATAATTTAGCGCTAAATACTCATCCGGGCGTAACCAAGTTTCACAAAGACCCATACAGTTAAGTTTATAATCACGAATAATGTTATCAACAAGTAAAGCTTTTGGAGCAAGCGATCTAATTTTTAAAAGACCACATTTTAGCTTTGCTGAATCATTTGACTTAGCTGAAGTCTTTGTAGTCTTTGTAGAGATCTTCAAAAATGCCGCCGTTGTGGCTTTTCGTGTGCGCTGAGTGTAAAGCTTCGGTTGTCCGGCGAGGAATGAATGGTGGAATTAGTTACATCCTCGCGTCCTTCTTGCTCCTTCGCACGTTTCACACATCTACCTGCACGGCAACCACGCTTCTGTTTTCTGTCCTTACGGCGCCGTTGTCCTCGTTTATTAGGAAGAATAGCTGTCCACAAGGATGCCGGATCTCTTTGAAGTTCGCTCGGTATATCATAGGCGGTATAAAAAGTGCCCGAAAAGTCGAAATTTAGACGCCCACCCAACCGAATAAGTTCGTCCCTATTGTAAGTATTTTTGGCCACACATGTGTCCAAAAGTGAAAGCAAAAAAGACAAGAGAACGGCAATAAATAGAAGATTAGCTGGAGAGCAACTAGCCGCATGCATGCATCCATGCGCCGCCATGTTGACTAATGGTTTTGTTAAACTTAAACAACTTTTCAATTGTTGTCAAAGGCGGCAGTAGCTCAGGAGATTGGGCGCTCGTCTTGGGATCAAGGGATCCCAGTTCGAATTCTGGCTTGTCCGTCTTACATGTCGAAGTGTCCTTGGGTAAGACACTGAACCCCTAATACCCCCAATAAGCAGGTTAGCGCCTTACATGGCTGCAAGGCCGCTATTGGGAAATGTGGAGCACATTGTAAAGCGCTTTGGGAAGTCATTGACTTGAAAAGCGCTGTATAAATGCAGATCATTTAATTTCATTTCATTTCATTTCAAAGGAAGCACAAAAATCATGAATTAATGATGAACTTCAATTTTTTGAGTTAGCATTGGCAAGACTTCTCCCTAATGCTACCCGAATGCTAATGGTAATATCACATTGGAAAAAAAAGCTTAACTTGCTATTAATAATTTTGAAACTGATCTCAAACCTGTGAAAGGGCAGGCATGGTAAGCATGAGCAAGCCCTCTGCTGATGCTATCACAATGCTAATGCTACTTCAGAATATATCAGAAAAAAATGCCGTACTTTGTGTTTCGTTACAACACTGACCGTTAAGGTAAGTAAAAGTAAAAGCGTTCTTAAGAAATTTGAGTTCATGCTAATGTTAGCCTATGCTAATGCTACTACCCAATGCATGTACCTCACGGCTCTGGGTTCTGCTTTTTTTTCTAAAGGGGATGTCTTTCCATGATGACGCCGTCCCACTTTATTAATACCTAATTATCTTGGTGCTAGCGGTTAAAAGCAAAGACTCGTCCTGATTAGAGCTAATGCCTTCACTGCGCGGGCCTTCAGGTCAAGCAGGGGCCCATCATGCAGGTGCAGGGGCAACGGCGCATCAGCGGCACCAGCAGGTGGTCGAGTTCGAATGTTGCTCCTAGCCAGCGACGTGGAAAAGTGGCGGGGTTAGCGGTGCCTGATTAATAAGGACAGCACCGGCAAAATATGTGGCGGGTAATGAGCCGCAAATGTGATTAGCTTTTTACATTGCACCTGCCTCCAATTGAGCGCAAGGTAGCAACACAGCGGGCGACCTCTGCCCAAAACCCCCACCTAGCTTTAGCAGGTGCACACTTCTTGATTGTGGGCTTGTTGTTCTCAGAAAGCAGCTAGCGCCGAGTGAATTGCACTTTGAGGTACGGCGTACAATTGAAAAACAAAAATCAAAACAAGTATGCTGATTTTTACGCTAGCTTAAAATGTTCCAAGCGCTGGCAAATTATGAAGAATTGCAAAACAAGATGATGATCTCCCTTTACAGCAAGTATTATTTGCCAATTTTTTGTTACCTTAAAACGTTACATGCGTCAACGTGGAATGGCAAAGAGAGAGAGCGAGAGAGGGAGAGAGTCTTATTTTCCTCTTGCTAAGGTTTTGAGTTTTTCCTTGCCCGCATGTTGGTTTAAGAACAGCGGATAGTGTAATTGTAACCTGCGCAGTCCTTTCAGACATCTTGTGATTAAGGGTTATGCAGACGCTGCCATACTTACAAACGAAATAGATTCCGGACGATCATCCGCAAGTTGAATTTTTTCGTAAGTTGTTTCAGTGCTACATTTTGTATGTTGAATGTTTGTATAAGTATGTTTCAGGCTCCTATAAGTAATGTTATTGTTTTAAACTAAAAAATAAACATTTCATAAAATAATACCCTCTATAAAGATCAATGGAGTTAAGCTTAACTTACTTTTGGAAGATGAGCTTCAAGAGTTAGGCGACTTCCTCCTCCCTGTTAGAAAGTGGCCGAAAAAAAGCGATCCAACCATTTTCTCAACAGCATCAAGCTTCCATATTCAACTTTTATTTAAAAAAAATCTGCTCGCCTCTTCTTTACACTTTCCAAGAACCGTATTGAATGGATGCACGACATATTAAACAATGAAAATGTCCAACTTCTTAGCGCGCTGGAGATACAGTACAGTATGTTTACACACAAACTCAGAAGAGGAAACGGATTTCATCTTTGGGATGGATGCTGGGTGACATCTCAAAGCGCCACCACAGGCCGGTATCGGCGGAAAGAAGCACTACAGTAACGGCGTGTACTCGGAAGAAGGTGCCCACAATACAAAATCTAACTAACAGGAATGTCCGGTTATTCCGAAAAAAATGTTCTTATTTACCGTTTTTCCTAAGTCGAATGGTCGTAAGTAGGGGAGCGTCTGTACAAATAAATGTGACTTGACTTGACAAGAGAAAGGTCATAAGATAAGTCCAGAGAGATGTCGAGACAGAGAGAAAGAGAGAGAGAGAGAGAGAGAGAGAGAGAGAGAGAGAGAGAGAGAGAGAGAGGGGGATTGCGAGAGGGAGAAACAGAGAGATGTCAAAAGATATGTCGATAGAAATGTCAATAGAGAAGTCCAGAGAGATTTCGAGAGAGATATCGATAGAGAGAGAGCGATGTCGAGAAAGAGAGAGATGTTGAGAGAGAGTTTGAGAAAGCGAGAGAGAGGTAGAGATTGTTAGGGGAATGGATGAAAGAGCAATAGAGCTAGAGAGAGTGATAGTGAAAGGGAGGGGTCAAGGGAGCTAGAGAGAAGGAAAGCCGGCAAGAAAGAGAGCAGTCAAGAGACACAGGTGGGAGTGGCCGAGAGAGAGAGCATTCAAGAGCGAGAAATAGCCGTCGAGAGAGACGTCGGAATAGAGAGGTCGGGATAGGTTTTGAGAGAAAGGTCGAGAGCGAGCGAGTTCAGGAGAGTATTTGAGAGTGAGAGGTCAAGAGACGTACAGAGAGATTTTTGAGAGAAAGAGAGATGTCAAGAGAGAGAGAAAGAGAGAGAGAGGAGAGAGAAAATCAAAGTTGAGGGAGCAAGAGAGATCGAGACAGGGAGAGGTCAAGGGAGCAAGAGAAAGGGAGAGAGAGGTTAAGGGAGCAAGATAAAGATTGAGGTGAGGAAATAAATGCAAAAGTTGAAGGAGCAAGAGAGACAGAGAGTGTTCAAGGGAGGAAGAGAAAAGGAAAGATAGGTCGGGGGAGCAAGAGAGAGAGAGAGAGAGAGAGAGAGAGAGAGAGAGAGAGAGAGAGAGAGAGAGAGAGAGAGAGAGAGAGAGAGAGAGAGAGAGCGACAGATGAGCCGCCAATTTGATTAGGTCTTTACACTGCACCTGCTTCCAATTGAGCACAAGCTAGCAGCACGGCGGGCAACCTCTGCCCAAAACCCCCACCTACCTTTAGCAGGTAAACACTACATGATTGCCGGCTTGTTGTTCTTAAAAATTGCTAGCGCTGAGTGAATACACCTTGAGGTACGGCGTACAATCAAAAAACAAGTTTGCGTTAGCTTAGAATGTTACTAGCGACAACAGCGAATGGCAAACTCAAAAAACTAGAACTGAATAATATGAAGTAAGGTCTTAAGTCTGATGCTGACCCGAAAGTCAATCATTACTTTTGGGTCGGGCTTGGCTTCTCTCTCGCTGACTTAAAAAAAAAGATATATATTTATTCTGATAGTTTATACTAAAATGATGTGTGAATAAAAAACACATTTATTGAATAAAGTATAACAAAAATAAAATAACTCCTTCCTATCTGTCTATTACCCAATGTTGTGAAATATTTTCTTGGTTTACTTCATGGGACCCAAAAGGTATCTTCTTGGGAGAGGTTGTTGCAAAGGACTTTCTGCTCCCAGGCCGGGCCGCATGGCATCTGCCTTCTGGAGACCTAACACACTGCACCTATTGTACACTTGTTTGATGATTTTTCAGATTAGCTAGCTCCCTAAAAATCATTAAAAAACAGAATCAATGCTAGCTGTAATTTATTGAGTCGGAAATGATGTATCCCTCCGAAACGAATGCCGACCGACCACCAGACTCCTTTTTCGATTCTCTAGGCTTACCCGGAAAAACGAGCCGGTCGTCACTGAGACGCAAATCCCTTTGGCACACAAAAGCGCCTTATTTAAATGCCGATTCCGGAATGCATTATTACGCAAAACAGGAATTTGTGTTTTAATCCGCACCAACACCTCGGTAATCTCCTCCACCTTTTCATTACGGCAGGGGGAGGAACGAGACCTTTTTTGCGGCGTCTTTCCGCAAAATACAATGCGGCAGATGATGGAGTCTAGGTGTCAATACGTCAGGTCAGAAAATGACCTACTTTCATCTATTGAAGGCAGCGAATAGCTCAGCCGCCATCTTGATTGAGATTTTTGTGCGGCGGACAAAACGAATTGTCGAGAACAAAAAAACGATAGGGAATTCTTTGGACTCAATCTTGCGCTGGCGATTACATTTTCGGCGGTTCTTTCATTGTATCGGTTGCTTCTTTTGGAGTGTGCTCGCCTTTCTTGTGGACTTCAAAAATAGATTTATTTGTCCACGGTGAGTATAAATGGAGCACGGGAACGGGTGGGATTGGATTTGCTTGAGTTGAGGCATATTATCAGGTATTTTTTGGGGTCATTTCTTACAATAAATCTTGTTTTAGGTTGTACATATTCACGACTATTTAATGTATTTGTGTTATATAGTAACTATGCCTTACATACTGTGTATTTAAAATTGTTTCGTATGGAAAATAATTTTTTTACAGCTTCTCTTTAAGGCGTTTTCCATACTATATTATGTCAACTGGAAATTATTTTGAATGCCCAAAAACATATAAATATACAGTAGAACCCCAGGATATGGCGTCCCCACCACCAATTGGTTTTACTTGACGGTGTGAGACATTTTCCAGAACCTCTTTATGTCATTTTCTCCACTATATGATGTCACAAAGCATTTATTTCACATGTCCCCAAAATTATTGTACTTATAAAGTGCTGTTCAAAATAATACCAGTAACTAACCAGAATATCCCTAGTTTTCAGTAAAAAAAAAAAAAAAAAAAAAAATCTGAATATGCTTGATGGCTGTGTTTTGCTGCTGTTGGTGTCAGTGGATTTGTTCAGACCGAGGACAATCGACTTTGGCCTGGACGGATTTATTGACACTAACAAAGATGTTATATAATGAAATTGTGAATATGTTTGATTTTCGAGAAGGTTTGTTCAAACCTCACTTTGTGTTTGCTGTTAAAAACGTAATATTGGAATATAATATTGTGAATGTGCTTAATTGCTGTTGAGATTGTCATGATTGTTTTCTGTTTTTAGTGTCAATAAATTTGTTCAAACCAAAAAATATTTATATTGTTTCATGCCAGACAAGTTGTGTGTGAGACAACCCCCAAACTCTGAATCCAAAAATCAGTACGCATTGGAGACAGTAAAGCATGGTGCTGCAAGTATCATAGTCTGGGTATGTTTTTCCTCTTCTGGTGTTGGGCCCATTTATCACATACCAGGAATCATGAATCAGTTTGTGTATGTCAATATACATGAAGAAGTTATGTTGCCTTATGCTAAAGATGACATGCCCTTAAAATGGGTGTTTTAACAAGACAATTCAGATTCAGATTCAGATTCAGATATACTTTATTGTCATTCTTGTACACGAGTGTACAGAACAAAAGGTTGATACATCTGACCCGCAGTTTCCTTGAATGTACAGATATAAATAAAATGTTGTATTGAGTTGGAGTATTGAAGTACTAATAATATACTAAATAATTATAGCTATGTATAGTATTATACAGTAGTGCAAAGAGTGCAAGAGGAGTAGCTAACCAGATGTGCAAAGTGGGCAGTCAGGTAAACAAGTCACTATACAATAACAATAACACTGGAGTACGATAGTGCAGAGGACAACAGATGTGCAAAGGAGTGGCCAGGTATAGAGAACTGCCAGTAGTGCAAGGAAAAACAAAAAACAAAAAAAACAAACAGATGTACAGACTAGCAGCTGTGTAGGCTTACTATGTGTGTGTTTGACCATTTAACAGTCTAATGGCCAGGGGGATAAAGCCTTTGCAGAACCTGGTTGTCCTGCAGTACCTCTTCCCAGAGGCTAGCAGAGTGAACAGTCCATGATGGGGGTGAGAGGGGTCCCTAATGATGTTCTTGGCTCGGGATAGGCAGCGCTTCTGGCCAATGTCCTTAATGGAGGGGAGAGAAGTCCCGATGATTTTCTCTGCTGTCCTCATCACCCTCCTCACACTACCCCAGTCGGAGGCACTGCAGCCTCCACACCACACAGAGATACAGCTAGTCAGGATACTCTTTATGGTGCCCCTGTAGAATGTGATGAGGGTGGGTGGGGGCAGGTGTGCTCTCCTCATCCTCCGCAGGAAGTACAGGCGCTGCTGTGCCCTCTTCACGAGTGATGCAGTGTTCACGGACCAGGTGAGTTTGTCTGTGATGTGCACCCCTAGGAACTTGGTGCTGCTGACAACCTCCACAGCCTTGTTGTTGATGAGAAGTGGGGCATGGTTGGGCTGGTTTTTCCTGAAGTCGATAATTATCTCTTTAGTTTTGTCAACATTCAGGACCAGGCTGTTGACTCTGCACCAGCTCACCAACTGCTCCACATCCTCTCTGTAGGCCAGGTCGTTGTCGTCCCTGATGAGGCCCACCACTGTTGTGTTGTCTACAAACTTCACGATGTGGTTTGTGGCTGACCTAGGGACGCAGTCGTGTGTTATCAGGGTGAACAGCAGGGGGCTCAGGACACAGCCTTGGTGGGAGCCCGTGCTAAGGGTGATGACATCGGAGATGTTCTGACCAAACCGCACTGACTGGGGTCTGTCAGTGAGGAAGTCCAGCAGCCAGTTCCGCAGGGGGGTGTTGAAGCCCAGGAGTCTCAGTTTGTCTACCAGGTGTTGTGGGATGATGGTGTTGAATGCTGAATTGAAGTCCAGGAACATACCGTAAATTCCGGACTACAGAGCGCACCTGATTATATGCCGCACCCACCACATTTTAGGAGGAAAACCGATTTTGTACTTGCACAAGCCGCACCTGTATATAAGCCGCATGCGCCCACATTAAAAGAATGTAACACCAACGCAAAATTAACCCAGACCCAGCTTTAAGTCCCGCGATCGAAATTGAATGTCCTTCATTAAAGTACACAGTCCAAAAATCACAACCGGCAAAATGAAAAAAGTGTAAATTTCCAAAGGTAAGGGTGGGAAAAATATCTATCCACTATTGTCCGCCGTGTCCACAAACACTCACCTTTACCGGTCCCCACTTCCCGTCACCCCGCGTTTGCTACGCCCCTTCTTTTTAATTGGCCCGTGCAAAACATATCAGAATAAGTGTCGAAAATAAATACATTACAAAAATATACAGTTGCAAATACATATTATACATGGTTACACATATTTACAAAGAAAGATGGTACACCGAGAGTGTTTTCAAAGCTTTAATAATAATAATATAACTTTCATCCCGAACAGTGCCTGACAGGGCAGTTAATGGTAGCAACACGCTGGTAACACGCCCGCAACACAGTAAACGGGTCTGTTAAAAAAACATACCGTACTTGTAAAAATCACGGTAAACCGTACTCATCTTCCTCCTTAGAACTGAAGCCATCAAAGTCGACTTCCTCAGTGCCGGAAAGAAACTTTGTCATATAGACGTAGTCCCTCGCTCCTGCAGCCGGACTTGCGCTGTCACTGTCGCTGGAACTTTCATCCACTCCTGATTCTGTGCCCTCCTATTCCGTCACGCAGCAGACCGGCTTTTCGGAACCCGTTGGTGATGGTGAATTTTTTGATGCTGCCCCACGCTGTCAGGATCCACTGACAGACTTGCAAAAAAGTTGCCTTTCGCATGCGGCCAGTTTTAGTGAAAGATTTCTCGCCGCTAGTCAAGCCAAGAAGTTGCAGTCTTCCTCGGCGCATATATTCCACCGGTCTAAATCTTACCTTTTGTACTCGAGAGCCGCTGGCGGCTGTTAGAAAAATTACATACATTGGCCACATTACTGAATAAGCCGCAGGGTTGAAAGGTTGGGGAAAAACGGCTTATAGTCCGGAATTTACGGTATTAGGATTGCCAAAACATTTTGGGGAAAATACAAAATAGTTTTGGGTTTTTACAGTCAACAGCAGACACTACTATTTTTCGAACACACCCTGATGAACTATTTGCCCAATTGCCTTCGGAGCATGCCTTTTATGAATGCTGGGTCTTGCTTGTTTTCTGAGAATCGACTGCACCTACTGGTCACATGTTTGTCATGTAACTATAAAAGACTTACTAAAACCTGAGATATGGTGGTTAGTCACGTTGCACTACTGTTATTTTGAACAGTAAAGTATATGTCAACAGTGCGTGGATGGAACTTCAGTGGTATGGTCATGTCACAAGATCATCAGGACTGGCTAAGATAATTCTCCAGTGCATAGTCCAAGGGGGGCGGAAGAAGAAGAAGACCGAAAAATAACTTGGCCAACAACCTGAAGGAATGGACTGGTGCCAACGTTGCCATGACCCAAAGACAGGCCAGGGATTGTCAACAGTGGAGAAAGCTGTCCAGAGAAAGACAGACGGACAGACAGGCCTTTATTGTCCCCACAAACCTGCCATATAACCATGAAGCAAGGACAAAAGTGAACAATACACAGGACATTATGCATGCAGATGGCTGAATAAGATGATTACAATCAGTTAAGTGCAGCAATAGTAGAAGGGACAAAGCTGTTACTGAAGCGTACCCGCTTCCGCCTCAGAGTTCTTTACCTGCTGGCCGAAAGCAGCAGGCAGAAGTGACTATTTAGGGGTTGATCTGCGTCTCTAGTAATTGTCTTGGCCATACGTGTGATGGCTTTATTGTTGAGGTGCGAGAAGTCCATGACTTTACGGATAATCTTTTTTTCTGTTGATAATAGAGAGCATATGAAGTAACAAGGGGGGGAGCAGGAGAGAAGGATGGGCTGAATTCTACTTGAGTACAAGAGTAAGAAAAGATGTGGAGTGACAAAGAGAGCATGGAATTTGCGATGTATGTGGAGTCCACCGAGAGTGCTTATGGATGTCAGTGACATGTCGTTAGAAGTTGACTTTAATGTCGAGTGTGAGTCCCAATATTTGAGTTGAGTCACACGTTCAACTGTTATATTATGTATAGTAGTGAGTGTCAGGTCTTGGTGGGCTTAGATGAGTAATTCCTTTTGTCTTGTCTATGTTCAGATCAAAAAAGTTGTCAGTGCTCCACTTGGTGAAGTGGGTGACAGACAGGTGGTAAGGAGTTTTGGAGTTATTATCCTTTAGGAATGTGAGAATGGCATAGTATTTTAGGTATGTTGTAACAAAGGTGGGGCTTTTTTCAGTCATTGGTCCCGAGGCTAAACAGAAAAGGGCTGAGTACAATGCCATGTGGTGCTCCACTGTTGGTGGTTATGATGGATGAGGTGGCTAAAGCCATTTTGATGGCCTGTGGTCTGTTACTGAATGAAAAATGTAGGGAAATTGAGGGATTGGAGTTTCATACGATTGCGTTAAGGTTGAGCTAAAGTCGGTGAACAGGATGGATGCGATATAAATATACAGAGGATAAATAAACGTCCAAATAAATAAATAAATATATATATATATATATATATATATATATA
The DNA here is from genome assembly GCF_059441175.1 of Urocampus carinirostris. Taxonomy (NCBI): domain Eukaryota; kingdom Metazoa; phylum Chordata; class Actinopteri; order Syngnathiformes; family Syngnathidae; genus Urocampus; species Urocampus carinirostris. The sequence continues at coordinate 8,024,569 of NC_142366.1, read as the reverse complement.
TATATATATATATATATATATATATATATATATATATATATATATATATTTATATTTATAATATATTTTTTTTCTTTCTTTCTTTCTTTCTTTTTAACACCCTATTATTTTGCTATTTCTCCCATTTGGAAATCATGAAAAGGTCTAATATTTTCATTGTAGGTGTATGTTCATTATGAGACAGATAAACTAAAAGTAAAAATCCAGAAATCAGAATGCATGATTCTTTACTGATTTATTAGTGTGATACAGTTGCAAATAACTATTTGAACACCTGAGAAGGTTTTACGCTTTGGTGTGGAAAAAAATGTTTTCACAGCCCAACGTAAGGCATTTACCCCACTATTCTCAGGAAACGGACCAGGAAGCAGGAAGTCGGAACTCATATGCGTAGACGATCTGTCACTTTAATCAGGAAATAAAAGTTGTCAAAACAAAACAGGTTTAAAGACAATCAAAATTACAAACTAGGTATTATTCAGATCAAACAGGCATGAACAGGTCTTCAACAAGGTAAAGCAATGGTCTGGCAACGGGCAGTCCCAAAAGGAGCGTTTAAGTACTCCACAAGCAATCAGTTCAATGTGTCTCAGCCTGTGTCAAGGGGCGGGACCAGCTGGGCGCCATGACAACCGTGCAGGACATGACAACTATATAATGTATGCGCAAAAACATTTTGTATATAGAGAAGACCCCAAAATATAGCAACCCAGTCTTACGACGTTTGCATTTTTTGGTGCGGATTTAAGTTTTTTACGGCCTCTCTCTAAGCCATTTTTTAAGATATAGGACATCAACAAGAACATATTTTGTCTACCCCAAAACGTAAAAACACTTTTAAACATATTAAATAAACGGATGACCCCTGCACTGCCTTACCACATATTCAGTTTACAGTGTGGGTCAAGATGTTTTGGCCCCTCTTTAAGGCATTTTCCCTACTATATGGTTCTGATTACAAAGGGTTTCAATTGAAAGTTTCTGGTGCAATTTAGGACCTTCTTGCGACTCCAACTTCCTGATTTTTTTTATAAATTTCATTTCCAATTATGTTCTGCGAGAGCACTACCTGTCTTAACCTAGTTCTATCCTTTCAGGCACATGTGTCAAACAGGCGGCCCGTGGGCCAGATTAGGCCCGCTAAGGGATTGAAGTGCAAAAGAAAAACAAGCTGCAGGTTGAAATATGTCAACTTGATGTTGCCAAAGCCAGGTGCCTCTCACAAAGACACTGTACTTGTATTTATTTCTCTCTCTCTCCCCCCCTCTCTCTCTCTCTCTCTCTCTTTCTTTGTCATCCCTTTTCTCCCACCCTGTCTCTGTCTCTTTCACTCTCTGTGTCTCTCTTTTTGTCTTCCTTTGTTGCTCTTTGTCTCTTTCTCTGTGTCTTTTAACCTCTTTTGCTCTAACTTCCTTTTTACCTTTTCTCTCTTTTCTCTTTCTCTCTTCATACCCTTTGCGCTTTCTTTTAGCTTCTCTCTCCATCTGTCTTTCTATTTCTCTTTGGATTTCTTTCTTTCTCTCCCTTTCCTTTCCCCCCTCTCTCACGACTTTTTATCTTTTGTTTCTCACCCCCCCCCCCCCCCCCTCTCTCTTTCTTTTTTTGTCCTGCCCTCTCTCCTTTTCCCTGCATCGTTCTCTTATTTCTTTATCTCTCTTTTTCTTTCTCTTTAATCTACTAGTCCGGCCCCCGACAGAATGTTTGGTCTATCGTGTTGCCCTGAGTTAAAATGAGTTTGACACCCCTGCTTTAAGGCAAGTCTTCTCTTCCGATAATTTCACTTTACAGTGTGACATTTTCCCCAACATGAGATATTGACAAGAAATGATTTTGGTTACTCAATACGTAGTAACCTTTAAAACATATTAAATATATAGAAATCCCCCGCGATAGGAAGTCCCTGCCTTATAACATTTTCACTTTTTGGTGTGGGATGTTTTAGGCCCCTCTTTATGGCATTGTCCCCACTATATGACATAATAATTGACTTTGCGTACCTAAATCTTTAAAACCTTTTAAACTTATTACTCTATAACATTTTCAGTTTACAGTGTGGGATAAGATGTTTTGGCCCCTCCTTAAGGAATTTCCCCCACTATATGGTTCTGATTACAAAGTAGAAGTTTCAAAGGTTTCAAGTGCAGGACTTTCTTCCGACTCCAACTTCCCGAGGTTTTTTTTTGTTTTTTTTCTGGGATGTTCCGCGAGAGCACTTCCTGTCCTAACCTAATTCTATCCTTTAAGGCGAGTCTCCCCTTTAGTTGAATCCCCTGAAGCAATAGGAACAAAGCTCCCGTCCTAGAAGTTTCCTCCCTGGGGGTCCCGCTGTGAAAATTGTGGCCCACTTACACTTCCAGGTGAGTTCGCTTGGAAAATCTACAAGCCATGGCCTGCAAACATGTGGCCCACCGGCCAGATCTGGCCCGCTAAGGATTTTAATCCGGCCCACGAGAGAACGCTAAGGGAAGCACAAGAGAGAAATCAACCGAGCCTCCCAAGAGAAAAATCAACCAAAGTTGAATTTCTTTCCATCTTTTTTCTCTCTTTCTCACATTCTCTTTTTGTCTATTTCTTCTCTCTTTTTGTCTTTTTTGCTGTATTTCTTCTCTTTCTCACTCTCACTCTTTTCTCTCACCCTGTTCTATCTCTCTCTGTTTCTCTAGCCTCTTTAGCTCTCTCTTTCTCTCAATGTTTTTTTTTTCATTCCTTTCTTAGTCACTCTTTCCTCTCTGTAATTGTTTCTCTTTCTGTCTCTCTTTTTCTCTCCTTTTCTCTTTCACCATTTCCCTCTATTTTATGATATTTCTTTCTTTCTCTCTTTCTCTCTTTCTCTCTTTCTCTCTTTCTCTCTCTTTCTCTCTTTCTCTCTTTCTCTCTTTCTCTCTTTCTTTCTTTCTTTCCTTCTTTCTTTCTTTCTTTCTTTTTTCTTTCTTTTTTCTTTCTTTCTTTCTTTCTTTCTGTGTCTCTTTGTCTCTTCATCATGTTCTGCATTTCTTTCTTTTTTTCTGTATGTCCTTTTTCTCTGTCTCTTTTTCTTTTTTTTTCTTCCCCTCTTACTTGCCTTGTCTCCCTGTATCTCTTCCTCTATAATCCACTAGTCAGGTCTTTTTCTTATTTACCTTCTCTCTCATTTCTTTCTTTCTTTCTTATTGTCTCTATTTTTTTCATTCTTACTGTCTCTCTCTTTCCTTACTTCTTACTGTCCCTCTCTTTATATCCTTCTTACTGTCCCTATTTTTCTTTCCTTCTTACAGTCATTCATTTTTGTATGTCTTACTTTCCCTCTCTTTTTTCTTTCCTTCTTTCTTTCTTTCTTTCTCTCTCTCGCTCTTTCACACACACACATACACACACACACACACACACACACACACACACGCACACACACACACCTCACACACACTTTCCTTGTCTCCCTCTCTCTCTTTCTCTTTAATCCTCCACACCGGCCTCTGTGATTTTTTTTTTTCTTCTCCCATGTGGCCCCGGGACTCAAATGAGTTGGACACCCCCGTGCTAAGCGCTGGCGATAGCAATAGCGCCTGTTCTCAGTCGGGAGAACGGCAATAATGGTGACGTTGCAGTACATCTAACCTTTTGTAAAGGTCGCTTATAATCACCAAAAAGGTTCCACTGTGTCTTCATGGAAATGTTTCATGGTAACCTCAGCATGTAAGTGTGTTAGCGCTTGGCAGAGAAAAACATTCTCATCCATCAGCACGCTTGCTAGCTACGTGTCGCTCTAACAAGATACTCCCAAACGCGTGGTAAACAAGACACGGCTGTTTTTATCACTTTTGGGAGGCTGGACGAAAATGATCCGTAATCGTAAAGATAATTATTTTTAGCGTTTGTCATTCGGCAATTGTCAAAAAGCGTCTAGTGGCACTATATCAAGGGTGTCAAACTCATTTTAACTCGGGGGCCACACCGTAGAACAAATATTCTGTCAGGGGCGGACTAGTAGATTAAAGAGAAAGAAAAAGACATAAAGAAATAAAAGAAATAGTGAGGGAAAATGAGAGAGGGCGGGACAAATAAAGAAAAAGAGAGAGGGAGAGAGCGTGAGAAACAACAGATAAAAAGTCGTGAGAGAGGGGAAAAGAAAGGGAGAGGAAGAAAGAAATCCAAAGAGAAATAGAAAGACAGGAGAGATAAGAAAAAAGAAAGCACGAAGGGTATGAAGAGAGAAAGAGAAAAGAGAGAAAAGGAAAAAAAGGAAGTTAGAGCAAAAGAGGTTAAAAGACACAGAGAGAGGAAGAAACAAAGAGCAACAAAGGAAGAGAAAAAGAGAGACACAGAGACTGAAAGAGACAGAGACAGAGTGGAAGAAAAGGGGTAGAAGAGAGAGAGAGAGAGAGAGAGAGAGAGAGAGAGAGAGAGAGAGAGAGAGATATAAATACAAGTACAGTGTCTATGTGAGCTTGTTTTTCTCTTGCGCTTCTCTGAGTGTTGTCTCGCGGGCCAGATTCAATCCCTTAGCGGGCCTGATCCGGCCCGCGGGCCACCTGTTTGACACATCTGCACTATATTGTGTTGGCCCTTGGTGGGGTCTTAGATCTTACATATTGATTGAGTTAGCTTAGTTAAATATTTTATTTATTTTTGAGCACTAATGAGACAGATCATGTTACAAACTGAGATGTTTCTTGATTTAACTTGGTTAAATCTTCGACCAAATGACTTGAGCAATCTAGTGACAAATCGTCTTTTAAACAGGGTTGGTTCTTGCCTGTAATTGTCACTAGTTTTGTTGGACCTTGGCTTAGCTCTTGGATATTGGCCGAGTCTCGGACTTAACTCGGATTTTTGACTCGATTACTTCAGCAATCTTAGGACAAATCATCCCATGACTTGGATTGGTTCTTGCTTATAAGCGTCACTAGTTTTGGTTGGTCAAGGTTGGGTTTTAGATCTTGGACATTAGCCAAGTCTTGGGCTGAACTTGGTTAAATCTTCTGAGATTTTGAGCACTCTTGAGATGGTTCATGCAACCAACTGGCTTGGTTCTTGTTCATTAGTGTCGATACATTTTTCTGGTCATTGGTTATGTTTTAGATATCAGGTATTGCCCAAGTATCCAACTTGTCGGCAGTACTAGATTTGTCCGGTCCTCATTTAGGTATTAAATTTTGAAAATTAGCCGGATATTTAACCTAACTTGGTTAGAGCTTTGATTTGATTACAGTGGAACCTCGGTTCTCGACCATAATCCGTTCCAGAACCCTGTTCGAAAACCGATTTGTTCGATCACCGTTTTTCCCATTAAAAGTAATGTAAAATTGTTTTAATCCGTTCCAACACCCTAAATGTTTACCATGAACGTAAACATGAAGCTAACCCAGGCTAATTGTACGTTTTTGTTAGCGTAATCTTCCGTACAAAAGATTACACTAACATGAACGTGTAAAAAAAATAAAATAGGTCGTTTACATGTCATTTAGCACCCGGGTCTCCACAAAAAGTGGTGAGCGGTTAAAGGATAAAGAAAAGAATTATGAATAGGATTTCTTACCTTTGTGGTGCTCAGCAGAAGCCATGCTGTATGTATAGCAAGATCGGAAACTCGCACACCTTCTTCATGTCTTGCTATTATTTTTTTCTTAAATGCAATAGTTGTACACACTACTCTTCTTTTTTCACCTGTAGCAACTTTGCTGCTTGCACCGACCTTCTTCGGAGGCATAATTAGGGGCTAAAACACTCCGTTCACCGATCTTAAAAGCGAAAGCGAAAAGAAGTGCGCGCGCACGTCATAACAGTTCCTCACGATGGGTGGGGACAATCTACACGATCTACGTACGCCGCTCAGCATCGCACCGTAGCGTACCGGCGTTCGAACTCCGATTTTTTTGAACGAAAAGCGAAGCAAGAATTTCTCGAAATTTTTGGTCGAGAACCGTTTTGTTCGAACTGAGAAGAGTTCGAAAACCGAGGTTCCACTGTACTTAGTTTTTGTTAGCGCAACTGGATTTGTACAGTCCTCGGTTGGTCCTTGTATCTTGGGTATTAACCGAGTCTTCAACTTAACTTGGTTCAATCTTTAACTTGATTACTTGAGAAAAATCTTTGCGCTGATCGTAATTTCTATTCCTTGTTGGTGGCACTACATTTGTACAGTCCTTGGTTTTACCTAATCTTTCATGTGATTACTTGAGAAATCTGTGGATTTTTAACGCCAACTGTGTCGGTTCTTTCTTGTCAGTGACAGTAAATTTGTCCAGTCCTTCGTATGGTCTTGGATCTTGAATATTGGTTGAGTCTGGGACCTACAATATGTCACAAAAGGGAGTTCGCCCCTCACATTTCTGCATATATTTTGATATAACATTTAATAGAATATCATTGAAGAAACATTGCACTGACACATTGAAAACAAGTACTTTAAAAAAAGCCATCGCTCAGTGGAAAGATATCCTCAGGTCTGATGAGACAATGATTGATTTATTTGGCTCAGATGGTGTGAAACATGTGCTGTGACAAACAGGTGAGGAGTACAAACATGTTTGTGTTGTGCCTGAAGTATCTTCAAACAATTATTTCTTGCTTGTCAACGGCACTAGAACTTTACAGTTCTTGATTGGGACCAAATTGAGTCTGGTACAAAATCCAGATTTTATTCTGACTTTGACTGAGTGTTACACAACTTTCTTTTGCAGTTTCTAGAAAGTCTGTATCAAATACTTTTGGTCCAAAGACCATTAGGCATGTTTTAGTCACTGATTTTGGGAATGTTTCGAATCTTGGCCGAACATTGTTTCGAAAAGGTTTGTCCTATTGTTTGATGGGTTCCGACGAGACCATTAAATACCTTCATCAATCAATCCTGGAAGCCAATAGTGGTTTTGTCGGTTACTGTCACATGAGCAGACTCCATCAAACGAGCGAAGACAAAAAGCTCGCGGCCGTCTTGGCGTGATAAAGGCGGCAGTGTCCAACATCTGTCCCCTCCGGTGACGCCGGCGTGATGGAGAGCACGGCAGGCTAGCGAGCTAGCGAACTGGAAGCCATTTGGATGAGTGACGGCGCTATTGTTGCTCCTCCCAACTGGAGGCATATTCACGAGGCATGCATAATTAGCTACTCAGGTTTGGATGCCATCCAGATAGAAGACTTATTATCGCCATTATTGATTTTTGTCGGCTACCCAGAATTAACGCTGTTAGAATTTCAAAGCATCTCGGCACTTATCCCCATGATGAATGGGGTTAGAAAAGTCATTTGTGTGGACACTCGCTTCCTTGATTTTATTACTTTGCTTTTATTACCTCCCTAACTCCAGCCCATAACCCCCAAACCTTACTCACTAACCCCTGCCCTTACTTAAAACTCCAACCCAATTACCACTAACTCTTCACCTAAGCCCTAACCCTGTTTCCCAACCCACTAACCCCAGCAGTAACCCAACTCCTAACCCTTAACCTCTAATCTATTAACCTTTAACCCTAGCCCTAACTCAAGCTCCAGTCCCTAAACTCTAACGCCAAGCTCTTACCCCTACACTTACCCATGAACCCTAACTCACTAACTTTAACCCTTAACCAATAACCCTAACACCTAACCACCTTGCTTTACCCCTTGCCCTAAACCACTAAGCCTCGCTCCAGCCCTAACCAACACCTAACCAATTAACCTTAACATTCAACCCATTACCCTAATCCAACCCCTAGCCCCCTAACCCTATACCTCTAGCTCCAACCCACAACACTACCCCACTAACCCTGGCCTTAACCCAACTTCTTAACCCCTAGCTAACTAACATCAACCCTCACCCTAACCCACTATGTCTAACCCAACCCCTTAATCCACTAACAGTAATCCCTAAATCTACCCCCTAAACCTGTTCAAATTCAGAAAGCATCCCGGCACTTAGTGCCGTGATGAACGTTGCTCACCAAAGTCGTTTCTTTCATTTTATGTACCTTGCCTCCCTTATTAGAGCCGGCTTAATTGCCTATTTACAATTCTCCTCTTTGTGACCTAGATGTGTTTTATTCGCTGAATACAATTACTGCACCTGTAAATATCTTCTTTTTTCTTTTGGGCCATTTGTCTCTGTTATGCGGCGGCGCCTTTTGGCTTTTAATTAATTTAATGGCGTCTCAGTCTGAGAACTATTAACCTCGAAGAAGAAATCTGTTCCAATTGTGCCAAAGATGCGGCGTCCATCTTGAGCCAGTTTATGACGTTAACAAAACAGACGTGTTTATTTATAAACCATGGGCTGTGATAATTGAGAGGAAAAAGGAAGGAATGAAGTATTTACGACACGTGTAATGCATAAGTCAGTCCAGGGAAAGTCCTTTCATGTCCCTCAGCTCTAAAAGGTCGAGAAATATTTATTCACTGATCTCATTTAAAGAGACGGTGCGCAATAATTCACCAATCGCTAAGAACGGAGCTGAAGCACTCGGAAGCCGACTTCCACATTTTCTTAAATAATTTCAGCCAGCGTAAGGATATGAAAGATGTTATTCCCTGCCCAAAACTGCAAAAGACCAAGTGAGCTGGCAACACCCAGAACGGCTGAAAATCTACAGTTTGTCCAAGCTTGTGGAAGCAGCTAGCAAAAGAGAAATGCCAGCAAAATATAGCAAAAGCAAAGCAGAATTTTCAAGTGTCAGGACACACGAAACTCAGTAATATGAGTGGCTAGAAAAGAAAGTAGTGAGAAAAAAAGAAACTGAAGATTAGATCTCATGACTGATGTTAACTTGAAGGCAAAGGAAGGACAAAGCAGGAGAAACTAACAATGGCAATAGTGGGTAGCAATAAGTTATAGGGTGCCGCCAAATGACATTTGTGAGTAGCTAGAGAAGGAAACAGTGGGGGGGGGGGAAACCAATAGGTGCCTGAATCATGGGACTCAGCGCCATTTTTTACATGAGTAGGGAACATCGACCATAGTGGCAAGCAATACGCTACAGCCAAGTGGCTGACGTGAGTGGCTTGAGAAGGAAACAATGGGAAAAAGTTGAAGATGTTTGAATCTCTGTGACCACTACATTTGGAGATCAGCTGTGGAAAGTTACTGCCACTAAAATATGAAGCAGGAGCAGCTAACAACAACAATAATTGCTAACGGTCAGCTAAAAGCTGCAGCCAAGTGGCTAACGTGAGTGGCTAGAGATAAAACAGTGGAAAAAAATTGCCAAATGCCTAATTCACGACATTCGGCGGCATTTGCAAGCACGGGCATCTGTAGAAAGCAGGTCATACTCAAGGACAAAGCGGGAGCTGCTACTAATAGCAGCACATGTCTAACATGAGAGGCTAGAGAAGGAAACTCTGATAATAAAAAGCACATTACTCCTAAAGCTCAGCGAACATCACATTTGGGGTTCAGCTGTGTCAGTTTTTGTATTTGGCTCACATTATTTTATCAACTACAAACTGATTAACCAAGATGAGGAGCTAAATCAGTTTTGCTAGCATTTTTCCTTAGATTCTTAGCACATAAGCAATTATATTCTCTTTCTGGCTTATGATAACCGTACTTTGGGAAAGCTTCCCAGTTAATTTCTATCAATAAAGAGTGCCCATTAGCAAAATGCTTGTAAAACTGGTTCTGATATACTGTAGATGTTGTTGTCCGTCCTCCTGGACTAATTGAATATAATGAGAAGCTAACTCTTTGCTAACAAGTTCTTTAGCTTGAAAGGACATGAGTTAATCTTGTCCTCTTCCTGTTCTACGACAAGTGTTCTTACTCAGTTTAATTCCCACAATGTGACCGGTTGAATGTTAAATTCTGATTCACAAGTTTAACCATAATCTTGCACATAATTTCTCCACTAGAGGTAGCCTATCCGGGGGGAATAGGTGGAGAGCGCCCAACTGCAGGTCATTGTCAAGATGCTAAACTGACTAGTTCTAAAAGAGGAGGTCTCGTCTGTCCTTTTGGATCTTGCCTTGGGCAGAGGCTTAGTCTTCGCTACAATTTTCAGTTAGCTACTTAGCACATAAGCTAATTATATCCTCTTTCAGTCCTATGACAACCGGTTTTTGCCTCCCAATTTAAATCCACTGATGTAATCTGTAGTGTGTTAAATTTAGGTTTAAAAGTTTTATCATACTCCAGCAAACAACTTCCCCTCCAGGGGGAGCAAACCTGGGAAGAGTGGCTGTAGAGTGCCCACCTCTTCTTTAATATAAAATACTAATATGACTGGTTCTGATGGAGGAGTTGATGTACATCCTGTTGGATCTGGCATTGGATAAGACGCTGATTATGTTTTTGATTGTATTTTTCGTTAGCTACAAAGGACACAACCTAAGCGTGATGTGCATGGAGAATGAAATGAAATGATCTGCATTTATATAGCGCTTTTCAAGTCAAGATTTCCCAAAGCACTTTACATTGTGCTTCACATTTCCCAATAGCGGCCGTGCAGCCATGTAAGGCGCTAACCTTCTTATTGGGGGTATTAAGGGTTCAATGTCTTACCCAAGGACACTTCGACATGTAACACGGAGGAGCCGGGATTCGAACTTGTATCTCTTGATCCCAAGACGAGCGTTATACCTCCTGAGCCACTGCCGCCCCAGTGAAGAAAACAGTTTTCTAGCCAATCGTCAGGGGTCAATGTTAGCATTATTTTCTGCGGCTAAATAAATCTTATTAGTATAAAATGTTCTCTAATGGAACATGGCGGTTTTGTTTGTGGTTTGAAAGCTGTGCCGTTGTGGGATGAATACGTCTCGGGATATGTGTAATTTTTTTCTTTTTTTTTTCTGAGGTTACACTGGTGATAATGGCCGTGACATGTGTTTACAGTCCGGAGAGCGCGTCTGAATGCTTGTGTGGCGTTCGAGCTATTAACGCCGCATCGCGTTTTGTGATTTCCCTCAGGCTTTTATGCTCGGCGCTCTGAATGAGAATGCACGTTAACGCTAAAAAAAGAAAAAGAAAACTGAAAAAGAAACCTGAGCTAGCTTGCGCCAATCAATTGTAGGCAAAACTCTATGTTTGCAGACAAAAGATCCTTACGTTAGCGCCTGACCTTGCGCCGTAGCGCTAACGTAGTAGTGCAAAAGGTGATCGCTTATGTGCCGCTAACGCTATTTATGCTAACCGGCAATATGAACAGTGCTAGTGCTTTTAGAAGGACAACAGTACACACAATTTTATTTTAACAATCATCCATTTATAGGAAATAACATACATTTTCTCTTGTTTCTAAATTTAAAACAAAAACAAAAAACGCACGATCCCGGGACACGGCAACCCGACCTTACAGTATTCCCCACACTTTACCACATCAACAATTTATTTCATGAGCCCAAAAATGTATTAAATATGCATTAGGCCCCCACGATACAGTAATCCCACTTTACAAAATTTCGGTTTTGAATAAATGTATTTCACCCCTCTTTACAGCATGCTCTCCACTATACCCAATCAACAACAAATAATTTGACATGCCCAGAAAAAAAATAATAACATACATACAGATATATATATATATATATATATATATATATATATATATATATATATATATATATATATATATATATATATATATATATATATATATATATATATATATATATATATATATATATATTTATATATTTATATTTTTAAGAAAACAAATTTAAGAATGTATGTTTTTAGAACTGTGGAAAAGTCAGAGCTTTTCATGTGTAAAACCCGGTTTGCTCCACTCCCAACCAGACCCTGGCTCTGGTGGCAAGTAAATTGAGTTTGAGACAAAATAATAATTACCATAAAAAGGAATTTTACTTTTTAAAATATAAACAAATTAGCTTTACTCCAACACAGGAAAAACTCTGTTTGCAGTCAAAAGATTCCATTTTAGCCCCTGACCTTGCGATATACATGACGGACTGAATGTTTCCAACACTTGCTTTTATGCTCCATATCTTAGCGCTAACATTGCAGTGCAGAGGTGAAACTTTACACAATGGTCGCATTATTTTACTCCAAAAATATAGCTTATGTCCCCGATAAGTCGGTCCCAGATCTGGACCCGTCTCCCCAGACTGATTGACGGCAGAAGAATCTTTACTTCCTCCCCTGAGCGTAATCGAGTGCTCGAGAGACCCCCCTTTTGCCCGCTTTGGGTATTGCGCCTGGTGTTTGCCCGCTGGCGCAACAACGAGGCACTCTTTGCATAAACTCCTTTTGATTGACTGCCACTTTCCCAAATCACCCGAGGTAAACCGGCATATAATTGTCGCTTTTCATATCGCCGATAAAACGAGTTCCGGCGGCGGAACTCTGTAGAAGAGTAAACAAAGATGTCCGCCGAGTGTGGCGCTAATGAAATAAATAAACGGCGTGACGACATTGGGGGCCGTCGGAGGAGTTGATGAAATATTCATTTATTTTTCTGCGTTCCCGCGTCGGCATTCTCACGGAAACACAAAGCCGGGCCAAGATATTTATTGCTCCGACACGTGCTTTTTCCCTGGGGTGGGATTCCTTTTCGTACTCGATTGATGCCGATAACTAGTGACCACTGAGGACGCTTCTGGAACTCTGGGGAGTTTACTTCTATTTCCAAACAGTCAACAGAATGAACAAATAAAAGGAGAAAAAAAAGCGAACAAGAAGCTAAATGAGATAGTCACATAGTGATTAGTGTAAGCTAGGGTGTTGTTGTTTTCTCCTTTAAATTCACAACAAGGTTAAAGTCGAATCAAGAATGAAATTGTACTCATAGAATGAATCCTAATGATGAAAACAAGACAGAAAGGCTAACAGGAAGCTATATTAGGTAGATACGTGGTGCTAAAGCTAAGCTAGTTTTTTTTTTTTTTCTCCTTCCTACGACAATGCTTCAGTCAGATTAAGAAAAGAGTGAACCAATTGAATTAAAACAAATAACAAAAAATAAAAATAAAATCATAACGAAAAGCTTAATCAGCTAGTCATGTGGTGCTAAAGCTAAGCTTCGTTTTTGTTGTTTTTTTCTTTTCTTTTCACAACAAGGTTTCAGGTAAAGTAAGACAAAAGTGAACACATAGAATGAAAAGGAAAAACAAAAACAGAAAAAAGCTAACAGGAAGCTAAGTGAGTTACCCACATAGTGCTTCAGTTAAGCTAGGTTGTTACCAGCTCAGTAGCCTAGATGGTAGTGTGCCCGCTTTGAGACTGGGAGGTCGCTGGTTCGCGCCTCGGCCGAGTCATACCTAATTGGTATAATGGCGGCGCCCTCTGTTGGCTGCGGCTGCATCGACTCGCTACAACGGGTCAGGTGTATCGACATTTCGTTCTGTGTACATTGTTACAAAGAATGACAATACAAAGGAAATTATTATTATTATTATTATAATTATTAATGTTGTCATTCTACAAAAAGATTAAAGTCGAATATAGATACAAATTAAGACAAAAGTGAAGTAATAAAAAACCTAACAAAAAGGTAAATTAGCTAGCCATATGGTGCTAAAGGTAAGCTAGGTGGTTGTTGTTGTTTTCGCCTTTCTTTTCACAACACGGTTCAAGTCAAACAAGGACAAAAATGAACTCATAGAATGGAAGGAAATGACAAAAACAAGAAAAAGGCTAACATGAAGCTAAATTAGCAAGCCTTTTAGTGCTAAAGCTAAGATAGGCAGTTGTTGTTTATTTACTTTCTTTCTACGATTTTTCACTCAAATTAAGACAAATGTGAACTAACAAAATGAAAGGGAATAACGAAAACAATAAAAAAAGCTAACAGTTAGTAAAATTAGTGCTAAAAGTAAGCTAGTTTGTGGTTCTCTCCTTTTATTTCATGACAATGTGAATGTCCAATCATGACAAAACATAAAGTAAGAAGATAAAACGAAATAAGAAAAACGGGAAAAAACAAGGCTAACAAAACGCTAAGTTAGCTAGGAACGTGATGCTAAAGCTAAGCTAGCTCCTCATTTTGTTTTTTACACTCACTTAAAATCAAAGTTACACTGAAATCAAGAAAAAAAATAAAACTTAATAGAATTATAGTATACATACCAAAGGATAATAGAGTGCTAAAACAATATAATAATAGTAAAGGCTAACAAAAAGCTACATATATTCCCACACACACACACACACACACACACACACACAAGTATATATATATATATATATATATATATATATATATATATATATATATATATATATATATATATATATATATATATATATATATATATATATAAAACACGCGAGCTTACTAACTTGTTACAGCGAACTTGTTAACTAGACCACAATATGCGTTGTATTGCTTCGTCGTTGCATCACCTGTCTCAGATATTTATATGTTGTTGTTATTTTTTTCCTTCAGTGATTTGTATGCGGCTTCAAAGAGAATGAAAAAAAGCCACCGCGTATATTTTACCGGCTGTAAAACGCCTCCAACACTGAAAAAAAAACACGCGATAGCGTTCAAATAGTGTTTTTGCTGTGTATATAAACGAGGATGATTAGCTAACGTTTAAATTTGACAAGATGGCCAAATGTATGGATCAGTGTAGTTTTTGGAATGAAATAAAAAATTGCAAAAATAAAACATACATCAAACACTTCAATAAGTATTTTTTTACTTCATTGGCAGAACATTTTGCAATTAGCACACTAATCGAAATATGACTCGCTCTGGAGTATAAGTAGCACAGAGGGAGACATTTTAAGTATGTTTTTGAGTATTTGGTATACTGTACAGTGCTTACAAAGGAAGTATTCAAAACAGGATACAATAATGATTTTAAACTAACTTAAACCCTTGACTCGGCCCCCATGGATTCCAAGTCTCAGAGAGGGGTCCCAAGCTGTGCAGTCCCAACCACCCGCACCAGTTATTTCCTCGCCTGTGCGGCTTAGCTGCCATATCACACAGTCAGGTTCAGGAAGAAGACGCTCTCCATTGACGCTCAGTAAAATTTGAGGAGCAGCCGAGGGGAGAGGCCAGCATTTTTCCTGAGGAAGACGATTATTTTCTGAACCTTCTACACCAGGCAGAGAGTGTTGCTGGACCAAAAGATGCCTGATGTTATTGGAAAGCCCAGGAACTTGTAGTTGTCCACCCACTCCACACTTCTTCATCCAGGATGAGGGGTGCGTGGTTGATCTTTCTGGACCTCCTAAAGTCCACGATGACCTAATTGGTTTTATTGTTCAGAGCCAGGTTGTTTGCTGAACACCACGATGAGAGCTGTTGTATCCCCTCGCTGTATTGGATATCATTGTTGCCTGAGATGTGGACACTAGTGTGGTGCCATCTTGCGCGCAACAGTGTTTGGATGGATGGCAGCACAGTCGGGAGTAAATAGGGTGAAGAGGGCTGGACTGAGCACGCACACCAGTCTGTAATCAGTAAGGCAGGTAGGTAATGTCTTCTTCTGTACTGGGATTAATGTGGATGGCGGCGCGTCTACTGGACGCTGCGGCTCGGGCTCCAGTTCGTCTTTTGTTTTTCAGTGTCCCCTGATCCCTCTTATTTTCCCTTCGACTCCCTTCGCACTTACAATAATATCCACTACATCCCGAGGGATATACAGAGACCACCGGATCTCCCTGGAAGATTTGCCGCCTGCCGACAATAACAACGACGGAGAAAAGGCTGAGCTAACCTAAGAAGGCGACCACATAGACCAGCGCTCCCAAGCATGTTCAACCAACGCCAGATCCATCCGTCCACAATGAGTGAATTGAGCTGCGGATCGCCACCAACAACGTCCGGAATTGGAGGACTTTTTTTTGCCATCACGTAGTCTTGGCTTTCCCGACGCCGCATTACATCACCGGCTCGAACGAGACGAAGACTCCGGTAAAAACAGGGGTTGGAGACTACGCGCTACAATAGTAGCGGAACCATTGATACACAATGCTCACTCGATATGGAGTTTCTAGCTATGTACCGGGAGAGTTAACTGTGGTCTTTGTGTTTGCTGTATGCTTTCCACCACTAACAGTTTCGCCAGGTGCTAACGTTAGCATAGCGCTATATCTCCTGCCCGCTGCTGAACGTCAGCTTGCACTGCCCCAACGGAGCTTTATCGTCGACGGCGACTTTAATCGGGCATGTTTATTGACTGTACTCCCAAATCCCTTCAATTGTGGACTCCCAAATCTACTAATTGTGGACTGAGCGATTCGGAGGAACGCTGGACTGTGTAATGTAAGATCAAACATTCGGGAACTCTGTTTGACCCTCACAACAAGCTATTCTATTCTATGACTTGAGACACACCAGGACCTTGGACAGCTACAGTGACAGGTTTGCAGGGATTGATCCTTCTCAGGGTGGATGTCACTGCTGCCTGGTGTCTTGATGAAGGAAAGGAAGCTGTTTAAGGTGTCAGGCAGGGTGGCTGACATACTGGGGTGTGGTTCTGTAGTCTCTCATAGTTCTGATTCCTTACCACGTGTTGCAGGGGGGGTGGCGGTTGAAAGGGTTCTCGATTCTGTCGAGGAACTTAGCCTCTTTGATGTTTTTTTAGCTCAGCTCAGGCCCTGCTGTAGGCCAGCCTGTAACCTGATTTGAAGGTGGTGTTACAGAATTTGAGCAGGGACTGTACATTGCTGTTCAACCATGGTATCTGGTTGGTAAACACAGTGTCAAGTCAAGTCAAGTCATCTTTATTTGTATAGCCCTAAATCACGAAGAGTCTCAAAGGGCTTCACAGATTATTACACTATATTACACAGACTATTTTTCAGCCGACGAGAAGAGTAGGTTATTCATATGCTATGGAGTAGAAGTGAGTTTTAAGTTTAGATTTAAACATTTCCACTGAGGTTGCAGATCGGATCTCAGGGGGAAGAGCATTCCACAGCACCGGTGCCCGGATGGAGAACGCTCTCGAACCAGCAGAACACTTCTTTGCTCTTGGGATCACCAGAAGACCGGCACTCTCAGATCGTAGGCTTCGGACCGGGACATAGGGGCAAATCAGATCTGAAAGATAAGAGGGAGCAAATCCATGTATGATTTTGTACAATACTAAGAGAACCTTGAAGTCACACCTATGGCTAACTGGGAGCCAATGCAGGTTAGCCAAAATCGGTGTTATGTGATCGTACTTTTTTGTCCTAGTTAAAAGCCTCGCTGCGGCATTTTGTACCAGCTGAAGAGACTTGATTCTTCGGGAGACCAGAGAGTAGTGCATTACAGTAATCGAGACAGGAGGTAACAAATGCATGAATTATAATTTCCGCATCAGACTGAGACAGTATTGAACGGATTTTAGCAATGTTACGAAGATGGAAGAAAGCGGTTCTAGTAATTTTCTTTACATGCATTTCAAAGGATAGATCAGGGTCAAATATGACACCTAAATTTTTACCTGAGTCACTCTGTGTGATGTGACATTTGTCAATGTTCACAGCAGTTTTTGAGAATAAGTCACGGCATTTAGATGGACCAATGACTAACATTTCGGTCTTTTCAGAGTTAAGACGCAAGAAATTGAGTGACATCCACTCTTTTATCTCAATGAGGCAGGCCTCCAAATGTCCACAGTTTAGTGTGGTAGATTCCTCCAACGGAAGATATAGTTGAGTGTCGTCTGCGTAGCAGTGGTGGTCAGACCAGGGAGAACAGTATTTTTGCATAACTTAACATTGAAGAAGTCAGATAATATATACTCCTCCAGGTGCATACATGCTGAACACACAATAGTTCGGAGTCCTGTTCTGCGGAGGAGACCTCATCTGTCCAAACCTGTACTGTCTTGACGGTGAGCCTTTTACGACAGGCCAGAGGCTGGTAGGTGAGTATGAGCTCCACAGGTATATGGTCAGACATGTCCGGGTGTGGGGCTGCAAGAGCCTTGTTAAAAATGTTGTTGTTACTGATGGTAAATTTGACATATTTGCAGTTTTTGGGATACTTTACCTTAGTTCAACATGGTTGAAGTCATCTGTTACTATCACAACAGCCTGTTGGTTCTTTTTCATTAGACCGCTAATGCAACAGTGGAGCTCCTCCAGCGTTAGCTTAACATTAGCCTGCGGTGGTATGTAGAATGACACAATAATAGTTGATGAACGATAGGAGAACCAGCTTGAACGATCGGTATTTAGATAGATAGATAGATAGATAGATACTTTATTCATCCCCGAAGGGAAATTCACTTTTCCAGCAGCATCCCTAAGCTGAGAACAATCGAAAATAACTGAGAACAATGGAAAATAACACGGGAGCTGCTGGAGTGGCTGCCATTCGTGACGGCGCCGGAGAAACGATTCAATTTGAATCATGTACAAACAAACAAACAATTGAATCATGTACAAGAAACGATTCAATCTGAATCATGTACAAACAAACAAACAATTGAATCATGTACAACAAACAAACAAAATATATATGTTTCAATAAGTGGAGTGTTAATAAAATGGGGGGAAAATAATTTCTGATACTGATATAACCAGGTAAAACAAATTTTAAGTTACCTGTCCAAATGAATGTTGTGCCATCTCACCTTTCCCACTCTCTCTGCTCGCTCCTCAAACTTTATCAAATAGTCCAAAATTTTACCTCATCTTCTCCGCTCATCGTCGTCCTCTTCTCCTTCCACTTCGCACTACAGAGACTTTTTAGCTGAGCCGTCTCTTATGACACCATCCCCTGATCTAGACCAAACTAATGCAAGCAAAGCCAGGTATTCCAAATTAGAGGAGCACAATGTACAGATGGGGCGCTTGGATATGCCCCAATTTTTTGTTTATGTTCAATGCCAAACTTCCACCCTTGCTCTTGCCTGAGGCTACCGTCCTGTTCGCACGCAGAAGCAAGCGCCCCTTGAACTCCACCGCCGCCTTCAGGATGTTGTAGTTCACCCAATTTTGAGTGAGGATGGCAAGGTGTCACGTTAAAAAACAAAACCTCTTAAGGTAAGAGGTCTAAAATCTGACCAAAAAGATAATTTAGCTCATTTTATTAAGCTTAAAATAGTTTGAAAACAATACAAATGAAATGCTAAATCTAACATTTTACTGTCGCACTCCATTCTTGTCACATATCTGATCCAATAAGCTAATATTTAGCAGCCTGCAAAATGATTGTCCTCCCACCCAAGAACTTTTTGAAACTTAAAAAAAAATAATAACTCTTATATTTTTCAAGAATCGACAACATGTGAGACACAATCAGGAAAACAAACCAGAATTACTCTTTATATTATATTGTGCTAACAAAAAAATATGAAAAATACTCAACAAAGATATTGGCCCCGCTTGAGTTAATACGTAGTCCAACCTCTGTTTTGGGTATGTCTCTATAACTTATATAGGTTTTGCATATTTGCAAATTCTTCCTTACAGAAAAGCTCAAGGTCTTTAAGGATTGATGATGATCGTTTGTGCACAGCATTTATCACATCTTTCCACAAATGCTCTATAGGATTGATGTCTGGACTTCAAATTTACCTGAAAAACACCTTATAGTATTAGTTTTAAACCATTCCATTGTAATCTATCTTTAGGTTTAGTGT
Source organism: Urocampus carinirostris (assembly GCF_059441175.1). NCBI lineage: Eukaryota > Metazoa > Chordata > Actinopteri > Syngnathiformes > Syngnathidae > Urocampus > Urocampus carinirostris. The sequence continues at coordinate 8,005,132 of NC_142366.1, read as the reverse complement.
TGTTGTGCATTTGGAAGGTGACCCTGTGTCCCATTATCAGGTCTCTTGCAGACTCAAACAGATTTTCTGCCAGAATCGCCTTGTATTTGGCTCCATCCATCTTCAATCAACTCGATCACTCTTCCCAGTCCATGCTATAGAAAAGCAGTTCCAGAGCATGATGGTAACACTATGTGTGACATTGGGGATGTGATGTACAGTGATACACTTATGCCAAATGTAAGGCTCAAAATGTTCAATATGTTTAAATTGTAATTTGCAGTAATTACAGCAAGTAATTTGCTTTCTCCTTGATTGTGCCAGCTCTTTAGAGATTTGTAGTGGTTTTGTAGTGGTTTTAAAATGCTGCATTTTATTTTATCCCTATAGTGCTTTGGACTTTTTTGGTTCCACTTCTCGATTGTGTCTCATGTGTGGTTGTTTCTTAGAAAATATGTTCAGTTTCTTGCTTGAAATTTGAATACTGTGGGTATATGACAAACGCTTCTTTAGGGGCAATTCTTTTGCCAGGCAGTGTACGTTCACGCCAGACGGCTTGCTAATGACGGCTATCAAATAACACAAAAAAGTGAATTCAACCAGTTAAAAGCACCCAATTTAGCTTGCAATTGTCACCCATAAAAGTCCAGATTCCAAGTTTAGCGTGTAATTGTTCCAAAGGCATGGCGCGTAAATGCCTGCAAATTGATTAGTGCGTGTTAAAGTGTGACGCTAGCCAAAAGTTATAAAAAAAAACACGCTAAAAATTAGAGAAAATGACCTTTGCTAGCGTGGCGCTAGCGGTAGAGTCACTAAATGATTAATAATAGCCATCGGCGGGGGTTGCAATGAGCACGCTGGGGAACGGCTAGTGGCCGTTTTGGCTAACCCTGCTACTGGCGCCACCTGCAGCTACCGCTCTCGCCAGAAAAAAATTGAAAAAAAAACAAAAACAAAACAAAAACAAGTGCTAGCTAGCGGCCAGCCGGCGCATCTGCTGCTTCCACGCTCTGCATCATCCATCGCTCATGTGCAATTAGGCATCGCAGAGCTCAAATCAGAACAGATCGCCGATTTTCTTTATTTGATTTTCGCTGACTCCATTTAGGAGGAAAAAAAAGATGAATTCAATTAAAAGCCAACAATTAAACGTACAGTAAGAAAAACACGAATATGAATCCAGTCAATTATTTTAACATAAGTACACTGCAAGTTTGGGGTTTACCAGACAATTGTGTGTTTTCTCTGAAAAGGCACACTTTTTTCCACAATAGATAAAAATAAAACTATAACTGAGTCATTGATGACTTTTTATTTGAAAACAATATGTTTATTCTTCAAACTTTGCTTTTGTCAAAGAAAGGAAATGTCTAAGCAACCTCAAACATTTTAACTGTAGTGTATATGTAAGTGTATTTAATCAAATACATAAGAAAGAAAAAATATATAGCAGATTTTATGTTTTAATTTTATAAATTATATAGATATTTTTTACCTCATTGTAGAAAATTTAGCCTATTTGGGGATTTGTTTTTCTTCGTTTAAAAAGTGTTATTAGAAGTAAAAGAAAAAAAGCGTATTGCAGATACGTTGACTAATTTTGTGTTATGTCTTGTTTTCAAAGACATTTTATCTTTACAGAAATAAGATCTGAAAATCTTGCCTCTATTGTGAAAAGATTGGCCAACATGGCGGAATATTTTTTCTATGTTCAAATATTATATGCCAGAATCGGAAGTACACGTAGGAAATCACGATGGCATTTCAGCGAATAGCATGTTAGCATTTTCTTGATGCCATGACGCAAACCAATAGGAGGCAAGAATTTGATATGATATCAACCAATAGCTGACAAACGACATACACAACTTGGTTTTTGGTTTTGGTTAATGTTGTAAAGTGGGGTTATATGGCGTTCCGCTCCATTTTTTATGTGTTTTTAAGTGTTTGTGTGTGCAAGTAGTTGTTGTTGATGTGATATAGTGGGGGAAATGCTTTAAAGTGGGCTCAAAAATTGTTATCTCATACCATGTAGTAAAATTGTCATAAGGCAGGGACGCCGTATCCTGGGAGTCAACTGTATATTGAATAAGTTCAAATTATTATTAAATAATTTGTTATGTGAAAGCATGTGTTGTTGATGTGTGATTTGTGTGTGGAGTGGGTATAATGCCTTAATGAGGGGCCAAAAAAACATCGTGTCCAACGATGCAAAGTGAAAAGGCGAGGCCGCTTTAACCCGGGGTTCTACTGAATGTGTAATACTTTGAATTTGGTTTTAGGCATTCATTTGATTTTGATGCCATACAGAGGGGGAAATAACTGATGAAAAGGTCGCAAGGTTGGGACACCATATCGCGGGGATCTACCATGTCTTCAGTCTGTTTAAAAGTTATTAAATGTTTTGGCAAGTGAAATAATTTATTGTTAACGTTATATAAAGTGGGGCACGGCAACTGAGTGGTTAGCGTGTGTGCAGCATAGTTCTGTGGTCATGGGATCAAATCCAGCTACCAGCCTTCCTGTGTGGAGTTTGCATGTTCTCCCCGTGCTTGAGTGTGTTTACTGCGGGCACTCCGGTTTTGTCCCAAATTCCAAAAACATGCATGTCAGGTGACTTCCTGGTAAAACATTTTCCCTAGGTGTGAATGAGTGAATGAGTTGTCAGTCTCCGAGTGCCCTGCGACTAACTGGCAACCAGTTCAGGGTGTCCGTTGTCTTCTGCCCGAAGATAGCTGACCCGACTGAAGATAAGTGGTGCAGATGTGATATAGTGGAGAAAATACAGGTGCTGCCCAACTTACGAACGAGATTCTGGACAATCGTTTGTAAGTTGCTTGAGGGCAATATTTTGTATGTTTAAGGCTTGTATAAGTAACCTGTAATGTTTTGTACTAAAAAAATAAACAGTTCATAGAATAATATGCTCTATGAAGATAAAAAGAGTGAAGTTTAACTTACTTGTGGAAGATGGGCTTTGAGAGTTAGGCTACTTCCGTGGTAGAAAGTGGGCGGAAAAAAGCGATCCAACCATTGTCTCTAACGCATTAATCTTTCTTATTTTCACTTTCATTTAAAAATAAATGGTTCGCCTCGTATTTACACTTTACACTAACCATATTGAATGGATGCACAAGATATCAAACAATAAAAGGTTCTTAGCGCGCTACAGATACAGTACACATAGTACGTTTACACACAAACTAGGAAGTAGAAGCCGGATTTCTTCTTTGGGGTGGATGCCGGGTGACCTCTCACAGCGCCGCCGACGGAAAGAAGCACGACAGTACTGTCCTCTACTTGGAAAAAGGTGCACACAATACAAAATCTAACTTACAGCTATGTCCGGATATTTTTCCACATCCCCATTTTTTTTTCGTATCTACCATTTTTCGTAGGTCAAATGGTCATAAGTAGGGGAGCGTCTGTATCGTAAAGACTGTCAAAAATCATATTATTCCACAGCGTATACTGAAATCGTCATATTGAGGGTTGCTGTATCCCGAGGGTTTACTTTAGTGTCACAGAAACCAATACGAAAATCAGCACCTCCAAATCTGAGAACAAGATTCTCAACGAATCAGAGAGCAGCTGGTTCCTGTTTTACAACAGCTAGCATGAATACGAAAGCCAGTCTTATTAAGGTGACACAGACGAGCGTCGTAATTGCATTTGCAAAACGTTCGTAACAAACATGGCCGCTGCAGCTTGGCCAGCGTTCAATGTTAATAGCGTGATTAGCGCTTCGCTAGCCGCCGACATTTATGGCCTCCCATTAAGTGCTAGCGTCGTGAGCGCCGTTATGCCCCGCTGACTCAGACGCACTTAGCCGCAAACACTATTATTAAAATGGCCTTCAGCAGCACAATCAATCATGAGGGACGGCCTGCCGGGTCGGGGCCCAGCGGACCCCGAGTGGATTGCCTCAAACGGGGGTCATAAATCTACATTTGCCCATGATTAGCGATAACGGAGGAAGCTAGCGATTGTCAAGCACAAAACGGTATGAGTGCGTTGTACAGTTTGGAAATATGATTTGTTGATTTATTCCTTTTTTACAATATCTTACTTATGTGATAATAGCTCTCTCATATTTTTTTTTGCCAAGCTAGCTCAGCTTTAGCATTTACTTATGTCATGTGAATAATATAATTTCACCGTTCAAGAATCCCTTAACCGCTTGGGTTGCCGAGGCACCAATGTGGACGCAACTCTACACTTTCTCTACTGTCTGTTTTTGGGTCGTGGCAAAGGTCACACCAGTTTATTCCTTAATGTTTTCGGTCCAGTTATATTTCTCCCAGTGTTTTGAAAGAAGAATCTAATCCTGTCGATCTTGTGACGTGACCATACAACTGCAGTTTTCGTCCGCGGACAGTTGACATCAGTTCTTGGTAGGGTCCAATGTGCACCCTGATGGGGTTGAACACCGATTCGTTTGTCACATGGGCTATGTAGCAGAGTCCCAAAAGTTTCCTTTTCAGTTTTGCCCGGAGAGTCTGAGATCTTCACAAGCATAGAGGAAGATGAAAGTAACCAGCGCTTCTATGAGTTTGTTCTTTGATTTCACTGCTATGTTCTTTTCCCTCAAGATGGGGTTAAGTCTAATGGTTTGAGGTATAGTGGCCTTACCCCTCTTCGGAAATGACAACTCAAAAATGTTTGAGTTTGGAGAAATGTTCAAGCTCTTGTTGGACAATTGAGATGTTTGTGGCGATAACTCGGGGGCTGTTGGTCACTTTTGTTATTTTGTGCTGATTTCCATCCCATACTGAGTTCACTAGGTAACTGCTCTTCTCCTACTTAGCTTTAGCATATAATGGCCTTCCATGTAAGCTTTGGTATAAATAAAATATAGGACAAAGGAAAATGTGAACTTTGTCTTTAGTCATTACAATACCCACATTTAATTTTGATATAAAATAACACATTTGCTAACAATAAGTGACAGCTTGAGCACATAAAAACAGCAGAAAAAAATCTTCCTAGCTCAGAAGACCGCCATCTTTTCCCGTCGCCAGCGTGATGAATTGCCTTCGGCTTATCGGCAAAAAACGGCGGCGGCGCTAGTGAGGCGATGCTAGCAAAGCTCGACAGCTTGTCTATCATCACGTCAATAGCGTTTCAAGCTAATCCCGCCGCGCTTTCATTCCTGCCATCCTGACAGTTGGCGTTAGCTTGATGGAGCTTTGTTTATTTTGTGACCTTTTCCTTCTTTTATAGACAAGCAAACTGCTAACGTTTTTTTTTTCATTTTTGTTATGATAAGTGTCTAGTGCAGGGGTGTCCAAACTTTTCAGAAAGTGGGCTCCATTTAGTAATGTATGAGGGCACAATAGACCCTATAAAGAAATCCTATCAACTGTGCGCGGACGGAAACTTCAGTGGTATGGTCACGTCACAAGATCATCAGGACTGACCAATGTAATTCTCCAGGGCACAGTGAAATGGGGCAGAAGGAGAGGAAGACCGAAAAAGAATTTGACCGACAACCGTAAGGAATGGACTGGTTCCAACTTTGCCACGACCCAAGAACAGGCCAGGAACCATCAGCAGGGGAGAAAGCAATTACCGTATTTTCACGACTATGAGGCGCACCGGGTCGTAAGGCGCACCCCCCAAAAATGTTTTTTTTGTCCTATATTTTCCATACATAAGGTGCACCAGTCTATAAGACGCTACTGTGGGAGCGTCAACAAAACAGTCAGATAATTCAATCAAACTTATTAACCCCTTAACATTCCAACGGCTCGCAAAGAAGCAAATACGTGTCTCAGACACGTACCGACACGGTGTCTCTACGATGTCCCCAATCACTTAAACGCGTCATTCAACATATCATTAGGAAGGTTAAACTCTTGGGATTCAAGAAATGCCAATCATTTCTTATTTTATATTTTCTTTTTCGCTGGCAACTGTCTGGAAAGCAAAGTAAGAATTTCATTGTGCAGGGAAACGTGGTTCTTTACTGTGCATATGACAATAAACCCTTTGAATTTAATTCAATTGAATCGAATTTTGAAGTAGTCTCATCACAGAAACATCAAGATCAGTCCGAAACAAGATACTGGGGAAATATAAAGCCAGGGTAGCCCACCAAAGTCGTCTTGCAGCCATCATGTTCAATAATAATACTCAACCATTGTCTTCTTACATCCGTGAGTGTCGTAAATCCAACCTTGTCAAATATTTACACACTCCAAAACACGCAATAATGCCGACCAAAAAGAGAAAAAATCAGCAGAGAGGCACCTGCATCGATATACATTGCTTGCTGTTTGTTTAGCCCCATAATTCCTGTTTACAAATACAGACTTTTTTTTTTTGGTTTGAACAAATTTATTGACACTAAAAACAGAAAACAATCATGACAATCTCAACAGCAATTAAGCACATTCACAATATTATATTCCAATATTACGTTTTTAACAGCAAACACAAAGTGAGGTTTGAACAAACCTTCTCGAAAATCAAACATATTCACAATTTCATTATATAACATCTTTGTTAGTGTCAATAGATCCGTCCAGGCCAAAGTCGATTGTCCTCGGTCTGAACAAATCCACCGACACCAACAGCAGCAAAACACAGCCATCAAGCATATTCACATTTTTTTTATATTTGACAATATGACGTGACGATATGACATTTTAACATTTTTTCCTGACATTTTCAACATCAATTAAACAATTTCAGAGTTATTTTCTTTTAACAGTAGTTAACCAGTGTGTAAAAGGCAATACTATTGTGCAAGGGCATAGCTCTGCCTTCCCACCCTCCCAAGCAGCATTCTTCCAGTCCTCTGTGTGGGTCCTGTCCCTTCTGCGTGGGTCCTCTCCCTTCTGGGTTCCACAACCCAGGCCGTTGCTGCCGGGACTCCCACAGTGTAGCTCCGGCTCCCCCCTCCGGGTGGGTGCAGACGAGTCTTCTTTATGGCTGCGTCCTAGGCCCGCCGCTCGCAGATTGTATGGTATCTGCAGCCATTTGGAGCACAGCCACGGGGGGGATCTGCCTGCACCTCCATACCAGCAGGTTTCTGGAGGTCCAGATGGCGTCCTTGATGGCAGCGAGAGTGAGCCAGTCCCTGGCAAAGTCGTTCCGAGGCCTCCTCGACCGACTCACCCCGTAAAGCACGTACTGTGCATCAGGGACCTCTCCTGCTGGCAAGTCCGGGAACTTTCCTAGTTGTTCGGCCATTGTCCACAAGACCTGGGCAGCGCTGCACTCACAAAAAAGGTGCCTCACCGACTCCTGGGCGCCACAGCCAGGTCGAGGGCACGTCGAAGTCGCTGACATTCCTCGGTGGTGCATTACAGCTCTGACTGGGAGAACTTCATGAGCCACCATCCATGACAAGTATCGTAGTCTGTTTGGGAGGGCAGGATGATTGACGTTGCTCCAAACCGTTGTGGATTCGCCAAACGCAAGCCCCCGCACAGGGCTTACTGTAGCTCGCTCTTGCACAATAGCAATAAGGGCCCTGTGGTTTTGTAAAGTGTGACATTCTTGTGTTTCCAAATCAAACTTCTTCAAAAATCCCGAATAAAGAGATGTGTTGGTGGCAAGTTAAACGAAACTGGAATCAAACGATTGTCTGGTACAAGCTTTAGCTTCCGCAAATATGAGCCCATCCAAAAACGGGTCATTGCTTGACTTTTCGGGTTGTTGGGTGGGCCCACAGCGTTTTGGAAGTAGAGAGAGACATATTTGCTTCCCAGGAAAAGCTGGAGGTCAGGCACTTTTTTCCCCCCTTTTTCCTTTTTCTTTTTCATTGTATCTCTTTTTATCCTTTCCCACTTTGAGCCCCAGACAAAGCGAAAGATGGCTCGGTCCAGTTGTAACAGCACGTTTCTTTTAGGCATAAAAATTAAACTGATTGACAAAAGCATTGGGAGGATGATCGCTTTGATGATTAGGACCTTCCCCTCTATTGTCAGTTTTCTTAGTGACCAAAAAACAAGTTTTTGCTTAACTTTCCTTGTCACGTCATCCCAGTTGGTCTCGCCTCCTCCATCCGCATTGAATTTTATCCCTAGGATTTTCTGGTCTGTCTTTAACACCGTCAGTGGGAGTCCTGCCTTTTCTGTCTCTTTCCACATTCCATAAAACTTCACTTGTGATTTTTCTCTATTTAGCCTTGACCCAGACGCCTTCCCAAACAGGTCAGTCAAGTCAAGGGCTCTTTCAACAGATGCACGGTCAGTACATAAAATATTAAAATCATCCATGTACAAAACACACTTGGTAATTTGTCCCCCACTTCCTGGGATATTGATGCCTTCGACAAATCTATCTTTTCTTAACATTTGTGCCAAAGGTTCAATGCAAAGAACATAGAGAAGGGGAGACATAGGGCAACCTTGACGTACACCACAGTTGATCTCGATTGCTTCCGATAAATTCCCGTTAATCATGAATTTGCTGTAGATGTCTCGGTATAGCAGTCCTACCCACTTGATGTATTTTTTGGGAAAACCACATTTTTGCAATACTCTGAAGAGGTATTGGTGCGAGACTCGATCAAAAGCTTTTTCAAAGTCTAGGTTTAGGACCGCTAGTCGCATGTTTCTGTCTCTTGCATAACAAATGGTGTCACGGATCAGCATGAGACTGTCGCTGATCTTCCTTCCCACAATGGCACAGGTTTGGTCTGGATCAACCAAGTCTCCCAAGACAACAGACATTCGTGTTGCTAGAAGCTTGCTGAAAATTTTACAGTCCACGTTTAAAAGCGTTATGGGTCGCCAGTTTTTTAAGTCAATTTTGTCTCCTTTTTTGTGCAATAGAGTAACTATCCCTATTCTGAAACTGTCTGGCATATGGTCTCGACTGGAAAATTCGTTAAAAACAGTTAACAGATCTGGTGCTAAAATATCCCAAAAAGTCCGGTAAAATTCGAGGTTGAGTCCGTCCTCCCCGGGTGATTTGCCTTTTTTCATAGTCTTTATGCAATCATTCAGTTGGTCTTGGGTAAAGTCCGATGTTAAAAAGGGGTCTTGACGCACTGATCTTGAAATATGATCTAATACATGCCCCATTTCATTCTCATATGTTTCTTTCTTTTCAAATAATTTTTTGTAGTAGTCTTCGACCAATCTGGTTATTTCACTACTTTCCTTTGTTATTTGCCCGACTACAGTAGTAAAACATGATTTCTCCAGGCTGTAGAGCAACCAAACATGTGATTCACATATTTTTCAGCCAATCGCAGGGTTTGTTTTACCCAGCTTTAGCCTTTGCGAGCCTGTAAATGCTAAAAAAGACCCGCCTCCTTTACCTCCGAACAACTAGCCAATAGTGACCGATTGAAATGATGATTGACACATGAGTTAGGAAAGGAAACGCCGGTATATATATCCCAGCATACACTGCGGGCTACTTCGCCTACAGGGGAGAATCTTGTCGGTGGATGCTTGCCTTAGTTGCGAGACCTTGCACATGGTCAGCTTTTGAAAAAAATAAAGGCTTTAAGGTGTGCCTTCTAGTCGTAAAAATATGGTAAATTATATTTATCTCTCTCTCATTCTCTCCCTCTCTTTCTTTCTCTCTCTCTCTCTCTCTCTCTCTCTCTCTCACACACACTCTCTCTGTTTTTTTCTACCATATGGGCCCTGAGCTTGAGACCCCTGGTTTAGCATTTCGAAACATGTACACAAAGTTGTTGTTTATTCCTCCTTATGGGGAGTGTCACAGACAATTCTCCCGTCACTTGACGCATTGCTCCCGAGCTGTCATTCATCCTCAGTGGCATGTGACAGCCCGGCTCAGGCGCTTATTTTATTGTTATTTTTTTCTTTTTCTTTTTTTCTTGACGGGTCTTTTGAAAAGCTAACTGGCTGTCATGATGCGTTTAGCGTTTGACCTGAAACCCGAACCTGGACATTGAACTTTAAGCGTGTATTGTACTGAAGTCTTACTTTGAAACACGAATATAGCCTTCGATTGGTACTTTACTTTAAAACCTTGACACTTCCTTGAAAGGGGGAACCTTTCTTTCCCAGTTTTGACAATCAAACTTACTTCTGTCTTGATACCTTGACCCTCGCTCCGGTATCACTCTTTCTTTAAAATTTGACTCTGGATTATAACTTATTAACCCCTTAACATTCCGACAGCTCGCAAAGAAGCAAATACGTGTCTCAGACACGTACCGACACGGTGTCTGTACGATGTCACCATTCACTCAAACACATCATTCGACATATCATCAGGAAGACTCTGTTTAAAACCTTTGACCATTGCTTGAAAGTGGAAAACCTCCTCTAAAACTTACTAAATTTTGTGCAGGCTTGGGGAGTAACGGAATACATGGAAAGGCAAAAATGATGTTGGCAAGCTGTTTGGATTTATTTTCATTTTGTTTCTTTCGCATTTTATGTTAGTTTTGCCGGAGATCAAAGAGATCAAAGCCAGGAGAGAAAGCTTACCACGTGTTGTGAGTCATAATTTTATTCATATTTAGTTTCTCTTGTCTTTTATTAGCATATTTTGTATTGGAGTAATCCAAAAGTTATTGAAAGTAATCCAGTTAAAGTAACCCTACCCAACCCTGTCTAAAGCCTAACTTGATACTGTGTCTTTAGACTCAGCCAACAACACAAAACCTAAACAAAGTCTGGCTTAATCTACCCTCAGACTGCAACCTGATTTTAAAAGCCTAACTCTGCCTTAAAAGTGTGATTTTTTACCTCAAATCGAAATTAACCCACAATCAAATGAAAAGCCTTCCTGCAACCCTACCCTATTTTTTTTTAATTCTTTTAACTCTAGCTTCAGAACCTATTTATGGATCCTCATTTTGTAAATCAACACAACCTCTGATTTGATACCTTGTAACTGTAACTTCAGAACACAGATATGGCTTCAAATCTTACCCTGAATCAAAACCCTATGTACATTTTGTAACCCTGTCTTTGGATTTGAACCTTATTTTGAGACCCTAGCCACTGTTTTAAAGTGGAAACTTTATTATGAAGTATCTTAGAATCAAATGAAAATCCCTCTTGGAACATTACGCTCATTTTGAAAATATGTCGAGACTCTGGCTTGTTACCTTGACTTAGCCTTTAAAACCGGACTCCAAATGAAATCCCTATTTAAATATCATCAAATTCAGACAATGGCTTACTGGGGCGTTTTATTAATTATATATTGAAACTTTTTTAAAAAACATTTTGGTACAAAGATGTCATTGCAAAGAATGGGAATTGTCGCCCGTTTTCCATTGAATCACATGGGGGGTAAAAAAAACCTCGGGGGAACCCCAGGCGGACTTTCCAAGGGGTGCATAATATGTACTTGAACATTTCCCAGGAGGAGAGATTAGTAAACAGGGACATGATGATGGAGGGTGAGTGGATGAGGGCATCCATCTTGCTGCCGTAATCATGCGGAGCCGCCACCTTAAATAACTCCCACGCCAAATTTTGCACCAAATCCCGCAACGCAACTCTGCAAAATTCCCATCAGAGCGGGTCTGACGAATCACTTTGTGTGTTTGCACGGAACTCAGCGCTCCTTGAAAAATACAGAAGGTGGGATGGCATGTAGTTTTTCTTGGGCTAGGTAGCACCGACTTCTGCGCAGACATCCGCGCAGACTCCCGCAAAATTCTTATCAAAGCGGTACAGAGAAATCACTTTGCCTGCTTAAATAGATCTCGAGTTTTCTGATTTCTTCTTGAGGGTCGAGGATTAAACTAATTTATTGAGTGGCATGAATAAAATCATTGTTTTTAGTTAAATGAGGAAACAATGTCAATTTACAGCATGACATTGCTTGTAATCATAGTACTCTTAAAAGACCTATATACAGTATGTGGTTATTTGTTTGTCCCTAGGCATGTACATTATTGATCAGAAAGGGAATATTGGAATTCTGGAGCAATCAAAATTAGATTATTGCTTGCATGGGAATGTTATATTTGATAAAATGTTAAAGGTTGGGATATGGACGTTTTTTGTGGCATACTTGAGAAATTCCAAATTACGGGATTTTCCAGTTGTTACCAGGAGAGACCAGGACTTTAAAGTCATCTTTTTACCCTATTTTTATGTTCAAGTACCATTAGAATGTGTTTTTACTAATCAAGAAGATGTGTTTTAGAGCTATCTGGGGTTAACCTTGATGCTTCTGGGAGGCAGGAAAATAATTAATTGGTTTTCAATATTTTTTTATGGGGGAAATTTGCTCGAGATGAGAGCAATTCTACAGTGCGAACTGGGAATGAATTATTTTTCTCACGTTTAGAGGTAGTACTGTGTAGCAAAAGCTGGTGCTGAGCCGTTACTTGGCGGATAACAAAGTCGACAGGCATTGTGGGAAAATAGTGTTTTATTTTAATTTTGGGTAACGACAATAAAACCATTCATTCAACTGCAATTATGTGTTTTATGTTATTATTTGTAGATCCATTATTGTTCTTTTGTAACAGCCGTATACTCAGTAATTACGTCATCTCAAAGTAAGTTTTATTAACTTAGACAACAGCACCTTTCGGCTACAGGGTTCCAGCAGATCCTTGAAAAGTTTTAAAATGCATTCAATTCATTATTCTAAAAATAAGACATTGATTGGCAATAAACTGTGTCAAATCCAATTTTTGAAAGTCTTAAAAATGTTAATGAATTATTAGGATTCATATTTGTTTGAACTCAAAATATTTTTAAACATGTTTAATGAATGTAACAAAATAGATCTTTAAATTTAATGCTTATCTGACAGTTTTGACTGAGCATCCATGATTTACTGTAAACATTATTTTTTTTTCCATGTCTAATGCTGGAAAATTTCAACAAGACCAAAATTTGATTAAAACAAACAAAAAAAACATTTGTATAAAATTACCCATAATTAATGGAGTGTTTTGTGTTTTGTATATTTCAATTGTTTCTTTTTTTGTCGACTTGTTCTTGATTTTTTTTAATTTTAAAGAGCAATACAACAGTATTCAGAATGTTTTAATTTAACAAGCCTTAACCTGTAGGAACCCTTGGCTAGCAAGACTCGAGGAAAATTCTACCCAAAGCAGCATTTACTTTGCCCTTTTGCACAGAATAATTGTGCCGGGTGGGACAGCAAGTGATTTTTAGCTAGTTAGCGACAACTCTTGTGCCACACTCCTACGCACACTCCTGAAAACTCTCGCTCATCCCATAAAATTCCCATCACAGCAGGGCCGACGAATCACTTTGCCTGTTTGCACAGAACTCAGCACTCCCGAATAAATACAGCGAGCGATAAGGCGAGCGCTTTTTGGCTAGCTAGCGCTGAGTTTCCGAGTCAACATTGATTAGCATTTAGACACGCAGGCGCAAACGTTGACTTAGCAGTTGAGATGAGCCGGGGCCAAACGCTCGCCACTCGGAAACTGTCAGAGGGGGATTATGGGAAGTTTTTCCGGTAAATGAGCAAGATTTTTTGTTTTGGGTTGGATCCCTTAAACACAACGATCATCAGTGTCAGATTTACAGTCTGATGCCGCCCATCCCTCTCCAGGCCAACATTTATTTCTATCCAGTCTTGAACCGGGGACCTTTCGCACGTTAGGTGAATGTGCTAAAAACTGAACACCAAACAGGACACAGCAAAAATACAACTGTTGAAGCAAACAAGCACGGTATTATTTATTTTCTTAAATGTGGAAACAATGTACGTCGATTTACGTCATGACGCTGCTTGTAATCATCCATCCATCCATTATCTGCACTGCTTATCCTCACTTGGGTCACGGGGATGCTGGAGCCCATCCTAGCTATCTTTGGGCAGTGGGCAGGGGACACCCTGAACTGGTTGCCAGCCAGTCGCAGGGCGCACAGGGACAGACATCTCATTTGCCTTAATCACACCTAGGGACAATTTGTACTGGCCAATTAACCTAACATGCATGTTTTTGGGGAATGTGGGAGGAAACAAGAGTGCCCAGAGGAAACCCGCGCAAGCATGGGGAGAACATGCAAACTCCACACAGGAAGTTTCGATTTCATGACCTCAGAACTGAGCCGCACACGCGCAAACCTCTGCCCCGCCGTGCTGCCCTGCTTGTAATGATGATACTCCTAAATACCACTTATATGAGGCTATTGGTTTGTCTTTAGGCATGTGGATACGATTGATCAGAAAAGAAATATTGGAATCCTGGATACGAATTATATTATTAAATTCAGATTCAGATTCAGATTCAGATCTACTTTATTGGCATTCTAGTACACGTGTATACAGAACGAAATGTCGATACATCTGACCCGCACAGTTTCCTTGAATGTACAGATATAAGTAAAAGTTGTATTGTATTATGGCTACGTATAGTATTTTACCATAGTGCCGATAGTGCAAGAGGAGTAGCTAACCGGATGTGCAAAATGGGCAGTCAGGTTAACAAGTCAGGTAAACAGTAACATTAACACTGTAACAATAACGCTGTAAGTACAATAGTGCAGAGAGCAAATGTGCAAGGAGTGGCAAGCTATAAAGAACTGCCAGTAGTGCAAAAAGTCAGATTAGCAGCCTTTTAGATTTAGGTTAACTATATGTTAGATTGACCATTTAACAGTCTAATGGCCAGGGGGACTAGACTACTGCGGAACCTGGTGGTCCTGCACCGCACACTGCAGTACCTCTTCCCAGAGGCTAGCAGAGTGAACAGTCCATGATGGGGGTGAGAGGGGTCCCCGATAATGTTCTTAGCATGGGATAGGCAGCGCTTCTGGCCAATGTCCTGAATGGAGGGAAGTGTAGTCCCGATTATTTTCTCTGCTGTCCTCGTTACCCTCCTCACACTACCCCAGTCGGTAGCGCTGCAGCCTCCACACCACACAGAGATACAGCTGGTCAGGATACTCTCTATGGTGCCCCTGTAGAATGTGATGAGGGAGGGTGGGGGCAGGTGGGCTCTCCTCATCCTCCGTAGGAAGTACAGGCTCTGCTGTGCCCTCTTAACCAGTGATGCAGTGTTCACGGACCAGGTGAGTTTGTTTGTAATGTGCACCCCTAGGAACTTGATACTGCTGACAACCTCCACAGCCTTGTTGTTGATGCAAAGTGGGGCATGGTTGGGCTGGTTTTTCCTAAAGTCGACAATGATCTCTTTAGTTTTGTCAACATTCAGGACCAGGCTGTTGTCCCTGCACCAGCCCACCAAATGCTCCACCTCCTCTCTGTAGGCCAGGTCGTTGTCGTCCCTGATGAGGCCCACCACTGTTGTGTCGTCAGCATACTTCACGATGTGGTTTGTGGCGGACCTAGGGACGCAGTCGTGTGTCATCAAGGTGAACAGCAAGGGGCTCAGGACACAGCCTTGGGGGGAGCCGTGCTGAGGTAGATGACATCTGAGATGTTCTGACCTATCCGCACTGATTGGGGTCTGTCACTGAGGAAGTCCGGCAGCCAGTTCCGCAGGGGGGTGTTGAAACCCAGGAGTCTCATTTTGTCTACCAGATGTTGTGGGATGATGGTGTTGAATGCTGAACTGAAGTCCAGGAACAGCATCCGCACATGGGTGTTCTTCTCCTCCAGGTGTGTCAGGCTCAGGTGAAGCGCAGAGGAGATGGCATCCCTGGTGGAGCGGTTTGTCCGGTAGGCAAACTGAAAGGGGTCGAATGAGGAGGGGAGACTGGAGGTGCTGTGCTCTTTAACCAGTCTCTCAAAGCACTTCATTATGCTTAAATGACAAGAATGGGATTAAGACGTTATATTCTGGCATGTATGTAACATACGTGATAAAGTCGGATGTTACTACGAGAGACTGGGACTTTAAAGTGATTAAATGATCTTCTTGTAACTGTTTTTTTTTCTGTTCAATTACTATTTGAATGTGTTTATAGTGATGAGGAAGACGTGTTTTAGAGCTATCTATTTTAACCTGGATGCTTCTGGGAGGCCATGGACAAATGATTTGGTTTGCAATTATTTTATAGGGAGAAAATTTACTCGAGATGCGAGCAATTCTAGATAGAACCGTGATACTTTGAAGATATCGTAGTCGATAGGCATTGTGGGTAGTGTTTAGGCAAAACACTCTTTTGACCAGTCTATTTTGAGAACCAGACATTCCAAGCTCATGTGTGATGCATAAAATGAGGTGGCGGGCCACATTCAGCCTGCGAACCATGAGTTGCTCACACATGGGTTAAAATAAGCTCTTCAACAACCCCACCTACCCCTTTGTCATGATGGACTCACAAAAAAAGGGCACTCTAATTGTTGCAGCAGAATGTGAAGAGGACCTCCAAGGAAGCAAGAGCCAGGAGGCGTCCTTCAAAAGCTTCATCCTTGATTTCTATTCATTGCTTTGCTTTGGTGTCCGTTGTGAAGGCGAGCACTTGCACAATATGGCAACTTCATTTATCTTCTATTAGAAAACAGTGCCCCCAGGTGGCGGCATCGATTACAGCAAAGGTTTGTAGAGCATCACTAGTCCTTTGGTGTCGGAGGCTTGTGTGTCTCGTCCACTCATCCATTTTCTATTTATTATTTTTGAAAGTAGCTCAGTGGTTCTGTTCTGTGATTGTTTCTCATAGATCCACTCACCCATAATGCACTGGGAGAGCGGGGGAGATGACAGATTGCAGCAGAGCAGCTGAGCAGAGCCGAGGACAAGGCTTAACCAAACAAATCATCATGTCGTCAAAATCCACGCCAGTAGCTCGAAATAAAATTTGAATATAATTGGACCTAGCATTGGGGTTTGAAATGTTGCCTTTGTAATATTTGAAGGACTCTCGGGTTCTACAAATCGTCTCTCAGGCTTTTTAGAAGACACAGACTGGCAAAAAAAAATCCAAGCTCGTACCTCAAATCTTTTTCAGATAGCTTTGGAGTTCAAAATGTTGCCTTCAAAATGTTTGAGGGGGCACCTGGAACTACCAAATTATACCTCAGAATTTTCCAAGGACACCACTTAACCAAACAAATCATCATGTCATCAAAATCTATGCCAGTAGCTCAAATCAAAGCTCAAATGTATTTGGAACAAGGGTCGGAGTATGAAATGTACCTCCCGAAATATCTAAAAGAGAAGTGGGACAAATTGTCTCTCTGACTTTTTACAAGAATAATACCCACCAAAGCAAATCATCATGTCGTCAAAATCTACGCCTGCAGCTCGAATCAAAACTCAAATTGATTTGGAACTAGCTTTGGAATTCGAAATGTCGCCTGCAAAATCTTTAACAGACACCTCGTAGGGCCAAATTGTCCTTCAAACTTTTTCAAGGACACTGCTTAGCCAAACAAATAATAATAATAATAATAATAATTTCCTTGTATTGTCATTCTGTGTAACAATGTACACAGAACGAAATGTCGATTGCACCTGACCCGTTGTAGCGATCATCATGTTGTCAAAATTCACGCCGGTAGTTCAAATCAAATCTTTTTTGGAACTAGCATTTGAAATGTCGCCTATAAAACATTTACAGGACACTTCAGGTCCTACAAGTTGTCCCTCAGACATTTCCAAGGACCGAACCACACAAATTATTATTTCATTAAAATTTATGCCAGTAGCTCAAACTTTTTTCAACTAGCTTTTGAGATCGAGAAATAGCCCTGAAATATTTGAGGGACATTTGGAACAAACTCATTTTCCCTCCAACATTTTTAAAGCCACACCGAAGAATGAAAAAAATAATGTCGTCAAAATCCACACTAGTAGTTCAAATATTTTTCAGATAACTTTGGAGTTCTAAATGTTGCCTGCTAAAGGTTTAAAAACTTCTGGTGATACCAAGTTGTCAGTTTTTTAAAAGACACAACTAAGCCAAATGAGGTAACTATGTTCTCAACGTCCATGCTAGTAGCTCATTTTTTTAAAACTAGAGTTAGAGTTTGAAATGTACCCATCAGAATATTTCAAGGACATCATGTCTGTCAAACGGTCCCTCAGACCAAATCTGTGCATGTCACTCGAATCCAAACTCAAATTGAATTTGAATTAGCTTTGGAGTTCGAAATCTTCAGAACAAAATATCTGAAGGACATTTACCTCGACCAAATTGTTCTTCAGACTGTTTGCAAGATATTGCTTAACCAGAAAAATGTTTTGTAGTTATGCTTAAACATATTCTAATGGTCAACCCAGAAAGCAAGCGTTAGGTCATCAGAAGTAAGAAGGACACGTAAACTTAAATGTTTAACTAATTAATTAATTGACTTTAATGCTATGCAAAAATACACGATGTCATGGTTGCCATGACGCCCAATTGGCCCCACCCGTGTGGCACCAGCTGCGGCTCATTGACAGATTGGCTTTCCGTATATTTAACTCAGTGCTCTCACTCTTCCTTTGTCAGTCTGTCAATTAACCTCTGCCCCACAAGACATGGGTTTTGACTCTGTCCTCTTTCCTGTTGGTATTCCCTGTCCGGTATTGTTCCTGTTTAATTTTGTCCTGTTGAATATCAGTTTCCAGTTTCATTCCCATCTATTTTTGTCCTGTTTCTTATTTTCTCCAGTTTTTATTCCCGTCTAGTTCATCCCGTTTATTTTCAATATCATGTTTCATTATCATTCCTGTCTATCCCGTCCTGTCCGGTGTCGACCCCATCCGTCCGATATCTACTCAGGCAATTGGTATCGATCTCGTCGGCCTCTGGCTTCCTATCATTTCACTCCAGACACGTGCCTAACGTGCATGACTCCCCATTTCCCGTAAAATAAAAGGCTTGTGTGAGAAACGTCACGCGTTTGGGTCCTGATCCTGTTCTGGTTCATGACACACGAGCTATCATACCAATCTCAATGTTTGAAAAAAACATAGGTCGAGAAATATTAGTATTTCCTTTTACATATTGGTAGTCGCCGCCATGTTTGCCAGGTGTCTTGCTGCTGCGCCATGCTCTTTTGGTGCTGCTTTTACTTGGCATTAAACAACACAGTCTCATCTGTTGATCAAAAATTACACGAGATGGCACTGTGTTGTCTTATGCGAAGGAAAACTTGTGTCAACTGAGCAAAGTGTAACAGCAAGATATCTGACAAACACGGCGGCAACTATTAGGTAAGATTTGCACTGGTTTTCGTTCACATCCGGCAACAAAATGCCATCTAGTTGTCAAAAAAAGAACCATACGCACACACACACACACACACACACACACCAACATACACACACACACACATACACTAACATACATACACACACACACATATTTAAATATAAATATATATATATATATATATACAGTATATATATATATATATATTTATATATCTGCAATTGTAACAATAAACTTTTCATTGCATCAAAACAATATGGTGATTTGAAAATTTTGTATTAAGTTAAGAGTTTGTCCAATTGGGGCCGACTTAGGTTTGTTAAGCCGAAACCCATTTAAATGTTCTACCCAGGAAGGACCCATTAGGAGCTCGGATAAATTGCTCTTATTTTCGAAAGATTTTCTCCGTTCTGTTGATTTTTCGTGCACTCTGATTGGTCGTAATTATTCTGATTGTATCTGGAGCCGGGAGGGTGACGCAACACTCAAAGGCAGCCGTTCACCTCGTGTCTCCATTTTTTTCTGATGTACATAACGAGTTCACAGCGGCGGTGAGTCAGTGCGGATCAAAGAGCAGCCTCCGTTGCACAGCCCGTTTCAAGCGCGCTCACGACGCATGTTCATGAATGTGCCGTCAGTCTTCACGCTGGACCGAGGGTGTGCAACATGCGGCCCGCGGGATGGATCAGGCCCACATATGGTTCGAATCCTGCTCTCCTCACCCTCTCCC
This sequence comes from Urocampus carinirostris, assembly GCF_059441175.1. NCBI lineage: Eukaryota > Metazoa > Chordata > Actinopteri > Syngnathiformes > Syngnathidae > Urocampus > Urocampus carinirostris. The sequence continues at coordinate 7,985,428 of NC_142366.1, read as the reverse complement.
TCTCCCTCTCCCTGTCCCTCTCCCTCTCCTCCTTTTTCTTTCTTTCTTCCCTGCTCTCCATCTTTTCTTTTCTTTCTTTCTCCGTCTCTATGTATGCATATCTCCCCCTTTCTTCCTCTTCTTTCACAATTTTTTTTCTATCTTTCTTGCTCTCCTGCTACAACTCCTAGCAACAAGTACAAAATCACCAGCCTTGGGCAAGCCCTCACTCATTTATTTTATCCTAGATAGATAGATAGATAGATAGATAGATAGATAGATAGATAGATAGATAGATAGATAGATAGATAGATAGATAGATAGATAGATACCTTATTCATCCCCGTAGAGAAAACTCAGATCACAAACATGCAACAATCGAAAGGTCATTCCAAACAAAATAAATTTAAAAAAAAAACATTGCAATGGTCAGTAAATGTTACTTTTATAGAGCAAGTGCAGGTAAATAAAAATGGAATCACTCCATTCTGAAGAAAGAAATATGGAATCAGTGCATTTTGAGTAGAAAATAAGGACTGTTGGGAATTCAATATTAAAATGTTGTCATGATTGCTGATTCGGAGCACCTGCGCCTGGACAGCTGATTGGCTGATGTACTCCTTTTAAACCCCCTGTTAGATCGTTATGCGAACCGGTGGTCCCAGCTCGACAAGCTCTTACGTCAGACTCTGTTCCTGCCCTGTTTTTCTCTGCCTGATCCTCGTTGCCAACCTGTTTCCGGACCTGAGTCTGCCCGTTACCCGATTTGTTTTGCCCCGCTACCTGCCTGCCTCCTGTTTCCGACCTCGTTTCCGAACTTGACACCGTCCTTGCTCTCCAGTCCCGGCTAACGACTTGTAATTCCTGCCTTGTTCGAATTAGTTATCTGACTCCATTAACCAAACACAACCTGCATTCACCCAACAATGCATGCACGCTCGTATCTTGAGGGAAAAGATGAACAAGAAAGCTGACATTTTCACACAGGGGTAGATTTAATTTCATTAACAGTTTAATTAAGTGTACTCCATCGAAAACGGCTGAATTAGTGTCGTTGGAGTCTCTGGGAAGCCCTCTTCTGAAGTCCTGTAGCTCTATCCTATTCACCATCTTCTCCCCGCATAATGGTGTGCCGACTCCTCCCACGGGCGTGCCAAGGTAGCTCCCCCTGGGCGTCGCTATGTCTGGAATACTCAAAACAACACAGAGCGTTTCTATGTCATCAGGGCCTTTCTGCATCTGGATGTGCTGATTATCTTATCAGCCTTACGTCCCGTTCCTGCCGTTCATGTAAACAACATTTTCCACCAGGGTGCCCTGACATTGAACTACAACCCAGTCAGTGAATATCTTTTTGCAATCGTATAAAATCCTTTATTGTCAAATGTATAAAATCTTTCAGGACACACCCAGTCCATTTCCTTTTCTTAATTGGGCTTCTGGCTTGGATTGAGTCTGCATTTTCGTCAGCAGTTATCACACCTTGGAGGGTTCCTGGATTTAGTGGATTGGCAAGGATCACAGCAAGGTCACGTGAGACAGGATCGTAGAACTTCTTGAAGAAATGGACCAAGTACAAATAGCATAGGGCGGTTGTTAAAGTCAAGAGTACTGGTAGGCCAAGGAAGATATGTAGGCGTCAAGACATCCAACTAAAGTCCATACGTCTTGAAAACAGAAAATACACAACAAATGAAGAGGGAATGGGAGGGAATTGGAGTCAGTGTATGTGACAGAACTCTGCAGAAAAAAGGATATTCATATATTCATATAGGAACGCTGAAAAGAAACCATCGTTGACGCCTGAACACAAAAGAACAAAACTGCTATGGGCTAAGGAGAGGCAATCATGGACTGTGGATGACTGGATGAAGGTCATCTTTAGTGTGATGAGTCACGAATCTGCATTACAGAAGGTGATGATGCTGGAGCTTTTGTTTGGTGCCGTTCAGGTGAGATTAACAAAGAGGAGTTTACGTTGACATTTTGGACAGCTTTCTTATTCCTTCACTTGAAAAAATGTTTGGGGATAATCAACTTATTTTCCAAGGTGACAGTGCATCATGACACAGAGCAAACACTGTGGAAGCATTCCTTGGAGAAAGACAAAACCAGTCAATGGTATGACCTGCAAATAGCCCAGATCTCAACCCAATTGAAAACCTGAGGTGGAAATTGAAAAAAAAATGTCCACAGCAAGGATCTGTCTTGCAAAGATGATATGGCAACTGCAATCAAAGAGCGTTGATGAAGAATACTGTTGGTCCATGCCTTAGAGAAGGGGGTAGGGAACTCATGGCTCAGGAGCCATATATGGCTCTTATTCATGAGTACATATGGCTCTAAAATAAAATTTAACTATTTCACATTTCTCTGTGGCGTTCCAAAGTCAAGTGATTTCATCCCGATTTTGGTCCATTTAAAGCCAAATCAACTTAATGCAGAAGTTTGATAAGAAACCATTTGAACTGATGAATAAAAACGCTGGCAAACAACTTTGATTGGGTGAGGGACAGGTGGGCGGATCCCTGCACACAGCGCAAGAGACTTCCTTCTCTCTCTCTCCCTCAGTCCATTCTACACCGAAAGTGAATATGACGATATGCTTATCGTTTGCAGTCATTTGTGACATTTTTACAAAATAACTTTGCATGCACATTGTTTTGAAACCGTTATGAAGGACGAATTTCATGGAAAAAAATGGCCTCAACACTCTTAACTGAAGGTGGAAGACAAATTGTAAATGGCATATTTACATTGATTTGGGACACAGGATTTGGAATTATTATCATTTCATACATTTGATTAAATCATCAAATGACACACAGTGAAATAAAATGTGCTGACAAATTAGCTTTTGTCTAGAGAGTGTGTTTGGCAGTTTTTTCAATTTTGTCTGAAAATATATGATGTGTCTCAATTTATTTTTAAAACATTTTTTGCTTTTATGGCTCTTTGGGTCAAAAAGGTTCCTGACTGCAAGCTGTCTTAAAAACCAAAGGTGGTGCAATTAAATACTAGTGATATGTTTTGATTGTTGGCAGCACGGCGGCGCAGTGGTTAGCGCGTGTGTGGCACAGTTCTGAGGCCATGAGATAAAACTTTCCTGTGTGGAGTTTGCATGTTCTCCCCGTGCTTGCGTGGGTTTCCCCCGGCACTCCGGTTTCCTCCCACATTCCAAAAACATGCATGTCAGGTTAATTTGCCGGTCCAATTGTCCCTAGGTGTGAATGAGCGATGAGTTATCTGTCTCTGTGTGCCCTGTGACTGGCTGGCAACCAGTTCAGGGTTTCCCCTGCCCACTGCCCGAAGATAGCTGGGATGGGCTCCAGCACCCCCGGAACCCAACTGAAGATAAGCGGTGCAGATAATGGACGGATGAATGCTTTGATTGTTATTTCTTTGTCAGTTTTTTCATGATCCATTTTTTTCTTCAGAATGGAGTGATTCCATAGTTATTTTCCCGCACATGTTCTATAAAAGTAAGATTGACTGACCATTGCAATGTTTTTTCTTAATTTCTTTTAGTGTTTCTGAATGCCAATATGTCGCACTTTGCATTGATCATACGAGTGTTTCATGCTTTTGTATTTGACTTTGTTCTAGAGAAAAAAAATGTCAGAGCGAGGGTCAGAGTGTCATAGTATGTCCCAGACTGATGATTCCAAACGTTTTGCCAGGGGTTGTACAGTATTCTTCTCTTGCCCCCTCTCTCCATGTTTTCCTTTCTTTCTCCTTCTACATTTCTTTGTATTTCTCTCACTCTGTCTCTCTCATCAAATCTTTTTATTTTTATTTTTCTCTCTCTCTTTTGTTCTTTTTCTTGTTCTTTGTAATTTTCACCCATTTTTTCTCTCTTTCTTGCTCTCTATATTTTCTTCCCTCTACTTCACTTTCTTTCTCTTTCTCGCTTCTTTACCCTTTATTTTCTGAATTTATTGTACTGTCATTTATTGTCTCTGTGTCCTTCTTTCTTTTTCAGCCTTTCTTTCTCTTTTTCTCTCTGTGTTTTCTTCCCTCTACTTCTCTCTTTTTTTCTCCTTCTCCCTCTGTAATCCTTTGCTTTATGAATGTCTTGCTCTCTGTCTTTTATTCTCTCTCTCATTTTCTGTTTCTCGTTCTCTGTCTTTCTTTTTTCCCTCTCTTTCTCGCCTTCCCCTTTAATTTATTCTTCTCCCTTTTTTCTCACTCTCTTTTTTTCTTTCTAATCAACAAGTCCAGCCCCCTCTAGTTAGCTTACGGACAAAAGTAAATGTAAAAAACAATGTAGCGCAAACGAGCGTGAACGATGCCTGCTTGCTTTCAAAAGGTTGCCATGGCGACCGCAGCGCCGCATTAACAGTCATGACCGGAAAGAATAAAATAAATAACTAAATAAACACATAAATAAACTGAAGCCGTCTCGCATTTTCATGATTTATTCATCTCATCTCATCTCATTAGCCGTACCGCTTATCCTCATTAGGGTCACGGGGGGGCTGGAGCCCATCCCAGCCATCTCCGGGCAGTGGGCAGGGGACACCCTGAACTGGTTGCCAGCCAATCGCAGGGCACACAGGGACAGACAACTCATTCGCTCATTCACACCTAGGGACAATTTGGACCGGCCAATCCACCTGAAATGCATGTTTTTGGAATGTGGGAGGAAACCGGAGTGCCCGGAGGAAACCCACGCAAGCACGGGGAGAACATACAAACTCCGCACAGGAAGTCTGGAGCTGGATTTGAACCCACGACAGGTTCCCATGACATGAACTGTGCCGCACAAGCGCTAACCACTGCGCCGCCGTGCTGCCTTTCATGATTTATTATTTCAAGAAAATGATTTAGTGTCCGATAATAATGTAGAGGTAAGAAGGCCGGCCAGCTTTTTTTCTGAGATTTCTGTCATCTAAGTCCATTATAGATTACCATATGTTGGATACTGGACTGTAACCCAGTTATACGAGCATGGCCCTTTGATTAGGAACAGGGCATACAATCATGGCCATTTCAGTGGAACAGGGCACGCAAACAAGTCTATTTTGCAAGGAACAGGACATATGAGCAATTCAGTAGGAATAGGACATACATGCTTACGAGTATGGTCAATTCATAGGAACAGGGCATACGAGCATGGTCATTTGAATTGGAATAGGACATACACACTTACGAGTACGGTCATTTTATTCGAACAGGACATATGAGCATAGCCATTTTAATAGGAATAGAACATACACGCTTACGAGTAAGGCCATTTTATAGGAACAGGGTAAGAGCATGTTCATTTCATTCAAACTGGGTATTCAAGTACCGAAATTTCATTAGGAACAGGGTATCTGTGCATGGCCATTTCAATGGAACAGGGCATATGAACATGTCCATTTCATTATGACCAGGACATACGAGCAGGGCCATTTGATTAAGAATAGGGCATACAAACATGGCCATTACATTGGATCAGGGCATGCTAGCATGGTTCCTTCATTAGGAACAGGACATACAAGCATCGCCATTTCAATAGAGATAGGGCATACAAACATAGTCATTCCATTGGAACAGGGTATATAATTATGGTTATTTACTGTATTTGAGTGGGGTATACCAATAAAGCAATTTCATTAGAAACGGAATTTTTGCATGGCCATTTCAATGGAACAGGGCATATGAACATGTCCATTTCATTATGACCAGGACATACGAGCAGGGCCATTTGATTAAGAATAGGGCATACAAACATGGCCATTACATTGGATCAGGGCATGCTAGCATGGTTCCTTCATTAGGAACAGGACATACAAGCATCGCCATTTCAATAGAGATAGGGCATACAAACATAGTCATTCCATTGGAACAGGGTATGTATACCAGCTCAGTAGCCTAGATGGTAAGGCGCCCGCTTTGAGACTGGGAGGTCGGTGGTTCGCGCCCCGGCCGAGTCATTCCTAAGACTTAAAAAGTGGTCGGCGGCGCCCTCTGTTGGCTGCGGCTGCATCGGCTCGCTACAACGGGTCAGGTGCAATCGACATTTCGTTCTGTGTACATTGTTACACAGAATGACAATACAAGGAAATTATTATTATTATTATTATTATAATTATGGTTATTTACAGGGAGTGCAGAATTATTAGGCAAATGAGTATTTTGACCACATCATCCTCTTTATGCATGTTGTCTTACTCCAAGCTGTATAGGCTCGAAATCCTACTACCAATTAAGCATATCAGGTGATGTGCATCTCTGTAATGAGAAGGGGTGTGGTCTAATGACATCAACACCCTATATCAGGTGTGCATAATTATTAGGCAACTTCCTTTCCTTTGGCAAAATGGGTCAGAAGAGGGACTTGACAGGCTCTGAAAAGTCAAAAATAGTGAGATATCTTGCAGAGGGATGCAGCACTCTTAAAATTGCCAAGCTTCTAAAGCGTGATCATCGAACAATCAAGCGTTACATTCAAAATAGTCACCAGGGCCGCAAGAAGCGTGTAGAAAAACCAAGGCGCAAAATAACTGCCCGTGAACTGAGAAAAGTCAAGCGTACTGCTGCCAAGATGCCACTTGCCACCAGTTTTGCCATATTTCAGAGCTGCAACATCACTGGAGTGCCCAAAAGCACAAGGTGTGCAATACTCAGAGACATGGCCAAGGTAAGAAAGGCTGAAAAACGACCACCACTGAACAAGACACACAAGCTGAAACGTCAAGACTGGGCCAAGAAAAATCTCAAGACGGATTTTTCTAAGGTTTTATGGACTGATGAAATGAGAGTGAGTCTTGATGGGCCAGATGGATGGGCCCGTGGCTGGATCGGTAAAGGGCAGAGAGCTCCAGTCCGCCTCAGACGCCAGCAAGATGGAGGTGGGGTACTGGTATGGGCTGGTATCATCAAAGATGAGCTTGTGGGGCCTTTTCGGGTTGAGGATGGACTCAAGCTCAACTCCCAGTCCTACTGCCAGTTTCTGGAAGACACCTTCTTCAAGCAGTGGTACAGGAAGAAGTCCGCATCCTTCAAGAAAAACATGATTTTCATGCAGGACAACGCTCCATCACACGCATCCAAGTACTCCACAGCGTGGCTGGCAAGAAAGGGTCTAAAAGAAGAAAAACTAATGACATGGCCTCCTTGTTCACCTGATCTGAACCCCATAGAGAACCTGTGGTCCCTCATCAAATGTGAGATCTACAAGGAGGGAAAACAGTACACCTCTCTGAACAGTGTCTGGGAGGCTGTGGTTGCTGCTGCACGCAATGTTGATCGTGAACAGATCAAAGCACTGACAGAATCCATGGATGGCAGGCTTTTGAGTGTCCTTGCAAAGAAAGGTGGCTATATTGGTCACTGATTTGTTTTTGTTTTGTTTTTGAATGTCAGAAATGTATATTTGTGAATGTTGAGCTGTTATATTGGTTTCCCTGATGAAAATAAATAATTGAAATGGGTATACATTTGTTTTTTGTTAAGTTGCCTAATAATTATGCACAGTAATAGTCACCTGCACACACAGATATCCTCCTAAAATAGCTAAAACTAAAAAAGCCCCACTCCAACTTCCAAAATATTCAGCTTTGATATTAATGAGACTTTTGGGTTCATTAAGAACATGGTTGTTGTTCAATAATAAAATTAATCCTCAAAAATACAACTTGCCTAATAATTCTGCACTCCCTGTATTTGAGTGGGGTATACCAATAAAGCAATTTCATTAGAAACGGAATTTTTGCATGGCCATTGCAATGGAACAGGGCATATGAACTTTTCCATTTAATTATGAACAGGACATACGAGAACGTTAATTTAAAAAGGAACAGGTTATTCCAACGTGGTCCTTTTATATGACCAGGGCATACAAGCATAGCCATTTTATTAGGAACAGGCCGTACGAGCATGGTCATTTAATTGAAACTGGGAATACAAGCATGCTAATTTTATTGGAAAAGGACCTAAAAGCATTGTCATTTCATTTAGAACAGGACATACGAGCACAGCCATTCCATTGGAACAGACCATACGAGCGAGGACATTTTAAGGTGGACAGCATTTACAAGCACAGTCATCCATTTCTTTAGGAATAGGGCAAACGCGCATGGCCATTTCATTATTCACAAGACATTAAAGCAGGGTAATTTCAGTGGGAGCAGGACATACGAGCATGACGCACATAGTTTTACAGTGTCTACAGATTGTCATGATGTAATGATTGTTTACAAAGACGAAAGTGGTCGTTAGCGATATTACGTTGACACGTAAAAAAGTGTGTTTACGAGCTCACGCTTGTAATCCAGTGCTAGTTCGGACTCATTATCTTCCTCAAAAATACCTACAGATTCACCTGTTTAATGAGAATCTTCCAAGAGGAAAACAACGTGACAAAAAAATGACCAGTTTTCTTTTCATCTACAAAACAAGATATGAATTTTACAAGTCCCTTAGACAATTATCTCTCCAATTCTTTTTCACGAGGGCACAGGGAGCCCAGCGCTAGCAACAGAGCTTTCCAATTACGCAGCAGCGCAAGATGAAACAAGCGCTAACTTTAATTGCTTTACCCTAACCTGTCAGACCTAGCATTAGCCGGGCAACGTGCGCTGGCAATGGACGAAACTAGTACTAGCTTTAATTGCTTTTAGCTAGCCCGTCGGAGCTAGCGTTAGCCGGGCAAAGTCAGCTGGCAATAGATGACTTTAATATCTTTATGCTAGGCCGTTGAAGCTAGTGTTAGCCAGACGGAGTCTGCTGGGAATGGATAAAACAATTACTAACTTTACTGCTTTTGGCTAGTCTGTCCGAGCTGACATTAGCCAAGCAAAGTTTGCTTGCAATGTATGAAACAAGTCCTAACTTGAAACGCTATACGCAACTTGTCAGACATAGTGTAAGCCAGGTAGTGTCCGCCGCCAGAGGATGAAACAAGTGCTTACTTTAGTTGCTCTACGCTAACCCGTCGGAGCTAGCGTTAGCAAGGCAAAGTCCGCTGGTAATAGATGAAACAAGTGATGACTTTAATTGCTTTACGCTAATATGTCAGGGTTAATGTTAGCTGTGCAGAGTCATCCGTCAAAGGAAGAAACAAGAGCAACTTAATTGCTTTAGGCTAGCCCGCCCAAGCTAGCGTCCGCCGCAGGCGATGAAATAAGTGCTAACTTTGATTGCTTCTCACTAACACGTCAGAGCTAGCATTAGCCCAAAAAAGTCCGCTAGTGGTATCGAGGACTGACCCCCAGTGCATCATCAGCCAATAGGAATCAAGTCAAATATAATAAAAGTCCCTCAAACAACATCTTGTGTTTGGCGATTTTCTGCCTTCACACTTTTTAGGTCGTGCTAGGTATGTAGCATTTCATCTCCAAGGCCGTGCTGTACTTTTAGAACGGACTTTTTCAAAATGAAGGTGAAACGAATTGCAGCGCTGGCCTGGCGGACGGCCAAGGATGACCTGCCTGGGTCGGATAAGTATTCAAATGCTTGATGGGAAGTGATGCGGGCAGCAGTTTTTAAAACCTTAACAACCCTTATTAGAGCCGTCACAAGAGGTTAGCATAGCGTCTGTTTGGTTAATTGCTGTGTAAAACAAAACTAAAACAAGCAGTTTGTGAAACCATTAGTCTCTTTTGCCTTAAAACCTTAACAATTGTGTGTAAGATTAACCCAGACATTAATAACAATTACACAACCTTGTCTTGAAACCCTTACCCAAAGTCCTACCGGAGCTTCAAACTCTGATCTTTCTCTCAAAACACACATTTTCAAACCTTAATTATGAATTTGAAATTATTAGATTTGATGGTTACCAACTTGAAACCCTATCATTTTTGTGAAAAAACAAGCAAACAACTAGGGCTTTAAAAATCAACTAAATTACATTCTCTTGAAACCTTAACCAAAGGCTAAGTTTGCGCTTTCAACCATGCTCTTTCTCTCGAGAAATGCATTTTGAAACCCTAATACTGTTTAAAAAAAGCCTTATTGAAAGGCGAGACCCTTATTTGACACCATCCGCTTTGCCAAGGTTCTAAATTCTTACCCTGAATAAAAAAAACTCAACTAATACTTCTTATCCATCAATCCATTATCTGCAACGCTTCTCTTCAGTAGGGTCGCGGGGGTGCTGGAGCCCATTCCAGTTATCTTCGGCAGTGGGCAGGCGACACCCTGAACTGGTTGCCACCCAATTGCAGGGCACACAGAGACAGACAACTTACTTGCTAATTCACACCTAGGGACTATTTCGATCGGCCAATTAACCTGACATGCATGTTTTTGGATTGTGGGAGGAAACCATAGTGCCCGGAGGAAACCCACGCAAGCACGGGGAGAACGTGCAAAATCCACACAGGAAAGTTTGATCTCATGACCTCAGACCTGTACCGCAGGTCTCAGGTCATTTTTTATTAAATGATACCTTCTATCATTTAATAAAAAAAATCTTTATCTAGAAACCTAAAAGATGTTTAAAACCCGCAAGCATAAAATCATACCAAATAATTGAGCGTTTGACCACATTTTAAACCCGGACCTTCTTGAAACCTTAACCGTGATAAGGATCAGACACGTAAATATTCTCTTTATAGGAAAAAAAAATAAACAAACAAACCAAAAAGCATTGACGGTAAAATATAATCAACTCAAGAGAAAATTTAGAACCTTACTTTGTGGGCTTGCCATCTCAATTTGAAACCCGATCCGAGCGCAGAAGCCCCGCCATGGCAGCGGCTGGCACCGAAGCACGTGCGACGAGGACGCTGATCCTTGCCAGCTTGCCGACCTTTCATGGTGGTCCAGCTGGTATATTTAGACTTTGGCTAATGAAGGTGCGGGCAAAGCGTCATTTTGTTTTTTTTATGCCAGCCTGATGGCGACTTTGAACATCACAACTCTATTTGAAACCTTAATCCTGGTGTGAAACCCAATTTGAAACCTGCATACATGTTTAAATCCCTGAGAGTAGCTCAGTCCTCTGATCTTTGTTTTATAATTTGTCTCTTTATCAAAACCTTGAGCTGTGTCTTGAAACTTTGTCTCAAAACTGTAATTTGAAACCATATCTGTAGTTTGGAATCAGGGAAATTTTTCAAACCTTAATAAGGGACTTAAGTTGTTCTTCAAGAATGCAAACCAAATTATTTGTTTTAAACCCTACTACACCTGGCTTGCTCTGTTTACAATGAATAGGCTTTGAAACCCTCATAATGAATCAAACCTATCATCATAAAGTTTGGAATATCTGAATCTGGCTTGAGGCTGTCATTAACAGACTAAGCTTATTGTCAAATTTTACTTTGAAACCTTAAACCGGTCTTGCAACTGCAAATTTGGATCACGGGCACACCTTTAAAACATTAGGAGAAACTGGCTTGAAACCCTATCCTTAATTGAAAACCAGTATAAAACTGAATTACTTTAAACATGTTTAAAATGTTACATTGGAACTTTAAACCTGTCTTTAAACTGTAAATCTAAATCCCAACCAGGTCTTTTAACCTTAACAGAAACTGCCTTGAAACTCTACTCTTAGTTGGAAATCCCTGACCCTGACCCAAAACTAGATAAAATACATATTTGAATATGTTACTTTAGAATTTTAAACCTGTTTAGAAACTGAAATCTAAATAAAAACTATGTTTTCCATCCTGGACCGAATACTGCTTGAAACCCTACCTCTGATTCAGAATATCCAACCCTGGTCTAAATTAATGAATAGAATACTCAGTGTAAAATGATTTTGTGGAACCGTAAATCTATTCTAAAACTGTCAATTTAAACTGCAAACAGAAATCTTCTTGAAACCCAACCCTTAGTTCAGTATCCATGACCTTGGCTTGAAATCAAATTGGCCAGCTGTTCTGAACGCTAACGCCACGTCAAGAAGCGCCGAACTGTTTGGGCTCTCCATATCTTATTCATGCGTCTTTTTCATTTTTTATAATGGCTCGGTGGGCGGGCGCTCGCTGCCGCCCCCCTCGGGTCCCTCCGGCGGCTTCAAAGCTTCAAACCATCTATTGCATCCTGACGACCTCTTTGCCTGTCCTGCACTCGACCTTTTTGTCCTCTTCATTTTTTTTTCAAGAATGCGTCATTTTACAAGTGCCGGCTGCTGTTCGTTTATTTTCCGCATAAAAATGATACCCTCAAACTGTTTTGACTTGACACCCTACTATTTTTGTAAATTACCAAGCCAAACATTAAAAACAACGAAATAACTTGTTCTTGAAACCTTAACCCAAGCTTAAGTCTTGATTATTGCAAACTATTATTACAGACTATTAACCTACATGAGGGCAAACGATACACATATTATCAACATAAAGTATAGGTTATTCGTATGCTATAGAGTAGAAGTGTGTTTTAAGCTTAGATTAAACATTTCCACTGAGGTTGCAGATCGAATCTCAGGGGGAAGAGCATTCCACAACACCGGGGCCCGGATGGAGAACACTTTCAGACCTGCGGATCTCTTCTTGGCTCTTGGGATCACGAGTAGACTAGCATTTTCAGAGTGCAGGCTCCGGACTGGAACATAGGAGGGAATTAAATCTGAAAGATATGAGGGAGCAGGTCCATGTATGATTTTGTATAATACCAACAGAACCTAAAATCACATCTTAAGCTAACAGGGAGCCAATGCAGGTTAGCTAAAATGGGGGTAATGTGATCAAACTTTCTTATCTTAGTTAAAAGCCTCGCTGCAGCATTTTGTACCAGATGAAGGCTCTTGATTTTGGATTTAGGGAGACCGGAGAATAGTGCATTACAGTAATCGAGACGGGAAGTAACAAACGCGTGAATTATAATCTCCGCATCTGACTGAGACGGCATAGGAAGAATTTTAGCAATGTTGCGAAGATGGAAGAAAGCTGTTCGGGTAAAATTCTTCACGTGTGTTTGAAAGGAGAGATTGGGGTCAAATATGACACCTACATTTTTAACTGAGTCACTCTGGGTGATCTTACATTTGTCAATGTTCAGAGCACTCATCTTGAAACCTTAGTTTTGTTTCGAAAAATCTTATTTGAAAGCCACTACCTCAGACTTGAAACATTGAAATCCAAACATTTGTGTGAAATATTAATCTATTTTTTTCAAACAAACAAACAATGTTCTCTTGAAACCTTAAACATGTATAAACTTTCCCTGATCTTCCAACCATAATCCTCTCCACAAACAAATGTTTAAACCCTTGTTTATGTTAAACATAATATTTCTTTTTCTAGATTTTATATATATATTATATATATTTATGTATATTTAATTCCAGCTTTAAATTAAGGTCTCAAGATCTGGGCAGAGTTTCTTAATTTTTTTGTGTGGGATTTGAAATTTTTGACCAGGCCAAAACTAGAGTTTTGAATAAGGGGTTAGGGCTTTCAAAATAGCATTTTATTTTTTTTAAATTCCATTTTAAAAATAAGGTTTCAAGACCAGCATAGAGTTTCTTCAATGTTTTGGGTATAAAGACCAGGCTATAATTAAAATTAAGGCAAGAGCTAGCGGCCAGGTTTCAAATGAGGGATTCAAGCTTTCAAGGTAGCATTGGGGTTTCAAATTAAGATTAAAGTACAAAAAAGGGTTTTAGATCTGGATTTTGTGATTTTTAATTTGAGTTAGAACTGAAATTGAAGTCCAGGACAGAGTTCGAGTATCGATTTGGGGATTGGAGATAGTTTCAAGTATGGAGTATTTTCCTAGGCGATATTCAGGTTGGAAATTGTCATGATGAGTGATTAGGATCACCTGTGCCCGCTCGTTTGGCGCCAGCCACTGCGGGCTACCTGATTGGTTCCCTCATTGGTTTTAAGCCCAGTCCTTTTCACTCGCCTGTTGTCAGTCCGTCAGCGAACCTCTGTTTCTACAAGGCAAGCATTTTGACTCGGACTCCCGTCGGTCCCGCTTTTTGCACCCGTTTTTCCACTGTCCATTCCTGATCTCCCTGTTTTTGGACCCTAACCACGTTTGCTCTCCCGTCCCGGCTTAAGACACGTGTTTGATGCTGACCACGTTTTTGTTCTCCATTCCCGGCTACCGTCCTCGACACCGCCATCTCCCGCACCGGCAGATCCACTTCCGTAATCGGATTGCGATCCGATTGTGTGAGCGGCTTGCTTCCCGTGTCCAGCGAGCACCGGATCGCGGGCGCTACCCTTCCTCTTTCAATCAATAAACGTGTGGTTACCGCTACGCATTTGGGTCCTGATTCTGTATTGGTCTTGACAGAAATGTGTTTTGCCTGAGGAGTAGTGCTTAAAAATGTCGTACTGTATTTCAATTACAAGACCAGGTTGTAATTGAAATATTAAAGTTTGAAATTCGAGATTGCTGTTTTCAAAATAGCCTTAAATTTCAAATTAAGATTCAGGGATTCAAATGTTTTTCAACCGTTTATAGTTTTTTAGGGCACATTAAGGTTTGAATGAGGGGATTTAAATCAATTTTTTAAATTAAGGTTCCAAGACCACATTAGCTTTTCATCCAGTTTCGGGGTTTCAAGATATGGATTAAAATGAAAATCTGGCCCAGGCCAGAGTACAAGTTTCAAATGAGTGATTTCGGCTTTCAAGATTGCATGATAGTTTCAAGAATAACTTATGGTAACACTGTTTTTGAGGTTAAAGACATGTTCAGGGATTTAATGTGTTTATTAAGCCTTAGTTTAGGGATTTCAAGTAACCTATAAGGTTTTAAATTAAGGTTCCAAGACCGGTTTCAACACCGGAGTAGTATTTCTCTCATTTTCCGTGTTTCAAGATCAGGTTAGAATTGAAATTCAAGCCGAAGCCAGAGCTCAAGTTTCAAAGGAGTGATTTGAGTTTCCAAGATAGCGTTAAAGCATAAGGTGAGCCGCTGTTCCTTACTATTATCTTTTTTTTTACAGTGGACGGCGCTGCGATGATGAGGTCAGAAGCGCTCCAAATAGTATTTGATTGGACTTAAATGCGCGTGGCGAGCTGTTTCGAGCTCCACATCGTTTCGAAAGCTTTTTATTAAAGTAAATCGCCAGGCATGCAAGAAAACAAGCTCGTTTGAGCAAGATTTTGATGCCGTCCTGGCTAATAAGGCTTGAATTTTCAAACCCAAAAATACGGTGCTAATGTGCTTCCTGTCTTCAAACTAAGTGTCTGGTATTGGATCGGGAAGCTGGGTGTAGACGAGTATTTTTTCTTCAGTTGTAAGAAAGTTATTAAAATCAAGGAATCTTAAAAATGACTAGGGTTTTAAATTATTTTCTACAAAAATGGTCAGTGTTTAAATATCAGATATAGTACATACTTCTTTTTTGAAAGCCTAATTCGTGAATTAAAACTTGGACTTTGGACTAAATTTAATTTCTAAATTGGTGTTAACATTTTTATTGAAAAAAAAGACCTAAAACCCATGTCTTGGAGCCTCAATTTGAAACATTTATGCTATCTTGAAAACCCCAAATGCCTAATTTAAAACTCGAACTCTGGCCTGGCCTGAATTTCAATTAACCATATCTTGAAACCTGAACGTTTTGAAGAAGCACTAACCTGGTCTTGAAACGTTAATTTAAAGCTGATATCTCAACCCATTTATCCCAACGTAAAACACATTTCAAACCGTAACATTCAAATCTGACCATAATTTGAAACCTGAGAAATTGAATAAACTTTAACCTGGTCTTGAAACCTTCATTCACCTGAATTCATAGATGAGAATTCGTTCCAATAATCCCAAAGTAAAATACATGTCAAGCCCTAATAAATCCTAAATATTTGCAATATTTAAAACTCTTATCTTGGAACCTTAATTCATAAGTTCAATACTATCTTAAAACCATAACCCTTGATTTGAAAACAAAACTTGTACTAGTGGATGAAATTGGACCATAACCTGGTCTCTAAACTACAATTGATGCCATCACTGGCAAACCATACCACGGGCCAATGTCAACATCAGCACTAAAGCTTTGTTTTTTTGAAACCTTGACACTATTTTGAATCTCCTTATCCCTTCTTTAAAACAAACTCTGACCTGAAATTAAAATTCAATTCTATCCCATTTTCAAAAGACTAATTCAAATTCAAAACGCTTCTCTTGGGACCTTCACTTGAAACTTTTGTGTGATCTTTAAACCCGTATACATTATTTTAAGCACAACTCGGACCAGTCTATAAATTTCAATATTTATATGGTTTCTAAACTGCCATTCAAAAACCCAATTTGACACAAAACCGTAATGGCAAACCTTACCAAGGCATGATGATCATTTCAGGGCTATTTAAAAGCCCTCAGATTTAACGCCCTTGTTTTGGAACATTCATTTGAAACCTCAATTCTTTTTTGAAACAATAATTTTGCCTAAACTTCAATTCTAACCTGGTCTTGAAACCTCAATTCAAAACTGGAATTTGTAAACATTAATCCAAAAGTAAAATATAATTCAAATCCTAATACAACCTAAAAAAGCTCAATATTTCAAACTTTACCACTAACTTCAACCGCTTAATCTCTAATTTGTAGCTCAAACTCAAAACAGTGCCTAAATTTCAATTCTAACCTGATATCTAAACTGGGATTGTTAAACCTATTTTGACTCGAAACCCTACTGGCAAACCTTACCACGACCCGACGCTAGCATCAGCGCAAAAACTTTGTTTTTGTGTCTTTGATTTTTTTTTTTAGCCGGCAAGCGTAAAACAGCCGGCGGCGGCAGATGGTCGCCGGTTCGACTTCCAGCTTTCAATGTCGCCGCGTTCTTCAGGTAATGACTCACCTCGGTCCGGCGCTCAATTTTTTTATTGGTGAAGGACATTGGCTTTTATCTTGCGTGATCAGGCGCGAAGGCCTTTTGCCCGTATGAAAAGAGCCGCGAAAAAGATATCGTGGTGTTGTCTTTTTTTGTGGTGACCAATAGTTCATCCGCTGCTCGTTTTCATTACTGTAAATTCAAAACGGAGACATATATTAAATGGTACTAACCTTGACAGCATGAGTTATATATTCTTGAAGCCGTGATTTAAAAGTATATCCTAACTCAAAACCCTTTTATCGGAAACTGTCACATTCTCCTGTCTTCGCAAAATATCCGAGATCCCCGTTTCGATCCTGAACCCATGTGACTGTATTTGGACTGTAAAAAACGTACTACTGTACATTTTTATTAAAATGTACCTGTCTTGAAGCTATCATTTAAAAAATATATGTATACTAAAAAAAAAGAACCCACCCAGAAAGTGTTTATTTTTTTTCTGAAACCGTAACTAGAAAAAAGTCAGAGATTATCCTTGACGTTTGCGACTGCCCTTGTACCACTGTATTAAAATGTACTATCATAAGTTGATGCGGCAGGGGTAAACCATTGAAACCTGTCGGGCCCTGCTGTTGAACAGAAGAGTGTGTTGTGTCACCCTGACCCGAGTGACATGGCCGCTTTCTTGTGTCCCGTTTCATCTGGAGGGACGAAAGCATGACCAACTTGGGTGCCGAGGTGCTAAACTTGTTTGGGTGTTGGGGCATTTGGGTTGGCCATGTTCCAAAAATTGGGTGTTTTTTGCTACTTTTTCCCCTTTTTTAATTTTCTTTAGTTTTTTATGTGTTGTTTTTGCTGTTGGTCACCCCTCTCGAGGGATAGATAGATAGATAGATAGATAGATAGATAGATAGATAGATAGATAGATAGATAGATAGATAGATAGATAGATAGATAGATAGATAGATAGATAGATAGATAGATAGATAGATAGATAGATAGATAGATAGATAGATAGATAGATAGATAGATAGATAGATAGATAGATAGATAGATAGATAGATAGATAGATAGATAGATAGATAGATAGATAGATAGATAGATAGATAGATAGATAGATAGATAGATAGATAGATAGATAGATAGATAGATAGATAGATAGATAGATAGATAGATAGATAGATAGATAGATAGATAGATAGATAGATAGATAGATAGATAGATAGATAGATAGATAGATAGATAGATAGATAGATAGATAGATAGATAGATAAAAGCCCAACTGAAGATGTTTTCAGGTTATTACAGCATATTCAGTGTTCTTTTTACAAAAACTGAATTCCCATCTGGGCATGAAGGCAACTACTGAAAAGATGAGCCTAAAATTATTTTGGGGTACATCATATAAAATCAGATTTCGAAGCTCCCACCACCCATTCGATCTGAAAACATTTGAAGGGTACTGTCACCACCGATTCCAATAGTGGACCCAAATGCGTAACTTTTAACACGATGCTTTATCGGGGGATCGGGGAAGTCAGGGCGAGAGGAAAAAAAAACGTGATATGGTGCTCGCTGGGCAGGCGGAGCGGGCATCCCTCGCGAACGAAGCGTGGTCGGAGATCAAAACAAGTCGGGCAGCCGGGACGGGAGACGGAGCGTGGATTGGAGATCGGAACAGGTCGGGCAGCTGGGATGGGAGACAGAGCGTGGATTGGAAATTGTAACAAGTCGGGCAGCTGGGATGGGAGACGGAGCCGTGCAGCCGGGACAGGAGCCAGAGCGTGGATCGGGGATCGGAACAAGTCAGGTAATCGGAGACGATCGGGAAACCAGGGACAGGGGGTCGATGTAGGATACAGGACAGTTTGGGAACAGAACAGGAGCTAGAGTCAAAAATACTTGCCTTGCAAGTGTGGAGGTTCCCTGACAGACTGACCAGGAGTGAATGAGAGTGACGTGCTTAAATAGGAGGAGGACTAATTAGGGAATGAGTGGCAGCTGGGGCTGAATGAGTGGGCGCAGGTAAGGGCAATTGGCAAATCATGACAGGTACGTTGTACAAAATATTGGTTTCTAGTTGAGGTCAAACACACCCTCCAAAAAGAAAAGACAAAATGTTTTTAGGGTACATCGTGAACAAAATCATAATACCCCACGTGCGAACGAACGCACCCGCCAAAAAAGAAGAGCTAAAAAATGGTTTAGGGTACATAGTACAAAATCTGTCAGGGATCGAACATGCCCACCAAAAAGCCAAGAGGAAAACAAAAATTACGGATCATTGCAATCAATTGGAATATATTGCCCAGAATCAAATGCATCCACCAAAGAAGCCAATCTGAAAAAGTATAACCCTTGAATTTTTCCCTTTTGGACAGTTTGTTAGGTGAAGGAGGAAAAGAGCATGGAGCATCAAGATTTCTGGGGAACCTTTACTCCCAAGAACCTGATACAGCAAACGAGACCTGATCGAGTTCACTCCTATGCATAAAAAAACATCACCATTTATTGCCGATATAGGTTATAACACCTTAATATTCCTGTAACATGTGTTTATAATCCCAATCCAAGATGTACCTATTGTAAATTGAATGCTGTTCTTGAAAAGTTTGCAGAATATGGATGGTTTTGGTCTCTTTGAAAGGTTTTCCCCCAAACGGAAACAATCACTGCGAGTGCTACTAACATTGAGTAATATGAGTTGGAACAGACAGAAATATAAGGTTTTTAGCGCTTTGGGAAGTCTTCATTGACTTGAAAAGCGCTCTATAAATGAAGATCATTTCATTTCATTCTCACTTGATTATTTTTTTTTTCTGCAATCATATGCCTGCATATGACTGTAACATGGGCATATTAGCTGGAAAATTGGTGTGACAATAGACTGAAGCCTTACCTGGTACTTTGTCCAATCTGATCTGTAAAAAAACATAATATTTTACACATTTTTCTAAGGGCAGGTCAGGAGACGACCAGTATACAGCTATAAAACCTTTGCCACTTTGCACTTTAGCTTGGCCAATTGTTTAGACATTTTAAAAGAGTTGTTGATGTTTGCCTACTATTTCTAAAAGTCAATCAATGATTGTGCACACTTGCACATAATAATGGTGTGTAAAAATATGATCTAGAGTAGCGTTACACTCGTTTATTTTGGGGTGTAATTTGAATACCTTCCGAATATCTGCCCATTTAAAAGCAAAGCTGAAAAAGTATTTCAGAGAGTTTGTAATATATTGGAATATCTCGTCTGGGATCAAATCCATCTACCAAAAAAGCCAATCTGAAAAAGTAAAACAGTTAACATTTTCCCTTTCGGACGAAGCTTGTTACGTCTCAGAGGAAAAGAGCAGATAGCATCAAGCTTTACCGATACTCCAAAAAAAACGGTCTACTAGACGAGACCTGATCGAGGTTAATTCTCCGAGGAAAAACTGCCACCATCGATTGTCGTTACTGGTTATAACCGTGTCACGGACGCCCGCCGTTTGATAAACAATCTAACAAGACCGAAGGGACTACAAAAAAAAAACGGCAGAGACTTTCCCTAGAAAATAATTTCCCTATCGGATGGAAAACGAGGACTGAAAATGCTAATCACGCACTTGAAAAAGAAAATTTGGGCTTTTGAATTAATAACATATTTTTTTTCCTGCTTTAAGATGACTTTGCCAGAAATTTGCATACATATCTGATTTGATTTGCATTCCTGTGATCCGGAGAATGTATTATCTGCTCGACGATTCAGCATCTCTTATCTGGAGCGCTCCCAATCAATGGCGAGCGCCGCTGAATATGGATTAAGGATGCTGATTTCAGGCCGCTCAACTTACGTGAACTGCTTTCGCCTTGGACAGTTTTCTTCCGGTTGCATTAGGGCTCGAGACCCTTCTTTTGGTGCCTGGGATAGTACTTCAGGAACTATCAGGAAATCCGTAACATCTCGAGAATATCCGAGGTTCATTTTGAGTTCTAAGATAACAACAACTACTGAGTCATAGTCAAAAAACGGTCAGAGTTATAAATTAATAACACTCAATGAGTTATAAACTAGGAATAATTATTATGATATTATTCTAAAAACTATCAGCAAGTTACAATATATAATAACATTGATCAGGGAGTTATAAGCTAAACACGTTCAATAAATTATAAAGTTACAACGCTCAATGTTATGTTATGAATAAACAATGATCAATCAGTTAAAAGCTAGCAAAGATTAATATGTAACAAGGTAACAATGATCAATTGTTGTAAACTAAAAACTATCAATGGTTTATAAATGTGACAACAATGAATGAATTACGAAGTAACAATGATTAAAATGTTATGAACTAACAACCATCAACATGTTATATACGTTATCAAAAATGTATAACCTATCAAACGATCTACGAAATGCGTACTAACATTAAAAGTTTAAAAACTAACAAAGTTCAACAAATTACAATAAAACTACGCTCAATGAGTGAACTAACAATGATCAATGAGTTATAAGCTGGTAAAGAACAGGTCAAGTCAAAATGACCACAATCAATGAGTGATAAACTGAGTTATAGACAACTATACCGTAAATTCCGGACTATAAGCCGCTACTTTTTTCCTAAACTTTCAACCCTGCGGCTTATTCAGTGATGCGGCCAATTTATGTAATTTTTCTAACGGCCGCTAGCGGCGCTCGAGTACAAAAGGTAAGATTTAGACTGCAACTTCTTAGCTTGTGCACAAATTAAATTAGCGTAGACGTATCCTCATCATGCTAATTGCAACAAAAAAGGCACATGACGCAATCTTCAAGTTAAACGCAATCGAGCAGTCCGGTATAGAAGAAAACTTTACCTTGCTGAGCGCGATGCAAGCGTGTTCTTTGATTAGGGAGCGTGGGACGACGTCTATATGACAAAGTCTCTTTCCCATACTGAAGGAAGACGTCTTTGGTGACGTCGGTTATAGGGAGGAAGATAAGAATGGTTAACCGTGCTTATTTTAAGTATGGTATGTTTTTTAACGGAGCTGTTTACTGAGTTGAGAGCGTGTTGCTAGTAGCGTTTTGCTACCCTTCACAGGCACGGTTTAGGATGAAAGTTATAATATTATTATTAAAGCTTTGAAAACTCCCTCGGTGTACCGTCTTTCTTTGTAAATATTTGTAACCATGTATAATATGTATTTGCAACCGTATATTTTTGTAATGTATTTATTTTAGAAACTTATTCTGATATGTTTTGTACGAGCAAATGAGAAAGAAGGGGCGGGGCAAACGCGGGCTGACGGGAAGTGGAGTAAAGGTGAGACGTGTTTGTGGAGGTGGCCGACAATAGTGGATATATATTTTTCCCACCCTTACCTTTGGAAATTTTTTCCTTGGATTACTTTCAACGGGCACCTGGACTCTGCAGGTCTGCAACAAATTTTAAGTACCAGTATTATTTTCCGTTCAATTTGTCGGCTGTGCTCTTTGAACTTAATCGGGTATTGGTTAATTTCGTGTTTTAATTGCGTTTTTTCAATGTGGGCGCATGCAGCTAATATACAGGTGCGGCTTGTGTATGTACAAAATCGGTTTTCCACCCGGAATGTGGTGGGTGCGGCTTATAATCAGGTGCGCTAATAGTCCGGAATTTACGGTAATTCATAAACATAACAACAATCAACCCCCCAAAATAATAAGAATGATCAAAGAGTTAACAACGATAAGTAAGTTATAAGTTAACAATGATCAAAGCGTTAGAAACGATCAAAAATCGAGCTATAACCTAACAAGCTACAATCTAACAACAATTGAGTTACCAGCTAAAGATGATCAAGTTACAAACGATGATCAACGAGTCACGAGCCAACTATAAATGACGTATAAGCAAACCATGATCACCAATTCATAAACTAACAACAATCAACAAAGATCACCAACATATAAATTAACAACGGTAAACAAGTCATTATCTAACAACAATCAATTCAAAAGTTTAATTGATTAAACGTTGATGATATTTTGGAATAAAAGGAAATAAACATTTTTGTGGGCTGGGT
This sequence comes from Urocampus carinirostris, assembly GCF_059441175.1. Classification (NCBI taxonomy): domain Eukaryota; kingdom Metazoa; phylum Chordata; class Actinopteri; order Syngnathiformes; family Syngnathidae; genus Urocampus; species Urocampus carinirostris. Next base: position 7,962,729 of record NC_142366.1, on the reverse strand, counting down.
CAAAGCGACTTCCCGGCCTGAAAGATATACAGCACTAGGTGCAACCGTATTTGGAATTATAATTCTGGATTTTAGACATTATTTCCTTGTTGGTAGTCGACTTTCCGACCGATTCTCGAGGCGATAATCGTCTCGGTGGGTGTGAAAAATCTAGCGTTTCTCTGACAAAAGGCAGAAAGGATATCTCAGCGGCTGATTTATGACGGCAGAGTCGGGAGGATCTCGGACAAGATAGCTTCCATTTCTCGCCCCGTTGTCGGCCTTTTTTCGCGCTGACTGATGGAGGCTGCCAGCACTGAAAAGCAATGAGGACCTGGCAGATTTATGACGCTTTTTTGCCACTACGTTAAATATAGACTTTGAAACATGGTGCACGCAAAGAAAAGCTCCCAGAGCCTTATCGGGTGGCAGAGGTGCTACCGAGTACCGACGGCATCGTTTATTGTTACGGGCCAATCCACAAAATACTGAGATGAAACTGAAATTCGCAGAGGTTGAGGCAAAAAAAAACACGAAAAGGAAAAATCAGACTCGGGAAAAGTGGCTCAAACTTGACGGTCGTCACTGGTGTGATTTGTTTGATTTTGCCTAAAAGTGCTGAAACACTCACTCAAAACAATCATGAAAATAACAATAGACGATACTGTTATTTTGTAAATAGCTCACTTGCTGAAAAGATTTGGGTACCGCTGCTTTAAACTTTGATGAATTGCTCTGAAAATGATCAACTGTTAGATTGCTCTTAAAATAATTGTACAAATTAGATTTTTTTCAGCGATTTTTTTGAGTAGCTATGTCACGATTACTCATTGCACTCACCTGTGCCCGCTCGTTTGGCGCCAGCTGCTGCTCGTTGCCTCGTCACCTCCTATTTAAACTCATTACTCCAGTCACTCCTAGTCAGTCCGTCAGCAAAGCTCTGCATATTCAAGGCAAGCACTTTGTCTCTGGCACCCGTCGGTCCCGTCTTTATCCGTATCCTAGTCTTCTGTTCCTGATTTCCCGTTTGTCTCTGGCTTTTGACCCGTTTGTGTCCATTTGACCACGCTCTGATATCCCCCTGCGGCTAACGACCGTTTTATGACCACCGACCACGCTCTGATGTCCTGCTCCGCCTATCGACCCGTTTTGCCCATTTGACCACGCACCGATCTCCTGCTCTGGCAAATCCACTTCCGCATTCCGATTACGCTCCGATCCCGTGAGCTGCTTGCTCCCCCTGTCCAGCGAGCACCGGATCGCAGGCGTTTTTTTCCTTGATATCCCAATGGATTTTGTGTGAAACGTTACGCGTTTAATTCTACTATTTTTCTGGTTCTGACAAGCTTGCATTCTGAAAAAGGTTAAGCACAGCTGCTTTAAACTTAACAGAATAGCTCTAAAAAATGTTGAATCACTCTTAAAACAATTGCACAAATTAAATACTTTCAGGTGATTTTTTTAAATAGCTTGAATGCTGAAAAAGGTTGAGCACTGCTGCTTTAAACTCAAATGAATAGCCCGAAAAATAGGGAAATATTAAATAATTCATACAGTGTTCTCATTTGCCTGCGTCCCTGCGTCCTAGACGCATCATTTTTGCTGGGGACGCATCGTGTCAAATAAACGTGCCATTATTACCTGATTACTTTTTTTAACAAAGATTTACCGCATTCCAAACTTTTCGTCTGGCAGATCCGCCATTGTTGTTTTGGTCTTGTGGTTCGAGTTTTCGTCTGCATGCCGATCTCGGCGCTTTGAGATTACGTCATTGTTGTGGTGGTTGTCGTCGAGGGAAGTTGAAACTCAACACAAAATTGGTAATTTCTTCAGTGTCAGTAATAAGTCGAACCGTAATGCAGAAAGTGATAACAACGGCAATAATTCCGGCACGAAGAAACGGCGGAGAAATTCATACCTGTCAACGTGTATGTTTTTGCCGTACAAAGTACGTTTATTAAGCATTTAAAGACGTGTACGACGTACAAGAAAATCCGTACGGAAAACCGCAAATTTGTCAATGATGGGTACATCGTACACCGACTATCACGAAACGGCAAATCAATATAGTCAAACGCGTTCGAGTTGTGTAGTGAAAGGAAGTCCGTCTTTTTTCAGAGAACCGGCTTTTTCAGCTCAACTCATTAAAGTGAGCCGGCTCTCAAACGGCTCACTTGCTTTGATGATCGATATTACGAATTATGTTGTATAAAGATGTTAAGAAAAAAAGAAAGTAGAAAAGTAGAAAATGAAAAAAAGACAGGTTTGTGGTTATCCCTTTAATCTGTATATTACAAACAATAATTTGAGAGTTTGAATAAGAAAATGTATTATGTTACTAAATTATATTGCATGTATTTTTTCCTTCTACGGTGAACGTCCAAGCGACTTAATTTTTAAACCTTTTTTATAATAAACCTCATTCATGTCAAGCAACTCAGTATCCCACAACAAAATGTTAATCAACAATATATATGATATAACACATGTACAATATAACATGTTAAACTACAGAAAAAAACACGTTTGAAAAAAATATGGTGTACGATTATTGTGTAAGGGCATGGAGCCCTGAAGCTTGACAGGTATGGAAATTATTTGAAAGATCGCGGAGGCAAGGAAAACACGTGTGTTCAAGCGAACGATTCGACGAAAGAAATTAAACAAAAGAATACTCCTAGCAAGAAAAGGACTTTTCTGCCAAAATGGACAAAATTATATTCCTGGTTACGCTATGAGGAGGATGATAATGGATTGAACCTTGAGAAGGCATTACAACTGTGGCGGGACAGCAAACCACGAAGAATTTATGAAATGAAAAATCTGAAGTGATAACTGCTTTGTATTACCAATTGAATGATGATTAAAAGTGAATGAAAATATGGATTAATATAATTATTTCAGCAAGATTATTTTGTATACTGTACAATATTGTTGTGAACTGAAAAATCTTGAAGTGATAACTGATTTGTATTACCAATAAACTGTGATGATTAAAACTAAATGAATATATAGATTTTTATGATATATTTGTCACCGATTTACAATTTCAACCTCCATAATACTACATTCTGGGGACCCATAGATCTCTGTTGGGACCCATAGATTTTTGAGCATGCGAGTCCCTGGGACCCATCACTTTTCAGAGGTAAAATGAACACTGCTCATATTAAAAAGAAACTGTTGATAGGTTGATAAGTATTTCCCATGCTTAAAAGTGTAAACAACCTTGCTAGGAACTCTAAAAAGTACTTTGCTTCACCTGTAAGTAGTTGTGCTTCAAGCAGAGTTTGAAAACGCTCTAAAATCAATTATAAATAGCTCACATAATAAAAAAGTATGAAGACGTATGAACATAACTGTTCTCGAAAAAGAGCCCAAAAACTGCTGAATTGCTCTTCAATAAACCTTAGAAATAAAACTTCCCGGCCGGAAACATTCTTGACACACGCTAAAATATCTCTGAACACATAACGGCCGCTCGCTAGCTCAGTGACTCACCGATTTGTGCCGAGTCATCGATACCCAAGACACAATGTCGCCAATTATTCCGATGCCTGCCAACATCGGAATTTTCGGTTCCCCCGAGCCATGTTTCGGATTCTGATCAGTCTTTGATATGCGGAACTCCACCTTGCATTATTTATCGAGACCGAGCGAGACGCGCGAGCGAGATGAGCGAGCGTCCTCCTCTTCAATCCGGTCTCTTTCACCCCCTGTCCTGACCTGCCGTTTCTAGACTCTGGTTTTAAATAATTCCTTGTGTTATAGCCGAGATAACTACGATGGCGTTCTTGGAAGTAATAAGTGCCGGTTGAGATTTTCATCGGGAAATGGAGACTGACCGCCAGCATTGAAGTGTCTTTTTGGCTGGAGGACAGGAAAAAAAACTACTGTTAAAACAATTTTTTTGTTGTTATTTTTTTTTTCTATGTATGCCAAAGTCAGAGATAATGGCTACTTTGTTTGATTCGGCTTCTTTGAAGGTTTCAAATTCCAAAAAGAGATCCGTAAACAGAGATGAGTACTGACCTTGGTGTCCTTGTTGGGCATTATTTAGGTTCCCTGCTGTTGTCCAATGGCTAAACTTTTCATGAACTGATGGTTTTTTGGAAATGTCCCATACCCTTTATTTTTTTGCCACATTCTATGAAACTTTGTAGAAAAATATATGTTCGTTCTTTAATGTTTCTGAACTCTCCTCTTAATAAGCGCGGTTATCTAGAAGGCGTTGAGACACCTGGAAATCTCCCTGGTGGAGTGTCCCAGGTTTATAACCCAGAGGACAACCTAGGACTGTTGTGGTAAATACACTTGCATTTGTAGAATAGATTTGCATACATGTAGAAATTTAGAAAGACTTGCTTACAGTTGTGGGAAAAGGTCGGGTTGACATCGTTTCGGGAAACTCTTGGCAGACAATTAAGTTTCCTTGAAGATACTCTTGGCAGACAATTAAGTTTCCTTGAAGATAGCGTGCAAGGGACGGGACGCTCTGAACAAACTGACCTCAGTTTGTTTGGAAGAACTATCTCCTTGTGGGGAGACAATCGAGAAAAACAAAATTCCTAACTTGATACGTGATACAGGACCGCCTTTTGGGGTGTACTCAATTGAAGCTTTAAAAACATTGTCATGTTCCCAGCTCTCTGAGAAAACTTCATTGACGCATCAATAAAGTTGTATCTCCCTCCTACGAAGCTGGCTTCTGTCCATTTTCCTTATCCACATATGAGAAGACTTTTCTCTCGATTACCGAACCTGCAATTTCCCCAATAGGACAGGCCAAAGACGATATCTCTCAGTTGGCCTAGGTAGATCTCATGATCAAGTGAGGAATAAACTTTGATACACTGTCTCTATGCTGGCCCTAGGAACTCCTTAAGCTACGTGAAGGACAAATAAGTTTCTTTTACCAGGATGTCGGGATTTGGTTTAGAAGTTTTGTCATGAATTAGAGATTCAGAGACTTGGATAACTTCTTGGTAAGGAGAGCACATGCTAGAGAGAAAATGCATTTTGCTGGACTAAAAACTCAGCAAGATCAAGTGGAGGAAAAAAAGTTTCTTCTGCAGGGTGTCCAGATTTCCTCTTATAGGTAAGATAATAAGTTCAGATTTGTGAGGGTCTCGGCGATCTGGACAACTCCCTGATGATGTTTTCAAGGCAGAACACCCTGAAGATAATTCAAAACACTGTGGCAACTTGGGGAATCAAAGGTCGGTTTTACACTTGGACACACCACCAAGAGACTGTTTTCTAGGTTTGAGCAGAGAGGAGTTTATCAACCAATAAAAACGATCCAAGGAATTAGAGGGCGAGGTCCAAGAATACTAATTATTCTACAAATGAAGACTGAAGGTGGGTTTTCTGTAGTTGGTGGAGCTTTTACTGAGGGACTGCACGGGTCCTTTAGTCTTCCCTTCCGGGGGCAAGAACACCTGACGCAGAAAGAATGAACAGTTAGTAAGTAAACTAAGGAAGTCTTCCAGTGCTCACAAAAGCCAGTCTTCAGCCTTGTCTTCGGCCAAAATAAATATAAAAAAAACTTCCTCTTCTTACTTCAGAAAAAAGTTTTGGCCAGTGGCCGCTTACCTCAGAAGCATGGAGGGACTGGTGCATTTGCTTCAAAAGCCTGTTCATCTCCCTTTTTCTATGGAAAGCTGCCATTAAATGCTGCTCCCTGGGCAATTAGTGGATTGGTCTCCTGTGTGACCACACCTAGGAGCCAATTGATCGCAGGGCATGTACTGGGAGGTAGCAGTGGTTTACGACCTCGCCCAATAAAAATGTTGTGTCCAGCCTGCCCTATCAGACGGGACTTTGGGTTGTCACAACATGCGTTTGACTTCTCGAGATCAAGTGGAGGAAATATCGTTATCTCCTGTGCGATGTCCGGACTGTCTCCCTTAGGGGTAGGGTGATAATTTGTTCATCCGGGGAAGGACTGCCCTTTCATGTTCATGAAGCCTAGTTGAATTGGCTTGGGCATGTGGTTTGGGTGCCTTTCGGACAACTCCCTGGTGAGGAGTTTCAGGCAACAGAATAGAGGACAATTTGGGACACCAAATGAGCAGATGTTATTGAAACTTAGTTCCACAACTGCACCAGTAACTTTTTAAAGAATGAGTTTGTCAAAAAACTTTCCTCAAACTCATATTGTTGGTATATGATATAATGAAATTGTATGTTTAACTTTCACTTCAGTGTTGTAACTGTCTCCTTCTGTTTCTGACTGGATAATAGTTTGCTTATCTGTTCCCACGTCCTGTTAACCCTAATAAAAAGAGACAAATGAGGCGGCTGAGGCCATTCTACGCCAGCATCATCCTCCAAGGCGGGTCCGACTTTGTTCTTCAAAGCTGACTTCCCCTCCCCTCTGCCGATTGATGGACGGACACGCCATCGGCAGTCGCTTATCCAGCAGGTAGGACGACCCAAAACGTCCTTTATCGTGTCCTGTCAAGGATTTGAACTCTGGCGGTGAAGGCGTTTCTCCCCACGCCAACACGATCGATTCAGCTGCTGATTTGGTCAGCAATTATGACCTCGCCGCTAATCCATCCCGTCCCCTGGGATGGCACACGAACAGAGTGTTGATACACTAAAGTCGGTTATCAGTGAGGCTGAGGGATCATGGGAAAGTTTAGAAGAGACCCAATGGTGTCGTCAGGGACAAGCGCTATTGGCGGCTGTCGATGTCTCCTGACTGTGATCGGACAGATTAAAAGAATGGAATTAAAGAGGGTCCGCCCTCTTTGATGACTTTTTTATTGGCCCGTCTTGATTTCAACCTTGATAGATTGTTAAAAGACTTTAGCCTTGTCTCATGTCCTTCCCTATAATGTCTCAACATGTCCCACTTCAGGTACAATTTGAAAACACAAATTCAAAATGAAGAACATTAGGAATAGTACATACTCTGCGAACACATTAACATTAGTGAATGGTCATGAATCACTTCTTCTGTTCATTTGAGCATAGCCAATTTGCATGCCGTTAATCGAATAATCGGAAACAATTGTAAGAGGGGGTGGCGGGAAATGACCCTAGATACTGCAAGGTGATTGCCGGTTACGATTCTGAGAAGGAAGTGACTGATCCCATAGGATTATGATATTCAGAAAAGACTGGTTTTGATAGAACCCGTTTTATTTTTAGAGGTTGTGTATCTGCTTTGTCTGGAATCTAAGAAGGGGTCGCAGCATGCTTCAACCTTCTGAAACTTTTTTGGTGGTTACGATTTAGAGAAGTAACGACTGTTTCTGATTGTGGATCGTTAAGTCACTGTTTTACTTCCCCTTTGCACAAGTTTTTGGGGACCCATTATTATGAGCAGAAAAGGGATATAAAACCCACAACATGGCAATAAAATGAGATGTGGTCCATCTCCAATGTGCATTTTAGCATTCCACTGTTAAGGCGTGTAATTGATCCTCTGTTTTCTTTTCTTCCTTCTTTTTAGCATTAGGCAAAGACTTACTACCCATTGGAAAACAGGTCCATAACCAAATTTGGGTCCCGACTTACCAGTTGAGAAACACTATTTTATATGACTAAGAGATAACAGCTGGGCTATTTTTTCCCCCAACAGTTACTGTACACAAATAATGTCACTATTAATCCCATTGCCATGGAAACGACTATTACCGTTTGAAGCCGGTGTGTTTTTTTTTCCTGCCATTGTTTGCTGTTTTTCAAAGGTTTTTGCACCCATTTTTTTCCCAATCCATTTTTGCGTCTTGGAGGAAAAATAGAAGTGGGGTGGGCAGGTTTTGAAAGGAGAGGGCATTTGCTGGAATAAATCTATTCATTAAGGAAGGATGGGGGCGGGTTCAGTCGTGCTGCTTTCAAGTGCCAGGACTCCTTATAAATATACATTCAACAAACCGAGAAAAAAAAGGAGCGGTAACCTCTTTAACAATGAACTTGTGTATCATTATCACTTTAATAAACAACTCGTGCTGCTAAGTTGGCGCATGGCCTTGTTAGCAAAGCAAGGCATTATTATTAATACATGTTAATTCATGCTTTGTTTATTTGACTTGGGAACCCTTCCCGGCGCTGTTTCGTCACAACAGCAACCGTAGAGTCGAAGCGGCCAAAAATACCCGAGGTCCCTGAATCCCTCGTCTGACTTGGGCCCAGAGGTGGGGGAGGAGGGGCGCCGAAGCGCTAATACAACCTAAAGAATGTACAGTACCTAGCAAAAGTAGTGAACCTCCTATAAAAAAATAAAAACCTAATTTCATATTGTCACATTTCGGGCTTAATACGAAAAAAACAGAAAATATTTCCTAAGAATCAGCATGTTATATTATGTTTACAAAAGAAAAGGAAAGAAAAGTAGGCATTGCAAAAATTATGCGCCCTAGTTTTCTTAGCTCAGCTAACTGAGCCTTGAAATTCCCTGATGACTTCTGAGGGATCCAATGTCAACCTAAACGACTAATGATGACTGAGTGCACCTTTGTGCCATTAGGTCTCAGTTTAAATGCACCTGCTCTGTGATGGGCTCAGAGAAGCAGACACCGGAGAAAAGACAGTATTATGAAGACCAGAGAACACACCAGGCAGGTCCCGAATAGAGTTGTGGAAAAGTTTAAAGCAGGAATGAGATACAAGGAGTTTGCACGATATTGACACATATACCGGAGCACTTTACACGCATTTTATCAAAATGGAGGGAGCAAGAAAAGACTGCAAACCTACCAAGACCTGGCCGTCTCTCGTAACTTTCAGCCTTATCAAGGTGAAAACTAATAAGAAGACAAATCAAGAAGCCCAGGATCACATTGGATGCCCTGCAGGCATGCACAGCTGAGCTGGGACCATCTTTGCATAAGACAACTATTACTCATACTCTGTATGAATCTGCCTGTTGTGGAAAAGTGTCAAGAAGAAAGCTTTTACTGTTGTGGTCAAATGAGACCAACATTGAACCTTTGGGGATGAATGCATACAGTTGAGTTTTGCGCAAGAGTAACACTGCACATCATCCTGAAAACACCATCCACACTGTCAAAATGGTGGTGGCAGCATCATGGTCTGGAGTGTCTTTTCTTCAGCAGTAACTCGGAAGATAGAGTTAATTGGAAGGTAGATGGGGCCAAATAAAGGGAGTTTACGGAAGAAAATCTTTTTGTAGTCCAAAAGACACCGGAGAATGACCTGCAGGTTCATCATCTTACAGTAAAACAACCCTGAACATAAAAAAATCTAGAATAGAATGGCTTAAAACTAACAATTTTAAGGTTTTTTTCTGGCCAAGCCAAAGTCCAAACCTCAATTCTATAAAGCCTTTGTAAATGTAATGACGAATGCTTCACACAAACGATCACCACCAAACCTTAAAGAACTTAAGCTGTTTTGTAAAGATGAATGGGAAAACATTTCTGGATCAAGATGTGCATAACTTCTAGGGACAAACCCAAAAATGCCAGTGGGTTTGAAAGCAGCAACGGGAGGTGATGCCAAAAGCATTGAATCAAAGGGGAGCCAGTTTACTTTTAAGTTTTTTGGTTAACACTCTTTAATGTTAGATTAATCTGGTTTCCATTGTTGGGAATTAATTACCAAAATGTACCGTTTACCAAATTGTTCACATTAGTTATTTGACTCCATTAACCAAACACAACCTACATTCACAATTCAACCATTTATATGCGCTCGTTTCTTGAGGGAAAAATGATCAGGAAGCCGACATTTCCACATAACACATATTTATTTTCCCTAACAATTTAACTAAGTGAACTCCATCTAAGATGGCAGAAGTGACGTGGGCGTCTGTAGGAAGCCCTCTTCTGAAGTCCTTTAGCTTTCTCCTATTGGCCATCTTCTCCCCGCATAACGGCTCCTCCCATGGGTGTGCCAAGGAAGCCCAACGTGGGCTTCACAATCTCATAGATGAACGTCATGATGTCTGGGGTCCTCAAAACAACATCGAGCCTTTCTGTGTCATCGGGGCCTTTTTATCAGCAGTGCATCCCGTTCCTGCCGTTCCTGTAAACAACATCTTCCACCAGCCTGCCCTGACCTTGTACTACAGCCCAGTTAGTGAATATATTTTGCATTAAAAGTAATTTGTATTCAATCATATAATATCCTTTATAGTCAAATGTATAAAATCCTTCACCATTTATGATTGTGTTTCACGTGTTATTGATTATTAGAAAATATTTGTATACTTTTGAAACTTGAAATATGGCAATACGTCAAAACGTTTTAAGGGGGGGGCAATACTTTTGCAAGGCACGTAAAGACAAATGAACCACTTAATCAAACAAATCGACCTGAATAATGGAACAAGCGGCTATGGGAAGTGGCGTCACCTGGCCGGTAGAGACAAATTGTGCTCGTCTATGGAGAGTGATGTGGGCTAGAAGTGTTCGGCGGATGTCGAAAAGAACTCATAGCGTTTATGGGCGAAGAATAGACATCACAAGGTCGGCCTCCAAGGTGAAGCATCGTCCGCCATCACTCACCCTTTGCTGTCGGCTATTATCATTCACGCCGATTATTTGCCGGGGATGAGAAATCTCGTGCAATAAGTCGCTTTCATGCATATGAAAGCGCACCTGAGACGCCGGCGCAGAAATCCAGACTGCCAGATTGACTCATACAACATGGAAATGCATCACAAGGTTATAAGTCTAGCAACGAGCACTTTGTTATGTACCTTCCGTGTCTGAGTTTGTCGTGCAAACCTATATGAAATGTGTCAAAAGAAAAAAACAAACAAATTGAAGCTAGTCTTTTAAATTTTCATCAATAGTTTTTTTCATAGTAATTAGAACATTTCAACGTGTAACAAAATACATCAAGCAGTAAAGAATCGTAAATATATAAAAGGGTTATTCTTTGTTTACAGCAACATTTAGTTGTCATGATTTTTGAAAAAAAAGAATCCTATAATTCACGTTTTTATGATTTCATGACAAAACTAATATGTTAAACATTAAGAAATACACAGTGGTCAAAGTCAGAGATGGATACAATTATAATTATAGCTGGTTTTGTTAAACTGTGTCCCCGAATGTTTTCCATCTTGTCATTTCCTAACCAATATTTAAAAAAATGTTTTGTTCATAAACACTTACTGTACGTCTATACTCTATGAAGTTAAGATTAGTTTTCTTGTATGAATAATATAGATTATTATTATTTTTATTATTTGGGGGCACGACAGCTGAGTGGTTAGCGCCTCCGCGGCACAGTTCTGAGGCCATGCGTTCAAATCAAGCTGCCAGCCTTCCTGTGCGGAGTTTTCATGTTCTCCCTGTGCTTGTCTGGGTTACCTGCAGTTAGTCCGATCAGCCCCCACCTCCCAACCATTCCAAAAAACATGCTAGTCAGGTTAAATACCCGGTCCAAATTGTCCCTTGGATTGAGTGAGCGAGTGTGTTATCTGTCTATGTGTGCCCTGCGACTGTCTGGCAACCAGTTCTCCTGCCCCCTGCCCGAAGATAGCTGAGATGGGCTCCATCACCCCTCGGCCCTACTGATGACAAGCAGTGAAGATAATGGACGGATGGTTATTATTATTAAGATTATTATTATTACTGTCCATCCATCCATTATCTTCCGCTTATCCAGGGTCAGGTCGCGGGGGCAACCGCCCTAACAGGGAAGGCCAGAGGTCCCTATCCCGGGCCACATCCCACAGTTTATCTGACGGGACCCAGTGGCGTTCCCAGCCTAGGGACATAGTCTCTCCAGTGTGTTCTGGGTTGTCCCTGGGGCCGGTGGGACATGCCCATAACACCTCCTGAAGGAGGCGTCCAGGTAGTACCCTTATCAGGACGACTCCAAACTTTGGTCCACAACTTCCCTTGCCCGGACACGGGTTACTCAAGCCCCCCTCTGGTGCTATGCCTGGTGGTGGGGTCCGCTGGCAAGCACCTGGTGGCTGGGCCTTTGCACACGGGGTCCGGCTGGGCACAGCTCAAAGGGATGACCTGGGTCCCTCTTCCCATGGGTTCACCACCTGTGGGAGGGGCCAAAGTGGTCAGGTACGTAGAAGGCTGGCTACCAGCCAGAGGAAGGGTCCTTGGCGCGCCGATCCCCGGCTACAGAAACTGGCTTTTAATATTATTCTTGTCATTACTATTATTATTATTATTGTCACTATTGTTATCACTCCCCGACATAATAATTTTATGGCCCAAGGAAGTTGATTACATTCCACTGTAGACATAATGAAATTGAGCATGTGTGTCGACAAAATGTTATCTAAAATACAATAGAATATACAAAAAGCATTCTATTTAGGGTTAAATGATAACAAACACTTAAAGTGAACAACTAAAGTACTTTTTAATAAAGATTCTGCAGATTTTAGAAAGGAAATAAGAGTAAGAGAAAGATGTGGCCATGAATAAGTGCTCCAAACAGAGAATAACCCAAACCCTAGTTTCTGAACCGTTGAGCACACTGTCCTCAAAGTGCACCCTTAAAAACGGGATTTTGCTCAATATGTTTCATGTATTTTAAATCTAGCAATGAAACCTTTGTTACGTACATTATGTGGTCAAAGGCGCACCGGACCATAAGCTAAACAATGTCAAAACTAATGTAAGAGCTAGGGTTTCAGAAAGAAAAAAACTAAAAAAAAACATAAAAAATATATATTTCATAGAACATGAACTAAGAATATAAAATCTGTTTTTATCATTAAAATGTATATATATATATATATATATATATATATATATATATATATATATATATATATATATATATATATATATATATATATATATATATATGCACACACACACATTCAAATACAGTGTTGTATGACTTTTTAAACCTTGTGAAATTTGTTTTTTCTCTCTCCGAAATATTTGAACGTAGTTCAGAGTTTGACCACTTATATCCCGCTCCCTACCCACGGGATTCTTACCAACACCGTTGTGGGAAAAAAAATCAATATGATGCTGGGTAACTCCAGCATAGCCGTTGGAAGTTAATGAAGGCGCCGAGATGTCCGCAATGTTTACTCGCCGTCTTCCACTTTGAGGGATTTGCAGCGTTTTGCGGCTGTAAACGAGCGCTGCATTCGGACAGGCCGGCTGATGTATGGCCTTGCTCGGCCAAAGTGACACGCTCACCTCGCTCGTTGCACACTTTTAATAAATTGGCCCGCTCGCTCGCACTCCGGCTTGATGGATGGAACCGGGGCGGGATTCTTATTGGACCTTGTTGACTCTGCCGGGTATGGCGGGTACAGCTGAAACATCTTCCAGGTCGAAGGAGTCAACGTCAGAATCGTTAGTGAGAGTGATACAAAAACAAGTTTGAGAACAGGATCCTAAAAGTTACCACGGTCAAATCCAGCATCGGCTTATCAGACCATGCCAACTTTATCAGATTTGGGATCGAATGGTCAAGAACCACAAAAACGTCTTTTTTTGGCTCAAAGGTCTCATGTTTAAATTGTCATTTAGGAGTGTCTCAAAATCAGGTTTGAGATCTGAACGTACAAGTCCGTGGTTTGCTATGGTCCTGTCCTGCATCTGTTTATTGGACTGCATATACTCTGCAGGATTTGGAAGGCGAATAACTGCATACCAAAATAACATTTCCTAGCTTGAAGGTCTCAAAGTAAAAAACATCATCAATAGTATCACAAAAACAAGTTTGTAAACCGAATCATCAAAGTCCAATGTCAGGATTAAAAGAGTTGGAGGTTGGCATCTGCTTATTAGAACGCATCGACTGATTTGGGAGGTGAATCATTATAACAAACCAAAACCTTTTTAGGGTTGAAGGACTTAAAATTAGAATCGCAATTCATGAGTTTCATTAAAGTTTATTAACCGTATCCTTAAAGTTCACGGTTGGCCAAGATCATGTCTAACTTTACCTGTTGCATTCATGCACTTTGGTTCCTGTGTCTCTGTAGGCTCTCTCTCTCCATCTCTCTCTCTCTCTCTCTCTCTCTCTCTCTCTCTCTCTCACTATGTCTCTCTCTCTCTCTCTTGTTCTCTCTCTTAGTTCCCTTTTATGACTTTACTTGATTTGGCCACTCCCTTCCTGGCTCTTAATACCATCCAAGACCTGGTGTCACTTCTCTTGAATGTGCCCTGTAATCATGAATTTCCCTGGACAATATTTAAGCAGACAGACACCGTTGCAGAGTGAGCAGCGTGTGTGCGGCACAGTTCTGAGGCCATGAGATAAAACTTTCCTGTGTGGAGTTTGCCTGTTCTCCTCGTGCTTGCGTGGGTTTCCTCCGGGCACTCCGGTTTCTTCCCACATTCCAAAAATGTGCATTTCAGGTTTATTGGGCGGCCCAAATTGTCCCTACGTGTGAATGAGCGAGTTAATTGTCTCTGTGTGCCTTGCGACTGGCTGGCAACCAGTTCAGGGTGTCCCTTGCCCACTGCCCAAAGACAGCTGGGATGGGCTCCAACACCCCCGCGACCATCCTCAGAAAAAGCAGAGCAGATAATGGATGGAATATTCAAGCACTCTGTCTCCCTCTCCTGATCTGAAAACCGCAGTAAAGTCAAAATTGTCATAAGAATCAAGAAAAAAAGTTTAAGAATGTGTCATAAAAGTCTGCGGTTAGCCAAGGTCCAATCGTTAGCCAAGCATTGCCCGATTGGACCGTGTTTTACTCTGCGAATTTTGGAGGCAAATCACCCTGAACCGGTAAAACATATTCCGTCTCGAATATCTCATAGTAAAAATTGTTCGGGGTTAAAAAAAGCAAGTATGATATCCTGAGTGTGTCTGTGGTTGGCCAAGTCTATGTCCGGCATCACTGCGTACCACCAAAGCATCCTCGGGCTCCAAGTCAGAAATGTCAGTGAAAGTTTGAGAACTAGATTGTAAAGTCTGAGAATAAGATGGTAAAAGTTCAGGTTGGCCATGGTCCTGTCCAGGATCTGTTTTTTTGTACTGCATCAACGGATTTGGGTGTAAAAGAAAACAAGTTTGAGAACAGGATTGTAAAGGTATGTGATTGACTTGGGTTCCCTCTTGCAGCACCTTATAGGACCAGAGATTTGGGGCGAATTGATGCCAACATTTCTTCCATGTCATAGGTCTTAAAGTTAAAATTATCAGTAAGGAGTATCACAAAAAAAAGAATGAGATGCTGATTTAAAAAAGTCTGTGGTTAACCAAGATCATGTCCGGCACCGGGTAATCCTACTCCGATATTCATAAGCAAAGCTATGTCAAAACGTGTTCCTGACCGAAGGTTTCAAAGTCAATACTGTCAGTCAGGAGTATCACGGAAACAAGTTAGATAACTGGATCGTTTTTGTCGGTGGTTGGCCAAGGTCATGTTCGGTACATGCATTGGCATGGTTCCTAATTGTGGCCACGTCAAACGAAGTCGCACCTCTGGCGTCTGGTTCGATTGGACCTCCAGCGTGGCGAATGATTTTTGTCAGCCGTCAGCTGCAGCGTGGCAGATGTCACGGCATTGGTTGTCATGGTTACCTGTCGCTTTCCTTGTGGCCGGCGGCCGGAAGGGAGTACCAGGTGTCAACTTGTCCCATAGCTTTCGGGTTTTTAATTCGAGCGACCAAAAAATCAATGCGTTTGTCTAGAGTTGGTTTTGTCAGTCTGTGAAAAGTCATTTTTTATATATTTTGGACTATAAACCACAAAACCACAATAGAGTTACATTTAAACAGGTTTATGGCTATACAACAATTTTTCAAAGCTACGGCACAATTATAGTTTTCCAATTTTATACCCATGTCTAAAAAAAACTCCTTATACAATGAATGCAGATTTTTTTTTTACAAACAATTAGACAATGGTCCAATAAATCTGCAAAAACAGAGTAGTGAAATGTTTCTCATTTTTTAACAAGAATACTTCAGCAAATTACCCAAATAAAAATGAAACATTTCTTCATGAAACATAAGAGGGTATGCTGAATTTAGTTATATTTTCATTGAGTATCTTTACATATATTTTAATAGATATATTGACAAGAATTAAGTAGTATGGAAGCACAATGCAAAAGCACCTATTAGTACAATTAAAATGTAGTCCTTGATAAGGGCAGGGTTTTTTTTAAACAGGAAGGAAGGCAGCAAAGCAACAGCATTCAGAACACCAGAGGCAAAAGAAACCAATAGACAGGCGAAAGGTTCAAGCAGGAAGGCTTTCAGTCCTATAGTTTATCAGGCAGGACTGGTAATCCAGAATGAAGAACAGCTTCTTCACTGAACTCCCGTCTACAAATTTCATGAGTATAATGTTCTGTAAAACTACCATTGTGAATATGCATACATTTTGGATACATCATAAATATATTGTTTTTTTTAATGTTTTTTTGCACATTTTTGCATTTTTAACTTGTTTTACCTGCAATGGAAAGAGAAGCCCTAAAATTCTGATATACTTGCAAAATGACAATCAATCGAGAGAGAGAGAGAGAGAGAGAGAGAGAGAGAGAGAGAGAGAGAGAGAGAGAGAGAGAGAGAGAGAGAGAGAGAGAGAGAGAGAGAGAGAGAGAGAGAGAGAGAGAGAGAGAGAGAATTGCAGAATTGTGACATCATACCAACTTTTTTCGTGCTCTCGAGTTTAATGTGCACCCCTTGTTCGAGATTAAAATTGGTGTGATTTTTCTCACTTCCTCAGCACAAACTAAGAACTGTAAATGATATATTACGTCAATAATGATGTCCTTCAAAGTCTGACTTATCCCCAGAGCTTCGTGGGTCCCAAAAAAAAAATAATAATTAAAAAATAAATAAATGAATACATATATATATATATATATATATATATATATATATATATATATATATATATATATATATATATATATATATATATATATATATATATATATATATATATATATATATATATATATATATATTTTGTTTTTGTTTTTGTTTTGTTTTTTGTTTTTTTTAAGCATTTTTGAAGGGGCGGTGCTACTTTGCGGATTTTCACTTTTCGCGGGTGGTTTTGGTCCCCATTAACCGCGTTAACCGAGGGATTACTGTAGTCTGATAATGAGATCATATATAATGCCTTTTTGTACATCGTATACAGTATGTGACAAGTGTTGGAGAAATTGGAGGTCCGATAATCGAGAGAAAAGTCTTCTCATATGTGGATAAGAGAAATAGACAGGAGCCAGCCTCGTTACGGAGGGAGATGTCACTTTATTGATGCGTCAATAAAGATCTCAGAGAGCTGGGAATATGACAATGTATTTAAAGCTGGTAGTGACGATTAGGCTTCGATTGAGTACACCCCAAAAGGCGGTCCTGTATCACGTATCAAGTACAGAGCGTCCCGTCCCTTGCACGCTATCTTCAAGGAAACTTAATGTCTGCCAAGAGTATCTTCAAGGATGTCTACCCAGCCTTTTCCCACACCTGTAAGCAAGTCTTTCTAAATTTCTACATGTATGCAAATCTATTCTACATTTCTACATGTATGCAAATCTATTCTTCAAATGCAAGTGTATTTACCACAACATATCCCCCCTTTTTTTTTTTTTTTTTTTTTCTTCTGTTACCTTATCCCCCCTTTTGGGAGTTTATACTCCCACTTTGAATGGAAATTAAAATTGAAAATCAATACAGAGTAGTGGCAAAGTATTACAAATCATAGATATCAATACACGGACAGAGTTTACGCGAATCGAAAATAAAATAAAATTCTGGCGGTCAGCCTGCTGTGATCATTCTAACTTTCATTGTTCATGTTTCATTTACAAAAACCCCCAACACTCCAAACATCTGACCCATGCACTAACCCCCCCTTCATTTATCTTTATCCGTACACACTGGATTATACACGCGGACCGTCGACGGTTGATCGGTACGTGATAAAGGCAAATGAATAAATGAACTGATAAGTGAGTGATAACAAATTTCGGTAACAGTCGTCGATACATTCCAAGATGAGTGCATGACTGGATAGTGATATCCACATTGGCCTTTGGCCTGACCCCCGTGAACAATTTGAAGACCATGCACTGTCGTATTCGTCAACGGGTGTCGTGAAGTCAGATGTTGGAGTGAGTGTTCATCCCAGCAGGCATCACGCTCAGCTTCCATGCAGCCAAAAACCCGGAAGCGACGATGCATCCTGACCATCCCAGACAGCAGCTTGCTCCCCGGCAGTGTGACATACCAACAAAAGAATCACAATCAGAAACCAATATATTTGTTGCTGTTATTCCTAGTGCTATATAGTATGTTGCGTGTTTAACAATAGTGCTAATTGATATCGTACTCAGTCCAGATCATCATATGTGTCTCTTTCCGCAGATGCTCCATTTTTTATTATAATGTAGACTGACTATTAACGTTGCCAGATAAAATTCAAGGCGTTGAATTTAGTTGAGTCATCTGTTCTTCCTCACTTAGGAATAGGCTTGGATATCTAATCACTAACTGTGCTCATTGAGCTTCTGCCACCCTAGTATTAGCCACTACTGTCATTTGTTCTCCAAAAGTCTTAAGCATTCCTCTTTTAAGAATAGGTATGGCACAGAAACACAACAAACACATAATTATTACGACAGTTAGTACAAGAATTTCCCCCTTCGCTAACATACCACCCCAGTACCCAAACGTAGACGAGAACCAATCAAAAGAGATACTGTTCTTTTCAGTATTTACTGTCACTTCATTGCTCAACTCACGAATCTTCGACAGTGCTTTAGTGAAGCTTCCTGCTTCGGCTGTGTTTAAAGGTATATAAGTACAGCATTCCTCCTTTATCATATGACACACGCCTCCTTTACTGGCTAAGAGAAAATCGAGGGCCTGACGATTCTGCCAGGCCATCCTAGATGTCTCATGTAATTGTTCTCCTATTGCACTAAAGGCCTCGTTAGTGTAATTAATAAAACGTTGCTGGTTGTAATAAATGTAATTAATCCATTCTGCGTTCTTATTCGGAGTTATCCAGATAAATATCGATTCTAATCCAGACTTAATTTTATTCCAAGCTTTAAATTCTTCTGGAATTCCTCTCGGTTGTCTGATGGTATCTAGCTATACACGTCCACCCGGAACATATGCTTTCTTTACTGCGGCCAATTGTCAACAAAAATACTTCATTCAATTACCTTTTCCCCTTTACATTCCTTTCTTTTGTCACTTGCATGTCCCCCTCTTCTCTTTTCCTTAATGCCTACTATCTCTTCCTCTTTTTACCTTCCTTTACTAACTTTCTATCTTTCTGTATTTGTAACTTCCTTACTTGCTCTGCCAACAATCCATTTTCCACATAACTTTCCCTTCTCTTACGCCCTCTAACACATGCTTTTTAGCCCACTAGTTTAATGGGAAATTGACATATAACCATCTCACTTATTTATTTATTTATTTATTTATTATTTTTTTTTTTTTTCCAAACCAATTCAATCTACTATCTTAGCTTCACCTACTTAATGTGAAAATGACGTGCATTGATCTACAATGATTCATCTTACTCATTTTTATTCGACTCAATGAATTTTTCCTCCATATTTAATGAAAAGAAAGAATTTACTCACGCTATTCCACTACTTTCGTATAACAATGCTTTTCATTCTCAAATTACTCCATTCCAATTCACTCAATTGGATTTTTCCTCGTCTTCACATACCTTAATTTTCTAATTTTGAACTGAAAACCGGAACTCTTTTTGTTATCATTCTATCCTTTCTTGGCGTTATTCTGGCATTAACATAATCTAAAGCACCTAAAATAACCAAACATATTTTTTCTAGACCTTTTGCCCCTAAATTCATCGTTTTCCAACTGAAAAAACATTTATTTTTCTGGGAACTCCATAGGCTCTCGGACGTTATGTTGCACACCCTTAGCGTCAAAACGATTTCTAAAAAAAAAACGAACGTTTTCGATTCCTAACGAGACGTGCTATGGGTTCTATCTAAAACAATACATTTTAAACCGTCTTCCTCTTTAAAAAACGTTTTTCTCGTCTCAATGAGTACTGTATTGTTCCCTTTTTCCTTTTCCTTCGATATTTTTCTGTTAATCCTTTCAGTTACGTGGGCCGTTTAAACGCTGGACAACCATATAGACAAGAAAGATAAGAATACAGGAAAGAATACAAACACTTACAACATTGAACAAACATAAAACATAACACAAGACAGATGGCCCACAAAAATTTAAGTTATTTAGTCAAATTAAGTCAGTGTACATTGAGGCCATGCGCCTACACAACTACCGAGTTAGGGTTATGGTTTTCCTCTCCCACACAATTTCCCGAATTTTACGTACTGGCCGTGCACTCATTTTTGGCCGTCGGCGTTGTAACCTCACTCTTTAGTGCTGTCGCCGTGGGTGTAGGTTTTTCTGGACTTTGGTGTGTCGGTACCCTTCTCGCCTGTATCGTCACATTAAGGTTTAGCATATTATCCGTCACTTTAGTCTGTACTGTCGTTAATACATTTGGTTTCTGGTAGTCCATCGGCACTCCGACTGGTTGCACGTCTTTATATTTATTTTAAGTGAAAATCAAAATCCCCACTATAAGATGCCCTATCCATTTTGAGCATTCTATCCCAAAATTCTAACTAGAAGATAAACAATTTATTTTTTAAATTGTCAGTTCTAAATTTCAAATTTTGCTTTTTCACTAAATACAGTCACTGGATCAGTTTAACCATTATCCTTGTCAGAATCATTTACCCTGATTTGAGTGTTTGAGTGTTCTCTCTTGTAGATTGATCACATCCGAGAAAAAATTTGTATGCACTTTTTATTGCATTTCCTTTTGATTTTCAACGTGTTATCTTGCTGTTGGCCATTCCCCTCGAGGCAGATGACCAGGATAGATTGTTAAATTGTCAATTTAACCCAAGAAAAGACGTTTTTATTGTTATGATTCACTCTTTGTTTTGCCTTTTATAAAAATCATAACCTATATATGATCTCTTCAGTAAGTAAACTTGTTCAAAATAACAGTATTTTGCAAAGAAAGCAGGTAATTCACGCTCAAAGTGAATGATTTTGCCAAAAATGAAAAATACCATCCCAAAATGTTCTCAATGTGGGCGATTTGCTAATGGTGAATGGTTATCTTAATTGATTTTTGTTAATCAATTTGACAAACACTGTAAATTTTGTAATATCACAACATTTCTTCTGTGTAATATTTTTCTATCCGTCCAAATTTCGTAATTTGAATCTCAAAAAACAGTTATATGGAGAGCTTATTCAGAAGACAATTTTTCATCAATTTCGGAAAAAACTAGGTTTTAACTTATTTTTACGGAATGTCTCAACTTCCCCCCTGAGTTAAAACCTAAGTTCACAATCTATGTCTCTCTTTCGTCTGACTCACCCCATAATACTCGGAATTTCAGTAATTCAAACTTGTCTTCTATCGCAATTGCACTAGTTATACACGTCCTTCTACTCAATCAAGGAAGCAAGGTTTAGGGCGCTCTGAGGAGAGGGATGACTGAGTATGGGCGCCAAGAGTGGACTGAGAGTGTGATCGTGGCCACTGTGTTGTGCGGTGCAGAGACGATTCAGTTTTATTAAGACGACAGCAGTGTGCGTGTGTGTGTGTCGTCGTATCGATACTAATAACTAAATGGAGTGGAATGGAACTATGAAGACTATAACATGAGACCAAACGAGACGTCACGCTCTATAGAGAACTTATCAACCTATTTCATCATCGCCTACAATCAGCTCAAATTTTTTCCCAACATTCTGCTTCTTAAAAAGAACCTAAAAAGAAATCCGTCATTAAAAGCGCAATTAACCACCAGTCCATCGTCCCAAAAACAATGGTTCTAAGTCAAGGGTGGGCAAACTTTTGGCGTCACGAGCCTGGGGACACATCCAGTTTTTCTCATTTACAGTTATGATGTTATATTTCATTATATTTATTTCATGTTTATCTATTTTGTGTATATGTATGAACCCCTACTGAACACCAGCATACCTTCAGGGCAGTTGCAGTTGATTCAACAAGGTTCGTTTGCTTTCGGAACGGACTAATCCCGTTTCAATCCAATTGATTCAAATTGATAATGTGTTTCGATTTACAAGAGTTTCATCATTCCATATTTACTGCTAGAACCAATTAAACGTATAAGTAGAGGTACAACTGTGTCATTGTAGTTGTGCACGTATGTAGTATTTCTGTCATGTCCAGCATGGTCGCCGTGGCGACCGTCTAATTTGCGTGTGTCCTTCCTAAGGGCTTGCCCGTTCTGAGTAAAAGCCTGTTTTATGTGTATTCCTACTTCGAGTTCCTGTTTGCCTGTAGGCCAGTTGCTGTTTTGTTTTTTCCCTGAGCGTTGGACAATTTTGCTGAATAAAAGTAACTGGTCGTTAAGCGATTGAGTTCTGGTCCGCTCTGCACTTAACTCAACCATTTCTGCAGTAGTATCTTATAATATTTACAAAATAAGATTAAATAAGATTCTGTAATATTTTCGAAGTCTGTTGTAGTATTTTTGAAGGATTTTTTTTTTTTAGTAGCGCTAGTATTAAAGCTGTTGTAGTTTTGTAGCAGTATTCTTGCAGAATTTCTGTAGTTGGTCTTTTTAGAATTATAGCCGTACCATATACTATGTCCCGGTTTTCAAGCTCTATATTCCGTTTTCTAGTAATTTCATAGAATTTCTGTAGTAGGATTTACATTATTGTAATACTTTACCATCCCATTTCTTGTTCTCCTTTGGTTTACTGCACATGAATGGCTGGATTAAACCCTAGAGGTTTAATTCTGACCCAATTGTGGAAAAATGTATTTGATAATGTTACTTCCGGCGCCGTCACGAATGGCAGCCACTCCAGCAGCTCCTGTGTTATTTTCGCTACTTTTGTGATTTATTTATTTGTTTATTTATTTTTGCTTACTTTATCAGTGCCTTGCAACACTTGGATTACTTTCTATCCTATGGATATGGGTTTCAACTCGCAAAAATACGTACACTAAACAACACCACCTACATTGGACATTACCGAATCTTACTGCAATATGTATTCTGTGTAGCACTATTTAGTTACTCTATATAACATGCTAAAGTGGGCATTTGCACGTCACACTGGGTATTTGTATATTGTATTCTTTTGGCTTTATTATTGTATTGTTCTCAGCTCAGGGATGCTGCTGGAAATGTGAATTTTCCTTAGGGGATGAGTAAAGTATCTATCTATCCATCTATCTGATCAATTCGTTCACCCCTGTGCTCAGCATCTTTTTCTATAATAAAATGTTATGTATTGCGTGGTACGTATCTTCTTATTCTAAAGCAAAACAACATGTTATGTCTATGTTTATTTGCCTTCAATTAGATATTGATCCTTTTAATAATTTCCTTTTATTTTCATAGCTTATCTATAAAAATACTGTTATATGTTTTGCACAATGCTGACAACCTTTTTTTTTTTGCACTACAATGACTATTTTTCACCAAATGCATACTTACACAAACCTCAACTGTATGTAACATTTTAAATGCACATTCTTGTGTAAATATTGTATTAATTATAACTATAACCTTATCTTTTCCGTTCCTTTACCTAACTCTGAAGATGGAGTGTCATGCCAAATTTAATTGTCAGTTACAATATGTGAACCCGTTTTGTAACTATGTCCGTAAAGGCATATTCCATTCCATCATAAATGGTCTGGATTTATATAGTGCTTTTCAAGACCCTGGGGAACTCCAAAAACACTACCTAATGTGTTGTTTTTCATACTTTTGTCTTAGTGTTTCTTTTTCCTTTTCTTTCAGAATTAAAGCAAAACAATATACTAGGTTAACTTTTTTGTGTAATTCAGGGGCACTTAGAGTCTCGTTAAGTTTTATCGTGATTACGTACTGAGATGTTTTAGTGAACAGGTGTCAAACAGGCGGCCCGCGACAACACTCAGTGAAGCGCAAGAGAAAAACAAGCTGCAGGTTGAAAAAACTGCCAACTCGAACTCAATGTCAAAAATTTCTAATTGTCTTTTCATCCCTCTGTAATCATAATCTCTTATTGTTGATTCGATATAAAGCAATACCTACTTGTCACTTATGAATTATCTTGTTGAATCGTATTTATTTTATATTACTAACTTAATCTTTTATTCCGCGCAACAATCTTCGTTTTTACGCAATTGTCTTAGTTCCCTTTGTTTTTCTTTTTCTTTTCTTTTTAAAAGAAATATTTCATTCAGCTGAAATAGCTTCAGCTACGCTATTAATGATTTCTAGTCTCCAATTTTCCTCCCTGTGATAATACGTCGTCATTTTCAAACTTCTTTCAATTTTTGATAATTCGAAATCATTCATACCACTAGTAATCTATTATTGAATATGAGAAAAACTAAGGAAACAATCCTTTTACGTATTACGCCTCTTTTGAATTTGTCCATTTATAACCAACGAAAAGATGGACACTGAAATGGTCTCCAGTCGTCTTCTTTGTTTTACTCGCCCTTGCTTTATTAGGAGCATAACTACACGTCTTAAAAATTCTTTCCCTTTTGCCATTCGCATATTCAACGAGAGATGATTAGTTTTGTTATTTAAACATTCTTTCTTTTTAAACTATTCTGTATAATTATCTTGTATTATACACTCAGTGTTTTCATTTCACCATGTACCTGTGTCCCAGATGCATCATTCATGCTGGGGACGCAAACTTTTCCTTTAAATTGTCATTATCATTTAATTCCTCTTTAACAAAGATTCAACGCATTACATCATCGTTACTTTGGTTTTGCTGTATGAGTTTTTATTCTTCTGCACGCCGATCTTAGCTAATGAGATCTCGTCGCTTCGAGATTACGTCATTGTTGTTGGTAATTGGTTAAGTCAGTCTTTTTCATTAGACAAAACTGCTTTTTTCCTCAATTTATTGACGAGAGCCAGCTCATAAATGCCCTTCTTGCACTTAACTTTGTATTTAGTTCTGTAGTCATTTATTTTTTTATTTATTTTTAATTGATGTAGTGTACTATGTCTTTGTTTTAAAGTACTATATTGAATCGATAGTTTTGTGATATTGTTTAGTATACCTCTAGGGGCATTTCTCTATTACCGTATTACTGTCGTAGTATTTCTACGGTACTTTCATTCAGCGATTTTAATTTTCACTGTGTGACGTTTTGAGTGTCGAGCGACTTAAAATTCGACTCCCTCCCGCCGTCACTTATGAGTGCTGAGGCTCATTTTGTCTGTCATTTTGTCTCAAATTATTGATTCAAAACCTGATGCAAGCCAAGTTATTTTGTGAAAATGTCAAAAAATTCCTACAACTGAAGATACTTACGTATTTACTTTTAGCACAGGCGCTGGGCAATGGAGTAAAAGTGCGCATGTCCTGTTTATAGTTCCTAACACTTACCCAATCAAAACGTTTGAGTTTCTTTGCTACAGCTTCTGGATAAAACGTTCGTTTTGGGTTAAGGTTTTTCCTGTGAGTTTCTATTAAAAAATGTCTCGATAGTGAACCTAAATCGTTTAATTAGCTTTCTTAATTTGTGACTCTCCTATTCATCCTGTTAAGCACTTTTATTTCGGTTGCACTCCACAGTGCAGAGACATCTTGGGGTCAATTTATACACACCGTCCCTTTAATAGATTTCGAGTGCATGTTTCTTACGAAACCATATTCTAAGAATTATATTTTACACATTTTCGTCATATCTCACATTTTTTTTTCTCTTTTCCTGTAATATTTTTAATTTTGGTACTTTCGAGCTTCCATACCTCAGGGCCATTGAGCCCTTCATGAGGTAAAATGTACTTGTACTTTCCAAATCCTCAACCGTTTTGGCATGTTATACAGTAGTGTCACACTTAACCGGGCCGCTGTCTCTAGGATGCGTCATGGTCTGCAACTGCAGCGTCGCTCTTTGGATCTCCGGCTGCACTTTCGGACCCGCAATTTCCATCCGCCGCTGCGATTTCTCGAGCTCTGCTCCTAGTAACAATCATATCAGACAATTTATTATCACACACAGCTTTGTCATCCACATCTTGTTTTCCTAATTTTAACGTTACTGCCCTGTTGATCTTGCTTGGTCTCGTTGACGGTGGCAGCGTGAGCCGTGGTACAGTGGTTCAGATGGTACCATTTTGAGCTGCCCTCGACCTGGACTGCGGCCAGCGTTGCCCTCACGACGGTGTACGGTCCCTCACGCCTCGGATGGTTCCACTTTCGTTGAAACCTTGTTGTAGACGAAATCCCCTGGGACGTCTTTTCAAATGGTTGTTCGACCTTGGGCTCTTGTCTCTTAACCAGCCGGTAGATGACAGCCGTCAATTGTCTCATACAGTCTCTCAGTTCAGTTTGTAGTTGCTCAAGTGGCGGCCCCTTATAGGGACCTCCCAGATGCGGCGCTGGTCTGCCTGTTAGCATTTCATGCGGTGTTAAATGCGTGATCCAATGAGTTTGCATGCGATAACTCATCAGCGCTAACTGTAGCGCATCCCCTCAGTTGAGCCTAGTACTCACAAAGATCTTGTTTATCTTCGATTTTAATATTCCATTTACTCTTTTCCATTATTATTCTCTCCGTCTACCGTGGCCTGTAAATACGGAGACCTACACCTTTATTTCTCCAGCTATTTCACACCCCCCCTTGCATAATATTTTTAAATTGTGCACTTGTATCTGATACAAAGTCAAAGGTATTCCCCTGTTACCTATTCTCCTTAATAATCCTCCTGATGCTCCTGCATCTGGAGACACATCACCGTTTTCCTGGAAAGCAGATTCAAAATACAATTTTAGCAGTATTCCTGTGTTAAAAATAAAATAATTCACAATCCAAACGTATCAATATTCCTCAGATTTGTAAACACTACGTCAATCAACAAGATTCTAGCGTGATTCAATGCAGACTCGTGTTGCTCGTTATCACCGCCCCGTCGACGGCCTTGGCCGTCTGGCTCAGTCCATTGTGACGTTCCACTCGCAATCCGCTGTAGGAATGCGCGCATGAGCTTTATCAGTGCCACACTGACCTTGGTGCCCAGTTGTCTACCTCTTTCTCCTCGAAACTGGCTGCAATCAGTTCAGATTGCCCCCTGCTCACTGTTTGAGGACAGCCTGGATGTGCTCCAGTGTCCCCACGACCCTGCTGTAGACAAGCGGCGCAGACAACGGATGAGTGAACGTCTTTGTTTGTTCTTTGCTTGTTTTTCTTCCCATCTTCAGCCTTTTTCAACAGTGCGTCTGACTTCTGAATCCTGTTAAATCGGTCATGTTTACAAACTCGGATGTTTAGTCTAGGTTAAATGACCATGAAGACATCACCTTAGCAATTAAATTCTTAAATTTTTCATGGTCTTCCTCAAGATCGAGTAATCTGCTCCTCATTGTCTTTTGAAAATGCTTGCCAAATTGTTTCCTCAATTTACCCAAACTATACTTATCACGTTTATCGGAACAAGATCTCACAAATCAAAAGGCCACACGCAAACGGAGCACTTGACGAATTAAGTAATCCCTCCACTTTTTTTTATTTTCCATACAGTAAAGGAGCGAAAGACGGGGGAAAGACGGGGGTGGGGGGAGGTGATCGGAGCGGGAATACACACGGTTGAGCTCAACTCACACAGAGCGAAAGACGGGGGAAAGACGGGGGTGGGGTGGGGGTGAGCTTTGGGGGCGAGAACAACCCACAAAAAAGCAAGACACTTTAACGCACATACAAGACCGTAAAATGTAGAATAAGCAGTCACTCCATCATTCATCCATGCGTCCTTAACTCCTCTCCCAACGCCAAACAAAACAAAACAAAACAAAAAACAGTCAAGTATAAATCACCCGCGCACTCTCACTCAGGCGGCCGGGGGAGAAACCGAACCGAACAGAACACACATCCACAGACAGAGAGACACACGCACAATTATCGCCAGCTGGCACACACACCAACATTTCCGAATGAGACATCTCCCAGACTGAAAACATGTCAGCAATTCTCACACATTCTGTGTATCGCTTGTTTCTATGCGAATATATCTTAATAATACAACATCTGATTACTGCTCATTTTTCTAACGTCGGTATAACCTTTCAGATTGTAGAAAATGGCGAGGTTCCATGCACCACACTTTTTCCTAAGTGCCAGGTTACATATCCCTCCCAAACCATCAATCGACTAGGGAAACACATAAAACATGCCCCGTATTAACCACACATAGATCGTTTACTCCCGAACTGTCACTTCAGCAAATGATGACGTCTCATCACCGTTTCCATACAGATCACAAGACAATTATAAATCTACAAATACCGACGCCGCTGCACCATTTTATCCAGGTAAAATTAGCCTTTTTCCTTTTTCAAGCAGCCTACGTCCCAAAACAAACAGGATTTCTTTGAGCACCGAACTCCCGGGACACAAAAAAAAATAAAAAATAAATTACATATCTCATCCGTCCGAACTTGGGCCTGATTATAGACGGAAAATTCCACGTGCACGCATTTTCATAATTTAGCTCCGACGTCACAGGCTCCTGTCCTCCCACGAATCTCGACAAGCAAACCGAAATAAGGAGAGAAAAACTTTCCTTACCTCACTCGCTTATTCGAGACAGGTCCACTGAGAAGTCCTCCTCCCTTTTCTTTTTTACTTAATTAGTGCCAGTCCACGTTGCGGCGCCAAATGTTGGAGAAATTGGAGGTCCGATAATCGAGAGAAAAGTCTTCTCATATGTGGATAAGAGAAATAGACAGGAGCCAGCCTCGTTACGGAGGGAGATGTCACTTTATTGATGCGTCAATAAAGATCTCAGAGAGCTGGGAATATGACAATGTATTTAAAGCTGGTAGTGACGATTAGGCTTCGATTGAGTACACCCCAAAAGGCGGTCCTGTATCACGTATCAAGTACAGAGCGTCCCGTCCCTTGCACGCTATCTTCAAGGAAACTTAATGTCTGCCAAGAGTATCTTCAAGGATGTCTACCCAGCCTTTTCCCACACCTGTAAGCAAGTCTTTCTAAATTTCTACATGTATGCAAATCTATTCTACATTTCTACATGTATGCAAATCTATTCTTCAAATGCAAGTGTATTTACCACAACACAAGTGGTCTAGTACTTAGAATTCGGAGCTCTAACTGCCCGAGGGTTATTCCTTTTGCAGCTATTGTTTTGATTGTTTTAACCCTGTAGTGAGGGCCCCTCTCCTCGTGAGGGGTAAGATAATTCTCCCACCGTGGTCCGCTGTGTGTCGTAAGAGGCGACTATCTCTACTCCCTAAGAGACAGCAAGACAAAGAAAGGGGGGCGGGAGACCGAAAGGTCTCGCAAACCCTAGTTATAGGGTCACTAAATGTGAGAGGATGTGAAAGTAAAGCGACTGAGTGGAAGAAAGAGGAGATCGGAAGGATGATGACTAAAAGGAAAGTTGATGTGTTAGCCTTGAGTGAAACAAAGATGAAAGGAAAGAGTGAATTACAGCTTGGAGGTATGTATGGTAGAAGGTCTGGAGTTACGGGTGGACATGCAAGAGAAGGAGTGGCTGTGCTTGAGAAAGCAAAGAAAAAACTGGTGGAGTGGAAAAAGATATCTTCCAGATTGATGTTGGTGAGGTTGTAGTGGGGTGTAGAAGTATGAATGTTTATAAGTGCATATGGACCTGGTTCAGAAAGAAGCGCTGAGGCGAGAGAGGAGTTCTGGAAGGACTTGTCTGAATGCGTGGCAAGTGCGAAATAAGAGTGTAATGTGGTAATACTAGGTGACCTGAATGCTACAGTGGGTGATGAAACGGTTGAAAATGCTATTGGTATATATGGAGTACCAGGAAGAAATGAGAGTGGGAAGAAATTGATTGAGTTATGTGTGGAAAATGAGTTGGTGATTGGAAATACATTGTTTAAAAAGAGGGACGTGAATAAGTATACCTTTGTCAGAGTGGATAGTGGCAAGATGGTGGACAGAGCACTGGTGGAGTTTGTAGTGGTTAGAAAAGGGATGTTAAGAAGATTGTTGGATCTGCATGTTTACAGAGGTGAAATGAGTGGTATGTCTGATAATTTCTATGTGCAAGGAAAACTGAGAATAGATGGACCGTGGAGGGCTAGTTATAAGAAGAGTGTGAGAGATGGGCAGAGTATTTTGAGGAGTTGCTAAATGTGGAGGATGCGAGAGAAGTGAGAGTCGAGGCGATCGATGGTATGGAGAGAATGCCTGTGTTGGGTGATTTAAATGTGGAAACATGGGAGGTGCAAGAGGCAGTGAAATAAATGAAAGGGGGAAGGCACCTGGGTTGGATGGTTGTACTGCTGAATGCCTGAAAAAAGGTGGCCCAGTTACGAGTGACTGGTTAGTACGCTTGTTGAATGTATGCTTTGTAAGTGGTGTGGTTCCTGTTGATTGGTGTAGTGCATGTGTGGCGTCATTGTGCGAGGGTAAAGGTGATAAATATGAATGTAGCAATTCAAGAGGTATCAGTTTGTTGTCTGTGCCGGGTAAGCTGTATGGAAGAGTCTTGATTAAGAGAGTGAGAGAAAGAACAAATGAGGTCATGATGGAGGAGTAGAGTGGTTTCAGGAAAGGAAGAGGATGTGTGGATCAGGTGTTTGCAGTACGACAGGTGTGTAAGAAATATTTTGCAAAAGGTAAGGATGTTTATTTGGCTTTCATGGACTTGGAAAAGGCGTATGACAGAGTTGATAGAGAGGCATTGTGGCAAGTGATGATAATGTATGGAGTGGGTGGAAAGTTGTTGGAAGCATTGAAGAGTTTTTATATGAACAGCAGAGCATGTGTAAGAGTAGGGAGTGAGACAAGTGAGTGGTTCCCTGTGTTGACTGGTGTGAGACAGGGTTGTGGGATGTCACCATGGCTGTTTAATGTGTACATGGATGGTGTGGTGAGAGAGCTGAATGCAAGAGTATTTGGCAGAGGTGTAAGATGATGGATAACAGTGGAACGATGTGGCAGGTAAGTCAGTTGTTGTTTGCAGATGACACAGCGCTTGTGGCTGATTCTGAGGAAACGTTGAGAAGGTTGGTAACAGAGTTGGAAGAGTAAGTGATAGGCGTAAGTTGTGTGTCAATGTTGGGAAGAGTAAGGTGATGAAGTGTTCACGTGATGGAGTGGGCATGGCGTTAGAAATAAGGTTGCATGGACAGGTGCTGGAAGAAGTCAAAATATTTAGGTACTTGGGTTGTGATGTGGCTGCAGTTGGTGGAATGGAGTGCGAGGTATTGCACAGAGTGAATCAAGGAAGCAAGGTTTTGGGTGCTCTGAGGAGAGTGATGAGCAACAAAAGAATAAGTATGGATGTGGACACGTTCTCAAGGATGGGCTGGGCACCCATATGATGCGGCAGGCGTGAACCAGTGAAAGCTGTCGGGCCCTGCTGTTGAACAAAAGAGTATGTTGTGTCACCCTGACCCGAGTGACATGGCCGCTTTCTGGTGTCCCATTTTATCTGGAGGGACGAAAGCATGACCAACTTAGGTGCCGAGGTGCCTAACTTGTTTTGGTGTTTGGGCAATTGGGTTGGCCATGGTCCAAAAATGTTTGTGTGTGTTTTTTTTTAAATCTTTTTTAACCTTTTATTTTCTTTCTTATTGTTGTGTTTTTCTTGCTGTCGGTCACCCCTCTTGAGGGATATGACCATGGTAGATAGATGGATATATGTAGATAGATAGATAGATAGATAGATAGATAGATAGATAGATAGACAGACAGACAGACAGACAGACAGACAGACAGACAGACAGACAGACAGACAGACAGACAGACAGACAGACAGACAGACAGACAGACAGACAGACAGACAGATAGATAGATAGATAGATAGATAGATAGATAGATAGATAGATAGATAGATAGATAGATAGATAGATAGATAGATAGATAGATAGATAGATAGATAGATAGGTAGATAGATAGATAGATAGATAGATAGATAGATAGATAGATAGATAGATAGATAGATAGATAGATAGATAGATAGATAGATACATAGATAGACGGACGGACGGACGGACGGACGGACAGATAGATAGATAGATAGATAGATAGATAGATAGATAGATAGATAGATAGATAGATAGATAGATAGATAGATAGATAGATAGATAGATAGATAGATAGATAGATAGATAGATAGATAGATAGATAGATAGATAGATAGATAGATAGATAGATAGATAGATAGATAGATTTGAATGGAATTTAATTTGTCCTGATTGTCGTTGATATCAACGTTATGAAAACCTTGTATGAGATAATTTGCGTTAAAATGTTTTTTTTTCCTCCTGACAGCTCTTGTCACTTGTCTTTTTTTGCCCTCACGTTTTCCACCTATTAAGACTTTCTGCTTCCCTTTTTCAGTACCTCTCCCCCTTCGTTTCTTGCTACTTCGTAGTAACAATATGTGACTGAAATCCGTTTTTTTTTAAACCGATCAATCATTCCACAGACACACTATCATACCACTGTAAAAGCACAATCAAACGTTGATTTATATTTTAGGTTAAAAAAATGTGTGTTATACACAAATGAATACGGTAATTATGTTTAACTGAAAATATGATGAAAACAATTTCAAAGTTTAATTCTGTCTGGTTTTCATCCTTGTGCCAAATATGGGAAAAGCAGTCAACGCGGAATTATTTCACGGAACAAATGAAAAAAAAAAAGACCAACGCCTCATTGTCAGGGAAATATGCTGTCAGGTGGTGAAAGCGTGGGTGGGGGGCCTTTTTACGTCCGCAAAGAAGATGCTGGAATTTCATGAGGACAAGAAAAAGAAAATTCATTAGACGTCAGCAGGAGACAAAACAACGACAGGTGTTTATGCAAATGTGGCGGCGACTAATGGAGTCGAAACGGTCGGGAGTTTATAATGTTGTTTTTTTTTTATAGTTTATATCGTTGTTGTTGTGGAGCGACATATGGCGCCGCTCATCTTTGAAAATCAAATCATAGGCGTTATATATACTTTTTTTATGTTCGGACGCTTGAACGCATTGTCACGGCAGGTGGTGCTAATTTACATATTTGCACTGAATATGAAGTGAAGGCGGCATTTATAAGTACATAAATTAGCAAAAAACTTTATATACATTCCATGGGTGTGATGGATTCCGTCAGAAAAAAAAAAGGCTGGGTAAAAGAATGATAAATTCAGTGAAGAAAATACGTATTTGAACAATGTGTTATTTTGCTATTTCTCCCACTTAGAAAACATGGATGGGTCTGAAATCTTCATCATAGGTGCATGTCCACTGTGAGAGAGATAAACTATAAAGAAAAATCCAGAATTCTCAATTAATTATCTTTTAACAATTGATTTGTGTGATAGAGCTGCAAATAAGTATTTGAACACCTGTTCATATTAGAATTCTGATCCTAAAAGACGTATTAATCCGCCCATTAGATGTCCAGGGCTAAAGAACAGTTGCCAAGCAGCTTGGTGAGAAAAGGTCCACTGTTGGAGCAATCATTAGAAAATAGAAGAAGCTAAACATGACGGTCAATCTTAATCGGAGTGGAGTCTCATGCTAGATATCATCTCGTGGGGTCTCAATAATTTTAAGAAAGGTAAGGAATCAGCCCTGAACTAATTGACAGGAGTTGGTCAATGACCTGAAATGAGCTGGGACCACTGTTTCCAAAGTTACTGTAAGTAATACTGTACATTAAGATTTCATGATTTGAAATCATGCATGGCACCAACGGTTACCCTGCTTAAACCAGACACATGTCAAGGCCCGTCTTAAGAATAGAATATAATAGAATTTACTTTTATTGTCATTCTTTGTAACCATGCACACAGAACGAAATGTCGATACACCGGACCCGCACAGTTAAACTGTAGCAAGTCGATGCAGCCAAACAGGGCGCCGCCATTATAGACCCAACTGCTGTGTTGGGAGTCATTAGGTGACCAAACCCCCCAATTCCAACCCTTAATGCCGAGCGCCAAGCAGGAAGGCAAAGAGTACCAATGTTGTAAGTCTTAGGTATGACTCGGCCGAGGCTTGAAGCAGCGACCTCCCAGTCTCGGAGCAGGCGCCCTACCATCTAGGCTACCGAGCTGGTATATAAGGTTTGCATATGAGCATTTGGATGACACAGAGGAGTTATGGAAGAAAGTTCTGTGGTCAGATGAGACCAAAATATATTTTTTTTGGGTCATAATTCCACTAAGCGTGTTTGGAGGAAGAAGAATGAAGAGTACAATCTGAAGAACACCATCCCTACTCTGAAGCATGGGAGTGGTAGCAATATGCTTTGGGTGTGTTTTTCTGCACATGGGACAGGATGAGTGCACTGCATTAAAGAGAGGATGACTGATGCCGTAGAATGTGAGATTTTGGGGAACAACTTCCTTCCCTCAGTCAGAGCATTGAAGATGGGCCGTGGCTGGGTCCTCCAACACGACAAGACTCAAAGCTCACAGCCAGGAAAACCAAGGAATGGCTTTGTAAGAAGCATATCAAGGTTCTAGCATGGCCCAGCCAGTTTCTAGACCTGAACCCAATCGAAAATCTTTGGAGGGAGCTCAAACTCTGTGTTTCTCAGCCGCAGCCCAGAAACCTGACTGATCTAGAGAAGATCTGTGTGGAGGTGTGGGCCAAGATCCCTCCTGCAGTGTGTGCAATCCTGGTGAAAGCCTACAGGAAACGTTTAACCATTATAATAGCAAACAAAGGCTACTGTACCAAATATTAATTTTCATTTCCACAGGTGTTCAAATACTTATTTACATCTATATAACACAAATACATCGTTAAAAAAATCATGCATCGTGATTTCTGCATTTTTCTTTTTAGTCTATATCTCACACAGTGGACATGCACCTATAATGGAAATTTCAGACCCCCAAGACTGATATTGATGTTGTTGGTTTCCAAGCAAAACAAAATAAATTAAATAAAAATACAAAAACGTGTCAAATTTCAAGACAATAAAGAGCCACAGAGTTGTTGTGAAGAGATAAACGTGCAAAGAACAAATTTATGGGGCTAGAAATGGAGATTGTGATTTTTTTAAATCTATAATTTGGGATTATGATTAGATTGTGGCTTTAAAATCAAACGCAAGACTTGATTGTCTTTTTACAGTTTTTATTGGCTATAATTTTGCAGATTACAAATAGAAGTTTGGGTTACTGTCAAGATTTTCTGGGTTTGGTTTAGATTAGGATTTTATATTTTTTTCAATTCCACCTGAACACATGTGGTTGCTCAGTCACAATTTATTTGAATTTGTATTGAATGTTGGTTGGAATGAAGGATATATTTATGGATGAAGTTAATGTATGGCAATATTTTGCGGATTACACATTTGGGTTAGGACTATACAGTATGAATATTTTTTTTCAATTTAGGTTTTGCTTCCAATCCACCATTCTGCTGTTACTGGAAAGGGTTGAGGATAAAGTATGGATTAGAAATAAAGTTTGGGGTTGTCATCATGATTGTAGTGGTTGGCATGAGGTTAGAATTACAATTCGTGAATTCCATCAAAACATGTGGTCAAATAATCACAGTTGATTGCAAATGTTGGTTGTAATCAGGAATAGGATCATAGATTATATAGTATACTGTTGTTGGTTTATATTTTTTGGGATTATGAATTACAGATGTTGTGTTTGGATACATTAAAAGCATACCTGTCGACCTCCACGGCTCCATGCCCTTACAAACTGTCGTATTTTCCCTTACAAAATACAAAAAAATATTACACCATATTTTTTTTTTCAATCATGTTTATTTATGTAGTTTAACATGTTATATTGTACGTGTGTTTTGTTGTATCATATATTGTTCGTATATTGTTAATTAACATTTTGTTGTGTGATCCTGAGTTGCTCGAAATGAATGAGGTTTGTTATTAAAAAAAAGTTTAAAAACTTGGACGTTCACCGTAGAAGGAAAAAAATACATGCAAATATAATTAAGTGGAATAATACATTTTCTTATTCAGATTATTAATTAATTTTCTGCATTAAATTATTGTTGGTTGGTTGGTTAAAGGGATAACCGCAAACCTGTCTTTTTTCATTTTCTCCTTCTATACTTCCTTTTTTTCTTAACTTCTTCATACAACATTATTATCCGTAATGTAATGCATCAAAGCAAGTGAGCCGTTTGAGAGCCGGCTCTCTTTAATGAGTTGAGCCAAAAAAGAGACGCACTTCCATTCACTACATCAACGCGCCCGCTTCGTTTGCAACGAAAAAAACGAAACCGAGATAGAGGCTTCCGCGGTGAACTCGTTTGACTTGATTGATTTGCCGTTTCATGATAGTCGGTGTATACCGGATGGTACCCATAATTGTTAAATTTGTGTTTTTCCTTACAGATTTTCATCGTACACATCTTAAAATGCATAATAAACGTACTTTGTACAGCAAAACCATAGAGGTTGACAAGTATGTGTTTGCAGCAGGTTGACACGGCAGGTAGCGCACAGCTCCAAGGTGCAGGGGTCTAGACTTCAATTCCAGGTACCAGCCTCTCTCATGCAGACTTTTGAAGTTCTCCCCATGCCGGCGTGGGTTTCCTCCAGGCACTCTGGATTCCCCACATTTCGAAAACATGCATGAAAGGTCGAAACTTTCACTAAGTGTGAATAAGCGAGTGAATTGTCTGTCCCTGTGTGCCCTGCGACTGGCTGGTACCCAGTTCAGGGTGCCCACTGCTCGTAACTGGATGAGATGGACTCTAGCGCTCCGTGACCCTGGTGAAGATAAACAGTCCAGTTGACCTGGAGAGGAATGGGTGCCAGCAGGCTGTACTTGCCCATGACACACCACTGAAAATGGTGCCTCTACAACTCTGGTGGTTAAGGGATACACTCATCCCGGTATTACAATGTGCTCTAAGATTTTATGTTTTTCCCATCATGTTAAAATGATTGATTGCAGCACAAATATTGAAACTAAGTGAAATAAGCTCGATACATTTTTTTTCCACAAGGACAACCTTGCTATACCGCGGTTTGCCTTTCATGGCCTCTGTACTTCACTTGTTTTCATTGTGCATTTTGTTCTGCATTCTGATCAGCTAAACAGTCTTCAATATTGTTGCAGTTTAATATTGTTTCGGATAAAAACATGGTTGGTTTTTTGGACCCAGGCAAACATGTTTCCACTTGGTCTCAAATCAAGGACCTTTCGTGTGTCAGGTGAATGTGCTAACCTCTGCACTACGGAAACAAGATTTAATCTCATTCACGGATTACCCCTATCCTGGCTTCTTCTTGCTTTGCAACACTTGCGATTAATTAGGGTTCACTGTCGTCAAAAGGAGCATCCATCTTATGTTCAATTGACTATCTTTCACTTAATTTACAACTGCACCTTCTTAGAAGAATTTTGTCTTGTATATAATAGTATTTAATGCTGAATGTAGTACGATTAGTTTGATTTTAATATAGTGTAAAAGCATACCTGTCAACCTCCACGGCTCCATGCAAGTACAAACTGTCGTATTTTCCCGTACAAAGTACAAAATAATCGTACACCGCATCCGCACAGTAGTGTCAAACCGCTCGCTTCGTTCGCTTCCGCGGCAAACTCCTTTGACTTGATTGATTTGCTGTTTCGTGATAGTCGGTGTATACCGGATGGTACCCATCATTGACAAATTTACATTTTTCCGTACAGATTTCCTTGTACGTCGTACTCGTCTTAAAATGCATAAAAAACGTACTTTGTA
Organism: Urocampus carinirostris; assembly: GCF_059441175.1. Classification (NCBI taxonomy): domain Eukaryota; kingdom Metazoa; phylum Chordata; class Actinopteri; order Syngnathiformes; family Syngnathidae; genus Urocampus; species Urocampus carinirostris. The sequence goes on along the minus strand of NC_142366.1, from coordinate 7,925,137 downwards.
CGGCAAAGCCGTACAGGTTGACAGGTATGTAAAAGTTTACATTTTGTAAATTTACATCGAATTATGTTTTTTTTTGCCAAAATTTAGCAACATAATCAAAAAATGTATCAAGAAGGTCATTTATTTTGCAAATTTGCTTTTATAACTGAAAAAATCCTTTTAGATTAAGACATTGTCAACAAGCGAAGGTATTTGGAAAAAGTGTGAGAAGTTCTTCTGTCACAGTGACATGAATTAACAACGGGGGCCCCATGAATATTCATTTGCACTTTCATTTCCTGTCACACGGGAGCAAAAGCGTCTCTTTCCGTCTTATTAATGACTCATTGACTTTGATCTTTGCGCAATACAATTTGTTGTTTCATTTTTTTTTTCACGTCGGCAAAACAAACGCTACGGGAAGTGATGTCTTGGAGTCACGGTCGGGAAAAAAAAATAATAATTAAAAATTGGGAGTTTTAGTGCAAGGAGACTTTCTGACAGTTTCCCTGTTGGTGTTTATCCCTTTTGAAAACTCCTCCCTTTAATAACTACCCACTATCCCCCATTTTGACAATTCACTCTTTCAATATTCCTTCCCCTTTTCCACATTTCACCCTATTATGACATTTCCCCCCTTTCGACATCCCCCTTTATCATTTTCTGCCTTCTGAAAATTCTGACAATTTTCCAGTTTTGAAAATTTCCCATTTCAACAATTCTCCCATTTTATGTTTTCCCCCTTTTGACATTTCTAACCTTTGAACGATTTCTGCCTTCTGACAATTCCCTCCATTTTGACAATTTCCCTGTTCTGACAATTACCCTTTTATGACAATTCTCCCATTTTTGCACCTGTAAACATTCAGCATCACCACCCCATTAACATCCCATTTTAACTTTTCCCCCGGCATTTTATATTTATTCCCCTCTTCGACATCCCCCCATTTTGACAATCCTCCTGTCAACAATTCCCAATTTTGACAATTTCCCTGTTTTGACAATTCTCCCATATTTGCCCCTGTAAACAATAAGCATCACCACCCCATTAACACCCCCTTTTAACTTTTCCCTGGTATTTTATATTTATTCCCCTCTTCGACATCCCCCCATTTTGACAATCCTCCTGTCAACAATTCCCAATTTTGACAATTTCCCTGTTTTGACAATTCACTTGTTTTTCTGAACCAGCCCGATAATTGATAATTCCTCATTTTGACATTTGCCCCCTGTCAAAATTTTACCCTATCAAAAGTTAGTCCACCTTTTAACATTTCCCCATTTCAAGCAGTCGACCATTGTCAAACCCCTTCTTCGACAATTCCCTCTGTGTCAACAATTACTCGTTGCCATTTTACCCGTTTCGAAAAATTCCCGTTTCAAAAGTTCACCATTTTCAACAATTCCCACCATTTAAACCAGGGGTGTCAAACTCAATTATACAGAGGGCCAGAACTCAAACCACACCTTTGGTCGCCGGCCGAACAGGGTATATATTTATTGAATACACTAAAACTTTCCTTTAAAAAAAAAAAAAAACAACTTAAACATTAAATTAATTAAAAATCGTTGCTCTCCATAAAAATATCTCGTGTCAAAACTATAGGAATTGAAAATATGAAAAAAAACGAAAATATAAATACCATTTTTGCTTTTCACTTTGGGAATTGGCTTTAGTGAAAAACATCTTCAAATTCTTCTTTAACTCTTCAACTTTCTGTATCTTTTCTCTGCATTCAAGGTTTTTCAGTTTACTCTCAAGTTTTGTCTTGTAGTGCCGTTTTACATTAAATTCCTTAATTATGGCCACAGAATCTCCACAAACAAGACACACGGGTTTACCGGCAATACATAATTGTGGTTTTTATTATCCGCGTATAATTTGAAAAATATCAGGGTTTCATAGACCATGGCCATTATGGTAGATGTATATGAAAGGATTTCACGTTTGACATCTGTGATTTAAACAATACTGCCCGTTTTGACAATTACCTCCTTCTAACAATTCAACCCTTTTGACAATTCCCCCTTCCGATTTCCCCATTTTGAAAATATCCCACTTTAATTAGTCTCCTCTTTTTGACAATATCCCTCCTTTGACCGTTCCCCCCTATTTAACAATGCCCTCTTCCGATTATTTTCGTTTAAAAAATTCCCTCTTTTCATCATTTTTTTACCTTTTGCCAACTTTCCCTTTGTTAATGTTTCCCTTTCAACACACCCTCACATTTTGACAATTCAACCTCCTTATTTTTCTCCCGTTTTGAAAACCCCCCCTTTTGACAACTCCCCCATTTCAACATTTCTCGTTTTAGAAATCGCCCCTTTCCAATGATTACCATTTTGAAAAGTTCCCCTTTTAACTTTTCCCCCCTTTTTGACATTTTACCCCTGGTGAAATTTTCCTCTCTGAGAGATTTCCCCCCCTTTTTGACAATACTGTATCCCCCTTTAGAAAATGGCCCCTGTTCAATTGCTCCCATTTCAAAAAATCCCCCTTTCAACATTTTGCCCCTTTTTGACAATTTCCTCCTGTTTACGTTTCCCCTTTTGACCATAACTTCCATTTTGTCATTTCAATTCTGATTATTCCTCGGTTTTGAGAATCCACCCCTTTCAATATTTTCCTCCTTATGACAACTCCCCCATTTCAACCCTTGCCATTTTGGCAATTGCCCCTGTTCACATATCCCCCCTTGTTTACTTCCTTTGGACAATTCCCCCTTTTGATAATATGCCTTTTTTTGAAATCCCCCCCTTTTAACATTGCCTCCCTTTCAATAACTCCCCTTACTACATGTCTAGTATTGACAGGCTCCCCGATTCATTTGGATAATAGGCCTCAAGCCAAACCAGGTTTAGCAACACGACATTAACTCATGCTGTTTTCCACACCACACTTATCCTCATGCTGTTTATTTTGTTTAGTATTTTCAGTGTTTTTGCAACTTCTTTTTTTATATACTTATTATGACTTTTGTGTGCCTTCCATCATGCCGTTTCGTGCCTTACTTTTAATCCTGCTGTTTTTTATGATTTACATGTTGCATTCTTTGCATTCGTGTACAGTGCCTCTTAGTATATAGCCTATGCATTTTTTGCCATACTTTTCTTGTGACTAGATTTTTTTTCCCACTTTTGTGCCTCATATCTTGCTGCTTTGGGGTGTTTTCTTTTCCTTTAGCATAGAGAGCAGATCTTGTCCTTTTGTTTTTACTCGTTTTTGTACCATATTGGGAATATTTAAAAAGGAAACTAAATGCTTTTGAGTTTAAATGTTTGAGGAGTATGTTAGGAGTGACAAGGTTGGATATATTGAGAAATTAAATTGTGAGGGACGGATTTGGAGTAGTAGTGGAACTGAACAAGCGTGTGGATAAGAGAGTACTCGATTGGTTTGGACACATGGAGAGGATGGATGAAGAGTGAATATTGAAGAGGATGTACAGAGCAGATGTAAATGGAAGGAGATCAAGAGAAAGGGTGCTATTGACGTGGATGGATGGTGTTATGAGTGCACTGCAGGAAAGAGGTCTAAATCTAGTGGATGCTAGAGCTCTTGTTGGTCATAGAAATGAGTGGAGAGGTGTTGTGAAAGGATCATGGGATGTTTGGACGTTTTCTGTATGATGCGGTGGGGGTAAACCAGTGAAAACTGTCGGGACCTGCTGTTGAACAGAAGAGTGTGTTATGTCACCCTGACCCGAGTGACATGGCCGCTTTCTTGTGTCCCGTTTCATCTGGAGGGACGAAAGCATGACCGACTTGGGTGCCGAGGTGCTCAACTTGTTTGGGTGTTTGGGCATTTGGGTTGCCCATGGCCCACACATTTTTGTGTGTGTTTTTTTGCTGCTTTTTCCCTTTTAGTTTTCTTTGTTATTGTATGTGTTTGTCTTGCTGTCGGTCACCCCTCTCGAGGGGTATGACCAGAGTAGATAGATAGATAGATAGATAGATAGATAGACAGACGGACGGACGGACGGACGGACGGACGGACGGACGGACGGACGGACGGACGGACGGACGGACGGACGGACGGACGGACGGACGGACGGACGGACGGACGGACGGACGGACGGACGGACGGACAGACAGACAGACAGACAGACAGACAGACAGACAGACAGACAGACAGACAGACAGACAGACAGACAGACAGACAGACAGACAGACAGACAGATAGATAGATAGATAGATAGATAGATAGATAGATAGATAGATAGATAGATAGATAGATAGATAGATAGATAGATAGATAGATAGATAGACGGACAGACAGACAGACAGACAGACAGACAGATAGATAGATAGATAGATAGATAGATAGATAGATAGATAGATAGATAGATAGATAGATAGATAGATAGATAGATAGATAGATAGATAGATAGATAGATAGATAGATAGATAGATAGATAGATAGATAGATAGATAGATAGATAGATAGATAGATAGATATTGGTTTAGAGGAGCTTATATTATTTCGTTTTTTTTGCACATTACATCTGGTTTTCTTTCACCTCCATACATACGTCTTGCTGTCTTGTGTATCATACTTTTTAAATGATGTATTTTGCTTTGTTGGATACCTTACATTATGCCATGTTTGTCAATTTTGTTGGGTTTATTTTCCTTATTATATTCATCTTGCTGTTTTGTGAATACAATTTTTTATAATACTGTATTTTGATGTGTTTGAGACTTTAAACAATCCTTCTTCAAACACTCGTTTGTTTGCTCCTTTTTGTGCCTTACATAGTTTTTTACACATGTTTTTGCATCAGGCCATTTTTTGTGCCAAACTTTTCATCATGCTGTTTTTTTTAATTGTTGTACTGCTAAGTATATATTCCTTGCATTTTGATGTTCAACTTTTTATGTGGTTATTTCTCTTCACCACTCTTTTCATGCAGTTTGAGTTTTGTTTTCTGCTTCTTACTTTTTCATCATCCCACTTTTATTTTGGAGGGATTTTAATTCCCTTTAGTATATAAATTTTGTCATTTTGTGTATGCTACTATTGATAATACATTATTTTGCTGTTTTGGAGACTTTACACTCATCTTTTGCACCTTTGGATCACATGTTTTTGTTTGTTTGTTGTTGCTGGTATTGATTCGGTACTTATTTTTTGTATGTTTTTGGTCTTTTTGTGCCTTAAATCATGCTATTTTGTGTGCCTTACTTTTAGATATATATAGATAAATGGATAGATGGATAGATGGATACTTTATTCATCCCCGGAGGAAAATTCACACTTCCAGCAGCATCCCTACGCTGAAGAACAAAACAATAATAAAGCAAAAATAATACAATACACAAATACCCAATGTGATGTGTTAATACCCAATGTAGCGTGCCATTTTTGACATCTTGTACCATTAGTAAGTTTTTCCCATTAGTATATACATTTTACCATGTTTTGTAAACTATTTTTTACAATAATGTGTTTAGTTGTTTTTGGGACCTTACACAATGCAGTTTTTTGTGACATGTATTGCTCTTTATTGCACTATTTGTATGATTTTTTTCCCCTTTGTATACATATCTTGCCATTTTGTGCAAATTGGACTACTTTTTAGAATACGGTATTTTTTTTTTGGACCTTACGTTATGCCTTTTTTGCCATTTTTATACTATTTATAGTTCTTTTTCCCCTTAGTATATATGCATAATGCCTTTTTGTGTATACTGTTTTTTATAAGTCTGTATTTTGTTGTTTTTGGGACCTTAAACAATGCTTTTTTTTGCCATTTTTTTCTTTGTTTATAACTTTTTTTTTTTAGGGTTTATTTTGGTTGCCTTGATTTTTTTTCTACGTTTTTATGTGAAGTCTTTCCTTTTTCTTTTTTTCTAATCCATTCACAAAATCAAATGATGATGTATTCCTCCCTCTTGGTTGACTTATGTGTCCAATCCCGAATCATGTCGGAGTACCCACATAAACGAAAAAAAAAGGAAATTGTGTGGCCACAGATTTTGCGACGAAGGTGTCAAGTGGACTCTGTTGTTATTCCTGAAAGAGTGACCTCAAGCAAACATGAGCAATCATTACCGAGTGGCCGGCCAGTAATCGGCCGAGAATTTGCGCTGATCACAACCTTGCGTCTGAGTACTCGAAAACTCCATTCTCCACATGTTTTTTCTCTCGCGTTTTCATCAACAGTGCTGATAAATGGCTTGACGCCCTGATTGCCCCGGAAAAAGAAAAGAAAAAAAATCCCATTAAGCTGACTTCTTGCCGTGCCCAAACATTAGGCCCCAATCAGCGTTCGATTGGTTTATATATATATATATATATATATATATATATATATATATATATATATATATGTGTGTGTGTGTGTGTGTGTGTGTGTGTGTGTGTGTGTGTGTGTGTGTGTGTGTGTGTGTTTGACGACTTTGGACATCAAATTACTGATTTAGCTTGGCCGATTTTGAACACTTGTGCTTGCTCTTCTACTGGAATGATATACCACAATTAGCTAATGTACCCTAAAAAAAAGAATAGAAAAAGGACAAAGAATAAAAAAAAGCTAGGGCACAAAGAGCTGCTGCGCTTAAACCCAATAAACCATCGTGAGCAGTATGCGTCAGATTTCATCTCTAGCGCTGTCTCTTTTTTTCTAAGAATTTTCTTCTCTAATTAGCAGAAAAGTGGCTTTGAAAAAGAAAAATGAAAGAAAATAAGACGAAAGAATGCTAGCTCACAATAAGCTAGCACACTTTATGACGACAAAGCTGGGCTACCTTCTCACGCTCATTTGTGCCTGCAAGTGCCTGTCCTATTTTTTTAAATATTTTTTTCCTTAATTAGCAGAAAAATGGCTTCGAAAATTAAATGAAAGAAGCCAAAAAAGACCTTTAGCTAGCACATAATAAGCTAGCGCACTTTAAGATGACAAAGCGTCTAATTCCGTCTGCTACTGCCTGTCCTGTAATTTTACCCTTCAATTAGCAAACAGGGCCCAGAAAAAAGTAAAATGTAAAAAGCCAGAGAAGAAAAAAAGTTAACGCACAATAAGCTAGCGCGTTTAAAAATGAGGAAGCCGCATTAGCCTAAAGGAGAATAATGGAAATAAAGTCGTAAAATGTGAGCACTTTTAATCAGCGTAATGGATAGGGCCATTCCCCGTTTCCACCATGGCCCTAAGAGGCAGTTTAAGCCTGTAAATAGATTATTTTCAATAAATCTGCGACACTCGGGAGATCGGTCGAGACACCATTTTTTACTTTTATTCTGCTTACAGGAGGAAAAGATGGAAAAATCAGAGAAGACAGAGACCGGACTCGATTCTATGAATGTCAATTTCAAATTTCCAACTGTTTTGGGCGCTTATTTTAATCAGTCTTGAAATTATAAAACAAATAAAATGATTACTTCATTGTTTTATTGATTGCTTGTTATCTTATTTTATTACCATTCTACCATATAGTTAGGCTGGCATGGATATATATATATATATATATATATATATATATATATATATATATATATATCTATATATATATATATATATATATATATATATATATATATATAGATATATATAGATATATATATGCTGTAACATGTTGTAAAAAGTGATAATAAAATAATTAATTGTAACTAAAAAAAATCATCTGAAGAACCTGGAAATGATATTTGCTCCAAAACATGTTTAAATAATACTATTTAAAATACAAATTTAATTTGACTGATTTCAAAACAATTCCGAAAATGAAAATTATTTGAACGGATACCCGTTGATTAGTCACCGTGACAACATCTTAAATTTCGGCTCCCAAGGTCACTTTTGACAAACCTACTTAGACGGATTAAGTTATTTTAGCTTAGCCACGCTATGAGTCCGGCACGCGTCAAGGCTCAATGTCGGATTACCGAGGCGCCTTGTCATTATCGGCGGATAAAAAAAAAAAAAAAAAAAAAAACTAAAAATATAATTGTCGCCTCCTGGGTCTGTACAAGCCAAATACCTTCAACGTTTTTCTAAAATCGAGTTATGAGTTCAACTTCTATCAGATGTGATGAGTGCACGTCAGATAAAATGGCGGCCTGCTGTGTATCAACATCCCCACTCAAAATAATAAAACGTTTTGACGCCCAGACGAAAAAAATATCGCCTGACAGCCACAACTTCCATTCATCCTTTATTTATTAATTGATCTATTCATCACTCTGCCAAAAGATCAATTTATTTCTTCGTTTACCTGTTCATTCACTCCAAGCTCCAATCATTCAACACCCTAAACCAGGAGAGGGCAAACCACGAAAAGTATATAAATCTTCGCCTGGTTTGGAAATTTCCGAATTTCGGTTCGTCCAGCAATTTGCATACTCGGCAGCCAATCAGAAGCCTGCACCGAATAACTTCGTGCTTCCGGACTTTCCCGAGCGTTATAAGGCTCATTTGCATATCATTTTCCAAAGTAGACGCACAGAGAACACAAGAAAAATGGATAAGTGGTTAGGAATCAAGCCAAAACCTCACCCCCATAAGATAGATTCAAAAGAAGCTAACAAAATTCATGACGCTACAAAACATAAACGTACATTAAAAGCATCGTTGAAAGAGGAGTTCATGTGGCTTGCAGCATACGACGCAACGCAAAGATTGCATGAATGAAGATGAGTATACAGGTACATACTGATGGCAGATGGAAACCAGCGATGTCATATACATGCAATGCATGTTATTGGTAGATTTATAATAAACTTAATTTCAAAGTGTCGTTCTGTTATATATTCCGATTATCAATCTTTAATACAATGCAAAAAACTCATTGTTGCGATTAGTCGTCTTATTGCATTTCAAGTTGTGAAAAAAGGGTGTCCGGTAACTTTTTGTCATGTATTTCAGACACTAATGTTGGTGTAACTGCCATTTGGTCATTAATTCAATTACTGTCTACTTTGATCCATTGATGTTAAGTTGTATTTGTCCAGTTCTTCCATATTCTTTACCAGTAACAATTTTGCAGCTTCTGGAGTCCCTTTCAGTTTTATGAAATGTGTACCATTAGTGACCCACGTGTGTTGGATTTTACCATGCTTTTTTAGGATTCTTGCCTTCCTTGCGATGTCCGAGTTCGTCCTAGTCAGATGCTCATCGATGAAAACGTTAGTACCTTAATTGACGTCCTTCTTTTAATAATGCGACTTTGTTCTTCCTATTGGTAAACCTCATAATTGCGACAGGCGGTCTCTCGTTCCTCTTCGGTAGCGGGTGACAGGCCTCGATTTGTCCCAGGTCCATTCCAATTCCTTTGCTAAGGAGGAACGACGCAACCTGTTGTTCCACCGATCTGGTCTCCCAGTTGCTGGGTTCCGAACACTGGCGGCCACGGCAGGGCTGGATTTGAATGCCAGTGCCGATCATGTCGTTGGTCCGCGTAAGTTGTTCCAGCTCTTCGACCCGCTGCTCCCGTTCCCCAATCTTCCTGTCCTTCTCTGCGTTCTGGAGTCGCAGCTGATCCACTTACTCCATTGGGTTCAGGAGGGCTTTTTGCTATAATTTGATATCAGCGATCCCCTCCGCTAAAAAGTCCAGCGTCTTTCTTATTTCGCCAGCGTCCTCGGCTGTCAAAGCCGTCTTCGGCCCCAAGTTGACGTGGTTCTGACGCGGTAGCGGTTAGCCTTGTGTCACCGCCTCCGTCCTTGTCGACGTCTTTCGGGAACCTTTGGTTGTTTCTGTCGAGGTCAATTTAGTTGAAGGTCCAGAATCAAACAAAATTGTATTTATGTATTTTCTTAATCCCTCAATTTGGTCTTTTTTTTATTTTTTTTTATTTTTTTAGCGGCAACTTTGTGAACGAGACGTTTTGAACTACCTTTTTTTGACTACAACAAAAATACTACTTGAAAAATCCCTCCCACAAAACTCAAAATGACTACGAAACTAAATATCAAATTTAGTGCATCAGGACATCCATCCATCCGTTATCTGCACCGCTCATCCTCAGTAGGGCCGCGAGGGTGCTCAAGCCCCTCTCAGCTGTTCTCGGGCAGTGGGCAGGGGACACTCTGAACTGGTTGCCGGCCAGTCACAGGGCACACAGAGACAGAAAACTCACTCATTCACACCTAAGGACGATTTTAACAGCCCAATAAACCTGAAATGCATGTTTTTGGAATATGGGAGGAAACCAGAGTGCTCAGAGGAAACCCACGCAAGCACGGGGAGAACATGCAAACATCACACAGGAAGGTTTGATCCCATGACCTCAGAACTGTGCAACACACGTGCTAACCACTCCCCCGCCATGCTGTACTGCATTAGGACAGTGAATTCATATTTTGCTTTCACTTTGAAAATAAAAAAAACTTTAGAAATACTACAAAAATACTACTGCAGCGATTCTATAAAACAGAAATAGTCAATTTTGGCAGAAATATTACCCCAGATATAGTACAAAATACAGCAGTAATATTAAGAAAAAAACTAAAGAAATAGGACAAACATTCTACAATGGAACTACAACAAAAAGTCTACAGAAACTCTACAAAAATACTACTTTAGGAAAATACTTCAAAGGGATACTACAAAAACACTAATACAGTAATATATTACAAAAGGAATACTGCAAAAATCCAACTACAGTAACACTACCAATATTCTACTTAAGAAACACTACATAAATTCCATAGCATTACTACAAAAAATCTACCACGGAAATACTACAAAAATAAACTACTGTAACACTACAAAAAATAATACTACAGATATAAAACAAAAAATATACAACCTGCCCTAATCCATTCTTTCATTTATTCACCTATTTATTTATTCCAGGCTTCATCTATCTACAGTATTTATTTATACTCATTAATTTATCCTCTCATACAATCCATCTATTTATGTATTCATTCTTTCCACTCACAGTCAAACCATCTATGAAATGAAAAAATGAAATGATCTGCATTTATATAGCGCTTTTCAAGTCAATGACTTCTCAAAGCGCTTTACAATGTGCTCCACATTTCCCAATAGCGGCCTTGCAGCCATGTAAGGCGCTAACCTGCTTATTGGGGGTATTAGGGGTTCAGTGTCTTACCCAAGGACACTTCGACATGTAACACGGACGAGCCGGGATTCGAACTGGTATCCCTTGATCCCAAGACGAGCGCTCTACCTCCTGAGCTACTGCCGCCCCATGCATTTACTTATTTGTTTAAGCATTCAATCATTAATTTGCGCCTGTATCCGTTAATCAATCAATCCACCCGTTCATTCATGCATTCATCCGTCCATCAAACTGCCCATTTATTATTATTAATTCATGTTTCTCTCAATCGATTCATCCTGTTATTTATTTATTCAGTCTTTCTTTCTATCTTATATTTATTCATTCATTATTATTCCCGTTTCTGTCAATCCATCATTCATTCATTCATTCATTTATCCATCCATTCATGCATCAAATAATTTACTTATATATGTATCCATCCATCCATCCATCCATCCATCCGTCCATCTATCCACGTATATGTCCATCCATCCTAGAGGTAAGATCGGGCCAAAAAAAAGCACCCGAGCCCGACGCAGGCCCGAGGGGTATTAAACCCGACCCGGACCGAGCCCGACTAATTAACTGGATTAGCTGGCCCGGCCCGAAAGGGGCCCGAAATTACATATTTTATTTATAAGGAGAGGTGATTTATGATAACAAATTAAACTCTGCCTTTTGTTACAACATCTAGGCCTAAGTTAAATAAAACTTTATAAACATTTACATCTTTTATATTTCTGTGTCTGCACTGCAGATGTTACATTAAGCGACAATCTGTCATTGACGGGTTTTTTTTTTTGAGGTAGCGAAAACATTTAAGGGCGTCCGTCATTTTGACGACTTGATCATTGGGCCATAATCCACAGCAGCAGTAGTAGTACGTCCTTAAGATTTTAGCGCAGCACTTTCATTGAGTGGGTGTTGACGTGTTGTGCCCTTTTCCGACTCCTATGCAAATTCCCCCCACCCCCCCCTGATCGTATTCTATATAAAACGCTTATTAAAACAATAAAGCGAGCTAATTATAATAATTGGGAGATCCTAGTCTATATAACGCGTTTATTTAAACAATAAAGCGTGATTTTATTCTGCAAATTGCGTTTTTTAACGCGGATGAAAATGTCACCAACGTCAATGTACGCTTCCGACAAAAGCGATCGTATTCTATATGAAACGCTTATTAAAACAATAAAGCGAGCTAATTATAACAATTGGGAGATCCTAGTCTATATAACGCGTTTATTTAAACAATAAAGCGCGATCGTATTTTACAAAATGCGTTTGTTAATGCGGATGGAAAAGTCACCAACGTCACTGTACGCTATGATTTCCGCAATCACAACTAATTGTACACAAATAATATTTATTTGATTTACTATAATATCCGTATGTAATGTCTTTTTTATTGTGAATGAAACCCTGGTTGCATTGGATCCCGCGCGTCACGTGCACAGAGCAGAGCATGCTCTGGCTCCGTTAAAAGCAATTACAGCTCCTTCTCCGTTTTATCCAAATTATTTATTTTATAACAAGTATTCCTTGGTCTAGTATCCATACATAGTTTAAGTATATATTTTTAATGAACATATATTTATAATTATTAATTAATTTAAAAAAAAATAAAAAAAAAAAAAAAAAAAGCAGGACCGAACCCGACCCGACCCGACCGTATGACTGACATTTCAGGCCCGACCCGGCCCGAAATTGCCTCGGGTTCGGGTTCGGGTTCGGGCTCGGGCTCGGGCCATAAATCTTAGGTCTAATCCATCCATCCATTCATACACTCAACCCTCCATCAAAGCATCTATTTATGATCCTTTCATTCACCTTTCTGTCAATCCATCCATTGTTAACAGATTAATTTGTAAATTAATTTCTGCATATATTTATCATTGTATCCATCCATCCATCCCTCCATCAGTTCATCCATGCATTAATTATTAATGCATTCATACGTTCATGAACCCTTCCATTCTATCAATCCTTCCTCCCATCCATCCATCTCTACTAGGTTAAAACATGTTTTTAGTGTGCAATAAATCAGATGAAAATGGCGTGAATGTCCTAATTAAGTGCTAACGTCATATTAGCATTAGCGGTGGTAGCAGGCAAGACAAAAAGAAAACAAAAAGGTAGAGTAGGTTGGTTTAGGTTCCTGATCAATTTGATGAAAACAATGTCAATGTCATAATGAAGTGCTAACGTCATGTTAGCATTGTTATTGGAAATGCTAGCTGGCAAGGACTTTTAGACAAAAAAACAAACAAAATGAAGGGTAGTTTAAAAAAGTGTTTTTACTACTTGGAAAATCAGATGAAAATTGCATGAATCTCTTAATGGAGTGCCATCGTTAGCGTTAGCGTTACAAACAGACCATGAACAGAAGAAAATGCTGGGTAGGTTTAAAACATGGTTTAGTACTTGATGAAATGGTCGTAAATGGTCGTCATGAAATTCTAGTTAGCGGCATTTTGGTGTTAACGCGCTCAATCAGCATCTTTTTGAGCGTCTTCCTCTTTGCGCATCCTTTTTCCTTCTCCTCGGTTGCTGTGGCAACCGTTCACACACCGCCGATAATCCGGTCAAGATGCACTCGTCCCCACAGTTGGTGAGCCAACCCTGATCAAGACCCCCACACCCACCTTAACCCCCATAAAAAAAAAAAATGTGACCCCCTTTTCCGATTGGCCGGAATTGCTTGCCCTGCCTACCTTGCCAGCCTTTCTTTGTGGCCAGGGAAGATAAGGCGACACCCCATTGCGGACCCCCATGATAAACCCCCACCCCAAACCCGAACACGGCCTCCCGCCACTGTTTTTTTTAATTAGTAACATCAGGCTGCCAATTATTGCAGATTTTAATTGTATGAGATCTTTTTTCTTCATTGAAAATATTTAACTTTTTATTTTGTCTATTTTTTTTTTAAAAAAAACAATCAACCAAGATGACAAAAATGTTCTCAAAATAAGCAAAGCAATGTACTGAATTGTTGAAACGTTTTTATTAATTTAACTTGAAAACTACTTAAAGTAAAATGGCTTTCTTGGGACATAAAACAATTGTTTTTACAGCGATTCCAGGATTGTGATCTCTATCCAGACTTCTTTGGGCTGGGGCAGAAGAATGTCTTTCTGGGAAACATGCTGAATCAGCAAAGCAAACAATGTCACGTCTGCTGTTTTTGGCAATTTTCACTTTTGTGATAACTTACCTGACTGCTTGTAAAAGACGATGTTTATATTCAATGTTGTTCAGGCGTGGGAGAGTGGAGTATCTTTCTGGAATAAAAATGTTGAGTCAGCATAACCAAAATGTGCTGAGTCAATTGGGCATTTCTTTCACATATAGGTCAACCCTTCTAACTGCCTTGAAGTCGAATGTTGTCCTGGTCTTGAAGAGGGGAATGTCTTTCTGCGAAAATGCGAGTCAGCAAAACCAAAAATGCCAAGTCTGCTTTTTGTGTTCTTGTCAGATCTGGTGTAACCTACCTGACGGCCTGTGAAATATGGTGTGGTTATTTCATGACATTTTGGCTAGGGAGAGTCGAATGTATTTCTTGGAAAGTTCCTCAGTCAGGAAAACCCAAAATGCTATGTCTTATATGTTTGGCAGTTTTCACATCAGGGATAATATATCTGACTGTCTGTAAAATATGGTGTTGGTATTTAATGCTGTTCTGACTGCAAGAGCAGAATGTTGTTCTGGAAAAGCTACCGAGTCAACAAAACCAAAAATGCCAGGTAAGGTATCTTTGCCATATTCACATCAGGTTAATCTACCTGACTGTCTGCAAAATATGGTGTTGTTATTCAATGGCATTCTGGCCTGCAAGAGTGGAATGTCTTGCTGTGAAAGTCAGCGAAACAAAATATGCCAAGTCAGCTTTTCTGGGCAGCTTTCACATCTGGGATTATCTACCTGACTTCCTGTAAGATATACTGTTGATATTCAATGTTTTTGTGATCTGAAAGAGTGGAATATCTTTCTGGAAAAAAACTACTAAGGCAAAATATGAAAATATAATACATTATAAAGAATAAAATAAATAACATACATGTAATAAAGAATTATATTTTAGATATTTATCATTCTAAAAAATGAATAAAAAAATCTAGAACCAAATCAAGAATAAAAGTAAAGTAAGTGTTTTTAATGTGGCTTCTAGCATAAAAAAGTGAGTATATAGAGAATATATGTGGTTTTTTTAGTTGTTTTGTTTTATTTGACGGATAAAAAAATATATATGTTTTGAGTCTAAGAACACAATTGAAACAGTTCATTATATAATTTTGTTTTTCTGCGAAAAAAAGAAGAAAAAATCAAGCAGCAGGCGACGAAGAAAACAAGAGCCACTGCCATTTTGTCCGAGTCCCAGCGGTCTATCTGCCTACCGCCACTGCGCTTATCTGGCATTGGCAGTGCCCGCCCCCTCGGACCACCTCAGACTCTGGGGCCCGATGCCAATTAGCGTTTTTTTCAACTGTTTTATTTATATTCGTCCTGATTTTACCCACATTTCTTTCTTTTGAAGCAGGGGTCTCTGACTCAATTTACTTGGGGGCCTCAGGAGCTAGGGTCTGGGTGAAGTAGGGGCAAATGGGGTTTTCCACAAAAATAAGCTCTGAAAAAACTTTCCACTCTTCGACAAATAAGAATTTGGAAAATCATGGAAACATAATAAAAAAAAAAAACATACAGAAGTTATATGAAAAGAGAACCATTAGTAATAAATGAATCCATGTTTTGCATGGGCTGTACATACATAAAAGGGTCAGTGTGTATTATTTGAGCACTAGGTGTCACTGCGTTTTGTAGTGCAATCAAAATTTAGTGCAGAAAAGCACAAGGAAAACTACTAACTAGGGGAACTATTCCTAAAGGCAATATTCTTCTTATAATTTCTTTTCCCAGCCTTTTTTGCAAAGATAGAAAGACAAGAACTATGGGGAAATTGTAAAAAAATAAAATAAATAATAAAGAAAGAAAGGAAAATAGGAAAGCAAAGAAATAAAAAAAGTAAAAGAAGAAAAAAGGAAAGGAACAAGAGACAAAAAACAAACCAAAAATTAAAAATGGACGAAAAAAGACAAAAAAAAACAGAAAAAAGAAAAAAAAGGAAAAACGGAAAAACAAGGAAAAGAAAAAATAGTTAAGGTAAAAAGGACAAAAAGAAGAAAAAGTAAAAATAGACAAACAAGAAAACAAAGAAACAGAAAGAAAGAAAAAATAAAGAATGCGGAAAATGAAAGAAACAGGAAAAAGGGTAAGACAGGGGAAACAATCATAAATTTAAAAAGGAACAAATGAGAAAGAAGAAAAAAGCACACATAATAAAAAGAAAAGGGGACAAATGAAAGAGGAAAAAGGAAAAAAAAACAAGGGAAAACGAAGAGAAAAAAGAACAAAAGAAAAAGAAGAACACATGAAAAGGAAAAAGAGAGAGAAGGCCAGGAAAAGGGGGGAAATTAAGAAAAGAGGAAAACAATGGGAAAGAGACTAGTAAAAAAAAGGGGAGAGAAATGAATCACAGAAAGAGAAGGAAAAAATGGAAAGAAAAAAGGGATAAAACAAGAAAGAATTAAGGAAAGAGGCAAATGTAGGATTGAGATGGCGGACAATGATGTAATTTCCTTGTAGTTGAGCCTCCTGTTAAGTCAAATAAATGCAAATTTCTGGACCTACAAGTATGTTTTAATGCACATTTAAATCATGGTTGATCTATTTTTGCTTTTGTATAGCAATCTTGATTTTTGAGGAGTGTTTTTCTTTTACTTTTAGGAGGCGCCAGGTATTGTCCCTTAATCACTTTTAACTTTTGTAATAATGAGACAGTGTGTAATATTTAGTGCCACGAAGTGGTACAAAAATCTTTCATCCAGTAAAAAAAAAAATACATTGAATTGAATATTAGGCAAAAATGCATGCACTATCACACCAATGTTAATTTTCATAAAAAGTTATAAGTCACCGTGGAATTCACACTTAAGTCGGCGCCAAGTTTGTCCGGCATCCTGCCACCACACTGTGCCGTTTATTACTTGCCCCTCGCTTGTACAAGAAAAAATATTCCATCTAGTCATGAAATATTACACATTGGGACTCTAAGGACTAAAACTATCCCACAGACCGCAAGTGGCCCCCAGGACGTGAGTTCGATTCCCCTGTTATAAAAATAGCAAATGTCAAAGCAGGCTCCAGCTGCTAAGCATCTATTTTCCGATGCTCTTAAAAGCATCTCACAGCCGGTGCCCCATGCCCGCGGCTATTTCACCCTGCGGTAAACTTAGATTATTTATTTTTTGGGGGGGATTTCAAACTTGCTTCCTATAATGCCTCAAAAAGTCGAATGATTGAATATTCCCGGTCTTGCTCGACTACCGCATTTATTCGTGTGTAACATGCACTACTAAATTTGGATTGAAAATCAGAATAACATTTTGAAAAAAAGAAAACAATTATTTGCCCCCCTTACTGATTTATGTGTTTTTCTGCACATGCATAAAGCCAGTATAACAAACCCAAAAGTTTTGTAATATTCCTCTTGTGGAACAATTCCCCACAAACATGGTCTAGTTAAATACACGAGAGTCGAGTGAATCCAACCGAGTACAATTTTTAGTATATACATATTCCTTTTTTTTAAACTTGTTATGAATGTTTTTTCCACACTCATCGTCGTTTGCATTTAAAAGTATTCCAAAATTCGTTCTGAGGTCGTGGGAACCTCCTGCGTGGGTTCAAATCCAGCTCCCGGCCTTACTGTGCGGAGTTTGTATGTTCTCCCCGTGCTTGCGTGGGTTTCCTCCGGGCACTCCGGTTTCCTCCCACGTTCCAAAGACATGCATTTCAGTTGAATTGGCCGGTCCAAATTGTCTCTAAGTGTGACTGAGCGAGTGAGTTGTCTGTCCCCGTGTGCCCTGCGATTGGCTGGCAACCGGTTCAGGGTGTCCCCTGCACACTGCCCGATGATTGCTGGGAAGGGCTCCAGCACCCCCGCGACCCTACTGAGGATAAGCGGTGCAGCTAATGAGATGATTGATATATATATATATATATATATATATATATATATATATATATATATATATATATATAAGCCTAAAAGCATTCCTGATTGATTCAATGATCATTCAAAACTCCCCTTAAAAAAAACTAGATTTTGTTATTGCCGTGATTGATTGACATCACTCTTGGCCAATTGCAAGCTTTTTTTTTTTACAGTCCTTGGGCTGTGACAACCTAAAAGGACCTGTATTGAAAAAAAAAACCACATCAAAACGTTTTAAGGCTTCAAAAATCTTTAGCAAATAGTGACTGAATCAAATGTGGATTGAATTCAGAGCTGCAAACATATGAACACATATGCGACACAAGATCCATAGAGTATTACGTGCAAGTGTGCGCAATCATAGTTTGACTTTTATAAAAGTGGAACATTTACAATGCTTTTACAATGTCTAAAACTTGGTCAAAGTTAAATACACAAATGCAAAGTTTTTAAGGATGTGAACTGGTCGTTTCCAAATGACCACTTTGGAAACGCCTAGATTTACCATTAGGGAAATGTATAAAAATTACAATGTTTGGTTTTTCAGATTTTGATTAAATTTTGACAAGGTACCAGGTAAGTCTTCAAGCTATTGTCTCACCTGTTATACAGCTAGGATCCCTATGCTACACTCCTCTCCAGACACTGATTGCAAACGAAAATTCAGGCGAGAATAAAAACCTATTCCTGTGTGTTTCAACTCATGCACTTGTAGTGATTACTTGAGTTTGGGGCAAATCTACATAGGCTTCCTTTTCAAAAGAGAACCACCTTTGGGGTTCTCTTTTGCGTCACCTTTGGCACCGATAACGGAAATCAAACGTTCTCTATAACTGATAATGAGTCTCATGCTGTGAAGGAATTTTGCCTTACTTTTCTTTGTAAAATTGTTTGAAATCTGCCATATTGGAGATATTTCAGGCATGAACTGCACGCTTAAGGTGACACCACAGCGTCTCAATCGGATTCAAATCTTGACCTTGACTTGGCACCTCCAGAACCTTTATTTTGTTTTGTTTCGAGACATTCAGAGGTGAAATTGGATCGTTGTCCTGCTGCATGACACATACATTAAATTTAGATATATACAATCGAAACTTGCTACAGTGGCTTGCGAAACTGTTCTGCCACCTTGAATTTTGTGACCTTTTGCCACATTTCAGACTTCAAACATCAAGACATAAAACTGTAGTTTCTTGTCAAGCATCAACAATAAATGGGACACAATCATGAAGTAGAACACACTTTATTGGATAATTTTAATTATT
This sequence comes from Urocampus carinirostris, assembly GCF_059441175.1. Classification (NCBI taxonomy): domain Eukaryota; kingdom Metazoa; phylum Chordata; class Actinopteri; order Syngnathiformes; family Syngnathidae; genus Urocampus; species Urocampus carinirostris. The sequence continues at coordinate 7,905,832 of NC_142366.1, read as the reverse complement.
TTAACAAATAAAAAACAAAAAGCGGGTGTGCAAAATGATTCAGCCCTTTTATTTTCAGTGCAGCAAACTCTGTCCAGAAGTTCAGTAAGGTTCTCTGAATGATTCAATGCGGATCTAAATGACTTATTCGAATACACCTGCGTGTAATCAAGTCTCTGTATAAATGCACCTGCACTGTGAGTGCCTCAGAGGTCTGTTTAAAGCGCATAGATCATCATGAAGAACAAGGAACACACTAGGCAGGTCTGAGATACTGTTGTGGAGAAGTTTAAAGCTGGATTCTGATACAAGAAGATTTCCCAAGCTTTAAACATTTAAACATCCCAAGGAGCACTGTGCAATCAATAACATTGAAAAGGAAGGAGTATCAGACCACTGCAAATCTACCAAGATCGGGCGATCGACCTAAACTTGCAGATCATTCAAGGAGAAAACTGATCAGAGATGCAGCCGAGAGGCCCATGATCACTCTGGATGAACTGCAGAGGTCTACAGCTGAGGTGGGAGAATCTGTCGGTAGACAACAATCATTCGTATACTTCCCAAATCTTGCCTTTATGGAAGAGTGGCAAGAAGGAAGCCATTTCTTAAAGATACCCATAAAAAAGTGTTGTTTAAAGTTTACCACAAGCCACCTGAGAGACACACTAAACATGTGGAAGAAGCTTCTCTGGTCAGATGAGACCAAAATCGAACTTTTTGGCAACAATGCAAAATGTTTGGCGTAAAAGCAGCACAGCTCATCACCCTCAACACACTATCCCCCACAGTCAAACATGGTGGTGGCAGCATCGTTTGGGCCTTCTTTCCTTCAGCAGGGACAGGGAAGATGTTTAAAAAATATGGTAAGATGGATGGAGTCAAATACAGGAGCATTCTGGAAGAAAACCTGATGGAGTCTGCAAAAGACCTGAGACTGGGACGGAGATTTGTCTTCCAACAAGACTATCATCTAAAACATAAAGCAAAAGCTACAATGGATTGATTCACCAAAAACACATCAAGGAGTTTGAATGGCCAAATCAAAGTCGAGACTTAAATCCAATTGAGAATCTAAAGAACTGAAAACTGCTGTTTCACTTCCCATCCAACCTCACTGAGCTCGAGCTGTTTTGCTAAGAGGTAGGGGCAAAAATATAATTTTCTGGATGTGCAAAACTGGTATACACATACCCCAAGCGACTTGCAGCTGTAATCGCAGCTACAAAGTATTAACTCAATAGGACTGAATAATTTTGCACATACACATTTTGGTTTTTATTTGTTAAAATAAAGTGTGTTCCACTTTATGATTGTGCCCCACTTATTGTTGATGCTTCACAAGAAATTAGTTTTATATCTTAATGTTCGAAGTCTAAAATGTGGCAAAAGGTCACAAGGTTCAAGGGGGCCAAAAAGTTTTGCAAGCCACTGTATATGCTAACTCCAGCTGACTCTCTACACTAGCCTCATGTGAATGTGTTGCATTTTTCTGTGAGTTTTTCATTCTATTTTCATCTTATGGTTGTAATTATATCTATTCAAACTTATAACAAATCATATACGCTAGCTCTGGCTGACAAGTTTCGCAGGAATTTGTCGATTTTTCCGAAATACGGGTAATCTGGGAACCATTTATTACTATTGTGGTATAAATACTTGTCATGTTAATTAGACTGGAAATGTACCGACACAACACCCAGGCCTTAAAAATTAAAAAAGTTTCCCACTGTGTACCTCATGAAAAAAAGTGTCACTTGTGTTTACTCATTAATATTTTCACTTTGACAGCCTGTCTTGACCTTTTATTTATTTCTTTGCCAATTCGTATTCCGCTGAAATGTCACTGCCGGTTACGTCTCAATTCATTTGCAGATTTTCCCCCAAATAAAGAAATAAATAATCAAGGCTACCGTAACAAGGTGTCACCTGTATATTTTTACGTGTCGGGCTAACCAATTTATTGGGACGCAATTTGGCAGCGCTGTCACGGTGCTAATGAAAGAAACCGGCAGGGCGCAGATGGAGACGGGACAATTTTTGACACGCGCTCCATCAATGTCACCTCAAAATGCCGCAACGTGAAATAGCGAAATAGATTTCGATATTTATGTTTTTTTTATATGCAATGGGTCGTCGTCCGTAACGTGGGAATTCCAGGACGCTATGTGTTAGCCACCATGGCTATGGCGACAGCTACTGGATACATTTTGCATTAGAATCGGGAATGTCAGAAATCATTTCACAAACAATTTTAGAAAAGTGTCAGTTTAGGCAGGTTTTAGCTATGTCACTTATGCTAAATACTTATTCCAGATGTCTAATATATTTCTGCGTATCGGTAGTTTTAAGATTATAAAAATGTTTTTGCTTGTATTCCTTACAATATTGTAAAACATTCTGTGGCGATTTTAAGCTGGGGTCCTAATGCTAAGTAATGTTGCTAACGCTAAATAGAAAATGTTACCCAACAATTTCACATATTTATGTATCAATTTCAAGCGGTTGTTTGGCTTGAGGAGCTTTTGGTTTCTTTGCTAACACTAAATGCTATTCCGAGACCTTCAAATTGGTTTCAAGTTGTGAAATGTTTTTGAGACTTCCCTCAAAATATTTTGATACAATCTGTGTCTATTTCAAGCTAACTTTTTTGACAATGCTAATTAGAAAATTTTCCCCCCAAAATGGAAACCTTTGTTTCTATTTCAAGCAGTAGTTTGGCTTGGAATGGTATTAGCTGAGTTTCTAATCTTATGTAATAAAAATAGTCAAGTCAAGTCAAGTCAAGTCAAATTTATTTATATAGCCCTTAATCACAAAAATGTCTCAAAGGACTGCACAGGATTACAGTTACAAAATTACACAATTACCTGATCTTAAACTAGCAAACCAGCATGCGGGCAAGGAAAAACTCAAAAACCTCAGTGTGAGGAGAAAAGAGAAACCTTGAGAAAGGACCTCACATGTGGTAATCCCCCTTCCAGGATTGAACAGGGTGAATTACAATTACCGTATTTTCCGCACTATAAGGCGCACCGGGTTATAGGACGCACCCCGAAAAAATAGTTTTTGGTCCTATTTTTGACATAGATAAGACGCACCGGATTGTAAGGCGCTACAATGAGAACGTGGACAAAACAGTCAGATAGTTCAGTCAAACTTATTCCCCCCTTAACATTCCCAAAGCTTGCAAAGACGCAAATACGTGTCAAGAACACGTGCGGATGCGGTGTCCGTACGATGTCACTCAAATGCATCGTTCCATTATTCGGTTAAAGTCTTGGGATTCAAGAAATGCCAACCATTCTTTCGTATATATTTTCTTTTTCGCTCGCAACTTTATTGTGCATATGACGATAAACACTTGGAATTGAGTTTAATTTAAAAATAGACACTCAATTCCATCCCTGCACCGCTTATCACAGAAACATCGAGTTCGGTCTGAAACAAGATACAGAGACAATATAAAACCTGAAGTAACTCACCGAAGTCGTTGTGTTCATAATAATGTGCAGCCGTGGTCCTCTTATACCCGTGAGGGTAGTAAATCCAGGAGAATAAAATATTTTCAAATACAGAATAGAAAAAAAATGCTTCCTCTATGCCGTCAGCCGCGTGCCATAAACATTCATCTTTTTCGGCCAATTGCAGGCTTTGTGTCGCCGTTTAAGCCAATGGCAGCCTGTAAATGATAAAAAGGATCCGCCTCTTGACCTCCGAATAACTCTAACCAATAGTGATCGACTCAACTGATGATTGACACATCTTTTTCGGCCAATTGCAGGCTTTGTGTCGCCGTTCAAACCAATGGCAGCCTGTAAATGATAAAAAGGATCCGCCCCTTGACCTCCGAATAACTTTAGCCAATAGCGATCGATTCAAATGATGATTGACACATTGGTTAGCCAATGAAACGCCGGTAAATAAATCCCAGCATACACCGCGTACTACTTGGTGTTCGGGGGGAAATCTAGTCGGCGGCTGCAAGTTAGTTGGAAAACTTAATGTTGATCCATAAATAAGGCGCACTGTGTTATAAGGCGCATGGTCAGCTTTTGAAAAAAATAAAGGCTTTTAGGTGCGCCTTATAGTGCGGAAAATACGGTAGCATTACTGTACACAGAATAGTAAACACTAGGTAAGATGTTGAAAATGTCCGGAAAGAGCATGACATCAACGACGACGCCAGCTGGTAAATGCAGGGGTTGACATGCTGCAGGTCAGACCCCGGTCCGCTGACCCATCCCAAATCATCCTTCTCCTTCGTATCAGCCAGGCAGGCCTCAGAAAAAGACAGGACAAAACAGAATACGAGGTGGGCATCAATCATATGCTTTGGAATAGAAGTGTGTCTTAAGCCTCAATTTAAAAACTTCCGTTGAGGTTGCAGATCTTATCTCCAGAGGCAGGGCGTTCCACAACACCGGGGCCCGGATGGAGAACGCTCTCGAGCCCGCAGACTTCTTGGCTCTCGGAGTCACAAGTAGACCAGCATTTTCCGAGCGCAGACTCCGTGAAGGAACATAGGGGGAAATCAAATCGGAGAGATAAGAGGGTGCAAGCCCATGCAAACATTTATATGTTAATAAGAGAACCTTAAAGTCACATCTTAAGTGGACTGGGAGCCAGTGCAAGTTGGCCAATACAGGTGTAATATGCTCAAACTTTTTAGTCTTAGTCAAAAGTCTAGCTGCCGCATTCTGAACCAGCTGCAAACTTTTAATGCTAGACATCGGGAGACCAGAAAGCAATACATTACAGTAATCAAGCCGAGAAGTAATAAACGCATGAATTAAAATCTCTGCATCTAATTGGGACAGCATTGAACGAATCTTCGCAATATTACGGAGGTGGTAGAAAGCTATTCTAGTAATATTTTTCACATGTAACTGAAACGACAGATTAGGATCAAATATAACACCTAGATTTTTGACCGAGTCACTATGGGTGATATTACATTTGTCTAGGTTCAGGGTAATGTTTGAAAACAAATGACGACAGTGAGCTGGACCAATAATCAACATTTCAGTTTTTTCTGGGTTAAGGCGTAAAAAATTATTTGACATCCATCTTTGAATCTCAGTAAGGCAATCCTCCAGATTTCTAAAACTTAAATGTCCAGTTTTTTCCAGTGGCACATACAGTTGAGTGTCATCTGCATAGCAATGGAAACTAATATTATACTTGCGGATAATGTCACCAAGCGGGATCATATAAATACTAAAAAGAAGGGGGCCAAGTACAGAGCCTTGAGGAACACCACAAGGGACATTAGATTGTTTAGAGGTCATATTGCCATAGTTAACACATTGCATCCTGTCTGACAGGTAGGACCTAAACCACGAGAGTACAGTTCCTGAGATACCAATGCGTTCTAGACGAATCAATAATATGTTGTGGTCGACCGTATCAAAAGCAGCGCTTTTTTAGTAATCACCCTAAGATTTCAAATATGTTTGTGTCAATTGAAAGAAGTACCTTGCTAGGTCAGGTGTTAGCTTTGTTGTTAAATCTAAATAAGAAAATGTCACCCAGAAATTTGAAATATCATTGTCTCAAATTCAAGCAGTAGTTTGCCTTAGCCAGGTGTTAGCTTTGTTGCAAATTCTAAATAGAAAATGTTACCAGAAAATGTATCTTTCAAGCTGTAATTTTGCTTGGGCTGATGTTAGGTTTCTTTTTAATGCTGACAAGAAAATATTACTGATAATGAAACGTTTTGTCTATTTTAAGAGGTGGTTTGGCTGGGGCAGCTATTAGCTTTGCTGCTAATGTTCAATGCTAATTCCAGACCTTTAAAGTGCTTTAAGTTGCGAAAGTATACAAATGAGAATGTTTCTGTCAATACAAATACACTTTTGTTGAACTAATCTTTCCACAATTGGCTTGGCTAGGTGTTAGCTTTAATTCTAATGATAAGTAAATTTGTTGATTTTTGTTTCTGTGAGTTTTTTGTTCCTTTGTTACGTACAAAATTTAAAAGGCATCGATGACATACGTATATTCTCGTAAAAAGCTAATTCTAATGCGGAGGCGGCAGCTATTCATAGTCAGGGGCCGTATTAGGTTAAAAAGGGTGGCCCTGAGGCACAGGTTTAGAAACCGATCCATTTTTAAAAAGTTCATGAGTAAAAATACATTCAGACATCTACATGTTTTATTTCTTTTTAATCGGTTTTAGTAAGATTAGTTTCGCCAAATTAGTTTTAAAACACTCACAATTAAAGCAAGAGTCCGTTTTGTTAGGACTTTTCCTTAGTATTTTTGGAAAATTACTGCATTTGTATTTTTGCCAAACTTCCATAGTGTATTTTCAAAGTATTTCTCTGGTTATTTTCTCAATATTGTTTTGGTAGTATTTCTGTAGTAGTATTTTTGTAACGCTTAAAAATTTGAGTATTTTTATAGTTTTTTTTTTCCTTTCAGAATGAAAGAAAATAATCCATCGGGTTTCTTTTTTTAAGCACTAAATTGGGGCGGCAGTAGCTCAGGAGGTAGAGCGCTCGTCTTGGGATCAAGGGATCCCAGTTTGAATCCCGGCTCGTCCGTGTTACATGTCAAAGTGTCCTTGGGTAAGACACTGAACCCCCAATACCCCCAATAAGCAGGTTAGCGTCTTACATGGCTGCAATACAAGGCCGCTATTGGGAAATGTGAAGCACATTGTAAAGAGCTTTGGGAAGTCATTGACTTGAAAAGCGCTATATAAAAGTAGATCATTTCATTTCATTTCATTTCATTTTATAAATTGTATATTTAGTTTTAGTAATTTTGTATTATTTTTATAGACTTTCTTTAGTAGTATTTGTTTATGAAAATATTGTAGTAGTACTTTTGGTGTACTATAAATAAAAAGTAAATTTAATATTTTATTTTAGAGTATAGTAATTCTGTAGTATTTTTCTACTATTTATTATTAATATATATATATATATATATATATATATATATATATATATATATATATATATATATATATATATATATATATATATGGTCATATCCCTCATGGGGGGTGACCGACAGCAAAACACACACATACAATAACAAAGAAAATAAAAAGGAAATAAATAGCAAAAAATAAATAAAAAATAAAAATTGTAGAACCGTGGCCAACCCAATTGCCCAAACACCCAAACAAGTTAGGCACCTCGGCATCCAAGTTGGTCATGCTTTCGTCCCTCCAGATGAAATGGGACACCAGAAAGCAGCCATGTCACTCGGGTCAGGGTGACACAACACACTCTTTTGTTCAACAGCAGAGCCCGGCAGCTTTCACTGGTTTACCCCTGCCGCATCATACGGGTGCCCAGCCCATCCTTAAGAACACGTCCACAATCCCACTATCCTTTCACAACACCTTTTCACTCCTTTCTATCACCAACAAGAGCTCTAGCTTCCATTATATTTAGACCTCTGTCCTGCAGTGCACTCATAACACCATCCATCCACGTCATTCGCGGCCTTCCTCTTGGTCTCCTTTCATCAACTTCTGCTCTGTTGATCCTCTTCAACATTCGCTCCTCATCCATCCTCTCCATGTGTCCAAACCAACCGAGTACTCTCTTATCAACACGCTTGCTCAGTTCCACGACTACTCCAGTTCTGTCTTTCACAATTTCATTTCTCAGTCCATCCAATCGTGTCACTCCTAACATAGTCCTTAAACAGTTCATCTCAAAAACATTCAACTTCCTTCTTAAATCTGCGTTCAGGCTCCAAGTCTCTGCACCATACAACACAGTTGGCACAATCACACTCTCATACAGTTCCCTCTTAACATCCATACTAATACTCTTGTTGTTCATCACTCTCCTCAGAGCACCCAAAACCTTGCTTCCTTGATTCACTCTGTGCAATACCTCACACTCCATTCCACCAACTGCAGCCACATCACAACCCAAGTACCTAAAGCTTTCAACTTCTTTCAGCCAGCACCTGTCCATGCAACCTGATTTCCAACGTCATGCCCACTCCATCACGTGAACACTTCATCACCTTACTCTTCCCAACATTGACACATAACTTACGCCTATCACATACTCTTCCAAACTCTGTTACTAACCTTCTCAACCTTCTCATATATATATATATATATATATATATATATATATATATATATATATATATATATATATATATATATATATATATATATATATTTCGACTATTTCGACTATTTTCGTTGGGCAGGCTGCCTGATTGGTTGCATTGTGGCCGGCGGGTTGTAGTTTGACCACCCATGTTCTGATACCTCGTATATGTGGTATATAATCTCATTATTCGGATCGGTCCCAAGGCCAGAATTCCGATTTTCATCAATCAGCAATTAAATCATGCTAAAGTTTGACACGCTATTAACTGGCGGCGTGTCTTGTTTATGAAGGTAGCGCCAAAAGCTAAAGGCTAATGAAATTGCCTTTCAAGCTTTGCATCCCGAGACGGGCTGACAAATAATCGATGGCACCAATTGCCCGAGACGGCTAGCGCTAGCCGCTAAATGAAGAATTACAGCATATAAAGATATGACATAGAGCAAGGTTCAGGGACCTATGGCTTGCGAGTCATATATGGATCTTTTCATGAATACTTCTGGCTCGGAGACAAAATTGATTCCATGGAAATATTTTCTAGCTGATCTTAGTGTAGAGCAACCCTATCCCATTGCATTTTGTACTGTCCTGTATATAAAGGGCATATGCCTAACTACAGTTTACAGTCAAGGTGTTACACCAAAATTGTTTGCCTGTACATCGCTAAGGAATCCTTTATATGGAAGCTCATTAAACAATATGATCAATATTGAGACACTTTATATGAAAAAACACATAACTATTTTCAAGCCCTTAACGTTCCTATTAAATTTACCTAAAATACTAATCCAAGACATACTTCAATTACATTGAATGCTGTTCTTGAACTGTTTAGAGAATATGGACGGTTTTGGTCTCTTTTGAAAGGTAAAACTCTGAAGTTTGGTCCCCAACTGAAATAATCACAGGCGGCAGTTTGCCTGGGTGGTTAGCGCGCAGCCCCACTGCGCGGTGGTCCAGGGTTCCATGCGGAGTTTGCACATTCTTCCCGTGCATGTGTGGGTTTCTTCCGGGCCCTCTCACATTGCAAAAACATGCATATTAGGTTAATGAGGTGGTCTAAATTGTCCCTAGGTGTGAATGAGCGAATATGTTGTCTTTGTGTGCCCTGCCACTGGCTGGCAACCAGTTCAGGCTGTCCCCTGCTCACTGCCCAAAGATGCCTAGGGATGGGTGCAGAAAACGGATTGATGAATGGATGAAATAATCACTGCAAGTGCTAGTAATATTGAATAGTTTACGTTTGAACACACAGAAATAGAATGTTTTTTCTCGCTTAATTTATTTTTGCAAACACATGCCTTCAGATGAGTGTAGCGTGAGCATCTTATCGTGAAAGTAGCTCAGACAATAGCAGTAAGTCTTAGCTGTTCCCAGGTCAAATTTGATCACAATCTGAAACAAACTAAATATTGTATTTTACACATTTTTCTAAAGGTATCTCAAAGCATTTCCAAAAGTGTCCATTTAGAGACCTCCATTTTACAGCCCTAATACCTCTACAATTGCGCATTTTACTTTGGCCAATTTTTAGATATTGTGAAAGAGTTGTAAATGTTTGACTTCTCTTTCCGGTGCACAATCACTGATTTTGCACACTTGCCCGTGCTAATCACGTGTAAAGGTCAAAGCCGACTGTACTTCCTCAGAAGGCTGGCCTCCTTCAACATCTGCAAAAAGCTCCTACAGTTCTATGAAACTGTTGTGGCAAGCGCCCTCTTCTATGCGGCAGCGTGATGGGAAGGCAGCGCCAAGAAGAAGGATGCCTCTTGTCTTAATAAACTGGTGAGGAAAGCAAGCTCTGTTGTCGGCACAGAGCTGGACAGCCTGACAACAGTAGCTGAGAGACGGGCACTGAAAAAGCTGCTGTCAATCATGGACAATTCATCGCATCCACTACACAGCATCATCTCCAAACGGAAGAGCAGCTTCAGCGACAGACTGCTCTCACAGTCTTGTTCCAAGGAGAGACTGAGGAGATCATTTCTTCCTCATGCCATGAGGCTCTTTAACTCCATCCGGGGGAGTAAAAGCCCACATTAAACCACAACCCACATTGCATATTACCCATTTTTTATTACAGTGTGTATTTTATGTAGCACTATTTAAATACTCTATATCAACACGTTACATTGGGTATTATATTCCTTTTACTTTATTATTGTTTTATTATCAACACAAGGATACTGCTGGAAGTGTGAATTTCCCTACGGGGATGAATAAAGTAATCTATCAATCCATCAATCTATCAATCAATCTATCTATCTATCTATCTATCTATCTATCTATCTATCTATCTATCTATCTATCTATCTATCTATCTATCTATCTATCTATCTATCTATCTATCTATCTATCTATCTATCTATCTATCTATCTATCTATCTATCTATCTATCTATCTATCTTGGCCTTACGTATTGTAATGTCTGGTGACACCGTGTAGACACGTCTTTTTTATCAACAGTGTGACAGCTTGCTGAAAGGCTGTCAGAATGTAAGGGGTTAAATACCCAGAAGTTCCATTAAAGTGATAAACGTATATGAGACACAGACTCTGGTGTCATTATTATTTCATAGATTTGATCAAATCATCAAATGTCACACAGTAAAATAAAATATGCTGAAGAATAAGTTTTTTTGTGGAGAGCTGTTTTAGTGGCTTGTTTGAATAATCTCAAAAAAAATAAAAATGATATGGCTATTTCCCCCCAAGAAATCAAAATATTTGTCTTTTATGACTTTTTTATGTCAAAAAGGTTACCAACCCCTGATATAGAGCCAAGGTGGCGATATCCAACGTGAATGGTTGTTGCACGACAAGCATCGGAAGTAAAGGTCAGCGAGACGATTAGCATGACGGACAGGCAGCTAATAAAGACGGTTGGAAAAGAGAAAAGTAGGCTAATGTACCCAGCATCAATGTTATAATTATTATAATGTGGATTGTTATTGTATTTACAATAGCATATAACTTGTCCTGATCGGGTTTATAGATTGAACTATTGTTAAACTGAATGGTGCTAACCAGATGCTAACATGATAACAGCGCTAACACATATATAAAGATGAGAATAGAGAAGCCCGGCAACGTTATTTTAATTGTTAACAGACCGTAATCATATTTACTTCAATATCAACGTAAAACTCGACTTTAATAAGGTTATATATCAAAATATTGTTTTTATGAACGACTTCTAAAAAACTAATGCTAATAGTGTTAACAGATTTTTCTGTTATAGCCCTCATGGTAATCAAGGTAGACCTTGACTCGACCAAGTTTATAAATCAAAGTCTTGCTGTTTGGAATGAATACCAAAAAAATAGAAAAAAAAAGCTAACAAAGCTAAGGTTTGTTTTTTTTCAGCTATTTGATCTTGTCAATTTTGAGTAAAAAAATATTTTTCATAAAATAAAAAAACTGCTGTGATTGCCTGTCAAGTTCCAAAAACCATTAATTTCCTTATTTGTCCACGTCTAAAGAAGCTTGAAGGTTAGCGGGCTAGCTAAGAGACTCGCTAACACCAGAAAAGGTTAACTCGGCTGAGAAATGACAGAAATGTCAGCAGTTGTTCTTGTTCAAATGTCAAAATATTTTGCTTTCGCAAACGGCCCATCAAGATGTAACCTTTGCACTATTTTTCAGCACTTTCTAATAACTTACGGCATTTTCAAAATGGCTAATTTCATGATATTTAGCCGATTGTCTTAAAAAATGATTCAAACCGACGTAACGTGTCACCCTTTCACAGTTCAGTTTAGCTCTAAATATCATTGAGCGTGAACAAGAATTCATCTCAAAGCCTCATAGATATTCTTGTTTAATGTCAAAACGTTTCTGCTTTCACAAACTGGCCATCAAGACGGAACTTTAGTGCTTTTTCCCGAACTTTCTGACAACCTCTGAAATTTTCAAAACTGCCAGTTTTCAGATATTCTTCCATTCATCTTCAAAAATAAAAGCTTTAAACGGACACAACGTGATAAATGTTCACTGTTTAGATTGTATAATTAATTTTGAATTGAAACCTCTAACACTTAGCACCAAATATCAGTGAGCGCTAACGAGTATTCGTCACACACAAGAAACAAACCAAAAATTGCTGAAACAAACCAAAAAAGACCCCAAAAAACACCAAAACCTCATTGAAAAAATCTGCATTGTGATAATGAAAATGTGTCACACCCAAAAAACGAATTAAAACCAACCCAAACAAACAGAAAGATAACCAAAAAACGAAACAAAAGAACGACCAAAACCACATTTAAAAAAAGTGCATGTTAAAACCCCCAGGCAATATAATTATGAGTCCAAACTGCTAACACTTAGTGCCAAATATCAGTTAGCGATAACGAGAATTCGTCACACCCAAAACCGAACAAAAAATGACGGATCTGACACAAAAAACGACCCCAAAAAAATGACAGAAAAAAACTAATTGAAAAAATGTACAGTAAATAGAGCTGACGAGAAGTCTTTGCACCCCAGAAATAACCAAAAATGACTACAACGATAAACAAAATGACAAAAACTTAACCGTAAAACAACCCAAAAAACAACCCAAATATAAACCCATAACCACATTGAAAAAAATGTTCATGTTTGAGACCCTCGTCTTAAATATTTGACTGTGAATTGAAACTGCTAAAACTTGTCAAGTCAAGTCAAGTCACATGTATTTATAAAGCCCTTAATCACAAAAATGTCTCAATAAACTGCACAGGATTACAATTACACAGTTACCTGATCTCAAGCCAACAGGCGGGCAAGGAAAAACTGAAAATCTCAGCGTGAGGAAAAAGATAAACCTTGAAAAAGGACCTCACAAGTGGTAATCCACCTTCCAGGATGATCAGGGTGAATCACAGTTAGCTTTACTATACACAAATATAGTAGACACTAGGTAACATGTTGAAAATTTGTCCGGAAAGTGCTTGACAGCAGCGACGCCCCCAGCCTGTAAACTTGTCCAGAAAGTCTATGACAGCCACGACGCAGTTTCCCATCTCTGCCAGCTGGTCCATGCTGGCGTTCACATGCTTCAGGTCAAACTCTGGTCCGCTGACTCATCTCCAAATCGTCCTTCTCCTTCGTATCACCACCAGGCAGGCAGTCGGAAAAAGACAGGACAACACAGAATATGAGGTGGGCATCAATCATAAGCTTTGGAATAGAAGTGTGTCTTGAGCCTCGATTTAAAAACTTCCATTGAGGTTGCAGATCTTATCTCCGGAGGCAAGGCATTCCATAACACCGAGGCCCGGATGGAGAACGCTCTCGAGCCTGCAGACTTCTTGGCTCTCGGAGTCAAAAGTAGACCGACATTTTCCGAGAGCAGACTCCGTGCAGGAACATAGCGGGATATCAAATCAGAGAGATAAGAGGGTGCAAGTCCATGCAAACATTTATATGTTAATAAGAGAACCTTAAAGTCACATCTTAAGTGGACTGGGAGCCAGTGCAAGTTGGCCAATACAGTAAAACTTGGCGCCAATTATCCAACAGCGCTAACGAGATATCACCAAAAATGACAGAAATTAACCAAAAAACAACCCCCAAAACACCCAAAATCAAATCAAAAATATGTGGATGTTGGAGCCCCCCCTTGTAAATAATCAATTGTGAGTTGAAATGGCTAAAAGGCGCCAAATATAATTTAGCGACACACCCAAAAACAGATGTAAAAATGACAGATACGACAAAAAAAAAAAAACGACCCAAAAAACGACCCAATATACGACAAAACCTAAATTGAAAAATTGTGTGCTAAATAGCGCTAACGAGAAGTCTTCCCACCCAATAATGAACCAGAAACGACAAAAACGAAAATCAGTAACGACCACAAAATGACCCAAAACCAACCCCAAAAACACCTCAAAGAACAACCAATAGTACAACCAAAAAAACCGACAAAAACCTCATTGAAATGATTTCCATGTTTGAGACCCTCGTGTTAAATATTTGATGGCGAATTGAAACGGCTAACAATTGCCACCAAATATCTGTTAGCCATAATGAGAAATTGTCAGACCCAAAAAATAAACAAAAAATGACCGAAACGAACCAAAAAAAAACCCTAAAACACACCCCAAATCATTTTGACAATATGTGGATGTTTAAGACGCAACGTGAAAAATAATGGACTGTGAATATAACGGTTAACAATACGCGCCAAATATCAGTTAGCGGTAACGAGAAATCGTGAGACCCAAAATCAGAACCAATAATGACCGATTCGAAAAAAAAGACCCCAAATAACGACCCCAAAAAATGACAAAAAAAACATTTTAAAAAATGTGCCTGTCCTAGACCATCGTGTTGTATAATTGATTGTGAATTCAAACGGCTAACACTTTGCGCCAAGTATCAGTTAGCTCTAACGAGAAGTCGTCACGTAGCATGATTGCAATGGAATTACGGTTCTAAGCAGGCGAGCGGAGAAAACAGGTGAGGCTTCGACCCATCAATTTGCCGGTGAAAATCAAATCCACGCTCTACCAGCTGAGCTCCGACGGTGCGGAAACCGACGCCGATTGACAGCTGTCAATCAATGTCGGGCGACGCCCACGAGCTGGCCCACCTTCGACCTTAGCCGTCTAGTGAGAATTTCGAGTCGTGACGGCTGACAATTATCTGTTTTTTCGGGAAAAAAAGTTGTTGTTTTCTGATGACTTAGAAGACTGGCACACAAGGTAGCATGTCATTAGCTAATAGCGAAATTTAAAAAATGATAAAAACAAAAATGATTGCCAAAAAATGTCCCAAAGTACTGTATCATAAAATACTGTAGACTGAGTTAGGTTAATATGTTAGGAAGACATTAGCTAGAGGCTAATGACACACAATCCTAATTTTAGAAGACAGGGTTAAGGGTTAGGGTTAAGACAGAGACACAATCTAGAGTGTTGTTAGCTACAAGCACATAAAAAAATAGATAAAACATCCAAGAATGATCACCAAAAGTTGGCCCGGATCCGATGTTAGCTCAATATGTGTAAGCGAGATATTAGCCAGATGCTAATGACGCCCGTTCTCGATATTAGAACGTAATGTGTGGAATTAGGGTTAAGTCAGATACACAAAGTAGATTGTTTTGAACTGCAAATGGGATTGAACATGAATAAGAAATAAATGATTGTGAAAAAAAAAATCCGAATTACCCTAACATAAAGCAAAAATACTGTAACTCCAGTGTTGTTAGTTCAATATATGTTAGTAAAACATTAGCCATCTGCTAATGATACCTTTTTCCGGGATTAAAACATAGGGTTAAGACTGAGACAAGCTAGCTTGTTTGTACCTCTGTTTTTGAATAAATAAATTAATTAAATAAAAAAGTGATCACCAAACATAAGCCCAAATTACCATAACATCAAGCATAACTACTATAGATCCAGCATTAGTTTGACATATGTTAGCAACAAATTAGCCGGATGCTAATGACGCCCAATGACGATGTTAGAAGGTATGGTTTATGATAAGGGTTATACTGTATGTATGTTGAGGAAAAACACGTTCTTTTGATGACTTATAAGGATGAGACACAATATAGCTCACCATTAGGTATGTGCAGGCCAATATTAAAACAATTTTCAAAACATTACTCTAATAAAGTTCTGATTCGCCCACGTTAGCAAAATGTTAGCAATGTGCTAAACATGAAACCGATATTAATCAAGCTAACACATTTTTTTTTTTAATTAGCTCAATGTTAATGACTTTTATTCTTAATGTTAAAATGTTGTAGTAACACTTTATTCCAAAAAACGGTCCAGATCTGATGCTATTACACACCATATAGGCCAAATATTAGCTAAATGCTAAACATTGATTTAATGTTCATGAAGCTTTGCAAAAACATTTTCTACCTTTATAAATATTGATAAAGAACACACACATTTGTTTTCTGTTGGTTATAACAGGAATCCAAATATAAATTATAAAACTAATTAAAACATTACCCCAAACTTAGCCTAAAATAAGGCAGGACTATCTCAACGTTATGCTAGTTTCAAAAGAGCATGGTATTAGCTTGATGATAATTCTGCCCTGTCTCAAGGTTAAAATACCGTTAGGAAAATGTTAATACAAAACCATCCTGCTTTAATGCCTTAGCAAAATATTACCTGCGTGATAAAAAATTAGAACGACGCTCATCAAACTAACACATTTGCCTTTTTATTTTTTCAAAATTAGCTTAAAGTTAACAACTTCTATTCTCAATGTAAAATGTTTTCAGGAACACTCCAAAACAATCCAGATGTGATGCCGTCATTCACCATTTTAGCAAAATTTTGGCTAATCTGACGTTATTTAAGCTAACTGTTTTGCTACCTTGTACACAACTAAAAAGGAAGACAATAGCTCCTTTTATGTTGGCAATAAAAGTGATTCAAATGTAGCTTAAACAATAATGAAAACATTAGCCCAAGTTTAGCCTTAGTTAGGCAGGACTATACCTATACCTATACTTTAACATTATGCTAATTTGGAATTAGCATGACACACATCCCCTATTTTTTAAATTAGCTCGATGTTAATGATGCCTATTCTCAACATTAAAATGTTTTAGAAACACTTTTATCAGAAACAATCCAAATTTGATGCCCTTATAAACCACAATAGCCAAATATTAGCTGAATGCTAAACACTTGCTGGCTTTTATAAATCTAAAAAAGTAGCCTATAACCGAAATGTATTGAATTTTTTTGTGAATCCACTTGATGAAATGTGTGTGACGGTTTTTAGAAAGCGTCTATTTCATCTGATCACGGCTCTCGAGGCTCTATCGAATATTTTATTGTCCCTTGCACAAGAAAATGAATGTGGTGTGTTAGCGGCTGCATCTGCCATATTACTTTTCTATATTTTCCTCATCTTAGCTAAGAGCCAAACACCGTCATGCATATCGATGGCCGTTTAGAAATATGGCCACGACGGTTTTCGATAGATCACCTTCTTATTTTGCGCGATATACAGCACGGCGAAACCAATCGGAATTGCCTATTGTTGGTATTAATAAAATGATTTACCAGAGCCAGGCAGAAATGTGATTGGACTAGTGATAGGAAAACATACCTGTGAACCTGACCCCCTAATAAGGGTTTCACAGATTACCATTATGAATATGCTATTTAAATCAATTAATGATTCAAATATAATGTGACTTTGAAAAAAGGATACAAATTAATGCTGCGAGAGCTTCTCAAAGTCTGGTTCAAAACCCTAACCTCAGTCTTTTTTATAACCCTAAACATTTTCTTGAATCCTTGATTTAAAACCCAACTACCCCAAGAACCGGAACAGGAGAAGAATCCAGAAGCGTAACGTTTCTAACACAAGCTTTATTTTACAGGAATGCGGAAGTCGTGCACATTAACACAAACGCCAGGGATTTAGCGATCGCTGGGCGGAAAAAGAAAGACAGCAGTCTGGCATGTAACAACAGGAAGCCAGAGACCAACGAGATCGATACCAGTTACATGAGCCGATACCGGACAGAAGGTGCAATACCAGACAGAACGGGACTAACAGGATTGATAACAGGTAAAGGAGACTGGAGGCAGACAACAGACAGGACGAGATAGACGGGAACGATACCAGACACTGGAGACCGATATCAAAACAGGGAAAACAGACCGGAACGATGGCGGACAGGATATACAAATAGGATACCGGACAGAGTCAAAGCACGCGTCTTGCGGGCGCAGAGGTTCGTTGATGGACTGACAAAGGGTGAGTGAGCGCACTGAGCTTAAATGGGGAGGAAGCCATTCAGTCAACAAGCCGCAGCTGGCGCCAAACGGGTGGGGTCAATTGGGCGCCTTGGACAACTGTGACAGTTTCAAACTCTACTGCTTGATTAAAACAAATTGATTCAATATTAGTTGCTGAGAATTCAAGCACAGGCTTCACAATCCAAATAAAAAAATATATTTTTCATTTGAATGCTTAATTTAAAATCCTAAAGGTGTCTCGATACCCTAACATTAAGTTTAAATGAGTCCTAAACCTGATTTAAAAAACAATCCAGGTTTAAAACCAAAATATGATAAACAAACCTTGTCTCATATCACAATTTAAAACTCTAACCCTTGTTAAATGCTCAATTTCAAAACTTTTTAGATTTAGAATAGTCAATGTAGCCTTTGTTTAAACTGTAATACTGACTTGATACCTTCATTTGAAAGGAAGACCGTATATGAAATAGCACATCCTACTTTATACCCTACCAGGTTGAAACCCAAGGATAAAACACGGCAACCTTGTTCATGCCCCAATTTGAAAGGGAAACTCCAGATTGAATCTCAACTATTAAAAACTACCGTAGAACCTTTTGGAAGCCCTAATTTAAAACAGTAATGATAACGTAAAAAAAATGATTGAACCTTCTTGATCCCCTACCAGGTTAAATCCCAAATATGAAACAATCAGGGTTGGGTAGGGTTGGGTTTACTTTTACTTGATTACTTTCAATTACTTTTGGATTACTCCAATACCAAATATGCTAATAAAAGACAAAAGAAACCAAATATGAATAAAATTACAAAATTTTGTGGAAGCTTGGGGAGTAACGGAATGCATGGAACGGCATAAATGATGTTGGCAAGCTGTTTGGATTTATTTTCATTTTGTTTCTGTTGCATTTTATGTTATTTTTGCTGGAGATCAAAGAGATCAAAGCCAGGAGAGAAAGCTTACCACGTGTTGTGAGTCATCATTTTACTCATATTTAGTTTATTTTGTCTTTTATTGGCATATTTGGTATTGGAGTAATCCAAAAGTAATTGAAAGTAATCAAGTTAAAGTAACCCTACCCAAGCCTGGAAACAATATGACCTTGACTCCCATGATAAAACTCCATAACAACTTTATGGATATTCTACAGAGTTAATGCCCTAATATGAAGCACTGGAACCTTGTTATGACATATCTTGAAAGAGAACACCATGTTGAAGCCCTATACCTAAGACTTATAACATTGGTAAAATGGCGGCGCCCTCTGTTGGCTGCGGCTGCATCGGCTCGCTACAACGGGTCAGGTGTATCGACATTTCGTTCTTACAAAAGAATGACAATACAAAGGAAATTATTATTATTATTATTAATATGAAACACTGGAAGCTTATTTTTACCCTCATTAGAAAAGAAAACTGCAAGTTAAAATCCTTATAGAAAACACTAGAACCTTCTTCATACCCTACCAGGTTGAAGTCTACGTATATACAAAGCACTATAACTTTCTTCAAACCTTAATCTGAAAGTTAAACTCAAGGTTAATTCCTTCAAAAGAAACACTAGAACATTTTCTACTTCATCAAGCTGAATACCTCAAATTTGACACATTATCTTAGCATATTCTGAGTATTAACCTAGCGCCACCTAGCAGCTAAGCAAGCAGTACACTCCGCCAAACTGGCCAAACGACTGCGAGGATGCCCGGAGAAGCTGGCTGACTTTGTGGGGAAAAAAATCAAAACAAGAAAGCAGATGGCTAACAGAAGATTAACACGATTAGCATCAGCACGGTCGCTTTCCTTCAGGATGCGACGGATTTTTTGTGGCAAGAAAAAAAAAATTGGCAGCCAAAAACACGAGTGCCGTTTAGCGCCGGATTGGTTAACGTCGCCTTCGTTAGCGTTCCTTCATTAGCGTCACAGCCTCCAGGACGTAACATCAGCCAGATAACGGCCATTGTTTTTCTTGATGCTAATTGCTAGCCTTAGGCCTCGGTAGCTTTGTTCATGGATGGCAGAGTTCCATCTGAAAGCAGAAGAATTAATTGATAGATAAGCTGAGATACAATTAACAAGCCCTTAGCGACAATTACCAAATTGTAATGAATTAAAACCTTACTTAAAACTAGTTTTGGTTTGAAAAGTCTAGTCAGGAAAATTCACCCAAAATCTTATGCTGGACCCCACGACCCTAATAAGGATAAGCAGGTACAGCTAATGAGATGAGATGAGATGAGATCTTATGCTGGACTGAAGTCTAACTGTAGGTTTGAAACTCTACTAAATCAAAGCGGCGCTGCCACGAGCGGCTGCCTTTTCCAGCAGCTGCCCTATTGTTTTATTGTCTGCTCCTATCTTCGGTGTTTTTTCTTCCCGTTTTGACAACTACACTATGGATTACTTCTATCCTATGGACATGGGTTTTGTATTCAAGGAATTTCAACTCCTTGCCCTGAAAAATTCTCGTGCCGGCGTGATGAAGGGGCCTATCGTGGAAGGAAAGCCGGAGCTAGCGAAGTGGCTAGCGGCGTTAAAGTCTTCGGTACCATCCGTAATCATGGTAAATGCGAACTCACGACCAAATAAGATCATCGAGTGCTGGTGGAAAACATCGAAGCGCACAGGGAGCGCAGTTGCTGTGTTTTGCGGAAACGTGGCTCACGTTTAGCATTCCGGACGCTAACGTGTAGCCACCCGGAGCTACCCGGAGCAATCCGGCTTCAACGCCGCTAAACAGAGACACGAAAGCCGGGGGGAATCGGAGAGGAGGCGGACTTGCTAACACGAGGTGGTGTATCCCTGGATTTTCACAAAGAAAAGTTTTCCATCTGCCGCAGGGATGTCGAATTTTTGGACTGGCGTGACGTCATCCACTTCGCTACAAGCACCCCTAGGGCATCATGTTCATCTGTTAATAAACAACGGGGTAGACTGCTGGAAGTGTGAATTTCCCTACGGGGATGAATAAAGTATCTATCTATCTACTACGAAGATGGTTTGAAACATGGTTTCAAACATTATCTCTGTGTATAACTCAGAATCTAAAAACCTTACTTTGACTGTTAGTTACTGGCAGACATGGGACCAAGTCACACATGTGCAAGTCTCAAGTAAGTCTCAAGTCTTCACCTTCAAGTCCCAAGTAAGTCCCAAGTATTTTTTTCTTGGGCAAGTCAAGTCACAAGTCAAGTCCCGAGTCTTAGATTGCCAAGTCCAAGTCAAGTCACAAGTCATAAAAACAGCGACTCGAGTCGACTCGAGTCCAAGTCACTAAGTCTCAAGTCCCCATGTCTGGTTACTGGTTTTAAAAACTGAACATTAATGGAAATTCCCTAATGTCCCTTTTGTGTTTTCTCAAACCCTTACTAAAATTCAACACCTTAATCTTACCTACAATTCAGTATTTAAAATCATTACTGTGACTGTTAATGATTAGTTTGAAAACCAAACCCTATTAGAAAACCTCAAATGTTCCCAATCTACAACTGTATGTTCTAAAACACTAAGCCTAGTTTGTCACCATAACAACGTATGTATAACTCAGAAACTAAATACCTTACCCTGACTGTTAAAAACTGGTTCAAAAACCTGGACATTGTTGAAAACTCTATTGTTTCTGATCTAAAAACCTAAACCTTCGAGACGCTATCTATCTATCTATCTATCTATCTATCTATCTATCTATCTATCTATCTATCTATCTATCTATCTATCTATCTATCTATCTATCTATCTATCTATCTATCTATCTATCTATCTATCTATCTATCTATCTATCTATCTATCTATCTATCTATCTATCTATCTATCTATCTATCTATCTATCTATCTATCTATCTATCTATCTATCTATCTAATTTATGTCTCCTGTGTTTTTCAGTGTTAACGGTCTAGTGTGGACTTTGCTTAACTTACCCCCTTTTAACAATATGTAATATATGGATAAAACAATAAAAAAAACCTAAAGAGCCATTTGGGTGCTGACGTCATCTTTTAGGGAGTCAGGGCCGAAAAAGATGGTTTTCTTCTGATAGCAGGAAGTTGGCTTGCATGGCTGACGCAGCTATCGGTTAGTTAGTGTGTAAAAGGGAAAAGTGAGAAGCACATTGTAAAGCGCTCTGGGAGGTCTTCCTTGACTTGAAAAGCGCTATATAAATACAGACCATATAAATGCTAAAATTCGTCCTATACTGTCTCAGTCGGATGCGGAGATTATAATTCACGCGTCTGTTACCTCACGTCTCCATTACTGTAATGCACTACTCTCCGGTCTTCCGATGACCAGACTCAAGAGTCTTCAGCTGGTACAAAATGCCGCAGCGAGGCTTTTAACTAGTCCGATCATATCACGCTGATTTCCCCCTATGTTCCGGCCCGAAGCCTTCGTTCTGAGAGCGCCGGTCTTCTGGTGATCCCAAGAGCCAAGAAGTGTTCCGCAAGTTCGAGAGCGTTGTCCATCCGGGCACCGGTGTTGTGGAATGCTCTTCCGCCTGAGATCCGATCTGCAACCTCAGTGAAAATGTTTATATCTAAGCTTCAAACTCACTTCTACTCTATAGTATATGAATAACCTAAACTGCTTATGTGTAATAACCTGTGAAGCCCTTTGAGACTCTTTTTGATTAAGGGCTATACAAATAAAAATGACTTGACTTGACTTGACCATTTATATTTACATTCTCTAAAAAGAGTCGGAATATCCATCTCTACAACAGACCATTCGAGTTAGATTTAATTCATTAAACTCAATTGATATTGTTTACTGCGGATTGTTATTTTATTATATTCTTTACGGTTTATTTTTGTTGCACTTCAAGTGTAGGATACATATGTTGCTGGTGAGGTGCAATAAATATTACAAGGTTCTATAACATAACTACCTGTCTGTTCTTCTTTGACTCAAATACTGCTCAGAAAATGTCAAATTCTTTGACATACAACTTCTGGTAGCCAGTTTATTTTACCATAGTGTAATCAAGTAACTAACCCAGTGCCTTTTTGGAGGAAGTAGTGATCAACTATAACTATTTACTTTTATAATGTAACGTGCACTAATATTTAAGAAAACCTTACTTTGTCTGCTCATCACCGGTTTCAAAGCCTCGACCTTAATCCAAACCACCTAATGTACCTGTGATTCTTCATCCATCCATTATCTGCACTGCTTATCTCAGTCTGGTCACTGGGGTGCTGGAGCCCATCCCAGCTTTTCCCGAGCAGTGGGCAGGGGACCCCCTGAACTGGTTGCTCGCCAGTGGCAGGGCACAGGGAGACTTACAACTCACCTGGGACAATTAACCTGGAGCGCCTGCAGGAAACCCACGCATGGAAGGGAAGAACATGCAAACTCTGCACAGCTGGATTTGAACCCATTACCTCAGAACTGTGCTGCAGACTCAACAACCGTGCCACCCCTGAGATGTTCATAATCTTGAATATAATGTTCCAAATCTCCAATCTAATTTTAAAACAATGACAACATAAAAAATTGTAAAATTCATTATATTAAAAACCTTACAATGACTGTTCATAACTGGTTTTAAAACCTGGACCTTATTTTAAACCCTATTATGTTCCTAGAAATGCTGTCTTTCAAAACCATGACCAAGCTTAATCGTACAATCAATTCAGTATCTTAAAACCTTACCCTGACACTTAATAACTGGTTTGAAAATCCAGACCGTACTCGAAATATTCTAGTTCCTAGATATTATTGTGTGTTCGAAAAAACCTAACCCAAGTTTAAAACCTTAACCATATACATATTTCCAAATTTGTCCCATGTTTATCACTGATTCATTTGAAACCCTACTCTAAAAGATCCAGTCTTAGAACAAGGGTCAGTTTGAGGTAGGGTTTCTAAAAGTATTTTATTTTTTTTGTCTTCTTAATGTAGAAAGACGGCACAGACAGACCCATACCGTCTTCGGTTATTTTTGGGCGGCTCGTCAAGTTTGACGAACAGGAAGCAAACTTTGGCCTGTCAAAATTAGGCGGCGCACACAGCGGGAACTTCACCGCCGAAAACCCTGCCACAGAGTGACGGCACGCAGAAGAAGATGCCATTGATGCCATCTGCTCCAACAGCGTGATCACAAGATGACGGGATTCAGGTTTTGACTGGGGTTAAACATTCAAAATATAATATTTTTAAGTCTTCATTGGGACAACAATAGGTTTGGGTTCAAAGTAAGGTTTCAAGACAGTTTCCTGTTTTTTTTTACTCCAAAACTGATATTAAGTTTCATGTTCCAGTTTGAAGTTTAATTCAAGGCTGAACTTTTATCCTTTAATATCTTAGTTAAGGCTGAAAACCCTAACACCAAATAGCAAAATAATTCTAGAGTGGTTTATTTCTTGGAACCCTCCATTGATACATATCACTTGTTTGAAACCCTCTTGGTTTAAAAACCTGCTTAAAAATCCCATTGGTGATTCGAAACCGTTAGCCAGTTTGTAACCGTATACGGTTGACCATTTGAAACTTTAACTCAAGACTTTGTCTTGAAACCTGCTTATTTACGACAGTACCACATTCTTAAAATGCTAATGCTGACTTAGAACACTAGTATAAAAACCTAATGTTGGGGTTGAAACCATTATTCAGACTCGAAGCCACAGGCTGAATGGCAGATGCTGGCCTAGAACCCTACCTTGCAAACCCAAGATAAAAGTTTCATGCGAATTTAAACCCCTACCCTGCAATTGAAACCCTCACTCAGACCCTCATTTTCGTTTAAAACCCAAGCCTGGGATTGAGACTATACCTTGGGCAATAAACAACAGGCTGATCTAAAACACTACTTAATTCTTGAAACCTTTCTTTGGACTCGAAACCTCAGGCTGTAATCCGAATGTATATTTTTTAAAACCCTACCTTGGCATATAAACCTTTATTTGGACTTGGCTGAAAGTCTATCACCAATTTTAACCCTAACTTGGGATAGAAACTCTTACTCTAAAATTAAAACATCAACTCTGATATAAAACCTTAACTTGGGCTTGAAACCCTGACTTGGATTTGAATCTAGTGGTGGAAAGTCTTATACCAATTAACAACTCTACATTTGGCTTGAAACCAGAGGCTTACAGCCAAATGCCCATTTAGAACCCCAACTTGGGCTTGGAACCACAGTCTTACACCTGAATATTGATTTAAAACCCTAGCTTGGATTTAAAGCCACAAGGTGAAAATTTAGCACTGATTTCAATCCTAAAACGGGATAAAAACCTTGACTCTGACTCAGACTAAACCCTAACACTGGTTCAGAACCTTTGCATGAGCGTAAAAACCTTACTCCGCTTCAAAACTACAGTCTGGGTCCGGCGTCGGAACGCCGTCTCGTCTCTTGACAGGCGCGGTGACCCGCCACTGACGAGCGCCTCTATATTTATTCGGCAATTATTTTTACGCGCCGTGACCGTCTTGACGGCTTTCATCACGACGGCGTTGTCAGCGCCGTGCCCACGTAAAGAAAAGAATCCTTTGACGCCGTCACTCGCTCCTTTATTTACTAGCGTCTCTTTGTTTGCTAATGCCTTTAGCTCGTTTTTTTATGCGTCGTATTTTTTCGAGTGACGCTCGCGTCTTCAATTATCGAAGACGTAAACGCTTGCAAATTGGGAAACTCTTGGGAATTAAGCACTAGCCCACTAGCACTAGCTGACGCTAAAACAGAGAAAACGGTTTTGACTTGATTTAGCGCCGCAACCGAACAAAATACTGCAAAAACAAGGGGGGGGGACTACAAATAACTGATGAAAATTCAGGCACAAAACAGGCAGTATTTATTCACAGAAGTGCAAAAAAACTGCAAGACGGAAAAAAAAACTAGATAAATACTCTAAAAAACGGAAAAAAATTACACATTTTGTATTGGGCTGATTGTAAAAAGTCCAACTGTCAAGCAGTATTTGTGCCTTACTTTTTGGCAAAAAATCTTTTGGGCCTTAGTTGTTGCTTGTGCCTTTTTGCAAATAGATTACAACATGGCAGTATTTGCCTTATCTTGCACCATGCAGTTTTTTTTTTTTGTGGCTTACTTATTTTGTTGCAACTCTTTTCTTGTGCCTTATCATGACAGGAACAAGGAAAGCAAATGATGAATGGTGTCGAAAAATAGGAGTTAACTTTGAGGAAAGGAGAAAAGTGTTCTGGAAAGAAGTGAAAAGATTGAGAAAGAGCGAGTCTGGAAAGGAAGATAAAGTAAAAGATAGGGTCGGTAGATTGCTGGTTTATGGTAGTGAAGTCAGGACGAGATGGGCAGAGTATTTTGGGAGACAAATGAGAATCGAGGCGATTGGTGGTATGGGGAGAATGCCCCTGTTTGGTCATTAAAATGTGAAGCCCGTGGAAACATTGGAGGTGCAGAGGCAGTGAAATAAATGAAAAGGGGAAGGCGCCTGGGTTGGATGGTTGTACCGCTGAATGCTTGAAAAAAGGGGGCACGGCTATGATTAACTGGTTAGTATGCTTGTTGAATGTATGCTTTTTAAGTGGTATGGTTCCTGTTGATTGTTTTAGTGCATGTCTGGTGACATTGTATAAGGGTAAAGGGGATACGTATGTAGCAATTCGAGAGGTATCAGTTTGTTGTCTATGATCCCTTAGTCCAAACTCTAGGCTCATTCAAACTTACCTTGACTGTTGATAACTGGTTTGAAAATCCAACCTTTTTTAAAAACTATCCTTTGTAATATCCAGTCAGGTGTTCATAAAACCCTCCCCAAGTTTGTCACCTTACCCCCGAGCATAATTGAGTAGCTTGAAATCTTACTTGGTTCATAACGGGTTTGAAAACTTAAACCTTATTTGAACCATTCTAGTGTTCTTGATCTAAAATGTTCATTCTAGAACATTAACCCATGTTTAAAACCTCAATCTTATGTATAACACTGGATTTTACAAGATGACAGTTTTTGCCTTTTTTCTCCTTTTTTTCCCATTTAATTTGCACCGTTATATACTTCATGCATTTTTGTGCCATACTTTTAACCATGCAGTTTTTTTGTGGCTTACCTGTTTCATTGCAACTTTTTTATCCATTGTATGTGTTTTCAACATGCCTTTTATTTTTGCATTTTTTTTCTCATCTTGCCCATAAAACTCTACACCAGTGTTTTAGAAGCAATGAAAAACTGGTCCAGCTGAAAAGTATCTGGGAAGGAGCCTGCATTTGCATTCTAGCAACTCAGCGCTTCAGCGAGGTCGAAACGTTGCAAACGACGAAGGCGCTCTATCAAACGCTCGCCGCCATCATTAATTCACACAGACTCATTGGCTCACAATTCTTAGACCGAAGACCCGAGTCCCAGTGCTGCTTTCAGACAAATAAGACCCAAAATCCCAAACGAGAAAAACTGCTGCCTTGGCTTTTTGGATCAAAGTTTTCGTTTCTTTTTTCAGAGCTTGCCAAAAAACACATCAAAAGTCGGCCTTTCTTTGTCCAAAGAGGGTTTTTTTGTGATAGCAGTGCATGGATTTATTATTCATGTGAAAATCAAGTCAATCTTTGTCCTTGTTAACGTTATGCTAGAGGCCATTTCAAAAAGAGGCTTACTAAAAAATAAGTTAAAAAAAATAAGTAAGGCACAAAAACAAAAGTGAAGAATAAAACATGGGGAGATTAAAAAGAAAGTTACAAAATAATGACATAAATTGCGTTATAGAGAACAAAAAAGTTGCAACGAAATATGTAGTCCACAAAAAAAGCATGGTGAAAAGTAAAGCATAAAAAAATCCATGAAGTATACTAGGACCAAGAAAATGGAAAAATAGGGCAAAAGCTGGGTCATGTACAAACCTGCAAAAAAGAAGTTGAAAAAAAATAATTGGTTCTTGAAAATGGTGAAAAGAGCAAACACATGGAACAAAAGTGCAAGACAATCAGTAAAGCTGAAAAACAAAAAAACAAATGAAGGGCAAACGTGTAAAAATGTCCCCAAAAACTATTTTCTTGTTAATCTCTGCAATTAAGGCGCAAGAAAATAAATAAGGCCCATAAAACAATAAAAACGTCATGATGAAAATTCAAGCACAACAAAATGGCGTGACAAAAAGTAAGGCACGAAAAAATGAAAAAAAAAACGTTGTGATGAAAGGATAAAATAACCTGCAAAAACAATATAAATATAAGTAAACTACAGAAAAATGACATGATAAAAAAAATGATAGACAAAAAAAGAACATAAGGCACACAAAAAACACACACAAAAAACACACACAAAAAGACACAAAAAACACACACAAAAAACACACACAAAAAACACGCACAAAAAACACGCACAAAAAACACGCACAAAAAACACACACAAAAAGCACACACAAAAACACACAAAAAACACACACAAAAAACACACACAAAAAACCTGAAGAGAAACCAGAAGAAAGGCACAAAAACAAGGGCACAAAAAGCGAGAAAAAAAGGCAAGATGGAAGGCGAAAAAAATGCAAAAAAGCCGTAAAATATATATAACCCACAAAAAAATGCTGCGATAAAAAGTAAGGCGAAAAATGTGAGTATGATGACAAAAAAGGGCGAAAAGGCACCACAGGAAAGCACAACAAACAAGCCAAAAAAGAAACAACAAGAAAAAGAGTCAGGCACAAAACATAAAGTAAAGCACAAAAAGAGTAAAAAAAACAAAAAAACAACAAACAATATAACAGCATGACAAAAAGTAAGGCGCAAAAATCAGCTTGACAAAAAAATTAGACACAAAAAAAATGAAAAAAAAAAATGTCTTCATGAAAATAAAACAAAAATTGTCACGGTCGCCATGACGACCAGTATGCCACGCCCCCGAACTCAAGCTGAAGCAGATCAGCTGATTGCTGTTCTGCTATTTAAGGCTGGATTTTGGGTTTGGCGGGTGCTGGTTCATTACTCATTATACACAATCCCGGTCTGTTATGCCTTGTCCTGTTTTAGTCTGTTATGCCTTGTCCTGTTTTAGTCTGTTATGCCTTGTCCTGTTGAGTTCGTGCCGGAGGAACTCTGTATTGTTCTGTTTTGCCCCGGAGTATTGGGCGACTTTTATTTTATTAAATAAAACCTATGGATCGTCAACGCATTTGAGTTCTCCCTTCATGCCTCCTGCCTCCGTTCTGGTCCGGTCCCCTTCCACGCCACCACGCACTCGTGACAGAATGAACCCGCCAACAAATAGAACTCAGCGAACGATCCCAGCGCGACTTGGGGAGAGCTGGAAAGCGCAGTTCGGCAGGCGCCTACTGAGTTGGCCTTCCCTGCCCGTTCGAACCACGGCCCCGCCCGTCGTGGCCCTTGCTGTGCCTCGAATGGGGTCCCAGGAAGAATTGACGCCTGCCTGCCCGACTCCCGTGCCGATTGCCTGCTATTCCCTCTCCCCTGCGTGCAAGTCCGACTCCGCTGCCCGTCGGGCCAACTCCGACTCCGCTGCCCGTCGGGCCGACTCCGACTCCCAAGCCTGCCTGTTCGACTCCCAAGCCTGCCTGTTCGACTCCCATGCCTGCCTGTTCGACTCCCATGCCTGCCTGTTCGACTCCCATGCCTGCCTGTTCGACTCCCAAGCCTGCCTGTTCGACTCCCAAGCCTGCCTGTTCGACTCCCAAGCCTGCCTGTTCGACTCCCATGCCTGCCTGTTCGACTCCCATGCCTGCCTGTTCGACTCCCATGCCCGCCTGTTCGACTCCCATGCCTGCCTTGAGTCTCCCTGTACTGATTTTGTTCAGTCTTTCCTGTCCTGTCTTGTCTGTTCTGAATCTGATCCCCCCTGAGTCTGACTCTTCTGAACCTGATCCCCCCCCTGATTCTGACTCTTCTGAACCTGATCCCCCCCTGATTCTGACTCTTCTGAACCTGAACCCCCAGAGTGCGACTCTTCTGAACCTGAACCCCCAGAGTGCGACTCTTATGAACCTGAACCCCCAGAGTGCGACTCTTCTGAACCTGAACCCCCAGAGTGCGACTCTTCTGAACCTGAACCCCCAGAGTGCGACTCTTCTGAACCTGAACCCCCAGAGTGCGACTCTTCTGAACCTGAACCCCCAGAGTGCGACTCTTCTGCATCGGCCTGACCTGAGTGCGACTCTTCTGCATCGGCCTGACATGAGTGCGACTCTTCTGCATCGGCCTGACCTGAGTGCGACTCTTCGGTAGAGGCCTGTCCTGTTTACCTGTTCTGATTCTGCCCTGATTTTGCCTGTCCTGTTCTCGTCGGTTCTGCCTGTCTGTTATCCCCTGTCCAGCTTGCCCGCCGGACCCCCCCCTGCCGAGCGCCGATTCCGATCCGCCCGACGCAGATGGCGCCTGCCTCTCCCCGTTCCTGCGTGTTCGGAGGAGGGAGCGGGGTTGCCCCAATCGTGAGCGTCGAACCATTCCGGGGCGTGAGGTTGTAATTTTTTCTTTTTTGGGACCTCGGGAGCTGTCCCTTAAGAGGGGGGCTCTGTCACGGTCGCCTTGGTGACCAGTCTGCCCCGCCCCCTGGGCAACAGCTGAAAGCAGTTCCACTAATGGTGGGTCTGTATTTAAGGCTGCATGGTGGGCTCTGCGGTTGCGGGTTCATTAATACTCATTATTCACAATCCCGGTCTGTTATGCCTTGTCCTGTTTTAGTCTGTTATGCCTTGTCCTGTTGAGTTCGTGCCGGAGGAACTCTGTATTGTTCTGTTTTGCCCCGGAGTATTGGGCGACTTTTATTTTATTAAAAAAAACCTATGGATCGTCAACGCATTTGAGTTCTCCCTTCATGCCTCCTGCCTCCGTTCTGGTCCGGTCCCCTTCCACGCCACCACGCACTCGTGACAAAAATGACCAGAGGGAGAAGATAAAAACAGCAAATAAAAGCATCAAAATAAGTAAAATGCGAAAGAAATACACAATAGATAATAAGTAAGGCCAACATTCGGCTTAAGAACAATTTACGCACATAAAAATGGAATTTTAAAAAGCGTATAAAATGGCAAAAAAGTGCAAAAAAAAAAACTAATGTCCAAAAAACACCGTTTCCCTTAAAAAGCCGACTTGATAAAAAATAAGGCACGAAAAATTCAAAAACAGCAAGATGTATCACACAAAAATCACAGAAAATACCAATAGAAAAAAAAGCCCCGAAACAGAACAACAACAACAACAAAAAGGCCTTATAAAAGGCAGGGTGCAAAAAACTCCTTGAAGAGAAGTAGAGCACAAAAATGTCAAAAACAACATGTATCCCACAAAAATCGCAAAAGAACATAAAAATGAAAAAGGGAACCCAAAAACTGTAAATAACACCCCCTCCTAAAAATAAATAACTAAATAAAATGAATGCCTTAATAAAAGGTATGGTGCAAAAAAAAAAACTCATGACAAAAAATAAGGCACAAACAATGTCAAAAAGAGCAATTTATCTTCACCCGAAAAGCAAAAAAAGAAAAGAAAATAAGGACCCAAAGACAGCATTGTTATTGTGTTCATAGTTAATATTGTCAATAAAATCATACTTAATATCGCCACACGTATTCAACATTGCTTAGTTTAATCAGGAAAAAAATGAAATAACATTGTATACTGATTTTGAACCAAAAATTTGGAGTTTGTGTTATACAAGACTATATAAGAGACCTCATTCCCTGCCAATGACTTCTATCACCGTCATCCGCATCAACTCATCTGTTGCTTCAAGCCATCAATTGGCGTCTCTGGCATTGAAATGTTTGCTGACGGCACGTCTCCGCCGTTGTTTACTTTGTGATCATTCCCGATTGAGATTGTTGATTTCCCTGCCGAGAGTCAGACAAAAATTCAACGTGATCAATTATCTAGCAGCTGTTGTGCCGTCGATTGCTTCGTGATAGCGATGTCTCGTTCCAGAACGAAGCGGTTTTAGTAGTCAGCTTTAGAAACCGGCTCCTTTCAAGATAGTGTGTTGTTTGCAAACGTAAAGGCTCTCAGTGAACCTGCTTTGTGGAAGTAAGCGACAGGAGCCCGATCCACACCAATCTAGCTCCTGTCAAGACAGTGATGTGTTGTTAGCAAATTTCAAGGCTCTAAGAGCTTGCTCTTGGAAGAGGGAGACGGTTCCAATCCAATCGGGAGCTGGTTCCTTTTAAGATTGTACTATGTTGATTGTACAAGTAAAGTACTCAATGAGCCAGGCTTTACTTGTGCAAACGACAGGATATGGCTCCCTACCAATTCAAGATAATGATGTGTCATTCGGAAACGTAAACGGTCTTTGAGCCAACACATGGAAGTTGATGACAAGAGCCGGGTCCCCACCAATCGAGAGTCCGCTTCTTAAGATAGCGATGTGTAATTTCCAAACATAAAGGCTCTATGAGCCAATTCTTGGAAGTAAACAACGGGAGACGGCTCCACACCAATCAGGAGCCGGTTCCTTTCAAAATTGTAGTGTCTCGATTGCAAACGTACAGGGCTTTATGAGCAGACTTACGGTAGTAAACAACAGGATTTGGCTCCTGACCAATCGAGAACCGGCTCCTTTTAAGATAGTAGTGATGTGTCATTTTCAAACTGAAAGGTTTTATGAGCTCAATTCTTGGAAGCCACGACTGGAGCCAACTCTCCACCAATTGGGAGCCTGTTCCTTTCAAAATTGTCATGTGTCGTCTGCTAACGTAAAGGGCTATATGAGCCAACTCACAGTAGTAAACGACAGGAGATAGCTCCCCGCCAATTGTGAGCTGGCTGTTTTTAAGATAGTGTTGTGTCATTTGAAAATATAAAACCAACTCTTTTCAAGATAGTGATTTGTTATCTGCTAAGTTAAAGGCCCTATGAGCCAGCTCTGGGAAGTGAATGACAGGATCCAACCCCCCACTTATCTGGAGCCGGATTCTTTCAAGATAGTGATTTGTCGTTTGCAAACGTAAAGTCTCCATGAGCCAGTTTTTGGAAGTGACTGACGAGTGGCTATTCTCCACCAATTGGGAACGAGTTTTATTCAAGATTGTTGTTTGCAAATTTAAAGTGCTTCATGAGCTTAATCACTGTAGTAAACTGCAAGATATGGCTCCCCACTAATTGCAAGTATGCTCCTTTCAAGATTGTGGTTTGTCGTTTGCCAATATAAAGGCTCTACGAGCCAGCTTTTTGAAGAGAACGACAGAAGCCAACTCCACACCAACCAGGAGCCGATCCCTTTCAATAAAGTGATGTGTCTTTTGCAAACGTAATGGCTCTATGACCCAGCTCTTGGAAATAAACGATGATATCAAACTCCCTTCAAATCAGGCGCCGGTTTCATTCAAGATAGCAATTTGTGTTTTGCAACGGTAAAGGGCTCCTTCCCTTGTCTCATTTTGTTTTTCTCCTTTATCTATCCCCCTTTTAAAAATAATTTTGTGCATTCAGGTGAATGGTAATAAATTGATTCAAGCAACAAACACAATGTGAAGAGCCGTTTGGGAACCGACAGAGAAAGTTTTTTCCAGTGAGCCAAGTTGAAAGAGGCGCTTCTCAAAAAAGATGCGGAAAACCCATCACTCTTCAGTGACCATCTGCTTTCAAATATGCTCGTGTGACAACATGAATTTGTATACAGTATAACAAACTCATATGTAACAAACAGTAACTCGCACGTAACAAACAGTAACCCGTATGTAATACAGAGTGACGCCTATGTAACAAACAGTAACTTGTATGTAAAACTCAGACACTCATATGTAACAGAGTAAATTTAATCAAACAATAACTTGTTTGTAACAAACAGTAATCCATATGTAACAAAGTGTAATTCTTATGTAACAAACAGTAACTTGTATGCAATAAACAGTAACTTGTATTTAACTAACAAAAAGGCCTAGATAACAAACAAAACGTCTAGGTAACAAAAAACGATGTAACATGTGAATTACTGTACAAGCAGCGTATGTTACAAACAATACCTTGTATGTCAGAAATAGTAACTCGCACATAAGAACTCAAGTGTGTGTAAAGAACAGTAACTTATATGTAACAAATAGTAACTCATATGCAACGCACTAATTTGTGTGTAGAAATCAGTATTTCACATTAACCAAACAGTAACTGGTATGTGACATAGTCAAGTGTATGTAACAAACAGAAACATGTCTGTAACAAACAATAGTTCATTTGTAACAATTATTATATCATATGTAACAGTTACTAATATGTAACAAAAAGATAACTCATATGTAACAGAGTAACTCATATGTAACACATAGTAACTTGTTTGAGACAAACTAAATAATGCATATTAACAGTAACATAAGTAACTAACAGTAAGTGTTTTTTAACAAAGAGTATTGTGTTTGTAACAATCTGTAACTTATATGTAACAAAGGGTAGCTTGTATGTAACAAAGAGTAACTAGTGTGTAACAAACAGTAACAATTATGTAAGAAATAGTCATTTGTATGTAACAAAAACAAAGTCTATGTAACAAACAAAAATGTCTACGGAACAAACAGAAACTTATAAGTAACAAACAGAAACTTGTATGTAACAAACAATAACTCATATATAAAAGAAAAATCACTCATATATAACAAACAGTAACTTGTATGTAAACAAATGGAATTATATGTAAGAAAAATGACTTGTATGTAACAGCAACAAATAACAAAGAATAACTTTTATGTAAAAAAAATATATAAACTTGTATGTAATAAACAGTAACCTGCATGAAACAAACAAAAATCTCCATGTAACAAACTAACTGGTGTGTAACAAACAGCAATCCACATGTAACAAACAAACTCGTATGTAAAGCATAGTAACTCATATGTAAACAACAATCACCCCTGCGTGACAAACAGTAACTTGATTGTAACAAACTAGCTCAAATGTAAAAAAAAAATAATACATTAACTCGTATGCCACTGGCGACGCCGGTGCTTGGAGGAGATTGGGGAGCTAAAGCCGGTGACACTGATGAAAGCTGACGGGCGCAATTGGGAAAGGATGAAGAGACGATGGCGTGTTAGGAGGATGTTTCTTCAGTCTGGAAAACTTTCATTTGGGTTAATAGACTCCTTGTTACGGTGTAACGGGTGGGCGGAGCATGGCAGGGGAACCACATTTACCTGCAGACAAATCAAGGGAATTGAATTTAAGGGACACTATCCCAAACACGTCTTTAAAATTCATGTGACTTGGAAATCATATTTGAGACCCAAAAACCGAGACTCAAGACCCCATTGGGAAACCCAGTGAAACTCCAATGTGGTTTTAAGTCCAACTTTTGAAAGTTAGCTCGAGACCCTATCTGGTAGCGTCTTGAAACTCCAGGGCAGTTTAAAACCCAACATCTGGTTTTAGAGGTAAGATGGATAACCAAGGTGATTTAAAATCCAACTTTTTGGGGTATGCTTTAAAGTTTCTTAGTACAAAACGGATTAAGTATGAAGAATGATTGGGCAACCCCCCTACTCGGGCAGTTTAAAATATGGGTCCTGCTTTAAGACGTTGATTCGGGACCTAATATGGAACCCCTTGAAAATCCAAAGTGATTCTAAACCCAACTCCAGTTTTTGAAAGTTAAAAACAAATATTTTGCTTTCAGAAATTACCTCGAGACCTGAGTGGGTATCCACCTTGAAACTCCAGGGTCCTGGTTTTGGAGGTTGGTTTGAGACCTGGTTGTGAAACCGCTTAAAATAAGTCAGTTTAGATAGAAATCCTGCTTCTGGAAGAAAGATATACAGTGGAACCTCGGTTCTCGACCATAATCCGTTCCAGAACCCTGTTCGAAAACCGATTTGTTCAATCACCAAAATCATTTTTCCCATTAAAAATAATGTAAATCGTTTTAATCCGTTCCAACAGCCTGAATGTTTACCTTGAATGTTCAATTTAGACATAAAGCTAACCCAGGCTAATCGTACGTTCGCACTATCGTAATCTTCAGTACGAAAGATTACGCTAACATGAACGTGTGAAAATAAAAAAATCAGGTCGTTTACATGTCATATAGCACCCGGGTCTCCACAACAAGTGGTGAGCGGTTCATTGGAAAGGGGGCTGCGTCCCAACACCCTGAATGTTGGGCTCCGTTCCAACACCCTTAATGTTTTGAATGTTTAACGTAAACATGAAGCTAACCCAGGCTAATCGTATGTTCGCGTTATCGTAATCTTCAGTACGAAAGATTACGCTGACATGAACGTGTAAAAAAAAAAAGGATAAAGAAAAGAATTATGCATAGGATTTCTTACCTTTGTGGTGGTCAGCAGAAGGTGCAGGTCGATGGTGGGGTATTCCCTAGCAAGACCAGACACTCGCACACCTCCTTCTTAAATGCAATAGTTGTACGCACTACTTTTCTTTTTTCACCCAACTTTGCTGCTTGCACTGACTTTCTTCGAAGGCATAATTAGGGGCTAAAACACTTGGTACACCTATATTAAAAGCGAAAGCAAAACGAAGCACGTCCGCACGCGATAACAGTTGGTCATGAAAAGAGCGATCTACACCCGTACGCCGCTTAGCGTCACACCCTAAAGTACGCACTAACGCATTACCGGCATTCGAACTCCGTTTTTTTGACCGAACAGCGAAGCAAGAATTTCTGGAAATTTTTGGTCGGACTCCGATTTGTTCGAACTGAGAGGCGTTCGAAAACCGAGGTTCCACTGTATATCTTATTCAGTAACCGTTGAAACGTCAAGGTGCTTTGAAACCTGAGTTCTGCTTTTCGGGGTAAATTGGAGACTTGTTTGGGCAACCCCTTGAAACTCCAGGGCAGGTTATGCCTAAATACTGCTTTTAGAATTTAGCTCGAGGAACCTTTGACTTGTTGGTTTTTGAGGGACAACAGAGACCTGATTAGGCAATCCCTTGAAATCTCTAGCGGGTTTAAAACTAAAAACCTGCTTTTGGAGGTACTATGGATACCAAGTGGGGTTACAAATCTGCGTCCTAGTTTTGGAGGTAAGATAGTGACCCAGTTGAGCAACCCTATGAATCTCTGAGGTTGTATTTAACCGTCTTATGGACGTTTTCGGGGTTTCAGCTTGCCTGGAAACTATACATGTTTGATATGTGTATGTGTTTCCCCAAACCAAATGCCGTAGTATGTTCTTGCCAGCATAAAGAACTTCCTGCGGCTATGAATTAAGGGGAAATGAAACCTAATTCTGCACAAGATCCCCGAAACATGGAGGATGGAGGTAAGCACATGGCGCACACCCGCTAAGAAGCCGCTTGATTTTGCCCCGCCTTGCTAATCTGTAAAAAATGATGAAGGCTCGCTATCAGATGATGCTCTCTCTCACATGTTAATTACTTTGGCCTGTTTGCATTTTCCATGTATCTGTTACGGCTGATAATTGCCACCAAAAACCCGACTTAGCTGGATTAGTGACGTGGTAGCCCCAACCCTTCCTGCCCAGGTGCTGAAATTCTCATTTCCTGACCTAAAAGTTTTAGCAGGGCAATTTGAATTTCTCTTTCCTTGAATGCCTTAAACTTAACCGTGGATTTTTAAACCATTTAAATTCGAATTTAAAACCTGAATTCTGGTTTAAAGCCACCACTAGAAACTCTAACCCGGCCTTATTAGAGACCTTTTTGGCAGATACATATACGAACTCAGGGTTAATTCTACTGGTATTAAGGTAACGTCAGGTCCAGGGCTAATCCACGGTGAGAGTAAGGGAGCAAGAAAACATATGTCAGGGTACAGTGAGCCACTTGTCCCAGGTATGTGCCCTTTAGAGGGAGATATTAAAACCATATCAATATATTTCAATTAGGGTAACTCCAGGAGCCAAGAAGCAAACACCAGAGCAAAATTGTGCATATTAGACACAAGTGTGCACAGTTCAGCCACTCCCCCCATGTTGCCCTTTGCTTCGTGGAGAAGGAGTGCCAAGGCCTGACAATGTTTCAGGATTTGGTTTTTATAAGGTTTATCAGATTTGAGAAGTTCCTGGAACTCAAGAAGCCAGAAAACAAGCGCCGGGGCTAAACAATGCAGATTAGATGCTGGTGTGCCCTATTTAGCCACTCCCCGTAGGTTGGCTCCCACCCGAAAGTGTGCCAGGTCATGACAATATACCAGGATTGGGCTTCAACTAAATATATTTACTTTGATAAGTTTCTGAAACTCCAGGAGCAGGAAGGCAACTCCCAGGGCAAAACATTGCAGAATAGATGCAGTTGTGAACAGTTTGATTTTATCACTAAATCAGAATTTAGTTGCAATTTGGGCAATTCCTTATGAGAAGTATAAGTAACTCCAGGATCCAGAAAGCAAGTGCCAGGGCAAAACAGTACTGATTTGATGCAGGTTTTAACAGCTTGGCCAATCCCAGTTTGGCACACTGGAGCTGGGTTCCCTGATCCTGACATTGAATTTAGAAATTCGACTTCCAGGACTAGATTTCTACGATATTTCAATTTGAAGAACCAATGATTGGTCTGTGGAACACAATTTCACTCCTACTCGTATCTCAGCCGACAAGAAGCAGCGACTTGGATGTCGTCAAGGATTTGGGGCCCAAGTGGTTATCAGGGGCCGAGGTTTATCACATTGCGGTGGAGGATGCGCCGGCAGTGACAGAAACGGCCAATTCCACAAAATCAGTTTGCCGCAGAAGGGGCCGATGAGGACCTTAACGCCATCCATGGCATGTAGGGCACTTGAATGGCCTCCTCCGGCCCCCTCCCCATTTTTGCTTTTCTTTATCGCCGACTTGTGAATGGCAGCCAATCAAGAGCGGTCTCCTGGGTGACATACAGAGCCCAAAGTGATGCGCAGTTCGTTATACACAAAGACGAAAGGAGGGGGCAAGAAAAGAAAGCGAGGGGAGGGAGATGAAGGAGGCACAAGGAGCTCTCTCTCCCTCTCCCTGTCGGTTGCACACGAACGCAATAGCCAGCGCGCGAACGCGCTAGCGCACTCACTTGCAGCAGCTGAGCCGTTGTCAGTCTCGGAATTTCGCCGCTGCCGGCGGGAGTCGGATGCTAGGCTGTTAAGCTGCACTGGCGAGTAGGACCAGCAGGACCAGCATCGCATCCGCTCGCAGGCACAAGTAAGGCTTGTACTTTGTGCTGCTGGTCCCAAGTCCTTCTTTTTTGTTGTTGTTTTTACAGCAATGCAACTTGGAAAGAGCAGTGTTGCAAGAAAACCAGATATTTTGACTATTCTTGTTCACTTCTCATTAGGCATCTTCATCTTGTCAGTGAACACTGACCAGTCAGTGGGAATCTTCCATTTGTCCCTGTCCAGCTGTTGGCTCCTTGAGATTAAAACTAAAACATTTGGTGACCTGGGACTGAATATCTGGATATGCAGGTCGCAGGTCAGGTGCTGCTGGTTCCAGCCCCTCGAGATTTAGACTTTAATATACCAAGATCTAGGACTGGATCCCTGAAATGGTTCTGGTGCACTTTACTAACTATGGTGAGGAAAGAATGGGCTGACTGTGAATTTTCGTCCATACAGATTGTAGTACAGTGTGTCCCCAAGTCATCGGGATTTGCTCCAGTAAGGCAGCATTGACTTAATGTCCAGGGGTTATTTTTTTCATATTGTTGTATAGTATGTACCTATGTAATCAAGGACCGGCTACAGCTACGGAGTATGGATTGGGTGTCCAAGGCTGTCTGTCCAATTTGTTGCACAGTCTGTACCTGAGTCGTTGAAGATTTGCATCTGTAAGGGAGCAACGTCAAAGTATCCCAGCCTGTCTCCGAGTAATTGGTTATTTGCTACAGTAAGAGAGCATGGGTTCAGTGTTGAGGTCCAAGTCTTCAGGATGCATTTGTTCTGTGTCAAGCGTTGTTTGTCCTGACTGTAGTCCAGTCCGAGCCCAAGTCGTCAGGGATCTGGTATATAAAAAAGGATTGATTCAATGTCCATGATTGTCTGTCCAATATGTAGCACTGTGGGGATGTGCTCCAGCAGGGGAGCAAGAACTCAGTGTTCCAATTTGTCCCCAGCTTTTCAGAGATCTCCTTCAGTAAGGAAGCATGGACTCAGTGTGAAGCGTCATTTGTCCATGTCATGGTCCAGTGTCCCCCCAAGTCGTCGGAAATCTGATCCAGTAAGTCACTCGTCCAGATTCTAACACAGAGTGTCCCCAAGTTATTGGCAATTTGCTCCAGTAAGGGAGCAAGGACTTAGTGTTCCAGTCCGTTCATAGTTCATTGGGGATCTCATGTAAGGAAGCATTGACTCAGTGTAAAGACTCATTTGTACAGGTGACAGTCCAGT
Source organism: Urocampus carinirostris (assembly GCF_059441175.1). NCBI lineage: Eukaryota > Metazoa > Chordata > Actinopteri > Syngnathiformes > Syngnathidae > Urocampus > Urocampus carinirostris. The sequence continues at coordinate 7,865,856 of NC_142366.1, read as the reverse complement.
GTGTCACCAAGCTTAAGGGAGTATGAACTAAGTCTCAAGGATCATCTGTCCAGACTGTAGTCGAGTCAGTCTCCACGTAGTCAGGGATCTGCTACAGTGAAGAGCATGGACACAGTTTTAAGAGTTATACGTCCAGATTGTAGTCTAGTGTGTCCCCAAGTTGTCAGGTAGCATAGTCTCAGATTCAAGGTGTCATCCATCCAGATCTTAGTCAAATGTGTCACCAAATGGTCGGGAATCTGCTTCAGCAGGTTAAAAACAATTGCAAATGAGAGTTGACTAACTTTGAATACTGCTCTAGTTCTGCACAGTTGTTTATCTGCGATAGTGTGATTGTAGCCCCACAAGGACTACGCTCCCTCCAACCTCCTCCAAAGTGTCCACAGATAAGACGGTGAACACAGCGTTGCGCATGTTAATATCCCGGCACCGGGCTGCCATTCATCTTGACTGAGAAAATCCTGCTCCTCGCGGATGAAAAGGGATAATAGCTCATTGCACGTGGCGCTAGCTCGGTGCACTAGGCTTTTCTCTTGTAATAAGCGCAGTGGATTTGTGTGTGTATGTCTCAACAAGCGAGCGTGCTCAGTGTCACAATATCGCTTTGGAAACGGCGGCACGGCTCAGCAAGCTCCGTCGGCACTCGGCCAATCCGCCGGTGAGGCCCGCTTCCAAGAGGCGGGGGGTTGTTGGGACCGATGCAGAAGGTCTAGGGCTCCACCAAGTGGAGGAAACGGGACGTGTCCTGCCTCTGGAATGCTTGGGTGGTCTCTAACTCACTGTACACATATTTTGCTACATTGCATGTATGCAATTACCAATGGACAGGAAGGGGTGTCCTATGACCCAGATGTTTAAGGGATCCGTGAACCGTGATATATTATGGAGGTTACATCTGTTTCCTGTGTGATAATTGACTTGATCGGTCTTACCCAAACAATACATACACTTTTAGTACCCAGTATATTATTTGTTTTTATTGTTTTCTGTTTCGTATACACAACTACCAAACAAAGAATACAGATGTAATGGCATTAAGAGAGCGTATATATATATATATATATATATATATATATATATATATATATATATATATATATATATATATATATCTCATCTCATCTCATCTCATTAGCCGTACCGCTTCTCCTCATTAGGGTCGCGGGTGGGGCTGGAGCCCATCCCAGCCATCTCCGGGCAGTGGGCAGGGGACACCCTGAACTGGTTGCCAGCCAGTCGCAGGGCACACAGGGACAGACAGCTCATTCGCTCATTCACACCTAGGGACAATTTGGACCGGCCAATTCACCTGAAATGCATGTTTTTGGAATGTGGGAGGAAACCGGAGTGCCCGGAGGAATATATATATATATATATATATATATATATATATATATATATATATATATATATATATATATGTGTGTGTGTGTGTGTGTGTGTTATCCTGGTGTGATTAATTGGCTTGATTGTTCTTCACTGAATGGGATGTATACTGACTGAGACAACCATTACATTGCTATGCTGCATATGTTGAGTTACCAAAACAAGAATGTATGCATATAAAATTTGCAACAGAGTGGGTTATATAATATATGTATATCAATTTACCAAACCAGTTATACATATATAAAGTGGCACTGTGGTATCTTAGTACATGTATTGAAATTGCAATCAGGACTAAGCTACTTTATGTGATGAACAATTAGGTTCTTAGTTTCTCTGTATCTTAGTGTGATAAACATGCTAGCGGATAACACAATATATATGTACATATACACACGAAATATACATAATCTGTTTTTGGCTACGTTGCTTGTATACAATTACCAAACAAATAATGTATATTAATTGATCTTTAAGTCATATATGTTATCCTGATGTGATTAATTGGCTTTATTGGTCTTCACTGAACTGGCTGTACAATAACTGTACACAATATTTTTTGTTTTGTTTTTTTTGCCACGTTGCATGTATACGATTACCAAACCAAGAACATATATAAAATGGTGGAAAAAGGTTGTATGAGTTGTATGGTGTGATTTATAAACTAGTTTGGTTTTCACTGAAACTGACTGTACCTACTGTGCTACGTTAGAATTTAAATTATTTAACTTTTAATTTTATTTTTTATTTCTTTGCGTTTTTGCACCTATAGAATTACCTAACCACGGACATACGCACTGCATGGTGCAGTTTTATATGTGCCATCACAATGTGATTTTTGGCTCGGTTGCTCTTAACCATGACCTGCGCTAAACTGTCACATGTTTCGACAAGGATGAGCTTTTTCCTAGATTGTTGTTTTATTAACATGCTAGTGGATGACACGCTATACATTTTTTTGTAATTTTATATTTCAACTTTTTACAGCTCCTTAGAATTATACGTAACGGAAAACAGGTGATGTCTTTTTGCCGTTTTATGATCGTACAAAGTATTTTTGTGACCGTTGTGGAGGTCAGCTACTTGCCGTTGAGCGCATGCAACATTTAGCAAGATGCACTTCAAGATTCTCGTTAAATTATTTAGCTTTCACGTACAGCGTTCAGATTTACGTGTCCTTTTTGTCTCCTGAACGCAAAATTCAACGGGTAACACGTCCACTGGCGCGCTAACACACTGCGGACGATTTATTAGCATTCATAAAGCATATAGCGCCTACTTAGCTTTCATGGCTTAATCAATTAAATAGTGCGTTAGAAGCCTGTAAAGCCCGTCTGACTTCCATGTCCATAATTCGGAATATTTAAGGCTCTGTGCTAATAATTGCGATGCTGTTTTTTAGGGCAAATTATTGCTTAATGAGGCCGTCCTTCTCTATGATAGCTAATTATACTCGATGTTTAAGCGTTTATTAAGAAAGTTATAAGCTTCTACCGAGGAGATAGTAGTGTTACTAATGTTTCATAGTCCGTGTATGTGCAATTTCTTTACAACGGGTTAGAAAGAGTTAACAGTCCAGATTTTTTTCTAAAAAATTTTTTTTAATGAGTCAAAAATAAGAGAGAAAAATGAGAACAACAAAATTATAGTGAGCCAGGGAGAAAAGAAAATTGAATAAAAAGGAGAAAAGAGAAAATGGGGAAATAAAAAAGAAAAATAAATATGAAAAAAACAAAAGGGAAATAGAGCAAAGGGAGAAATTAATTGGAAAGTAAAACGAGAGAAAAATGGTATTTGAAGAAATAAAAAGGGTAGAAGAAAGAAAAGGTTGACAAGAGAAAAAGGTGAACAAGGAAAACGGAAGAAAAAATACATGTAAAATGAGAAGAAAAACAGAAGAGGGGAAAAGAAAAAAGAGAAAAGGGAGGAAAGAAGAAAAAAAATCAAGGAAAAAAGGGACAAAAGGAATAAATGAAAAATGGGAAAAAAACAGGAGAAAAGAGAAAAAGAAAACATTAGAAAAGGGGACATGGTAAAAGAAAAGCAGAAAAAGATATAAAAGGAAAGACAAAGGCTTAATAAGAGAAGAATGAACAAGGAAAACAAAGAAAATGAAAAATGGAGAAAAAAAAGAAAAGGGGAAAATGATGAAAAGAAAAAGAAAAGAAAATATCAGAAAAAAAGAAAAATACAAAATGGTAAAATAGAACTTACCCTCCCTAAGCCTGTGGAGTAGATTTGGTGGCGATAGAAAGCATCTTCCTCTGCCTTGTTTGTTTAAGAGGAACTGAAAATTGAAAAAGATTGGTGGGTAAGTAATGGAGGTTCTTTAAGCTGGTTGGGTACATTTTAGACCGCAACGTTATTGATGCAGAGGCAGAAAAGGGGGCCAGTTTCGCCCAGGGGTTCTCAACGTCAGATTTTGGAGAGGGGGGACCGCTGGAGCTAGGGCGAGGTTGGGCCAAATCGGATTTTTCACACAAAAAAAAGTGCTGATAAAAACATCCTACTGCTCTTAAATTTTGAAAAAATTCTATACAAAATGAGATCTATAAATATAATTAAGAAGTAAAATGAAAATCAATAAATAATTAAATAATTCGATATTCGTGGACATTGTATTATTTAGTGCCTCCTATCTGTAAGAGAAAAAAAAAACATTATTGATTTATATAATAGTCAACGATACATGACTCATCAGTTTCAAGGTGACAGGCCCTGAGTTAGCGAGTCAATGGTGACCATTTTCTTAAATCAGCTTTAAAATATACTAAAAACAATAAACATCATCCTATGTATTCCCCACGTGTCTTATTTACCTTGTTGGGCTTTCTTATAGATGAAATTGGTTTTTTTTTCTTCTATTTTTGATGTGCGTCTCTGGGCCTCTCTCCTGCCTGTATCGCCCTCAATATCCATTTTGGAAAATGGCAAGATGAACTTCAAAATCTAAATTAACATTTTCGAACCTGAGCAGTCATTAGCATGAAGCGAAATTAGCATGACGCGCGTCACTAGCTGAGTAATGCTGAAAAAAAAAACGCTTAGCACGGAGGTCTTAAACTCAAATTGGGCAAAGTTGGGCCAAATATGATTTTTCATAAAAACAGCACTGATAAAAAATACATTCTCCTCATCTTAAAGGGACAGTGTTTCATATTTGTCCACTAGTTGTTGCTGTAATGTGTAGTGCAACCAAAAATGAGTGTAATGAAGACTACAATCTACGGAGACTGAAAATGAGCATAAAACGCCATTTTTAAACTATTGTTCGAAAAAGGAAATCGGGAAGAAATTAGAAAAAGAGGCAAAAAAGGAAAACGGGAATACAAAAGAAAAGTAGGGGGAAAAGAAAGCAAAAAAGAAAATTCAGAAACGGAAATAAAAGAGAAAAGACATAGAGGAAAGTAATTAATGACAAACGAGACAGAAAAATGCAATACTATTTTTTTTCATTTTCTTTTCTTTTTTTTTCTTGAGTTTTATTTTGTGTCTTTTTTTTGTTTCTCTTTTCTCTTGTTTTATTTTACTGTCTTTATTTTCCTTTTTTTATTTCTTTTTTTACTCTTTTTTAATTTCTCCTATTTTCAAAAATAACTATTTTGTATTCCCCTATTGTGCTTTTCGCACTTGTATTTGAGGTCACATTAAAATAAAGCGACATCTAGAGGTAAACTAACACACACTGTCCCTTTAACTTAAATATGAAGGTTGGGGCCCCAAACTATCATCCCTGGGGCCGCGCGTTTGAGACCCCCGGCTTAGCGTCTTTGAGCTAGCATGTTCAATTACGTGCAAATGGCGGCCAGCTAGCGCGGCCATCGAAGAGTTTCTTATTCAGCAAAAGAAGAATGAATAATTTGGCAGATTACACAAATGGAGCGGAGCCCGCTCGGCCGTTTTAGCGCCAGATTAAGGGTAAGGAGCGCCGGGACGGCTCTCATTTACTGGCCACTTTTTCGATAAAAATAGTGCCACGGCTCTCATTTGTTTACTGGCGAGTTTTTCCGTTCCAGCCGCTGACTTAATCTAGTCATAAACAAGTTTAGAATGCTCATTTGAATGTGTTAATGCGGCTTGAGTCGAGAAAATCTGGCAGGGCTTCTTCACGCCAGCTTAGCCCTTAATAAGAAAATCCCCAAGTGCATAGCTGACAAATATTGAACATTTGATTTCAGAATAGATAGAAATAATTTTGGAATACTAAGAAAATAGTTTCAAGTCGCATTTAAGAGCGTCCAAACTTTCTCTTTCAGTTATAAAAAAAAATGTGGGTATGGGGAATAAAAGAAGGAGAACAAAATAAACATAAAAAATAATGAAAATAAAAAAAGAAAATTGAAAGAGGAAAAAAGAGAGAAAATAAATAAAATGGGAGAGAAAATAGAAAAGAATAAGGAAAACAGAAATAAGGAAAAGAAAAGTAAAAAGCGAAAACAAGTAATGAATGGTGAAAAGACAGATGAAAGAGAAAAGGGGAAAGCGAGTATTCAGGAAAAATAACTGGAGAAAAAGAAAAAACAAAAGGAAATGGGACATATAAAAAAGAAGAGAAATACAGAAAGAAAAAGGGTTGAAAAGAATAAGGGAAAACAGGGAAAGGGAGAAACAAGATAAAGGAGAAAAGGGAAAAGGAAAAGAATGGAAAAAGAGGAACAAATAAGAAAATTAGGCAAAATGGGAACACAGACAAAAAATAAAAAGGAAAATAAAGGAAAATATAAACAAGAGAAACTAATGGAAAAAGAGACAGAAAAGAAAAAGGGCAGAAAAGAAAAAGAGAAAAAAGAACAGGAGCAGAAAAAAATAAATACATAAAAAAGAGAAAACCAGTGAAAAAGGGAAAAGAAAAAATAAGTAAAAAGAACACAAAAAAAAGGAGGGGAAAGCAAAAAGTGGAGGAATAGGGAAAATTGAAAAATATATAAAAATAATATAAAAGGAAAAAAAGGGGAAAATAGAAGAGAACAAAACAGAAAAAAGGAAAAAGGTGGAGAAAAGCTTTAAAAAGGAAAAATAATAAAAAACTGTTTCATAATTAAAACTTCAGACATCATTTGACAAGCAGGATTCTTCCTGGATTATTATCAAAAAAACATTCTTAGGGACCAGTTGCACTAGTCCTCAGTTTGAGCGTGGTTACAAAAGTAATCTCTCAGTGATTGCGGTTAATGGGTACCAGAACTCCCCGTGAAAAGTCAAAATCCGGAAAGTAGTGTCGCACCTTCAAAAAATCCCCTCTATCGAGATAACGTCTTTACTGCCTGAGAGTATGACTCTGTAACAAAAAAAAAATAAAATAAAAAAAAAAAAATATATATATATATATATATATATATATATATATATATATATATATATATGTGTGTGTATACAAAGCACAGAACAGCATGCAGTTGACTGGATACTCTTTATTGTTATTATACAAAAGTACACCATAATTTGGATGCTGTTTCTTTTCAGTGTAAGAGAAAGCCATTTAGAGAGTGGCTGGCTGGCTGCACCCAATATCAGGTATCTTTGCAATGATCCACGTACCCACGATGATTAAAACACAACTGTCCCAAAGCAGATGTTGTCCACAAGTTGTAGCTCCAGGTAAGCAGTTGTATGGGTCATGGATATGATAATGGTGAGATACAGGCTCGGCAGGGGTGGCTTGCGAGAGTTTTTGTGTATCCGCATCTGTAGGCTGGACATGCGCCCCCGTTTTTGCTTGATTTTCCGACGTCGCCTCAGTCTCTTCCCGGACCTGATAACAATCCACAGGGCTCCCACTGGTAATCAGCATGCCTTGCCTTCTGACTTCCTTCGGGGTCCGATTTAAATTTCAATGTAATGAGCCACTAAAATACTAGCTGTCGACATGCGTCGCGGTTTGTTTTGGTTCGGTGGACACATTGACTTGTGCGTCTGTCCATCTGTTTGACGGACATACACCAGCCTACCACAGTCGCACACACAAACAATCAAGGCAGCCCAACGCACAGCCCTCCACAACCTGCTCTGTGATAGCATTTGCTGTTTGTTGTCTGCTGCGGAACCAAATGCATCAAGAAAATCCACCAAGTGTGGAAACCGTACTACAGCAACTTGCGGTATTCAAAATGAGGGCCATCGGTTCTAATAGGCCAGTTGACTTTTGATCTCTTTCTAAAGAACTGAATTCAGGGACTAGTCGACCTTCTTTGAGTACTGAAAGCTGAGGTGAAAGGGGGACATCCTTAATGGTCCCTTTAAGAAAGAGATTTATTACAATTAACTTCCTTAAAAGACCATCAATTTTTCAAGTGCGGCCAAATGACCTATCAGGTCCAAGTCCTGGTGGGGCTTCAATATCAGGAAATACTTTTCATAAGTCGGACAGGGTGATTTGTCTCCGATTGCTTCTAGACGTCCGAAAGGAATCGAAGGGATTGACTGAAAGTAATGAAGGCGAGACCGAATTAGCTCTCGGAAATTCCGAGGCCATTAATCTGGGAGTTGCTGACAGATACTTTGAGGACCGAACTTGAGCTGCCGACGAATGAATTAGGCCCGTCGCTCCGCCGGGCTGCCGCCGGGCCAGCTTGGCACCTGGGGAGACGTTAGCGTAGCGCGCTAAGTAAATACGGAAAAAAGAATCGGCTTGATTAATGTATCCTCGCGGTTGCTTTCGACTTATCGAAGGGACGATTTGGATCGAGTTGCGGTCCGCCAGCCGTGACCATAATTAGCCTCGTTGATAAATTTACACAGGGCGGGAAATTGCAGCATTAATACGATGTCATTTCACGCGGAAATTAGTTTTTCTGTCGTGCTCGATGATATTTGCAATTCAAAAACAACAAGGCGAGCTCATTAACTGCAGGTAGCTCCCAAAGTGTTAGCAACACGATTCTCATCAACTCGATATCTTCCTAGATGAATATCACCGTTGAACAAAAAAAAGACAATTAAGAGAAGGCGGTATTTATTAGCAGAAAGCTAATATATACAAGCTCTTGTTGTGGAACAGTTTCGTCATCTGGAAAATTCCAATACCGTCAACAACACTAAATTTGGATAGTCAAGGTGTCAAGACTTCCATTGGTCAGAGAATTTTTTTCAGCACAGCATCCTTTTCCAGATGTTCCTTGCAAAGTCAGTGCATAGCTGTCTCAGTCTCTTCGCATTGCTCCCTCTCTTTGGTTGTAGTACAGTTTTGCGACGAGGAAATTCCAATCTCATCAATAAGACCACATAGGACTAATCAGGTTATGGAAAACTCAATTACAGAGCAAAGTAAATGGAAGGTGATCAAGAGGAAGGCCGCGATTGACGTGGATGGATGGTGTTATGCAGGAAAGAGGTCTAAATATAGTGAAAGCCAGAGCTCTTGTTGGTGATAGGAATGAGTGGAGAGGTGTTGTAAATGGATAGTGGGATTTTTGGACGCGTTCTAAGGGATGGGCAGGGCGCCTGTGTGATGCGGCAGGGGTAAACCAGTGAAAGCTGTCGGGCCCTGCTGTTGAACAAAATAGTGTGTTGTGTCACCCTGACCCGAGTGACATGGCCGCTTTCTTGTGTCCCGTTTCATCTGGAGGAACGAAAGCATGACCAACTTGGGTGCCGAGGTGCTTAACTTGTTTGAGTGTTTGGGCATTTGGGTTGGCCATGGTCCAAAAAAAAAAGTGTTTATGTTTTTAGCTACTTTTAGTTCTTTGTTATTGTATGTGTTTGGCTTGCTGTCAGTCACCCGTCATGAGAGATATGACCAAGGTAGATAGATGGATAGAAAACCTCAATTGGTTACACAATTTTTTAGGTTCAGTTATATAACACAACATCCCTACCAGATGTTTCTTGAAAATGTGCTAAGTTGGTTCAGTTTTTCCACTATATTCCCCCCTTTCTTGTAGTTTCATGGTTTGGCTACAAGGAATTTCAAATCTTGTCAACAACACCAAAGTTGGATAATCAGGGCTTTCATTGGGTACTCATTTTTTAAGGTCATTAATCACAGAATCTTTTCCATATAATTCCTTCGAAGGTTTCTGCATTGTTGACCATATTTCGCTACAAAATTCCCCCCTTAGTGGTTGTGCAGGTAAGTCATTAAGAGATTCCAATCATATAACTGAAAACAGATTTAGACTCTCGGGGCATATATATATGTATATATATATACATATATATATATATATATCTCATCTCATCTCATCTCATCAGCCGTACCGCTTATCCTCATTAGGGTCGCGGGGGGGCTGGAGCCCATCCCAGCCATCTCCGGGCAGTGGGCAGGGGACACCCTGAACTGGTTGCCAGCCAATCGCAGGGCACAGAGGGACAGACAACTCATTCGCTCATTCACACCTAGGGACAATTTGGACCGGCCAATTCACCTGAAATGCATGTTTTTGGAACGTGGGAGGAAACCGGAGTGCCCGGAGGAAACCCACGCAAGCACGGGGAGAACATACAAACTCCGCACAGGAAGTCTGGAGCTGGATTTGAACCCACGACAGGTTCCCATGACATGAACTGTGCCGCACAAGCGCTAACCACTGCGCCGCCGTGCTGCCCATATATATATATATATATATATATATATATATATATATAGATCTCATCTCATCTCATCTCATCAGCTGCACCGCTTATCCTCAGAAGGGTCGTGGGGGTGCTGGAGCCCATCCCAGCAATCATCAGGCAGTGGGCAGGGGACACCCTGAACTGGTTGCCAGCCAATCGCAGGGTACACGGGGACAGACAACTTACTCGCTCAGTCACACGTAGGGACAATTTGGACCGGCCAATTCACCTGAAATGCATGTCTTTGGAATGTGGGAGGAAACCGGAGTGCCCGGAGGAAACCCACGCAAGCACGGGGAGAACATACAAACTCCGCACAGTAAGGCCGGTAGCTGGATTTGAACCCACGCAGGAGGTTCCCAAGACCTCAGAACTGTGCCGCACACGCGCGTGCGCAATTGCGCACTGCCCGCCCATGCTCGGCGCACAAGAAACTCTATCTGGGGCATAAACAACATCAACATAACGTAGTAATTAATATCTAATATTAGACTTAATCTAATTAATTCGCCCAACAATATTGTATTTTTTTTGTGTTTCTCACTCAGTGAGTGACAGTGGTGTCTAGCCAATGATACGATACAGTTCACTTACCGTACAAAGCCAATGATGGCCTTGACGGTGCATGCGTCTGCGCCCCGCCTATATGCGCTGTGCAGGTTAGCTAGCGGGTTAATAAATGCTAATACAAACCCCGCATCATGGCGAAACGAACATGTAGCGACACACCCACTCACCAAGCCACAGTAAAAAATAAATGCAGTTCTTTTAAGTTGGAATGGTTGTGCAAATGGAAGAAAAAGCCGTGAAATTGGGTGAGATTTTTTCTTTTTCAAGTGAGAAAGGTCTACTCTGCAAAATATTGTATTTCGGTTTTCATATTTCCATAGCAATATTACTGCAGTATTTTAGCAGTATTTCCGTAGTAGTATTTTCGTGGGGGAATTGATGTGGTATTTTTATAGTTGTATTTTGGTCGTAATATTGTAGTTGTATTTCTGTAGTGTTACAGTAGTATTTCCATTGAAGTATTTCTGTCGTATTTTTTTAAGTATTTCTTTAGTGATTTTTCTGTCATATTTTTTTAGTGTTATTTGTGTAGTATTCTTGTAGTATTATTTCTGTAGTGTTTTGTAATGTTTCCATAGTAGTCTTTCTGTAGTATTTTTGGTAGTATTGCTTGCACAAATCATTGTGCAAAATGTGAATGTTTTAATGTGAGCAAAATGTTATGTCTGAAAGGTGCATATCTTCCAGAACAGTACCCTAGGCCAGGCCAAAGCAGGACTCTTTCCGTGGCCAAAGCAGGACTCTCACATACTGTATAACATCTACACATCCCATTTTTCAGATTTTTGTGTTTTTTTTTTAAGTGGACCAAATTAATTATTTAATAATAAAGCCTGCATTTCTGATGTTGCTCACGGTAGTCCTCAGTTTGCTCAGGGAGCTTGTGTGTTTTCTCAGATATATGAAAAATTAGAGGGAACATAGGTCTCCTGTAAAACTTCATACCAACTTAACTGTTTTTTACCACAACATATCCTCCTTTCTGTTTAACGGTTTCATTACAAAGAAATTCCAACCTCGCCAACAACACCAAATTAGGATTTTTAGGGCATCAAGTTCTCTATTGGTCACACACGTTATTCAGATCGGTTGTATGACATGGCATCCTTTTCAGATGTGTCATGCAAAAGTTCCTACCAAGTTGAGTGTTTGCTCCGAATTAAGTATGATGGTATCCTGTTTGCAGTATTTTGTGACATTTTTACAAAAAACTTTGCCCGCACCTTGTTTTGAAACCATTAGTTTTGACAAAATAAGCATCAATACTCTTAAGTAATTGCAGGAAGTTGTATGTTTATTTGGATATGGGACACAGGTGGGACATAGATTTGATTAGAACCATCAAATGTCACACAGTGAAATAAAATGTGCTGAAGAGTTAGCTTTTGTATGAAAAAGCGGGTTTGGCAGTTTTGTTAAATTTTGTCTTAAAATATATGGTATGACATTCTTTAAAAAAAAAATCTAAATATTTTTATTTATGGCTCTTTGTGTCAAAAAATGTTCCAGACCAATCATTTATTCGCAATCATCTTCCCTGGTGTCTCTTTTTCACCAACATTTAAGATAAGATATTCCGGGCGAGTTTACCATTTTCCGAAGCATGTTTTTATCTAACTACGATCAGATGCTGATGTCTATCTTGGTGAAAAACTCGGGGCTGCAAATACAAAACAATTGGGTGTCCGATTACGGCACAATCTCGGCAAGAATCTCGCGTCGAGCTGCGTAACCTTGATCAAAGTCCTTGTACAGCGAAAGCTTGATCGTGTATTCTCTTTGACTCGATAACATCGACACTTCCTTGCAACTAAATCTCCTCCCCCCCCCCCGCAGGATTCCGGTGTCCGGGACCGCCGCCAGGAATACCATGCGCCTTGTCGTCATCAAGTCAATCCGTTAGCCCGTAATCCTGATTCGTTTTCCGGAAACCGCTGCCTGGAATACCATGCTGGTCAACCAGGTGGTCCTGATTCTTTGTGCCACCTGGCCTGTGAGCGCCCTACCCTTAGGGCCCGGAAATAGCCTTTTTGGAATCCAAGAGAGCGACGGTCGGGTTCTTCACCGCTCCAAACGAGGATGGATGTGGAATCAGTTCTTTCTGATGGAGGAATACACCGGGAATGACCATCAGTATGTCGGCAAGGTAAATGAAACCGGTGGATCGGGTCGGGGCTCGGACTTGCTTAATTGGTTCTGAGAGGAATGGTTTTCAACCAGTTGCAGAATTTATATGGGTGCTTGAAATGTTTGAAAATGTTTCAATGGTATTTTTTGCTGTCAAGGATTGCAAACTACTTGAGATTTGGTTGAAGTGCTTGTGATTTCTTGAATTTTTTTCCAACAAGCCTGTTTAAAAATGACACTGCTTTCTGCTGGCTTCATCTTAACATTGCATTTCTTTTCCCTCATGATTAACGGCAGCTGGCATGAGTTTAGATGGCATTTTTCTTAATAGGGCAGGTGCATGCTACAGCTAAACGAGGCACTATGAAATGTGTCTTGGTGTAAAGATTACATAACATTTTTGGACAATTATGATGGGCCATCATAAAAATAAACGTAGCAAACTGAAATGGGAAGAACTGAAAATATTCGCTAGACAATACCTCTATTTTACACAACACCACCAGTATGTCACAAAAGTGAGAACACCTCTCGCATCTCTGAAAAGATTTCATGGTAATGTTTAATAGAACGACACTGACGAGTAATTGCTTCAACACAATGAAAAGACGTCTGTGTAAAGCTTACAGTATACAGCAGAGTGAATGTAATTTTCTCACCAAGTTCCTTTGGAGAGTGTCCTTTACTTTTAAGTTTCTGAGGAACTTGAGCCATACTTTTATGCATGAGATTTTAAAGGATTTAGTCATCCACTTCAGATCTACCCAATCCAAACCCAGTATTGAGATAAAAATCTGGAGTGCAGGTTGTTCCATTGTCTGGACTGAGCTATGGCTGTCTTAAAGAGGGGTCGCCAAACCATGGCATGTAGGCCATTTCCAGCTGACTAGACAATGCAGAGAGAAGCATGAGAAAAAAAAATGAGCTGCTTCTTGTCAAACAATGACCTGCAGTCTCAAATATGTCCGTTGTCACCCAAGACAGACAACACTCGCAAAGCACCCACTGTAACCATAATTGCTGGATATTAATCAGAGACAATAATTTTTCTGTACTTCTATCCATCCATCCAACATTTGCGCCGCTTATCCTCAGTATGGTCGCAGAGGTGTTAGAGCCCATCCCAGCTGTCTTCGGGGAGTGGGCAGGGGACACCCTAAACTGGTTGCCAGCCAGTCGCAGGGTAGACAGAGACAGACAACTCACTCGCTCATTCACACTCAGGGACAATTAAGACCAGCCAATTAAACTGACATGCATGTTTTGGGAATCCAGGGAGAACATGCAAACTCCGCATAGGAAGGCTAATTTGATCCAATGACCCCAGAACCCTGCCACAAATGCACTAATGACCGAGCCATGCAATAACACACTTCTAAAGTAGCCCTATTGCTGTCAGGTTTCCAATGCATATAGTCAAATGTACTGTAATTAGCATTTTTTTTAACCCCCACTATACGGCAAATTCCCTTTGTTATCCTTACCTCAGAATGAGTCCATGTCGCATCCCGGGAGTACTGTTTTTCCAAAACATGGTATTTATCCTTTACAAGATTGTTTACATTCTGTTGGTGGATTTGAATTATTGACGGGCAGCTTTAAGCTAATTAAAGACTTGAAAGTTGGAAGGAAGAGCAACAACGAACAAGCTCATTAATCACTTGCATCCCATCGATTTTTCCTTTTTGGGAAATAAGACTTTGTCCGGAATAAAACCCTGAAAGGCAGCTCAGGTTCAATTCACGATTCATTCGGAAATATTGTAAATCCCTGTTTATTGCTGATAAAGAACCAGAACCACCCGTAATATGCGAAAATCCAAGAAAGAGATGCGCTGTTTATTTTTAGGTGGGCAGAACATGAGAAAAGAGCCGCCAGACATGACAAAGATGTGCTTTGCCAATTCATGCTCACACAAATATGCTTGAAGACAATTGATTACAGCTGCATGAGTTCAGTTCATTTTTAGGTGGGCACGACATCAAAAAATGAGACTCCAAGCCTGACAAAAGATCATGACTGAATGAGTAGTTTTTTTAAAGGCGGAAATAACAGCAAAAACAAGCTGCAAAGCCTAACAAAAGTGTGCAGTTCAGGCCCATGCTCACAGCAGTAATCGACGGAAGTAGTGGACTGTGTCTGTACAAGTGCAGTTCATTTTACTCGGTGAAGAAAACAGCAACAAAGAGCCATCAGGCCAGAAAAAGTGTGCTCCGCTGGACTCCGCTCACAGACTTATGCATTTGGGGATAATGGATCACAACTGCACGATTGCAGGTAGTTAAAGCCAAAAATAATGGCAAAAAAGAAATGTTAAACCTGAAGTGTTCTATTCCGGCCCTAGCTCGCAGTGACACATGATTGCAGATAATAGCTCATGGCTGCACGAGTATAATTTATTTTGGTGGAAAATTATAGAGAATGAAAAAAATTTGGCAGGCCTGACAAAAGTGTGCTCTGCCGACCAACGCTTGCAGCAATATACAATCAGAGATACTGTATGAGTGCAGTTCATATTTTGGTGAACAAAGTGACAAAAAAGAGCCGCCACGCAAAAATGTGCTCTGCTGGCTCATGCTTGAAGCTCATGAGATCTGGGATAATGGATAACGGAATACTTTTCAACACGAGAATCAGTGACGCGGTGAAGTATGAAGTAGCGTAGGATTATAGTATGAGGAAGAAACACAGCTCCCGCGTTTCCTAAAAAAAATGATGATGAGCTCTGGGACGTAGCAGCTCCCGGCAGTTCAGAGAGCGAGCGCCTGTTGAGGCCGGCACAGTAAAGACAGGTGTGATGAGGAAGGGAACGCTACACTTATCAAGCGGGGCGAGGCAAATGCGGCCAAGGCCGACAGCCAATTTTCTCGGAGGAGCTCGCCTTTCATCAGGCGCCGGTAAACAAGTGCGGCGGGGGAGGTGCTCGCTCGGCGTTTCTGACAACTTCTTCTTTGCTATCGCGCCGCCAACACGCGCCCAAAGGAAAGAAAAAGAAGAAAGCGTATCAATCAGGCAGGCGGATGAAATGTGGCTGCTCGTGTTATGCGCCGGCAAAGTAAATGGCAAGAGCGAGGCAGGTTATCGTAAAATGCGGCGGCCGCCTTCATGTTCCCTGCCGTGCCGTGACAGCGCCGGATTCTTGTCCGATATCCTTCTTTAATGAGACGTCGGAGAAGAACGCGGGCCTGTAATGAGATGCTGTGGAAGGGGGGAATGACGCAAGTACTGCTAGTTCTGTCTTGAGGGTAGTCCCAGCCAAAGGGGGGCATGTTCAAAAAATATCGGATTTTTCAGACTATGAACCAAGAACATAACAAGACTGTTTTCAACCAAAGCACTAGCAGAATTATAACATTTTGAAAACTCTTTTCCCTAATAAAGGACAAGATTGGCTAAAATATGATAAAAATCACTATCTATCTGGGTGGGTGGGTCTATCCCTTAACCACTAGGATCGTAGGGGCACTATTTTCTGTGGTGTGTCTTGGGCAAGTCAAGTCAAAGTCAAGTCAAATTTATTTATATAGCCCTTAATCATAAAAAATGTCTCAAAGGACTGCACAGGATTACTTCCGAGCGCAGACTCCGTGCAGGAACATGGGGGAAATCAAATCAGAGGGATAAGAGGGTGCAAGTCCATGCACAGTACAGCATGTTGGCGCACATCCCTCTCCGGACAAATAGGCCAGTATCAAACTACCAAAGCCATACCCCCCCAGTGGGAGGTGGCCAAGAACACACTAACACACGGGGCGGGATTAGTTCGGGAGGTAGAGCACTCGTCTTGGGATCAAGATATCGCAGGTTCGATTCTCCGTGTTATATGTCGAAGTGTCCTTGGGCAAGACACGTCAAGTCAAGTCAAGTCATCTTTATTTGTATAGCCCTAAATCACGAAGAGTCTCAAAGGGCTTCACAGATTATTACACTATATTACACAGACTATTGTTCAGCCGACGAGAAGAGTAGGTTATTCATATGCTATCGAGTAGAAGTGAGTTTTAAGTTTAGATTTAAACATTTCCACTGAGGTTGCAGACCGAATCCCTAACGCCCCCAATATGCAGGTCGACAGCCTCGCATGGCTGCATGGTCGCCATTGGTGTGTGAGTGTGCGTGTGAATGGGTAAGTGTGAAGCACATTGTAAAGCGCTTTGGGATCATTGACTTGAAAAGCGCTATATAAATGCAGACCATTTACCATTTACTAACATTCACCGAAAAATAATCCCTCTTTGCTCTTCCCAACCTGACACCAAACATTAAACCCACACACAACAAGGGGTGGGTTTTTGTGCCAGGGACTGAGAGATACAATGGTTTACTCCCTCCCCATCACATGTATCGATATCAATCATTCTTAACTAGATAGATAGATAGATAGATATATACTTTATTCATCCCCGTAGGGAAATTCACACTTCCAGCAGTCTACCCCGTTGTTTATTAACAGATGAACATGATGCCCTAGGGGTGCTTGTAGCGAAGTGGATGACGTCACGCCAGTCCAAAAATTCGACATCCCTGCGGCAGATGGAAAACTTTTCTTTGTGAAAATCCAGGGATACACCACCTCGTGTTAGCAAGTCCGCCTCCTCTCCGATTCCCCCCGGCTTTCGTGTCTCTGTTTAGCGGCGTTGGAGCCGGATTGCTCCGGGTAGCTCCGGGTGGCTACACGTTAGCGTCCGGAATACTAAACGTGAGCCACGTTTCCGCAAAACACAGCAACTGCGCTCCCTGTGCGCTTAGATGTTTTCCACCAGCACTCGATGATCTTATTTGGTCGTGAGTTCGCATTTACCATGATTACGGATGGTACCGAAGACTTATAACGCCGCTAGCCGCTTCGCTAGCTCCGGCTGTTCCTCCACGATAGGCCCCTTCATCACGCCGGCACGAGAATTCTTCAGGGCAAGGAGTTGAAATTCCTTGAATACACGCATTTCTTGTGCATTAAAACCCATGTCCATAGGATAGAAGTAATCCATAGTGTAGTTGTCAAAACGGGAAGAAAAAACACCGAAGATAGGAGCAGACAATAAAACAATAGGGCAGCTGCTGGAAAAGGCAGCCGCTAGTGGCAGCGCCGCTTTGATCTATGAACTATCCTTTGCCATTCACATCGATCCCTGGCACACACTCTTGCATCCGTTAAATTTACCAAACTTATCCAGAGCATGTTTAACCCTACCCATCCACCCAAATTCAGGCCTTCCTCTCATTCTATTTCTCATCACTTCTGCACTACATACTATTTTAATCAAACGACCTTCATCCATTCGTTCTATAGGTCCAAACCATTTGAAAACCTTTTTTCATCAACCCTGTCAGCAAGGTCTCTCACCACAACAGTTTATCTCGTTACTTCCCCATTATTTAACATATCCAGTCATTCACCAAACGTTTACAACACAAACATCTCATTCCATTTAACCTATTATGCTCTTTTACTCTTAAACCCCACGCCTCTGAGTCATATATTGCTATTGGTACCTCCACACCCTCATACATTCCTTGCTTTGCAGCCTTTAGAAAATATCTACATTTGAACAATCCATTCAGCACACCCATTGCCTTGCACCCTTTACCCCCGTCATAAATCCTCAACACTTGCCACAATGCCTCCTGTTCTATCATGTCATATGCTTTCTCTAAATCCATAAATGCCCGATACACATCTGATCTTTTCACTACAAAGTTCTGATCTGAACATTCCCTTCCTCTTCTTAACCCAAACTGTTCCTCCCCAAGTACTCTTTCTGTCTTATCACTTATTTTTCCAATCAAAATCCTGCCATAAAGCTTTCCCACCACACTCAACAAACATATACCTGTTTAATTACTACACGGGAGCCTGTCACCTTTCCCTTTGTTCGATGGAACCACACATGCTCTATGCCAGACCTCTCATACCACTCCAACCACGAAACATATTCAACAACCTTAAATCGCTAGATACTGTATATATTTTCTCTTTTAAATACGTAAAACAAAACAAAAATATGAACAAAACAGCATCGGAAATACCCCGCTGCCTTAAAATAGTTCAGTCCATTTGATTCCAAGCACCGCTCTTGCCCTCCTTCCCGGTCCTCTTCCATTTGGATGGTGTCACTTGCGGCATAGCGGCAGAGTCTGTGGATGCTCAAGTGTATTACAGAAAGAAGATATTATACAGTGGTTATGTTGAACAACTATTTTACCTCCAAATACAACAACAGATATAACTCCATATTTTAGCTGAATTAAATCAAATGCAATTTGCATTCTACACTTTGAACCTAAAATTGCCACGCCCACGAGCCCCTACTTTTTATATACACACTCACACCTGGTGCTTGCTGCTTCATTCTCTGTTACTTTCTACAGGAATTGATCGGTATCACATCTTAAGATCGGGTTCTTTGGAGGAGAAAAACACGATCATAGCCGCTTGTTAACTATCCTCTGTTGGCATCTACAGGCATTTATTGGTATTGCAACAGAAAAATGGGTTAGTTAGGAAAAAATATTTATATTTGTTTGCTTGCCACGACTAGGGGATTCTACTTCATCTTTTGTTGCCATATAGAGAAAAGTACTGGAATTGCAACATAAAAAAAAGATTTGTTCATGGACAAAACATACTTGTAGCCGGTTGCTAGCCGCTACTAATCCCTGAACTTCTGAGCTGTTTAAATTTAGGCTTAAAACACACTTATACCTTAATTCAATATTCTATACTAACCATACCAGCTGCTGAACAATATTATACAGAAATAAAAGTGCCGATATTCAATAATACATCTAAAGCCTTGAGCGACCGTAAAATTAGCATTTGCTAATTTAGTGATTTGGTTGACTTATTCCTAGCCGACTTCTATTCATGACTAGTGCCTGAAGCTTGACCCCCCTCTGCTGCCATCTACGGGTATTGCAACAGAAAAATGGCTTTGTAAGTGGAGAAAAAAACATAATTACAGCAGCTTGCTAGCAGCTGGCAACGCCTGCCTCTTCATTCCCGGTTGCCATCTACAGGAATTTATTGATATTGCAATGGGTTAACTAGAGGAGAGAAACATTTATAGCTACTTGCTAGCTACTATTTGTGCCTTTTTCTTTATCTTGTGTTGTTATTTACAGGAATTTATTGGTATTGCAACAGAAAAATGGGTTTGTTACAGGAGAAAAACATGTTTATAGCCGCTTGCTAGCTGCTGCTACTAGCGCCTGGCACTTTCCCTAGCAGTGCTAGAAAAGGTAATAGCCACCCAATCCCGTTTGAAGTGACGGCTAATAAAGAAATACTTCTCAAGTCGGCAATCGCAATACAAACTTGATGCTAGCGGGTGGGGGGCGGTTAGGGGGCGCCGTGTAGCAAAATCCCATTAAGACGCTGGCACCTTCCATTGTGCCCCGCCAAATAAAACCTTCGCCTCAGAAGAATTACCACTATTTCATTTTCCATGTTTTTTTTCTATCCCACTTGGCACTTGAAAGAAAATAAAGAAAGCGGCCCACGGCGCCACCCGGCGAGGTCCGAGTTGTAATTATTGCGTTTCCATTCTGTCGGCGCTATCTACACACCGCAGCATGCGGCGACAAGCGGCGGACGAATACCGACAATTGGCCAACTGTTTGCTCTCTTTGCCGACCATTCTCTCCTGTTTGCGTGAAATTTTGTTCTTTTTGACGTACACCAATTCGCCACTGGCAGGCTCACGTTTGATTTACTCGAAGACATTCGTGTAAACATTCAAACATGTTTTTTTGGTCTTTTATGCAACTGAACCTGGCCTGTTTTTTCTCGTTACTTTGACATTTTCCATGGCCACTAGTGGTAGCTACACTCAGTAAATATCATATTATATAGACCAGGTATTTCAAAAATAGGTCCCACAGGCTGGATCCAAGCCGTCAAAAAGAGGAGCAAGTCTCTTTGGTCATTTCTATCAAAAACATTTTAAACAAATACTCTCTCCTGCCACTGCAGGGATGTGTTTAGTTTGTATAGAATGTTAAATTGGTTCAGGTGTAAAACCGTATTTGCTCAACTGTATGAATAAATTAGTTGACACGGTTATTTTTCAACCCATTAAATTAGTTAGCTTTGCCGACAATTTTTTAGTGTTTGTCTGAAGCCGTCAAGGATTGTTTTGTTTGTTGACGTACACCGATTGGCCACTGCCGTACTAGTGTTTATGTACTCTGCGATGCTTCATGTAAACTTTCAACGATGTTTATTTTCATACAACTGAACATGGCATCTTGTTTCTTCTTACTTTTACAATTTTCACGGCCACCAGTGGAGGCTACACTTAGTAAATATCATATTTTCTAGACCAGGTATGTCAAAAATACAAATTCCGGCTTGATTTATTATCTAATCCAGCCCATTATATACTTTCAAGTATGTCAAAAAGAGAAGCAAGTCTCTTAGGTCATTTCTATCACAATATTATGTTTTAAAAAAGGGTAAACCTAATAATTTCTCTGGCCACTAAAGGGCCGAGGTTAATTTGAATAGTGTGGTGAGTAGGTTCTGGTGTAAAACTTCATTCAATCAACTCTTAATATAAACCAGTTAACGTTTCTATCTTTAACCAAGCAAATTTGTTCACTTTTCAACAATTCTTAAGTGTTCGAGTAAGGCCATAAAGGTTTTTTTTTATGTTTTGACGTATGCCGATTAGCCACTACTGTGCTAATGTTTGCTATTTTTTTTCTTTTTTTCTCTTACAATCGAGCATTGCATTTCTCTTTCTCAATTTCTATTCCTTAGTTTGACCATTTTTACGACCACAAGAGGTGCCTGCGTTCAGTATTTTCTAGACGAGCTCTGTCAAGATTTAATCCATCCCACTTTACATTTCTGAGTATGCCAAGATGAGAAGCAAGTCTCTCGGCAATTGCTTTCCAAAGTTATGGTTTTATAAATAAACCCAAACCAAATACTCTCTCTGACTGATGAGGGCAGTGTTGAGTTTGTGTAGTGAGCTGAGTTTGTTGAAAGTATGAAATCTCATTCACTCAACTGTTAAAATAGGCTGGTTAACACATTTATTTATTTATTTAATTCAATTTGATTATGCAAGTAAGCCTGGCATCGTTTTTCTCAATTTCTTATCCTTGGTTCTACTACTTTAAAAGCCAACAGGGGGGTGGTAGATTCAGTATACCTAGTATTTTCCAAATGTTAAGCTTCTACTATTTTCCTGCATTTAAAGCATGGAATTTCGGGATTAAATTACTTTATTTTCGGATCCTTTCGATTTTTTTCCAGCAAAATTTCTCGCTATGCTGACAATTCGTCTGTGTTTGTGTGACGCCATCAAGGGTTTTTGATATGGTTTTAATCTACACCACTAAGATGTTAAAGAAATGATTTACATTCAAAGCATGTTTTTTGTGCAACTGAGCCCTGTTTTTTTTTTCTCAATTTCTAGTCCTTTGTTCGATGATTTTCATTTTCATAAGTTCCGGACGACCGTTCTTAAGTTGAATTTGTTCGAAAGTTGTTCAGTGCTATTTTTTGTATGCGTAAGGTTTATATAAGTACGTTTAAGACTTGAATAAGTAACCTGTATTGTTTTGGACTAAAAATTGAACAATTCAAAAAATAATATGCTCTATAAAAATAAATAAAGTGACCTTTAACTTACTTTTGGGAGATGCGCTTCAAGAGGTCCTCCTCCATGGTAAAAAGTGGCCCAAAAAAGGCATTCCGACCATTTTCTCAACCCCATCAAGCTTTCTCATTCCACTTTCGTTATAAAAGAAACTGCTCGCCTCTTTTTTAAACTTCACACCGACCAAATTGAATTTAAGCACGAGATATTAATAAAAAAAATAATATTAGGTGAAGATTGTGTTTTCTGGACTAGAAGCTGGAACTTTTTCTATATGATTTAATCCTTGTAGCTGTATAAGAACGTGATTTTTAGACACCACACTACTTTTTCTTACGTCAATAAAACAACTGGCTTATTTTTCTTCAAATTATCAGACAGGTATTTTAGCACAAAGTACAATGTAATGTTTTTGCCAGGTGAAATAACATGTTGTGGATGTGGTATAATGAGGCGAATTCCCCAAAGAGGACCCAAAAAAAGCCCATCCTATTCCACAGTGTAAACTAAAACCGGATGTACTATACATATATATTTGAGGTTTTGTTGTTGATGGTGGGGAAAATCTGCAAAGAGGAACTGAAAAACACATAGTTTTCTACACTGTGATGTAAAAATGTCACAAGATGGCGATGCCCTATTACGCGCACATATTTTTAAATATAAATGATTTTTTTGTTGATGTGGTATTGTGGGGAGGGGTCAAGCACATTATATTCCACTTTAGGTCTGAATATAAGATTTTTGAACTTATTCAGTCAGGGCTAATCACTCTACTGAGACAGCCCTCGTTAAGGTAACCAGCAATACCCTGGCAAGGGACTTCGGCGAATCATTGCGGCTGCTGATTGGCCTGAAAAATTCATTGGTCTCTCATGGTTCAGATCCTACTTCTCAGATGGGACATTGTTTAACATATGGTGACATGGCTATATGACCTCTGAGCCCTTTGTTGTTACTTGTGGAGTTCCGCAAGGCTCTTTACTTGGTCCCCTTCTTTTATGCATGTAAATCCTCCCGTTAGGTGATATTATTCACAAGTATAATATCAATTTTTAATGCTATGCAGATGACACTCAACTGAATCTTCCAACAGAGGAAGCTGCCCTACTAAATTGAAATTTGGAAGCCAGCCTCACTGAGACAAACATATGGACGTCACTTTGCATCTCAACATTGAAAAGACTGAAATGTTAATTATTGGTCCATCTAAATGCCATGACTTTTAAATATTGCTCTGAACATAGACACATGCAATATCACCTAGGGTGACTCAGTCAAAAATGTAAGTGTCACGTTTGACCCTAACCTATCCTTCCAGTTACACGTTAAGAATATAACTAGAACAGCTTTTTTTTCATCCTCGCAATATTTCAAAAATCGGCCATACGCTATCCCAGTCTGATGTTAAGATTCTATTTCATGTTTGTTGCCACACGTCTCGGTTACTTTAAAGTACTAGGCTCCGGTCTCCAAAGTTTAGAATCAAGAGCCTGCAGCTGGTACATAATGCTGCAGCAAGGCTTTTAACTAAGACAAGAAAATATGTCCACATTACCCCGATTTGAGCTAACCTGCATTGGCTCCCCCGTTTAAGATGTGATAATGAGGTTATTTTTGCCAATCAATCCATTGTCTGCACTGCTTATCCTCAGTTGGGTCACAGGGGGTGCTGGAGCGCACCCCCTCTATATTTGGGGCAAGGGACACACTGGACCTGTTGCCAGCCGGTCACAGTTGGTATTATAAGAATGGACTTGCCCCATCATAGCTTTCAGATTTTATTTCCTCCTGGGTTCCTGCTCTGAGCCTTCGCTTGGAAAATGATGGTCTACTGGTGATCTCAAAAGCCCAGAAGAGACCCGCAGGATCGAGAGCGTTCTCTATTTGGGCCTTACTGCTGTGAAATGCTCTGCACCCTGACATTCAATCTTCAACCTAAATGGAACTGTTTAAATTTAGGCTTAAAACACACGTATACAGTATTCAATAGCTTATAAATGACCTATATTTCATCTTGACTATATCTGTGCATTGCAATATCCATTTTCGCCTTGTCATCCTAGAAAAGGGGATTACCTCACGTGCTCAAGTTTTCTTTATTTTCGTAATGTTGAGGTTTTGAGTTAGTCCTTACCTTAATGTAGTTTGTAGATCAGGGGATGGTATTGTACTAGTCTGTAGTATGTAATAGTCTGTAGTCTGTACAGCCCTTTGAGACTTCTTACAAATAAACGCGACTTGACTTAAAGTGCAAACGTCATAAAGTGGAGACATTGTATCCCGTAGTTGTACTATACATATTCTGATAATCTGTTGTTGATACGGGATAGTGGGGGAAATGCTGTAAGTAGTGACCAACAAAAATATTTTATCACAGGCCGTAAAGTGAAATTTTCATAAGGTGGGGATGTCCTATTGCGGGGGTCTACCATACATTTATATTCAGAGGA
The DNA here is from genome assembly GCF_059441175.1 of Urocampus carinirostris. Classification (NCBI taxonomy): domain Eukaryota; kingdom Metazoa; phylum Chordata; class Actinopteri; order Syngnathiformes; family Syngnathidae; genus Urocampus; species Urocampus carinirostris. Next base: position 7,841,159 of record NC_142366.1, on the reverse strand, counting down.
TTTGTTGTTGATGTTTTATAGTGGGAAACATGTCCTAGAGAGTGCCAAAAAAAAACTTGTATTCCAAACTTTGACATGGCAATGTCATGAGCAGGGTTGGGTAGGGTTACTTTAACTTGATTTCTTTCAATTACTTTTGCATTACTCCAATACTAAATATGCTAATAAAAACAAAAGAAATTAAATATGAATAAAATTACTAAATTTTGTGCAGGCTTGGGGAGTAACAGAATACATGGAACGCCAAAAATGAAGTTGGCAAGCTGTTTGGATTTATTTTCATTTTGTTTTTGTCGCATTTTATGTTAGTTTTGCCAGAGATCAAAGAGATCAAGGCCATGAGAGAAAGCTTACCACGTGTTGTGAGTCATAATTTTTTTCATATTTAGTTTCTTTTGTCTTTTGTTAGCATATTTGGTATTGCTGTAATCCAAAAGTAATCGAAAGTAATCAAGTTAAAGTAACCCTACCCAACCCTGGGTCATGAGGCGGTGTGGACGTATTCCTGGGGTCTACTGTATCCCCGTCTTAAGTCGCAGAGAAGCACAGAGAAGAAAGGCGCCCTCTTGAGTGACAAAACGAGTCACATTTGTGGCTGAAAGAAGAAAGGAAAGAAAATCTCTTTCTGTCTTTGATGGCACCTAATGTGCTCTTAAAGTGGCGGCGCTGGCAAATGGCCGCCACATCGATGAATGACTCGATGAATGTGTCGGAGTGCTCTTGAAATCAGCCCGACCCAATTTGCTTCAAAAGGTTCCGAGATCTTCTCAGCGGTGTCTCAATTTCCATTTACCTGGGGGCCGCCCGCCAAAATTTGGGGGCCTAGTAAGGGTTATCTTTTGGGTTGTTCATAAGATAAAAACATTACAGTGTTCTCAAATGTCTTTTTTTCCCACACACAATGAATATAATAATCAATCTCATTCTTTCTCTATTCCTTTCTCATTATCATCTCTCACTCCCTTGTTTGTCTTTGTCTGTCTCTGTCTTTCTCGTTCTTTGTCTTCGTCTGTCCCTATGGCTCTCTTTTTCTGTCATTAATTCTCTCTTCTTCTCACTTTTATTCTCTCTCTCTCAATTTACCTCTCTCTCTTTTGATTTCCAACCCTGCCTCACTAAATTAGCTCGGTGCGAAGAGTATAAGACCACTACTGGGATTACAATCTTCCTAAAATCCTTTTGGCGGTTGTCCTTTCAGCTCCACTCCAACATGGACAAAGACGACGGGACAGTGAAGTACGTGTTAACGGGTGAAGGCGCCGGAACTCTTTTCCTGATCGATGAGAAATCCGGCGACATTCATGCTACCAAGCGACTGGACCGCGAGGAAAAGGCCATGTACACGCTTCACGCCAAAGTTTTGGACCGGGTTAGCGAGCGCGAACTCGAACCCGACACCGAGTTCAACATTAAGATCCACGATATCAATGACAACGCACCCAAGTTCCAGCGGCAGCTATACTTCGCTAGTGTGCCGGAAATGGCTGACGTCGGTTAGTATGAGTGCCAATGGGCACGACATGAATGAAAGTACACCAAAAGTCCAAAACAACGATTGTCTTGGACTTATATGACATCAGTCTCGCTCTTACCATTTTGCAATTGATCTCCTGGAAGCTGTTCAATAAAAAATATATTAATTAAAAATAAAATGAATTAATTAATATGTTATATAACACAAACAATAAAATACATATAATAAAAAGTATTAAAATTATTAAAAAATATTCTAAAAAAAGAAAAAAAAAGGAAAAAAGTATACATAAATACTTGCAGATAATGGATGGACATATATATATATATATATATATATATATATATATATATATATATATATCCATTATCTGCACCTCTTATCCTCAATAGGGTCGCAGGTGTGCTGGAGCCCATTGCAGCTATCTTCGGGCAGTGGGCAGGGGACACCTTGAACTGGTTTCCAGCCAGTCATAGGGCACACAGAGACATACAACACACTAGATCAATTGCACCTAGGGACAATTTGACCGGCCAATTAACCTGACATACATATTTTTGGAATGTGGGAGGATACCGTAGTCCCCGGAGGAAACCCACGCAAGCACGGGGAGAACATGCAAACTCCACACAGGAAGGTTCGATCTCATGACCTCAAAACTGTGCTGCGGACGCGCTAACCACTGTGCCGCCGTGCTGCCCTGGATTATATTGTAATATGGTAAATATATTAAAAAAAAATGTACAAAAATGTATTTTTATATATTAAACATATTAAAAAAAAGTTTAAAACTAAAAATAAATAACCCAAACTATATTTAAAATACATATTGTATTGAAAAATCAAATTTGTGTTTATTGTTTTTTAATCTAAAATTTAAAAAAACTATACATGAAATGCTGCATCATTGCAAAAGCTGCAATGTTCAAAACTTAGGAAATAGGTAGCGACATTTATTCTGCAAAATACAATACATTTTTAAAATGTACTTGCTTTAACTGTTACTATGGCTCCCTACATTAGTTCATTTTTTGTTGCGGTCCTTCTGTATTAGCAAATACTTTGCAAGTACAATTGAAAATAAATAATTGAAACAGGACCGTCCTACGCTCTTGCAAGCATCTTTTTAGCCATTTAGACAATGTAAATCACAAGCTTTCTAGTCAGGAACTCGCCCAAATTTTTTCAGAACGCATTTGTTATGACCTTTTGCTGTCTTTTTTTCCTCATATATTAAAATATTTTAGGTAAATTTATTGCAGTCATTTTCTGAAAGGACCATAAATATTTCAGGCAAATTAATATGCGATCATTCCTCAGATGTTATTTGTGTTTGGTCAACCTCATTAAACATTCCTAGCAGACTTCGTCATTTCGCATCCTTTTAATAACCGCCTGCTTTATGTTCCCATAGTCCCTCTTTCCAATTACGAATTTCCTCGCTTCTTCTATTCGTCCGTCAAAATAAAGCAAATGTAAGCGGCGTAAAAAAAAAAACATTCTCAATTACTCGGCCACAAATGAATACAATCACGCAATCAGAGGCTCCATCAAAAGCCAATTATGCTAGCGGCGAATAACAAAACGGCCTTCTGTAGCGCCGGGTGACGACGGATCGTGCTCGATGGAGGTTTGATAAAGCATCGGGGTCGATGGGCGCGCTCCATCAAGCGTGCAGAAGAGGCGGCTGTCGCTTTTGCCGCTAAGTGGGACAGATGTTTCGTTATCAAGCGCTGGGACCAGCCCGAAACTGTGCCAAGGACGGCGTTAGTTGTGCCGGCCTTAGAGTGGACTGGTTCTTCGCTGATCTGACATCAGGACGGTTCCACCCGAATGATAAGCTGCAACCGGAATCAAAAAATACATTTCCACTTGTGCAGTTTCAAGCAAAGATGTACGGATATATTCACCTTTTTCTAAAAACAAAATTACGACTGAACGACTTCGAGTACCGTACATACTCAAATACTCAAGAATAAGCCTAAATCACGTTTAAACGACCTCCTTAAACTGCTTTCAATCAGCCACATACTAAAGGAAAATCTGAATATGTATAAAGCGTATACCTTAACAATCATTATTCATTTATATAGTTAACGACTAATATACTAATAAAAAAAAAAAAAATACAACACTTACTGTACCTTCCAGCAGCATTTCAATTGCAGACAACTGACATTGTTTTGTACTGTAGTTTGCAATTGTTCCGTCCTTTGACTTATCACCATTTCCCACTTTTTCTTCCTCTTATTACTAACTTTCTTGGGAATCGTTTTTATGGACGCATAATGGAAAACAAAAAAAACAAAATCACAATAAAATGTGATGTGGTCCCTCTTGGAAGCACCGATTGATTAAACAGGAAGAAGACTTGGGTGGCCAATTTGATTACCAATTTGGATCACCTGTGCCCGCTCATTTGGTGCCAGCATCTGCAGGCTATCTGAGGCTCCCTGTCCCTTTTTAAACCCAGTCCTGTCACTCTCCGGTTGTCAGTCCGTCTGCGAAACTCTGTTGATACAAGGCAAGCCTTTTTGACCCTGACTCCCGCCTGTCCCGTTTTGCTTCCGTTTTTTCACCTGTCTGGTCCTGATCTCACCGTCTGTCTCCGGCTACGACCTGTTTTCTTTTTATTACGACCACGTCTGCTCTCCCTTCCCGGCTTACGACCCGTTCCTGATCCCCACCACGTCTGCTCTCCTGTCCCGGCTTACGACCCGTTTCCGACCCTGAACACAATCTGATTGCGAGAGCGTCTTGCTTACCGCGTCCAGCGAGCACCGGAGCCCTTCCTCTTTCTTTCAATAAAAACTTGTGGTAAACGTGACGCAATTGGGTCCTGATTCCATCCTGGTCGTGACAGGTCATCGAGAGCCGCATGTCCTTCATGTTTTGGAGGTTTCTCTGCTTCAACAACTCGCTTTTCATTTTTGTTGTACTTGGGCTCTTTCATTTCTTCAAAATAATTCTCTAAAAATGTTGTTATTACAACCACACCATTGGTAATGTTCAGCTATATCCTAGCAGTGGTCCACAGCATATCCCTGACAATATAATAATATTAATAATACGCCTAAATCCACTGCGTATTCCCTAGATCAATACAGATCTAGGTGACATAAGAAAGGAAATTCGATATTATCTTATCCTCACACTCTTTTTGCTCAAGGTATCACGTTGTACAACATTGATTTGGCTGAAGTCTTTTATATAATGCTCCATTATAACAGTGTACAACGTGGCACCTAGAGTAAACATAGTGTGAAGAGATAAAATCTAATGACTCATCTACATTTCTAGTGGTCCAGGGCAGTTGTTGGCAATTCAAAATATTGAAAGAGCCACACTGGACAAAAAGTAAAGATGTTTGGCGCTACAAAAAAATAAATAAACCTTATGAGGAAGGCCACACAAACTGTAAATATACTGTATATACGTTGAAAATGTATATACACACTACATTCATTGGAAAACATTTTGAATGATTGTGTCATGTATGTCATTCTACAGAAACCATATAATTTCCCATTATTGTCATGAACCAGAACAGGATCAGGACCCAAACGCGTGACGTTCTCACACAAGCCTTTTATTTTACGGGAAATGGGGAGTCATGCACGTTAGGCAGCAGTCTGCCGTGAAATGATAGGAAGCCAGAGGCCGACGAGATTGATACCAATTGCCCGAGTAGATATCGGACAGATGGGGACGATACCGGACAGGACGCACGGACAGGATTGATAATGAAACAGGATATCGAAAATAAACAGGACAAACTAGACGGGAACAAAAACTGGAGAGAATAATACACAGGACAAAACTAGATGGGAACCAAACTGGAAACCGATATTAAACAGGACAAGAATAAACTGGAACAATACCGGACAGGGAATACCAACAGAAGACAGGACTGAGTCAAAACCCTCGTCTTGCGGGGCAGAGGTTCGTTGACGGACTGACAAAGGAAGAAAGAGAGCACTGATCTTAAATAGACGGAAAGCCAATCTGTCAATGGGGCCGCAGCTGGCGCCACATGGGCGGGGCCAACTGGGCGCCATGGCAACCGTGACAATTATAAAACATTTTTTTTAAAGCCCCAGGGTGCAACCAAGGAGCGCCAAAAGCTCTCATTCATCTCCAGAACAGCTTGTTGCCGACCACCAGCCTAGTTATTTAGATTTGGCGCACTCACTGCCTTAATCTGAGTTTCATTTCTGTTGCATCCAATACCGAGCAAATATTGGGCGGATCAATGATTGCACCAGTACGGAAATAAATGACCATAAAACATTGTGTATAACGCTCAACCAAACCCCAAAAGCTTTTTGGGGTGTGAAAAAAAACCATTGTGTTCAGACAAATAAAAACATGGGATAAGCCCGGGGGGTCGGGAACCCGCGGCTAAGGAGATGCACGCGGCGCTTTAGCGCTGCTCAGCGGCTCCCTGGAGATTTTCCCAATATGTTTACACATTGAAAAATAATGGAGTAGTACAACGTTTTTATTTTAACATGCTTCCTGTGAGACAAATATGACACAAAATATCATTTTCCGATGCTGTAAAACTGTTTAAAATAAATAATACATTTCTACTTGTTCTGTGCATCTCCTTTCTGCTCGTCTCCCTCTCTCCTGTCTTTTTTGTGTTGGAGTCGAGCAGAGCGCAAACTTTGCTCCTTTAAAGGGTCACACTTTAACTCAAGCTTGCTACAGCCCTAGTTTCAACACAGTCACATTAAAACAAAAATGGCATCAAAAATTGTATTTCTTTGTTGCATTTCTTTATTTTATGGAAGCAATATACTCGGGGCGGCAGTCGCTCAGGAGGTAGAGCGCTCGTCTTTGGATCAAAGGATCCCAGTTTGAATCCCAGCTTGTCCGTGTTACATGTCGAAGTGTCCTTGGGTAAGACACTGAACCCTTAATACCCCCAATAAGCAGGTTAGTGTCTTACATGGCTGCAATACAAGGCCGCTATTGGGAAATGTGAAGCACACTGTAAAGCGCTTTGGGAAGTCATTGACTTGAAAAGCGTTATATAAATGCAGATCATTTCATTTCATTTCATAATTAATCAATATTACAATGAAGTTAAAGTTGCGATGCTATCCTTAAAACAGAGTTCTTGTCGGGATATTCTGCAATCCGACTTAATCATTTTGACGTGTGCTAAATATAGCTAATACTTATGTGTTGCATTCAAGGCTGACTTAAGTTTTTTTTTTTTTGTTTTTTTTTTATCGTGTTTTTTGCAGCTCCATACATTGTTTTGTCCAATGTTGTTTTTTAACATTTTGGGTTTACAACCTTTGGTATGAGCATAAAACAAGGCTTTTTTAAATATTATTTTTGTGCAGCCTGATACCAAACAAACCAGAGCCCCATTTCAAAATCAATTCATAAATAATTTGAATATTAATACAAATGTATACAAATTGCAAAGTATTTTACCAGACAAAAAGCATGAAATAGGTCACAAAAGCAAAGGTCACTACTAAAACCTGGTGCATAATGCCTCCTAAATGTTGAGTTATTTATTTAGGTTAAAAAATGTGATTTATACACAAATAAAAATAGTATTTCTAAGTATTTAATTGCAATCCCAACCCCACAGGGACATCTGTTGTCACGGTGACGGCTACCGACGCGGACGACGCCACGTATGGCAATAGCGCTAAGCTAGTCTACAGCATCCTGCAGGGACAGCCATACTTCTCTGTCGACTCAGAGAATGGTACCCTCTTGAACGGCTCTTAAATACACTAACCTAATTAAGGGAAAGACCATTCCGACTTTTTTTTTTTTTTAGGTACCATTAAGACGGCGCTACCCGGCATGGACCGGGAGCTCAAGGAAAACTACCAGGTTGTGATCCAGGCAAAGGACATGGCAGGACAGATGGGTGGCCTCTCAGGGACTACAACCGTTAGCATTAGCCTCTCTGACGTCAATGACAGTCCACCTCGCTTTGCTAACCGTGAGTAGCCATTTTTTCCATGTAAATATTGTGAAACAATGAACTATAGCATGGTATAATCAGTTGTTTTGCAATTTTACCCTTGTCCTGTTAAAAGTATATACATTAGACCTGCAGAATACAACATAAATCAGTTTTAAAGGTGGGGGTTGTGAAGTGAAATAGCCATATAAGGAGGTAATGAAACCAATGCTAATTAGCCAGCGCTGTCCGATCCCCATTTGTATGCCTTATTTGTATGCCTTAATCATTTTAAGCTTTGTTTCCATGGTTATCAACTTCTTGCTTATCCCTTTATCATCACTGCAGGTCTCAGGACCCGTAGCTAAGCATATTTAGGATAATTCCTGCTAATTTAATCTTTCTTTAGCATTACTGCTATCAAAACAAATCCCAATTTGTCTTTATATATTTGATATGCCTTTTTTTCTGCAACATATTCAGGGGAAATTGTGGGAGGTCCGATAGCCAAGAACAAGTGTGCCCGTTCCTTTAGCATCTCTGCATATCTGAAGACCTTCAGCTAACCAAACTCAAGTTGCTAGATTATTTTTAGTACTTGCGTGTTGGTATGGACTTAAGCCTTTGTTCTAGCAAAACAAAGCACATTTTGTCTTATACATCAGACATTTGTCATTTCATAAGCCAATTAATTAATTATTTTAAGAGAAAGGGAACATTGTGGGTGATGCAATATAAATATAATAGCACTTTTGCTTCTTTCTTTAGCATCACTGCAATAGCGAGAAAATCAAAATCAAGCCTGTTACATGTAATTTCAAAAAACGGTGATTGTATCCTTTGTCTGGCAATCACTGCGTTTGCTTCGTCCCTTATCACTGTGTCTCACGGCCAACAGCTAAACAAAATCAAGCTTACTACATTGTAAAACACAAAACAAAAACAAAAAGACATGGCAGAGTGTAAAGACAGAATAAACAATGATCCAATTTAAATGAATATTGGTATTTTTTTCTGCCAATTCTTTTTTTTATAGAGCAATCGAGAGAAAAAGATAATTTCGGGGGATATGCGAGACAATAGCATTTTTGCTTTTACCTTTAGCATCACTGAAAGTTTTGCGACCCATAGTGAATAATTACAGTATTTTTGCTTAAAAACGTAACTGGGTTTGAATTTTATGCTTTTGAGAAGTCCAAATAATTTATTGTTGATGTGGTTTGCTGGGCAAATTGTCATAATGAGGGGCCACACGGTATAGGGTAAATGTGGTAGGATGTGATTGCTGAATCCCGGGGGTCTACTGTCTTCTGTTTTCTCGAGGTCACGTAAAAATACCAGAAACTTCCTTTTACTTCTTTCCTTTTCATTACCAAGCTCAATGTTTTTCAGATTTTGATGGTGACTCTGTTTCAGATTCGTTCCGCATCAGCGCGTCGGAATCGAGCCAGCTGGGCGAGGCGTTAGGCCGTATTAAAGCCGAAGACCCCGACTTGGGACGCAACGCCCAGATGGAGTATAGCGTTGTGGGGGGCCACGAACAATTTGCAATCGTCACCGATAAGGAAACCCAGGAGGGCGTCGTTGTCATCAAAAAGGTACATTACACGTGGGAAATCTCTCGAAACATTAATAATTAAAGAAGCTGGATAGAATTTGGAGCATTGTTACTCTTTGCTGCCATCTCCTGGCTTATGTAATCATTGAAGCCTTAGTCAGTTCATTCATGATGTGCGTGCAAGTGCGTGCATTTCTTAGAGTGTTTGAATAAACTCTTCTTTTATCATTATTGTTTGGGTTGGTTTTTACACCGTATTCGAAACAGGTCTTTTCATACGTTTAACATTTTCATGCTACACTAACAAATGCAAACAAAACTACTCTCCAGCACTCTTCCCCAGCCCCTATTCCTCGAAACCTAGTGAGTTCCGCCCCAAACAGCTCGGCTTAAAGTAAATTGCCCATTTTACGCAATGTTGCTTTAGCCCTTGTCAAAGTAATCTATCTTTTTTTTCCCAAGTAGAAGCAGCACCAGTTAATGTCAGTCTCCATGACTCAACTATAAGAAAGACACAAAACATGGCATCCATGGGAGATTTTCAAGGCCAAAAACACAGCTGTCACAAAATAACACATAGTCGTCTCACATCTGCCAAAAAGCATCTTGATTATCCTCAGGACTAATAAAAAATATTCTGTTGACTGATGAGTTATAAATTGAACATTTTGGAAGGCGTGCAGCCCATTACATCTGGCGTAAAGAGGCACAGCATTTGAAGAAAAGAACATGATGCCAACAGTAAAACATGGCGGTGGCAGTTTGATTATCTGGGCCTACTTTGCTGCCTCAGGACCAGGACAACTTGCTGTGGTTGACGGATTAATGCATTCCGGTGTTTACCAGGAGAGCCCGAAGAAAAACGTCCGGCCATCAGTTCGTGCCCTCAATCTCAAGCGCTCTTTGATCATGCAGCAGGACAACAATCTGAAAGCGACCAGCAAGTCCATCTCTGAATCGCTCCCAAAAAATAAAAATAAATGAAGGTTCTGGGGTGGCCAAGTCAAAATCTGGATTTAAGTCCAATGGAGATTTAGTGGTTGTGACCTTAAATGGGCAGTCCGTGTTAGAAAACTGTTAGGAATTAAATATACTAAAATGTATTGTTTACTTAATTGTTCGAATTAGTTATCTGACTCCATTAACCAAACACCACCTAACAATGCATGCTTGTTTCTTTTTGTGAAAAGACGGACAAGAGACCGGCATTTCCACACGGGGCAGATTTATTTTCTTAAAGTATTTAACTAAGTGTACTCCATTGAATTAGAGGAATTAGTGTCGCTCTTCGTCGAGCCTCCTTTCTCGTTCTCCCTCGGTCTTCTCCCTTTCTCGATCTTCTGAAGTCCTTCTCTCGACCCACGTCTCTCCCAAGCTGCCGTGCCGGCTCCTCCCATGGGCGGGCCATGTGGGCTCCACCTCGTCGCCTCGATGTCCGGACCCTTGCATCACGAAGGCCCCTCTTGCGCCCGGAAGCGCTGATTATCATATCAGCCCTTGTCTCAGTTCCCGTTGTTTCTGTAAACATCATTCTTCACATTTGTATTTGATCGTACTAAATCCCTTGTAGTCAAATATATAAAATCCTTCAAAACCCTCCAATATGGTAGAATTTAAACAATTTTGCAAAGTAGAGTGGGTCAAAATTCCTCTACAGCATTGTGAAAGACTCATTGCCAATTATCAAAAGGATTTATTTCTATTCTCTCTGCCAAAAGTGGCCTAGCTCGGTCAGGGGGCAATTACTTTTTCACATAGTGCAAGATCGGTTTTGATTTTTCGTGCATTAATATTTGGTAGCTAAACTGGATTATATTTTATAATGTGAGCCATCTATAGAAACAGATGCTAATAAGATTGAAACACAACTTTTTTATTATTATTTTTTTTTTTTGCAACCGAATATAGACGTTAGCTGTAATAGCAACTCTAAAAGAGAAAGAAGAAAATAACGTTATTTCCCGTGACGACATGACTTTTACCGCTTGTTTACTGTCGTTTGAGTATCCTGGCACAACGCGATCTGTAACCGTAGGTGATTAGACGCGTTAAACCCCACAAACCGATCTCCTATATTCATGTTTTTCACGAATCCCCAAGCACTGCCCGACTTTTCTGCTTTTTGAATTCCTGGATGGATGAAAGCGAGCGTGTGGAGAGTTTTTCATTGAACCCAATTTTGATCGCGTTTCACGGGAAGTCTGAAAAAAACGATCCCGCTGGATTGGATTAGAGCGCCGTCTGATGACATTCATTCATAACAGAAAGAGGATTCAAACTACGCTACGCTAGTTCTAGAGTCTTTGAAATAAGGCTACAAAAGCAATTTTGCCTGAAAACCTGACCCAGGCACTGGATTATGAAAGCAAGCGGGACTACGAATGATCATCACAAGCTTTGTTCCCATGGTTATCATGTTTTTGCATCTCCCTTTAGCATCACTTCAAGTCAATAGTGAATTCAAACAGTACAACAAAACATGGTATTGCAACGGCGATTATTCCTGAAGCACATGAGATTCCTGACTAAATGAAGCGGGAGAAAGGAATTGTGGGAGCTAATTCTGCCGATAGCATATGGGCATTGTCATGAAGCTATGACTAAACCAAGGACTAAAACCAGCTAAAAAGTAATTTTGACCCAAAACATGACCCAAGTTTTTACCCAAGATCTTCTCAAACCCTTTGGTCCTCAGGAGATGGAGTACAAACGCAAACACTATTAAGAGTTCTGAGTAGAAGTGATCATCAGAGCTTTGTTTCTATGGTCATCGTGTTTTTGCTTCTCCCTTAAGCATTACCTCAAGCCTTGTAGATCAAGTACAGGTTAAAAGATGCACTATTGTATTGAAAACTTGCAAATTTTGAATTTCATTAGTTTTTGGACATGCACAATTGTTTGTTGGTGATGTCTTGTGGTGGACAAAATGCCAGAAAGAGGGGGAGTGATTACTAGAACTGGCTACAAAAAAAATGATCCAAAACCTGAAGATCTTACGGTCCTCGGGCTCTGGATTACTAAAGTGAGCGGGACCACAAGTGATCATCGCAAGCTTCCTCTCCATGGTTATCTTGTTTTACTTTTCCCTTTAGCATTTCTGAAATACTTAGGAGCCATAACCAATACATACAGGACAAACAAATACTTAATATGTTTTTTGAGATGTAGGAAATACTTTGCCATTGATCCATTTTGTAAGAAAAATGCCACAAGGATGGGGAGCGACAACTAAAACCGGCTCGAAAACTGATCTTGCCCCAAAACCCAAGATCCTCAGGTTGGTCCTCAGGTTCTGGATCATGACTACAAGTTCTCGGTAAAAGTGATCATCACAGCTTTGTTTCCATGGTTATCATGTTTTTCCTTTTACCTTTAGCATGACAGTAACTGGCTGAAAAATCTTGAACCCAAACTTGACCCAAGATCTTCTTGATCCTCAGGCTCTGGATTTCGAGAGCAAACGTGACTATGAGTTCCGTGTGGAGGTGAGGAACACCTTCTTGGATGCCAGGTACATCCAAGGTCTGCACTTCAAGGACTTCGCCACAGTCAAGGTATCAGTGGAGGATGTTGACGAACCCCCGGTCTTTGGCCGGGAACCTTACGTCATCGAAGTCCACGAAGACACGGCCGCCGGCAGTTTGGTGGGCGTAGTCTCGGCCCGGGATCCAGATGCCGAAAACAAGATGGTCAAGTAAGGAGTGTGGTCTCGAAATCAAGTACAGGTCTTCAAGTTTTTGCAGTCCTGATGCGATTTTTGTGGTGCAGATACTCCATAGATCGTCACACAGACCTGGAGAGACTCTTCAATATTGATTCGTCCAACGGGACCATCACCACCAGGAAAGCTCTAGACAGAGAAATGTCCAAATGGCACAACATCTCCGTCATGGCTTCCGAAATAAGTACGGCATTCGATCGTGTGCAACACGCACACCCTATTTTAGTCTCCTATTTTTCTTAAAAAAAAAGGTTAATTTTAATTTATGCCTCTGACATTATGTGGATCCTCCTTGTGAGCATGCTGTGGCCACTGGGGGGCTGTACACTGAAAAGACTGTATTCATTTATGTGTAAGGTGCACTTGTGCAAAATGCACACCCATTTTTAGTCCCTCATTTGATATAAGAAAATTGCTTTCCCTTTTATTCACTATTATGCTCCCTCTGGCAATCAAGCTGTAACCACTGGGGGGAAGTATACTTATAACCCTCAAATTGAACAATTTTCGAATGAAATAACAGAAAAATAAATACTGTATTTTTATGTGTTTAACACACAATCATGTATAAAGCATACCCTATTTAATCTCCCATTCTACTTTAAAAACGCTTTCCCTGTTAAGCAAAGTTTAGGAAATTGTGCTTCCCACCACCCCTTGGCTCCCACTGAAAATACTCAAGCTAAAAAAAATGGAGAAAAAAAAATCCAGATAAACAAAAACACTATATTATTGTGTATAACACACACTCGTGTATAACGTGAACCCCATTTTAGTAACCCATTTTTCGGGGTGCCGTACAATAAGAACCCTGAGGTGGAAAATGTTGATAAGAAAGAAAAATGAGTACCATATGTATTTGTATATACAAGGTACTTGTGTATAATGTACACCCCATTTTAGTCCTTTATTTAGAAAATGCTTTCCTTTTTTATCAATTTCAAGGCATTTTCCTGCTCCTCTTGGTAAGCAGGCTGTAGCCACTGGGGCGGCGGTGCACTGCATCCACCCGTTACTTCCATTGACCAAATGTTTTCCTTGACACTTAAATTTATAATCTTATTCAATCATACACAACACATAAGGAGTTTTTGCTATGCACTTCTCTAATTATTTATATCTATTGGGCACTGGCGTTTCTTTTTATTTTTTCGGATTAAAAATAAGTATAAAATGTCGTTTCAATTCTTCACAGATAAAACGAAGCATATAAGTGAAGAACGTTAACTAAGTGGGGTCATGATAAAAATAATGTTTTGACAACAGAAACTGTTAACACAATACCAACAAAAAAATTACAATTTATTTTTTTAATGTCCTTTAAATTCATGTTCATCATGAAATGCACCAAAGCGTTGTAACCCTCATTGTACTTTGTGGTGTTTATTTAAATATTTCAACACAACTTTCTGTTTTCTCCATTCCATAACATTGTCTCTGGTACAGGGAGTAAAAATGTTTTTGATAATATAACATAAAATGCCTTTTCATATCTATATTATCATCTGTATTACTTATGGTCAAGTGGTCAGGTTTCGGGACTCTAACCACTGCGACCCAGGTTCGATTACCATTGCATCCAATGTTTTGTAATTGTGGCCAGTGATATTTTCCGACTGATTAATCATTGCATGAATACAATAATATACTACCGTAAAACGTGCACCCAAACTGAGTTCTGTTTTAGATTTTTTTTAAATGTGCGTTACACATGTACTTCAAATCCTGACTAGAGTTCTGGTTCTGTCTCTAGACAACCCCCGTCAAGTGTCCCGTGTCCCGGTTTTCATCAAGGTCCTGGACGTCAACGACAACGCCCCGGAGTTCGCAATGTCCTACGACACTTTTGTTTGTGAGAACGTCAAAGCTGGTCAGGTATGTAAAATTGTAGAAAACTTCAGAAATTCTACCCCTCAATACAGTAGACCCCAGGATAAGGCATGAATCAATTCTAAGGTGGGAATTTTAAGCGCAAGCAAAACTAAGCTCATTTTGTCATTACTCTTGCCACATATTCATTTATAAAGCAAGAAAACGACTAGAGAAAAAGAGAGCATTGACGAGGTAGTTGAACCAAAAACCTTCTTTATAATAGCAAGCTTTATGTCCATGGTTATTATTATTTGTTTTTGGTTTAGATCTTAGCATCACTGCATGTCTATGGACCGGTAGTTAAACAAATTATACTTTGTTACATAAAAAAGTACTTTGGAAAAAAAAAAGGAAAACATTACTATGTCTTAAGCAAGACAAATCCTGCTAATTCCTCGCTAATTATCACGTGCAATATAGATGACATTTAGCTTTATATTTGTCATTTTTCTTGCCTCTTTCTCATTAATAAAACACCTGAATGACAAAAGACACAGGTAACATTTTGAAAGGTAGTGAGCCAATAGCATATCGGCACTTGATTAGTATTTTTTTAATAATGGCATCGTGTCCATGGTTATCATGTTTTTGATTTTTCCTTTAGCATCAATGCAAACTGTTTGACCCATTGCGTATAAATACAGAACAAAAATATTCAGCATCATATTGCTGATAACTGAATGAAGAATAAGGCATGGTGGAAAGGAGTTTGGCCATTAGCATTTTGGCATTTTCGTGATGCTGTGACGCAAACCAAAAGAAGACCAGCATTTGATATGCTGTCGACCAATAGCAGACAGGCATCTTAATTAAGTTAGAGTTGTATACGTCTTAGGGCGCGCAAAATTATTTGTCGCTGACATTGTATAGTGGGGAAAATACCATGAAGAGGGGAATGCATGGATGGGATAACTGCAGCTTGCGTCCTATATGCGGTCCGTTAGGCTTTTCTCATCTGGCCCACCAAACAAAAGTGATACAAATATCAAAAAAGTAAAAAAAGTATACTAATTAAAATGTTGTAAAACTATTGTCCCTGGTGTCCCTCATTTATTTTTCTTAATCTTTTTGGTGCCCAGTTAATCCAGACCATCAGCGCGGTGGACACGGACGAGCCGCTAGTCGGACACAAATTCGTCTTCAATATCAAGACGGACAATCCAAACTTCACAATTGTTGACCAGCAAGGTCAGTTTAACGTTTGAGTTTATCCTCCAGGAAAGAAAAACATGAGAAGGTCTTGGATACGATTGTTCTGCTTTTTCACATTAAAAAGTGTTCTCTTTTTACCATAGGACACATGCACAAAATATTGCATAGGATGCCAGGGTTGTTGTTTTTTATCATTATGCACTGTTTACAACATGGTCACAATTGGCCAATCAGGTTGTGGTTCTTTGATTTTCACACTCTTTAGCGCTAATCTGCCTTTTGTAACGTTAGATATTTAATAAAGAGAAAGGCCTCAGGGAAGAACCGGTTAATTTGTTTGCATCCTGAAGATTTTTTTGTACTGTCCTCTCCTTGCGAGCTCAAAATTAATTAATGTCTACTAACATTATTTTAAGTGTATGTTAAACTATTAACTTAACAATTGGTCCTTCAAGCGGGATTTTGTACATCTTAGTGTCACGGGTGCCCATGGCGCCCAATTGGCCCCGCCTGTGTGGCTGCAGCTGCAGCTCGTTGACAGATTGGCTTCCCTTTAGTGCTCTCACTCACCCTTTGTCAGTCTGTCAGCGAACCTCTGCACCCACATGACGTTGGTTTTGACTCTGTCCGGTCTCTTGCTTGTGTTTCCGGTCCGGTATCGTTCCGTGTGTTTTGTCCTGTTTAATATCGATCTCCAGTTTCAATCCCAGCTTGTTCGGTTTGTTATCGATCTCCAGTGTCTGGTATTGATCCCGTCTATCTTGTCCTGCCTGTTAATGGACTCCAGTCTCCAATGCCTGATATCTATCTCGTCTGTCCCATCCTGTCCGGTATCGACCCCATCTGTCCGATATCTGCTCGTGCAATTGCTATCGATCTCGTCGGCCTCTGGCTTCCTGTCATTCCATTCCTCTAGCTTCCTGTCATTAGACTGCTGCCTTACGTCTTCTGCCCAACGATCGGCTAATCACCGGCGTTTTGGGTTAACGCATTTGGGTCATCATCCTGTTCCGGTTCTTGACACTCAAAGGTTATTTGTAAAAACCTCTCTTGTACTCCTTGCAAGTTCAACATTCATTGATGTCTTCTCTCCTTATTTTAAGTATTTGTAAATGTACTTCCTAAATAATTTTGCATAATCCTCTCATGTTCTCTTTGCAGGCTTAAAGTTCATTAATGTTTCCGTTTAACTATAAACTCAACAATTCCTTTCTAGCTCAAAGTTAATTGATGTATTCTCTCGTAATTTTAAGTGTTAAACTATAAACTTAACAACTAATCGTACGAGCTGAATATTGTAAATTGCCATAGTTTTGTACAGTTCTTTTCTGTTCATCTATTTTAAGATTCTACTAAAGTCTAAACTTACTAGTTGTCTTCTTCACGCAGACAACACGGCAAACATTTTGACGAGACGCGGTGGATTCAGCCGTCGGCAGATGAGCGTCTACTTTGTTCCTGTTGTGATCTCTGACAACGACTACCCGGTCCAGAGCAGCACCAGCACCCTTCTTGTTCGGGTCTGTGCCTGCGACCGACGAGGGAACATGCAGTCCTGCAACCCTGAAGTTCTCCCCTTCTCAGATGGTCTCACCACAGGAGCTCTGGTGGCCATCTTGCTCTGCGTCCTCATCCTGCTCAGTGAGTTAATTTGTCGTCACCGCCAACACCGCTGATGGGTAACACCTCACGGTTCAATGACCTGAAACTTGCTTTTCTGATCTTTGCTGCTCAAGGGGTCTAAGATCACCTTGAACTGTTTTGTTTTAAGTGTCCCATTGTTGCCTCAAAGAGGTTTTGGCGTGCCCACGATTGAATTAAATTGTTGGAGCATCGATCTTCTCACCCAGGAAAATAATCCTTGTGTCCATATTGTGTCACTTCTGTCACGTCCCATATCGGCGGGAAAAGATCACAAGGCACCACTCAAACATCCACCTCGCAGGACCTGCCACTACCCACATTGTAATTAGCAGCCAGACGGGAGGTTAGCTAGCAGCCGCGCCGCCCGCAGTCAGTACAGAAAAGGTGAAGGACTTATACACCCTCAACATTCAGTGTTTTTTTTCCGCTAACTGTTGTCAAAATACTGAAGAGGATTTAAGTGTGTGTGTGCCGGCTAGCACGACAAAAAAGTCTGTGTGGCGTATGAGTCATTGGAGGGGAAAGAAAGAAAGGAAAAAGCTCTCTTGCGGATTCTTTAGTAAAAGGAAGAGAAAGCCTGAAGGAAAGCTGAGTGGCAGTTAATGCATTTTGGCTGATGGCTAGCTTGCGTCATGTTAGCATGTATTTCACCTTTACTTCCAAGCACACGGTGGAGTACCAACTATTATGAGGGTCTTTTTACTACAAATATGTATCAAATATAAATAAAATATACTAAGAAAATCCATGACTAGTTCTATCATAAAACCAACTGACGAGTTTATTTTAAAAAAAGCATTATCAATAAACTGATTACATATTGAGTCATGTATGCTTGTCGTAAGACTGAAAAAAAATATTTTAAAATAATAGAAATACATATTAAAACATATGTAACTATTTAAAATGAATGTGAGCCCTATTTTTACTGAAATACCGGTTAACTGCATTAGCAAATAGTATCACTTTTGTGGCGAGCTTGGCTCTAGTCGCTGCTATCACTTAAGTGGTTAATCAGTAATAATTTTGCAGATAAAGCATTAACATAAGACTAACTTTTTTTTTCTGTAGCATCTTTTTCCGTTTTGTATTTCTTGTGTTAGCATGTGAACATTAGCTCAAAGTAAGCTAGCACAGGGGTCAGAAATACAAAGGTTTAATTTTAAACTATTTCCCAAATTTACCCTACAAACTCTTGTCTCTTATTGTGCAATGCCCTGAAAAATAAATCAAATTTTTAAAGAAACATAAAAAAGTGAAGTGTCTTTTTGGTTTTAGCATGTCAACATCAGCTTAAATTAAGCTAGCACCCGACAGTGTCACACATGAGCCTTAAAATTAAATGACTTATTTTTGCAGATTTTTGGGGGGAATTTGGGTTGATTAGACAAGCTACGAGGTCGCAACTCTAATGGCCGAGCACTGAAAACATTTTATGGAGGGCGACTTCACTAAAGGCTGTTCAAAGAATGCCAGGCTGAATACTCGGCCCTCAAATATTTTCAGCATACCAAATCTGGCCTACTTTATGAAAAGGTTGGAAACCCCTTACCTACTAGGTACAATACTGTACTTCGATATGACGTCACTACCGACTGAGAGTATACGACTCTAACAAAATTACAACTATTAATCTCCAGAAGAAAAAAAAAATAGAATACATAGTTGTAGTTGAATAAATTGTCTATTTTGTCATGGAAGGGATTCTCCTTTCAGAGTGGGAAAGCGATTTAGAGAGCAGCTGGCTTGCTACCCACTAGCATCAGGTAACAGGTAGCGTGCTGCTTGCAATCTTTGCCTCACCTTTATTTGTTAGTGCTGTTAAAACTTGCCTGTGATTGGCTGGCACCCTTAAAATGTGAATTATGTCTATTCTAGTACACCTAACGATCAATTAAAAAAAGGGGCAGAAAACACAACCATGGAACCATGAATCCTTTAAAAAATGGCAGCGTCTTGCAAGTACACAATTGCATTAATTCACATCATAATACCAATTTGATTTCAATAACTGACCTGAGCTTGAATCTTTCTTGGCACCGACAATTTTTCAGCTTAAAATGAACAAACCATGACATTTTTTGTTTGGTCTGCAAATTATTTGGCAAACATTTTCTGCTTTAGAAACTTCAAAAATTGAGGCGCTTGCTGCCCTTGGTCTATACAATTACCTATGTGTTTTTTTTACAGTGATCGTGGTCCTGTTCGGTGCCCTCAAGAGGCAGCGTAAAAAAGAGCCTCTGATCATATCCAAAGACGACATTCGGGACAATGTGGTGAGCTACAACGACGAAGGAGGCGGTGAGGAGGACACGCAAGCTTTCGACATCGGTACACTACGCAATCCTGAAGTCATTGAGGCCAACAACTTCCGACGGGACATTGTCCCAGAGACGCTCTTTTCCTTCCGGAGGACATCCCCTGTCAAGGACAACGCCGACGTCCGAGACTTCATCAATGGCCGCTTGCGTGAAAACGACGCTGACCCGACGGCGCCCCCTTACGACTCGCTCGCTACATACGCTTACGAGGGCGGCGCATCGCCGGCGCAGTCGCTCAGTTCGATCGGCTCGGCCGCTACCGAAGGCGACCAGGAGTACGATTACCTCAGCGGATGGGGGCCGGCCTTCCAAAAGCTGGCCGACATGTATGTGGGGAGGGGCCCCGACCGAGAGGCTTAGACGGCCTGTTGTAATAGCGCTCCTAAAATTTGGCAAAATCGAATCTTTCCCCATTGGCGGACAGTTTAGGTATCGTTTTTCTTGTGCTTTATCGGCTATGATCGCCTCTGCAACCTAGCTAGAATGGCTATTTGATGTGTCTAGCTGTCTACGCTATGGTAGATACGCTAAAATCAACCATTGACATCCATAGAAGTCCTTGACAGCATGGCTAGAACGAACCTCAGACTTGCAGCCCAGCTCAAATGAATCATTGACATCTATAGCCGTCTATAGTATCCTTTCTAAAATCAAACATTGACAGCCTATAGATGTCTCTGATTGCCTAACTATGATGGATCTTTGACATTACAGTCACTAAAATAACACTTTGAAATGTATAGCCGTCTTTGGCAGCATAACCAGAATAAATCTCTGATGTGTATAGCAGTCTATGGCAGCCTGGCTCAAACTAATGGATGTCTATAGACGTCTCTGACAGCCAAGCTAGAAAGGATCCTTTACTTATACAACCAGGGGGACTACTACTCTGCATACAATCAAATCTTTCCCTATTAGTAGACAATTTGGGTATCGCTTTTCTTGTGCTTTGACGGCTATGATTTTGTCTGGCTGCCGAGCTAGAATTGATCTTTGACTTTTTAGCTGTCTATGGTAGCCTCGCTAATATAAACCTTTGATATCTGAAGATGTCTGTGGCTTTGATATTAGTTATGGCAGCCTGGCTCTAATACATAATTGACGTCGAATGATTTCTATAGCTGTTCCTGGCATATTAGCCCGAATGGATTCTTCGCATGTATAGTTGTCACTGGCAGCCTAGCTATAATGGATATTTGTCGTCTATAGCTATATCTGGCAGTCTACTTACAAATGATTTTTGACTTATATAGCTCTTTATAGTAGCCTCACTAAAATCTACTGTTGTTACTGATGGAACTTTGATTTGTACATCATTCTATGGCTGCCTAGCTCAAATCAATCATAGACCTGTATAGCCGTCTCTGGCAACTTGATTAGAATGGCTCATTGATATGTATAGTCTTCCCTGATATAATAGCTATAACGGATCGTTGATGTCTATAGCTGTCTTCAGCAGCCTAGCCAGAATGGATCTTTGATTCTTATCACCATCTATGGTAGCCTTGCTAAATCAACCTTTGATGTATATAGCCGTCTCTAACAGCCTAGCTCTAAAGGATCTTTGACGTGTATAGCCGTCTCAGACAGCCTTGCTCGAACGGATCTTTGAGGTGTAAAGTTTTCACTGGCAGCCTAGCTCGAACAAATTATTGACCATTATAGCCTTTTCCGGCAGCCTAGATCAAGTGGGACCCTGGCATAGTCATCTTTGGCAGCCCAGCTAGTCTGAATCGTCATGTATAGTCATCATTAGAGGCTGCCTAAAATAAATAATTGACTTATAGAGCCGTCTCTGACAGTCTAGCTATAAAGGATCGCAAAATAAAATACTTTCGACGTTTAAACTCATCTGTGGCATTCTAGCTAGAATGGATTATTAGCGTATCTAGCCGTCTATGGCAGGCTGGTAATAATAAATCTATGACATGTAGAGTCAGCCATGTTGCTAAAATCAACCTTTGACGTATGTATCGGTCTTTAACAGCCAAGGTAAAATCAATCTTAGATGTTGATTGAAATCTTTGGCAGCAAATGAGTGAAGTCCTTTTTTTGCAAGAAAAATTAGCCAGATTTTCCGCCAACGGGAAACGATTTCATTCTTTGCAGCGTGCAAATTAGCAAAATATCAGCCTACCTTCAGTATGTATCAAGCTAATTCCACGATGTATTTCTGCGTGAGGCGCAAGCTAGGGCGCTGGTCCACTACCCGTCCTTTCGACTCTCAAAGTTGCACACAAACGAAGGCCAACAGGGATCCCAAGACCAGTTTTTGGTGATACTGGAAAAATATGCCTTCTGACTTTTTTGTGAACGTGGAAATGTGTTTTGTAAACGAGCACTAGCAGTATTGTATAACTTCAATGTTTAACGATTGTGTCGCTCCGCGAAAAAAGAACAAAAAACAAAAATGTACGTGTTTTTCAACGTGGGATATAATCTTATTTGTGTGACGAGTGGTTTTGTCATTTCATCACGTAGGCGTCACGTGTACCGCGTAGGAAAGTTCACGCTGCCGGAATTGCCGACTCGTATTGTTTTATATTTATATTTTTATATTTATTTTTGGAATAAAAGATTGAAAAAAAGGTGCGTTTTGAGGCTTCTTGGCAATAAAAGATGTTCCCTCAAAACTTGTTAGTGTCATGAACCAAAATGGAATCTCGGAACCAATTGCGTTCGTTTTAAAGGAATCTTTATTGGATTGAGATGACAGAGCTTGCTTTGGAAGCCGATGGTTGTCGATCGCTAGCAGCGTTGGACGGAATGGCAACTCAGTGACAGGTAGGCAGAATTGATACAGCTTAGCTGGCAGGTCGGTGGCTAGGGCAGGAGAGTGGATTGTAAACGTGGGACAGAAACAGGTCGAAACAGGAGGCAGGCAGGAATCAAGCAGGAGAAGTCTTGTTGTACTGGTAATCTGGCGATACGCACAGAGAGACACAAGTACAGTCCGACACCCCCCTCTGGGTGCTTAAGAGGGGGAGTACCAGCCAATCAGAGAGTGCGCTCCTTAGCGCCAGACGATTGCCCCAGGTGTCTTGAGTTTGGCAATCATGACAGTTAGTTTTTCTATTTAGCTCACATTTTTGCTAATTAAGCCGTTACGTTAGCCTCTAGCTGCATTAGTGGGTGGCATGACTTTGGTGGCTAGCTTTTCTTTTGCAGTCAATGATAATTCATTTAGCAGCTAATGCCACTTTCATGGAAGTGAACTACTATTTCTGATACTAGCATTGTGCTAGTCTGTAATGCTAGACTTTGCATTCATGTTCAAAGCAAAACTATGCACATTTTGATGACAATTTTATTCAAACACTCTCTAGAATTTAAAAAACATCTCCTAAAAAGTCAAATTGCTTCGTTTTCCTAAAACATGAAAGAAACATTGACAAAAAGGTAGGGGCATATAATTGGTAATTTGTTCGTATTATGTACATTTAATAATACATCATGGTCCAAATGTGCAAATTTTTCACAATTGTTTTTTCAGATTAAAACATTTCCAAAATGTTGTCATTGAAAAACATTAAATAATGATCTAGTCACAAAAAGTGTTTTAGTAAAATATCTTTCAATATGTAAGAAATGTGCTAATTGTTTGCACATTTTCATTTGTAAAACATGAAATAATTCTGAAAACTGTTAATTAGGCAAAAAAAAAAATGGTAAAAAATGTGCTTATTAGTCACAGTATTTCTCTTTTAATTAAACATGAATAGAAAAATGCAAATCTCATCCTTTTACAGAGGGTACATTTATTAAAGACTGTTCAAAGAATGCCAAAATCATCCGTGTTTGATTCATTTAATGAAACATTGAGGGAATAATGAAAAATCTGCTAATCAGGTGGAAAAAAATATTGATTTAAATATTGAGGAAAATTGTGAAAAATGTGCTGATTAAATGCAAAAAAGATAAAAAAATAAGCATGTTCTTATTTCCTAATATGAAAAAAATAAAGACATTTGCTACTTAAGTGCAAAACATGTTAATTCAAAAAGTGGGTAAATGGTGAGAAATGTGTTAATGATGCACAAAAAAACTTAACAATATAAATTGTTAAAAAAATGTGCGAATTAAATGGTCATAAATGAACTCATTAAGCACAAAAAAACATTAAAAGGTGCTGATTTGTTTAACATTTTTAACATGAAAGAAAGAAAATATACATAAAAGCAAAAAAATAGTCATTGATTATATTTTAAGGAAAATGGACAGAAATGTGCTAATTAAGCACAATAAATAAAAGAAAATAAATCATAAAACTGGTAAAAAATAAAGTGCGAATGGTCAGAAATGTGCTGGTTAAGCACAAAAACATAAAAAATACAACTTTAAAAATTGCTTATTTGTTTACATTTTTAACATAAAGTGAAGAAAAATGTGATACTTACGTCAAGTAGAGTCATTTTTATTTATACAACCTTTTATCATAAGAAGTCTCGAAGGGCTGTTCAGACTTAAGAATACTATTATACCACATCATGTACATGTAATAACATAATGTCCGGTTTGCAGCTCCCTGAGGGCAACATTATTCATTCAGTTCTGGAAAAAAAATGTTTTTTAAGCCTAGATCGAAACAGTTCCACTGAGGTTACAGATCAAATCTCATGGGCATAGCATTCTTTAGCACCGGGGTCTAAAGGAGAAAGCTATCAAACCTGCAGATTTCTTCTTGGCTCTCGGTATAATTACTAGACCAGCATTTTCAAAGTGAAGAATCCAAGAGGTGATAAACACATTGATTAAAATCTCAGCATTAGACTGGGACAGAATGGGGAGAATTTTTACAATGTAGCGAAAATGGGGGGAAAAAATGGGGTATGTTTTAGTAATATTTTTATTTTGTAACTGAAACAACAGATTAGCGTCAAATATGACACCTAATTATTTGACCGTGTCACTGGGTGATTTTACATTAGTCAGGGTTCAGAGAAATGTTTGGGAACAAGTCACAGCAGACGAGAGACCAATCCATTTTTCCAGAGATGGACTGATAATTAACATTTCAACTTTTTTCAGGGTTGAGGCAAAAGGAGCTAAGTAAAATGCATCTTTTTATCTCAGTGAGGCTGGCCTCCAAATTTTCACAATTTAATGGAGCAGAATCCTCCATTGGAAGTTACAGTTGACTGTCCTATGCATGGTAGTGGAAACTACTAATGTACTAATATATCATTAACGGAAGCATATAAATGCATAAAAGAAGGAGACCAAGTACTAAGCCTTGTGGAACTTCATAGGTAACACTAAAGTGCTCAGAGGTCATATTACTGTATCTAAAATGATACCTCCTATTTGAGAGGTAGGGTCTTAATCATGACTCATGGTCCATGAGAGGACACATAAGTAAATAATTATTCATGTGCTAATTTGTTGCAAAAACATCTACACAAAACAAAAAATATTGCAAGGAAAGGTAAAAAAAATGCTAATAAAGAGCAACATATCAAATAAAAATGGAAAAAAAATGGTCAGACATTTTTTTAAACCATAAAAATGTTTTAAGAATATGCTAAATAGTTGTCAAACATCAAAGTAAAAGTCAAAAAGAGTTAAGTTATAAAAATAAATGCCAGAAATATGTTAATTTGTTGCCAAAATCTAATCAAACATAAAAGGGAAATGCTCAGAAATGCACTAATTAGTCACTCAAAAAATCCTTAAAGAATCGTGATAAAACCAAGATCATAACCTTGTTTTGCTGCTCATTTCTACCAGTACAGGAAATCAAACGTGGATCCTCTGAGTTCGTTAATAAAGTCCAGGAAACTAATGTGACTAATTGGTCCTTGGTGGCCAAATTCTGGCTTTCAAAAAAAGCCGTTCTCCTCCTTGGGATTCGTCGGGTAGTGCTAGCTTGTAATTAAACTGAGCGTGTTGCGTTTGAAGTGCATTGGCTATTTGCATGTCACTTGGAATTAAACATGACACGAAGCGGCTGGGGGACGCTGGCCCACATTAGCCGTCGGTCCACTCCATCAGATCAAGAAGCTTTCGAGGTCTCTTCGACCGCTTCGAGGTCCTCCGAGTTCATGGCGAGCAAACATTTCCGTTTCAAATGGAAAATGTTTATTTTGCCCCCCGCTGAGCCGCTTCACCGGAAACGAGCCTTGGTTTTTTCTTAGGCACTGGTAAAATATGCAAAGTAAAACGTGGCCGGGCGGCCCACCTGCCGTGCCGGCTCGTGTCTCGTTTCTGGGCTATTTTCAAAGCGCACCGCGACGTTTTCTGGGATATTTCATCCCGAGCGTTGCGAGTGTGTCCCGTGTTGAGCTTTGCATATGAAAGGGTGAGAATTTAGAAAACCCTGCCTATATTCTTAAAATCGAGACCCTATCTCTAACCACCTAACTCTAACCCTAAAACAGATTTCTAAACCCCAACTCTGATCCTAACCCCATTACTCTGACTTTAAATCGTAACTCTCAAACTCTAATCTTAAAACATTAACTCTAACCCAACTCTAAAACAGTTAACCTAACTTTAACCCAAGACCCTGAAACACTTTTCCCCTAACCTTAAAAGCCTAAAACCTAAACCCTGTCTCTAACCCTTAAACCCTATCCATAAACCTAAACCTTAACCCTAAAACCCTAACCCTATCTTCAATCCTAAACCCTAACTCAACCCCTAGAACCCTGAACCCGATACCAAAGATTCAAGAGATTAAATATTGCCTTTATTGTCAATTACATATGTAACCGCGGTGTACCTGTCCCACCAAAGATCCACATTCACGCTGGACTGGATGATGAGGTTTTTATTGCAGTTGCTGCAAATAAATGAGTCACAACACGTGGTAAGCTTCTCTGCTGGCTTTGATCTCTTTGGAAGCTCGTTGTAGACTGTCAAAACCCCCCACTTCCGGTCACGTGTCCTAAGACTTAAAAAGTGGTCGGCGGCGCCCTCTGTTGGCTGCGGCTGCATCGGCTCGCTACAACGGGTCAGGTGCAATCGACATTTCGTTCTGTGTACATTGTTACACAGAATGACAATACAAGGAAATTATTATTATTATTATTATTATTATAAAACCAAACTTTACCCCATACCAGCAGGTGGCACTGTTGGACTCATTGCAGGATACTTATACAGAAACTATACAACATATTTCAGCAGGAATTTCAGTAAAACAAAGGTTATTATTGCAGCCGTTACACATACATGCAAATGAAGTTTTTTTTGCAACCCCAGTGTACAGTGTTTATAAAAGACAGACATGGGACCAAGTCACACATGTGCAAGTCTCAAGTAAGTCTCAAGTCTTCACCTTCAAGTCCCAAGTAAGTCCCAAGTATTTTTTTCTTGGGCAAGTCAAGTCACAAGTCAAGTCCCGAGTCTTAGATTGCCAATTCCAAGTCAAGTCACAAGTCATAAAAACAGCGACTCGAGTCGACTCGAGTCCAAGTCACTAAGTCTCAAGTCCCCATGTCTGATAAAAGAAGTTAAAAGCAGGAATGTCACCCTATTCCTAACCCTGGGTCGTATTCCGAAACCATTGCTCTAACATTAAACTGCGTACTCTAACCTTGAACTGTCACCACAAAACATTATTCTTGAAACCTAACTTTAAACCGAAAACCCATATCTCACCTTCAAACATTGAATCTAACTCTAGCCCAATACCCTAAAACCCTAACCTCCCACAAAACCCAAAACCTTGACCCTTTCTAACTCTGAAATGCATCTACAACCCTAAACCATAATCCCTAACCCTAAAACATTACAACTCTAAACCGTAACTCTAAGCCCTGAAAGACTAACTCTAACCAAAACCCTACCTGTTACCCTCAACCTTATCCCCAATACCCTAACCCTAAATCTAACTATTAAACCCTAAATCTCACCGTACACCCTAACCTTAAAACCTTGTCTCCACCTCTAAAAATTTAAACTTACCCCTAACCCTTTAATACTAAATTCAACACCCTCAAGTCTTAACAATAAAACTCTACCCATTAACACTAATACTAAAACCTTAATCCAACCCTCAACCCTAATTCCAAAACACTATCCCTAACACCCTAACTCAAACCCTAGACCCTAACCTTAAAACTTTAACCTTAACTCTAACTCTAAAACATTAACTAATAATGTTAACCTGAAAACCCTTCACCTCTAACTCTAAACCTAAATCCCCAACTCTAACCCCTAACGTAAAAATCCTCTAACACTAAACTCTTATTCCAACCCATAAAAATAAAATGTAAACCCAAACTCTAATTCTAGATCCCAATGCTAAACCAATAACTCTAACCCTAAAACACTAAACCTAACCCTGAAACCCTAATTCTAACAATAAAACACTAAACCTAACTCTAACCCTAAAACTACAACTCTTAGCCCTCAACCCCCAAACTCTAACCCTAAATCTTACCCTAAAACCTTTATTGTTACAATAAAACACTAAACCTAACTCTAACCCTAAAACCATAACTCTAACCCTTGACTCAAAAACCCTAAACCCTGACAATAACCCATATCAATACAATTATACTTTTAACAAATACCCTAACCCCAATACTCTGACCTTTAAACAATAAACTTAACCATCACCCTATTCCCTATCTCTAACCCTACACCTTATCCATTAGCCCTAACCCTGAACAGTAATTCCATGATCTAACCCTTAACACAGATCCAAAATTGTAACTCTAACCCTAAACCTTTACAAGCTTTCTCTATCCAGGAGTTTGGACTTTTTGAGAGGAAGGAAAGTTGGTACTCAGATCTAAAAACTATCAAACAAGATCTTACGAAATAGAACTTAACTTCAGTCTTTTTATTGAGGTTTAGGTCTTTTCGAATGGAGGACATCTGCTCCATCAGCGGACATCTCGACACCTTCGGACCGCAAGCGGAGTAAGGTTTTTAAGCGTCAGGGTTTTAAGGAGTCTGACAGAAGGTGTTTGCTTTCGCGTCTTGAGAGTTCCCGCCAAGTTGGAAGACTTCCTGCCATTTCCCGACGACTTCCTGCCGCTTCCTAATGAGTGGAACAAGCCAAACACAGACGTATTTGTCGACTTCACCTGCGGGATCTCCAGCAAGCTAACGCTTAGCGGGCGGCCATCTTGGAGCAACTGTTGCCGTGACGACCCAGTCTGGGAATGTCAAAGTGGAATGTGGATTTCAAAAAAATGAAAAAAGGAGAAATAAACTAAACACGTTTCACTTTTTTCACTTGAATGTAATGTTGTAAGGAAGATTATTCATTTATTTTACCTTAGCCCCGAGTACACTGCAAAATTTCAATCAAAAACAATATAAATAAATCAAACATTTAAAAAAAAAAATAATCACATTTCCATGTTCAATTTTGATGTTTTATGTCAGTTTTGTTTTTCTTATTTTACAAGAAATTAGAGTAACTTGTTTTTTTTCTATTAAAAATCTCGATTTATGTGTGTGTGTGTGTGTGTGTGTGTGTGTGTGTGTGTGTGTGTGTGTGTGTGTGTGTGTGTGTTTGTGTGTGTGTGTGTGTGTGTGTGTGTGTGTGTGTGTTCGTGTGTGGTGTATAGGCTCCAATATGGCTAAAAAGTTTTGTGAAAATTGACACGGTCGTACTTAAGGCCCCTTTGAGTGTTTTAGCTAGGTTTGGTGTCAAGATACTCCCAGTAAATACCGTTTTGGCACTCCCTAGTGGCTCACTGGCACTTTTTCAACAAACCACAGCACCAACAATCTCGCCGAGTATAATTTTGCTTGTGTTCATTAAAATGTAAGGAAATAGGTTATACATATGCTATTTAGGTGCAAAAACATAATAGAAATTGTAAAATAGATATCTTAATTAGTTGCAAAAAATATTAAGTGAAACATCAAAGTAGTCAGACATGTTAAATTGCTTGCAAAACAATCTTAAAGAATCATGATTAACTTGAGATAGTCATTTCAAAATTTTAAAAAATCTAATGTTAAATCTTGCTGTTTCATATAAGTTTTCCTTATTAAAAAAAATAATAATAATCATAGGACTGGTAAAAATGTGGTAATTGGTTGCAAATTAAAAATAATATGAAAGGAAAAGTAAAAAGTCAGCTGTTTAAGTGCAAAATAAGAATTTTTACCCATAAGAAAAATGGTCAGAAGTGTGCTGTTAACTGCAAAAAATTTATTCATTTTTTTATTTGCTACCTCGTTGCAAAAATAAATCATTAGAAATGAAAAGAAAATAGTCAGACATGTGCAAAGTAGTTGCAAAGACATGTGATGAACTCAAAATGCTAATTTTCCAAAACATTTAAAAGGTAAAATAATCACATCTCCAAGTAAAATCTTAGTGTCCCATGTAAGTTTTGCTTTTCCTTTTCTGAAAGAAAATTAAAAAACATATTCTAAATATGTAAAAAAAAAAATGTGATAAACCGTCTTGAACTTAAGAAAAAAAAAAGGAAAGTGAAAAATGTGCTAACAACAACAACAACAAAAAATAAATTGTTCAGTAAAAATAGCAGAATCAGCTGTTAAGATAAAACCCATGTAACTACAGTAGTGGCGTGCAGTAGAGGTAGGGAAGTTGCGGAAATATGAAAACTTAAAATATTTACTTCCACAAGAGACCAGTGAATCCAACTATTTAAAATATTTGCTCCAAAACACTCGATAATGCGATTGAAAAACAAATCCGCCTAAAAGCATTTCTGCATCGTTGGACGTTCCTTGTACAATCCATCTGTTTTGCCCCATAATTCTCTTTTATAAGTTAACAGACTTGAAAAAACATTTTCAATATGGCCGTTAGCCTCTGTGGCTTCTGTTGACACTGCTCTCAGCCAAAAGTAGGCTTTTTTTTATCACGTTCCACAGTCCACATTAGCCTATGGGGGGCAGTATTGATAAAACAAACGTTTCCTCCTTTAGCTTCCTATATTTGTAGCCAGTAGTGGTACTTTCATTGGTATTTTTTTCTTTTTTGCTCTATTTCCCCCCTTCCTGTATAATTTCATATAATATGTGGTCATGTAGGGATTAAAGAAGCAAAAATAACCTGTAGAGCTGTTTGGAACCCGAAAGAGCAGGTTCTTTTTAGTGAGCCGAGCCGAAGAAGCCGGTTCTCGAAAAATTCTACTGACTTTACTCAACTTCGTTCTACTTCGACCTTGACTTAAAAATTCCACATTTAGAACTCAGCGTCAGGGGAACCTGTGTATTTTTACCTCCATGCACTGTAACTTTGACTTAATTCGCTTCTTAATTAGCAATTTCGAGCCCTGGTTTTTGTGAGCTGGCTAGATTTTCTTGTGCGCGGAAAAACTCTGGGCGGTGCGCAATTGCGCACACACAGCCTTTCACGGGCGTATCGAGGCTGAATCACGGCCAGAAATGTCTGCCCGTGAAGCAGACGCGGTGGAAAATGTGCAAAATTGGCTAAACCCGCTGTTTACCCGTGGTATGCCCGCAAAACAGACGCCGGCAACTGTTCCGCGTCCTTATCGCGGGTAACCGTGGCTGCATAGCATTTGACCGTGCTTACACGCGGTACACACGCTAATGCACGTGATAACACCGCGATACAGGCGCAGAACAAACGTGCTATGACCCTGCTCCACCTGCGCTTACCCGCTAAAATTTCGCGTCCTACCCGCGTGTAACCACGTCTTGGCCGCGGCCGTAGCACGTCTTAGCACGTTCGTACCGCGTCTTTACCTCGTGTGTACCACGTGTGCCGCCCGCGGTTACCCATGGTCTAAAGTTTTGAGCAGCGCAAAACTTTTTCGCGCGGCCAACCGCGCGTGAATTTCTTACCGCGTGTAAAGCACGGCTGTATTTCGTCTGTATCGCGATCTCAAAGCGTCCAACAGCGTCTGCTTCACGGGCAGAAATTTCTGTCCGTGATTCAGCCTCTATACGCCCGTGAAAGGCTGTGTGACCGGACCTTTAGGGGGAACATTGCTCAGGTTCCAGTTTTCCGTGCGATTATCACACTCAAGTGTTCACAATCAGTGATTGACTTCTCGAAAGAGAAGTCAAACATGTACCACTCAATCACATGTCTACAAATAGCCCAAGGTCAAATACACAGTTGTAGAAGTATTAGAGCTGTGCACTGCACAAAGGTTTTAGTGTAGCAAACTGTCCAAATGGTCACTTTTGTAAGCGTCTAAACATTCTTTTCAGATTCAGATCATATTCGACCATGGACCATATAAGGCGTGATGCAGGTATTTGATTGAAAAAAAAGAAAGAATAAAAATCGGGCAAGAATAAAAACCTTTTATCTATTTTTTGCGAGATATCGAGCTGACATTTTATCTTTCTTTGTTTGTTATCAAGCTCAATTTTGGCCTCCTTTCTAGCTAGCCATCTAGTTTGGGGTGGCTATTTAGTTGGCTTTTAGTCCTTTAGCTAGCTGACTACCTCCTTTTTAGTTTTTTATCTGAGTGTGAACATTACATTACAATAATATTATCACTGATATAATCATATTTGGAATTTGGATTCTAAACCAAGTTATATATTTACTTTCTCCAGATTTTGTTTAAAATATCCCCGTTCCTACACAAATACGTCACGGTTGCCATGGCGCCCGTGTGGCGCCCGTGTGGCGCCAGCTGCGGCTTATTGATAGTTTGGCTTTCCGTCTTTTTAAGCTCAGTGCTCTCATTTTCCCCTTGTCAGTCTGTCAATGAACTTCTGCCCCGCAAGACGTGGGTTTTGACTCGGTCCTGTTCTTGTTGGTATATCCTGCTCGGTATTGTTCCCGTTTATTTGTCCCTTTTAATTTCGGTTTCCTGTTTTGTTTTCGTCTAGTTTTGTCCTGTTTATTATTTTCTCCAGTTTTCGTTCTGGTCTATTTTGTCCTGTTTATTTTTTATATCCTGTTTCTTTATCCATCCTGTCTGTCCCGTCCTGTCCAGTATCGACCCCATATGTCCGATATCAACTCCGGCAATTGGTATCGATCTCGTCAGCCTCTGGCTTCCCATCATTTCACGCCAGACTGCTGCCTAACGTGCATGACTCCCCATTTCCTGTAAATTAAAAGGCTTGTGTGAGAAGGTCACGCGTTTGGGTCCTGATCCTTTTCCGGCTCTTGACAAAATATGTAACACAGCTGATGTTATATTTGACTAGTTATTTTGTTCTTGTTGTTGTTGTTGTGCTCTGTACAGCCCTTTGAGACTTTTTGTGATAAAGGGCTGTACAAATAAATATGACTTGACTTGACATGTGTGTTCCAACATAGATAACTCAATGTTAGGAGCACTTGCAGTGAATAATTCATTTGGCAACAAATTGCTTTGTGCTATCTTTCAAAAGTGACCAAAAACGTCCATATTCCAAGGTTCCAAAAGAACATTCAATTTACTTTGAGTTCGTATTGGATTGGGATTTTATGCACATTTTATACGATTGTTAAAAATGTTAAAAGTCGAAAATAAATCAAGGAGGACTTTTACAAGCAAGTGTTGGATGAAACTGTCCACAATCGTCAGTCAGAAGTAAAGGTAAGACTTTATCAAATATATTATTGTTTTCTATGCTACTGTTTTTATGTTGTGGTTGCCGATCAAATGATGATTAAAATACAATTTCCGAAGCGTACCCAAACCCTTATTTTATGTTAACACGCTTTTTTGTTTTCTATTTGTTCTTCATTAAGACGAGCAGCAGGCGGCCACACATGTCAAGAAAATTAAAACAAAAAAGAGAAAGGGAAAAACAATAGAGCTCCGAGTCACGTCATGACTGTTAAACGTGATTTATAAATAAAAAAATTGAGATCCAGTTTCGACTCAGGTAACATTGAATACTTTATTTGGGACTTCAATTGCATCCCCTTTGAATTCATAAAGTATACGTATCGTTATATTTAGAATGTCTAATTTGGATATAGGAATATCACTGACAGGCTCTACTCGCTTCTCTGCCGATTATCTGGCTCTATCTAGCGGCGAAGTAAAGCACAATATGTCCGACTTGCTTTTTCCAAAAAGAGAAAAAACAATTGCTGGCATAGCAGACAGGTCAGAAACGGAATTGAAATTTGACAAAGAAGAAGAAAATTAATATTCGAAACGCTAAACTAGTTTTTGAACCCAACATTTAGAACCAAATGCTGAATTAAGAGCACACATTGTGACGCTTAATTTTACCTTTCTTGGAGTATATGTAATTTGCCAATTTGCCAACAGATGACAGCAAAGCCCTCTTTTTGTTTGATGCCAGTGGTCAAAAATAACAAAGTTGAGCTCTTTGTCTTCTTTAGTTATGTCACGATGACAGGAAACATGAAAATGACCTCCTTGTCAAGAAAAACAATTTGAAGATCAATATTTGAGGAGAGAGAGAGAGAGAGAGAGAGAGAGAGAGAGAGAGAGAGAGAGAGAGAGAGAGAGAGAGAGAGAGAGAGAGAGAGAGAGAGAGAGAGAGAGAGAGAGAGAGAGAGAGAGAGAGAGAAATAACCGTTTTACTGACTATAAGAAGGATGTGGCAAAAAGTTGATACCCAAAAAAAAAACATTGACTGAATTTGGTTGCATTTTTAATTAAAGGTGAGCATTCAGATAGTAAAGTGAAAAATAAAAATACAGAAGTCATCCCTATCCTAACTTTATACTTTAAACCAAGCCATGAAATCAACACTTTAAAATTAAAAGTAAAAACAAATCAAACTGACATTAAAACACACTGACCTCCAAGGTTTCTGTCTCACTCCAACCTCACCATACCAAAACATTAACTCCTATCTTCAACCCTAACCTAACTTTAACCCAACCATACCCAAAGATTAACCCTACCAAAACTCTAACCCTTCTTGAACTCTTAAATTACCAAAACGCTCATCTTACCAAAACCATACCCCTATAAAACCCCAACCATACCCAAACCCTAACCCGTCTAGGACTCTTATGCTTACCCTGAAAAACCCTAACCTTAAACCTACCTAAACCTTACCTAAACGCCATCCCTACCCAAATCTTAACCCTACCCTAACCCTACCAAAAATACCTAAACCTTCAAGAACGCTATCCTTGCCAAAACCCTCACCCTACAAAACCCTAGCCTTAACCCTACCCAAATCCTAACACTAATCAAACTCTAACCGTACAGAAACCATAGCCCTACCCAAACCTTAATCTTAATTAACTCTACCAAAACCCTAACCCTAGTCAAACTCTAACCTTACAGAAACAATATCCCTACCCAAACCTCAACCTTAACCACCCCTAAACCCTAACCTTACAGAAGCCATACCCTACACAAACCTTAACCCGAGCCCTACTGAAACCCCAACTCTTTGCAACCCAATCTTTGCCAAACCCCAACCCTAATAAAACCCTAAGCTTCCTCGATCCTCTAAATCTAACTATAAAACTCTATCTCTAGCACTTATTGGTTGTCCGTTTATCTTGCTGTTTTTGGGCCTCCAAAGATTGAACCCCTCTGGGACCCTCTTGAAAATGGTTCAATCAGCTCCAGGCTATTTCCCGGTATTAAAAGAAAGGGCACTCGAGTTCTCATGGGGGATAATGGAGCCGCCGCCTTGCACTTTGCGGCCATCGAGATGAGTTAATTAAGCGCGCCCTTAATTAGGACAAAGAGGAAATGCCTGTAGTGATGGATTGAATTACTGGCCGGCAGGAGGGTGGAATTATGTATGTTTTCTTTGCAAACACTGAATTTCAATAATCATTTATGTATTTATTATACTTGTTATGTTTTCATTTTCCTGTTATTTATTATTAAAACATTTTTTTTCTTTTTCCTTTTTATTATTTTGTATTGATATTATTTTTTCGGTTATTCATTTTAATTGTTACATTGTATTCCTGCTTTACTGTATTTTAAACATTATTATTTTCTTTTTTCTATATTTGTTTTGTTTTATTGTTTTTTTTAAGGTTAGGGTTTTCAATCATACCTATAATGATTTTCCCCTGTTATTTAATATTAACTTAACTTTTGTTTGTTATTTTATTCAGAATTTTTCTGTCATCTGCATGTAACTTCCGAGTGTGAGAAATGTGAATAAAAAATAAATCAAATAAAGTCTTTCTCAAGATGTTTAAAATATGCCTTTGTGAGTGCTACATTTGGAACAGGTTCAACAAAATAAACACAACAACAATGACGATTGAGGGACTGCATGTGCCTATCCATGACAGCCTTTTCATATGTTATTTATATCACTAGCGGTTAGGATTCAGCAGTCTCACTGCTGCGACCCGGGTTTGATTCCCATTGCATCCACTGTTTTGCGTTTGTGTTCTGTGATGGTTTTTTACAGATATATCGTTACACAAATACGAAAATATAGTATAGTAAAACCTCGTGTATAACGCCGACCCAAACTTTTTAGGTAAAAAAACATGATGCATATTATACAAATAAAAACGCAAATTTAATAAATGATTTGTTCCATTTTTTATCCTCCATGATGCACACTTGGAGGCTGGAGATGATGAAATGCGCTGATGGGATTAATAGACAACCTGGTACTAGAATCCAGATGCCGGGGGCCAGTCAGGGGGCCGCTGTGTTTATTTGATGGGGGGCCAACAGGGGGCCAATAAACATTTGCCGCTCCCTTTATGATTTTGCTTTACGAGGCCCCTGGCAAACTTTATGGTCAGACCATATCTATATCTAACTTTGCACGCAGAGGGAGTGGGCGTGGCCTCATTACCCTTTTTCCTTTCATCTCATTTCCCCAATTCCCCTTGCAACTGCTTAGAGTATACGTAAATATATCATTTTTTCCCCTAAAAGATGCGCTAAGGGATGCAATTATACATTAATAAATACTACCATTTCTGCGGGGCGCAGTTCGCACTGGATACGCATGAAAATGAGCTCATTAGGAAAGGAAACGTCTTGTTCAGCCACGTTAAAAAGAGAAAAAAATAGAAATTCAAAATATTGGAAAATTGATCTTAAGTTGGAGGGCTACTTCCTCCCAAATGAAGTGTTTTATTTTTTAGATAACTTCTAAGGATGGGGCTTTATGCCGTGGAAAAAGCTAATTTTTTTGGTCCCCTTTTCACAGCAATTTCACCATTGTACACTGTCATCAACAAATTATTTTGTGTTCCCGAAAACCTTCCGCTCGCCGACCTTGGTCGCCTGGGACAACAGTGACCAACAAGACCAAAAGCCACAGCCTCGTCTTCTTAGCCAGAAAACATGGCAAAACCATGGTTCTCCTTTCCCTGTCCCTCGACTGAGGGATGTGACGAAATGGGATTGAGGAACTTTTCTGAGGATGGAGGTCTTCGCCATGCAGCCATATGAACAACCCCCAATCCTCAATTTTTGGAAGGCGTGGCAAAACTGTTGACATTTTTCTCCGTTCTCCATTGTTCAACATCTGTAAATGAAATTTGATAAAATTGAATGCCTCTTTGAGCGTCATCTACTGTATAGTGGTTAGGGTTCATTGCTCTCACCACCGTGACCCAGGTTAAATCCCGGTTCCTTTTGATAATTTGTGATTGTGGTCCACCATACCTTTCGACTGATCATTGCACAAATATGATAATATGCTACTGTAAAACCTGGCACACTCAAAATTTGAGGGTCTTTTTAAGGTAATTATAAAAATAAATGCAATACATATGTTATTTCAAAATGTTCTGTTATATTATTACACAGTTGATATGATTTGTTGCACTTGGCCTTAACCAACATTCCCTCTGCCGAGCATGTAGTCGAGTTATTTTTAAGGTGAAGAGAACAAAATGCAGGTAATACACAAATGAATACAGTATTGATTATTTGTGCCTGGAGTTTTCTGTAATAAAACTGCTTATCTGAGCTTTCATTGTGACATTCTCACAACCCGGATATAAAACAAACATGCAATTGTTGTTCCTTGTACATTGTCAAAGGCAGGGGTGAGCAATTATCTGGAGTTGGGGTCAGTATTGGGTTAAAATAATTCGGCCTAAGTGGCCGGTACTGACGAGGGATCTAATTTTTCGATACATACTTTATATATATATATATATATATATATATATATATATATATATATATATATATATATATATATATATATATATATATATATATATATATACGTATAAAGTATGTATAGGAGAACATGCAAACTCCACACAGGAGGTTTGATCTCATGACCTCAAAAGTGTGCCGCACACGCGCTAACTACTGCGCTGCCGTGCTGCCCGTTTTATATATATTTTTTTTGTGATTCTGTAGTAATTATGTGAAAATTGTTTTGTTGTAGACACACAAAGGGACAATTGGGAAAAAGTTGGCACAATAAAAACAATTGTATTCATACTATTAGCGTAAAATTGCGACTATGAAGGAGACCTGATTGATTATAAACCACACCCAGTACATTTTTAAAGGAAAAAACAAACATAAGCCGCACCTGACTATAGGCCGCATGTTCCCAAACGGAAACATATTTGCACAGAAAGACCGTACAAAGAAAGAGTTAATCATATATGTTACCTTAATCCATTAACATTCAGACAGCTGTACAATGTCAGCAGTCACTCAAATATGGCATGCCACATATCATTGGGATACAAGGTATGAGGACCATTTTAAAATATACTCATCAGAGTAACATTAAGATCAGTCTGAAACAAGATCCCTGGAAACTATAAAGCTGAGGTAACTCTCCATTAGGTCCCCTGCCTGTCTTCAACTTTGATGTTCGAGAAAATGGCGTTGTTACATCAAGGACAATCCATAGAATCCAAACGTGTACAATATTTATTCCACAACACGCGATAATGCCGACAGATGAATATAAATACACCTTAAACAGTTCTGCTTTGTTGGATGTTGATTTTTTAAATCCAGGATTTTCGCCACAATATTTTAATTTACAAATAAACAAACTCGTAAAATTATTCCCAGTATGGCAGTTAGCCATCCCATTTCGATTGACACTTTTTCCATTATTAGGGTCTGTTCATGCTCCTTTTATTCCTGCACAAAGTGCAAAAATACAATTTGTTTTCCTTAACATATATATATTCAAACTGTCTCACTCTTACCCTTAAAGCTGCATAAATTACCACCATCATTGCAAAAGGTTGAAAGCTTGGAAAAAAAGTTTTGGCTTACAGTATGAATTTTACGCAATACATATTGTCATTCTAATCTGACTTTTTTATTTGGCTGGCCGGGTGAAAAAGCAGGGGGGCCGCATGTGGCCCTCCGGCTGTAGTTTACACACTTCTAGTCTGAAGGATGAAAGCACGTAGCTGATTAGGAATTTTTCAGCGGCTCGGCACGAATCGAGGTCTAACTAGATGTCGTGATTTTACGTGCCCCGATTCTCGCCAGATGTGAGCAGGATGTTAGCGATAGCTGCGAATTAACAAATGCAAGCGTGGGATCGTGTTCAATGTCGAGAAGGGATGCCGGCATCAGTATGCCGAGTCACGCACTTACCGTCCTCTACGCCATCTGCTCTAGCGTTTCGATCTGGATGAGCAGACAAGTCCTATTTGTCCTCGCAATCACTCGTTTGATTGTCCAGAACCCGGACGGACATCGGGTAGGTTAACGAGGGCCGATTGATGTCCCTTTTTGAGGACAGAGCGGTGGCACTTTCTGACTTTCCGCAAAACGAGTTTTGGTTTGCGCTAATGTGTCGATTGGACCATTCAATTGGGTCATCCTGCATGGAAACTGAGCCATGTCGGACCAATTATCAGTTTTATTACAGTCCTCCATTTGGAAATGGGTTGTAGTAGTTACCAGTTGTTGCTGACCATGCCAAAATACTTTTGAGTTTTAAAGTACCGCCTCTAGGCTATACTTGCTGGAGACACACCACAGAAAGTTGTGCCCCAACGACCCTGTTGGTCAAAGGATCCATGAACCGTGAACATTCTAGCATATAAAACAACATTGCATATAAGCCAACCCTCCAAAACAGCCTAGGCATCCATCTGCAAAAACAGGCAATAAAACACACTTAATTGCAATAAGATAAGATGTAGTCCCTCAATCACAAGAGGTATAGCATCGATTGACTAAACAGGAAAAATAAATCGGGCATGGGGGGAGCATGAGGACACAGCATTCATATGGGTTGTCCTTCAATGGAGACTGATTACCAATCAACACTTTTATTACAGTGTAAAAGTCCTCCTTTTGGAAAGGTGTGGTCGTAGTTACTAGTTGTAGCCAAAGTACATTCCTTGAGACATTTGGAAAAAGCAAATGAGCTGTTAGATTTCATATATATTGTATTATAAAGGATACAAGTCTAAAGTTTATTTAACCCTTGGAAGCTATTTTTACTTTTTTTTTATGGTTTTGCTGAGTTACCAAATAATGACAAAATGACAAAATTATAAGACCGCAAAGGCATGGACATTCCATGGTCAAAATACCTTGAAGTTATTTCTAACCCTAAGGGATAAACTGCAAAGACACCCAGGTGCTCTTGGTTTCCTCAATGTTTTCTGGTTGACTAATAGTCAACAAAAACAGCTGCAGTGGCTGCTTTGTGGGCCTTGGCGACACCCTGTAGACATATTTTAAACTGAGGGTCATTGTTTGATGCGGTGCGGCTGATTTTTTTCCTTGTGCTTGTCCTAGCATTTTCTGGCAGGCAACATTTGCCCCATGAGTGGCCTAGAGTGAACCACAGCTAGCTAAATGCTATTGTCCTCCTTGATCTCCATGATTTAGCTGTATAAAACTGACTTTTGAATATTTTTCCACTTTCACCGTAACTGTAACCACTCTGCCATTAACCCTTTTTGTAAAGCTAATGAGTGAAACCTACAGTTTTCTCACGACCAAAAGGCGCACTATGTGAAGATGCGCAGAACCCGTAACTGGTTCTATTTCTGTATAAGACTACAGAGGGCGCACCGCATGATAGGGCGCGGGTGCCTTCTGCTATGGCCGTATTACAACAACACAAATAAGCATACAAATGTGTGTATTCAAAAATACAACTGTTGCAAAACAGTTTTTTGTGTTTTATCTAAGTATCCATTACAAAGTAAACACACAGATAAAACTAAATTTAAAAAAAAAAAGCTAGTGCAAAACAGTTGTGTAATCACATTTTTTTACCAGTAATCTAAATCAGACAAAACCACCAAAATCCTCGTCCTGTGTTTCTGACTAAAACAGATGTGCTAAATCTCCGTTAAAAGGTTCACATTTTTCACTGTAAGAGTCACTTTAAGAGTAGCTTTTCATGCCGTGCAGGTCCTCAGAAATGATGCCGGCTTTTGCAAGAGCTTGTATAAAAGTCCCGGCAGACAAGTTAGCTCAAGCATTGTCAATCAATTCGTAACTTGTAGCGTAACACACTCAGCACTGCCTTCCACTCTTAAAACTTCGTAAAACAGCGGTGTCCATTGGTCATTCACCATTCTGTTGGAATTAAACTATCATAATGTACCGTTTACCAAATTGATCGAATTAGTTATCTGACTCCATTAACTAAACAGTATCTACATTCATCCAACAATCATGCACGCTCGTTTCTTGAGAGAAAAATGACCAGGAAAGCCGACATTTTCACCCGGGGGCGGATGTTTTTTTTTCCTAACAGAAAAAAACAAGTGTACTCAGGAGACAGCCAGAGAAGTGATGTTGGAGTGTGTGCTAAGCCCCCTTCTGAAGTCCTTAGGCTTTCTCTTATTGGCCCACGTCTCCCCGCAAGATGGCGTCTCGGCTCCTCCCATGGGCCTGCCAAGCCGTTGTTTGCGCCCAATGATCACTGTTGTCCTGCGTCAGCAAATCCACGATACCTGTTATCAAAATATCCTAAACAAAATATTATGCATTTCGAACAGCCTGCCCTGACATAGAACCGCAGCCCAGTCAGTTAATATCTTTATTGCATTGAACTGAGTCAATCGTATAAAATCCTTTATAGTCAAATGTATAAAATCCTTTAGTTAGTTCCAATGTCACTTTTAGCCTCACTTTGAATGGCCGGTTCACAACGATGTCCAGCGGTTGAAGATCATTTGAGTCTGCATCCCGCAGTCCCTCTTTACCCCAGGAGATGGCAGCTTCACCCCGTCATCCAATCATCTTTAATTTCCCCCTGCCCAGGTGTTTGCAATTTGACAATCGGCCAGCTCCACAATAAATACCCCTGACTCCCTTTTTTCTTTCGTAGTGAATGTGGTTGGGAAATAAATTATTCAAACAAACAATTTATTGACCAATTCAATTAAAGAACAGAGCTTATTCTTTTCAAAACTCATTTTGCTGTCACGGTTGCCATGGCGCCCAATTGGTCCCTGTCGCGTGGCGCCAGGTTCTGTCACGGTTGCCACGGCACCCAAATGGCCCCGCCCATGGACACGAGCTGAAACGCGTTGACAGATTGCTCCCTGACTATTTAAACGCTGTCTTTGGGTCGCCTGGTGTCGGAGCGTCTGGAAAACTCCTGCTAAACTCTGTTGTGATAGCTCAAGCCTGTGAATCCCCATTTTTGCCTGTGTTTTTGCTCTTGTTTTGCCAAGCCCTGTAAATTCCCGTTTTTGCCTGTGTTTTGGCTCCTGTTTTGCCAAGCCCTGTAAATTTCCGTTTTTGCTTGCATTTTTTGCTCTTGTTTTGCCAAGCCATGTGAATCTCCGTTTTTTTGCCTGTGTTTTGCTCCTGTTTTGTTCTCGCCCCGATCTGTTTGATCTTGACCACTTCCTCGTGCCGAGCAATCTATTTCCGCGACCATCAATCCCTGGGTTGAGTGTGCGCTCATTTCTCTTCTTCCCAATAAACTGTGAGTAACGATTGGGTTCCGCTTCCTGTTTCCTGTCCTGGTTTGTGTTTCGGAGCACCACTTACGTTTTTAAGATCATTATGTTGGGAAAACGGATGAGAAAACTGTGGGGGAAATTATGGTCTAAGTGGGCCTTTTATACTATAGTCTGTATTATACACCCAATATGTATTTAATACTGTTATATCTTTATAGGTTTACATATTTCTATAGTGTACTCAAAACCAGTTATGTTTTTAAGTTGTTTTCTGGAGCAAGCACCTTCAAGGTCAAGACAATAAGTTCCCAAGCCAAAAGAATATGTCTCTAATTAATAGCTACAATTCGGAAACTCACTGGTAGACTCCTATCTGTTATCAAACTGGTGCACTGAACTCCTTTTGCCAACTCATCCACAACTTGGAGGCCACTGGCAATTTCCTACTGATGAACTGCTGAAATGTATCACATGAATCATTCAAAGGAATTTGTTAGAAAAAGGTAAAGCCTTCAAGTATATTGTTATGTTAGCTTTCCCTCCAGTGTAAGAGTTTCTAAAATGATTTCCATTTTTATTGTTAGGTTAGCGTGCCCTTTTTTGGCCAGCAGAGTATATCACACCATGTAATCAAATAAATCGTCCTATCAGAATCATTTTACGTGCACTTTGTTTATTCTATCCTCCTATCAGAATCCATTAAACGGTATAAGAAGGG
Organism: Urocampus carinirostris; assembly: GCF_059441175.1. Classification (NCBI taxonomy): domain Eukaryota; kingdom Metazoa; phylum Chordata; class Actinopteri; order Syngnathiformes; family Syngnathidae; genus Urocampus; species Urocampus carinirostris. The sequence continues at coordinate 7,798,086 of NC_142366.1, read as the reverse complement.
CTTTCACGTTTCAGAGTGTTGGAATTAATGTCATGTCGATCTAAGGGGGTCTTGCCTCGTTTTCTGTGTTAGATTATCTTCAACAAATGAGTGTGTTTGTAACTAAAAAGTCTCGGACATAGTTTTGAACCTGACAAAAACCTTGTTTAGTTATTCTGAAGGGTGGCTACATACACTTATGTGAATTATTTTTACTGTTTTTTTATAGTTCTATACTTTGATCAAGACTGACACACTCTTGGATTTATGGACTTTTCTTTTACTGATCATCTACTGAAGAAGCTTGAATAAAAAACAAAACAATAATAAGGATATAAAACAAAAACAATTAGTTGAGAACTTAATCTGACAGAATGTGGAAAGTCAGCAACCATGGCTGGATTATTAGGTTATTGTATTTTGATAGAGTTACCCATTTTACGTCACACCAATACCAATACCTAGCAACAACGAGATGTTCTGCGAAGTTCTGCGTCGGTGAAGATGACGGCCCAGTTTTTATGTCTTCGACTGTAGAGCGATGAGGACTCCTAGTAGGCTTGAGAGCCAGTTGGGACGAGGACCACAGGATGCAGAGTGTTGAAAGAGAGGTTGACTGATGGTGGCCTGAGGCTTCTCTGAGGGTGCTGGCTTTGTCCCGCTGGTTTGGCCATTAGCCTGATCAAGTCTGGCTGCTGACTTGGCTAGGCTCTCTGGCTGCCTATTGAGCTTAGACTTGGTCAGGACTGGGAAGGGGCCTTGGTCCAGCTTTTTCTCCTGTTAAGACATCCCTCCTGCCTTGTGGCACCGGGCACGGTGTGTTTTTCGGCGATGCGTTTGCTGCAGTAGGAGCAAAAGATGACCGGCTTGTCAATACAAACCGGTGGAAGTTTCTAGGCCGCCTAAGTCCTGCATCGGATGGAAAAATGACATTGTTTTTTGAAAATATAGCACAAGGACGGACCTCTTAAAAAGGTTCATTTCTTTTCTTTCTTTGCTTGACGATCTACAACATGAGTATTTTCTCCAATTCAGGCCACATCCCCTTATTTCTGCCTAAACTTAGCTGTGTCTTCTTGAATTTGAAGTAGATTTTAAAACACTGTAATATTACTACCACTATTGTTCGACATGCCCCACTCTTGCTGCCTGAATTTGAGGTTGGATGCCCCAGAGTAGGCGTACATCTACATGTAATAACATCCGTGTTGGAGAAGGCAGGGGGTCTCTTTTCTTCCTGACGCCCCGTCCTTTTCCAGCTGGGGGTTCGGCCATCCGTTGCCCTGCCCCCTCTTATTTTCTTTGTCAGTGCAAGAGTAAGGCCTAGTGTTCAACCTGCGTGATGTTCTCTGAATAAATCTCAATTCTAACTCTTAATGGCAAGTCTTCATTGCCTCATCAACCACAGTTTTGATTCAAACCAGGTTCCCATCTGCACTTAAGAAATTATTATTATTTGTTTTTCAGCTTCATTCACTTGAGAACTATCAATTTTATTTGCTTGCGGATGTTCGGTTCCTATGTTCTTTTGCTGTAGGTGATGGCGGCCTGATTAAATGGTGCTTCTTAGCCGTGTGTGTTTGCCATATTCAGGGTTGTTTACAACATGTTCTGCATAATTCTTTTGCTGGTTAATACATGTACAAGCCCATACCACACCCTTTAGCTGCGACGCCCACACCTTGTCTTTTAGTTGCGACACCCACTTACTCTTTGGCAGCTTCATGCAGTTCTTATCTATGTCCGCCGCCTTACATGACACAAAGGGCACACTGTATGACAGGGATTCGGGCAAAATAAAAAAATAAATAAAAAAAGGAGAATTTCATGTGAAGCTTACAGTCGTGAAAATAAGGTAAATAACACGCCGTTATCCAATCCTGGCCGTTCTTGATGTGAAATTCAGCTCCGCTACCGCCGCTAAGAGATTCAGTCGGACATGCGAGTGAGCATCGTGTTTGTCTTTCCGTGATTGAAGTGGCGAGGGCACGGGAATCTGCCCGGACGCCATCCTGGTTCATCAATCTTTCCGTTATCGAGGGAGTTCAATCCGTGCCTCCCTCTCTTGTGTCTATTAATATATGCACCAAGCCTCCATGTGAGCGTTTAGTGAATGAAGCAAATAAAACAACGCCGGAGGGTCCTGATGCGTGTCTGATAAGCAAACTTCTTCAAGGTTGATCTTTTTTTTTTCAAACGTGTGACAACAAAAGTCGAAGCGTTTAATTTTGCCGTCTTGTAATTCCCCCAGCGACGCTCGCAGCTGCTGCCTGCCGCGACTATTTTGATCGCGGCCGGCGTCTTTTGGCCTCTGCGTCTTTCGGATTGACATTCAAAGCGGCTCGTCTCGGAATGTTAAATAGAGATGCTTGGATTGTAAATACGATTTTGAAGGTTGAAGTTTGTACTTTCTTCTTCCAGCCAAAGACTTCTGTTCACGCAGCTGCCGTAGGACAAGTGTCCGGTTGTCTCTGTATTGTATTGAAAACTTCTCTGGGAATGCTAATGTAGTGTATGGTGATGCATGGCTGTTAAGTTAAACCGTGTTTCTCAACTGGTGGGTCGGGGGCCTGTTTTCAGTGAGTCGCGGGCCTTTGCCCTGGCAAAACCAAGCTTAGAAGAAAAAAATAGAGGGTCAACTACACAGTAGATGCTGATAATGATCTACTAGGTCTAATCTCCCTGTTTAGTCAATTGACACCATCCCAGTTCACGTATGGTTCTGCCCCACCCTCAAACGGGATGAGCCCAATTGCAGTATGCATAGCCAACTCAATACACTCTGACAATATCTGCTGGCATGTACATTCAAATGCATTGCAGTTTGTCAGTTTCCTTTCGTTTTTTTTGTGTTTTTTCATACAAATCAAACTTTAAAATGGTCAATGGGCTGTGTTGAAATATTGTGTACTCTCCCAGGAAAGTGTGATTGAGTATATATGACTGAATGACACACTTCCTACCCCGTTATTTAATAATTGCGTGAAAAACCTCGAGTATATACTGTGGCTTGCGAAACGATTTCGCCCCCTTGAACTTTGTGACCTTTTGCCGCATTACAGACTTCAAACATAAAGATATAAAACTGTATTTTCTTGTGAAGCATCAATAATAAGTGGGACACAATCATGAAGTGGAACACACAAAGTGGGTGTGCCAAGTTATTCAGCCTCATTGAGTTAATAGTTTGTAGCGCCACCTTTTGCTGCGATTACAGCTGCAAGTCGCTTGGGGTATGTCTCAATCAGTTTTGCACATCGAGAAACTGATATTTTTGCCCATTCCTTTATGCAAAACAGCTTGAGCTCAGTGAGGTTGGATGGAAAGCGTTTGTGAACAGCAGTTTTCAGTTCTTTCTGCAGATTCTCTATGGGATTGAGGTCGGGAAACTTTAAACAACACGTTTTATTGATATTTTCAAGGAATGGCTTCCTTCTTGCAACTCTTCTATAAAGGCCAGATTTGTGCAGTATAAGACTGATTGTTGTCCTATGGACAGATTCTCCCACCTTAGCTGTAGACCTCTGCAGTTCACCCAGAGTGATCATGGGCCTCTTGGCTGCATCCCTGATTAGTTTTCTCCTTGTATGAGCTGAAAGTTTAGAGGGACGGCCCGATCTTGGTAGATTTGCAGTGGTGTGATACTCCTTCCATTTCAATACTATTGCTTGCACAGTGCTCTTTGGGATGTTTGAAGCTTGGGAAATATTTTTGTATCCAAATACAGCTTTAAAATTCTCCACAACAGTATCTCGACCTGCCTGGTATGTTCCTCGTTCTTCATGATGATCTCTGCGCTTTAAACAGACCTCTGAGACTATCACAGTGCAGGTCCATTTATACAGAGACTTGATTACACACAGGTGGATTCCATTTATCATCGTCAGTCATTTAGATCAACACTGAATCATTCAGAGATCCTCACTGAACTTCTGGACAGAGTTTGCTGCACTGAAAGTAAAAGGGCTGAGTAATTTTACACACTCAGTTTTTCGTTTTTTATTTGTTAAAAAAGTTTAAAATTTCCAACAACTCATGTTCCACTTCATGATTGTGTCCCACGTATTGTTGATGCTTCACAAGAAATTACAGTTTTATATCTTGATGTTTGAAGTCTGAAATTAGGCCAAAGGTCACAAAGTTCAAGGGGGCCAAATAGTTTTGCAAGCCACTGTATGTGTGACCAGTCGCTCACTAGATATCTTCTTTCCTCACACAATGAAATCTGGATTGAACTTCGGATTGTTGCCCAGAGGTATCAGGTTTCTTTGATTGCACACGCTATAGATTTACTCTAAGCTACTCTGACCTCTAGTGGTGAACTATTACACACTGTCACTCTAGTTACTGCTGCCAAGACCTCCCTCTTGTTATAAAAGTAGGAGTTGGTTTGTAGAGACCCCAAAGTCAAACCAAAAGACTCCAGTCTTTAGAACTATTGTCTTATTTTTTTCCCCATTTGGGTTTTTGTGAATAAGCAAACAAACCCACAAAAATAATGAATACAGACATGTATCTCTGACATTTTCTCAGCTTAAACATTTCATGTAAAGGCCAAAGATGGAGAAATTACAGAAACATTTTGGATGGTGGGATTAGGGAGCACTAGGCAAACAGAAACAAAGCTTGCCATGATGGATGCTCGACCCGGTGCCGTAGGACCTGCACTCGAACGTGCTTTTGCAGTTTAATTAAAAGCCGCGGCCGACTCACGTTACATGATTAATCGCCTTGTGGCGCTCGCTTGTCTGCAAACATCGGTGGTGCCGCGCTTTTTATGTCTAGGACGCCATTCATCAAAGACCCCGCAGAAGGTCAAGCTCAAAGCTACATTGTTGCCACGTAATTACACGTCCACCCGTCGCTTCTCACTTCCTATTTTGACAAATATATTTGTTTCTTCTGGAAGTTGATGGGAATTGCCTCGAAGAATGACAACGATATTTTCGTGTGCTGTGCTATTTAGTACTAATCTAATGTAGCACAGAGTGTTTTCAATATTTATCATATATATTCAATATATTTGAGTATATTCCACAATTTGTTTTTACCCAAGAAAGAACTCGGTTTAGGTGAGCAAAATACAGGAGGTATTTCATTACCTTTTTAGTGCAATTAATGAGTCAATAGGTAGTAAGAGCACAAAATCCTAACCACTACATGTATAGTACATATGAAAAGGCTTTAGATTGTATGCTTTTGAAACAAATTTTTAATAATTGTACCAAAAAATAAAGAAAAATAGGTTTGTATTTGGCTAATTTAGCATTAAAATATTAGCCTGCACAATACAATGTTCTTGTAAAAGGTCCATTTCTATGAAGAAATTAAATTAGTAAAACTGAAAAATAAAGAAAAAAAGTTCAGTGTTTAGCTGCATAATCATTGACATTTAGCCAACAAGCTATAACTAAGATCCGGACCAGGCTCAGCCCAAAGGGACGATGTGGGTCCCCCTTTCCAAGTGCGCACCACATGTGGAAGGGGCCAGAAAGATCGGGTGCGTAGAGAGCCTGGTGGCCGCTAAAGGAGGGGTCCTTGGCTCTTTTGTACTGCTGAGGATCTTTAACGCTCACATGGGCAATGACTGTAAGGCTTAGAGTTGCTGAATGAGAGGAACGGCCCCCATGATCTAAACTCAATTGGTGTTTTGTTTATGGACTTCTGTGCCCGTCACGGCTTGTCCATCACCAACACCGTGTTCAAAAATAAGGGTGTCCACATGTGCACATGACACCAGGCCACCCTAAGCCGCATTTCATCGAGCGACTTTGTAGTTGTTTTATCAGACCTGCGACCGCATGTTTTGGACACTCAGGTGAAGAAAGGAGCGCAGCTGTCAAATGATCACCACCTGGTGTTGAGTTGGCTCCGATGGTGTGGAAAGATGCCGGTCTGACCTGGCAGAACCCAGCGAGTTGTGAGGGTCTGTTGGAATTGTGTGGCAGAACCCTCTGTCAGAAAGAGTTTAATTTCCTACCTCGGGCTAAACTTCGCTAATGGCCAGAGAGAGGCGGGGGACATTGAGTCTGAGTGGACCGTGTTCCCTGCCTCAGTCGGTGAGGCGGCTGATCGGAACTGTAGTCTTCAGGTAGTTGGTCCCTCCTGTGGAGGTAAGCCTCAGTCATGGGAGTATGAGATACCGAACAGTCGTATCCAGGTTGTGCAGTCTCCGAATGACAGGCATCAGTGTTTGGTCCATATTGCCAGCAGTATGTCTGATTTGATTACAGTGGGAGATGGACTCCGCCAAGGCTGCCTTTTGTCACTGAATCTGTTCGCAACTTTTATGAACATAATTCCTAGGCTCAGCCGTGGCTTTGAAGGAGTAAGGTTTAGGGGATCTCTGCTTTTTGCCAGATATGTGATGCCGTTGGCTTTCTCAGGCCTTGATATTAGAAAGTTGGATTAGAAGTTAGAAGTACAATTTAAATCCCTTAATAAAATTGCATTTATTACCAAATCGTCATGTTCTGTTACCTAAAACTATTAAGCTAATGCAGCCAAAATAATAAACACTACCACAATGTTGTGATATTAAACTTTGATTTTGTGAAGGCCGGTGCCAAAAATGGTACTAAGATTGCAGCGCCACAAAACACGAACGTGCCTGTCTTGTCAAGGTTATAAAAATAACCTTTTTTCGTTAACGTTCGAGGGCTATGCGCCGAATGTAGCGCGTCTCCCGACAACTGGACTTAATGAGCATCGCATTGGCTGCCGGCAGCCAAGCGTGACAATAACCTTTCACATTATCATTCGCACTAACGTGCTATGGTGCCCCAGATCATCGCTGCTATCGCTCACTCGCCATCCTCTCATTTTTTGCCGTGCTGGTTTGTGAGGCCCTGATCGTCCATCTCTGTAAATTTCATTTTCCTGTGCTTGATGACATCGCTCTCAAGGTGAAATATAGCGTCGACGCTGGCGGCATAATGTTCCCAGATTAAAACCAGGACGTGGAAGTGGTGAAACCAGGAGAATGAAATCAAGTGAATCATACGGCGCGGCTTGTCAAACATGATTAGCTAATGCGAAGATTTGAGTTACGGTTCTTTTAAAAGCGCTAATGCTGCCAACGGCGAAGCAATGCACAGCTTGGGAAACACAGATCTACACCCGACTCACCAGGGGATGGAAATATTTGTGGTGATGCCTGTTACACCATTGTATAAATTAATTTTTTTTATATAATACAAACTACCTGATTAGTTTTTCTTTTCCCCACTCTAGCATTTTCCATGGAAATTCACTAGCCCAGATGCACAATAATCTGAGTATTTTTCAATAGCAATGCTTGGGTTATTTCAGGGTGTCGAACTCATTTTAGCTCAGGGGCCACTTGTTAGAAAAAAACACTCTCATGGTGGCCGGAATAGTATTTTAAATAGCATAAAAATTTAGCCTTAGCTGGAGGGCTGGGGGTCTTTTTGGAGGCTCGCTAATCATGATTCAGGGATTTACAATTTGATTACAAAACCGTTATTAAGGAGGGTGAAATCAAGTGAATCGAATTCACTTGACAGATTTTGAAACTTGATTTGCTTAAGCAAAGATTTGAGTCACGGCACATTTAAAAGCACAAGCACCGCCAATGCGTTAACGTTTCGGTGATGTCGATTACTCGATTATAAATATTCACAACTGACTGTTGAGTGTTGTTTTTGTTGCTTTATTATTTATCATACAAATTCTCAGATAAAACCTGGATCAGGCAGCATGTGGCACAGTGATCCAGCTGTTTTCGAAGTTAAACTTTATTATAATTGACTTAAATGTATCTGCAGTTTGACGTCATCAAGTGCTGTCAGTAAGAAACACATGAACATTTGACACAAAACAGACCAAACAGAGACGGCAGCCATCACTAATGTAATGGGGCACAGAACCTCGGTTCCATTTTATTTTCATTGCATTTTTATCCGATAAATTTCTGATTACAATGCTTCGGTTCTATATCTCATTTTTGATTCCTTGTGCAGGTGTACATATTTGAGTCACCCCATTGCTTGTTTGCCTCATCCAGGAAAATGTAATGTTGTAAAGCTTAGTGGAACTTACAGAGAGTGAAAATACACGTTAACTAGTGAAACCTTGACATTTCTGCTGTTTTTTGTTTTGTTTTGTTTTTCTGCCCCCACGGCCAAAGTGTCTGGTAAATGGAACAGTTGTATACATCCATGTGTAGTGTATCTCTATGCTTCTGGCAAATTTCACAAGAGCACACCTTAAATGGAGCGTACTTTTGGAGAAAACAAGCACAGTTATTTGTTGATTTTAGTGATATGCATATATCAAAACATGCTTTCACCCATATTGTCCATTATCTGCACTGCTTACCCACAGTAGGATCAGCGGAGTGCTGGAACCTATCCCATCTTCAAGCAGTGGGCAGGGGACACCTCAAACTGGTTGCCAGCCAGTTGCAGGCACCCTTATTGTAATTGATTATTCGTTTTTTACAAATCATTGGAGCTATTCTTTCGGATCGTTCCAATCGGTCCAGTTTTTCGATCTTTTTGAGTGAACTAACACTCTTAAATTTATGCCAAAATTCTGTAAAACAAATTCATAGTAAACAATCTGCGAAGTACGCAAAGTCGAACCGCGATATGGCAAGGAAACACTGTAGATTGAAATTTTAACTAGATTAAGAAATTTAGGTTAACAATGTTTAAGGACAGGCAACACGACGCGTGTGCGGCACAGTTCTGAGGTCGTGAGAACAAACATCCTGTGTGGAGTTTGCATGTTATCCCCGTGCTTGCGTGGGTTTCCTCCAGGCACTCTGGTTTCCTCCCACATTCCAAAAACATGTATTTCAGATTAATTGGCCGGTTCAAATTGTCCTTAGATGTGAATGTGCGGGCGAGTTGTCTGTCCCTGTGTGCCCTGCGACTGGCTGGCAACCAGTTCAGGGTGCCCCCTGCCCACTGCCCGAAGATAGCTGGGATGGGCTCCAGCACCCCCGCGGCCCTACTGAGGATAAGCGGTGCAGATAATGGATGGATGGATGGATGGAATGTTTCAGGACCAGAACAGGAAACAGGAACCACTCGCATAACGTTACGTACAGTTTTAATTGGGGAGAAGGGAAAGGAGCGCACCCATGATCCGGACATCGTGGTCGCGGGGAGTAGGTTGCTCAGACGAGAAAGTGGGATTTTCGTGGCCAGCTGTGGCCGTGTCGGGAACTGAAAAAAGTTGAAAGCCAGGAGAGGAGAGTAGACGTGGTTGAGATAAAAAAAACCGAATCGTTATTCGGGGCGGGAGAACAGACGAGGTCGAGATCAAAACAGGTCGCAATTCGGGACAGGAGAGCAGACGTGGTCTAGCTCAAAACAGATCGTAGCGGGATAAAAACAGGTGTAAAAACACAGGACAGGCGAAGAAGGGCAGAGATTCGCAGACGGACCGACAAAATGGGACTGACATGACAGAGTTTAAATACTGACAGGGAGCCAATCCGTCAACAAGCTGCAGCTGGTGCCCTCGGACGGGGGCCAGTTGGGCGCCATGGCAACCGTGACAGTAGCTGGCGCCACCCAGCGGGGGCCAATTGGGCGCCATGGCAACTGTGACATAATGTTAAAATGTAGCATGCCGCCGTCCGTTGGAGGGCTCCAACAGGCAGACTGACTGGAGAAACCCACACCTGTTCATCACACGCAGCTGACTCTAATCAAGAACTTAGTATTGAAGGACTGTATCGACAGCAAAAGCTGTAAGATCATGACATTGCCTTTGACATTCCTTGATTTCCTGCTATCATCGATCCTGGGCTTCACAAAGTTTTCCAGCCACGAGTGTTTACCCGACTTTGCTTTTTTGTTACTCTTTTCCCCGGTCCCCTCCTTCGTGTGTACCAAATTTTGTCAATTCCTTTTGCCCCCCAATAAGCTGTTATGCGAGTCAGCTTGTGTGTCTGCTCTTAGGTTCACCTCATGAAAACGTAACGAATGAAGTCCTTAGTTGAATTCCAAAGATGGAGTGAGAGACCACTCCCCTTAATTCCCAGCCAAACAGTTCTGACGTCCAAAGAGTTGTTTTAAAGCCCGCGGTGACAAGTGCAGCCTGTAGCTTCCCTGGGATCCTTTTAGAGATTAGAATTCTTTGCTTGGCACTGGCGGAGCAGTTGGGGACTCTCAACAAAGCACAAAAACGAGCACTGAATGGAATAACGTCGTCAGAAGCGCCAGAGAACCTCAGCGACAAAGCCCTTAGGCATGGTCGCAATAGAAAACGGAAAATAATAATAAATAGTGTTCAGTAATTCCGCTGTTTGCTGCAGCAACATTCAGAAAGCATAACTAATTGAAGTGACCTCTTGCAGGAGCCCCGAATGCAACAAAGATTGCGGGTTACCTCTAAAGTGTTTTTTTTTTATTTTTCATTCAAATATCAAACTAGAACTAGTTATTTCGGGGAATTATGATACTGATTTCAACTATTGCGGTGAAGCAAAATACAGTAATCCCTCGGTTAGCGCGGGTCAATGGGGACCAAAACCACCCGCGAAAAGTGAAAATCCGTGAAGTAGCGACGCCCCTTCAAAAATGCTTAAAAAAAAAAGAATTATATATATATATATATATATATATATATATATATATATATATATATATATATATATATATATATACATACAGTGCATCCGGAAAGTATTCACAGCGCTTCACTTTTTCCACATTTTGTTATGTTACAGCCTCATTCCAAATTGTATTAATTGAATCTCTTATCTCAAAATTCTACACAAAATACTCCATTATGACAATGTGAAAACGTTTTTTTTTTACTTTTTTTGAATTTATTAAAAATAGAAAACTAGGAAATCACATTTCACAGCCTTTGCTTAATACTTTGTTGATCCACCTTTGGCAGCAAATACAGCCTCAAGTCTTTTTGAATATGATCCCACAAGTTTAGCACACCTATCTTTAGGCAGTTTTGCCCATTCTTCTTTGCAATAAGTCTCCAGCTCAATCAGGTTGGATGGGAGACGTTTGTGCAGAGCCATTTTCAGATCTCTCCAGAGATGTTCGATCGGATTCAAGTCTGGACTCTGGCTGGGACACTCCAGGACATTCACGGAGTGGTTCTGAAGCCAATCTTTTGAGATCTTGGCTGTGTGCTTTGGGTCGTTGTCCTGCTGAAAAATGAACCTTCGCCCCAGCCTGAGGTCAAGAGTGCTCTGCAGCAGGTTTTCATCCAGGATATCTCTATATATTGCTGCATTTATTTTTCCTTCCATCCTAACTAGTCTGCCAGTTCCTGCTGCTGAAAAACATCCCCACAGCATGATGCTGCCACCACCATGCTTCACTGTAGGGCTTCCATGTTCCTTTTACTAAGGAGTGGCTTTCGTCTGGCCACTCTACCATACAGGCCTGATTGGTGGATTGCTGCAGGGATGGTTGTCCTTCTGGAAGGCTCTCCTCTCTCCACAGACGAACGCTGGAGCTCTGAGAGAGTGACCATCGGGTTCTTGGTCACCTCCCTGGCTAAGGCCCTTCCTCCCCGATCGCTCAGTTTAGAAGGCCGGCCAGCTCTAGGAAGAGTCCTGGTGGTTCCAAATGTCTTCCATTTACGAATAATGGAGGCCACTGTGCTCATTGGGACCTTCAAAGAAGCAGAAAGTTTTCTGTATCCTTCCCCAGATTTGTGCCTCAAGACAATCCTGTCTCGCAGGTCTACAGACAGTTATTTTGACTTCATGCTTGGTGTTTGTGCTCTGACATGCACACTCAACTGTGGGACCTTATATAGACAGGTATTTCCCTTTCCAAATCATGTCCAATCAACTGAATTTACTGCAGGTGGACTCCAATTAAGCTGTAGAAAGATCTCAAGGATGATCAGTGGAAAAAAAGAAGCACCTGAGCTCAATTTTCAGCTTCATGGCCAAGGCTGTGAATACCTATGTAAATGTGATTTCTTAGTTTTCTATTTTTAATAAATTTAAAAAAAATTAAAAAACATTTTTTTTACATTGTCATAATGGAGTATTTTGTGTAGAATTTTGAGAAAAGAGATCAAGTTAATACAATTTGGAATGAGGCTGTAACGTAACAAAATGCGGAAAAAGTGAAGCGCTGTGAATACTTTCCGGGTGCACTGTATATATATATATATATATATATATATATATATATATATATATATATATATATATATATATACTATTGTTTTTTTTTAAATTATTTTATTTTATTATTATTATTTTTTTAGACCTGTGAAGCTCTGAGCCCGCGAACGTGGAACCGCAAAGTAGCTAGGTCCCACTGTATACTTCTTTCGCAAAAAAAAGCAACTCAAATGTCTTTAAAAAATGTGGTGAATTGGTGTCAACGCGAATCCTACCTACGTTAATGAAGGAATTTTCAAACGTTGTGTTTTGACTACAGAGACCTTTTAATGAGATGCAGATTTGACACAGCGGGTTAGCGTGTTTGAAATGCTAATGAAATCCACAAGTACAGTTGCACGTCACTCAAGACTAACAAAATAATTCACGGGAGACAAGAAGAAACCACACCCCTTTCTTCCACTTCATGAATGATGCAACAGGAAGGGCCGGAAAAGATGTCATATCTGCAGAATAGAAGCTTCGGATGTGGAGTTTAATCGTTATGAAGGGGTCACCTAATCGACGATGAATAACAATTTTAGCATTCATTAAAAGTCTCAAACGTTGCATTAAACCCGCATGACATGAGGTTGACTTGCTTTAAAAACCTTGAGTGCTTCTCTAACAAAGTAAGTTTATGAAACTTGAATTTACCTTCTTAACTATTCATCAAACAAATTGCTGTCTTACTGAGAGGTGACCTACCAGGACTCATAGAGGCCTTAGGCACAGATGTGGCTCCTCAACTTGAAGGTAGATCGTCCCGGTTCACGTGAGGACATCCCTCCTCTTAAGCTCTGTATCTGAATTACTTTGAAAAAAAAGAAAGGCTTCAGATCTAGAGAGTCTACTGAGCTTCAGGGATTGAGCTGATCCTTGTGAGTTCAAATCTCTATTATTTTACTGTGTTTTACTCTAGAAGTTCAGTGATAGACTTGATAGCAGGGAAGTAGGAACCGTGGCAGGAGTGCTACAAAAAGTTTCAGACAACAAAACTTGGGGACTAGGCGGCCAAGGGTCTTTTGTCGCCAAAACCGGACCGAAGCAGCCAAGATGTCTACACCGCAGGGATAGGGACACAAGCATCTGATGGTCCCCCATTGCCAAAACTAAGAATAGAGACAACTAAGGCCCCCTTTGCTACGGAATCAGGGACAAAAGTTGCGAAGGTTTATGCCAAAACAGGGACCAACGCTACCAAAGGTCCATCGCCGCTGTTACAGGGAACAGAAGCAACTAAGGATCCTTTATCGTCAGAACAGGGAACAGAAATTATTGAGGGTAATCTGCCACTAAGACCAGGGACAAAAGCATCCAAAGGGCTTTTGCTGCTGAAACTCGGAACAGAAACTGCCAAGGGTCTTTTGCTGCTGAAAATGAAGAACAAAAATGGCCCTGAGCTGGCAGATGTGGTCTGGAGGCTTCCCACTGGGCTCCTTTTATGTTTGGGTCATTCTGTTACGAACCAGGAGTGGACCCAATATACAGGGAAGGAGAGACCAAGGCAGGTCATCTTACACAGAGATGTTTTTTATAAAAAAATAAAAAATAAACTTGATACACTTTCTCAAACAACAAAATACCCAAACTAAGAACCACCCACCATGACATGGCTGTGACATCTGTTGGGTACAGAAATTATAAATACCGTATTTTCCGCACTATAAGGCGCACATAAAAGCTGTTTTTTTTTTAAAAAAGCTGACTATGCGCCTTATAATCCGGTGCGCCTATATATGGATCAATATTGAATTACAAGGTCTTGCAACTTACGGTAAGCAGCCACCGACTCCATTTTTCGCGTAGAAGAAGAAGTGCGCTGTGCATACAGGGAAATATTAAACAACGATTCTCTTTTATTTGTGCGTTTGTATAAAGACCCTAAAATGGCTCCTATTAAGAGACACGCTTACAACGCACAGTTTAAACTCAAGGTGATCAGTCACGCAGTAAAACACGGGAATAGAGCAGCAGCGAGAGAGTTCAACATTAATGAATTGAACATGAGAGTGGCTCGAGCCGGCAGAATTAAGAGTCCCCCTAGGAACTAGCTAACTGAACAATGGTTCCATGGGTGAATTATGTAAAACCCCACTACAACGTTTTACATTTTACAGTTATTATGTTATTGCTTTACTGTTATTGTTTTGCACTTGTTGTTTTTGCACATTACAAGTGTCACTATATTGCGATTGCACTAACGTTTAATTTACCATAACAGTATCAGACGTTGTTTTGCGTGTTGACTAAATGGAGGAAAAGTAAAATGTTATGCCTTGCTGTTGTTCAAAGATGTTAAAGATGTGTCACGGAAATGCTTTACCTCAGAGAAAATAATAAAACGGCTGTTAATTCATTTTGAGAGTGAATGGAGTTGTGGAAAGCTTGTTTGTTATCCATTAATAAAGTTTGACTGACCTATCTGACTGTTTTGTTGACATTCCCTTTAGCGCGGCACCATCTAACGGTTGCATAACGTAACTACATCCTCTACTGTAGCCAAGTCAAGTTAAGTCACATTTATTTATGACGCCCTTAATCACAAAAATGTCTCGAAGAACTGCACAGGATTACAATTACAAAATTGCACAATTACCTGATCTTAAACCAGCATGCACTTATAGTGCCTTATAATGGGGTGCGCCTTATGTATGGAAAAAGTTTAAAAATATATCATTCATTGAAGGTGCGCCTTATAACACGGTGCGCCTTATAGTGCGGAAAATACGGTAACTGGAATAATGACCTATGGGTTAGGGGACTAATCAGGTGCAGGTAAGCACTTTCTAGCCACTCCCCCCAGTTTGACTTTAGTATGTGAGTTTCCAATTCTCAAGCCTGAACGTTTGCTTTAAAGGGACAGTATGTAATATTTAGTGCCTTGTAGTGGTTGAATAAAAACGTTCTATGAGTAAAAACAAACAAACGTGTATTTGAATTTTGGGCAAAAATACATGAACTATCATACCAATGTTTATTTTCATATGAATTATAGATAAAAAAAATTGAGTTTTTAAAAAAAAAAAATTGACCTCCCATGCGGAAGTCGACGCCATTTAGTCTGAGGCCGCATTGCTACGGGTGCCCAGAGCAACAAAAAATGCTATGTGTCTTGAATTTTACACGAAGGTTGTCATTAGTCCGAGAATTAGCGTGACTTTGACATACGTACAATATTACGCATATATTACGTTTGGCCGAATCCTACCAATGGCAAAACAAGGACAAGGTGGATGTTCTTCCAGTCCGTCCGAGTCAAAAGAAAGATATATGTCGGTTCTCTCTCACAAAGCATTGATAAGTCGCTCGGTATTAGATTTGGAATTTCAATCTAATTTAAAAAATCTAAAATGGACGACCACGCATATTCCCATCACTCCCAAACGAAAGATCAAAAAACACTGCAACAATACACAGATTTATCTTGGGGCTTCATTCTGAAAATGTAGAGATTTCGGGGGAAAAGTACAGATGAAAGGTGATGCTGCCTCCGACAGCAATTTACTTGACCAGTAAGAGGAATTTGTGTTTGTGTTTTAAAAAAAAAGATTATGCCACTTTGTGTAATGCTCTTGTAATGCCCAAGTATCGCGTCTTCTCCCTCTACCGCCCTTTCGTCTTGCTCTGCCCCCACCCGCCCTCTTTGGCTTTGTGTTTCAAAAGTCTACACAAAATGATATAGGGGGGTATTTTCTTTAGCGTGGTTAAGTTGCATGGACAAATGTGAACGTAGCTGTTAACATTAGCACCATTAGCAATGACGGTGGCACTACAATTCGGTTTTCAATGCATCATTACGCTATCAATTAAAATATCTAGAAACAAGTCTGAAAGTATTTTAGTCGCACTTTGTATGAAAAAATGACCACCAAATTATTTACAAAAAGAAGCTGATTTATGTCATCACTTGAAGTTGTTTTCGAGAGGAAATGTTGCTCTTGTGTTGGAAAGCTGTCAACAATGGCCAGGTACATTTGAGTAAAGTATGGTGCTGTTTGTCCACCAGGAGTTTCTGCAGTGCCACTGCCCCTCGCTTGCACCAGACAACACAGTGCCAACTAGACCACTAGGAGGAGCTAAATATTACAACCTGTCCATTTAAGTATGTTCAGGCATCATGATGCTAATGAGACCTGAAGAAGATCAACCGCCCCAAGAAGTTGTTTTTAATCCTAACTAAAAACCAAACATGCCCCAAGGACCGATCTTTTAACACCTGGCTAGCAAATAAGCTAATCAATTTGGAAGGTTTGCAGTGACCCCTGGGTTCTCTGCAGAAACCAGCGGCAGCTTTGCTTTTTTTTAAAGCTTTTGGGATACCGCAGCCTCATGTTAATAATATAATATCTGAAAAATATGTACTGTCCTATCATCCCCGAAGAGAAAAAAAAAACAAGTTTCTCACTTATAGCCACAGCAGGACTTTTAAGGCGCAAGGATTGAATGTACTGTACTTCAACGTCGTGGATTGATCGCTTCACTTATTTACCGTGCGACCTGCCAACCGGCTTTTTATTTTTGCCAATTCCATGCGAGCAACTCGGAGGTCAAGCAATCGAGAAGCAAGGAGCCGGACCATGGATTAGCCTCCTAATTGGTCTGCAGAGATGCACTCTCCCCTGTGTCGGAAAACCCCAGTTGAGGTTCACGCATGTTGGTAATCCAGAGCCTTAATGGTGGCCGTCGTGGATGAAATGACAGAGCCGTGAGTGCTGCTCTGTCAAGCACAACATCATTTACCCTTTACCAGGACGGACTTTTGCATCAATCCTGTCTGTGTCACCAAAAGCATCAAGGTGGATATGACAACAGGTTATGATGATTGACTCTGCCACTTCGTCAAATTCGCCACGGCGGATGAGTCTCTCAATGGCCTTTGATGCTCGTTGAGGCAAATTTAATCAACACGAAGATATCACTACATAATTGACAGATGCTCTCCCGTGAATTGAACCTTTCAATAATTATCCTCAACCCTGCAGACACAAGTCGGGCTTCCCGTGTGTATTTCTGACACAAAACGCCTTTAGCTGGGGCAGGAAGTCATCTTCAGAAGGGTAGGCACTTTCGGCGTAAAGACTTGGAACAGCTATTAAGCTGTAAATCAGATATTTACCAGGTATTTAGACGCAAAAGGTTAGTCTGGCAAAAACAGGCTGGGAAAGCGACGTGGTCGGTTTAAAAGTTGGTTCGCAAAGTTCTTATTGGCTGTCAAATTTATTTGGATTGCATTTGTTTTTTACAATTTAGTCTGGCTTCCCAACAGAAGGGTGCAAAAATCATGTTCTCCATAAAGGGCCGTAACCTGGGGGGCGTCGCTGCATTTAATTCTCCATACAGTATACCTTAACTCAGTGACTGCATCCCATCTCCACTGGTTTCAAGGGCAAACGCGCTTGAATTGTTGCTCAGCCTTCCCTTAGCGGATTCTTTCCGGCTTCTTTTCCTCACAGTGGCCCAGCCCTGGACTCTTTGGACTCGACCAGCCGTGAGTCCTCTCGTAGTGTATTCCCATTGGCCAAGACTTGTCCAGACTGTTTTCGTTGATTGTGAACAAACCTGGAAAACAGATAACGAACTGACAAAGCCCGAAACTAAAATAAGGAGTTCAACACATTGTAAGTTCGGAGTATATCGAATCATTTTATTTGTTTGACTAGATCTTGAAGAAGAATGTGATGTGGGATATCTTGACCCTTGAACTTGGCACCACAGAATCTACAGTTTATCTAATCTAGATAGATAGATGGATAGATACTTTATTCATCCCCGCAGGGGAATTCACACTTCCAGCAGCATCCCTGCACTGAAGAACAAAACAATAATAAAGCAAAAAGAATACAATACACAAATACCCAATGTGACGTGTTAATACCCAATGTAGCGTGTTATAGAGAGTATCTAGATAGTGCTACACAGAATACACACTCCAATAAAAATACGGTAATATGCAATTTGGGGGGTGTGGTTTAATGTGGGCCTTTACTCCGCCAGGTGGAGTTAAAGAGCCTCATGGCATGACGAAAAAAAGATTTCCTCAGTCTGTACGTGGTACAAGACTGTGACAGCAGTCTGTAGCTGAAGCTGCTCTCTTGTCTGGAGATAATGCTGTGTAGTGGATGTGATGAATTGTCCATGATTGACTGCAGCTTTTCCAGTTCCCGTCTCTCAGCTACTGTTGTCGGGCTGTCCAGCTCTGTGCCCACAACAGAGCTCGCTTTCCTCACCAGTTTATTGAGACGAGAGGCATCCTTCTTCTTGACGCTGCCTCCCCATCACACTGCCGCATAGAAGAGGGCGCTTGCCACAACAGTCTCATAGAATATTTGCCGATGTTGAAGGACGCGAGCCTTCCGAGGAAGTAAAGTCGGATTTGACCTTCCCTACATAGAGCTTCTGCGTTGGCAGTCCAGTCGAGTTTATTGTCCAGCTGCACACCCAGGTATTTGTAGGTCTGGACAAATTCTACACATTCTCCTTTGAGGGTTAAAGGAACCGGGTTAGTTCTCGTTCTCCTGAAGTCCACCACCATCTCCCTGGTCTTGGTGATGTTCAGGTGCAGGTGGTTTGCATCGCTCCATTGGACAAAGTCCTGAATCAATTTCCTGTACTCCTCCTCTTGCCCACTTCTGATACATCCCACGATAGCAGTGTCATCAGCAAACTTCTGCACGTGGCAGAACTCAGAGTTGTACTGAAAGTCCGACGTATACAGGGTGAATAGGAACGGAGAGACCACGGTCCCCTGCGGAGATCCTGTACTGCTAACCACAGTGTCTGATGTACAGCCCCCCTGTTTCACATACTGGGGTCTGCCTGTCAGATAGTCCGTAATCCATTCTAAAAGGTGTGAGCTAACTCCCATCTCTGTCAGTTTCCTACTAAGTAGCAGAGGCTGTATGGTATTGAAGGCACTGGAGAAGTCCAAAAATGTAATACTCACAGCCCTATCAAGGTGAGAAAGGAATCGGTGTAGCATGTAGACTATAGCATCCTCCACCCCCAACTTCTCCTGGTAAGAAAATTGCAGAGGGTCGATGGCGTGGCGGACCTGTAGCCTCAGGTGGTGCAGCAGCAACCGCTCCATGGTTTTCATCACATGTGATGTCAGGGCGACCGGCCTGAAGTCATTGTGTTCCTCAGGTCTGGATTTCTTTGGGACTGGGATGATGCAGGCTGTTTTTCACAGCTGAGGGACAACAGTGCGATTCGATTAACAAAAGTAGCAAAATAATTTGTCAGGAGTAATGACACAAAGTCCAAAACCAAGTAGGTAGAAGACATCAAAGACCTGGAGCAAGGAGACAGGCTGTGGAAAACCAGGGGACACTGATGGCAAACTGACAAAGACTAAAACTAAAACCAAAAACTTAAGATACACTCAGTATAGTAAATAAAAAAAAAAACTATACAATCAACACTATTAATCTATAATATCGTTAAGGCTAACCTATTTGCCGGTTTGACTTATATAACAAAATACGGTGGATAAAATTGGAAATGCATAGTTTCATTATAATCATACTGCATACAGAAACTGTTTTGTCTTTGAGAAACAAAAACAGTGATCTCTGAGTGCCCTTTTGTGATTAACATGTTGTTTGTTGAAAGGAAACAAAAAAGAAGCACAGAACGTCCGAGCACTCATTGCAAATTTATTTTCATTGTTGCCTCAGGCAATAATACTCTGTCAGCATGAATCCTAATGTGATTGTTTAATCAAATATTTTGTTTATGGTAATATTTTGTATCAAATGGCGTGCTCTTGTTTGAATTATTGTTGAATTATTTTGTAAACAGTAAGTATTCTGCCTTTGAAAAAACATCTCGAGTGGTCTTTGTGTGGCCTCTTGTGCTTGACATGTTTATCGTTTGCTGTTGAATTTTTTTTAAAATTTAGTGGTAGAACCAGCTGTCATATTATGAACATATTTTCTATGAAATAAATTATTTTCACTTAAATCCATGCAACCCCAACTCCTACCGTTACTTCTATATGGAAATTATATCGCAAAGGACTTTTTTTGGGTGTGCTGTATAGTCCGCAAAATACGGTACCTAATGTCGTGTGGGCCAAATCTGGACCCTTAAACGTGACACCTAAAGCAAAATCCAGGTTGACGGCAGGAAGTGTCTTTTGTATCCCGCTCAATGAATATATTTATTTTTGGGATTACATAGTTCTAAAACGTCACATTAGCTAGCTTGTGAATTGTTTGGCAACTTTGCTGAAAGTGTGTTACATGATCATCAACTTCTTAAGTGGGTGAACTCCGCAAGACCTCCAAATATCTAACTCGGAACTTACACACCAAATTAAAAGGGAATGATTTTCCCCGTTTTGGGAATAAATACAACAGTGCCGAATGTCTTCTGGGAGACGATACCTTAACAAGACTAAGCACGATTGCACGTCTCGTTTCAGCTTAATTGCAGACGACAAGGCTGCCCTGCGGACCGATTGAATAGTGCAAGGAAGATGTCTGTTGTTTCTTTTTTGGATTGATTGACCTCCGCGAGAGAACAACTGTTCCCTATTGGATAACGTTTGATATTTTTTTTTTTTTTTTTTTTTATTGTCATATGCACAGTGGTTTGAACAAATTTATTGACACTAAAAACAGAAAACAATCATGACAATCTCAACAGCAATTAAGCACATTCACAATATTATATTCCAATATTACGTTTTTAACAGCAAACACAAAGTGAGGTTTGAACAAACCTTCTCGAAAATCAAACATATTCACAATTTCATTATATAACATCTTTGTTAGTGTCAATAGATCCGTCCAGGCCAAAGTCGATTGTCCTCGGTCTGAACAAATCCACTGACACCAACAGCAGCAAAACACAGCCATCAAGCATATTCACAATGTTTTTATATTTGACAATATGACGTGACGATATGACGTTTTAACATTTTTTCCTGACATTTCCAACATCAATTAAACAATTTCAGAGTTATTTTCTTTTAACAGTAGTTAACCAGCGTGTAAAAGGCAATACTATTGTGCAAGGGCATAGCTCTGCCATCCCACCCTCCCAAGCAGCATTCTTCCAGTCCTCTGTGTGGGTCCTTTCCCTTCTGCGTGGGTCCTCTCCCTTCTGGGTTCCACAACCCAGGCCGTTGCTGCCGGGACTCCCACAGCGTAGCTCCGGCTCCCCCCTCCGGGTGGGTACAGACGAGTCTTCTTTATGGCTGCGTCCTAGGCCCGCCGCTCGCAGATTGTATGGTATCTGCAGCCATTTGGAGCACAGCCACGGCGGGGATCTGCCTGCACCTCCATACCAGCAGGTTTCTGGAGGTCCAGATGGCGTCCTTGATGGCGGCGAGAGTGAGCCAGTCCCTGGCAAAGTCGTTCCGATGCCTCCTCGACCGACTCACCCCGTAAAGCACGTACTGTGCATCAGGGACCTCTCCTGCTGGCAAGTCCGGGAACTTTCCTAGTTGTTCGGCCATTGTCCACAAGACCTTGGCAGCGCTGCACTCACAAAAAAGGTGCCTCACCGACTCCTGGGCGCCACAGCCAGGTCGAGGGCACGTCGAAGTCGCTGACATTCCTCGGTGGTGCATTACAGCTCTGACTGGGAGAACTTCATGAGCCACCATCCATGACAAGTCTCGTAGTCTGTTTGGGAGGGCAGGATGATTGACGTTGCTCCAAACCGTTGTGGATTCGCCAAACGCAAGCCCCCGCACAGGGCTTACTGTAGCTCGCTCTTGCACAATAGCAATAAGGGCCCTGTGGTTTTGTAAAGTGTGACATTCTTGTGTTTCCAAATCAAACTTCTTCAAAAAAGCCCGAATAAAGAGATGTGTTGGTGGCAAGTTAAACGAAACTGGAATCAAACGATTGTCTGGTACAAGCTTTAGCTTCCGCAAATATGAGCCCATCCAAAAACGGGTCATTGCTTGACTTTTCGGGTTGTTGGGTGGGCCCACAGCGTTTTGGAAGTGGAGAGAGACATATTTGCTTCCCAGGAAAAGCTGGAGGTCAGGCACTCCTTTCCCCCCTTTTTCCTTTTTCTTTTTCATTGTATCTCTTTTTATCCTTTCCCACTTTGAGCCCCAGACAAAGCGAAAGATGGCTCGGTCCATTTGTAACAGCACGTTTCTTTTAGGCATAAAAATTAAACTGATTGACAAAAGCATTGGGAGGATGATCGCTTTGATGATTAGGACCTTCCCCTCTATTGTCAGTTTTCTTAGTGACCAAAAAACAAGTTTTTGCTTAACTTTCCTTGTCACGTCATCCCAGTTGGTCTCGCCTCCTCCATCCGCATTGAATTTTATCCCTAGGATTTTCTGGTCTGTCTTTAACACCGTCAGCGGGAGTCCTGCCTTTTCTGTCTCTTTCCACATTCCATAAAACTTCACTTGTGATTTTTCTCTATTTAGCCTTGACCCAGACGCCCTCCCAAACAGGTCAGTCAAGTCAAGGGCTCTTTCAACAGATGCGCGGTCAGTACACAAAATATTAAAATCATCCATGTACAAAACACACTTGGTAATTTGTCCCCCACTTCCTGGGATATTGATGCCTTCGACAAATCTATCTTTTCTTAACATTTGTGCCAAAGGTTCAATGCAAAGAACATAGAGAAGGGGAGACATAGGGCAACCTTGACGTACACCGCAGTTGATCTCGATTGCTTCCGATAAATTCCCGTTAATCATGAATTTGCTGTAGATGTCTCGGTATAGCAGTCCTACCCAATTGATGTATTTTTGGGGAAAACCACATTTTTGCAATACCCTGAAGAGGTATTGGTGCGAGACTCGATCAAAGGCTTTTTCAAAGTCTAGGTTTAGGACCGCTAGTCGCATGTTTCTGTCTCTTGCATAACAAATGGTGTCACGGATCAGCATGAGACTGTCGCTGATCTTCCTTCCCACAATGGCACAGGTTTGGTCTGGATCAACCAAGTCTCCCAAGACAACAGACATTCGTGTTGCTAGAAGCTTGCTGAAAATTTTACAGTCCACGTTTAAAAGCGTTATGGGTCGCCAGTTTTTTAAGTCAATTTTGTCTCCTTTTTTGTGCAATAGAGTAACTATCCCGATTCTGAAACTGTCTGGCATATGGTCTCGACTGGAAAATTCGTTAAAAACAGTTAACAGATCTGGTGCTAAAATATCCCAAAAAGTCCGGTAAAATTCGAGGTTGAGTCCGTCCTCCCCGGGTGATTTGCCTTTTTTCATAGTCTTTATGCAATCATTCAGTTGGTCTTGGGTAAAGTCCGATGTTAAAAAGGGGTCTTGACGCACTGATCTTGAAATATGATCTAATACATGCCCCATTTCATTCTCATATGTTTCTTTCTTTTCAAATAATTTTTTGTAGTAGTCTTCGACCAATCTGGTTATTTCACTACTTTCCTTTGTTATTTGCCCGTTTTCGTTTTGAAGTTTAAAAATCCCCTCATTTTTGCCCATAATTTTTTTAAAAAAGTAGCGTGTACATTTTTCCCCTTCTTCTATTTCTCTTTCTCTGCTTCTTATTATGATGCCTTTGCTCTTTATTTCCGCCAAAGCGTTTAGTTCTTGTTTGGTCTCTTTGATTTCATCATTAAAGTCCATCCCCTTTTCTGTTAGGATGAAATAGCGTTGGAGTCTTCTTTGTAGTCCCGACATGCGTTTCATCTCTTTGAGTTTCTTGTTTTTCCCTGCATTTTTAAAAAAGGTCTGTGTTCGTTTCTTTGTCATTTCCCACCATTGTGCTCGTGAATCATACGAGTCTTGAAGGGTCTGCCAGTCTTTGTACAGCTCCCTGTATTGTGCGGCTAGAGCCTCATCCTCCAGCAGGGAGCAGTTTAACTTCCACAAACCCTTCCCAACAGTCATACCTAAAGGAAATGAGAAAGAGCAGGACAGTAGCAAGTGATCCGAAAAAAAAACTGGAATTAATCTTGCATCACTCTGTGCTAAACCCCTCGTAAATATGTAGTCTATTCGAGAGGCTCTGGCATTGTCACTACTGAACCAGGTGAAGCCCTCCTCTCCTGGATGTATGGATTTGAAACAGTCCACCAGTTTAAATGTCCGGCACATGTCTTGTAATAAAGTTGATGTTTTATCTTTTTTAAACTCCTCATCATTCCTCTTTCTATCCTTCCTACTTAAGATGCAATTAAAATCTCCTCCCACGATTAGTGGTTGATGGCCTAGCATATGCGACTGGATGTCCTCTAAAAGTTCGTACCTGAGTTGTCTGTCGGCATGGCCGTATATGTTAATGAGGTTAAAATTATTCCCTATATAAGAAAGTCTTGCTAAGATTGCGCGTCCGTCTCTCATCACAGTACTCCCCTTTATGATGAGTTGAGGGTTGTTTATTAAAATGGCTACCCCATCGTTACGGTTTTCATTCGAGCCGCTCCATAATGACGGATATGGCCAAATCTCTTCCCACTGTTTATAATTTTTTAGAAAGGGGATGCAGCATTCCTGTAGTAAAAACACATCCGTTCTGATAGTTTTTAAGAACGATAAAACACTGTGAGCCTTAACCTTTGATCTCACACTTCTCACATTGATAGTAGAGAATGTAATGTTCATAATTGTTGTAAAAGTATTTAAACTAGTTAGACAAAACTGGGGGATCTGAGTCCATTCTTTGGTGATCATCGAGATCATCGAGAGTGTCACCTGTGTCAGACACATCACTTAAGAGTAGTACCTCATTTTGAGACTCACCGGGGAAAACTCTGGGACCCTCTGACTCTCTGTCTGTGGTTCCAGGTCTTCCCCTTTTTTCTGGGTTAGGGGGTGAGCCAGAGGACCTATCAAGGGGTCTCTTACTTCCTTGCCCACTAAGGGTCAGGTTTTTCCCCTCCCCGACTTCCTCCGTCTCAACTTCATACAGTTCCCTTGTGGGCTTATTCACCGGCAATCGGCTTTCTTCTAAATCTCTTATCTTTGTTTCTGGTTTTTTCACCACTCCCAATTTTGTCTTACTTTTACTCCTCTTTCCAGTGCCCGTATGGGTTTTTGGAGAGTCATTCGCCTTTTCGATTTGTTTGTCTTCTCCAAATCCCGGCAATGGCGTAGCAAACAAATTTGCTAATTTGAACTCTCTTCCAGGCCCTTCCTGATTAATATGTGTTTTCGGAGTGGCAGTTGCTTTTTCTATTCGTTTGTCATGTCCAAATTCAGGTATTTTATGAGAAATCGAATTAGAATTTCCAGGTTCTTCCTGTTTCAATTTTGATTCTCTGGTCTCTGCTCCAGGGGTTTTGGTAGGTACATCTGTTTTTTCAATTTGTTTGTCTTGTCCAATTTCTTTGTGCATTTCTTGATCAATTTCATTGGGTATTTCCATAACTTTATTCATTTCCAGTTCATCTTCATTGGGTATTTCTATAACTTCATTAATTTCTTGTTCATTTTCATTTTTTATTTCCATGACTTTATTAATTTCATTGTCTTTGTTATCTTTATTCACTTCATTGTCTTTGTGACATTTATTCATTTCATTATCTATGTTGTCTGACATCATTTCATTGTCTTTGTTGTCTTTGTTAACTGCCTTCCTAGCTTTCAATTTGTTAGCAAACGAATTCGGGCAGTTTCTAAAGAGGTGATTCGTTTCTCCACAGAGATTGCATTTTCTGCTATTGCTACATTCAGGTAATAAGGTTCACTTATTAAAAGTCTTTTTAGCGTCCTTGGGCCTTCAGTTCTAAATATTATAAATACATCACTCTCCTCAGGTGTAGTTCCAGCAGCTTTTAAGTCCGCCGTTATTAAACCCACACTGAAACGACCCAACCTTGATCCAGAAATATTAAGTAATTACAGACCTGTGTCAAACCTACCTTTCCTCTCTAAAGTACTCGAAAGAGTAGTGGCACAGCAGCTGAATGCTTTCATATCGGAGAATAACCTTTTTGAATCCATGCAATCAGGATTCAGGGCTAACCACTCTACTGAGACAGCTCTGATCAAGGTAACAAATGATCTCCTAATGTCAATGGATTCTGGCGCTACATCACTTTTGCTGCTGCTGGATCTTAGTGCTGCTTTTGACACAGTGCGCCACAATATCCTACTAGAACGGTTGGAAAAATGGATTGGTCTCTCAGGAGCTGTCCTCTCGTGGTTCAAATCCTACCTCTCAGATAGGACACACTGTGTTAAATATGGTGAAACGACAACTGAGCCCTTTAATGTTACCTGCGGTGTTCCGCAGGGTTCACTGCTCGGCCCCCTACTTTTCAACATTTACATGCTTCCATTAGGTGATATTATTCGCAAGTACAATATCAGCTTCCATTGCTATGCAGACGACACTCAACTATATCTTCCGTTGGAGGAATCTTCCACACTAAACTGTGGAAATTTGGAGGCCTGTCTCACTGAGATAAAAGAGTGGATGTCACTCAATTTCTTGCGTCTTAACTCTGAAAAGACTGAAATGTTAGTCATTGGTCCTTCTAAATGCCGGGACTTATTCTCAAAAACTGCTGTGAACATTGACAAATGTCACATCACACAGAGTGACTCAGTTAAAAATTTAGGTGTCATATTTGACCCTGATCTATCCTTTGAGAGGCATGTAAAGCAAATTACTAGAACTGCCTTCTTCCATCTTCGCAACATTGCTAAAATCCGTTCAATACTGTCTCAGTCTGATGCGGAAACAATAATTCATGCATTTGTTACCTCCCGTCTCGATTACTGCAATGCACTACTCTCCGGTCTCCCGAAGTCCAGAATCAAGTCTCTTCAGCTAGTACAAAATGCCGCAGCGAGGCTCTTAACCAGGACAAAAAAGTACGATCACATAACACCGATTTTGGCTAACCTGCATTGGCTCCCAGTTAGCCAAAGATGTGACTTCAAAGTTCTCTTAGTATTGTACAAAATCATACATGGACTTGCTCCCTCTTATCTTTCAGATCTGATCTGCCACTATGTCCCGGTCCGAAGCCTACGATCTGAGAGTGCTGGTCTTCTGATGATCCCGAGAGCAAAGAAGTCTTCTGCTGGTTCGAGAGCGTTCTCCATCCGGGCACCGGTCCTGTGGAATGCTCTTCCCCCTGAGATTCGATCTGCAACCTCAGTGGAAATGTTTAAATCTAAACTTAAAACTCACTTCTACTCCATTGCATACGAATAACCTACTCCTCTTGTCGGTTGAAAATAGTTTGTGTAATATAGTGTAATAATCTGTGAAGCCCTTTGAGACTCTTCGTGATTTAGGGCTATACAAATAAAAATGACTTGACTTGACTTGACTTCTGCACTTTCCACAAAAAATTCGATCACATACCTCAGCCAGATGCCCATGCTCACCACATTTGCGACAGAGTTTCGGTTGCCCTTGATAGTGGATAAAGCCACGGTTTTCCCCCAGGAATATAGTCGACGGAATTTGTTTCAGTCCCTGAAAGCCCTGAGGATCTTGCCGTAGTTGGACTGGTACCCTCCAGGCACCATTCCAATAGCCTTTCTCACACCTCACCTTCATAGCCTGGCCTTTTACTGAGCAGTATCTACTCAACCAATAACAGACGTCATCAGCACTGATCATTTCACTAAACATTCTAACAACGACAATCTTGTTAGTATTATCAGTCAGCTTCTCCACTGTAAATCCTGAAAACTGGGACCTCACTCCCTCAAAGCGATTCCAAAACTCTTGATAAAGAGCTGCCGTTTCAAAACTCACATCAAAGCCTTTGCCAGAAGTCATTTTTATGACAGCATGTACCTCCTCCTTTTTAAACTTCAGAATCTTTTCAACAAACTTGTTAATAAAATCCGTCCTTGACATTCCCTCCGAAATTGCCACAACATCTTTGAGCAAGAATCTCACGCAGTTACGTCTCCGCCCGCCGGTATAATGCCCGGCCATGGCAGGACTCGGCTGCTTTACTTCTAACTATGTTAAAATGGTTAGAATTGTGAAATTAATAATTAACAATACTCTTAAAACCGACGCCAATGACAGTATAAACGCATAGAACGAGCAGTGCTAACCTGATGCGTCCACCATCAACCGCAGCAAACCTCAGTATAGTTGTGATATCACAGCAGGAAGCACTAAAGTACATGAAGGACTATTCTATATGAGAATCTGAAAACATCTTTATCATCATTGTGTTGCTACAATGAAATTAGGGTTGCACTCCAGTTGGAAGAGTATACAGTATAAAACAGAAATATATGAATATTAGGTACCAGCTCAGTAGCCTAGATGGTAAGGCGCCCGCTTTGAGACTGGGAGGTCGGTGGTTCGCGCCCCGGCCGAGTCATTCCTAAGACTTAAAAAGTGGTCGGCGGCGCCCTCTGTTGGCTGCGGCTGCATCGGCTCGCTACAACGGGTCAGGTGCAATCGACATTTCGTTCTGTGTACATTGTTACACAGAATGACAATACAAGGAAATTATTATTATTATTATTATTATTATTCACCTCTAATATTAAGTAATTACGTCAGAAATAAACACTATACACAACTTGGCGATTGGAGTCTAAACAGGGATATTGCACTTAAAACTGTTCCAAAACTATTGTTTAGTGTGTTGATATTTTTGGTGGAAAAGCTATGCCTCAGTTTGTTCGCTTGGGCCTTTTTGGATCTGAACCAATAGTAATAGTTGGAAAAGACTGTTGAGGGGTGTGACGAGTATTTAAGGATGTGTTGGGGTAGTGAGAGCTGGCAATATCCTCTAGATTGGGCAGAGGGAAACGTTAAACTTTTGGGCCGTGTTTATTATCTTTTGCAGGGTTTTCTGTTCGCTGCAGACCATCCTGCGTGCTACGCTGTGATGCAGTATGTTAGGATCCTCTCCCTGGTGGCACGGTAGAATTACCAGCAGCTTTTCCTTTAAGTTGTTCCTCCTGAGCACTCTCAGAAAGTGGAGTCGCTGCTGGGCCTTCTTTATCACCACCTCAGTGTTGAGGAGAGGTCCTTGATGATGTACATGCCTAGGAAACTGATGGAGTGAACCCTTTACACGCTGTCCACATTGATGTCAAGCGGGGATGGTTCTGCTCTTCCCTTCTTTTAGTCCAGCATTATCTCCTTCCGGCTCTACCGTCCGGCCCGCATGCATCCTGTTTGATAGCTTGGCTTAGAACATTGGGCTTCAAATAATCTGTGTTAGAATAGAATATACCTTTATTGTCATTGTTACAAAATGGGTTGAACAACGAAATTGGACATGCCACTCCAGTTCACATTTTACAGTAAGGATAAAAGAAAACAAAGAAGATAAAGGAAAAAAGAAGATGTTTGTATTGACCTTGTTGCAGGCTTTGTTTTCCCGGAGGGGGGTGTATGAGGGGGTTGAGGGACAGACAGAGATGGCCGGATCCAACTAGGTGTCGGGAGGGGGGAAGCTCTGTACGCATGTTTGATGTTACTGTACACACGGTCCAGTGTTTTTTTCCCCCTGGTAGCTCAGTCCACGTATTAAATGAATTTGGGAAGTACAGTCCTTAAGCGTGCCTGATTAAATCGCCGGCGACGATAAAAGCTCCGTCGGGGTGTCCAAGCTGCTGTTTATTGATAGCAGCGGGCAGGTGATTTAGCGCTATGCTAACGTTAGCATCCGGTGGAACGTAAACAGCAATCACGATGACCGCAGTTAGCTCTCCCGGTAGATAGAAGGGTCTACACGATACTGCTAGAAACTCTATATCGAGTGAGCAGTGTGTGTCAATGATTCGTGTTTTTTGCAGCGCATAGTCCCCCACCCTTGTTTTTACCGGAGTCTCCATCTCGGTCGAGCCGGTGTAGCGTGCCTCCTGCTAGTTGGACTGCGGCGTCGGGGAAGCCAAAACTCCGTGATGACAAAAATACTGCACCTTCGGACGAAGCTGTTGGTGGCGATCCGCAGCTCAAATTCACTAATTTTTTGGACAATGGATCTGGCATTGGTCAGGAACATGCTCGGAAGCGCTGGTCTGGATGTGGTAGCCTTCTTAGCCTAGGCCCTACCGGCAGACCATCTTTGCTTGCATTCTTTCCCGGTACTCTCGCCTCCCTGTTGTAGAACATGGTATTAAAAATCCTGATGAAAATGAGAAAACTGACGAGTATGTTGGCTTTACTGCAGTGAACAGGAAAGGCCATGTTTATTTTTTAAAAGTTCCGGATGTCATAAGGAAATTTCTATCACATCAACAACACCAAATACGGATAGTCAGGGTGCAAATAACTTTACTAGTGGCACAAGTGTTCTCAGGACAGTTATTTAACAAAACATTCATTCCAGAGTTAATACAAAAGTTAATACCATTGTTACACGTGCCCTAAAAGGTATACAATATACATTTTGTTGTGCTCGTGCATATAATGAATTACTTCTGCCATTGTTTGACACCTTATGAAATGCTGATCTGCTTGTTCAAATCAGATTTAAGTCAGTTATACGATACTGTATTTTTTTGTCCTACATTTATTTGTTGTGGGTATCATCCCTATTATGGTTCTAAAGGCAGCAGCCAAAGTTCAAGTTTGAGGCGGTTAATATTTTACAATCAGTTTTAATGTTATTTAGCCGTTCCTGTTGTCTCCTGTTCTTCATCCATCTGCTACTCTACCGAACCCATCCATCCATCCATTGTCTTCTGCTTCTCCGGGCTCGGGTCGCGGAGGCAGCAGCCTTAAAAGGGAATCCCGGACGTCCCTATCCCCAGCCACCTCTTCCAGCTCATCCGACGGGATCCCGAGGCGTTCCCAGGTCAGCCTGGAGACATCTCTCCAGTGTGAACTGGGTCGACACTGGGGACTCCTGCCGGTAGGACATGCCAGGAAGACCTCCCAGGAGGCATCCTTTTTACTGAACTAATATATTTTTTCACATTTATATGTGTTTCTAATGTTATTTCATCATATATTACTCAACAGGAGTTCTTACTATGAACTTTATTTTTTTTTCTTTACATGTTTATACAGCATAGCAGGGGCTCAGAGATAATTGGCTCAGGTTTCACCCCTTACCCGCTATAAGCCATTTCCTTTTACGATCCTCACCTCAGGACCAATTCACGTTGTATCCTGGAGCTCAACTGTATTACAAAAAAACGTTTTGGAGAGCGGTCTTGAAAATCAATTCTGCTTTGTCCAGATAAACATTCTCATCAGTACCCGCAAGTCAGTAATCAATTGCTTTTCATTCAATTATCCTAGAAATGATTGTACCCCTTAATAAAATCAATTTGTGGCCACCAACCGCTCATTAAAAAAACAGGAGCGCTCACGGATCGATTCTTGGTGACATCTATGTCTTATTGAGTGCCGCCAGAAACGTAAATGGAGTTTGTTTGCCCAAAAGCATTTTTCATCCGGACGCTCCGATGCACAGATTTCAGAGAGATAGTGGCACAAAGGCGGACAAAACAACATTCTAGCTCCAATAAGCCTTGCTGCTTGGAGTATGGACACATAACGCCACCGTTTGACAATAAGAGCATGGATGTAGTCTTTGTTTGGGTTCACCTTGACCCTGAGCTATTTCCACTGAAATCTCTAAAATGCTGCTGCTTAAAGCAGGGATCTCAAACACGCAGGATTATAGTTTGTCGCTCCTGTCTTAAAAAGAGGAAGAAAAAAAACACTTTTTAAAACTTTTAATGACGTTTTGTTTTTGTTTTTTTTCCTTGGAGTGTGGGGGGGGGCGCTTATGTTTGCGTGTTCAGTTTGAGTTTTCTGTCATTTTTCAATCAATCAGGTATTTAAGTTGTTTTTTTTATGTTATTTTAGTTTATTTTGGCGGTCATTAATCAGTCGTCTTTCATTGATTTCCACACTTCTGAAAAATGTTTCTTTTTCCTACTTTCAGTACTTCATACTTTTCAGTACTTTCACTAGCTTTTGAACTTTTTCCATACTTTTCAGTGCTTTTTAGTACATTTTCAGGTATTTTTCTATACCTTTCTGTGCAGCAAATATTTTTTAAATTTCGTCTTTTTCTTACTTTTGGTCAATTTTTGTTAATTTTAAGTTTTGTCTTTGTGCTTGTTTTCAGTCATTTTTCTGGTCATTTTTGGGTTGTTTTTGCGTCGTTTTTCTAGTAGCACTTTTCCTTTCGAATGCATCTTTGTTATGACAATTCTTGAAGGGACAGTGTATTTTCCAGACACAAAATATGGGTGTATTTTGCAACCCAATGATAAAAAGTCCAGGGAAGAATAGAAACTACAAAAACTTCAAGTGACCAAGATAATGACCTAATGTTTTGGGGGGTGAAATATGTCAAAAGGCATACCTTCTCTCACCAAAAGCACAAACGGCTCCTCACACCAAGTCAAAATACTACTAGTCCACAAGGTTTTGTATATTTATATATACATACGATTTAGTGTCTTGAGCACTACTCATCACTGTACTGTGTCTTGCAATTATTAATACCAACTAGAAAAACCCAAAGTCACAATTTTAAAGGGATATTTTGTGATTTTTAACCTTTAGATGTCCCTGCATTGTGTCATAAACCAAAAACAAGCACTAAAAAGCACAAGGAAGAATATAAACAATGAAGACTCAAGATGACCAAGAAAATGACCTTGTTTTCCTTTTTTTGGGTGAAGTGAAATGTCACAAATATTAAAAAGACAGTGTGTATTAATATATCACTAGATGTCACTATATAGTGTCTTCTAACTGAGATAAAAGCACAAGGAATAATACAAATAATGGAGGCTCAAGGAGACCAAACCACACAGGTTTTTTAATACTCTTAGCAGTAAGATGGCGAAAAAAAATATTAGCGCCGCCAAGGTGAGGTTAATTTTCAATACAATATATGTACATTTATCAACCTAAGATTATTTTTTAAAATGCACTCTTATTAATGTATTTTTCTGTAGTTTTGCTTATTATTTCAAACAGTAATGTTTATTTTCATTTTTTGTACCACCAGGACGTGCTTAATAATAGACACTGATCCTTTAAACTTTCATATTAAGGCGAGGGCTTCGAACAATAATCCCACGGGCCACAATTTGCCCCAAGGCCTGAAGTCTTGATGATAGCTAAAGCTTGTTGTGTTCAGGAAAAAATATTTTCCTGCTACTATATGAATAATGTTTAATGAAGAAGGAGTATTTTAACGCTTCATAATCCATACTGTCCCTATGACTATGGAATGTAGTGGATCCTTGCAATTCATTTATCCATCCATCCATCCATTATCTACACCGCTTATCCTCAGTAGGGTCGCCGGGGAGCTGGATCCCATCCCAGCTATCTTCGGGCAGTGGCCAGGAGACACCCTGAACTGGTTTCCAACCAGTCGCAGGGCACACTGAGACAGACAACTCACTCGCTTATTCACACCCAGGGACAATTTGGACCGGCAAATTAACCTGATATACATGTTTTTGCAACGTGGGAGGAAACTGGATTGCCTGGAGGAAATCCACACAAGCACGGGGAGAACATGCAAACTCCACACAGGAAGGTTCGATCTCATGACTTCAGAACTGTGCCGCACATGCCCTACCCACTGCGCCGCCGTGCTGCATGAGGCAAAAATAAAATTGACATATGATAAACATGATGATGTTGATATAGATTTTACATATATGATTATTTCTCTTGTGTGATGAGATGTGATTTACGTTACTCAATATGCCTCATTATAAAAATCTGATTACCTGACAAGAATAATGTAAAAAGTGTTTTAGTTGTAAAAGGAACAGGACCAAGAAAAGCTCTGGCTTTATCTTCTGCCCTTTTTGTCTTTTGTTTTGTCAATTGTTCATCAAAGCTGTCTATTTTCTCATTGTACTCATTGTAACATTGTATATGATAACCAGTGGAAAAAAGAAATGTATCGATCAATTGTTCCGTCCAAAAATAAATGCAGATACCTTCAAATTTTGTCCGCCCAAGTCGCTGAGTTGTACACACACACAAAAAAAAAGAAAAAAGAAAAGCAGTGAGGGCAGCAAAGCAGATCAGAGATGGATTATATGAAACATCTGTTTACGAAAAAAGACAGATGCCCTCACAAACTTTACCACTCATCGCAGCCGCTTCCATCATTCGGCCATTCGCTAGTAAATCAAATTGGTTTTGTTTCCTTTGCCGGGCCCCAGGGGGGCCAAAACTGTTTTTGAGCAGTAAGACTTTTTCGGCGGAGCACTTCCCTGAGCGCAGTAATGCAAGCATCTTGAAAACTGGCATTGTTATTGCCAAGTATTTTATTAAGGTAATTTTGTGTGTATATTGTAGAACTCAAAATAGAGTGATCATCCTAGACGCAGAAATAGTGTTGTAGAAAAATAAATTGAGTTTTTTTGCTCAACTGGTGTGGACCTAGACATATCGTTGGAACTTGTGCTATCAGTGATGGACCTAAAAGAGCTATAAAACTTGTGCAGTTATCACAGAACCAGGAATAGTGTGATGTTGTGTGATCATTGTAGAACCAGACATATTTAAGAACCAGAAATGCATGTTTTTACACATTTGCCGTAAACCAGATTTATTATTGGAAGTTGTGCTATCATTGTAGGTTCCATGGTTTGCTCGTTGACAATGGATGAGGTAGTGAGGGAGAAAGAATTTTAAAACAGGGGTTCTCAAAAAGAATGCTGTGTTTAATAACAAAACCAGGTTCAAAGCAGCAACGGAGATGTAAGCAAAATTAAACCAACAAAATGTCCAAACAAGAAACCAGCAACAAAAATCAA
Organism: Urocampus carinirostris; assembly: GCF_059441175.1. Classification (NCBI taxonomy): domain Eukaryota; kingdom Metazoa; phylum Chordata; class Actinopteri; order Syngnathiformes; family Syngnathidae; genus Urocampus; species Urocampus carinirostris. The sequence goes on along the minus strand of NC_142366.1, from coordinate 7,763,323 downwards.
ACCTCACCTAACAATAGGACCAGAAATAGCCTTGGAGACAAACTTAAATACTCCTAAAGTCAGATAAGCCATTATGAGCATGAACACCAAAAACGCTGACCAGGGGTCAATAGTTTCCCAATTGAGTACTATAAGAAATATATAGATATGTTATATCCATCAATCACTGAGTTGCTTTAGGAAATATTTCAATATGGTTGCCTTCCAAAAAGTTTTAACGAAGCCTTTTTGTCTGTACTGCTGAGAAAGAACAGTTGCAACAGATATAAGTTATAACAGACCAATTAGTCTCATTAATGTAGATTGCAAAATATTGTTAAAGCTATTATCACTGCGGTTAGAGAAGTTTCTCCCCACAATTTTCGATAAAGATCAAGTGGGCTTCATTAAAAACAGGAGTTCATCTGATAATATCACGCCAATACTGCATTTGATCAAGATGAAAAAGAATAATCCTCTCCCTACCTCAGCTGTATCGCCTGGTGCCAGAAAATATTGATAAGGTGGAATGGACATTTCTGTTTGCTACAACGACTACATTTGGATCTGGGAATACATTTTGTAAATAGATAAAAATCTTGTACTCATGCCAGAAAGCTGAACTTTTTACAAACTGAATAATATCCACCTTTTTTTTACGCAGGTCAACAAAAGAAGGATGCAATCTTAGTCCCCATCTTTTAAGATCCTCTAGCTACACTGATCAGAGCTGAACCTAGAATTAACCAGAGAGTTCTGTAAGAGCTCTGCCTAAAGTTAAATTACCTTTAGATATTAACGAAACTATTGATTTGATATAGAAAAGGTTTTGGACAAAATAAATATTAATCTTGAAAAGTGGACTAAACTGAATCTGACGTTATGGGGAAAAGTAATGCAATCAAACTACCGGTGGTACCACACATAAATTACACAACAGGAATGATACCTATATGCATCCCCCAAAATACTGATGGACTATGATAATATGATAAAACAATATTTGTGGCATGAAAAGAAACCAATAATTGGTCTACAGACGCCTCCCGACTTACGTACATTCGACTTACGGATTTCAGCAGATACGATCATTTTTTTCGGGATGTCGAAAAATATCCGGACATTGCTGTCAGTTAGATTTTGTATTGTGTGCACCTTTTTCTGAGTAGAGGACAGTACTGTAGTGCTTCTTCCCGCTGCATGGCGCTGTGAGAGGTCACCCAGCATCTACACCGAAGAAGAAATCCGCTTCCTCTTCCTAGTTTGTGGGAAACATTCTCTACCGAATCTCCAGAGCGCTAAGAACTTTGACGTTTTTATTGTGTAATATCTCGTGTATCCATTCAATATGGTTGGTGTAAAGTGTAAAGGGGAGGCGACCTGTTTCTTTTGAAATGAAAGTTGAATAAGAAAGCTTGATGCGGTTGAGAAAATTGTCAGAACACTTTTTTCACCATTCTTTACCACGGAGGAGGACCTCTTGAAGCACAAGTATAAAAGTAAGTGAAACCTCACTTTATTTATCTTTATAGAGCATATCATTTTATGAAATGTTTATTTTTTTAGTACAAAACAATAAAAGTTGCTTATACAAGCCTTAAACATACTTATATAAACCATAAACATACAAAATATAGCACTGTAGCAACTTACGAACAAATGATGGAACGTTCCTCCGAAAGGTAACTCGTTCATAGGTTGGGAAGCGTCTGTGTATTGTAGGTATTGCGGAGGAGGGGTGAATTGCCACTGCCTAACGTTAAATATCATAGTATTTCATTTAAAAACATGTAAACTTGCAGAACGTTGGATTTGAAGTAATGCTGAATCCGATTGGATTCTTATCAAGCAGGAGATAACTTCCCCTTTCAACCCAAAATCATGTATTTCACATATTTTGACAATAATGAAACAGGAACAATCAGTCCTATTTTAAAACACCCAAAATGTTCCTGCAGGAAAAACACAAAATCTGCAAACCTTCCCAGATTATTCAAAAGCATGCACCAACATGCCGTAACCCTGAAGTAAAAGTTTGATGACACCGTTTACTGAAATGATTTCCTGGACAGGACGGTGAGTGACTTTTTTGAAGATGGATATATTGTTTGTTATATCCATCCATCCATCCATTCATTATCCACCACTTATCCTCAGTAGGGTCACGGGGGTGCTGGAGCCCATCCCACCCATCCTCGGGCAGTGGGCAGGGGAAACCCTGAACTGGTTTCCAGCCAGTTGCAGGGCACACAAGGACAGACAATTCGCTCGCTCATTCACACCTAGGGACAATTTGGGACCGGCCAATTAACCCAACATGCATGTTTTTTGGAATGTGGGAAGAAAGTGCCCGGAGGAAACCCCCGTAAGTACAGGGAGAACATGCAAACTCCATACAGGAGGTTCAATCTCATGACCTCAGAACTGTGCCGCACACGTGCTAACCACTGCACCACCGGGCTACACCTGTTTGTTATAGTAGACTTAAATACAAATTTCACCCAGTAGTTCGGAGTAATTTTTGGAAATATTTGCAAACACTGCCTGATGAAAATCCTCTCCGCAATTAACATAAAAATACAAGAGAATTGATTTCCAATTACCTATAACCTTAAGCGGGCCTGGGAAAAGGACCTATCTTACCACTTTGATAAAAACACATGGGAGGGGATTCTCTCCAGGTCAGAGGAATTTTTAAAATAAGCTAAAATTAAATCTATCCAATATAAAATAACAAATATACTTAATTTCACATATTCAAAACTCTTCAGAATCGGACTGCTCAAAAATTATTTTTGTTGAAAATGTAGCAAGGATCTGTGAGGGAATGTTCTAAAACAGCACTCGTACAGGTAATGATTATTGAATGTATAAAAAGAATGGTGGAAATGTACTCTTCCAAAATCACCTAGACTGTGTCTTCTTGGAGACAGAACTGTAACGCCCGTCTGGGACCAAAGACTGGATTCATGACCTATACTCAAATAATTTTGAGACTCTGGATGCTCCCAGATAGCCCAGCTATGAACATTTGGAAAACTATGATGGACACAATCGCTTGTGAAAATTTGCTTAGGGGAGTGAATGGGTTGCATGGGAATAATGAACAATCAGATGACTTTGGGAACTTTTTGTCCACAAGCACAATTTCTAGCGCTCAATAGTGCATAACACCACACTCCTTGTCAAGTGTACTGTTTTTTTGTTTTTTTTTTCCTTTTTTTTAATCACATGATGAACTGTTCTTTTGCCTGTCGGTCTTTTGTTTTGTTTCTTTTTTGGGAGGGGGTTATTTTATTTTTGTATGCAAAACTGTTAAAAGTCATTCAAACTTTTGAATTATATGAATATATGAAAAATAGCTTGGTTCAACAAACGTTAAACGTGTGCAAATCAAAATGTTCTGTCGTAGAACCAGAAATAGGGTATTTTTGCGTGACCATCGTAGAACCAAAAAGTGTGTTTTTGTGCGGTTATTGTGGAACCGGAAATTGCGTGTTTTTGCATGATCATTGTAGAAAACTAGAATAGAATAGTTGAACCCAAACGGTCTGTTTTTGCATGATTGGCATAGATACAGAACATCTGCATTCATCCTAGAAGAACATATAGTGTTGGATGTTGTGCCGTCATAATAGAACCAGGAATAGTTGTTTTTGCATGTTTGTTGTAGAAGAATTTGTGTGTTTTTGCATGATCATTGGGAAATCAAAATAGTCTATTGGTTGCTCATTGTAGAATCATGCATGGCGTCGAATAATACATAAATATTGTGTTTTTGCCTGATCGGTGAAGAACCAGAAATTGAAGTTTTGCGAATCAGCGGCCGTCATAAAATCAGGAAAAGCGTGTTTTTGTATGCGTGTCACAGATTCCAAAATGGTGTGTTTTTCCGTGATAATCATAGAACAAAAAAAGTGTTTTTGCAAAATACCATGTTTTTGTGCTACAATCATATGACCAGAAATAGAGTTGAAATGTGTGAGGTTAGCGTAGAACCAGATGATAGTTGGATCTTTTTAGACAATCATTAAACCCAAAATAGTGTTGGAACTTGTATGACCATTGTCGAAACAAAAATAGTGCGTTTGTGCTTCCAATGTTGTAGAACCAGAGTTAGTGTTTAAACTTGGTCGAACATCATAAAATGGAAAATAGTTTTGTTTTGTTTGATTGTCACGCACTAGAAGTCACGGATTTCGCACCATCGTGATAAAAACCCCAAAAGCATCCTAACATGCTCGACTCGCACCTTTTTCATCTCCATGAATAATTGAGTTTTACTCCACAAAATCCATTAAGTGGCCCCTGATTAGGAAGTGTGGCCATCCTCCCCCAGCCCACGAATTTGTCAGCTTTCCAAAAATGCAAAAGAGGGGCTGGACCCTGAAAGGACAGAGGCCAACAATGTGTGCATGCTAATGAAGACATTGAAGCTGACACAGTCATGAGAAAATAGTAAATATTTACTCCTGGTGGAGCTCCGTTGCTGAGACAATTATGACCCACTTTCTCCGGTAAGACGATGTAGCGTTATATATATATTTCATTTTTTTTCAGTTGCATTAAAAGTGATGAAAAGCCAGACCTGAAAAGTCTCTGCCATTTGCCTTGATGAAGTTGAATAAAATAAACATAAACAAGCGTGCTGAAGCATAATTTAAAGAAAATTACCATACAGTGTGTTTTTTGTGAAATAGTAATAAGATTGGGTGAAGTTGTCAGAACCTGAAGAGACGGAGGACCCAGACGCGTAACGTTTTCACACAAGCTTTATTTTATGGGAATGGGGCAGTCATGCGCATGAACAAAAACGCATGGGATGCGGTAATCACTTGGCGGAGGAAGAGGGACAGACAAGTCAGACGCAGACGAGATTGAGGCAGGACAGAACAGATGAGATTGATACAGGACACACAGGTAGATACCGGATGGGACGCATGGGTTCGATACCGGATACTGGAGCAAGATACCGGACAGGACGAGACAAACGGGATCGATACCGGATACCGAAGACTGGAGCAAGAAACCGGAGAGGACGAGACAGTTGGGATTGATATCGGATACTGGACCCTGGAGCAAGATACCGGGCAGGAGGAGACAGACGAGATCGATACCAGACACTGGAGATGGGAGCAAGATACCGGAAAGGACGAGACAGATGGGGTCGATACCGGACACCGTAGCAAGATACCGGACAGGATGAGACAGGAGGGATTGATATCGGATACTGGAGACTGCCTTCAAATTATGGAATGGGGTTAATTGTTTGGGTTTAAAGTCAGTACTTTAAAGGTTGTGTTTGATGGAGTTGAACAAAATTAACGAGCGCTAAACCACCATTTTATAAAAATTGCCATGTGTTGTGTGTTTGGAAAGTAGGTTATAGATGAGACGGGGTAAGAAACTAAAAATATGGCTTTAAAACATGGAACAAGGTTTCTTAGTTGGGTTTGAAGACAGCATTTACTAGAATTTTATGAAAATTGCCATACGGTGTGTTTTTAGACAGTAGGGTATAGATGAGATGAGGTAGGAAAATATGAATGAGGCTTCAAAACAATCAAACAGGGCTACCTGGCTGTGTTTAAGATGAATATTTATTAGGATGTGCCTTGATTAGGTCACACAAACTAAACCAGCCATAGCCATTTCTCCATAAGCGACAAAATAAATGATGGTACGAATGAAGCTTATCAGATGTAAACACTTTTGGTAAAAACAAATAAGCTAGCTAGCCTATGCCAGAGTTTTAAAGTCATTTGATTATCTTCCAAATCGATTGAGCATTAAAGCTCCGTCTGACACTTGCCCTTCCTCCATAGAGGACAAGCAAATTAAGGTACAATTGAAACTCATCAGGTGTTAGCAGTTGTTTTTAGAGAAAACAAGCCAGCTATCTTATTCGAATGTCCTATCCTAGTTATGTGATTATCTTTTCTTTAAACTGATTCAGCAATTAGGTTTCATCCACCTGTCAACCTTCCACAAGATACGACAAACAAATTAAGGTACCATTCTAGCTCTTCAGGTGTTACCGCTTTTTCATAAAAACAAGACATGCGAGTTAGCTTACTTTAATGTTCGAAGGTTATTGGCTGATTCATTTCAAATCAATTTAGCACTCAAACTCTGTCTGCCTTTGAACTTTTTCCACGGACTACGAACACATTTAGGTGCAATTGCAGCTAATCAGGTGTAAACTGTTTTTTGTCAAAACATGCTTGCTAACTAATTCAAAGGTTCTAAAAGGTATTCCATAATCTTTTGTTTCAAATCAATTTAGCATAACACTAATAACACTGTCTGACCCTTACCCTTCCTCCTTAGAAGACAAACAAATTAATGTACGATGTCAGCTAATCCAATGTGAACATTTTTCTAAAACAAAAACAAGCTAGCTATCTTAGGGCCCGGTCACACAGCCATTTGCGTCTGTATCGTGGGTAAAATTGTGCGTATTTTTTTTGCCCGTGGTTGCCCGCGATGGAAAATGTGCAAAATTGGCCAACCCGCTGTTCATCGGTGGTATGCCCGCAAAACAGACGCCGGCGACTGTTCCGCTTCCTCATCGAGTCATTTGCGCGTCATTTTCTCGTGTGGACCACGGGTATAAAAGCTGCTGAGCTGGCGTTATGCCGAGAAATGCATCCTGATTTATATACGTTGTGCATTACCGTTCGATTACGTTCACAACAAAAACAAAGACGGAATGGTTTAAGTTGTATTACATTCCCAACAAATGCAAGACGAAGTGGATTTGGTTATATGTTCGCCATTACATTCCCTAAAAGTGATATAAAAGTGAGATAAAACGAGGTAAAAGTGGTTGTAGTAGCGAGGGGATGCAAATCTCGGCAGGGATGCATTTCTCGGTATAACACCGGGCTGTAGAAATCATAACCGCTCAAGACACAGTCCCGTGAAGATCAAAATTTCAAGCTATGGCACCGAAGAAGCCAATATGTTATTATTGTAATACTTTTTCATTTTTATTTTATTATCTTGTTTTGAAATGAAAATAAATGTCAAGAAATAAAAATGGATTAAGACGAGGTCACTACGGTGACGGGGATCCATGTTCACCCCTTGACGTCTCGAGCACAACTGACGTGTGCTCGGCAAATCGCGCTGTATATACGCGGAGAAAGGCGTTTGACCGTCACACGCGTAACACGCTAATTTCACGTAATAACACCGCGATACAGGCGCAGAACATGCTATGACCGTGCTCCACCCACGATTACCCGCTGAAATTTCGCGTCCTACCCACGTGTAACCACGCCCTGGCCGCGGCCATAGCACGTCGTTCCGCGTCATTTCCGCGTCATTACCTCGTGTGTACCACGTGTGCCGCCCGCGGTTAACACGTGGTCTAAAGTTTTGAGCAGCGCAAAACTTTTTCGCGCGGCCAACTGCGTGTGAATTTCCGACCGCGAATAAAGCACTGCTGTATCTCGTCTATATGGCGATCTCAAAGCGTCCAACAGCGTCTGCTTCACGGGCAGAAATTTCTGGCCGTGATTCAGCCTCGATACGCCCGTGAAAGGCTGTGTGACCGGGCCCTAAAGTCTTGAGCAGCGCAAAACTTTTTCGCGCTGCCAACCGCGTGTGAATTTCCGACCGCGTGTAAAGCACTGCTGTATCTCGTCTGTATGGCGATCTCAAAGCGTTCAATAGCGTCCGCTTCACAGGCAGAAATTTCTGGCCGTGATTCAGCCTCGATACAGACGCAAACGGCTGTGTGACCGGGCCCTCAGACCAACATTATTTGAGGATCTTCCGAATTCATTCAGCATTTAGGCTACGTTCGACTGTCGCTTTTCTCTGAGAAATTACGAGCAAATTAAGGTACAATTGCAGGTAATCGGGTGTTAGGAATGTTATATTTAAAAAAAGCTCGCCAGGTAGCTTATTGCAATGTTCTATCCTAGTTACTTGATGATCGTTCGTTTCAAATCGATTCCGAATTTAAGCTCCGTCCAAGCCTTGCCATTCCCCGGAGACGGCGAACAAATTAAACGTCGGCGACGATGCGAACGGGCGCTACTCGTACTTTTCCATTTGAAGTCTTGTCGGTAATGAGCTTAAGTTTGCGGCGAGTCGAGGACGAAACAAGAGGACCTCCCGAGATCCGACTTCTTAAATTCTCATCTCTTTTATGTCAGGAGTTTTAAACTCAATTCATCACGCTTCGCTGTCAAACGCATTGCGATCCAGAATAGAAAGTGGCAAACTGTCTCAGAGGGACGCCGTCGCCGTAGTTATTTTAGGTGCCGGCTCGACGGTATAGGCGGGAAAAAACTTCTATTCTGCGACAGGAACAAATGGACGAGCTATTTTACTTTTAATGCAACACACTTTCTAGAGTTTCCGACTTTTATAGGCATACCACTGGTGTTCTTCGTAAAGCTCCTGAAGGAATTAAAGCTTCAAAAAGTGAAGAGGCCGTAAAGTGATCACGGATTTTAACATCATTAACTGGATTTGACTTCTTTAAGAACCTTAACTGTGTCTTGGAATTGTAGTTAGAAAGTTTACCTCTAGGGTTATTCATTGGATTTCAATCCATTTCAAAACTAGAACTCCAACTCAAACCCTGTATTAAGTCAAATTTGTAAATCTAGTAAATATTGACCCAACTAGGTAGCCCTACTCCAGGGTTTAAATTAGACCTGTGAGCACTAAAAGTGAAGTCTGTAAAAAGACTCCATTAACGTGATTTTATTGATTTCAGATTCAGATTCAGATTCAGATTCAGATATACTATATTGTCATTCGTGTACACGTGCATACAGAACGAAATGTCGATACATCTGACCCGCACAGTTTCCTTGAGCGTCAGCCGGGATAGATAAGATTAACCATGTCTTCGTCAGAACTTTAGCGCAGCAGTTCGTCATCTCGCGGTTCGATGTTACTTCAAGTTGTAAATGGTCCAGTTTATTGTCCAGAGAGCGAACGTTGGAGAGGAAAATGGATGGGAGAGGCGTTTTGAAGGGTTTAGCCTTTAGCCCAGCGGTTAGCCCGGCCCGACAACCTCGCTTCCTCCTCCGGTCACACGGCTCTCTTGCCACTCTGCTTCGCTGCTTTTCTAGGCCGCTGGGTCTTGTTGACGTAGCAGTCCGTGGCTAAATAAACACTCTCGAGTGGTCGTAGCACCCAGCGCTTGATGTTTGGATGATCGCATATCCAGCAAAAAAACTGCGATCGTATATTAATCTGCAGTTTGAGTAGACTTTGTGCGCCGTCAAAACTGAGTCGAAGACTGGGTTTTGTGGCCGAAGTGTAAAAAACTGTAGCGAGCCGATGTAGCCGCAGCCGAACAGGGGCACCGCCATCTTTGTTATAGGTACATTATGTAATTTTTGACCACTAGGTGTCACTTTATCGTATAGTGTGACTGGAAACGAGTCCTACAGAGCAAAAGAAAGAAGAACTTACCACGGAGAGTCCGATTACCAAACGGTACCCTTTTCCTGTAATTTACCAGTCCAGCCTTGTTAGCTTGGTCTTGCCCGGATGATCTCCAGCACGTTATTGGACCGATGCACTCAAAGAAAATGCTCTCGTTTGCAGTGCACACTTCATATAAGATAAGGGAAATTAAACATTTATGATTGTTGCTATCAACCCCCATATAACTTATTGTACTTACAAAATATCTTATTTTCTTAGCTTTGGATAACTGTTAGCGTGTAGCCTCCCAAACGGAGCATTTTTGATGAGTGCCTCTGTTCAATCTTTTCCCTTTAATGCATCCACAAGTTTCTTCTTTTTCTTTGATCTATCGCTGGAATCATATTAAACCTTAATTCACGATCACTATCGTTTTTTCGCCGATTCTAGAAAACATACACACAACATGAGGACATTTTAAAACAGAAATAGCAGAAACAAAAGCTCAGTTTCTTCAATGTGTTGATCAGCTCGGAGTATTCTTTTGCCTCGCAGCTGTGACGTACCACGTTACGTATGCTATGAAAGAGTTTGTACGTCTAGTGAATTGTTTTTCAATGGAATATTAATGTTTGCAACTTGAATAATTAATATTTTTACATGAAGATTAAGTCACATTTATTTTACATTGAATTTAATAGAGATTTAGTCACATCTATGAATTGTATAGGGCCGCTTAGGACAGCCATTATGGTCCTCGGTTAAATGAGTTTGGCACCCCTGACGTAAACTATGAGGACAATACCAACATAACATTTAAAACATATTGATTTAATGTCCTTCAAAGTCCGATTTATCATCAGACACACCATAGACGTGTTTCCTTCGTTGTGTTTTAGAGTACTTATTTATTTTTCAGGACGACTTTCTGTTTTCTCCATTCTCTAACATTCATCTGGTCCTGTGAATAAAATTAGTGTGATGATAGGATAACATGTAATGCCTTTTTTCATGTTGTCTATATGTATATATATTTCTAGTGGTAAGAATTCAGCACTCAACGCCGTGACCCGGGTTTAATTTCCATTGCATCCAATGTTTTGCAATTGTGGTCAACCTTATTTTTTTACTGATCAATCATTGCATCCATATGGTAACGTATTACCTTAAAACCTTGTCTAAAAAGTCCACCAAAACTTAGTTATTTTTTTAAAGTCGGAAAAGAGTGTGGTATACACAAAAAACTAGGTTATATACTTCTGGGCTTTTTGATCACTAGCCTTGTGTCCCTACTGTGTCAGCTGGCAGGGTCGCAACCCTCCAGGCCCTTACCCCTCGTCTAATGGACCCAATGGACCAAAGATTTCCTGAGGGGGTTCAAGAGGCTGCAATAATAAGGCAGAAGTAGCCGATAGTGCCTCATACATGAACGTTAGCTAATGTATTTGTTCATCAGAAAGCGCATTGGAAACAATGCCTCCAAGGGTTTTCTGGGGTCTTAAGATTAATGAACGCAAGCTTCGATAAAGCGGTTTGCAAGAGGATATATTATGATCATTTTTTTTTTACCTACCTTTTTTGTTATATTGTATATATATTTTGTGACAATGAATTAAATAGTTTCAAAGCTTAAAGATTTAAAATGTGGAACAAGGTGTGGAAACACCAGTTTTTGCCAATCTGTCCTTAAAACAGTTGAAAATACATTAAAAGAAAAGAAAGAAATGAGAAAAAGAGGCCAAGGTTCTGTCCAAAAGACGGCCTTTTCTGGTTTAAAAGTGAACATTGAAAAAATGATTTTTCATAATATTAGTACTATGTCTTTATGAGGCGATATAAGAACAACTGTCACAAGCCAAAGACGGAGACAGGACCTAATAGCGTTTGTATACCTAAGTTTTATGTAAAACGAAAGCAGTGCTTTCTTCCACGATCCGATGATCGTCGGACACGGGTAGCTGATGGCAGGAACGCGGAAGTGGCACTTCCGTGTCAAGCGGGGATAGTCGAAGTTGGCAGGAAAGCTGGTTGGTAGCCGGGACAGGGGAGCAAGGGCGGTAATCGAGTCCAGAAAAAAGGTCAGCAACAAGTATCAGGCAGGAAGCAGGTCAATGGCCATGACGGAAGAGCAGGGCAGAAACGGGTCCAGAAACAGGTCGGCAACAAGTAACAGGCAGGAGAAAAACAGAGCAGGAGATTGTTGGAGGTTACGGTGCTTGCCTGGCAAAAGCGTAGGTTTGCAGGACGGTCTGACAGCTTCCTCTTGGAAGCCATGGGTTTAAAAAGAGACGGTGAACCAATCAGCGCTCAAGGCTGTTGGCGCCAACGGGGCATTCGCAGGTGCCCCGAATCAGCAGTCATGACCACCACACTAGATTAGGTAATCAAAATGATGGACTGAACACAACTTCCCAGTTATTAGGTCTGTTTTTGGATTGAATCATATCTGAAACAGGCTAAATATAGCCCAAAATCCAAAAAAATCCAAAAGATGTCTGGTGCTGTTTGGAAAAAATGACAACTGTATTGCTAGCAAACATAGCATACAAATATTGTGTGGATGAAGTAGCTAGAGCAATACAGTATACAAGTAAGATTCAACCCAGTAAAAAATGGTTACGAATACGTCCAAAAGGTGCCAACGTTCTGTGCTTAAGTCGTCTGTATATGAAAAGTCAAAGTTTAAAAAAACTTAAGATGAAGTAAACCAGACATGGGGACTTGAGACTTAGTGACTTGGACTCGAGTCGACTCGAGTCGCTGTTTTTATGACTTGTGACTTGACTTGGACTTGGCAATCTAAGACTCGGGACTTGACTTGTGACTTGACTTGCCCAAGAAAAAAATACTTGGGACTTACTTGGGACTTGAAGGTGAAGACTTGAGACTTACTTGAGACTTGCACATGTGTGACTTGGTCCCATGTCTGAAGTAAACACAACAAAACTGTTTTTCATGTCAGTGATGGATGGGGCTCAATTTGATAATTTTTTTTACATCCATTTTGGAACTAAATCATGTCTAAAACGGGCAAAACCATAACTAGCTAAACACCCAAAAGGTGTTGACAAGTTAACTGTTTAAAAGTTTGTGGCCATGCCCTTTTTTTGCCCAAAACCAAGCAAGACTGGATCCAGCCAACTTCCAAAAAGTGCTGTATAGTTGAGAATACATAAGGATGTGGACACGCCCCTATTTTGTCAAAATAAATAGGTGCTGGTGATTTAAGGGCATCTAAGGATGTGGTCGCACCCATTTTTTGCCAAAAGTTGGCTAGGCCGGATTGAGACAAACTTTTAGTTAAGGGTACCTCGGGATGTGGTCACGTCTTTTTTTAATCAAAAAACGGGCTGACCAGAACTAACAGAACCTTCATAAAGTGCTGGTAAGTAAGGTTACCTAAGGATGTGGTCACGACCATTTTTTGCCCAAAAACGGGCTAGACCAGAACTAGCTCAAAATTCAAAATGATGTTGCCACACCCATTTTTTTTTTTACCAAATGTGAGGGTGATGTGACTCCATTTGTTCAGGTTGTACTACCTCGTGGTTTTAGACCAGGGGTGTCAAATTCAAATTCACAGTCGGCCAAAATTAAGCAAAGAAGTAAAGTCAAGGGCCAAAGTCAATATTTATTGAAAAATTACCTGCAACAGACATGTAATGTTTAAACTTTTCATATGGAAACAAACTTTAGTTTTGCTCAAACACGGAATTTGGAACAACCAAAGCTTGGTATTACAAAAACATAAGAAACTAAATTTGAAATAAAAGAGACAGTGGTATTAATTTCGTATTTAAATAAATAGTAGTATGTCCCTCCCCTTATCTTTTCAAGTTCATTTTTCAAGTAAATCATTTTCAAAGCCAATAACAACAGACCCAAAAATAATAATGTCATTTGATAAAAATCCTACGTATCAACTATTGACAGACCATGGTTTGCAGTACAAAAAGTGCATGAGAAACAGATACTGTATATTCAAGCTCAGTTTGCTCCGCTCTGATTTAATCTGCACATTGGTCTAAACCAGATACCCGGCATCTTTTCTTAAGATGCAAGTTCGTCAAAGACTGGAGTCTAGCTCTGAGCTGAGGAAAGCCTCAGGACGGAGTGAAGGTGCTCATCGACTTCTGTACGATGTTTTGTTCACCTTCATCATAGAGAACAGTTGCTCACATAGATATGTGCTGCTGAACATTGAGAGCATCTGAGCAGCTTGCGTGCGTAATTGAGGCATTGTGTCGGGGAAAAAAAATAGAAACTGCGCCGCACCAACAGAGTCATATTTTGATTAAAGCATGTCATTACATTGGAGTTCAATTAGCTCCATTTGGAGGCTGGTTGGTGCGCTTTCGACATCAATCCAGGTCCTTGTACTTTTCATAATGTTTTTTTTCACAGTGTCTTCTTATGTTTTATTACAGCCACGCCAGATTCGCACACAAGATAAACAGGATTGTCCTTTATAGTCGTGAACAAAAAAAAAATCCTCCCACCTGTCTTGGAAGGTCCTGTTATCCATCTTTCATTTGGCCATTTTTGTGGAGGGTAAATTTATTAATTTGTCGGATGTGACGGGGCATGGATGAATGACTTTGAACGGAAGTAAGGAGCGCTTGCCAGGTTTTACTGTGAGCCAAAATATTAGCAAAGCATTGTGGGATTTGTAGTATTACCGGCACAGTATATACCGTGGGCTAGCTCTAATGCACATTTGATGTGACCTCGCCGGCCAATTATTATCACACTGAGGGCCAAGTCTGGCCCGCGGGGCTGAGTTTGACACATATATTTTAGACTCTCAAGATCGAAAAACTGATGCCGCAAGACTGACAGCTTGTCTATTTTTCCTAATTGGACTCATTCAACACACAACATTTTTGCTTTTATCTGTCGAGAGCGATTACAAGCGTGCGGTGCCCTAATCCCTCGACTTCTCAAATATCCCTTTAAGAGGGTGCCAAGATGAATGTTTATCGCTGGTAATCCTCGGCGAGCGACGGCGTTTTGAAGACCTGCCGAAAAATGCTGCTTTTGATAGGGAAATGTTTTCACCTCGGTAAATGCTGGGCTAGGTTATCAACAGCTTTTTAGCGACGCATCAAGGCCGTGTCCGGGTGAGCTGTCGACGTCTCGTAAGAGATGTGCTTGTAATCTCTTTATGGCTCCCTTAGCACAAATGACTTCGCTGGGTTGTACCTTGATGACACGGCCACAAATGAAATGTTCTGATTAATGGAAGCTCGGGGGGAGCGGTCACCATCAATCAACTTTCACATCTTACTCCAACAAGGAGACGGGGTCCGGAAAGGGTTTATTAGCGCTGGTTCTTAAGTCTCTTTCTGTTTCTCTCTTGAGAGAGAAATGTGTTGTCATTGCAAATCATAGGTAGAGGATTCACACCATATATGGCAGTTTGAGCTCATTTATTGATATTTCTAAAATTTAAACTGAACTCCAATTAGCACAGGATCATACCCTAGCCAGAGAAGGCTTTCCAGCCGAGAAATAGTTAAGGTCTCCGGGGAAGGACTCAGAGTTGATCGCCAGCTCCTCTGCATTAAGAGACATCTGAGTTGCTTTTGGAAGCTGGTCCAGAAGCCTATTAACCTCTATGGAGAGGTATTTCTAAAACCTCAACTTCCTAGAAACTCCTCCAATCAGTGCAGGATCTCAAACCTTACCAAAAAAGGCTTCCAGGCTGAGAAGTTTCATGTTCACAGGACTTGCCATGGATCCCCTGCCCTGTCACATTGAGAGGAGCCAGTTGAGGTAGCTTAGGCATCAGGTCTGAAAGCCTGATTGCCTACCTGGGAAAGTATTTTAGAGATGTCCCGCAAAAGACCGTGGGCTGGACCCAGGTGATCCTTTCTCTAGGCTAAACTGGATATTCCTCTTAATCCTGAAGGAGCTGGAAAAAGTGGCAGAGGAATCTGGTCCTGATGTCCCTTGTGTGCCCTCCTCTGGAGGTGTTTTCGATATGTCCTACCAGCACTTCCAAAGACATTGTTAAGAGACAATCTCTTGGGAATGCCTCAGGATCCTTTCAAGCTGGGCAAAGTGGCCGGGGATATGGAGATCTGCTCTTCCTTATTGAAACATAAAATACACAAAACACCAGCCCTTTTAGTAGTTTTGTAGCTCACCAGGTTCATTAAGACCTAAACATTCTCAGACAAGAAGAGTTTGAAGGATAAGATTCGGATTCTTACTAACTTTAGAAGCTGTTTGGAATTCTGACTGTTTTCAGCACCCCCAATTTTTCTTAGAGTAATGACAGCAAAGTTTGACAAATTTCCAGAGAACTCAAAAGAAAAAATCAACTCCTCCAAGGTCAGAACATTTCTGACTTCCTATTAGGGAGGTTTACGTGCTTTTATATCTCAAGCCAGCCCCCAAAAAATCTCAAGTCCACGGAAAATCGACCCATAAAACACTCCGGTTATAAGTCAACTCCAAAAGGTTGAATCCGGACAAAACATCTGGCTCAACTCTACGCTTTATTTGCTTTCTGAAATATGTCTTATGTTTCTTATACTTACGGATCATTTTTTCCATAACAGGAGAGTTTTTTCTTTATTACGGTAGAATTAGGGTAGCATTCAGAATCTTACATTAATACAGTAGAGCCCCGGGATACGGCGTCCCGTCCTTACGCCGTTTTCACCTTTGGTTGTCGGATAAGATGTTTTTTAGCCCCTCTTTACAGGATTTTCTCCACCTTACGACATCAACAACCAAATATTTCTCGTGCGCAAAAACAATGTTTTGTGATTATGTGTTTATAACCAATTCTGTCTCTAGGATGCATTTGTGCTATTGGCCCATGTCATAAAAAATGCTGCTCTGTTATTGTTTTGCGTCACGGCATAATGAAAAGGCCTTTTTGCTATTGTTCGAACTACCTTCAACAGTGCCTTTCCCCTTATACATTCCGAAATCATGAGTGCAATACAGTGATAGCATTACGCAATTTTTGGTCTGTATTTTATTCACTATGGGTCCGAAACTTGAAGTGGTGTAAATGCGAAAAGCAAAAAAATAATAACCAGGGAAACTGAGCTTGTGATTATCAAGAACAATGAATAAGGCATTTAAATTGTTACCTTCGCTAGAAAATATGGCCACAACAAATCGACGATCAGGACTATTGTTCAAAATAACGACAAGAAAATCCTATTAGGAGGAAGTTTTGAAATGGGTTAACATTTTAATCTAACCTTTCTTCCCCCTTGGGCATCCACCCACTAACTCCACCATACCAGATCAAGTCACATCACATCAAAGGTTAAATAAAATTCACTTTTTCCTGTATTTATAAATATGGGTATTTAATCATATGAATGTAAATTACACACAATTATTATTTGTAATTCAGTATTTCCTTATTTCAATGTTTTTTTTATCTGGGGTACCGGAGATTCGGCGCTAAATAGCATAAATGTCAAGCTCCCGCTATACGGCAATTTGATTCATCTTGTAAACCAGGGGTCTACAGTAATTCCAAAATGCAATAGTTTTTTGGTGATTGATTTAAAATTTAAAACAGAACTTTGAAAAACTAGCGGCTACCCTCCCAGGTAAAAGGAGCCTACTTGAGAAATCGGCCATCAAGAATAAGCAATTTATTTCGCGATGAAAACATCACCTCCGTGGCAGAAGTAATCATCTTCAAGACACTCGCTAATGAAGCTCTGATGTTTGTCATTACCTGTCGCAGATGCCGCCAAAACATTCCGAAGTGCTTGGCGTGAATAAGAAATAAAGCGAAATAATAAATGGCGGAGAAAAGGCAAAAAGGTCGTGGCAATTATCGGATGCCGTCATGGAGCTTTGAGTTTGTCCATATACGTCTCTAAAGTGCTGCTTGTTAGAAATGGTTCCTTCTCCAATTCTCCTGATTCCAATGATTATTCTGTTAGTAGCTTCTGAATACATTGACCCAAAACAGGATATAACAGGCTAGCAAAATGTCAGACTGAAACTATATCAAAATCAGCTCCCAACATGCTTCTGGTTAGCACTCCCTATTCAAATATTCATCGTATTAGTATGTTCTGAAAAGACTGGAATCGGAAACAAGGTATAATAAGCAAGCCAATCGTAAGACCACTAAGACTTTTAACTGGCTAGTCAAGGGAGTGAAAAAAAATCCTTCTCGCTTCTCTCGAATAACTTCAAACGAATTACAGTTCACAGTCCTTGTTTGGAACGTTTTTGACAGCCGCCATCTTGCACTGGTTTTTAAAACTCACTTGTTTAACTTTTACAATGAATGTTTTTCATCTTGCTGGAACAAAAAAAAAACTGTTTTTTGTTGACTATTTTGTTATTTTATTTTGAATATTGAAAGGGAGACTATTGTGGGGCGGCAGTAGCTCAGGAGGTAGAGCGATCGTTTTAGGATTAAGGGATCCCAGTTTGAATCCCGGCTTGTCCGTGTTACATGCCGAAGTGTCCTTGGGTAAGACACTGAAACCCCAATACCCCCAAAAAGCAGGTTAGCAGCCTTACATGGCTGCACAGATCACGGCCGCTATTGGGAAATGTGAAGCACAATGTAAAGCGCTTTGGGAAGTCATTGACTTGAAAAGCGCTATATAAATGCAGATAATTTCATTTCATTTCAAATCAGCTTTCAGAGGGCTGCTTAGAAATGGTTCCTTCTACAACACTTCTAATCCAGACACTCATATTAGTAGTGGGTTCTGAAACACCTCGAACTGGATACCTTAGGCAAAATCAGCTAGCAAAATGTCAGGCTAAAACTTGGACTTTTAAGTATGTCTAAATCTGCTTCTAAATTTTGTTGTTGTTCAAAATGTTTCCTTTTGAAGCACTGATTCAAATGATAATTTTATTAGTTGGCTCTGAATAACCTGGAACTGGATACTTAAGTGTAAGACAGGTTATGATAGGCAAAAAGTAAAATGACCTGACAACAATATAGATCGTATTGAGGGTCGCTATGGTGTCCCAAGAACAGTTTTTGGTACAAATAAAATGCTGATTTATTGTTGACGTTTAATTTGGTGGTTTCTTTGAATATTTGAGATCGAGCAGGACCTGTAGCCTTAGCACGTCTTTCTTCCAGGACGCGTTATCATGTAAGTAGCTTCTAATATCGTAAAAAAAAAAGACACAAACGCTGACACTGAGATGGAAGAGATACAAAACCGGCAACGGTGGCACCTTCCGACACATTTCGACAGACATCCGATAAGAATAAACACAGCTCGTTAGCAGCTTCCTAATTGGATCTCTGCCATAGCTCCGTAATTAGTCAAGGGAGTGAAAAAAAATCCTTCTCGCTTCTCTCGAATAACTTCAAACGAATTACAGTTCACAGTCTTTGTTTGGAACATTTTTGACAGCCGCCATCTTGCACTGGTTTTTAAAACTCACTTGTTTAACTTTTACAATGAATGTTTTTCATCTTGCTGGAACAAAAAAAAATGTTTTTTGTTGACTATTTTGTTATTTTATTTTGAATATTAAAAGGGAGACTATTGTGGAAAGAATGCTTAAACTAGACTTAATCTTGACAACAATCGTCAGAATGTTTTTTTTGTTTTGTTTTTTGTTTTGTTTTTTTGCTGATGTTGATGAAAGAAATTCTGCAATACTCACGGCAAGCAAGTACTTTCTTTAACATGTATTTATTTATTTTTTTGTTTCCTGATTTCAACATAATTTAGAAACTAGTGAATATAGGTGTGTTTTAAGCCTATATTTAAATACTTGCACTGAAGTTCCAGATTAAATCTCAGATGGCAAAGCATTCCTCAGCACTGGGGCCCAAATGGAGAACGCTCTAGAAGCTACGGATTTCTTCTTGGCTCTTGGGATCACTCGTAGACCAGCATTTTCAGAGCGGAGGCTTCGGACTTGAACATAGAGTAAAATTAAATCTTAACGATATGATGGGGCAAGTTCAATAATAATTTTGTATAATACCAAGGAAACCTTAAAATCACATCTTACACTGACAGGGAACTAGTGCAGGTCAGGTAACGTAAGTTGCGCAGTATTTTATACAAGCTGCGGTTACGGCTTTTGATGCTAGACATCAGGAGACTAGAGAGTAGTACATTACAGTTATTGAGACAGGAGGTAACATATGTATGAATTTTAATCTCGGCATCAGACTGGCACAGCATAGGATGAATTTTTGTAATGTTGCAAAGACGAAAAAATAGCTGTTCTATTAATATTCTTAAGGTGTAACTGAAAGGACAGACTAGTTGTTGTTTTTTCTAGGTAGTTTTTTTTTTTTGTACCACTATGAGCCACTTAATATTACAAACTGTTGCTTTGAGGCATTTCCGCTCCGTGTTTTTGTCCTGTATGTGATAACCAATTATATAGATTTCCATCATCTATTTTTTTTGCTATTTAAAGCACTTCTACTCCATGTTCTTGTTCCATATGAGTGAAAACCCAGCATGAATTCATTTTTGCAACTTAAAGCATTTCTCCAGCTTAACGTGTTTTTATTCCGTATGAGTGCTCAAACCCACGTATATATTTCCAGCATGTATTATTTTTGCCACCTAAAGCTTTTCTGCTCCAGGTTTTTGTTCTGTATGAGAGTTAAACCCCGTATATAGTTTTCATCATCCACGCTTTTGCCATTTAAAGCATATCGAGAACATGTTTTGGTTCCATATGAATGATAAACCTGTTTACATTTTCCAGCATGTACATATTTGCCATTTAACTTATTTCCGCTCTGTGTTTTTATTCCGCTTGAGTGATCAACCCCCGACTGTGAGGGCAGTCTGCATGGACATTAAATCTTTATTATTCTTCCTGAAAAAACATGTACTTTTAAATAATGTAAAACTTTGCGTGTCTACCACATTTACATTATATATATTTGTCTATAAAATACATAAAATTGAGTAAATGTGCACTCCAAAATGATTCTTAAAAAGCATCAATAATACTTAAATCTAGTTCGAAGAGAGGTAACTGCAAACACGAGGCACATAAAAATGAATTAATAAATAAAACATGTTTTTCTAGTCTCTTTTGTGCCGCTGCTGGTTTTGATCTTTGCTTGTCATGTGAGTCAAAGCAAATAAAAAGAAAAGTGAAGGATGCGTGAGCAAGCTTTTCTATTCGCAGGAAGTGATTACAGTTGGCCTCAGATCTGACATGTGGAAAAGTGTGGATTCGGGAAAATTATTGGTTGAGAAAGTCCGATTAAATATGAAGTGAAGGCTGATACAGCGGTACAGCTTCATGCAAGCTTTATACGTTTCAGCATCGTGCTCGTACCTTGAATTGCTGTGTAACAAGCACATTTTCCCGATTTAAAATCAATTAAAAACAAATTGTTTATGCCCGTCCTCTCAAAAGCATCCATGTTAATCCTAATTTGCTAGAAAACACATCTCCCTGATCACTCAACACTATGTAAGGAAAACTTATTGAGATCGTATACCGGTGAACTTATACTTTTTCCTTGGATTTTAATAAATATTTTGATCATTTCACAATGTGTACACTGTATAACAATTTTTTTTAACCAGGAAAAATATCTTGCAAAAACACAGATCTCCTCTTGCTCATTTCAGCTCTTATCCGGATCGTCGTGGTCACTTGTAGCCAACAACAACATAATCAAAGATTGCTAATACCTCTGCGGTATTACACATAGTCGGTGTTGTATGAGTAAATAGGTGCCGTGTTTGTAAGGATTAGTATTGCTTAATAAGCAAGATTTGCCATCAATAATAAAGGGAGCAATTAGGGGAGATGGACAGTTATGATATCAAGAGACTGTTGATACATAAGCACTTAGTGTACATTAAAGTTATTTTAACTTCAAAGGTGGGTTGCTATGTTTGATGTGTCATTTAAAAAAGTTGAAGGTTTAAGATTTTTTTACTTTTGTTTTACAATAGCCACTGAGTTTAAAGTGCCCGTATGCTTTATTTTCCACTGTGCCTATCTGCTTTTATCTAAGCTGTACGGGCAGAACACATTTGGTAGAAAGAATAGGGGAAATGGAGGCTGACCTCATGCTTGTCCCTAGGGGTTTTGGTCATGTTTTTGTAATTGAAAATGTAAATGGTGAAAGTAAGAAAAGGCTTGCTTCTGGCAAACTGCAAGCGCCAACCCAAACCTGCAAAAGCATTTTAAAAAAAGAGTTTATTCGAGCACGTCTAAGAAATGTACATAGTTGCACGCACATCATGAATGTTCTGGCTATGGCTGCGATGATGACATGAGCCAGGAGATGGTTGCAGAAGGTAAAGAGTTCTGAATTCCATACAGCTCCTTTAGGATTGGTAAATGTAGATTAAAAAACAAATAATTAAATACTGCCAATAGCTTTAACTTTATGAGCCAAGTTTTTGGGAGAACTATTTTGATATAATTTCATTGAAAATTGTCAGACAGGACGAAAGGAAGACTGAGATCACTTGCGCTCGTTTCTTGGTTTTATTGAAAGGAAGGAAATGACAAGGTGGGATTCTTTGATCCGTTGGTTGGCGGATTGACGGAACTTGACAGGCGGGTGAAGGCTTGGCGGGAATAGTTGCGGACAGGCGTAATCGTAGTGTTCGGAAAAGAGTTCAGGAGTCAGACGGGCAGGGCAGATTACAGAAACGGGTCGGCAACGGAGATCAATCAGAAGAGAACAGGGAGCAGGCAAAGAGTCAGAGGTACGGGCTTACTGAGCTGAAGGCAACAGGTAGCATGAGTACAATCGAACAAAGTGTTACCGGGAGCTGGGGATTTAAATATACAGGGTGCGCCAATCAGCTGTCCTGGCTGTTGGCGCCAAATCCTGAACACAGGTGTTCCCGAACCGGGTGATTGTGACAAAATTGGGTTTTATCCAAAATCTGCCTTATTTTCTTTCATGAAGAGTTTGAATTTTCTCTTTCAGTCCAAGGGTCACGGAGTTAGGGTAATTTGAATGGCACTTATAGCATTGGGATTGCCTCATGTGTGGTCCGTTCTCAAGGTCTCATCATTTTCCTCATTTTCAGGTTTTTTGAGTTTTTCCTTGCCCTCATGTAGGTTTTAGATCAAGGCATGATGTAATAATAGTCTGTAGTTTGCAATAATCTGTGGTCTGTAAAGCCCTTAGAGACTCCTTGTGATTAAGGGCTATACAAATAAACATGACTTGACTTGTCTAACAGGGGCATCGGCGCCCTCGTGGTAATTAAAGGGTTAACGAATTTATGAAATCATATATGGTCCCTTGTTTATTTGACTTAAATCTATGGTGTGTCATTTAAAGTGACCTTAAAAAGTTTAAAGTACAATATTGTCCCTGTTATGTGTTAACAATGCCCAAATGAGTTCAAAGTAGATTATGAAATGTTTCCACCTTGCCTATCTGCTTTTATCCTACTTTTAGCAAAGCTGATGGGGCCGTGGATTTAGGGTTGGGGTGGAAAGTAACTTTTTGCTCATCACTGGAGATTTATGGTTTATTGTAGCATGAAAATGGTGAAAGTAAGAAATGGCCTGTCAAGTACAGTCCAACTGCCAACTCAAATCTCCAAAAAGAAATTATTCGAACACATCTGAGATATGAACGTACTTGCACGCTCAAAACTAGGAGCTTGACACAGGCTGCAATGATGAAAAAACACAGAAGATAGTGTCAGCGACTAAGAACATTCCAAATTTTCATCCCCACACGTTTCTTGGTTCATTGTCATTTTTTGGAGTTCTTTCCTCACCACGCTAGGTTTGTTTGTTTTTGGTTTTATGTCACTTTTCCTGCATTTTCCGTTTCGAGTTTTGATCTTTGTTTCTGATTCTGACTCTGTCACGTTTAATTTTTGTTTGGACATGAAATCTGCTTTGTGCCTCCTTGTACAGTTGTTACTTTGGTCCTAGTTTTGTTAAAAAAAAATACCGTGCTTGTTTTGAGCACCCTTGCCTCAGTTGCTGACTCCACCACTTGAGTCTATTTATCCACCCTGAAATCACAAGTGGATGACACAACCATCAAAGGACCCAAGGCCGGAGGCGAGTTGCATCTTCGGCCGCGCCCAGTTTCTATCTCATCAGAGAAGAGAAAGCCCCTTCGGTCGACCACAGTTCCTGTCCTGGCAGCGGAGCCAAAGACCCCTCGGCCATGCCTGGTTCCTGTCCTGGCAGCGAGAAGAAAGCCCAATGGGCTGCACCTGGTTCCTCCTGTAGCGGTGGCGAGGAGAAAGACATCTTGGCAGCGCCTGGTTCCTGTCTCGGCGGTATGGGGCGTGGCCCTTGAGCTCCAATTGCTGTTTTTGGGGCCATCTTGTATCCGGGCATTAGGAAGGAGGCTCTGTCAGGATCTGACACATCTTCTACGACCAGAGGGCCCAAACTGAGGTTTGAATGGGGTAGAGGTGGTTCGCATCACCACATGCGTGTGCCTAATCATCCTGCACCCTTTAAAAATTACATTTTGATCTCCACATGTATTTAGAGTCATTGTCATCTTTTTGTGTCATCCTCAATTTCATTTCTACCACCATGCCAGGTGTTTGTTTTTTTGGTTTCATTTGTTACTTTGTTCCCGCCAATTTCCATTTTTAATTTCAGTCTTTGTTTCTGCTCCGGACTTTGTCAGGTTTGATTTTTGTTTGGACGTGCCATTTTCTTTGTCTCCTTGTTCAGTTGTTATTTGGTCCTAGTTTTGTTTGTTTTGAGCACCCCTGCCTCCACTTCCTGCCTCCCTCACATGGGTCCATCATCCTCCAAAAACTTTACAGCAAGTACTGAAACAGAAGTGCAAAAGGTTAAACAAAAGCAGATTAGTGTGGTATTTTTATAAAGGCTGTTTGAACTCAGTTGGGCATTGTTAGCACATGCTTAATACAAAACTTAATTAATGCCACCGAAAATGACGCTCCCCACCTTTGAATTAACAGACACATAAAACATTTCTATTGCACAATTTTTATTTTTTTATTTTTTACCCACTGTAGTTTGTATATGCAAACTGTATGACCTGATAGTGGCAGTAAGTAATACAAGCGGGCTCTGTGGTAACGTGTGGGACTGCTCAATAACTATTTTTCTTGGTATAGCGAGCAAGATTTTTGTTCCCAAAATTATTGTGTTTAGAAGTACTTGTTTACAAGATATCATTGTATTTAAAAGGTTGGGAGTCATCTAGCTAGCGAGCTACTTGGACTTTGAGTCGGCCTTGTACCCAGGGAGGGCCCCTATTGACCCCGCCATCGGGCCCCGTTCCCCTTACGTGAGCAAAATGTTCCGATTGGTCAGCTGCTTCTTGGCAGCTGCCGGCAAGGGGTTCACTGGCGGGCCATGGCGTGTTTGAGGCCTCGTTCCTCCCTGTTATCAGCTGTCGGTTTATCGAGCATACAAGAACATTTTGTGTCCTGTCTCCATGGGATACAAGGGTTTCCAATCATATGCAGAAATTTTCATTTTTGGGTGGGTTCTAGCTGTACTTCTCATTTCTGAACTAATAAGGTAGTTTCATTTCCTGGACTGGTCTATATTTGAGTTACAGTATCTATTTTTGTATGATGCAATTTTTTTTTGCATGGAAAATAACAACAGGTTTCACAAGGTTTTATCTAAGTAGATTATCCTAATTATGAAATGAATTATCAGTCATTAAACATCACTGACCAAAATAGCAAAACATTGGATGCAAGGGGAATTGAACCCGCATCATGGCAGTGAGAGCGCATATCCCTTACCAATAAACCACCAGTGATAAGAATGATACCTAAAAAAGGATTGCTATTGATTTCATTATCACACTATTTTTACTCAGGGTACCAGAGACTATTGATAGAGAATGGAGAAAACAGAAAGTCATCCTGAAACATATAAACACATTAATGCACGACAAGGAAAAACATCGCTTGAGTGTATCTGATGATGAATCAGACTTTAAAGGACATCAAAAAAATACATTATACATTTAATGGGTGGTATTGTGTTCATAGTTTACGGTGTTAAATGTTTTTAATCATGGCCATATGTATTCAACAAAGATTGTTACGTACAATGCTGAGTGTGATCTAAATGTGCATTATACACGAGTGCATGTTGTACTCAAATAAGTGCAGAAATGTAAATATTTAAGGTTTTGTAGCTCTAGTTCTGTCACAAGCCAGAGACGGAGACAGGACCCAATAGCGTTTGTTTTTACTCATTTTCATTAAGAAAGAGAGCAGTGCTTGCCTCCACGATCTGATGATCGTCAGACACGGGTAGCTGATGGCAGGAACACGGAAATGGCACTTCCGTGTCGAGCGAGGATAGTCGTGGAGCAAGGGCAGTAACGAGTCCAGAAAAAAGGTCAGCAACAAGTATCAGGCAGGAGAAAACAGGGCGGGAGAGTGTCGGAGGTTATGGAGCTTGCCTAGCAAAAGCGTGGGTTCGCAGGACGATCTGACAGCTTCCTCTTGGAAGCCGGGGTTTAAAAGGAGTCATTCAGCGCTCAGGGCAATACGCAATGCGCAAAGGGATTGATGTTGCCCATTTCAAAGTCCCTTTTTTGAGCAAAATGTGTTAAACTTATAATACTAATGTCTATTATTTGTCTAGTTTGAAATTATGATTTTGTCAACAATCAGAAAAATAGTATAGTTCTGAGATGTGTGGCTATAGTTCATACATGGTCTGATAAATAGGGTAGCTTAAGTTATTGGACAAGTCTATTTTTGAGGTGCTTTTTTGGGGAAAAATATACTGTAGGAAACAGTCTCTGAAGAAAGTTATATGTTAAGGCTGGTTCTAATTTTTTGTTCTTGTTGTGTTTTTATTAAAAAAAATGTTCATGATAATGTAACCCCTACATACCTATTTAATTAATCGTAAAGTAGATTTTGGACTTTATAGTATTCATGTCAAGTCAAGTCATGTATATTTGTATAGCCCTGAATCACAAGACGTCTAAAAGGTCTGGAGAGACTACATATTACTATTTCACATTTAATTTGCCCGTATTATCACTTTTGTTGTTTTTGTTCTCCGTAACTATTTTAATATCGTTTTGAAAGTTTGTTAAACTCGTGGAGTTTCGTAACAACCGGGTTTATTTTGCGATATGTGTCGCCGTGACAACGCCGGGGGGAGGTGCTCATCCATCAGCAAGATGCCCTTGCGGCCCCTTCCTATTAGATGGCATCATGATAATGGCGTCATTTCGCAACTTCATCACAGTAATTGACAACATTTGTCAGGAACACAACGTGGCCTGAGGACGCACCTCGCCTCCTATCGTAAAAAAAAAAAATGTCGGCAAACATCTGCCGGCTAACGATACGGAAACAAAGCAAAACAATCGAAAAGAAGCCGCTGGGAGAAGTTTTACTTGTACGTTTATATGACTTGAATTAACAATTTGTTTTGCACAATATTTACTATTTCCTTTCTGTATACCTTTTTGTGTGCCAGACCCTTTACTCTGAAAACAAAATCTTCTGATTGAATGATTGACTCTGGGAAAAACTAATTACGGTGTTCCGAAAATCACAACCCTATTTTTTGTGTAAATTTGTTGTGCACAACGACATTTTTATTTTTATTTCTTCATGCATTTATTTAAAACAAAATGGCCAAATGTTACATAGCGTAACACACTGTTATTTTGTTCTCACCAAATGATAAAATGTTGGGTAATGAAATGAAATGATCTGCATTTATATTGCGCTTTTCAAGTCAATGAAGATTTCCCAAAGCGCTTTACAAGGTGCTTCACATTTACCCCTTCACACACACACATCATTTACCCATTCACACACACTCAAACACCAATAGCGGCCGTGCAGCCATGCAAGGCACCAACCTGTTTATTGGGGATTCGGTGTCTTAGGACACTTCAACATGTAACACGGAGCCGGGATTCGAACCAAGACGAGCGCTCTACCTCCTGAGCTAATTCCGCCCCGGTAAGAAAATAACAAATGTATTCTATGTCACGAGGATTACCAGAACAGAGCAGGAGACCCCAGAGCGTTCGTTACATGTCTTTTATTTGGGGGAAGCGTACAGGGTTAGCGGGAGACGCGATGACCGTCGAACGTCAGCAGCAACGACGTGAAGACACTTCGGAAGACGTAGCCGATCGTAGCGTGGGACGGAAGCAGGTTGAGTTTACCGGGACTGAAGAGAAGATCGTAGCTTGGGACGGAAGCAGGTCGGATCGGAGACAGGCAGGCAGAATCAGGTAAACAAGGCACAGGTAATCGGGAGCGTCATACGGGCACAGATGTTAATCCTCCGACAAGAAGTTCTCCGCGTAACGCGTTTAAAAGGGGAGCATTGACCAATCAGGAAGCACATTCCAGCGCGCCACATGATTACCCCAGGTGACTCCACTTGGGTAATCATGACATTCTATTATTAAAAAAGCGGCTTTTACAAAATCTTTCACAATACGTAAATGAGAAAATAATATTGATGTATGGTGGTGTTAAAAGAAAAAAATTGTAAACAATTTTAAAATGTAAATAATAATATTGTTGTGAGGTTTAAGATAAAAAACAACCCAAATAGGTTCATTGTGGTAAAATTTAAAAAAATTCAGAAAAAAAGGCAAAAGAAAAATCTGCATATAAAATGCTCTTTTTTTTTTTTTAAATACACCAAAAAAAAATCTTCATTTAAAATGTTGAGGTATTAGTTGAATGCCCCCCCAAAGTCAGCATTTAAAACTTCCAAATTTATTTCAAAATACACCCTCAAAAAATCTGAATTTAAAATGTTCTAATATGTTTATACTTCTAACAACAATCGGCCTTGAAAATGTTCAAATGCCTTTTTTGTTTTGTTTTTATTTAATAAAAATGCATGTATATTGTTAAGATATTTTCAAAAAAACACACACACAAAAATCAAATTGTTCAGAGATTCTTTATACACCAAAAATTGCATACATAGTAATTGTTAAAATACCGGTAGTTATTATTAGTGATTCCGGATTAGCTTTATTGTATAAGTTAATAATCATTTATTTGTTTGGAGATTTTTTTGTTAATTGTTGGAAATTAACCTTTTTTTTTCAACAAATTTCAGTTTTGTTGTTTACAGCGTAAATTTTGAGGGGGGGATTAATTGTATTCAACAACAACAAAAAAGAATGGTAGTGGACAGTCTTTTTTGCTGATATTTTGTTTATTGCTTATGAAGGGTCGCATGGAAAAGAAACCCACCCCATTGTTGTTCTGCAGGCTTAATGTTCTGTGTCAGGTTGGGAAGAGCAAAGTGGAATTAATGTTTTGTGAATGAGCGTTTGTTTGACTTTAGCCACCTCCAAATAAAAGGAGTTGTGGCTTCGGTATACAGATACATAATGTTTACAGGATGAATGAACGAATAAATGACCCTAAAAGTAGAAGTAAAATGGAGGGCACAAGTAGATTTTGAATTTATATTTTAAAAATTCACCCCAAAAAAGTTTTTGAAATGTTCGCGGAATACCTATTAGCATTTTGGATTCCAATTTGAGGATATTCAGATTTTTACAGGCTCTTCTAGAGAAGTTTTTTCAAAAATGGCTGCGGCTAGCTCATTCCCAAAAAATTGTGGAGGTCAGCCATTTTTACTGACCAAACGAGAGAACAAATAAACGTCACAAGAAGAACATAGCTCTCTCGGAAATGCGCATTGACAGGATGCTCTGAAGTGTGCAAAAAAACGAACAAAAATAGGGTGGGGTGCACTAAAAAGGCCATTTAGATATTAGCCCGTGTGACACTGGTGCGCTTAAAGAGCCCTAAATAATGGATGCCTTTTCGTCAAGCAGATGCTTAAAAGGCTTGAGAGAATTAAAGGCGCACACCTAATATGCCTAATGCATTTCTCGCTCGTACACAAATAAAACGTCAAGCCAGTTAAATGCAATGCGCTAAATGCTGGCGTCAAGCACTTAATGCCAACGTGTTTGTTTCTTGTCTGCTCGGATTTATAATCTCGTTCCATTTCAGACGTTTTTCTCGGACGTATAAATTAGATTGTCTCGGATCTGCAGTGTTTGCTCTTCCATTAAGGAAATTAGCAAGTGGAAGTCATCAGATTGGTTGTACATTTCATTCGTGGTTAAATGCAACTAGATGCGACCAAAGGTATCTTTAAGTTTCATAAATTTTGTTTTGAATGATCCTCAGTTCTGTTAAACTGCTGTTCAAAAAGTGTTCAAACATTGTATTTGTGTTTAAATGCGACGAGATGGGACTAAGAAGTCATCATAAAGCTTCATGATTTTTTTTTTTTTTGCACTTTTGAGTTGCGATCTAAATCATCAGTTGAGTTCAACTAGTGGTCACAAATAAAAAAGTTTTGATACATTTTATTTGTGTTCAAATGTGACTAGATCAGATCAAAGCGGCGCCGCCGCCAGCGGCAGCCTTTCCAGCATCGGCCTTTCCAGCGGCTCCGTGTTATTTCACACATTTTGTGATTTGATGTTTTAAGTGTCTGCTTCTATCTTTAATGTTCTTCGTCCCGTTTTACAACTATACTTTGGATTACTTTCTATCCTATCAGTATGGGTTTTAACTCACAAAAATGTGTTTATTTGAGGAATCAACTCCTTGCCCTGAAGAATTATCGTGCTGGCGTGATGAGGGGGCCCTATCGTGGATACGGACCCGGAGCTAGCTAAGCGGCTAGCGGCGTTATAAGTCTCCGGTACCGTCCGTAATCATGGTAAATGTGAACTCTCTACCAAATAAGATCGACGAACTGGCTGTGCTGGTGAAAAAACATCAAAGCGCACAGGGAGTGCAGTTTGCTGTGTTTTATGGAAACGTGGCTCACGTCTAGCATCCTGGACGCTAACGTGGCGCTACCCGGAGCTACCCGGAGCTACCCGGAGCTATCCGGAGCTATCCGGCTCCAGCGCTGTTAGACAGAGACACGAAAGCTTGCGGGAAGTGGAGAGGAGATGGACTCGCTAACACAAGGTGGTGTATCCCTGGGCGAAAAGATTTCCATTTTTTGCAGGGATGTCAAACTTTTGGACTAGCATGTGACGTCATCCACTCCGCTGTGGCTAAACTACAACAAAGCACCCCGAGGGGATCCTGTTAATCTGTTAATAAACAACAAATGAGACTGTTGGGAGTGTGAATAAAGTATCTATCTATCTATCCATCCATCTATCTATTTATATATCTAGATTCAGTCATGAGATCTCTACCGGTAACCAGCACCAATTACCTCCCTGCTCTGTCACTGCACCTTGATCTGTTCCACCCGACTGTTCTCGTTTACCACCAGCTGTTCTGAATTCCCTTCCAATAAAGCTCTGTTTTTAAAGCCCTGCCTTACAGCCTACCTTTGTCAGATCGTCTGCAAAACCTACACCCGGAACCTTTTTGTCTGCGTTTCTGACTCTGAATCTGGACCTGTTTGACCCTTCTGCCTTATCTTCTGCCTGCTTATCTTCCAGACCTGTGTTTTAGCTACTCCGAGACCTTCCACGCCAACTTTGTTGCTTGGTTTCCTCTTCGTTCCATCTTTCAAGCCATCTTCCTTAAAGGTGGTCCTAAATCATTACTCCAAGACCTTCTCTCCCGTTTCCCCCGTCCCTAAATAAACTTTCTTAACGTGAAGCAATTGTGGTTCTTGCCTGTCTGATCATCATAAAGCAAATAGATCTGAACTAAAACGCATGGATGACTTTGAATTTAGCAATATTGAGCCGTAATTTAAACCCTAGATTTGGTTAAACCTTTAATATGTCTTTAAGTACAACTAAAGTCAAGTTCAAGTTTCATAATTCTTGCTCCAGCATCCACCACTTCTGAGTTGCACATTAAAAACTAGGGTTCAAGAAAACAAGTTAAACTTTTGAATTTGTGTTTGAACAACCCTAGATGCGACTAAAGTCACCTTTAAGTTTCATTATTCTTGTTTTTGCACTTTTAAGTTGCACTTTAAATCCTCAGTTCTTTGGAACTAGGGTTCAAGAAAAATTAAATCAAAGCTTTGAAACATTCAATTTGTGCTTAAAAGTGACAATATGGGATTAAAGTTATCTTCAAGCAAATATATTAGAGCTAAAACTCAGGGATTAATTTGAATATAGTATTTTGAGCTGTGAATTAAGTCGTGAATTCTCTTATACCTTTAATTTGTGTTTAAATGCGGCTAGATGCGATTAAAGTCACCTTTAAGATTCATTATCCTTGTTGTTGCACTTTTGAGTTGCCCTTTAAATAATCTGTTCTGTTTAACTACGGTTCAAAAAAACAAATAAAAATTTTGAAACATTTAATTTGTGTTTGAATGTGACTAAGTGTCATAGACCAGAAACAGACAGGGGACCCATTAGCGCTCGTTTTCTCAGTTTTTATTAATAAAGAGGGAGAGCAAGGCAAGTTCGGAAACAAGGTCGGCAACAGGAGGCAAGCATGTAGCGGCGCAAAACAGATCGGATAACGGGAAGGCAGAACGAGGCAGAGTCAGTGACGTAAACAGTTTGGCAACGAGGATCAGGCAGAGAAAAACTGGGCAGGAACAGAGCCTGACGTAAGAGCTTGCCGACCTGGGAGCAACTGTTCGCATAACGATCTGACAGGGATCTCTTGAAAGCCGGGGGTTTAAAAGGAGTTCATCGGTCAATCAGCTCTCTGGGCTGTTGGCGCCAATTAAGCAGTTGCAGGTGCTCTGAATCGGCAATCATGACTCTAAGTGCGTCTCAAGGCATCTTAAAGCAAATAGATTAGAACTAACACTCGTAGATGACTTTGAATTCAGCAATATTGAGCCAGAATTTAAATCTAACATCTGTTATACCTTTAATCTGTGTTTAAAAGCAACTAGATGTGCCTAAAGACAATGTTAAGCTTCATAATTCTTGTTTTTGTACTTTTGATCTCCTCTTTCTTCCACTCAGTCGCTTTACTTCCACATCCTCTCACATTTAGTGACCCTATTACTAGGGTTTGCGAGACCTTTCAGAATCCCACCCACCAATTAGCAGAAGTAAATGGGAGGAGACCAAGAGAAAGGCCGCGAT
This sequence comes from Urocampus carinirostris, assembly GCF_059441175.1. Lineage (NCBI taxonomy): Eukaryota > Metazoa > Chordata > Actinopteri > Syngnathiformes > Syngnathidae > Urocampus > Urocampus carinirostris. The sequence goes on along the minus strand of NC_142366.1, from coordinate 7,730,973 downwards.
TGACATGGATGGATGGTGTTATAAGTGTACTACAGGAAAGAGGTCTAATTATAGTGGAGGCTAGAGCTCTTGTTGGTGATAGGAATGAGTTGATAGGTGTTGTAAGAGGATAGTGGGATGTTTAGATGTGTTCAAAGGGATGGGCAGAGCACCTATATGATGCGGCAGGGGTAAACCAGTGAAAGCTGTCAGGGCCTGCTATTGAACAGAAGAGTGTGTTGTGTCACCCTGATCCGAGGGACATGGCCGCTTTCTTGTTTCCCGCTTTATCTGGAGGGACAAAAGCATGATCAACTTGGGTGCTGAGGTGATTAACTTGTTTGGATGTCTGGGCATTTGGGTTGGCCATGGTCAAAAAAGTTTTGTGTGTTTTTTGCTACTTTTTCACTTTTTGTAATGTTTTTATTATTTTTATTTCTTTATTTATTTAATTATTTATATTTTCTTTGATTTTGTATGTGTTTGTCTTGCCGTCGGTCACCCCTCCCAAGGGATATGACCAGGTAGAAAGATAGTAGATAGATAGATTGAGTTGCACTTTAAATACTCAGTTCTGTTGAACTAGTGTTAAAAAAATAAAATACATTTTTTTGATACATTCGATTTGTGTTTAAGTGTGACTAAATGCGACTAAAGTCACCTTAAAGCTAAAACTGGTGGATGACTTTGAATTTTGCAGTAATTAGTCGTAATTTAACTCCTAAATTCTGTTGTATCTTAACTGCAATTAAAGTCATCTTTAAGCTTCATAATTCTTGTTTTTGAACTTTTGAGTTGCACTTCTAATTTTCAGTGTGTTGGAAAAAATAAATCAAATTTGTGATACATATGATTTGTGTTTAAATGTGACTAGATGTGACTAAAGTAACCATTAACCTTCAGAGATGTGACAAAAGAGGTTAAAATTTCATTTTTTGTTATTGTTTCGATTTAGAGTTGTACTATGAATCCTCACTTCTGATGAACTGGTGTTCAAAAATCCAAGTGTTGTAAACACTTGTTTTTTTGTTTGGATGCAACGAAAAACAACTTAAGTCCTAATCAAGTATTTTAGTAATACAAATAGATTAGAACTGAAACATGTTGATCGCTTTAATTTTACTAATATTGAGGCATACACTACATCTTGAAGTTATATTGTACATTGTATTTGTGTTTAAGTGTGACTTAAATCACCCTGAACCGCCAGTATTTTTGCGTTTGCAATTATGAGTTGTACTTTAATAATCAGTTCTGTTGAACTGCTGTTCAAAAACGAATTTCAGGTAGTGACATGTTTAATTTTTGTTTAGATGCAAGTAAAGTCATCGCCAAGCATTTTACCTGCGTATATAGATGAGAACTGAAACTCATGGATCACTTTGATTAAAGCAATGTTGAGGAATACTTTTAAAGTTAAATTGTAAATAGTAGTTGTGTTTGGATACGACTAAAGTCATCTTTAAGAGTCAAGATTTTTTTGGCTGGCAACCAGTTCAGGGTGTCCCCTGCCCACTGCCCGATGATTGCTGGGATGGGCCCCAGCACCCCCGCGACCCTACTGAGGATAAGCGGTGCAGCTGATGAGATGAGATGAATTTTGAGTTATATTTTAGCTCATTGATTTTCAGTGTTTGAAATATAAAGTCCTAGTGGTGACATATTCAGTTTGTGGTAAAATGCGACTAAAGCCATCTCTAAGCATTTTACCTCTGTAAATAAATGAGAACTGAAACTCATGGATCACTCTGGTTTAAGCAATGTTGAGGCATTCTTTAAATTGTACACTCTATTTGGGTTTAGATGCGACTTAAGTCATTTTCAAGATGTATTATGTGTGACTTAGAATTTTACTATAAAGCTACTAAAAAGTGGTAAAATGACTCTACTGTAATAAAGCATGAGAAGTGTACGCCACGTAAAGCTAAAATTTGGTTGCAATATAAGTCCAACAGACTTGACATTTAAAGTCCTCAAAAGCGGCAGATATTTGGGCTGTCATTTTTTCCTTTCACTTTCTTTCTCCATTCCTTTATTTTCCCCTTTCATTCTTTCTTTTTCTTTCTGGTATTTGCTTCTTCTATCAATTTTATGCATTTCCTTTATTTTCTTTCCGTATCTTCATAGTTTTTTTCATTTTTTTTTTCATTTTCTTGCTTCCTTCTTCGGTAAGTTTCTCTTTTATTGTATTTATTTTTCTGCATGGTATTTCTCTTTCATTTTCTTTCTTTCGTTCTTTCTATCTTTTTCTTTCTTTTTTTCATTTGTATTCAATTTTCCTGCCTCTTTGCTTTCCATTTTCTTTGATTATATTTTCATTTTTTTCGAATTGTATTATCTCTTTTTTCTTTCTTTTTCATTCTTTCTTTATTTTTATTTCTTTAATTTCCTTTCTTTCTTCTCTCTCTTTTTTATTCCTTTTGTTTTTTTGTTTAATTTTGATTTACTTATTGTGTCTTTTTTCATTGTCTACATTTCTTTTTTTTTCTTTTATGTGCTAAATTTTCCTGTTTTTATCCTCTTTCGTTTTGTTTCTCTTATTTTTTTGCTTTCTTTCTTCTTTGCTTTCTTTATTTCATATTTGCTTTCTTTCTTTGTTTGTTTATTTTCTTTTCTTTCTTTCCTTTTTGCACTCTTTTATGCTTGCTTTCTTCGCATTCTTTTATGCTTTCTCTTTTTGTCTTTCCTTTCTTTTCTCCCTTCCTTCCAAGTGACTGAAATGTGACTCTGCAAAACCGCCACCATAAAACAAAAGGCTTATTAATTTTTGGCCAGCTATTCCGTGTCAAGGCCTTGAAGCCACAACGTGAACTTTGCTGTCCCGGCAGTGATGCGCCGTGCACTTAACCCGCCAGAAGGACGCTCAGCAGGGCGTCCGCCTCTACTCTTCTCTGCCCCCCTTCATTTGTCTCTACCCGCCTCCTTGCACGAAACCACCACGAAAACGAAAACCATTTCACGCCATGGCCATCAAGGGTCAGGAACCTTTTTGACTCAAAGAGCCATGGGAGCAAAAATTTAGATTTTTTTTCAGTGAGAGCCACACCCTCTCTATTCTTAGACAAAATGCAACAAATCCGCCAAACCCGCTCTCCAGGAAAAAGCTAATTCTTCAGCGCATTTTATTTCACAGTGTGATGTTTGATGATTTAATCAAACCTATGAAATGATTATAATACCAGAGCCTGTGTCCGATATAGAAAAATAAACAACTTAAAAGGTGTCTCCCTCCTGCAGATACTACCGTAAATTCCGGACTATAAAGCCACACCTGTATATAAGCCGCATGCGCACACATAAAAAAAACACAAAATGAATCCAGACCAAATTTCAAGTACCGCGATTGAAACTAAATGTGGGGTTTGGGGTTTTTAAGGGTTATTGTACTATCTTCGTTATTCATTATCCGTTATCGGTCAGTTCATAAATACGCTACAAAGCCTAGGAGCCGGGACACTTACTCTCGGCCAAAAGGCCAAGCTAAGGTCCTAGCCCTAAAGCCTTGCTGCGATCATTGCGAAAGCACCGTTCCCGGAGGTACTGCAATACCGGGCCGATGCGTGGAGTGGACAGAGCAAGCTCCAATTCCATCTCCGGATTGCAAAAATCTACTGCAGAAATGGGGTTTTTAAGGGTTATTGTTCTATTTTCGTTATTCATTATCCATTATCGGTCAGTTCACAATACGCTACAAAGCCTAGGAGCCGGGACACATACTCTCGACCAAAAGGCCAAGCTAAGGTCCTAACCCCAAAGCCTTGCTGCGATCATTGCGAATACACCGTTCCCGGAGGTACTGCAATACCGGGCCGATGCGTGGAGTGGACAGAGCAAGCTCCTATTCCATCTCCGGATTGCAAAAATCTACTGCAGAAATGACGACACATGCCAAAACTGCTGGAAACCCACTTCCAGCAGAAATGGGGTTTGGGGTCTTTAAGTGTTATTGTTCTATCTTCGTTATTCATTATCCATTATCCGTTATCGGGTCAGTTCATAATACGCTACAAAGCCTAGGAGCCGGGACACTTACTCTCAGCCAAAAGGCCAAGCTAAGGTCCTAGCCCTAAAGCCTTGCTGCGATCATTGCGAATGCACCGTTCCCGGAGGTACTGCAATACCGGGCCGGTGCGTGGAGTGGACAGAGCAAGCTCCAATTCCATCTCCGGATTGCAAAAATCTACTGCAGAAATGGGGTTTTTAAGGGTTATTGTTCTATTTTCGTTATTCATTATCCATTATCGGTCAGTTCACAATACGCTACAAAGCCTAGGAGCCGGGACACATACTCTCGACCAAAAGGCCAAGCTAAGGTCCTAACCCCAAAGCCTTGCTGCGATCATTGCGAATACACCGTTCCCGGAGGTACTGCAATACCGGGCCGATGCGTGGAGTGGACAGAGCAAGCTCCTATTCCATCTCCGGATTGCAAAAATCTACTGCAGAAATGACGACACATGCCAAAACTGCTGGAAACCCACTTCCAGCAGAAATGGGGTTTGGGGTCTTTAAGTGTTATTGTTCTATCTTCGTTATTCATTATCCATTATCCGTTATCGGGTCAGTTCATAATACGCTACAAAGCCTAGGAGCCGGGACACTTACTCTCAGCCAAAAGGCCAAGCTAAGGTCCTAGCCCTAAAGCCTTGCTGCGATCATTGCGAAAGCACCGTTCCCGGAGGTACTGCAATACCGGGCCGATGCGTGGAGTGGACAGAGCAAGCTCCAATTCCATCTCCGGATTGCAAAAATCTACTGCAGAAATGGGGTTTTTAAGGGTTATTGTTCTATTTTCGTTATTCATTATCCATTATCGGTCAGTTCACAATACGCTACAAAGCCTAGGAGCCGGGACACATACTCTCGACCAAAAGGCCAAGCTAAGGTCCTAACCCCAAAGCCTTGCTGCGATCATTGCGAATACACCGTTCCCGGAGGTACTGCAATACCGGGCCGATGCGTGGAGTGGACAGAGCAAGCTCCTATTCCATCTCCGGATTGCAAAAATCTACTGCAGAAATGACGACACATGCCAAAACTGCTGGAAACCCACTTCCAGCAGAAATGGGGTTTGGGGTCTTTAAGTGTTATTGTTCTATCTTCGTTATTCATTATCGGTCAAGCCATAATACGCTACAAAGCCTAGGAGCCGGAACACTTACTCTCAGCCAATAGGCTAAGCTAAGGTCCTAGCCCTAAAGCCTTGCTGCGATGCGTGGCGACACATCTGAAACTAAATTTCCTTCTTTTTTTTTTTTTTTTTGGGTTTGAACAAATTTATTGACACTAAAAACAGAAAACAATCATGACAATCTCAACAGCAACTAAGCACATTCACAATATTATATTCCAATATTACGTTTTTAACAGCAAACACAAAGTGAGGTTTGAACAAACCTTCGCGAAAATCAAACATATTCACAATTTCATTATATAACATCTTTGTTAGTGTCAATAGATCCGTCCAGGCCAAATTCGATTGTCCTCGGTCTGAACAAATCCACTGACACCAACAGCAGCAAAACACAGCCATCAAGCATATTCACAATTTTTTTATATTTGACAATATGACGTGACGATATGACGTTTTAACATTTTTTCCTGACATTTTCAACATCAATTAAACAATTTCAGAGTTATTTTCTTTTAACAGTAGTTAACCAGCGTGTAAAAGGCAATACTAAATTTCCTTCATCGAAGCACACAGTACGAAGCACACAGTACAAAAATCGCAGCCGCCAATTATCAACGCAAAATGATATGGGTACTTAAAATTTGTTGCAGACCTGCAGACTCTTGGTGCCCGTTGATAGTAATCCAAGGAAAAAAGTGTATATTTCCAAAGGTAAGGGTGGGAAAAATATATATCCATTATTGTCCGCGGTGTCCACAAAAACTCACCTTTACCGGTCCCCACTTTCCCATCAGCCCGCGTTTGCTCCGCCCCTCTTTTTTAATTGGTTCGTGCAGAATAAGTGTCTCAAATAAATACAAATGAATAAATTAAAATATACAGTTGCAAATACATATTACACATATTTACAAAGAAAGATGGTACATCGAGAGAGTTTTCAAAGCTTTAAAAATAATAATATAACTTTCATCCTTAAATGTGCCTTTGGGAGGTAGCCTCACGCTACTAAGAACACGCTTGCATACCAGCAAATTAGTCTGTTAAAGAAATAAATGCCGTAATTGTTAGAATCACGGCATGGCATTTTGACTACCAGCAGGGTTGGGAGGGCTTAGTTGTGGATGCCGTACATGGTGGACGCATCAGGTTAGCACTGCTCGTTCTATGCGTTTATACTGTCATTGGCGTCGGTTTTAAGAGTATTGTTAATTATTAATTTTACAATTCTAACCATTTTAACATAGTTAGAAGTAAAGCAGCCGAGTCCTGCCATGGCCGGGCATTATACCGGCAGGCGGAGACGTAACTGCGTGAGATTCTTGCTTAAAGATGTTGTGGCAATTTCGGAGGGAATGTCAAGGACGGATTTTATTAACAAGTTTGTTGAAAAGATTCTGAAGTTTAAAAAGGAGGAGGTACATGCTGTCATAAAAATGACTTCTGGCAAAGGCTTTGATGTGAGTTTTGAAACGGCAGCTCTTTATCAAGAGTTTTGGAATCGCTTTGAGGGAGTGAGGTCCCAGTTTTCAGGATTTACAGTGGAGAAGCTGACTGATAATGCTAACAAGATTGTCGTTGTTAGAATGTTTAGTGAAATAATCAGTGCTGATGACGTCTGTTATTGGTTGAGTAGATACTGCTCAGTAAAAGGCCAGGCTATGAAGGTGAGGTGTGAGAAAGGCTATTGGACTGGTGCCTGGAGGGTACCAGTCCAACTACGGCAAGATCCTCAGGGCTTTCTTGGACTGAAACAAATCCCGTCGACTATATTCCTGGGGGAAAACCGTGGCTTTATCCATTATCAAGGGCAACCGAAACTCTGTCGCAAATGTGGTGAGCATGGGCATCTGGCTGAGGTATGTGATCGAATTTTTTGTGGAAAGTGCAGAACAATTGGACATTCCTTTGAGGAATGTATCAATAGCAGAAAATGCAATCTCTGTGGAGAAACGAATCACCTCTTTAGAAACTGCCCGAATTCGTTTGCTAACAAATTGAAAGCTAGGAAGGCAGTTAACAAAGACAACAAAGACAATGAAATGATGTCAGACAACATAGATAATGAAATGAATAAATGTCACAAAGACAATGAAATGAATAAAGATAACAAAGACAATGAAATTAATAAAGTCATGGAAATACAAAATGAAAATGAACAAGAAATTAATGAAGTTATAGAAATACCCAATGAAGATGAACAGGAAATGAATAAAGTTATGGAAATACCCAATGAAATTGATCAAGAAATGCACAAAGAAATTGGACAAGACAAACAAATTGAAAAAACAGATGTACCTACCAAAACCCCTGGAGCAGAGACCAGAGAATCAAAATTGAAACAGGAAGAACCTGGAAATTCTAATTCGATTTCTCATAAAATACCTGAATTTGGACATGACAAACGAATAGAAAAAGCAACTGCCACTCCGAAAACACATATTAATCAGGAAGGGCCTGGAAGAGAGTTCAAATTAGCAAATTTGTTTGCTACGCCATTGCCGGGATTTGGAGAAGACAAACAAATCGAAAAGGCGAATGACTCTCCAAAAACCCATACGGGCACTGGAAAGAGGAGTAAAAGTAAGACAAAATTGGGAGTGGTGAAAAAAACAGAAACAAAGATAAGAGATTTAGAAGAAAGCCGATTGCCGGTGAATAAGCCCACAAGGGAACTGTATGAAGTTGAGACGGAGGAAGTCGGGGAGGGAAAAAATCTGACCCTTTGTGGGCAGGGAAGTAAGAGACCCCTTGATAGGTCCTCTGGCTCACCCCCTAACCCAGAAAAAAGGGGAAGACCTGGAACCACAGACAGAGAGTCAGAGGGTCCCAGAGTTTTCCCCGGTGAGTCTCAAAATGAGGTACTACTCTTAAGTGATGTGTCTGACACAGGTGACACTCTCGATGATCTCGATGATCACCAAAGAATGGACTCAGATCCCCCGGTTTTGTCTAACTAGTTTAAATACTTTAACAACAATTATGAACATTACATTCTCTACTATCAATGTGAGAAGTGTGAGATCAAAGGTTAAGGCTCACAGTGTTTTATCGTTCTTAAAAACTATCAGAACAGATGTGTTTTTACTACAGGAATGCTGCATCCCCTTTCTAAAAAATTATAAACAGTGGGAAGAGATTTGGCCATATCCGTCATTATGGAGTGGCTCGAATGAAAACCGTAACGATGGGGTAGCCATTTTAATAAACAACCCTCAACTCATCATAAAGGGGAGTACTGTGATGAGAGACGGACGCGCAATCTTAGCAAGACTTTCTTATATAGGGAATGATTTTAACCTCATTAACATATACGGCCATGCCGACAGACAACTCAGGTACGAACTTTTAGAGGACATCCAGTCGCATATGCTAGGCCATCAACCACCTATCGTGGGAGGAGATTTTAATTGCATCCTAAGTAGGAAGGATAGAAAGAGGAACGATGAGGAGTTTAAAGTAGATAAAACATCAACTTTATTACAAGACATGTGCCGGACATTTAAACTGGTGGACTGTTTCAAATCCATACATCCAGGAGAGGAGGGCTTCACCTGGTTCAGTAGTGACAATGCCAGAGCCTCTCGAATAGACTACATATTTACGAGGGGTTTAGCACAGAGTGATGCAAGATTAATTCCAGTTTTTTTTTCGGATCACTTGCTACTGTCCTGCTCTTTCTCATTTCCTTCAGGTATGACTGTTAGGAAGGGTTTGTGGAAGTTAAACTGCTCCCTGCTGGAGGATGAGGCTCTAGCCGCACAATACAGGGAGCTGTACAAAGACTGGCAGACCCTTCAAGACTCGTATGATTCACGAGCACAATGGTGGGAAATGACAAAGAAACGAACACAGACCTTTTTTAAAAATGCAGGGAAAAACAAGAAACTTAAAGAGATGAAACGCATGTCGGGACTACAAAGAAGACTCCAACGCTATTTCATCCTAACAGAAAAGGGGATGGACTTTAATGATGAAATCAAAGAGACCAAACAAGAACTAAACGCTTTGGCGGAAATAAAGAGCAAAGGCATCATAATAAGAAGCAGAGAAAGAGAAATAGAAGAAGGGGAAAAATGTACACGCTACTTTTTAAAAAAAAAATATGGGCAAAAATGAGGGGATTTTCAAACTTCAAAACGAAAACGGGCAAATAACAAAGGAAAGTAGTGAAATAACCAGATTGGTCGAAGACTACTACAAAAAATTATTTGAAAAGAAAGAAACATATGAGAATGAAATGGGGCATGTATTAGATCATATTTGAAGATCAGTGCGTCAAGACCCCTTTTTAACATCGGACTTTACCCAAGACCAACTGAATGATTGCATAAAGACTATGAAAAAAGGCAAATCACCCGGGGAGGACGGACTCAACCTCGAATTTTACCGGACTTTTTGGGATATTTTAGCACCAGATCGGTGCGGTGTACGTCAAGGTTGCCCTATGTCTCCCCTTCTCTATGTTCTTTGCATTGAACCTTTGGCAAAAATGTTAAGAAAAGATAGATTTGTCGAAGGCATCAATATCCCAGGAAGTGGGGGACAAATTACCAAGTGTGTTTTGTACATGGATGATTTTAATATTTTGTGTACTGACCGCGCATCTGTTGAAAGAGCCCTTGACTTGACTGACCTGTTTGGGAGGGCGTCTGGGTCAAGGCTAAATAGAGAAAAATCACAAGTGAAGTTTTATGGAATGTGGAAAGAGACAGAAAAGGCAGGACTCCCGCTGACGGTGTTAAAGACAGACCAGAAAATCCTAGGGATAAAATTCAATGCGGATGGAGGAGGCGAGACCAACTGGGATGACGTGACAAGGAAAGTTAAGCAAAAACTTGTTTTTTGGTCAATAAGAAAACTGACAATAGAGGGGAAGGTCCTAATCATCAAAGCGATCATCCTCCCAATGCTTTTGTCAATCAGTTTAATTTTTATGCCTAAAAGAAACGTGCTGTTACAACTGGACCGAGCCATCTTTCGCTTTGTCTGGGGCTCAAAGTGGGAAAGGATAAAAAGAGATACAATGAAAAAGAAAAAGGAAAAAGGGGGGAAAGGAGTGCCTGACCTCCAGCTTTTCCTGGGAAGCAAATATGTCTCTCTCCACTTCCAAAACGCTGTGGGCCCACCCAACAACCCGAAAAGTCAAGCAATGACCCGGTTTTGGATGGGCTCATATTTGCGGAAGCTAAAACTTGTACCTGACAATCGTTTGATTCCAGTTTCGTTTAACTTGCCACCAACACATCTCTTTATTCGGGATTTTTTGAAGAAGTTTGATTTGGAAACACAAGAATGTCACACTTTACAAAACCACAGGGCCCTTATTGCTATTGTGCAAGAGCGAGCTACAGTAAGCCTGTGCGGGGGCTTGCGTTTGGCGAATCCACAACGGTTTGGAGCAACGTCAATCATCCTGCCCTCCCAAACAGACTACGAGACTTGTCATGGATGGTGGCTCATGAAGTTCTCCCAGTCAGAGCTGTAATGCACCACCGAGGAATGTCAGCGACTTCGACGTGCCCTCGACCTGGCTGTGGCGCCCAGGAGTTGGTGAGGCACCTTTTTTGTGAGTGCAGCGCTGCCCAGGTCTTGTGGACAATGGCCGAACAACTAGGAGAGTTCCCGGACTTGCCAGCAGGAGAGGTCCCTGATGCACGGGGTGAGTCGGTCGAGGAGGCCTCGGAACGACTTTGCCAGGGACTGGCTCACTCTCGCCGCCATCAAGGACGCCATCTGGACCTCCAGAAACCTGCTGGTATGGAGGTGCAGGCAGATCCCCCCCGTGGCTGTGCTCCAAATGGCTGCAGATACCATACAATCTGCGAGCGGCGGGCCTAGGACGCAGCCATAAAGAAGACTCGTCTGCACCCACCCGGAGGGGGGAGCCGGAGCTACACTGTGGGAGTCCCGGCAGCAACGGCCTGGGTTGTGGAACCCAGAAGGGAGAGGACCCATGCAGAAGGGAGAGGACCCACACAGAGGACTGGAAGAATGCTGCTTGGGAGGGTGGGATGGCAGAGCTATGCCCTTGCACAATAGTATTGCCTTTTACACGCTGGTTAACTACTGTTAAAAGAAAATAACTCTGAAATTGTTTAATTGATGTTGAAAATGTCAGGAAAAAATGTTAAAACGTCATATCGTCACGTCATATTGTCAGATATAAAAAAATTGTGAATATGCTTGATGGCTGTGTTTTGCTGCTGTTGGTGTCGGTGGATTTGTTCAGACCGAGGACAATCGACTTTGGCCTGGACGGATCTATTGACACTAACAAAGATGTTATATAATGAAATTGTGAATATGTTTGATTTTCGAGAAGGTTTGTTCAAACCTCACTTTGTGTTTGCTGTTAAAAACGTAATATTGGAATATAATATTGTGAATGTGCTTAATTGCTGTTGAGATTGTCATGATTGTTTTCTGTTTTTAGTGTCAATAAATTTGTTCAAACCAAAAAAAAGACCATCAGCTTCTTCCTCACTGTTAATGACATCTATGTTGTCTTTCTCAATATCGGAAAGAACTTTATCATGATAACGTCGTCCCACACTCCCTTGCTTCAATATATTCCAGCAATATGCCCGTTTGCTTTTTAGTTGGAAGCTACGTCATGAGCCTCATTTTGCGCAATTTGCACGATAAAGGTAGATTTACGCTCAGAAGTTGTGATCTTCCTCGGCGCATATATTACACCGGTCTAAATTTTACCTTTTATACTCGAGCGCCACTGGCAGCCATTAAAAAGATTACATAAATTAGCCGCATTTCTGAATAAGCCACAGGGTTGAAAATTTGGGAAAAAAGTAGCGGCTTATAGTCCGGAATTTACGGTAGTTGAGTTTCATTTTGACCCCCACTATTGTTGCAAATAATGGTTTTAAAACTAAGTGCGAGTAGAGTTCTTTTGTAAAAATGTCATAAAATACTGCAAATGAGAAGGTTACACATGTGTTTATGTTCAGCTATGATAAGTGGTCCAAGTTGTAAGCTCTCTTGTAAGTCTTTGAGTATATAATCTGTACTACTGATTGTGCCAACACACTCACTACCACAATCCAGGCTCAAATCCCAAATTTGGGCAGCAATATTTTTTAATTGATCAATTATTGCTCAAATATGGAAGTATACTATAACATCGTTTGTAGTAATGAACACCTATAAATACGGTATGCATTTGCAATCTAATCCACCATATTCTGTGTATGCAAGGTGCACCGGTTTATAAGGCTCACTTTAAGATTGTTGGCTAATTTGGGATTTTTAGGTGCACCTTATAACCCGAAAACTCATGGTCCACTGATCCCTTAAACGCCTGGGTCATCAGGGAACCACAGAGAACGCAACTCTGGACAGAATTATCCACTGCTCACTGTTTTTTGGTCGTGGTAAAGTTGGCACCTGTCCATTCCTTGATCTTGTGGGCCCAGGTGTTCTGCCCCCTTGGACTCTGCCCTGGAGATTTATCTTGGTCAGTCAGTCCTATGATCTGTGACATGACCATACCGCTGAAGTTTCCGTCTGCATAGAGTTGACACCAGTTCTTCGTAGGGTCTCTGATGGGATTTTGCACCCTGTCGTTTGTCACATGGGCTCAGTAGCTGTTGCCTGGAAGTTTCCTGAAACATGACATATCCAAGGCCTGGATTTTTTTTCCAGTTTTGGTGTGAGAGTCAACAGATATCAATCCCAGAGGGAGATGGAAGTACTGTAAGTCTGGCAAATGCGGCTGTGGCTTGAGCTATTCTGGCTGTGATTTTTGCTTCTGAACCCTCTTTTGGTTTGACACTTCCAAGATTTTTAAAATTGGCGACAGGTTCGAGCTCTTGGTGGTTGATGGTGATGTCTGTGGTGATACTTACTCGGGGCGGCAGTGGCCCGGGAGGTAGAGCACTCGTCTTGGGATCAAGAGATCACAGTTCGAATCCCGGCTCCTCCGTGTTACATGTCAAAGTGTCCTTGGGCAAGACACTGAACCCTTAATGCCCCCAATAAGCAGGTTAGCGCCTTACTTGGCTGCACGGCCGCTATTGGGAAATGTGAAGCACAATGTAAAGCGCTTTGGGAAGTCTTGACTTGAAAAGCGCTATATGAATGCAGATCATTTCATTTCATTTCACTTAAGGGTTGTTGGTCATTATTTTTGTTATTTTTGTACTGTTTACCATCCCAAAAAAGGTTTGATATTCTCTGTGTTCCTGTTCTTCACCTGCCAGTCCAGCAATATCATCAGCAAAACAGGGGTTAGTAATGTGTCCTTTAATGCTGACTGTATCTTCATGTTCATCCAGAGCTTTGTACATGACCCTCTCCAAGAAGATGTTGAATTAAGTTGGAGGGTGTAGCCTTACCTCACACCAACTGCTGTTGGATGCAGTACACACATTGAAATGTCTTGGAGAACAATACTATAGTCCCCTATTTTATAGCTGCGCCAGTAGGTAGGTAGGGAATACTGCCGAAGTATTCCCTACCTGGCTCACGGGCCATACTTTCCTCCACACCTTAGCCTATGTGTTTTTTTTTGCAAAGATTCCTGGCATGGGCTGAGGGTTCATTTAAATACCCTTGCACCATTGTTTTGGTGGAGAAGATTTATAAAAGAACGGGTACATCTGAGGAAAAAAAATGGACGCCCGGAGCGACAATCCTCGGAGGAAGAAACGTTTTAGAGCAACTCATTTGAATATGGATGAGAAATTCAGCGTAGAGCGCCGCGTAATTGTCTTTATACAGCCGCCGTGAATCATGGCAGCGAGGCCAAATTTTGACACTTACGGCCTCGTATGTCTCTTTTTATGTTTCTCCGCTTCTTCTTGTAGCCTGGATTAAGAAACTGGAATTGAATAAAGGTTTCAGAATAGGGGATGTTGTAATTGTGGCCTGTGCAGTCCTTTGAGACAATTTATGATATGGTTTTACAAATATATTTGACGTCACTTAAAAAAAAACGCCTCAAATGTTGAAAATTATCTATCGACAGGGTGAGATTGACTCAAGGTCAGCATTAGGAAATACAAATTCAATTTAGTCTGGAAATCTCGTGGCAAGCGTGAACGTAAGCTTCTCATTTCCCGTAATGAGGCTCTTATTTTGGTAGCCTCGTTCCTCGCCCTTTCGAAGGTCAAACTGTGGAGTCAATTACCTGCGCTAATTGGTGTGGCAGAAACAGGCTAAATGTATTGATTGAATATTTTAGCAACCGCTAATTGGCCAGAACGTAGGCGAAGTACGGTTAAAAAGAGAAACATTTGTTTTATTATTTATTTACTCTTTCTATTTTTTCTTTATTTCTTCCCCTTTTCTTTTTCTTTTTCTTTTTTTTTCTCTCTTTTTTGTTCCTCTTTCTCTCTCTCCTTCAATCTCTTCCTTTCCTTTGTTTTTTTCCTTTTTATAGTGCTTGATTTTTTTCGTATTTTTCCTTGCTTTCTCTCCTCTCTTTTTCTTTATTTCTCTTGTTCTTTCATTTCTGTGTCATTCTTTCTCTTGCTCTTTCATTTCATCATTTTTTTTCTTTCTCTATATTTTTTGTCTTCCTTTCTTTTAAGTCTTTCTCTTTTTCTCCTTCCTTTTTGTTATTTTACTCTTTCACTCTTTCATTCTGTCTCCTATTATTCTTCTTTCTCTTTTTTCCTTCTTCATTTTCTTTCATTTGCTTTTCCTTTCATCCTTTTTTTCAACCCTTACTTTATTTATTTCTCTTTACTTATTATTTCTCTATTTTGCTATTTCATTTGTATTCATTGTTTTCCATGGTTTATTTTCTGCATTAGTTTTTGATTTCATTTTGTTTGTTTGTTTGTTTCTCTTTCTCTTCCATTTCCATTATTTCATTATTTTTTCTTCTTTTTTTTTCCTTTTTTGTTCTCTTTCTCTTATCATTTATTTTTTGTTGCTTTCTTTTCCTCTTATTTTAGTGGCTGCTAATTATCCGGCGCATAGGAAAGGTAAGGGTTAAAAATCTCCAAAAGGAAGGGGGAAAGGTGGCACAGATGCATTGTGGGCGGTGGACAGTTCCCATGATTGCTAACCTCGCTGGCGGGGACACTTCGGGGGGGGCCGGCCAAACTTTGCGCCATGTTCCTTTCACAGCCATTTATCTCAAGCGAGGTGAAAAACGGGAAAATAGATCAAGTTAAGCACAGCCCAGTGACTCAGCATCACTTCTTTTTTGCCCCAAAAATAATTCACAGGCCACAGAAATTCTTCGGTCCACCTCTTAATTGAAAATCAATCTTGTTTTGAAACCTCATCTGGAAAAACCTCACAATGGTTTTTATCTTGAACTGGATTCAAAAACACCAGATTACTTAGTATTTAAACCCTAGTGATGCCCCCAATGAAAAACTGATTTGTTTTTCAAAACTCAATCATGTGCTGAAACACTAACTTTGGCTTGAAATCTTATTTAGAAAATATACACATTTTTTAAACTTTGATCTTTTAAACCCTAATTCTGTTCTTGAAACCCCTCATTAAAAACAAACCTTGTCTCATAACCCAAATCTTTTGTTAAAACCCTAACTTTTCTCTCATCTCATTAGCTACACCGCTTATCCTCAGTAGGGTCGCGGGGGTGCTGGAGCCCATCCCAGCAATCATCGAGCAGTGGGCAGGGGACACCCTGAACTGGTTGCCAGCCAATCGCAGGCCACGCGGGGACAAACAACTCACTCGCTCATTCACACCTAGGGACAATTTGGACCGGCCAATTCACCTGAAATGCATGTTTTTGGAATGTGGAAGTGCCCGGAGGAAACCCACGCAAGCACGAGGAGAATATACAAACTCCGCACAGGAAGTCTGGAGCTGGATTTGAACCCACGCAGGAGGTTCCCAAGACACAAACTGTGCCGCACACGCGCTAACCACTGCGCCGGCGTGCTGCCCACCCTAACTTTTTGATTTAGAAAATCCAGTCGAAACAGTCTTTTGTTCATACCCTCATTTTGTTCTTCAAACCCTTCATAAACAAATGATCCTGTTCCTCAAACCCAATTAAGCCGCGGTAACCTTAAATTTGGCTTGAAACCCCACAAATAAATCTTATTCTGCTCTTGGAACCTGAGTCGTTTGTCTAAACGTCTTAAAAAAATACATTTTTTTTTTTTGTTGAAACCCCTTTTTCATTCATAAAACCCTTCATTGAAATATGAACCCTTTCTTAAAACCCAGTTGAGGTGTCAGAAACTTGACTGACTCCATTTTGAGCTTAAACCTTTTTTTGAAAACAATACCAGGTATAAAACCTGAAATATGTGTTTAAAACCCCAATTTTTGCCTTAAACCCTCCTTTGACAACCCAACCTTTTCTTTAAACGTGATTCATGTTCTAAAATACATAATATCCCATTAATCCTAAATGAAATATCTTTTAGCATAGGTATGAATAATGAACTTTTCCTTCACGGTTAACTCTGTCTTGAAACCATAATTTGATCTTTTCGAGTACCTAAAATTTTGTAAATTTTTAAGTGTTTAGCCAGTTTAGAGTTGTTTTCTTAAAACCGTATCGTGTCTTGAAATAATCCAAACAAGTATTTGCATGAATTCAAAAAACATATTTTCTTTTCTTACTTTCCTGCAAAATAAGGCTGTTTTTCTGAAGCACTGTATTATTTATTTTTTTCTTTTTCAATCGAACGAGCCACTCTTGGCCCGATGCCTTCAGGGACACGTCGTAAATCAAAGCTCGACGGACGCTCCACTCTTTGATTACGAGTCTACAAAAAAACAAGGGGGAGAAAAGATTTTTTTTTTTAGGAAAGCAATTATAATATTTAGATTTTTTTTCCCTTAGAAGCCATTATAATCAGCACAGTGGATCATTAGCTAATGAGTAAAACGTTTCCACTTATTCAAGTAACGCGTTATATATTTAATTTTTTTTTTTTTTTTATCGTTCGCGGCATGCCACTTGCAAACTGTGAAATATGAGGAATAAAAAAAAGTGAAAAGACGCTGAGCACTTGAAGCCTTTTGTCAAACTTGAGTGTCGGAAAGAAAAATCGGATTTAGAGTCACAAAAAAAGAGAAAAACGTTATTGACATATTAAAAAAAGTTTCTTCATTTGCAATCAATGGCATCATGATTACAGTGTTTCTCATAGAATTTTGTGAAACCCTGTGGCCTAACAGAAGGCGCGGTTTAAGGTTTAGAGCTTTGGGGTCCTTGGGGTGGACAAACTACGGCCAGCTGGCCACATGCAAACAAAAATCTTCAATATAATGATAATATAAAATAGTAAATAAAGAACCACTCATAAAAAAAAAAAAAAGGGTTTGGATACCAACTTTGTCCCCATTGTTGCTTTGTGTGTATAACACAATGATACTAATACTGAAATACTTCGGAAATACTACAAAATTACTCCACAACTTAATATCAAATATAGTGTTCAAAAACTGGGACCTAAAACAGTCCTACCTCTACTTACAAATTCAATGCCTTCTGGGAGTAGCTTTGTAACCTGAAACATTTGTGTGTAGGGACGCCTTTTAACCGCAAATGCACTAATCTGTTCCAAAGTCACGCAAGAGTACGATAAATTATTTTAATAAATCACAAAAGAGCAACATAACATGAAACCAATACATGTTAAGATTAGAATACTGCACAATAGACATAAAACGAGAGGCACATAATATAAAAAAAGAAGTATAGAGGAAAAATTAAAGATTATTTGACCTTTTAACTAGCTTCTTTGTTTACTGGTCCTCAGCAGTGTTTTTTGCCTCGCGTTTCTTTAAAAAAAACGGATCAAATGACATCTGCTTTTTCCGGGTTGTCCAAAGCCGTAGGAAATGCGCTAGGCAGCCTGATCTCTCAACACTTTTTCTAAGTGATTACTTTCGCCAAAATGTCTTTAACTGGGCTTGATGGAATGATGGCTGCGTCCTCCTCTTTGTCATCTCTTAACTTATCCTGTATGGAGGTGTGTTTTTTCACACAATATTATTATCTATTGCTTTTTTCTCATTCTCTTTTTTTCTCCTTGTCCACTTTTCTGCATGTCTTTCGTGGCGTCCATTGTGAATTCTAGCTCTTTGTGGCTGTACCATACAGTAGAATGTTTACAGAGTGGGAAGAGGACACAGAGAGCATGCCGAAAAGGAGACACAAAGAGCATAACTGGATTTAAGTATACGCACACTGCAGTGCCAGGTAGAACTATGGAGGCGGCAAATGGGAGCGCATACTGTAATGTATTTTTCACTTTAAAGAGAAAAAGACTGAGTAAGAGAGAGAGTGAGCGAGGGAGAGGGAGAGGGAGAAAGAGAGAGAGAGAGAGAGAGAGAGAGAGAGTAAGAGAAAGAGAGAGAGAGAGAGACTTCCCTCCCTCTCTCATATTTTTCAGATGTAGTTTCCCCTTTTGTTTCTGCTCAGAAAATGCTGGTCTTCTAGTGATCCCAAGAGCCAAGAAGAAATACTCAGGTTGGAGAGTGTTCCCCATTTGGGCCCCGGTGCTGTGCAATGCTCTGCTCTTTAAGATTTTATCTGCAAACTTAGTGGGACCGTTTAAATCCAGACACACTGATACTCTATAGATAGATAGATAGATAGATAGATAGATAGATAGATAGATAGATAGATAGATAGATAGATAGATAGATAGATAGATAGATAGATAGATAGATAGATAGATAGATAGATAGATAGATAGATAGATAGATAGATAGATAGATAGATAGATAGATAGATAGATAGATAGATAGATAGATAGATAGATAGATAGATAGATAGATAGATAGATAGATAGATAGATAGATAGATACTTTATTCATCCCTGCAGGGAAATTCACATAATTTATAGTTTATGATATGATAGTTTATGAATGACCTATATTTCATGAAGACAATGTCTGTGTATTGTTTGTTGATGCCCTTACAACATCCATTACAGCCTTGTCATAATATTCGCATGTTGAGGTTTTCCTTGCCCTCATGTCGGTTTTAAATCAGGGGATAGTGTATTAATGGTCGGTAGTCTTTGTAGCCCTTCAAGACTTCTGGTGTTTAAGGGCTTTATAAAGAAACATGACTTTACTTGACCAGTGGTCAAGTATTACACACTGGGTCTTTGAGCACCGGCAATTGTGACTCCATGTTTTCATATATACACATAAATATACATATGTCTTTTTTTATTTCTGTCTTTCTTTCTTTTTTCTTCATTTCTTTTTTGTCCTTCTGTTGTTATTTTTTTTTCTTTCTGTCTTATTTATGTGTCATTATGTCTTTGTTTTCATTTTTGTCTGTCTTTCTTTTTTGTCTTTGCAAAATGTTGGGCAAAAAAAATAAAAGCAAAATGTTGTTTTTTTCGTCTTCGTAGTTTGTATTACTGTATTACTCATTTTTGGTTGCACATAACCTTACAAATATTACACACTGTCCCTTTGAATGGAATATATTTGCACCTGTTTATGCCGTCCCGCCTTTTTGGGCAGGAAAACCAAACTTCATAAAGTTGTGCCCAGTGTTGGATTTGTTCCTAAAAAGCAGTGTTTGGTTACAGGTATTAGCCATTTAATTTTAAAAGTAATTGGGTTATCCCTGGGATTACTGACACCAAAAATTTGCAAAAAAAAGTATTTACACTGAAGGTAATAATCCAGTCATACATACCGTGTACTCTATCATCAAAGCTGCCCCCCTAAAATGTATTTAAAATAGCCACCTTGATTTTGTTGACACTGAAAATTTGCGTGGATAAACTGAACTCCCTATATTTAGTATTCGATTTTATAGTTGTGAATATAGCCTAGTTGCGAGGATATAGTGTAGGGGAAATATCTCAATAAGGAGAAATTCAGCTTTTTTGCCTCTGTGCTTGCCACTGTAACTGTATTCAGCTGTTCTTTGCATGTAGACATACATACAATATAATACCGCCACCCTCCTTCTACGGGGCAGTGTGTATTATTTAACAAATAGTGGTTAAAATAAGAAAAAGAATAATTAAAAAAAACTATTGTTTCAAATAATGTGCAAACATACATGCAGTATAATATGAACATGCATTTTTAAAATACTCCTACATGAAGAAATTTGTATTTATTTTACATAACAGCCCAACGATCTGCCAACACATACCTAAAGGTAGCTGGCATAATTGCTGCTACGGGTATTCAAAATCCTTAAAAGGTTAGGTAAAAAATGAGATGCAAAATAGTTTGTATTTTTGTGTGTGCTTTTAAGCACAAATTTTTTGGTTTTGCTACAAAATACAGCTACATATGGTGGTCACATAATACTCACCGTGTCTTTCAGCGTTCTAATCCATGATCTGTCTTTGATAAGTAACGGGTAACACACCATGTTGTGATAAAAGTTGAGTTACAAAATATTATTAATAACATTTTGCAGGACAAGTTAGTGAGAAAAATAATGGTTCCAGGATTAGTCCCAACACTGGGAGTGTCACCGTTTAGAAATGACAAATACTGAAAGGTGCTCAAGCAGCACATTTTAAAGTGGCGCTCCCGATGCTGCTGACTATCGGCATCTGCTAGGCGCCCACAAAGAAAAAATACAAAAATAAATAACAAAACACATTCTGCTGCTGCTGTTGCTTAGATTTTATTTTGAGCAAGCAGCTGGACAGAAGAATACAAAAAGCGAAGGTGCAAAAAAGCACATTTGCCCATTTGCCTCATGTGGCTACTTTCACGTAAAATTGATGATGTATTGGATTTTATAATTAAGTTTATTTTGCTGGTGCTATCATAAACATGCTTGTAATATTTTGAATTTTATATTTTTGCAAAAAACAAATAAAAACAAAAAACGGACATACCTGTGTCTTGTTTAGAATAGCTTGGACAACATTTATTATATAATGAAGACACACTGAAATAAAAATATCATATAATGATAAAATAAATACATAGGAAAATAGGAAATGGAAAATGTATAGTCGATAAATAAATATACATATGTATATATATATATATATATATATATATATATATATATATATATATATATATATATATATATATATATATATATATATATATTAATACAGTCAAACTTAAATAAAATAAAATAGAAGAAAACAAAAATATAAGATAAAAAGAAAATAATTTGTTTTATAAATGAATAAAAATATATGAAATAAATAGCAAAATTGTTTAACTTTATAAATCTGCTCCATTATTTCTTAAAGTTTGTTTTTCAAAACCTAAAAAAAAAATATCAACTTATGCTCTGGAAAATACCATAAGCTAATTCCTGTAAATTTGAGAAAGTTCAGTTATGTTTAACACACACTGCAAATATTTAATACCCATCAAAAAGATTGTAGATCCTTAAATGAGAAGAATATAGTTGATCATTGTAATTCCCTGCTTTCTGGACTCCCCCAAAAATACATCAAAAATGATTCTAATTTATCGTTTGAAAAATTAAACCTTTTTTACTTCAGGCAAGAATGTTACTTCTGTTCTATTCATTTATATCCTCATGTTTCGATTATTGTAATGCCTTGCTCGCTGGAGTTACCCCCAAAAGAATATAACCCCTGATCTGTGGACTTACATTACAGCAGTCTGAAAAGTGCCCTAAAGATAAATATATATATATATATATTTTTTTTTCTGTTCCACTATCACTAATCAGAAACATTTCCAAGGAAAAGATGAATTTTTGAAGTCGGGTCTCTGTTATTAGCACATTTCTGTACTTGAAATTCCTAACACGGCATTAAGTCACACATTTATATATTTATTCATTTATTGTATAGCCCTAAAACATTGCTGGCGGTGTTTGCTAATATTTGATCGGCCGCCGCAATCAGCGAACTTTATACTCCGCCTGTTTCCCTGAGAAGCCAAAATCAGAAATCGGTAATTATGTACTGTATTTTCTGGACTACAAGTCTCTCAAGAGTATTAGTCACACTAGATAAAAATGCATTACTTAGAAGGAAAACCATTTCAATCAAACACCAAAAACATACATGTTATCTTGAAATGAAATGATCTGCATTTATATAGCGCTATTTAAGTCAATGAAGACTTCCCAAAGCGCTTTACAATGTTCTTCACATTTCCCAATAGCGGCCGTGCAGCCATGTAAGGCGCTAACCTGCTTATTGGGGGCATTAGGGGTTCAGTGTCTTACCCAAGGACACTTCGACATGTAACACGGAGGAACCGGGATTCGAACTGCAATCTCTTGATCCCAAGACGAGCGCTCTACTTCCTGAGCCACTGCTTGAAAAGCAATTTAAAATAAAAACAAAATAGAGAACATGGCATACTAACATTACACATACGGGCATCTCTTAGACACGCTTGAATACGTCGTACTGACGTTAAAAATTAAGAGGTATTCAGATAACCGTAACATAAAGATCATGCTTACGAAAACGCTTCACTCTAAATGACTAACGCCAAGGAAATCTTTATCCATGGTCAGACTTTTACCGGTAAACAACTCCACCAGCTCAGGGAAAAAACAATAAGCTCTTTCCGCTTCTAAAACGTCCCCCACACCAGTGTTTCCCAACCTTTTTTGAGCCAATGCCCACAATAACCCATCCGCCAATAAAGAAAAACAAAAAACATACATGTCCGTAGAACAATGAGGGTAGACTGAGTGAATGGGTCAGTGGGGCGTTTTGGTTCGAAGGGTGACAGCAGCGGGCATCAGGCTCTTCCCGATGTGGGCCTTCCTGATTGTTATTGTTCTGTATCTCTGCCCTGGTGGTAGTGGGAGAAAGTATTACTGTACTGGGTGAATTATATCCTGGACTAAGCATGCCTGGCAAGTGTGCTCTGGCAGTCCCTGCTTGCAGGAATATGCAATCAGGGAAAATGAAAAAAGGACACACTCGTGCAGTTCACATTTTGAACAGTATAAGAGCCGCCAGGCCAAGCATTAATATTTGAACATGTTGAATCTGTTAAAAATAGCTGAAGTTGCATAAAAAATGCAGCTAATTGAGCATTGAAGAGAATATTATTACTTGAGGTAATTTTGGTTTTGCTGCTCATTGTAATTTAAATTATGTGAATAGATTACCTTGATACTGCCTATCATTCAATACATTTGAAAAGTGATTTGGGTCATGGCTAGTAAATAGGGTGGAATGGTGGGTCCTGGAGTCAGACCAGTTGATAACCACTGTGTCAAACTTCAGTGACTTTTCCTGTTAATTTATTAACCACCTTTCATCTTTTTCATTTTTTTTCTTTTTTGTGACACTCCTTCCCCATCACTTTTATTTCCGAAAACTCTTTGATGACATGTTTTACGGGGAGGCATGTGAACGTTTGCTTAGCGCTCCGATTACTACCATCCATCACCCGAGCAAGCGTTGCGCTTCTCTTTGCAGAAAAAGTTGAAAAAAAAAAGAAGAAAAAAAACTCTTTATTTATGTATGCAAGTGCGTTGTGGGAGCGAGCACACCTGGCAATAAAAGGCTGGCAGTGACGAATAGCCGCCGGGGGCCGCTTTAGCAGTTTTTACAGGGAAATTCACAGTATCGGGAGACCAAACCCTACAGCAAGGATGAGATCTAAAGAGCTTTATAGTGTGTAATATATATATATATATATATATATATATATATATATATATATATATATATATATATATATATATATATATATATATATATATATATATATATATATATATATATATATATATATATATATATATATATATATATATATATGTGTGTGTGTGGTTGGTTTTGGATCCCTTAACCACTAGGGGCACTACATCCTGTGGTGTGTCTTGGGCATGTACAGCCTGGTGGGCCTTCCCTCTCCCGGACAACATTTGTTTCCACCACCACGAAGGGTCCCCAGTTCAAGACAAGGGACCCTTCGTGTGTTAGGTAAATCTGCTTACCACTGCACTACGGAAACTCTGTACATATATAATCGAAAGAGAGAGATGGATTGAGAGATGGATGGATCAATCTAGAAAGAGCGAGACAATGAGAGATCGGGAGGAAGAGAGAGAGTTTGGGAGAGATCAGGAGGAATGGATTGAGATAGGTTAAGAAAGATCTAGAGATAGTGATCAATCGAGAGGGACTGAGATGGACACATCGAGGTACATCAACCCAGAGGGATCCAGAAGGTTTGATTGATCAATGGAGATGGATTGAGAAAGACTGATAGATGGATCGACATAGATGGATTGATATAGATAGATTAACATATTTAGATTCACATAGATGGATCGACATAGTTTAAGAAGGATGGATTGAGAAAGATCTACATAGATCTACATAGCCTGATGGAAAGATAGACATTTCTAAAACAGAAAAATGCTTGTCCACATGATGAAATTATGTAACTCGCATTTAAAAAGTGAATTTTCCATTAAATGGACGTCCCTTTGATTAATGCGCTAGCATCAACCTAGCGATATCAAAAGATAGCGCTCAACCTCCCCAACCATACATTTCATGCAAATTTATAGTAATAAAACCTACAAAAAAGTTGATCCCCCACGCCTGTGAAACGGCCAATTTTAATCAAATCACATTTTTGTGTCAGATCGTGTAAAGCAATTATCTTTTGAAATGAAAAAAAGAATATTAGCGGTCAGCAGGGTGCAAGCTGTGCGCTTTGCCGCCTCCGAGGTATTAAAAAAATGAAAGCTTGAAGGCCGGGTGGAAATTTGACTTTTTCAATGATTCATAGAACGGCTGCCATGGAGCTAATGGCGGCTCTTCGGGTCAAGGGCAGCGCAGGATATTCCTTTTTTTTGTATTCATGAAGCAGCATGAGGTTTCAGCTTGCCATGTAACCATATTGGATTATGTAGGACTCAAACCTGATCTAAAATAAAAAATGGAAAAGATCATTGGATTGTCCTTGATTTCAGTTCTATTCTGTTTTGACAGCCCTTGGCTTCAACCTATTTTCTTTATTTTGTTGACAAAGTTACTAGCCACATTGGCAAATAGCGTGGCTTATTGTCACTTTAGCCGAGAGATATATTTAGATAGATAGATGAATAATGATGGATAGATGTAGAGATGGATAGATCTATAGACATACACACAGATAGATAGATATATATATATATATAGATAGATAGATAGATAGATAGATAGATAGATAGATAGACAGACAGACAGACAGACAGACAGACAGACAGACAGACAGACAGACAGACAGACAGACAGACAGACAGACAGACAGACAGACAGACAGACAGACAGACAGATAGATAGACAGATAGACAGATAGACAGATAGACAGATAGACAGATAGACAGATAGACAGATAGATAGATAGATAGATAGATAGATAGATAGATAGATAGATAGATAGATAGATAGATAGATAGATAGATAGATAGATAGATAGATAGATAAATAGATAGATAGATAGATCTAGAGGATAGATATACGTAGTGATTGATAGAGATCAAAAGATCTAGACATGGACAGAAAGATTTAGTGATAGATAGATCTAAATGGTAAACTGATTGAAAGTGTGTTGCGCTTGAACCAGTCACTGAAGACTTCCCAGAGCGCTTTACATGTTCTTTACACTACTTACCCTTTCACACAGACACTCACACACCTATAGTGGAGGTAGCCAAGTAAGGTGCCTGCTTAGTGTCTTGCCCAAGACACTTAAACATTATACTCGAAGGAGCCGGGAATTAAACCTGCAACGTTTGATCCAAGTTGAGCACTATAACCAATGCCCCCTAGAGTTAGATACAACTATAGAGAGATGGATAGGTAAATTTAGAAATAATTAGGTTATGTGTCTAGATAGCAAAGATTTTCTTAACCTTAGAGTCATAGCTAGTACCAAAAGCGATCAGTGGGAAAATAGTTTAGTTTCAAGAAGCATATTACCAAACTGATCTAGTAAGGACAAAGTTTGGTGGCCTACCCAAAATATAACAAATAGCATATTTGAGCCTCACTTTAGCCAATAGCATCACTTTATCAGTAAATACTTAATATTTTAGAAGATAAACTTAGATGCATGGCCAGTACCAAGCACAAGGTCCGTTGAGGGTACCAAAAATGATCGGTGGAAAAAGGGATTGGTTTCTAGACGCTCGTTACCAATCTAAGCTAGTTAAGACAACGTTTTGTCGCCTACCCAAAACATAACAAAAAGTATCTGTTTAACCTCACTTTAGCCCAGGGGTGTCGAACTCATTTGAACTCGGGGGCCACACGATCGAACAAACATTCTCTCGGGGCCCGGACTAGTAGATTAGAGAGAAAGAAATAGGAGAAAGAGGGGGAGAGAAAAATAGAGGGTGGGACAAATAAAGAGAAAAAGGGAGAAAGAGAGAGAGAAAGAAAGAGGCAGAAAGAAAGACAGAGAGAAAGAGAACGTGAGAAACAGAAAAGGTGAAAAGAGAAGTAGTGAGAGGGGGAAAGAAAGAGAGAAAGAAAGAAATCCAAAGAAAAACAATAAGAGAGATAGAGAGAAAAGAAGAGAAAGATAGAAGGGGAGGAAAAAAGAAGGGGTAAGCAAGAGAGGCACCTGGCCTTGGCAACATCAAGTGGACATATTTCAACCTGCAGCTCGTTTTTCTCTTGCGCTTCTCTCAGCGTTTTCTCACGGGCCAGATTCAATCCCTAAGCGAGCCTGATCCGGCCTGCGGGCCGCCTGTTTAACATCCCTGCTTTAGCCAATCACATCACTTTAGATATGCTAATATACTTGGCAGTTATTGCCAGGACCATGCGTATCAAGCACAAGGTCCGATTTGGGTACCAAAAACAATTGGTGGGAAAAGGGCTTGGTTTTAGAATTGCTAAATGCCAAAGTAAGCTAGTAGGAACAAAGTTTGGCCGCCAACAGAGAAACATTGTCATAATGAGAAACTTCCATTTGGACTGAAAATGAATCATCGTATCGCCCCAAGAAAGTCTTCCCGAAAACGGATTCATTAAAGCGATCGCATTAGCGCATCTCGTTTTTCTAACGCTGAAGGCTTAGCATTCCGACGTCCGCCTTTTCGTCGATCGCCTATTTAGCATCAGCACTTAGGCATTGATTTACGATGAGCACCCCGCCTCTGGGGAGACCAGCTGATGGGTCGGGTGCTGATTAAATGAGCACCCCATTTTTAACAGGGTTTTTCTTCTCTGCACTCGTAATGTCGAGTTGTCCTAATGTGATTGCTTCCGGAGGTAGGGCGAAGAATAAAGACCTTGACAGGAACGCAAGGTCAGGTGCTTAGCGGACAGGTTTGGTAGCTCGATTTGTTTGAGGATTTCAATCCATAGTTTGAGATGGTTGATCATTTTTCGTTAAGGTTGAACTCTAAAAGATGTTGCTAACATAGATGTAAGTGGATAAAATCTAAGTACTGAATCTGAAACTGGTTTTGATCATAACAAATTATGTCTATTCTCATACAAAGCTAAGTGGATCAAGTCCAAGTACCAAATCTGAAACTGTCTTTTGATTTTTACAACTAACACAAATGACTGTCATTCTAAAGGAAGCTAAGAGGATCTAATCCGAGTACCCAATCTGAAACTGTTTTTGATAATAAAAACCCACATAAATGACAACTATTAAGACCCAGTTGAAATACTTCACACAGTGCAACAATCTTGACAATGGATTATTGGTTTGTGATAGGTGGCACGGCGGATGGGTCGTTAGCGCACAGCCCCACGGTGCAGAGGTTCAGGTTTGAAGCCCAGCTACCGCAACCTCCCCGTGTGGGGTTTGCATGTTCTCCCCGTGCCAGGGTGGGTTTCCTCTGTGCACTCCGGTTTCCTCGCACATCCCAAAAACATGCATGTCAGATAAAATTTAGAAATGTCCCTAGGTGTGAGTGGGCGATTAGATGCTTTTATGTCTCTGTGTGCCCTGCGACTGGCTGGCAACCATTTCAGGGTGGCCCCTGCCCACTTCCCATAGATGGTTGGGATGGGCTTTAAATCAAATTGTAATTGAATACGTTTTTTTAGTTGGACTGGAACTAGCTGCAAAAATTCCTGTGTGCAGTAGCAAACAATTTGAGTCACTGATACAAATAAACCCAAAGACAATGTTTTTGTGTGGCATGACCGAATCAGTTATTGCACGTGGTAAACAACTGTAAAAATAAGATGTCTACTGATTGTTGTGACATAGATATGGTATAAGTTAAGACAATTTTACATAACATTGTGAAACCTTTAACCTACATCTGTATTGTATCATTTCAACAGGGAAATTTCCAAATTAAATGAAACTAGCAAAAGTGATACCAATATGCAAAAATGGAAAGGAACACATCTTCACAAATTACAGACCGGTAGCTCTTCTTCCTCAGTTCTCCAAAATATTAGAGAAACGTTATAGTAATAGACTAGAGAAATGTATGGATAAGCATTAGATAATCAATTAATGTCAATATGGTTTTAGGGCTAAAAGATCAACAACAGTGGCAGTTATTAATGCGATAGAATGAATTACCAATAGCATAGAAAAAAAGGGATACGCAGCTTGGATATTCATTGATTTTAAAAAAGGTATTTGATACTGTTAATCGTAATTCACTATTCAAAAAATGGAACAATATGGCATCAGGGGAGTGGCCTTGGGATGCATTCAAAGCTATTTGACTGGGAGGCAACAATATGTGAAAATTAGAGCATTGACCTCTGGATATTTGGACATCTGTTGTGGAGTACCACAGGGTTCTATCTTAGGTCCAAAGCTTTTCAATTTCCTTTTTAACGATGTATTTAATGTTTCCAAACTAATAAAATTAGTCATATTTGTAGATGACACTAACATTTTCTATTCCAACGATAATTATATTAATCTAGTAACAAATATTAATGAATTAATTAACCTTAAATCATGGTTGGATATAACTACATTATCTATAAATTTAAATAAAACTAAAGTGATATTATTCGGTAATCACAAGGCAAATCTATACCTGGCGGTAAAAATGGATGGTGTTGCCATAGGCAATGCATCAGAAATAAAAACTTTAGTAGGAGCTACAATGGACAGTAAATTAAACTGGAAAACACACATCAGACACATACAAACCAAGGTATCTAAAAGCATTTCAATTAACCAAGCCACATTTTTTTTCTAAATCATACTGCATTGCATTTATTATATTGCTTTCAAGTTATGCCATACTTAACGTACTTTGCAGAGGTTTGGAGCAATAATTACAAAAGTCCACTCCATACTTTTTCTTTACTCCAAAAACATGCAATGAGAATTATACACAAGGCAGGATACTGTAATCATACCAATATTCGATTTCTCAAGTCCAAATTATTAAAACTGTTTGATTTAGTGGAGTTTTCCACTTCCCAACTACTATTCAAAGTGAACAAAGATATACTTAGACAGAGAACATACAAAAATTATTCACACAAAAAGAAGAAAGTTATAATTAGATGGGATGTAGTAACTGTAAAATCTATCTGGTGAGAACTACCAGGAAAATTATGTGTGTTTCTGTATGTGGAGTTTAACTTTGGAAAAAAATACACGATGAGCTCAAACATGTCAGAATATTCACCTGTTCGAATCCAGATACAAAAAAAAAAAACAATATTGGCAGAGCACAGAGGAAGAAAATGACGTCTTAATGATATAGCAAAAGGTAAATAGTAAATCTATATTGTCATTGTCATTATTATAATTATTATAATTTTAATATGATAATACTGTAATAATTATCATAACTGTTATTATAACTGTTGTTAATTGTTGTTGTCATTTTTGGTGACTGAATTACATTAAGTACTAGCAGTATAGAGTTAATAGATGGGTAAAACTAAATTAATCTAGTAGTATAATAACACTGACGGAAGTAGTGATGGTGATGATTATGATAATGAAGAGAATGTGTATCCAAGGAGCCAATGTGAATATGTACATTCGAGAGGTGTTTGTTGTTTGTAAATACACAGTAAACCTAACTGTGGGACACAATTATTTATAAATTCAAAGATTTAGGATTTATTAAATATATGTTTCTTCCTACTCCCTTTTGAACATGTACATTGTTTGTGTTTTCTTTGTTTTGTTTTTTTTTGATTTTTTGTTTTTGTTTTGTCGTGTTTGAAATAAAAGTTTCATTCATTCATTCAAACTAGTCTCAAACGGATCTAAGTGGTTTAAGTCCGAGTGATCATAACAACTGACAAACATGATGACTATTCACATTGAGTTAGTTATGTTAATTGATTATTAACAAAGTACATCCAAATTGAAATGTGTCAGACTACCTAAGGATTGGATCTGAACTGAAATGATTTATATCTAAATTGAATATGATTTTGTTAAAATTGGATCCAATTGTAATCTATCTGACCTAAGTGGATTAAGTCCAAGTTTTGAATCAGACTGTTTTTGATCGTAAGAACCCACAAAAATTACAACTAGCCTGAAACTGATCTAGGTGCATCAAGTCAAAGTACCATAACCAAGACTGTTTTCTCAAACGGATTAAAGTGGATCAAGTCTAAGTACAGAATTCAGGATTGTTTTCAATCACAACATGAAACATCACTACTATTCTCAAACGGAGCTAAGTGGCTCAAGTCCAAGTAGCGAATCTTACTGATTGTAACAACCGACAGAAATGATGACTATTCTCAAACTGATTTAAGTGAATCAATTCCAAGGAGGCCAATTGAATCTGAGACTGTTTATGATCGTAACAACTCACACAAATTACAACTAGCCTGAAACTGATCTAGGTGCTTCAAGTCAAAGTACCATAAACAAGACTGTTTTTGACGAACAGACATGACTATTCTAATGAAGTTAAATAATTCTACCAATGGCTAGTTTTTTTTTCACTCACATATGATTACGAAAGTACAATGAACTTTCAATAAACATTGTGATGTTATGTAGAATGCGGCCAAGAGCTAACATCAGCTGACGTCAGCCGAACGTTAGATGTGTTAACACTACAAATAACTTGATATTTTTCTCCAGCAAAATGACAATATGCTGCTTCAAATACTATGTTCACTTACTTTAAAATAGATGCAGACATCCTAAATAAATGTATTCACATTAAGTTGGTGCTGTGGATGACCATGTAGCTGTATCCAAAGCAGACACTCGTCTCAATTTAGATGTGGCTTTGGAAAGGGTCAAAAATACACACTATTACCCAGCTTCTCAGAATGTCTCGTATCAGAATTGCTAGTACCCTTATGCACAACATTTGACATTAAAAAAAATGAACGCAAACTGACGAACTGCGATGAGTTTCTATGGGCGAGGGAACTCGGAATGTCAAAGTCCATGGGTTTGCTACGCACACTTTGATAAGCTCATTGTGTTTGAGGGCGGGCTTAGCCATAGGTCAATTGAGTGTGAACAAAGAATATCCAAATTGAAACGAGTCGGACAACCAAAACAAAAGATCCAAACCGGAGTGAATCACAACTAAATTGAATCTAATTTAAGTCGAACTCGATTCAGTTTGATCCTATCCGAATCTGAGACTGTTTTGAATCGTAAAAACAGCCAAACATGATGACTATTCTTGTTGAGTTATTTGAGAAGAAGAAAAAGAATTTATTTTTAATGTCATTCTTTGTAACCATGCACACAGAACGAAATGTCGATACACCTGACCCATACAGTTAAACTGTAACGAGCCGATGCAGCCGCAGCCAAACAGGGAGCAGCCATTTTAGTCATTAGGTGACCAAACCCCCCCAATTCCAACCCTTAATGCCGAGCGCCAAGCAGGGAGGCAATGAGTACCAATGTTGTAAGTCTTGGGTATGACTCGGCCGAGGCTTGAACCAGATACCTCCCAATCTCGGAGCGGGCGCCCTAACATCTAGGCTACCGAGCTGATAGGTCAATTCAGGTCAATTGATTAGTAACAAAGTGCATCCCAATTGATTTACACTGGAGTGACTCAAAATACAAAACCGCAGACGGTTTTCGATTGTAACAACCAATAAATATGACTGTTCTCGTTGGTGATCACAGACATACTGTACAGCTTCAGGGATCTTGTTACACCTGAACGGAAGTGAATCGTAAATGGACATAATATCATTAAGGCTAAACAGGATCAGGTCGTACTCTTAACATAAATAATAAAAGTGAATCATTAATGGATATTCGTTTTGTCACGGTCAAACTATGCCGGACTTTGCCCAAGCCCGAGTTCCAAATTAGAGACATTTTTGGATCAAAACAACTGTCAAACATGACGACTTTTCTGGTCTATTTAGTTCAGTTAATCTATACGTAAAAAAGTGGATATGTACCAGAGGGAATCAAAGTAGGTTAGCATGTGTGCGACACAGTTTTGAGGTCATGAGATAGATAGATAGATGGATAGATAGATAGATAGATAGATAGATAGATAGATAGATAGATAGATAGATAGATAGATAGATAGATAGATAGATAGATGGATAGATAGATAGATAGATAGATAGATAGATAGATAGATAGATAGATAGATAGATAGATAGATAGATAGATAGATAGATAGATAGATAGATAGATAGATAGATAGATAGATAGATAGATAGATAGATAGATAGATAGATAGATAGATAGATAGATAGATAGATAGATAGATAGATAGATAGATAGATAGATAGATAGATAGATAGATAGATAGATAGATAGATAGATACTTTATTCATCCCCGAAGGGAAATTCACATTTCCAGCAGCATCCCTGAGCTGAGAACAGTACAATAATAAAGCCAAAAGAATACAATATACAAATACGCAGTGTGACGTGCAAATGCTCACTGTAGCGTGTTATATAGAGTAACTAAATAGTGCTACACAGAATACATATTGCAGTAAGATTCGGTAATATCCAATGTAGGTGGTGTGGTTTAATGTGGGCCTTTACTCTGCCGGGTGGAGTTAAAGAGCCTCATGGCATGAGGAAGAAAAGATCTCTTCAGTCTGTCCGTAGTACAAGACAGTGACAGCAGTCTGTCGCTGAAACTGCTCTTCTGTCTGGAGATAATGCTGTGTAGTGGATGCGATGGATTGTCCATGATTGACCTCAGCTTTTTCAGTGCTCGTCTCTCAGCTACTGTTGTTAGGCTGTCCAGCTCTTTGCCCACAACAGAGCTCGCTTTCCTAGCCAGTTTATTGAGACGAGAGGCATCCTTCTTCTTGACGCTGCCTCCCCAACACGCTGCTGCATAGAAGAGGGCGCTTGCCACTACTGTCTCATAGAATATTTTCAGGAGCTTTTTGCAGATCGAACCTCCTGTGTGGAGATGGCATGTTCTCCAAGTGCTTGTGTGGGTTTCTTCCCACATACCAAAAACATGCATGTTAGTTTAATTGGCCGGTCCAAATTGTCCCCATGTGTGAATGAGCGAGGGTGTCCCCTGCCCACTGCCCGAAAGCACCCCTCGACCCTACTAAGGACAAGCGGTGCAGATAATGGATGGATGGATGGAATCGAAGCTCGGTAACTGTTTTTGAATGTAACAACAGACATAATGACTATTCTTATTGGTAAGTTTGTGTTATGAATTGGAACGAATCGTAACAGAACTGAATTGGATCTAGGTTGAACTGGATCGCAGTGTACTCAACATCAATAATCGAAGTGAATCATGAACTGGTATAACAACTTTTGTCAGGATCAGACTATGACAAACGCTGATCCAAACGGGTCAAAGAAAATCAGGACAAAGTACTGAATCCGAGTTTATTTTCGACCCAAAAACTTGACGACTTTACGGTTTCTGTTATTTTGTAATCGTAAACAAAAATTGTTCCAGACCACACAAAAATCTGATATGATTACATCCTAGGCAGCACGGCGGTGCGGCACAGTTCTGAGGTCATGAGATCGAACATTCCTGTGTGGAGTTTGCATGTTCTCCCCGTGTTTGCGTGGGGTTCCTCCGGGCACTCCGGTTTCCTCCCACATTCTAAAAACATGCATGTCAGGTTAATTGGCCGGTCCAAATTGTCCCGAGGTGAGAATGAGTGAGTTGTCTGTCTCTGTGTGCCCTGCGACTGTCTGGCAACGAGTTCAGGGTGTCCCCTGCCCACTGCCTGAAGATAGCTGGGATGGGCTCCAGCACCCCCGCGACCCTACTGAGGATAAGCGGTGCAGATAATGAATGAATGGTTGAAATACATCCTAAAAGGAGTATATCACAACTGAAATGAATCATATGTAGGTTAAACTGAATCAGTTGTACTCTTCAAAAATGTTCAAACTAAATCATTAAATGCATATTATCACAAACTGCATTTTACTTAAAATGGAGTAACGATGATATTAGCCCTCCAAAAATAGTACCCGTTCAATCCTAGAATAAGTAAAATAGAAATACCATAAGTGCTTTTGAATGGCCGTGTTATATAATCGCCTGAGGGGGGGAAAGTACGTTTTAACGGCACTCATCCTTTACGGCTCCCACAGTCCAGCGATTTTTCCTTTTCCTTTTTTGCATGAAATCAGCTCGCACTTTGACTTTCCTATTAAGAGTTTTGATGAAACTTTGCCGGCTGCAGTGGGTGTTAGTGGGAGTTTTTTCTTTCTGAAAATCTTTGACCACGATATACTTCACTAGCTCCAAAGCCAATAGGGGGACAAATTTCTGCTTGATTTTCAGAAATGCTCTGCCCTATGATATTTGATCTGCAACCTCAGTGGAAGTGTTTAAATCTAGGCTTAAAAAACACTATATTCAATAGCTTATGGATGATGTCAAACTCAAGAAGCTGCCAACTGGATATTCTGTTATTACCTATAATATTTCATGTTGAGGTCTGTGTATATTGATACCCATTCCAGCCTGCTCATCCGGGAAGAGGTATTACCTCAAATGCGACCCATTCTCGAGGCTTCTTCATTTCCTTATCCTGAGGTTTTTTAGTTATTCCTTGCCTTCATGGCTATTGGTCATGGGCATATAAAGTGATGGTCTTCCATTGGCTGAACTCCCTCCCACAATGCCTTTCACTTCATTTAATTCATGTAACTGTATTTTTTTGATAATGCATTGATTTCATATAGGTCCCAAAGCTTGCTCTGATGCTAAAGGGAGAAGATTTTCGATCAGGGGTTGGTGAACTAGGAGTCTCTAGCCTGTGTAAGGGAAATTATAGTTTGATTATAGTTTGAATGTGAATTTGTATGATTTTATCCTCAAAAGTGTCTTAAAGAAGCCAAAGGTGCTGTTTGTATTCTTGTAACAATTGTAGCCGATTTTGGAAGCAAACGCATCCGATGGAAAGGTTATCAAAAACCTAAATATGTCACAAGCCAGAAACTGAATAGCATTAGTTTTACTCAGCTTTATGCAAAAAGAGAGAGCAGTGCTTGCTTTCACGATCCGATGATCGTCGGACACGGATAGCTGACGGCAGGAACGCGTAAGTGGCACTTCCGTGTCGAGCGAGGATAGTCGTAGGTGGCGGGAAAAGTGGTCGATATCCGGGACGGGGGAGCAAGGGCGGTAACGAGTCCAGAAAAGAGGTTGGCAACAGGTATCAGGAAGGAAACAGGGCAAAACAGGTTGATGGCCGGGACGGAAGAGCAGGGAAGAACCGGGTCCAGAAACAGGTCGGCAACAGGTATCAGGCAGGAGAAAACAGGGCAGGAGAATGTCGGAAGGTACAGAGCTTGCCTAGCTGAAAGCGTAGGTTCGCAGGTCGGTCTGACAGCTTCCTCTTGGAAGCCGGGGGTTTAAAAGGAGTCAGGGAACCAATCAGCGACCAGCGCTGTTGGCGCCAATGGGGCAGTCGCAGATGCCTTGAATCAGCAATCATTACAAAATATCCGACTCAGGGTGCGTTCTTCTCTTCATCCAAAAATAAACTCAAGTTTTAACTTTGACAGTCTGTACAGCCATTTCACACGTTTTATGATGAAGGGTTATACAAATGACCAAAACTTGACTTGACTATCCAAATAGATGGAAATTATGTCCCAAATCTTGGGTGGACCCAAAGCGTGGGTGCAAGGTTTATCCATTCATTTATTATCCAGCTAATGTTTAATTAAAAAAGCAGGTACAAATGTCCAAACTAGAAACAAAACACAAAAAACATACCTGACGAAGCTATAGCAATGACACCAACGAAGCGCAATGATTAGGCACAGGCGTGCGCCCCCTTGCCGTCAGGTTGGTGCGTCTAGGTGTGCCAGATCCTGCCAACCTCAAGGCAAATACAAAACAAAGTAGTCACAGCAGCATCATTTGCCACATCTAAAAATTGCGTCGAGAGACTATACTTCGAAGGGGTTACCTGTCTCAGTCATTTCCGTCTATAAGAACCATAGAAAATGAAGCATCACGGCAATACTGAACACATCACATCTCTGATTTTGAAATTCCTGCCTTCGGTTGAGTGAGCACAAGAAGACGGATACGTTTCCCGCAAGACTAGACCTTTTAATGAGCTGTCTTTTGCAATTAGACAAAGCCGCACAACGTCCGGGGACACACTGGGGCCCCGGTCTCCCACTTGTCCAATCAGACTTTCCTTCGCAAAGGAAACCCTGCTTCTGGCTGTTATGTGGGTCTCATGTCTTTGTGGTAATTGCTGCATATATCCAGATAACATGGAGGACCTAGTACAAGACCCGAACAGAGCAATACCTTGTCAATATGGCATACTTTTATCTGTTTTTTTGAACACAATGTGTATGCTCCCCCTTTATGGTAGCCCGATGATGTTTCTTGAGCATCCGGTCCAGTTATGACGGTGTGGGATTTTTTTCAGACCCTCTTTAAAGCATTCCCCCTACTATATAACAGCAACAACAAAACAATTTTGTGTAAAATTAAAACTTAGTCCTGTCTATAATATGTCTAGCTGTTATTGGTCCACGCCATACAAAATGTTGCTCTGTTATTGGTTGAGATCACATTAAGTGCTGGTCTGCCATTGGCTGAACTCCCTCCCACAATGCTTTTCTCTTCATCTAATTCATAAATAATGTGCAAGTGAATGTAATACAATACATTTAGTTTTTTATACTGTACTTATTTGCTACGGGTCTCAAGGCTTGCCTTAATGCTAAAGGGAGAAGAAGAAAACATGATAACCCTGAAAACAAAGCTTGTGCTGATCAATTTCTACAAGGAAGGCAGACAAATCACTAATATCGATAAGCTGAAACCAATCAACTAACTGGACTGATATTGCAAATAAGGAGGCTATTAAAACAAAGAAATCTCCCAAGCCTGTGACAATCTTTTTGAGTATTAAATATGTGTCACGACCGGAACAACCAGTGGACCGAAATGCGTAATGTTTCACACAATGCTTTATTAAGGGATTGGGGAAGTCAGGGTGAGAGGACAAGACAGTGATTTTGTGCTTGCTGGGCAGGAGGAGCAGGAAGCCTGCGTGGGCGATGACAGGGTGCAAGTCGGGTAGCCAGGACAGGACAACGAAGCATGGTTGTGGATCGGAAGCAAGTCGAGTAGCCGGGACAGGAGAATGAAGCGTGGTCGGGGGATCGGAAGCAAGTCAGGTAGCCAGAGGTGATCGGGAAGCCAGGGACAGGGGATTGATACAGGAAACAGGGGACGGAATCAGGCAGAATGCTGGAACAGGTCGGAATCAAAACGGGAGCCAGAGTCAAAGAGTGCTTCCCTTGCATGTGCGGGGGTTCGGACGGACTGACAAAGAGTGACCGGGGATGAAGTGCTTAAATAGGGAGGGATATAATCAGGAAACAAGTGGCAGCTGGGGTTGAAAGAGTGAGCGCAGGAGAGGGCAATTAACTGGCAATGACAGAATCATGACAATATGTTTCATTTTTAAAGATAAATTATTTAATGTAGAACAAACTAATGTTAATGAGGACCTCTTAATATATTATTATTTCAGGTTTATAGACTAGTTTTTTTTAAGTTTTAAAAAAATTGTACTTAAAGGTTTTATCACATTGCCAACATGATGACGATCTGTTAAAATATGTATAGTGCCAACTACTGTTTAGGACTTAATGATATATTTTTGTTTTAGTTTTCTTTACTCATTTTTCAACTTTTAATTCGGGTGGGAGTATGCAAGTGGACTTTGGGTTTTTAGACTTGTTTTTTCCAGTTGAGTTAATTTTCACACTCCTAGTTTCAAGACTGTTTTTTGAAGTTTAAGTTAGGTTTGGATTGGAACTTAAACTCACGGTTTGTATGGGTTCTTGAAATCCTTAAATGGAAATGTGTTTTCAAGCAGTGCTTACATGGCATTGTCCTATCAAGCGACATCGCCCCAAAATGACAGCTACATGCTACACCTAAACAGGGCACTATGAAATGTGTATTATTACGTTTACGTATCATTTATGGACATTTGTTATGGGCCAAGCAAAAAAAGTGTTTCCCAGTGCTACTGGAGGAATTGGAAAATTTGCTTTGAAAGTCCTTAAAAAGTCCTTGAATCGTCATGGTTTAGCGCCTGCAGTTCTCCTCCTTTTCTAAGAGATGGCAGCATTACCCCATTTTCCAGTCCCTCTCACGATCCCTCTTCCCAGGTGTTCCCCAGGTGCTTCCAATCAGACAATTAGCCACCTCTACCATGAATATGCTGGGCTCCCACCTCATGTTGCTAAAATGTTTGTATTCCTTAAAACATTCAAACGCCAAGACAACAAGCTTTTCTTCCCATGACTATCTTCATCAGTTCCCTACATGTTCCAAGTTTTTTCATTCCAAAACCTGTCACTCCAACCACCTTCTTACAAGTACTTCCAAATCTCCCTTTCAAGAATTCAAGCTTCTTCTCCCAGACCTTCTTCGTCAGTTTCCTTCTCGTCCCAAGATCTTCCACTCCAGGCATTTTTTTAAAGCTACTCCCAAATCACCCTTTCAAGATTCACGCCACCCACAGACCCCCTCTCAAGTTTTCCCTTTCAAGTGTCCCTCTCAAGTGTCCATCCTCAGCAGTCCCAGTTCCATTTTCTCTTATCATTTGTCAAGTCCCTGTTTTTGGTTTCTTGAATAAACACCCCTTATTGGGGTTTGATCACATCCCGTTTTACATCTCCTTGTATCCTGCATTTTGGTCCGTCCAACATCACATGACACAAATTTGCCAATAAATACAGTGTACAAACACTGCAGGTTTATAGTTTTTCCAGTTTCAAGTTGGGTATTGGTTTAATATAGGAATTCCGGATTATCTAATTGTTCCGGGTTTATAGACCAATTATTTTGGAGTTTTTTGCTGGGTTTATCTCATTCTACGGACAAATAGTTTGAGGTGGAAAATCGATGACACATAGTCACTACAATGACTTGTGTATTGTTTTTATAAAATAACGTAGTTTAGATTTAAAGCCTGGCCAAATCACAAGAGACGGCGTGTTAGAAAACACACCTACCATGCCAAATGAGGCCATCCTTCTTTAAGTCCAACTTTTCTCAACTTTAGCATTATTCCGTAGCACAAATGACACAAATGCGCAGGGAGTCGATTTGGGAGGTGTTATCAACGGGGGTCGTGTCAGCAAAAAAAAAAAATAACCAGCAGGATGTTAAATTAGCGTCCCCCGCTAAACTTAATGATAGCTTAAACAAAACAGGCAAAACTGAACAAACGGTTGTTTGTTCCGGTCGGTCAGCAAACTTTTGAAGTCCTCGTACGTTCCCCGCAGAGTTTCTCAGGCGAGAAATGTTTATTTTTAACATGAAATGACACTTTTAATCCGCCCCCCCGGAGGGCAACACTAGTTTAGGAATCCCTGCAGGGGATCAGCGGATCATAAGCTTTTCTCATGCTGGCCATCCCGAAACGATATTCATGTACTTTCTGGAGGGAGGGCTGAGGAGTTCGCCGGACTCTAATGAGTACTTTCTGACATGAGATACCACAATTATCAGTTCTGAGGTAGGGGGTTGCATTTAAATGGCTGTATAGTGGGGGAGTGAAACATATGGCAATTAGCTCCAACCCAACGCTACCCCATATAGAAACAAAGAAATAACCAAATATTATACAGCTAGTATTGTGTTATATATGTAAATATGATTAAATTATAACTACACACCAAGGAAAAATGATATCATGTGTGACGTAAAATTAGTTGGTAAAGAGGAGTAGCGGGTGAATGCAGATGAGAGGAAAGGACGCTGGATTATAATCAAAACTGATTTTGAAACTTTAACATACAAGGGTTGTCACTTTTCCTCTTTAATTGACTTCTTGTTTTTAATAATATTCTTGAGTTGGTAAGATTGTCGGTTCCGATCATATTCCTAAGTGATGGTGAGCCTTTGTTATATGTCTTAATCATTGCAGCGATGTTACCATAATTATCAGGTTCTTGCTTCTCCCTTTAGCATCACTGCAAGTTTTTGGACTCATAGCAAAAACCCAAAGTAAAATGGCTGTGGGCTATGGGAGGATGATCTGCGTGGAGACACTAAGCATTTGTGTGTGGCATTTCTCTTTTTGGGAGGGACATTTACCTCTAGTGTGACCTACCTGAAATCTTGTGAAAGTTTGTGATCCTGGCCCAACTTGTTATATCCTGGGAGATTAAAATGTCTATATGGGAAATCTGCTGAGTGAACAAAAGCAAAAGTGCTGGGTTACCTATTTATGGGAGTTTTCACATCTAGGGTAACCTTTTTAAATATAGTGTGGATAATCAATGTTGTTCTAGCCTTGGACAGTTTAATGTTTTTTCTTGGAAAAATGCTTAGTTAACAAAACCGAAAGTGCTGAGTCACATTTTTGGCATTTTACAAATCTGGGGTAACCAACCTGACTGCCTGTAAAAGATGGTGGTCGTATCTACTGTATTTAAACAGTAGTGAGGGGCGGCTATGACAATTGATATCAGAGCAGTGTACCAAGGTTCCTGGGAGTGATGAATCTTCCAATTAGGCTTATTTACCGTGCCGGCCTCCGTCCTCTTAACGAGCTCCATTGGGTTCTGCCTAATAACCGTCGGCTTGGTCGGGGACCGTGGCTTTGTTGTCGCTACCGGCTGCGTTTTGTCGGCCCATAATTAAGCTAACAGGATGGAACGTTCACGCCGTCAGCTTCTGCTTTTCGCGGCCCCCCCTACTGCTTTTAATGGCGGGCCCCCTGTCGAGTTACCTGGACTCCAGCGGGCGTGCATAATGCTTATTTGTCCAAAGAGTCCGGCTCACGGTGTGCAGATTCATTTCTCTAAAAAGGGATTATGCACCTAACATAAATCAAATGGAACCGGGACTTGTATTAACTTAGGTGAGGTGTCAGCGCTGTAAACACCAGTCCCGACACCCGTTGGTGGCTTTCAAACATAAACTATTTTAAATTTCAATTTGGGTTTAGGTTTGAAATTAGACTTCCAATTTATAGATTAAATTCTCAGGTTTCATGTTGGGTTTGGATTTGAAATTGAATTTAGGTTTATAGACTAGATTATCAGTTTTGAAGCTAGGTCAGGGTTTTACATATCTCATCTCATCTCATTCGTTGCACCGCTTATCCTCAGTAGGGTCGCAGGGGTGCATCCCAGCAATCATCGGGCAGTGGGCAGGGGACACCCTGAACTGGTTGCCAGCCAATCGCAGGGCACACCGGGACAGACAACTCGCTCGCTCATTCACACCTAGGGACAATTTGGACCGGCCAATCCATCTGAAATGCATGTCTTTGGAATGTGGGAGGAAACCGGAGTGCCCGGAGGAAACCCACGCAAGCACGGGGAGATTATACAAACTCCGCACAGGAAGTCTGGTAGCTGGATTTGAACCCACACAGGAGGTTCCCAAGACCTTAGAACTGTGCCGCAC
This sequence comes from Urocampus carinirostris, assembly GCF_059441175.1. Lineage (NCBI taxonomy): Eukaryota > Metazoa > Chordata > Actinopteri > Syngnathiformes > Syngnathidae > Urocampus > Urocampus carinirostris. Next base: position 7,689,154 of record NC_142366.1, on the reverse strand, counting down.
ACGCGCTAACTACTGCGCCGCCGTGCTGCCCGGTTTTAAACATGACTTCAGGTTTATAGACTTGTTTTGGGGTTTCAAATTTAGTTTAGGTTTGAAATTAAACTTCAGGTTTATTGATTGGATTAACAGGTTCAACCTGGGTTTAGGTTTGAAATTGAAATTCAGGTTTATACTGTAGACTAGAAAAGAAGATTTGAAGTTGGGTTGTTTTTCAAGTTTCAAGCTGTGTTTGGGTTTGAATTTGGACGCAAGTGTTTAGACTTGGTTTTCAGATTTCTATTTTGGTTAGGGTTTGAAATTGAACAGTATGTTTAGATTCACGTTGTTCAGGTTGGGTAGAGGTTCAAAATTAGACTTCAGGTATATGAACGACTTATTTCAAGTTTTAAGTTGGGTTCATGTTGAAATTTTGCTTCAGGTTTATATATAAGTTTTTCCAAGTTGGCTTTGAATATTTGGATTTGACATTTCTAGCCCAGATTTTCAGGTTTCAAATAGGACTAGGGTTTGAAATTGAACTCCAGGTTTATAGGCACATTTTTCAAGTTGGGTCAGGGTTTGATATTGGACTACAGGTTTATGAACTATATATTTTTGGTTTTTCAAGTATCCACTTGCGTTTATGTCAATGTTATATGTCAACTTGGTGGCTTTCTACATCAATTACAGGTTTTTAGACAATTTATTTTTATTTCAAGTTGGGTTTGCTGTATGTATACATGCATACTGCATTTTCTTTTTGTACCTGAAAAAAAAAAAGGTTTTGGTGCATGTTTTACTGTATTTGTGCCATGACCAATTAGTCGAAAAATAACCCTGACCACAACCACAAAGCATTGGAAGCAACATGATATAAATGACGTATGAAAGGGCATTCTTTTTTTTTTTTTTTTTTTTTTTTTTAGCTCAATCACAATTTTTTTCCACGAACAATGCAGTAAACAGAAAGTCGTCCTGAAAGATATAAATCAACATACAAAATGACAACAAGGGAAACAACTTAAAATAGAAAAGAAAAAAAAAATACGGTAATTGTAATTGTATATGTGAAATGCACAATTAAATTAACATTCGTCTCTGGCACCATAAATGTAGTGTGATGTAGAGATAAAATTGAATGCCTTTTTGTATGTCATCTGTATCACTGGGCAGCACGGCAGCGCAGTGGTTAGCGCATGTGCGGCACAGTTCATGCCTTGGGAACCTCCTGCATTGGTTCAAATCCAGCTCCAGTATTCCTGTGCGGAGTTTGTATGTTCTCCCCGTGCTTGCGTGGGTTTCCTCCGGGCACTCCGGTTTCCTCCCACATTCCAAAAACATGCATTTCAGGTGAATTGGTCGGTCCAAATTGTCCCTAGGTGTAAATGAGCGAGTGAGTTGTCTGTCCCCGTGTGCCCTGCGATTGGCTGGCAACCAGTTCAGGGTGTCCCCTGCCCACTGCCCGATGATTGCTGGGATGGGCTCCAGCACCCCGCGACCCTACTGAGGATAAGCGGTGTAGATAATGAGATGAGATGAGATGAGATCTGTATCACTGGTGATCTAGTCTGCAGAATTTGAGGCACTTACTGCCCGGACCTGGGTTTGATTTCCGTTATCATGATTTTTGATTTAAAAAATTAGGGGTGCACGTTAGTATGTTTGCTTGCAAAAGTTTGTGATCCTGGCCCAGCTTTTTATGGGAGTTTTCACATCTAGGGTAACCTTTTTAAATGTTAGTCCCATGTCCCCCTGGTGGTTTTTGAACATAAACCTTAGGTTTATAGACTATATTCAACTTAATACCGTTTAAAAATATGTATATTTGTGAGACCAGATTATCGGACCTGAATGCATGAAAATGCAGAACCAATCTTCTTTTTAACTTGTGAATCTTTCACCATTATACTTGTCACAAATTCTGAGCCCTTTTGAACTAATATAATCCTCTCCTCTTGCTGTAAATAAAGCTTTTTTCTGGGCAACCTCCATCATGTTTCTCTCCGGCGAGCACTTGAAATTCATCTATTCAAGAAGAAGGACTAAGCTAGCGGCCAGCGGCGCTAGCTAACCCAGCGTGGCCCGGATTTTCCGGCACCGGACCGCAAATTTATACGACACCCGCGGTTCACTTTCAAGCTGACCGACTCGATGAGAATTTTACAGAAACCACAAAAAAATATATTTGTAATAGAATATATACAGGATGTAGCGAGGGGCTATTTTCTTCTCCCCTGGATACGGTTTGGAAATATCTAGAAAGCAAAGTTTACTTTTGAAGTTTGGACACAGAATCAAATGATTTGAGAATATTTATTTTAAATGTTCTTAAAACTTTTCTGGAAATCTTTCTCCTAAAATGAGTTTGTTTTGGCCAACACAGCCACTAGCTGCATTAGAGAATATTGGTGGCTAGCTTTGCTTTAGCTTCAACCATCTCTAATATATAATTTGAGAGGGCGAGCGGTCACCTTGAAGCACTGGAGCAGCCAGGTTGTTGCTGGCAGGATTCAGGTCCAACGCATGGTCACCAGGGCCCCGTACACCGTCCTATACTTAGTCCAGTCATTTCAATGGGAAAGTCTCCCGAGTCGCCTCAGCACCTGTGTCAGTCCGTACCCAGCCCCCGGGCGGTCTTGCTCACGGCTGGCTCAGTCCCACCCTCATTCTAGGCTTGGCCGCAGCCGGGTTTGGGGCCAGTCCCCTTTTGGTGCCCCACCGTCCAGCCGCCCATAAATACCTAACCTCACCGTCGGGTACGCTTTACCTTTGCTGCTTTTTCGGTGCCAGTCGTGGCCAAGTTGATGACTCGGTGCCCGACTCACACGTCTGTATGCCGGAATAGGTGCGAAATTGGTCTTAAATCTCATTGGATGTGGTCTAGGAAAGGTCTAAAAAAGTCTTGTATTCAAATAAAAAAAATCCTGAGGCAACCCTGTAGAAACATATTTTTTTTTCTCCTTAAAGATAAGGATTGAAGCTTTCTTCTGATATGTCCTATGCCTATACAATTACAGGAACCAATTTCCTGCAGGCCTTAAAAGTTATGTCAAAATGGCCAAAACTGGCTGGCAGTGGCACTTCCCACTTGAGAGAAACATCTGCCATTGAATGTGTATATTTAATGGAAAAAAACAAACATATGCTGGCATGCAAACGTCGCATGCGAAAGTTAAAGGGAGATAAAAGGCGTTCTGAGTCGTCAACGGCCTCGGCCTTTCCAAACGTGACGGGAATGGCTTCCAGTTTTCATTGTGAAAGTCACACCATTTTTTATTGATGCGCCAAATGTCCGACCCAGCTCGGGATATCAAATGCACTTTACGTGTCACAGTGGAAAAAAAGAATTCAGGCTGGTGTCCAGGTCCTGAGAAAATCAGTCTTCATCATGAACTAGAAATAAACAGTTTTAAGAGTAAAAAAAAAACTAATATTTTATTCAACTGGGGTGGATCCCTTAACCACTATAGTTGTAGATTGTAGGGATACCATTTTCTGTGGTGTTTTTGGGGCAAGTACAGCCTGTTGGCACCCATCCCTCTCTAGGCCAACAAATGTTGCCACCCAGTCTTGAGCCGAGGACCTTTATCTTTACTGCACTATGGAAACATAAATACTGCCATGGACAGGTGGATTGATCCCTTAATCACTTGTCACAAGCCAGGAAAGGAGACAGGACCCAATAGTGTTCGTTTTACTCAGTTTTTATTAAGAAAGAGAGCAGTGCTTGCATCCACGATCCGATGATCATCGGTCACGGGTAGCAGATGGCAGGAACGCAGAAGTGGCACTTCCGTGTCGAGCGAGGGTAGTCGTTGACAGCAAGAAAACAGGTCAATGGCCAGGACCTGGGAGCAAACTATAAACGGGTCCAGAAAAGAGGTCGGCAACAGGTATCAGACAGGAAACAGGGCAAAACATGTCGATGGCGGGGACGGAGGAGCAAAAGCAGAAACGGGTCCAGAAAAATGTCGGCAACAGGTATCAGGCAGGAAAACAGGGCAGGATAACGTCCTAGGGTACAAAAGCTTGCCTAGCTGAGAGCATAGGTTCGCAGACGGTCTGACGGCTTCCTTTCGGAAGATGGGAGTTTCAAAAGAGTCCAACAGCCAATCAGGTCTCACGGCTGTTGGCGCCAACGGGGCAGCCGCAGGTGCCCTGAATCAGTAATCATGACATCACTAGGATCATAGGATAACCATTTTGTGTGGTGTGTCTTGGGCAATTACAGCCTGGTGGAGCCCATCCCTCTTCATGCCAACAAAAAAAAAAAGTTATTTTTTTGTTGTAGTTTGTTTGGGTATCCACACGATGAATGGAAGCAGTATTTGGATAATTCAAGAGTAATTTTCTTTTTTTATCGCGTTGATATTAAATAGATTTTGTGTATTGTTACCAAGTAAAACATTGATTTCAGGCTGGTCCTCTTGGAAGGGGATCACCTCATGTGCGTCCCCTTCTCAAGCTTTCTTGCTTTTCCTCATGCTGAGGTTTTGAGTTTTTCCTTGCCCTTTATGTAGGACTTATATCAAGGGATGGTGTAATACTAGTCTGTAGTCTGTGCAGTCCTTTGAGACTTCTTGTGATTGAGGGTTATAGAAATAAACATGACTTCACTTGACTCGATTTGTTTAGGGACTAGAAATTTACATTTGGAAGAGTAGAAAATTGTAATTTCTTTACAAGAATAAAGAATCAAAATCACCTTTATTAGCATTGTTTTGCCACAACGGGATTATTGTTGGCAAAAATAAAAAATATATTTACTAATAAATAGCAAAATATTAAGTGTTAACCACTAATATGAAGTATTCACAACTGAAATAAAAACTGCCCAACCGGGATATTTTACTTAAAAGTGTAACAAGTCAGCATGACAAGTGACATATCTTCCATGGGAACAATATAAGAGCCCAGTACTTTCACTTGTCCATGATCAGGAACTTGAAATGAAAAAAAGTTAAAACATTTTGTTTAGCTTATTCATCTAGAAAAAAAAAATATTGTTTGGGGTATCTAAAATCGGAATGCTAGTGGCACGGCAAAAAAAGCAAGATTCACGTAATTGTACTTGTTCATGATCAGGAATTTGAAATATAAATCTGGAAGAGTAGCAAATTACCATTTATCCTATTCAGTTTGAAAGAAAATGTTGATTTCCGGGGGTATCTATTATATGAATGAAAGTGGTATGGGTACAATTCAAGAGTCAAGTACTCGTTCTTTTCAGCAACTAATAAAACACCTTTTGTTAAAAAAAGTTTAAAAAATCAATTTGTTTTATTCAAGTGCGAAAACAGATTTGTTGGGATTTTTAAGCGTTTCCAAAAAATTGAATCGGTATGGGTACGACTGAAGAGTCTAACACTTTTACAGGTATAAGTCAGAAAAAAACAACCCCCCAAAAAATAAAACCCAACTCTTATTGCTTATATTGATTCAACCATAGGGTAAAAACAAAGGAGAATCAGACCCCTGCCCTCCAACCGCCCCACCCCTCTAATGTGATGCACACTGATGGTTTCAATCAGGGAGTGGGGCCCCCAAGTCTTCCCCCTGGCCCTAAAAGCATCCCTGGAGAGTTGCTGAGCTTGACTAGAGCTCCAAAATGCAGGATAGGAAAGCAGGCACCCTGCTGATTGCATTAGCGCTAGAAAAGCTAACACCTGAGCCCCCCAAAAAACACTGGCCCCCACCTAAAACCCCCAACAAAGAATCAATAGCCGACGTTTGAAATGGAAATGTCTGAATTGAAAACGAGTCCAGTTGAAAACCAAAGAAAAAGTGAAAATAAAGAAGTAGCGAAACACTGTAGCTAAATTTGTCAAGTTGAAATGTCAAGGTCAGTGTTTTGTTGTGCTGAATTTGCCCTTGTACGATCTCACCTTGAAATACACTGGAATTGATCGATTTGAAACATATGAGTCAAAACAAACAAGCAAATGTACCTTGTTGACATGATTTCAAGGTGGTGTGGAGGCTGCAGCGCTACCGACTGGGGTAGTGTGAGGAGGGTAACGAGGACAGCGGAGAAAATAATCGGGACTACACTTCCCTCCATTCAGGACATTGGCCAGAAGCGCTGCTTATCCCATGCTAAGAACATTACCGGGGACCCCTCTCACCCCCATCATGGACTATTCACTCTGCTAGCCTCTGGGAAGAGGTACTGCAGTGTGCGGTGCAGGACCACCAGGCTCCGCAATAGTCTAGTCCCCCTGGCCATTAGACTGTTAAATGGTCAATCTAACATATAGTTAACTAAAATCTAAACGGCTGCTAATTTGACTTTTGCACTAGTGGCAGTTTTTTTTATAGCTTGCCACTCCTTGCACATTTGATCTCTGCACTATTGTTACTTACAGTGTTATTACTTACAGTGTTATTGTTTACAATATAATGGTACTGTGTACCTGACTTGTTAACCTGACTGCCCATCTTGCACATCTGGTTAGCGTCTCTTCTTGCACTATCGGCACTATGGTAAATAACACAATACAGCTTTATTTATATCTGTACACTGAAGGACACTGAGGGAAACTGTGGGAGTCAGATCCATCGACATTTCGTTCTGTATACACGTGTACTAGAATGACAATAAAGTAGATCTGAATCTGAATCTGAATCTGATTTGACTGACACGATGTATGATGACCTTGATAAAAATGACAAGGTCAGTGTTTTGTTGTGCTAGATCAGTTGAGATGTTAAACAAACTCTGTACGAGCTCACCGTTGAATCAGGAATAATATAAAACAGAGAAGCTGAACATAGCTTTTTGACGAGGTTTGACTTCCACAATGTATGCTGACCTTGGCTTGAATGTCAAGATCAGTTTTTTGTTGTGCTAAAACCGCTGAAATTTGAAAGAGCCATTGTACGAGCTATGAATCAGAGATTACTGTGAAACGTACGAGTCAAAACACAGAACTAAACCTAGCTTGTTGACATGATCCGACGGGCGTGATGTTTGATGACCTTGGCAAAAATATCAAGGGCTGTTGCTTGCTAAAAATCCCAATATGTGAGAATGTTAATGTACAAGTTCGCCTAAAATTCAGCTAGCAACATAGCAGGGAAAATTAACCAAGCGTGTAGACATGATTGGACTGGCACAATGTTTAAAGACCTTGAAAAAAATGTCAATATAGACTAAATTAAATGTCAGTATTTTGTTGTGCTAAATGTGCCAAGATGTGAGAGAGTTCACCTACAACCTAGCGAGCAACACAATACTAACCCTAAACGTAGCCATGCTGTTTCTGAGAGGTTTTGAGGTATTTTTTTGCCCTCATCTAGGTTTGAGATCAGGGTATGTGTGATAACAGTGTGTAGTTTGCAATCTGTGGTGCTTGCAGCACTTTGTGACTCCTTTGTGATTAAGGACTATACAAATAAACATGACTTGACTTGACTGTTGACGCGATTTGACTGGCACAAATTGTGATGATCTTAGCAAGAATTCAAGGTCAGTGTTTTCTTGTGCTAAATCTGGCGATATTTGGAAGAACCGTGGTACGAGCTCACCTATATCTCAGCAAGCAATATAAAACTTGTAAATAAAAACACAGAATCTAAATGTAGCTTGTTGACATGATTTGCCTGGCCATGAGGCTATCGTGTTTGTTGACCTGAGTGGAAACATCAAGGTCAGTTTTCCATAAATTTGCTGTTGTATGACCTTACCTATAAATCAGTAATGAATAAGAAATATACGAGTCAAAATGCGGAAGCTAAACGTACCTTGTTGACACAATCAGACTGGCACAGAAGGTTCTTCCTTGTTTGATGACCCCTGTGGAATGTTATTTTTTATGTTGTTTTGCTGTATTTGCTGTAGTATAAGCTCACATAAAAATCAGTGATTTATATGAAACATGAAAGTCGGAACACAAAAGCTAGCCATAGCTTGTTGACATGATTTGCCTGTCATGGTTCTATTCTGTTTGTTGTAATATATTAAATGTAGTAGGAACTCAGATACAAATCACTTGATATGAAACATTCAAGTCAGAGGAGGGAAGCTAAACGCAGCTTGTTGTTTTGCCCGGCAAAATTCCTTCATGTTTGACAACTTCAGTGTTAAGGTGCGTTTTCTTATTTAGCTAAATCTGTTGTTGTAGAAGCACACCTACAAGCAATTAATATGAAACATGAGTGAAATCACGGAGCTAAATGTAGCCTGTTGACACAATTTGCCTGGCACAAGGCTACCGGGTTAGGTTACCTTAGTGGAAACGTTAAGAGTCAGTTTTCTGTGAATCTGCCGTTGTACAAACTCACCAATAAATCAGTGATTAACATAAAACATACTAGTTGAAACACAAATGCTAAAGGTGACCTGTTGCCTGATAAGATTGGTACAATTTCAAAATGTTAGATGACCTTGCAGCACGGCAGCGGAGTGGTTAGCATGTGTGCGGCACAGTTCTGAGGTCATGAGAACGAACCTTCCTGTGTGGAGTTTGCATGTTCTCACCGTGCTCGAGTGGGTTTCCTGCGGGCACTCCGGTTCCTCCCACATTCAAAAAACACGCATGTTAATTGGCAGGTCCAAATTGTCCATAGGTATGAATGTGCAAGGGAGTTGTCTGTTTCTGTGTGCCCTGCGACTGCCGTGCAACCAGTTCAGGGTGTCCCCTGCCCACTGCCCGAAGATAGCTTGGGATAAGCAGTGCAGATAATGGATGGATGGATGGAAAGATGACCTTAGTAGAAACCTCAGGGTCAGTTTTCTGTTGTGCTAAATCTGATGTTTTACAAGCTACCTTATGAATCAGCAATTAATAACAAACACAGAGTCAGAACAGGAACCTAAAAGTAGAGTGTTGACACGGTTTGACTGACGCAAGGCCTTAATGTTGATGACTTTACTCAAAATGTCAAGATTAGTTTTCTGTTGTACCACCTCAACCTGGAAGTAAGCGAATAATAAGAAACATACTAGCCAAAGGTAGATGTAGCATTTTGAAACGATTGGATTGGTAAATTATTGGTAAAGTCAAGAACATTTTTCTGTACTTCTGCCGTTGTAGGTGCTCACCTAGAAATCAGCAATTAATAAGAAACATACGAGTCAAAACACAGAAGCTAAATATAGCTTGTTGACACAATTAGACTGATACATTTACACAATGTTAGACAACAGAAAGTTCTCTGGTGTGTTAAATCTGACGCTGTACGAGCTCACCTATGTATCTGCGAGAAATATGAAATATATGAGTCAGAACAAGGAACCTAAAAGTAGCTTGTTGACAGGATTGGATTGTTACGAAGTCACCGTGTTTAGTGACCAGAGTGGAAACGTCAAGGTCTGCTGTTGTACATCCTCACCTATAAATCAGCAATCAATATGAACACTTCGAGTCAATTCACAGTAGATACATGCAGCTTTTTTAATCGACTGGACTGGCAGGAGGCTACTGTGTTTGGTGACTTTAGTGGAAACATCAAGGCCAGTTTTATGTAAATCTGTCGTTGTATGAGCTCAACGAAAATTCAGTACTTAATCAAGTCAAGTCACATTTGACGACTTCCGGGGTGAGAGGACGCTGGCGTGTATGTCGCCGCTTCTCACTCCAAAAACTTTTCCAAACTTTTTCGAAGCTCAGATACTTTTTCTGATTTTTCTTTTGCCCTTCTGTTTTGGACTGTGGGTACTTTGGTTGATGTAACCTGAACCAACATTTCACTTTATCAATCAAACCCTCGTAACTTAGCCCTCGGGCTAACTTAAACATACCAGCTGTCACAGCACCGGCCTCTCTCCCTCGTCATGGCGTGCCAAAACCTCGCCGCTTTTGGATTATTCCTGATACTCCTGACGTTCTGCCACCATCCAGCGACAGGATTGCTCCAGTATTCTATCGCGGATCTTCTCCGGATCCGGTGGATTGCGCGGGGGCCTCCGCCACCGGAGCTGCTCCACCATCCTGACATACCTCGCCTGCCTCGACGCCGCTACATTCACCGCGGATCGCGCAGGCACGTCGAGTATAAAAACCCTGGTTCAATCACCTCGACCTGGTCCACATCTCGACGCCCTCCCATAAACTGCGGCCGTAGGGCTAACTGCCATACATTAGCCCGCCTAGCTAGGTCGGCTAACAGCACTGCCGCCGTCAAACAAGACACCTCCGCCGTCAACTTTGGATTGCTGAACGTCCGCTCACTCAGGAACAAGGGCCACCTCATCCAAGACGTCCTCGCCGAACGAAAACTCGACTTCCTCGTTTTAACAGAAACTTGGCAACAAACAAACGACTTCGCTGCTCTGAATGACTCCACTCCTCCCGGCTTTGTTTACATCTGCCGTCCCCGTGGCAACGGCCGTGGAGGAGGTCTCGCGGTAATTCACCGCGAGAAGTGGAAAGTCTTGCCTGTCTCCGTCACTTCATCGACTTCCTTTGAATGCCTGGTGTTTAAGCTCCCCGGACCCACGCCAACCATTATTGCTTCAATTTATCGCCCCCCAAAGCCACATAGTGATTTTATCAATGAATTCTCCAGCTTAATTACACATCTATCCACTCTCTCGCCAAATTTAATTTTATTAGGAGATTTCAATATTCACATGGACAACCCCAACCTGCCACTCACCAGAGACTTCACATCCTGCCTGGAGAGTCTCAGGATACACAGCCTTATTGACTTCCCCACCCACATTAAAGGCCACACATTGGACTTGGTTTGCTGCTCTGGCCTCTCTACTTCCAAGCCCACTTCCAACGTTTTTCCTGAATCTGATCATGTCCTCCTCACTTTTAACACCGTACTCTGTCTCTCTACTGTCAAAACCTCCCGTCTCATTTCTTTTCGTAATACCAAAAATATCAACATTGACACCCTCTGCTCCATTATTGACCGTTCCCCACCCCCAGAAGCTCTTTCAAGCCCGGATGAGCTTACCACTCACTACAATACCTGCCTCACAAATATTCTAAATTCTCTTGCCCCCCTGAAAACCAGGACTGCCTCATTCTCCACATCTGCCCCCTGGTTTACACCCGCTCTTCGGTCAATGAAATCAAAGAACCGCCAACTTGAGCGACTCTATAAGAAAACCGGCCTCACCATCCATAAGGACATGTACACTACCCATACTGCTAAATACAAGGACCAAATTGCACAAACCAAATCCAGCTACTACTCCGGCCTCATCCTTTCCAACGAAGGAAATTCAAGAACTCTCTTCTCTGTCATGAACAAAATCCTCCAGCCACCAAATTCTCTCCCCCTCCACCTGTACTCCACAGCAACCTGCAACTCCATAATGGAGTACTTCAATCACAAAATCCTTAAGATTCATCACCAACTCCATCAAAACCTGTCTGCTCCCTCCCCATCTGAATTTCCTTCTCCTTGTCACTTCTTCTCCAGTTTTGCTCCACCCACGACTGCTGAATTATCCAACCTCATACTCAAATCCAAGCCCACCACTTGCCAGCTCGATCCCCTCCCTTCATCCCTTGTTAAATCCTGCCTCCCTTCCCTGCTTCCTCTCATATCTGCCATTATTCACTCCTCACTCTCTTCTGGTATTGTCCCATCACTTTTCAAAACCGCTGCTGTTACTCCTACACTTAAAAAACATGGTGCTGACCCCAACAACTTCGACAACCTCCGCCCCATCTCCAACCTTCCATTTATTTCAACAATCCTTGAAAAAACTGTTGCTGCTCAACTCCACTCGCACCTGTCCCTCCACTCTCTCTATGAGCCCTTTCAGTCTGGTTTCCGCCCCCGCCACAGCACAGAGACTGCCCTAATCCGTATTGTAAATGATCTCCTCATAGCATCCGACTCCGGTTTAGTCTCCATCCTCATCCTCCTAGACTTGAGCGCCGCCTTCGACACAATCTCTCACCCTATCCTCCTCAATAGACTCTCCTCCATTGGTCTCACCCATACTCCCCTCAGTTGGTTCCATTCCTATCTCACTGGCCGCACTCAGTTTGTCCAGCTGAAATCCTTCACCTCAAAGCCCTCCCTAGTCACCTCAGGTGTACCCCAGGGATCTGTCTTAGGTCCTCTTCTCTTCATCGTCTACCTCTTGCCTCTTGGTCATATCCTCCGCAAATTTAATATCCACTTTCACTGCTTTGCTGATGACACCCAACTCTACCTCTCCTGCAAACCAAACTCCATACTCCCACCTCCCTCCCTCACCTCTTGCCTTTCCGAACTCAAAACATGGTTCACAACAAACTTTCTTAAATTAAATGCCAATAAAACAGAATTCCTCCTTCTTGGCACCAAATCCACTTTATCCAAAGTAAACAACTTCTCTCTCAACATCGACAGCTCCTTAGTGTCCCCCTCCCCCCAGGTCAAGAGTCTGGGTGTCATCCTGGATAGCATGTTTACCTTCCACTCACATATCAACACCATCACCCGCACTGCTTATTTCCACCTCCGCAATATTACCAGACTCCGCCCTTACCTCACCCCCCGCACTACTGCTATTCTCGTCCACAGTCTTGTCACATCCCGCCTTGACTACTGCAATGCTCTCCTCTTCGGCCTTCCCCAAAAGTCCCTCCATAAAATTCAGCTGGTTCAAAACGCCTCTGCTCGCATCATCACAAAAACATCTTCCCAGCAGCACATCACCCCCGTTCTCCAACAGCTACACTGGCTTCCTGTTCAGCATCGCATCAGCTACAAACTCATCTTATATACATATATGGCCATTCACAACCTGGCTCCTCCTTACCTGTCCGACCTTCTCCAGGTGCACGTCCCCACTCGCTCCCTCAGATCCTCGTCCTCCCTCCGACTGTCAGTGCCCCCTGCCCATCTGAGCACCATGGGAGCCAGAGCCTTCAGTCGCGCTGCTCCCAAGCTTTGGAACAATCTACCTCCGGACCTCCAAAACTGCACACCTCTCTCCACTTTTAAGTCCCGTCTAAAAACACACCTGTTCAGGACTGCTTAATACACATAGCTTCTCCATTTCCTATGTTTTTATGATTTTATGTCTTGTTTTTATTTATTATTTCGCTTACAACTTTTTAAATTGTATTTTTTTTCCATTGTCTGTACAGTGTCCTTGGGTGGCCTGAAAGGCGCTTTTAAATAAAATGCATTATTATTATTATTATTATTATTATTATTTACTTGTATTGCCCTTAATTACAAAATGTCTCAAAGGAATGCTCAGGACACAATTAAACCATCCCCTGATATGAAACCAACATACAGGCAAGGAAAAACTCAAAATCTCAATATGAGTAAAATAAGAAACCTTGAGAAGGGGCCTCACAAGTGGTTATCCCCTATCCAGTATGACCAGACTGCAATAGATTTTGCATTTGATAACAATTCACAAAACATAGTGAACATCAATAAATATTTAATATAAAACATATGAGTTGAACCACAGAAGCTAAACATTGCTTGTTGACATGATTTTCCCGGCACAGTTCCACCGTATTTGACGCCCTTCAGCCTAACGTCACTCAATCTCCAAGGTGGCTGCATGCCAAAAACGCGATTCGGCGTGCAAACAAGTGAGCGGCCGACTATACGAGCATGGGTTCCACCTCTGGCTTAGCCGGTCTGGTGCCAAGAGGATTAAAACAACGTGGTCGCCTTCCCTCCCGGGTAGCACCAAGCGAGTTCGCCATCTGGACCGGCCTGATCTCGCACGCCCGCCAAGGCATTTAAAAGCTGCACGCTCACCTTTAAATACCGCTTTCAAAGGCGCTTTTTTGGAACAACACAAATGTTTTTGCTCGCTAATCGTGTCGCTTCTAAGCTTAACTCGTATGTATTGATATTTCCCATCTGAGAGGACGCTGGATGGTGCTTGGTGGAGGCAGACCTCCACCAAGTATGAACCGTATACAAAGGTTCCGTGTTTTTAGTTAATTAAAGAACTAGCACAAAAAAACACAATCAAATATGATTCAATTTAGGGATTTTTTTTCCAGAAGGGTACAGTCAGTGCTATCGCAGCAATTTTGACTGACAGGCACATTTTTAGCACTTCACCCTACCTGACCAAACAGAGGAAAGGGTTTTCTCAGGGTGGCATGGTCTTTAACAGGTCACTCATAAAGTTTGTTTTCATTGAAAAATTGTATGTATATATTTTTGAAGTTTTGGGATTTCTGAGGTTGCAGAGCGCTGTATAGCCAGATGAAGGCTGTTTCATTTTTCTCAAACGAGCATGCCATCTGACCTAGTTTGGTGTTGGGAATTAAATATCAAAATTTATCGTTTACCAAATTGTTCGAATTAGTTATCTGACTCCATTAACCAAACACAACCTACATTAACGCAACAATTTATGTGCGTTCGTTTCTCGGAAAATTGAACAAGAAAGCCGACATTTTCACACGGGGTCAGGTTTAATTTCATTAGCAATTTAACTAAGTGTACTCCATCGAAAACGGCCAAATTAGTGTCGGTTGAGTCTCTGTGAAGCCTCTTTTGAAGTCCTCTTGCTTTTTTCTCTTGGCCCATGTCTCCCCGCAAGATGGCGTCTCGAGTCCTCCCATGGGCGTGCCAAGGTAGGCCCCCCTGGGCGTCGCGATGTCTGGAAAACAACACCGAGCGTTTCTACGCCATCAGGGCCTTGTTCTCAAAACATTGCCGGCCGTCCTCCGTCAGAGTCCTGTTATCAAAATTACCTAGTCAAAATATTCTGCATTTGGAACAGCGTGACATGTCATTGAACTAAAGCCCAGTCAGTGAATATATTGCATTAAACTCAATAAATGTAACTTGTATTCAATCGTATTAAATCCTTTATAGTCAAATGTCTAAAATCCATCATTGGGCAATATACAGCCGTGAACCATACTACTGAAAATAGATATATTGAAATACAATTAGATAAAAAAAAGCATTACTTTCTTATGGCTGTGTCAGTAATCTCGACAGGCATTAAAAGTACCTTTACTTGATATGAAAATCCCTATGGATGAACATTAAACAAAACAAGATGTTAACACTTGTTGCTAATATTGGGCCAGTTACAACTAATGACCCCTAAAGCTAGTGAGACTGTCGGAGACGTCAGTTGCTCAAGTATCGCTAGTTGCGAACGTGTCCCTAAAGCTATGTTGACAACACAGATACGAAAGTAACAAACGCTGAAGCTAAATCTGGGCTCACTACTAAAGAAAGACTGGATTATTTTTGTAGTGTATATTTTAAGCGAGCTGGCTACTTTCAATAGCCTTTAGTTTCTATTTTAGCAAAAGTGGGCTTGATTAACTTTCAAGAAAATAAGTAATTTTCTTTCATTATTAGAACCGAAAAATATATTTTAATTCGAAATGGATTGAAATATAAGAAAGTGCAAAGATCTATAAACCTGAGAAATTGTTTAGCCAATCAGAATGTAGAACACAATGCAGGAGAAACATTTGCACAGTAGCAAAACCACTGAAAGTAAACTGTGATGCACCGAGGGATGACTTGAGCTAAGGTTTTTTTTCCGTCACCAAACCGCATGACGGACTACCTATGCGAAAGAGACTGACCACCACAATATCTTATTTTTGATTATACAGGTCAATGGACCTTAAAAGTGAAATTTAAGGTCGGATATTGCATTCTGAATCAATCGGATTAATCACTCAAGAGAAATGAACCTTTGGTGATTGTTGTTGTTCTGTGTTAACTATGATACCTGTTACAAGAAATTAGGTCATGAATGTTAAAAAAAGTGTTTGGTTTCTCAATCCAGGGCTCATACCATAAATTGCTTGAAATTCAATGTTGCTTTTTCAAAGTTTGAAAAACGCTTGAATTTGGGGTGAAGTGCCTGTAAATGATCGAAATTGTTGCCATGTTTTTTGGCAGTCTGACTTAATAGAAAACACATTTAATGGAGAAACGTCAAACATGTCACAAAATGATGAAGACACTGTAAAAAGTAATGAGTGAATTATGAAAACAGAGGCTCAGATGGCCAGGTTATATTTACAGTCGCTTAATTCAAACATCCATTTGTTTAATATTGGATGATTTGACTTTTCTTGGCTTGCACCAGGGCAGCATGAGATCGAACCTTCCTGTGTGGAGTTTGCATGTTCTCTCCGTGCGTGCGTGGGTTTCCTCCGGGCACTCTGGTTTCCTCCCACATTCCAAAAACATGCATGTTTTGGCCGGTCCAAATTGTCCCTAGCCCGAAGATGGCTGGGATGGGCTCCAGAACCCCCGCGACCCTACTGAGGATAAGCGGTGCAGATAATGGATGGATGGATGGCTTGCACCATAGGTATAACCAGCCCGTTTTTGCGGGTAATCAAGGACCTTCAAAAGCAACCCAAACACCCCAAAAATTATAGCATTAAAAAAAGGATAATCTTAAATATGGGGACGAACCGCTAGATTAAAAAAATAAAGGAAACTAAAACAAAAAAGTGAACAACTCCACTGCCTTAAAATGGTTCAGTGCATTTGATTTCTAGCACTGCTCTCCTTCCCCTCACCGCTCCTCAGCTAGTGTCTCTTGCAGCATCGCGGCGGAGTCTGTGGAGGCTCCAGTGCATTACGGTGAGAGTATGTTACACAGTAGTTATGTTGAAAAAACATGACTTTTTTTAATCATCAACAGATATTAGTTCTTATTTTAGCTGCATTAAATCTAATGCAATAATGATCAGCCTAATACATTGAAGGACCCAATTGCGTAGTGTACCACAAGTTTTATTGAAGGAAGGAGGAAGGGCTGCGCCCATGATCCGGTGTTCGCTGGACGCGGGAAGCAAGTCGCTCTTGTACCCGGATTGTGATCGGAACACGGACGTGGATCTTCTATATCATGCGATGGCGGTGTCAGGGACGGAAAAACTGGTCGGTAGCCAGGACTGGGAGAGCAGGCGTGGTCGGGGTTGGAAACGAGTCATTAGCCAGAACGGGAGAGGAGACGTAGTCGGGGACAAAAAGTGGTCGTAAGCCGGGACGGGAGAGCAGACGTGGTCAGGACCAAAACAGGTCGTAGCCAGAGACAGACGGAAGCAAAAACGGGACAGGTGGGAGTCAGGGTCGAAAAAGGCTTGCCTAGTATACACTGAGGTTCGCAGACAGACTGACAACAGGGGACTCAGAGGACTGGGTTCACCTGGTGACAGGGAGCCCATGAGAACCCGCGCCAGCGATTGGCACCAAATGAGCGGGCACAGGTGAATCACATCAGTAATCATGACACTGAATCGACTTAAGTGAAATTATTTGTTTTTTTAACCAGCCAAACACTCTGGGTGTGCAGCTCTTAAAATTGCCCATGTCTTGCACCCAAACTCAAATATGTTGTTAGTATTGGTGGGATTAATGATAGTAATAATAAAGAAAATATGACTATTGTTTAATTTATATTATTAACAATATTATAATATGGTATTTATTATGTTAATGGTACTGGGTAATAAGAAAAATTGGCTTCGAAGGTCCCTAAAAAGTGCTTGAATTTAGCCATTAAAAAAAGGGGAACATACCCTGTAAATGGTTCTAAATGGAAATCTATTGGAGCTACCACACCAAGCACCATCGAAAGACCTGAGTCTGCAGGCGAGGCTGTTCAGTTTTTGAGCTTCTAATAGAGAACTCGGAAGGAGTAAACTGAGCTCGGTTGGCAAAAGATTGTGAAACAAGTTTCTCTTATCAAAAATAAGACGGAGAAAAAAAATTGGAGCGACTTCCGTTACAGAAATGTAAGCTACGGCCAATCACTATGCGATTGACATCTCTTCTCTAGAAATTCTATCTGTCACCCTGAGAACTTCAGGTTATGAAATGAAATGAAATGAAATGATCTGCATTTATATAGCGCTTTTCAAGTCAATGACTTCCCAAAGTGCTTTACAATGTGCTCCACATTTCCCAATAGCGGTCTTGCAGCCATGTAAGGCGCTAACCTGCTTATTGGAGGTATTAGGGGTTCAGTGTCTTACCCAAGGACACTTCGACATGTAACACGGACAAGCCAGGATTCGAACTGGGATTCATTGATCCCAAGACGAGCGCTCTACCTCCTGAGCTACTGCCGCTCCCATAGTTCTTGATTCCTCTTGGAATGTTATTCATTGTTGGCCTGGAGAGGGATAGGTGCCACCAGGCTGTACTTTCCCAAGACAAACCATAGGAAATGGTGCCCCTATGACCCTAGTGTTTAAGGGAAAACATTATTATTTAATTCATATTCCAAAGGTTTAAAAGTCATTTGGTTGCCGCAGCAACTCGATGAGATGCAAAAATATGTAAAAAAAAAAAAAAATCCTAAAGGGATTCCAGGTGGCAGACTTCAGAGACCGGAGTCAGGTTTTGATGTTTGAAATGATGCAACTCTCGGCTGGTTCCGCAAACGAAAGCTGAATGATCTCGCCGCTAGACCCAATGAGTCGCTTCCCTTTAGAACAGAACCATATGAGTGCCGAGCTCACTCGTCATTGACACTTGTTTTGAATCAGAAATGGATACAAAATTGAGCTTCCGGAACTATTATATATCTATCTAATCCATCTATCTAAACTTATTTATGAATGCCGATTTGCGTGTGTGTGTGTTTGTATGCTGCTTATAGTCTCTGAAAAAACCTACTCAGTTGTACTTTAGGCCTCTTGGACTGTTTTTAGCTAGTTTTGTTGTCAATGCATGCCCAATGAATACAAACAAAATTGTTAAACATCTGCTTTCGTATACAAGTGGCTCTGGAACTGCTCTCTAGCACTCCCAAGTGGCTCCCTGGCACTTTTTCACCCAATCACTTCCCCAACAACCTTGCACAAGTAGAATGCCCAGCAACCCCAAGTCTGGTAATCCCAGGCCATCATGCTTGTAGATATATCCTTTTTTTGTCCTACGTAGGTTTAGATCACATTCAAACTAAGGCCTGAAAAATAATATCTTAACGTTATGCGAGCAGCATTGACCCCATACAGGAATTATTTGATACGATAAAATAAAAAGCCATGTGATTCTTTTGACTGTTTTTTAATCTTATTGTGTGCAAAAAAAAAGACAATCTTCCAGATGACCGCTGCCAGTCTCGAGAGAGGGAGATTAGGAGGGCTTTTACTGATAATCTGACCTCTCTACTCTTTTTATCCCTCTCAATCTTTCTTTTCTTCTCTTCTCACTCCCTTTCTATTTATCTTTCTTTCTCTTCCTACTTTTTCTCTACCTCGCTCCACTCTCGCCTTCCTTTTACCTCTGTCACTTACTCTCTGCACTCTAACTCCCTTCCTCTTTCCTCCATTTCTCTCTCTTTTTCTATTATTCTTTTTCTCCCTCCAACACTTTCTCTCTCTCTCCTTTACCTTTCCCACTTTATCTCTCAATCTATATAATCCTCACTCACTCCTGCCTTCTCACCCTCATTTCTCTTATATTTACCTCTGTCCCTTTCCTCACTTTCTTTATATATTTTTCCCTGCCACATCCCCCTTCTCTCTCTACCCACCCTCCTTTTACTTTTGCAACTCACTCTCCCTTTCTTTTTCTCCCTATCTTTCTCTGCCCTCTCTTTCCTTCCACGTGTATTTATCTCAGACGCTCTCCCTCTTTCCTCCCTCCCTCTCTCTGCCTCACTTTCCCGTTCACCCTCCTTCTCCCCCATCTCGCTCTCAAGCTCTTCGGCTCAGTCATTATTAGTCTGCAGAGCGCGAATGCAGCACAGCACTTTTATTTTATACCCCTCTAAGACGTCTAAAACGCGACCGTAAGCGTCGATCGCACCCACTTTGCATGGAGCGCGTCCCCCCACCAAAGAAGCGAGCATGAGAGCCAAGCGGCGGGACTTGGGAATTAAATTTTGAGGACACTTTGCATCTCGGTTTGGATTTTACGTGCTTGTCCAGCGTCCCTCTGCGGGTGAGTCAGAGCCTGTGAGACAAAAACCGGGAGAAATGATACTATCTTCTTCTTGTCTTTAATTGATCTGATTGGCTTGACCCCGTTTGTGATGAACGTGATAGGAATTCCGGCTCTCTTTTCGGAGAGCCGGCTTTTTCAGCTCGGCTTGCTGAAAAGAGCCGACTCTTTCGGCTCACAAGCGCTTTTTCAAATGTTTTGTTTTTAAAGATGTGTTACCAATAATCGTGACAGATTATGGACCAAACTATTTATTCATTTTGAAAATGGAATATACCATATTACAAACACTGTCATTGCCTTTATAGTTTTAGCATACAGTAACAATATGTCTTATTTAAACTTTCAATTTTTGTACTAAGAAAATAACACAGACATGACGCTACTAGTAATGAGAACTTTCAAGAAAGAGAAATAGAGAGAGAGAGAGAGAGAGAGAGAGTTTAAAAAGAGAAAGTGAGAGCATATGAAAGAGAGGAAATGAAAGAGAGAAAACAAAAGACAGCAAAAGAGAGAGTGGAAAAGATGAGGAAGGGTGAGAGAAAGAGAGTAAGAGAGAGAGAGAGAGAGAGAGAGAGAGAGAGAGAGAGATTCAAGTCAAATCAAGTCACATTTATTTGTACAGCCCTTAATCACAAAACCGTCTCAAAGGACTGCACAGGATTACAATTACACCATCACCTGATCTTAAACCAACATGCATTGGGTAACAGTACACAAACATAGTAAACATCAATAAAAGAGAACACTAGGTAACATGTTGAAATTTGTCCGGAAAGTGCATGACAGCAACGATGCAGCTTCCCATCTTTGCCGGCTGGTCGATGCAGGCGTTGAGAGAGAGAGAGAAAGAGAGAGAGAGAGATTAAGAGAGAGCCTAGGAGGGACCTGACCCCTAGTTGGTTGTTCACTTCAAAGAGCCTGTTCACACAGCCATTTCGTTTGTGAATGACTCACTCATTAATTGATCTAATTGGCTTGACCCCGTTTGTGATGGAAGTACCACAGGCACTTTGAACACGGTTGTGCAAGCTAAACAAGTGGGTTGTTGTGCACCTGCCCTTTGCGCAGGTTGTTGTACACAGACAAAAAAACCCAGGTTGTTCTGCAAGCCACATGTTCAGGTTGTGATCCATGCTAAAAGAGGAGGTTGTACACATTGAAAGCGCAGGTTTTTGTAGACACTCAAATCTAGGGTTGGCGATACTAAAGACATTTGGTTTTGATGCGATCCAAATAAATACATGGCAGTATCAATTGATACCGACCCGGCGCCGATACTTTTTGCTGGGAAATGACGTAATCATCGAAAAATTGTACCTTTCCCTCAATTTACATTGCAAACTTTAATACTATGAAAATATGAATAAAAATATCTCTATTACATCTGTTTCAGGACCAAAGCCAAGAGAGTCGAACCAAAAATTAGCAATATACTGCACTGTTTCCGTAGTGCAGTGATTAGCACATTTGCCTAATACACGAAAAGTCCCTGGTTCAAGACTGAGTGGAAACATATTTTGGCCTGGAGAGAGATGTGCGGCACCAAGCTGTACTTCCCCAAGACACACTACAGGGCATGGTGCCCATACTATCCTTTTGGTTAAGGGGGCCAACCAACCAAAAATAACAATTTGAACTATATAACTAAAATACCTTTCATTGTACAATTTTTTGAAGAGTCAGTAATACCAATACAGCGTCAATTGACTCTTATTGGCCATGATGCCACAGTGATAACAGATTTCCAGTTTTTTGTTCTGGAACAGCAACATTTTACAATTGTGTTTGCAGCGTATTGCTCTCGGCGCGTTGAGCTGTTTTCATGTGTTAATGAAAATTGGTGGTGCTGTCACTGTAGCAGACCACTTTACCATACAAATTACACCTGCCATTATTGTTTTCTGTAGTTAAATAACAAATGCCATACCACTTTACGCTTCCTGTTTGCCTCACTTTCTTCTTTAGGGGCGGGTGTTGTGGGTTTGGCACTTTCCTCTGTTTGGTCAGGTAGGGTGAAGTGCTAAAAATATGCCTGTCAGTCAAAACTCAGGGATAAACGTAGAATGGGGATGGTGCTTGGTGAGAGAAAACAGGGCTGCGCTATCTAAATAAACACTGTGAAGAAATTGGTAGAGGAGCAAGGTATCGATCCCAGGACAGTAGTATTGATCCAATGTAATTACTTAATTAGTATCTCTAAAATTGATATTTTGATCAAACCACTCACCGTTACTGTAATTGTAGGTTGTTGGGCACGCCGAAAGCGCAGGTTGTTTAGCACGTTGAAAGCGCAGCTTTTCGTGTCGTGCATGCCACAAGTGCACATCGAGCCGGTTTGTTTGCACGCGGCACGGTGTCCGAGTGCTGGCCGAGCGGGATTAGAGGGCAACAATCCCTGAGGTTTGCCGCAATCTGATTTGCAGAAAAACAAGGGCTCACACATGCTGAGCGCAAACACTCTGCCCCCCCCCACCAACCCTCACAGCACATCACACACCACTACTACATAGTCTACTCTTGCTTCTGCAGCAAGCAGATGCTTATTTGGATGAGCAGCGTGTCACATTTCCTCAGGATGCTTCAACTTCCGTTGTTCCATCACTATCTTCTGTTAGATCAGGATCACTTCAGTTCCATCACCGTTTTCACTTTGTTCCATCACAGTCCTCATCTCAGTTCAATCGTTGTTTCATCACTGTCTACCCCTCGGTTCCATCACTATTTTCACGTTTGACAATTTCTACTTCAGTTACATCAGAAGTGTCACTTCAGTTTAATCACTGTCTTCACTTTTGTGTCATTAACTGTCTTCAGTTACATCACAATTTTGCCTTCAGTTCGATCACCATTTTAACTTTGTTCCATCGCGGTCTTCACCTCAGTTCCATCACTGCCTGTACTTCAGTTCCATCACTATTTTCACTTTTATTTCAGCATTGTCTTCACTTCAATTCAATGGCAATGTTCACTTTAGTTACATTAGGATGTTCACTTCAGTTCAATCATTGTCTCCACTTAATTTTCAATCACTGGCTTCACTTTTGTTCCATCACTGTCTTCAGTACATTTTAATCACTATTATTTATGGTGCTTAAAATGATTAAGCACCATAATTTTCACTTCAGTTCAATTACTCTCTTAGTCATGAGTTTCACTTCAGTTCAATTACTCTCTTAGTCATGAGTTTCACTTCATTTCAATCAATATTTTCACTTAATATTAATCAATATTTTCACTTTATATTAATCAATATTTTCACTTTATTTTAATCAATATTTTCACTTAAGTTCAGTCACGAGTTTAATGTCAATTCTAACACCGCCTTCATTACATTTCAATCTAGATTTCCACCTTGGTTCATTCACAAATTTCACTTGAGTTCAATCACGTCTTTACGTAATTTAAATCTTCAGTTCGAGCAGTGTCTTAACTTTTCTGCCATCACTGTTTTCAATTCATTTCAATCACTATTTTCATGTCAGTTCCACAACAATGTTCAAATCAGTCAAATCATTGTCTTAACTTTAATGTACATTTCAGATCGTTCATGATTTTCAGTTCATCTAATTACTTTTTTAACTTCATTTCAATACATATTTTAACTTCAGCTCGGTCACAACATTCATTTCAGTTTAATCACTGAAACCATTTTTTTTTCACTTTTGTACCATCACAAATTTCACTTTTGTACAATCATTTTCTTCACCTAGTTCAATCATTATCTTCAATTCTGTTGCAACGCTAGTTTATCCTCAGTTCATTTCCTGCTTTCACTTCAGTTCAGTTACAATTTGTATTCCACCACTGTCTTCAATTCAAACGTCCTTTTTGCTTTTATTCCATCAGTCTTTTTGCTTCAGTTCAAAGAATGTTCTTCACTTTTGTGCTATCACATAACTTTCTTCACTTCAGTTCAATCATTATCTTCAATTCTGTTGCTAGACTGATTTATTTTCAGTTCAATCACTGTCTTGACAACAGTTCCATTACAAATTGTGTTCCATCGCTGTTTTCGATTCAAGCATCCTCTTCACTTTTGTTCCATCATCTTTTTTTACTTTTTTCCCATCTCTGTCTGTCTTCACTTCAGTTCAAACACTGTCTGGATTTTCCATCCTCTTGCCAGTCTAATGAGATTAAACAGGACCCCAGGGGTTGGACAGTGAATTCTATTGTAAAAGCTACTAAGCGCTGAGCAGAACCAATTCAGCGTCATTATTAATAGCGATCCGGAGAAGTTGAGAGTAAAAAAATGAAGCATCCATAAATCATCTAAAAAAAACTCCATTTAGTCAGAACAAAATAAATATTTAAAGCCAGTGTTGTCTAGTACTGCTGTGAACAGATAACTGTGTTTAACTGTTCGGTAACAGGACAAAACCAAAATGGTTTCTCTGAGTCTTCAGTTACCAAAGATACTAGGAAGAAGTCAAAGTGTTAAAGCCAGTTCAAACAGAACAGAACAAAACAAGAAAGAAAGCCAATAAAATGTCAAATTCACCAAACAATTGGAATTTTATTGTTTGTACGATGTCACCAATCACTCAAAGGAGTCATTCCACATTTAGTTAGGAAGGATAGACTCTTGGGATTCCAGAAATGCTAACCATTTCTTCGTTTCTATTTTCTTTTTCGCTGGCAACTGTTTGGACAGCAAAGTAAGAATTTCACTGTGCAGGGAAACGTGCTTCTTTACTGTGCATATGACAGTAAATACTTTGAATTGAATTGAATTTTAAAATAGACTCAGCAACATCAAGATCAGTCTGAAACAAGATACTGGGAAAATATAAAGCCGGGTTAGCTCACCAATGTCGTCTTGCAGCCATCACATTCAATAATAATACGCAACCATGGTCCTCTTACATCTGTGAGTGTAGTAAATCCAACCGTGTACAATATTCACACACTCCAAAAACCCCAATCATGCTGACAAATAAAAGAAAAAATCCACCGAGAAGCATCTCTACATCGATGGATGTTTCTTGTTGCTCGCTGTCTGTTTAGCCCCATAGTTCCTGTTTACAATACAAACTAGTAAAAAATGTTTTCTCCATGCCGTAGAGCAACGTGTGTTTTACATACTCTTTTTCGGCCAATTGCAGGCTTTGTTTTGCTCCGCTTTAGCTTATGCGAGCCTGTGACTGCTTAAAAGGACCTGCCTCCTTTACCTCTGAATAAATTCAGCTAATAGTGACCAATTCAAATGATGATAGAAACATTGGTTAGGAAATGAAACGCCGGTATGTATATCCAAGCATACACCATGGACTACTTCGCCTTCGGGGAAAAATCTAGTCAGCGGCTGCTTGCTTTAGTCGCTGTACCTTACGACTCAATATCGATTCATATATATGGCGCACTGTATTATAACCTGCATGGTCAGCTATTAAAACAAATAAAGGAAAAACAAATAAATTCAGAAGAAATCAAATGTTTTATGTTTTACCATATTTTGGACTATTTTTATTACAAAAAAAAACAATCTGGGTTGAACTGAAGAAAGCGAACCAAAAAAGGGTCATTTTGCCCAGAACATCTCAAATGATTGGGTTGTTTTATACATAAAAACACAAGAAGTAGGATTCAATGATCAAAATTTTTTTGTCTAACAGTCTGAAAAAGTGGAAAATTCTACAAAGCTCCCTAGAATCATGGATGTATTTGGGCTATAAACCAGACTTTGTGCTTGATTGAGGGAAGGCTTTTAGTATTCTCTCACCATTACCCCATTTTTGGTTATTTGAATAGGTTTCGTGACAAACCTTTTGAAAAAGTGAAAATGCTGTAAAAAAGAATCCTAGCTTTGGGCCACATATTTTTAGGGGCTATTAACTTGGCTCAGTGCTTGATTGAAATAAGACTTTTAGCATTCACACCTTTTGACCCAATATTGGTTTATTTGTGGCTTTTTTGGGGTCAAAATGTCCCAAAAAGTCAAGAATATTGACAAAAAGCTCTTAGGTTTGGGCCTCAGATGTTTCAGGGACTCTTGGTGCTCAATGTGGTCTCTTTGAGGGTAAGCGTTCAGCATTCAAACCTTTTGTTCCTTCATTAAGTTATTTTTGTTGTTGACTATCAGTCTTGAAAAGTCGAGAAGCTCCACGAAGCATCCTAGCTTTGAATCATGGTTGTTTTTGGGCTCTCAATGAGACTGTTCTTTGCTTGACAGAAGACTTTCAGCATTCACTCTTCTTGACCCAATTTTGGGTTATCTTTGACAAGTTTTGGTGTCAAACACTTTGAAAAAGCGAAGATTCTCCCAAAAAGCGCCCTATCTTTGAGCCACAGATGGTTTTTGGGGGTCTTATCGAGGCTCAGTGCATGATCGAGGTAAGGCTTTCAGCATCCACTTGTTTGTAGCAATTGAAAGTTATTTTTGACTGTTTTGGGAGTCAAACTATCCCAAAAAAATTCGAGGAATCTTGAGAAAAAATACCCCGTGTTTGGCCCACAGCTGTTTTTTTTTGGCCCTTAACGAGACTGGGTGCTCAATTGAGGTAAGGGTTTTAGCAGTCACCCTTTCGGCTCGGAAAGCGACCGCCCCTTCCCCCTGCCCCCCCTGTCGAGACTTCACTGAGCTTTGGTTTGAAAATAGACATGGGAAGATTGCAGTTACCTGGAGACGCAGCGTTTCCTTTTTTCCCCCTTGAAAACGGAAAAAAGCCGAGGCTAAGGACCCGTTAGGGACGGGGTTTTTTGTGAGCCCCACAATTCATTGGCATAAATGCGGATTTTACTGGATTGTGATGCCTCCTGTGTGGCCACTTCAAAGGCAGCTTTTGTTTGCTTGTTCTGGATAGAAAAAAAAAACATTTTTTTTTAGTTTGCATTACTTGCTGCTTTTCAAACAGTTTTTGCTAGGTGTGTTGTGCCCTAAAAGGTATGTTCTAAAAACAAATAAAAGAACAACCATAGTTGGTTAGCATTAGCTAACTTTGTTGGGTGATGAGGTTGGCCATGAAAAAAAAAACAGACAAGCTACTTACTTCTTATTAAGGTCCTTTCAGCTATAGCCATTGCTAGGTTATTACGCCAAAAAGGTATGTAAACAAACCAACAAGATGACTGTAGTTGGTTAGCGTTAGCACACTTTGATGGTTTGTCATGATGACGAAAATAAGCACAAAAGGTACTTGCTTTTTATAAACGTCTTTTCAACCGTTTTTGCTTAGTGGTTGTGACAAAAAGGTCTTCCCCAAAAAACAAATCCAATGACTTTGGTTGGTTAGTTTTTGCTCACTTGATAGTTCGTCATGACGACAAAAAGAAACATACAAGCTACTTGCTGCGATATCATCATCTTTTTGTATTTTTAAGGTAGGTTGAACAGAAGAGCCATAGTCTCTAAACTAACAAAAAAGACACAAATCAGTTAGCGTTAGCTCACTTTCTTAGCTAATGATGTTTGTCATGATGATAAAGACAACTTATCCATGTCCTTTCAACTAGTTTTAGCAACGTGGGTTGTGCCTACATCGGCATATAAACTAGGAAAAAAATAAAATAGAATTAGTTGATGTTAGCTAGCTTTGTAAGGTTGTCATGATGACGAATAGAGCCATACAAGCTTCTTGCCTTTTGACCATTTTTTAAAATTATTTTTTGCTAGGTGGGTTACGTAAAACGTCTGTCCTCTAATTGAACAGTAAATGTTCCTGGTTAGTGTTAGCTCACATTTTTTAAACACACTGATTAAGTTTGTCATGCAACATACAAGTTACTTGCAGCATTTCATTGTCCTTTCTAGCAGTTCTTGCTAGAGAGAAAAAGTTTTGTCCTCTAAACTACAAAAACAAGCCTAGTTGGTTAGCATTAGCTTAAATTGTTTGCCAATGAGATTTCTCATGATGACTAAGAAGCAAATACGTCTCAGACACGTACAGACACGGTGTCTGAACAATGTTACAAATCAAATAAGTCATTCCACATTTTATTAGGAAGGATAAACTCTTGGGATTCAAGAAATGCCAACCATTTCTTAATTTGTATTTTCTTTTTCGCTGACAACTGTGTGGACAGCAAAGTAAGAATTTCATTGTGCAGGGAAACATGGTTCTTTACTGCGCATATGACAATAAACACGTTGAATTGAATTGAATTTAATTTAGAAATAGACTAATCACAGACAGATCAAGATCAATCTGAAACAAGATACTGTGAAAATATAAAGCCGGGTTAGCTCACCAAAGTCGTCTTGCAGTCATCACGTTCAATAATAATTTGGGGAATTAGGGATTCAGTGTCTTGCCCAAGGACACTTCGAACCTGGACTTCTTGATCCCAAGACAAGCGCTGTACCTCGTGAGCTAATGCCGCTTGTTCCAGGCGCTAGCGAGGTTTATCATAATGACTAAAACCAATATATGAGGTACTAACTACTGTTCAATGACCTATCCACCAGTTTTAGGTTGGCTGGTTTTCACCGACAAGGTTTTCTCCCCCCCCAAAAAATGTTTATGAGCGTTAGCTCACTTTATTGGCTGATAAGATCTCTAATGGTGACGAAGAGCTACACACGAGCTTGCTGCATTTAAATCTCTTTTTGTTAGCTAGGTTTTCCTGAAAAGGTTTGCTCTCTAAAATAAAGACAACATAGTAATAAAAGACAGAGGGAGAAGATGCTGTTGGTTAGCATGAGGTCGCTTTATTTTGCCTGTTCAAGAAGCTACTGAGGTTAGCAACATACGAGTTACTTTCTATTTTTCAACTAGTTTTGTTTGTGTTTTTTGCTAAAAAGATCTTTCCCCTAAAAAAAAACACATCAGAGCTGGTTAGTTGCTATCTCACTTTGTTGGTTTTTTCAAGACGCCAACATGGTTTATAGTGATGACAAAGAACAACAAACAAGCTTTTTGCGATTTTTTTCAACCAATTTTTTGCCGGTAAGTTGCACCGAAAAGGTTTGTCCTCCTAAACCCAGGGTTTAGCAACACATGGCTCAGAAGCCGCGACCCTACTGAGGATAAGCGGTGCAGCTGATGAGATGAGATGAATGTAGGGAAATCTATTTTTCTTTTAATATGATCTCTTTAAGAGGAAAAACATGACACAAATTAAGACTTTCCAAAGCTGTAAAAATGTGTAAAATAAATATTTAGTTTCAACTCCGGGTGTTATTACCTAACAAACAGAGGGAAATCAGCTCCTTCGTTTGAATCCTCTCTCTTGTCTATCCTGTTTGAGTCAAGTGGAGGGCAAGGTCTGCCCCTTTTAAAGCGGCAGAGTCACAATTTAATGATACGCTCTTTTCAACACAGAAGTCACATTAAACAGGTTGGAGCACAATGCTGGCATAAGCACTGTTTTAGTAACAAACTGCTGTTTTTTGTAAGTAATTTTGGGTATTTGTCAGTATACATTTTGAATGACACTTGGGGATATTATTTATGTTTTGTTGCTCAGGCCTGAAACCGCTGCTTTTTTTTCAAAAGACAGAGAGAGGAGAAGATGCGACTGCTGTTTATTACCCATGCACTGACTTGTTTGACATTTGCACAGAAATGAAACTGCATTAATGTGATTTTATTTACTTTACCTTATCAAAAGGCTGCCATTTTATTTGTATAAATGCATGCTACGTTTTATTGCACCATTTTACTTTCCCAGATAAAGAGCACGCTATCGCACGTTCCGTTT
Source organism: Urocampus carinirostris (assembly GCF_059441175.1). Lineage (NCBI taxonomy): Eukaryota > Metazoa > Chordata > Actinopteri > Syngnathiformes > Syngnathidae > Urocampus > Urocampus carinirostris. The sequence continues at coordinate 7,659,706 of NC_142366.1, read as the reverse complement.
TATTGTTTTTTCGAATCCGCAAAATAAAAAAAGCATTACAAATGTCTTTATTTCATTTTTCCAATGATAAAACATATTTAATTTATTAAGGCTTTTATGATGTTAAACTTGAGGTATCCTACAATAGAAAAGTGCATCATTCTCAACAGGATTTTCATAGTAGGCTAAAACAGCTTATATGAATAAACACAGCACGATTTGCATTCACTGTAAGTTTTTTATAAAGCTTTGAATTTTTTGCAGCTCCAGAAAAATTGCTTTTTGTTTTTTTTGGTCCAATACGGATGGCTCTTTTAACACTTTGGGTTGTCGGCCCCTGTCCTAAACTAAGAAAAAGGGCAACAATCTGTTGCCATTGTCATAATTACTGATGTGACTCAGCTGTGCCCGCTCATTTGGCGCCGCGGGTTCTGATTGGCTCCCGATCAGTATTCCAACCCAGTCCTGTCTGTCCCCTTTTTTCAGTCCGTCTGCGAACCTCAGTGAACACTATGCAAGCCTTTTTCGACCCTGACTCCCACCTGTCCCGTTCTTTGCTCCCGTCTGTCCCCAACTTTGACCCGTTTTGATCCTGACCACGTCTGCTCTCCCGTCCCGGCTTACGACCCCTTTTTGTCCCCGACTACGTCTACTCTCCTGTTCTGGCTTACGACTCGCTTCTGACCCCGACCACGCCTTGCTCTCCCAGTGCCGGCTACAGACAATCCGAGTACGAGAGCGATTTGCTTCCCGAGCCTAGCGAATACCGGATTGTGGGCGCAGCCTTTCCTCTTTCCTTTAATAAAACTTGTGAGAAACGTAACACAATTGGGTCCTATTTCCGTTCTGGTCCTGACAGGCATTACCTAACTTCATTGGCGAATGACATTGTCATAACGAAGAAAAGAAACATACAAGCTACCTGCTGTATTTGTACCACTTTTTGACAAGTGTGTCGCGCTAAAAAGGTTACCTAAATCCCCCAAAACAATCAGAGTTTATTATTATCTGACTTTGTTGGCTGATGCGGTTTGTCATAATGGTTAGCAACATACGAGCTACTTATTGCATTCCATTGTCCTTTTCAACTACAGTACTTGTTTTAGGGAAGACTCAAAAAAGTGTGTGCCCTAAACAAATGTTTGGTGATTGTTTGTTTACACTGCTCATGAGGTTGATCATAATGAAGTGTAACACGCAAGTTATTTTTTGCATTTTAGCTTCAAAGGTTCCCGTGGATCCTTGAAAAGTCGTAAAACACATTGAGTTCAATATTCTAAAGTTAGGGTTTAAGTGACATTAAAATGTCTTAAATGCAATTTTCGAAAGCTTTTAACATGTGAATACAATAAGATTTATATTTGTTTTAACTATAAATATTAAGTTAAAAATGCATTTTTCATGGATCTTGATAAAAATGCTTTACAAATGTTGCAAAGGAGTTTTTGGCATTAGTGGTTGTCTTCCAGTATTCACTAAGGATCCATAATGTGCTCTATACGTCCGTTTTATTTACTGTTTTCTGTCAGAACCAGAACAGAAACAGGACCAAATCGCGTGACGTTCTCACACAAGCCTTTTATTTTACGGGAAATGGGGAGTCATGCACGTTAGGAAGCCGGTCTTGCGTGGAAGGACCGACGAGACCGATTCCAATTACCCGAGTTGATATCGGACAGATGGGGTCGATACCGGAAAGAAAGGGACAGACAGGATTGACAGCAAATCAGGATATCGATAACTAACAGGAGAAACTAGACGGGAACGAAAGAGGGAGAAAATAATAAACAGGACCAAAAGAGACGGAAAAAAAACTGGAACCCGAAATTAAACAGGACAAAAATAAACGGGAACAATACCGGACTGAAGATATCAATAGGAAACCAGGACAGTTGTGGGGCAGAAGTTCGTTTGACGGGCTGACAAAAAAGCAAGACAGCGCTGAGCTTAATCTAGAAAGAAAGCCAATCTCTCAACGAGCCACAGCTGGCACCATACAGGCGTGGCCAATTGGGCGCCATGGCAACCATGACAATTTTCCATGTCTATAACTTTGAAGAGTGCTATATTAAGTTTTGTTTTACTTGTTTTAATTGTGTTTTTTGTCGACTTGGTCTTAGATTTGATTTCAAAAGGCCTTGAAAGTCTTGAAAAGTCCTGAATTTAACTTATCTTGAGCTGAAGGAAACTTGATGTCCTTTCAAAAAGTTTTTGTCGAGTGGGTTGCGTCTCTAAAAATTGTCGGCTCCCTTAACAAAGAAAAAAGACCATAGTTAGCATTAGCTCACGTTTTCATACTTGCTGTTAAGTTTTCTCATGTTGAGAAACATACAAGCCAGTTTTCATTTTACCTGTGAAAAGTGATGGGTCCCGGGGACTCGCATGTTCAAAAATCTATGGGTCCCAACAGAGATCTATGGGTCCCCAAAATTTAGTGTTATCGAGGTTGAAATTATAAATCGGCGACAAATATGTAATATAAATCTATATATTAATTCAGTTTTAATCATCACAATTATTGGGAACACAAATCAGTTATCACTTCAAGATTTTTCAGTTCACAACAATATTGTACAGTATACAAAATAATCTTGCTGAAATAATTATATTAATCCATATTTTCATACAGTTTTAATCATCACAGTTAATTTGAAATACAAAGCAGTTATATCTTCAGATTTTTCAGTTCACAAAAATATTTTACATTATACAAAATAATTTTGCTGAAATATTAGTCTATATATTCATGCACTTTTAATCATCAGTTAATTGGTAATACAAAGCAGTTATTTCTTCAGATTTTTCAGTTCATATATTCTTAGTGGTTTGCTGTCCCGCCACAGTTGTAATGCCTTCTCAAGGTCCAATCCATTATCATCCTCCTCATAGCATCACCAGGAATATAATTTAGTCCATTTTGGCAGAAAAGTCCTTTTCTTGCTAGGAGTATTCTTTTGTTTATTATCTTTCGTCGAATCGTTCGCTTCAACACACGTGTTTTCCTTGCCTCCGCGATCTTCCGAAGAATTTTTCCTACATTTTTTCGTGCCGGAATTATTGCCGTTTTTATCACTTTCTGCATTACGTTTTGATTTATTACTGACACTGAAGAAATGACCAATTTTGTGTTGATTTTCACCTAATACTAACAGTCTTGCTCGACATAATTGAGGTTTATTATAAAAAATAAGTTCAAAAATTAAGTAGCATGGACGTTCACCGTAGAAGGAAAAAATACATGCAAATATAATTAAGTGGAATGATACATTTTCTTATTCAAATATTAATTCATTTTCTGCATTAAATTATTTTTGGTAACATACCAGCTCGGTGGCCTTGGGGGTATGGCGCCCGCTCCGAGACTGGGAGGTTGTGGTTCAAGCCTCGGCCGAGTCATACCTAAGACTTAAACATTGGTACCCGTTGCCTCCCTGCTTGGCGTTCAGCATTAGAGGTTGGAATCAGGGGGTTTGGTCACCTAATGACTCCCAACACCTCAGTTGGGTTGAGTGAGGGGGCTGGAAAAACCCTCCTCTGAATCAATCTCCCAAAAAGAGTCAGAAATGACTCTAGCCACCTCCCACTAGGGGATATGGCTGTGGTATATATATATATATATATATATATATATATATATATATATATATATATATATATATATATATATATATATATATATATATATATATATATATATATATATATATATATATATATATATATAATATACCGATTAAAGGGATAACCGCAAACCGTCTTTTTTCATTTTCTCCTTTTATACTTTTTCTTAACTTCTCTATACAACATAATAATTCGTAATAATGCATCAAAGCAAGTGAGCCGTTTGTTGAGCCGAAAAAGCCGGTTCTCTAAATAGAGACGGACTTTCACTACACAACTCGAACTTGTGTGACTTGATGATTTGCCGTTTCGTGATAGTCGGTGTATACCGGATGGTACCCATAATTGACAAATTTGCCTTTTTTTGTACGGATTTTATTGTACGTCATACACGTCTTAAAATGCATAATAAATGTACTTTGTACGGCAAAAACGTACAGGTTGACAGGTATGCATACTTAACCTTCACTCAACGACAAGCACCACAACAATGACGTAATCTCGAAGCAACGAGATCTCGTTTGCCGAGATCGGCGTGCAGACGAAAACTCGAACCGCGAGACCAAAACAACAATGTCGGATCTGCCTGACGAAATGTTTGGAGTGCGGTAAATCCTAATCGGGTAATAATGACAATTTTGTGTCAAAAAAAAGTTGCGTCCCGGGGACGCACGTTGATTTGACAATATGCGTCCCCAGCAAATATTATGCATCTGGGACGCGGGCAAACTAGAACACTGACAAGCTACGTATTTTTACCCAGTTTTTGTTGGATAGGTTTACCGAAAAGGTTAAATTCTTAAAAGAAACGATCATAGTTATTTGAGGTTAACTCACTTTGTTGCCTCATACGATTTCTCATGATGAGGACATGCAACATACAACCTACTTGCTGCGTTTAACCATCTTTTGCTAGCTAGGGTTCCCCGAGGCTTGTTCCCTAAAAAAACAATCATAGTTGATTAGCGTTAGCTCACTTTGTTGGCTCACAAGATTTCTAATGAAGACGACGAGTGACGTACGAGCTTCTTGCTGAAGTTCAATGTCTTTTTACCCAGTTTTTTTTGGCTACGTTTACCGAAAAGTTTTACTTCCTAAAAAAACAAAACGATCATAGTTGATTAGCGTTAGCTCACTCTGTTGCCTTGTTAAATTTCTCATGATGACGATGGGCAAAATACAAGCTACTTGCTGCATTTAACCATCTTTTGCTAGCGAGGATTCCCTGAGGTCCGTTCCCTAAGATGACAATGATAGTGTCTTAGTGTTAGCTCACTTTGTGGTTCATAAGATTTCTCATGATGAGGACGAGCAACGAGTTACTTCTGCATTTCAACCATCATTTGCTAGCTAGGTGTGTTCCCTAAAGAAACAATCACAGTTGCTTAGCGTTAGCTGACTTTGTGGTTCATATTTTTTATGATGAGGACAAGCATCATGCGGGCTACTTACTGCAGTTCAACGTCTTTTCACCTAGTTTTTGTTGGATTGGTTTACCGAAAAGTTTAATTCCTAAAAAAAACAAAAAACGATCATAGTTGATTAGCCTTAGCTCATTTTGTTGGCTCATAAGATTTCTCGTGATGACGACAAGCAACATACAACGTACTTGCTGCATTAACCATCTTTTGCTAGCAAGGTTTCCCTGAGGTCGGTTCCCTATGAAAATGATCATAGTTGATTAGCGTTAGCTCATTTTGTTGCCTCGTAAGATTTGTCATGATGACAACGGGCAACAATCAAGCTACTTTCAGCATTTAAACATCTTTTGCTAGCTAGGGTTCCCAGAGGTCTGTTCTGTTCCCATCAAAAACAATCATAGTTGCTCAGCGTTAGCTCACTTTGTGTTTCATGAGATTTTTTATGATGAGGTCGAGCAACATACAAATTACTTACTTCATTTCAACCATTTTTTGCTAGCCCAGTTTTGTGGAAAATGTCTGTTCCCTAACAAAACGATCATAGCTGGTTATCTTTAGCTCACTCTGCTGTCTTGTTTGAGATGCTAGTGAGGTTTCTCATGATGACTAAGAGCAACATACGAGCTTCTTGCTGCGTTTTTATCAGAAGTGACGAATCTCTGTGCGACTCAGAGAGAGGAAAAGCCTGTGTGGCAAACGTGAATTACATAATTAACCCCCACTCAGGGGAAATCAGCGTCTGGGGGAACACGTGATGCCATCGTCGAGTTATGAGCACTTCAGGAAGTTCGTTTGAAAAAAACTATTACAAACTAACCACTATTATCCTGCTTCTAGGGCGATTTATTATATATATTTTCATTTTTTTGCTCCATATGTCAGTGGATTAAATTGAAATTCCGGTACCAAAAGTTTTCTGATGAAATGTTCCTGACAAGTGAGACAATACCTAAGGCTAATTGGCCCCCGGCCCCCGATGTGGGAACAGTATGATTTTGAGGTAGGTATAAAACGTCCACTTGACTGTAAAGGTTAAAAAGAGCAGATTGAACAAAAGTTCTACGCAATGGGTGAGCTCCTTTTTTTAATAAGTTTTTAGAAAAGAAATAATGTTCCATGGAAAAAATCAAGCCAGGTAGGATTTCATCTCATCTCATCAGCTGCACCGCTTATCCTCAGTAGGGTCGCGGGGTGCTGGAGCCCATCTCAGCAATCATCGGGCAGTGGGCAGGGGACACCCTGAACTGGTTGCCAGCCAATCGCAGGGCACACGGGGACAGACAACTCACTCGCTCATTCACACCTAGGGACAATTTGGACCGGCCAATTCACCTGAAATGCATGTTTTTGGAATGTGGGAGGGAACCGGAGTGCCCATGACATGAACTGTGCCGCACATGCGCTAACCACTGCGCCGCCGTGCTGCCCCTAGGTAGGATTTGTTGTACAATAATTTTGCATGAGTTCAACAATGCTACTTTCCATTAGCCATATTATAAACTAGGAAAATACTGTCTTTGTTTCAGTAAGTAATATTTAAAACCGGCATTTATTCCTATTTTTTTTTCTTAATAAATCTTGCTCTGTAAAGTAAGTTTCAAGCTAGCTAGCATTTTTGTACAAATAATATAGGTACATTTTACTGTTTAAATAAACAATATTTATCGTGGTGTTTGGCAATACAGTAATCCCTCGGTTATCGCGGTTAATGGGGACCAAAACCACCTGCGAAAAGTGAAAATCTGCGAAGTAGCGACGCCCCTTCCAAAATGCTTAAAAAAAATTTATATATATATATATATACAATTATTTTATTTTATTATTATTATTTTTTAGACCCGCGAAGCTCTGAACCCGCGAACCGTAAAGTAGCGAGGTCCCACTGTATAGGTTATTGTCATGATTACCGATGTGATGCACCTGTGCCTGCTCCTTTGGCGCCAACTGCCTCGGACTCTGATTGGCTCCCTGTCACTCTTTAAACCCACGTCTTTCTGACACCTGTTGTCAGTCCGTCTGCGAACCTCACTGTACTCTAGGCAAGCTTTTTCGACCCTGACTCCCACCTGCTTTGCTCCCGCCTGTTTCCTGGCTTCGACCCGTTTTTTGATCCTGACCAAGTCTACTCTCCTCTCCTGCCTTTCTGATCCCGACCAAGTTTTTTGCCCTCCTGACCTGGCTACTGACCCGTTTTTTTCCCATTCCTGACACGGCCATCGGTTGCCATGGAAGTCTCACTTCCGCGTTCAGAGCGACCTGCTTCCCGTGTCCAGGGATCACCGGATCGTGGGTGCAACCCTTTCCTTTCTTCTAATAAAACTGAGAGAAAGGTAACGTAAGTGGGTCCTGTCTCAGTTCTGGTCCTGACAGTTAATGCTCTGTTATAGCCTTATTATACTGTAAGCCATCATTAATTGAAACAAAACATATTTAGCCAGATACGTTTGATGTGTAAAACCGACGTTTAGTTTTTAGTGGAGACATGCTGGTCAATTTTTTAAAAAATGGTTTTAGGCTAGCTTGCATTTGTTGTAAAAATATTATCGTAGGTTTTAGTTGTCACGAACTGGAACAGGATCAGGACCCAAATGCGGGACGTTTCTCACACGAGCCAAAACTGGATATCGAATTTAAACAGGACAAACTACACGGGAACGAAACAGGAAACCGAAATTGAACAACGGGACGGACAGCATTGATATCAAAATAGGATATCGAAATTAAACAGGACAAACTAGACGGGAACGAAACTTGAAATATATGGCGGTAAAATGCATGGAAAATAATATATTATAAACGGGAACAATGCCGGACAGGAAATACCAACAGGAAACAGGACCGAGTCAAAACCCACGTTTTGCGGGGCAGAGGTTTGTTGACGACTGACAAAGAAAGAGTTAGAGCACTGAGCTTAAATAGACGGAAAGCCGATCTGTCTATGAGCCTCAGCTGGCGCCACACGGGCGGGGTCAAATGGGCGCCATAGCAACCGTGACATTAGTGTTTAATTAAACAATGTTTCTTTTATGCTATGCTATGCTAACTTTACTTAATGGTTGCTTTATGTGTCAAGTCAAGTCAAGTCACATTTATTTATATAGCCCTTAATCACAAAAATGTCTCAAAGGACTGCACAGGATTACAATGACACAAATACCTGATCTTAAACCAACATGCGGGCAAGGAACAACTCAAAACCTCAGCGTGAGGAAAAAGAGAAACCTTGGTCTACTTTATATAAAAGTATACGTTTTTTGGCTTGTTTGTAAGTTGGGAACGCGAAATAATTTGTTCTTGATGTCCTATTGTGGTTAAAATCAGGGCTGTAGCTAGCCGTTTGGGTTCCCTAAGCACAAATGCTTTATGAGATCACACGGGTTGTAAGCCGTGACAGGCAAGCAGACGTAGTCTGGATCAAAACACCTTGTAGCCGGAAACAAACGGGGGAATCAGGAACGGACAGGTGGAAAAACGGGTGCAAAAACGGGATAGGAGGGAGTCAGGGTCTAAAAGGCTTGCCTTGTAACAGCAAAGGTTCGCAGGGTTCGCAGACGGACTGACAACAGGTGAGCGACAGGACTGGGTTTAAAAAGGGACAGGGAGCCTAATGAGCGGGCACAGGTGATCCAAATAGGTAATCATGACACTTATATCACATCTCGTATAGCATATAGCTAGCTGCATTAGAAGTAACATCTTAAAGCTCTGAAAAATTATCCAACAGTGGACATGCACGATTTTTTTAGGTCTGGGTTTTGTTTCCGTGCAAATTGGCCATCGGCGAACGCACAAAAGCGCCTCATCGATTCTCAGATGATGATGTCGTTATCGCGGCACGGAGCGCTATCGACCCGGCCAGACAGCGCCATTAGCCAAAAGAGCAATTCCTAATCTTGGATATTGCTTTCTTGTTACTCGGGCCCCCCGTGGCCCCAGGAAGGCCCGATAAGCGCTTTATCAGGGCACTTATGTCGACGGGGGCCCCCGAGCTGCGGGCCCTTTTAATACTGGCCGGATGAGCGATGGCTGCGTCGTTGCTCCAGGCTAATAATAACGCGCCAGCGGCGACATGCTAAAGTCTCATCTCATCTCATCAGCTGCACCGCTTATCCTCAGTAGGGTCGCGGGGGTGCTGGAGCCCATCCCAGCAATCATCGGGCAGTGGGAATGGGACACCCTGAACTGGTTGCCAGCCAATCGCAGGGCACACAGGGACAGACAACTCGCTCGCTCAAAGTGGGGATCATTAATTTGGGCCAATTGTACAAATAAAATATGAAATGTTCTAAAAATAAAAAATAAAAATACTTTCCCCCCGTGAAATAAAATAACCCAGAGTAATATTAAAATTGTGCAAATCTATTAGGTTTTCTAAAAACAAAGTAAAAGAAGAATAATAAAACAAAGAAACATGATAAATAATAACAATAAAATATTATATGGAAAATAAGAAATACATGTCGATAAAATACATAGAAAATAACATATTAGTACAAAAGTAGATATAAAAAAAATACATTAAAAAAGGAAAAAACATCAATTTCATTTTAATTAAATAAAAATAAAAACAAAGAAAATCAATAAAAATATGTATTTAAAATCTCAAACCAAATATATATATATAATATAAGAATAAAATATAAGATCAAACACATTTTCATTTTAAAAAATTTACATTTTAAACAAAATCAAACAAACTTTACCAAAAACATATCTTTTATGAACATTATTCTACAGTAGAGCCAAACATTGTGGAATAATTCTGGAAAATAACATTTGCTACATTAAAAATACATGTAAAACACAGTACATATATAATTGTTTTTTCCCAGTTAAAATATATTAAGAAATACTAACAATTGTATGGACAAATATGAAAAAAATAGTAAATGAAATAGTATCTAAAATGATTAATAATAAACTGAACAATTAACCCTGCAAACCCTTACTCCAACAAATTGATATCAAAGCATCCTGTGAAGAACTTCAGAAAGCTATAAATTAAGACAAAACATGTTTGTAGGCTAAAAAAAAACAAATGCTATACGTCCTTAACCCTATTTAAATGTCTTGTAGTTATTGTAATCACATAGTCAATATACTCATTCATTAGTCGTGTTTCACATAAAAATTAAATAATGAATAACTAGAATAAGTCATGAGCGTGCATTTTTGTGAAAAGTACACTTTTTTTCTGGCCTATAACGGGACATTTAAACCTTGAATTGGACAGAGATTTGACTTTTATTTACCGGAAAATACGATTGGAGATGCATCGGTCCAATTAAACGACACTGCATGCAGTAACTGTTTTGCCGTTACCTTTGAGGAACATTTAGAGTTGACTTGGAGTGCCCTCCTGTGGTTAACATGTTAATTGTTAAACTCTTTATATATAGAAAAGAGATTAAAAAGGAGGGGTGCATCTTATTATACAGTACGTTTTCTTAGTGTAAAAAATATGGGGAATAAAATTAGAAATGCATAGTTACAATTAAATTATACTAGATAGATAGATAGATAGATAGATAGAGACTTTATTCATCCCTGTAGGGAAATTCACACTTCCAGCAGTCTCCTTTGTTGTTTATTACCAGATTAATAGGATACCCGCGGGCTGCTTTGTTGTAGTTCAGCCTCAGCGGAGTGGATGACGTCACACGCTAGTCCAAAAGTTCGACGTCCCTGCAGCAGATGGAAATCTTTGTGCCCAGGGATACACCAACTCGTGTTAGCGAGTCCACCTCCTCTCCGCTTTCCACAGGCTTTCGTGTCTCTGTCTAACAGCGCTGAGGCCGGGTAGCTCCGGATAGCTCCGGCAGCTCCGGATAGCTCCGGGTAGCTACACGTTAGCGTCCCGGATGCTAGACTTGAGCCAAGTTTCCGTAAAATACAGCAAACTGCACTTCCTGTGCGCTTTGATGTTTTTCACCAGCACAGCTAGTTCGTTGGTCTTATTTGGTAGCGAGTTAACATTTACCATGATTACAGGAGGTACCGAAGGCTTATAACGCCGCTAGCCGCTTAGCTAGCTCCGGCTCTCCATCCATGATTTCTTCAGGGCAATGACGGCAACACATTTTTGTTAAAAAAAAAAATAGGATAGAAAGTAATCCAAAGTGTAGTTGTCAAACGGGAAGAAAAACACAGAAGATAGAAGCAGACACTTAAAACAATAAATCACAAAAAGTGCAAAATAACGCGGAGCTGCTGGAAAGGCTGCCGCTCGCGGCGCCGCCGCTTTGATCTTTACTGCATATAGTAACTGTTCTGCACTTGATAAACAAATGGAATGGTCTTGGAGTGCCCTCTCGTGGTTTACATTTTAATTGTTAATTGCCTTGTATATGAAAAATGGATTACATAAGACTGTTTTTGGAGGTGCGCCTTATATTTTTGTCAGGGAAACTAAAAAAATGTGCTCCAAAAAAATCTGGGAATATAAACGGACTCCGAGTGAATTTGCAACAATATAGAAGTGGGAATATTCTATTAATGTCCACTATTTCTGCTATTTGAGCCCTTAAATAATTAAGCAGCGCCTTCGGGCAACTCATGATTAATTCTGCATGCTTATTGGACGTTGACATCAGTGTCAACAATGCACTTGAATTCTGCAACTCGTATTTCACCATCTCTTCAGTTTGTCAAGTTTAGTGAGATAAATTGAAGGTGATTTCTTAAGAGGTTCATAACAAGTGAATCGGTTCAAATTTGGTAATACTGCCAAGATACTAAAATAAAACTACTACAGAAATATTAAGACATTTTACAAAAATAATACTAAAGAAATTATACAAACATACATAAAAATAACACTACATAAATTACACAGAGATACTCAAAATTACTACAAAAATACTACAGAAATACTAGGAAAATTCTACCAGAGAAACCATACAGATATACATAAAAAATACCACTACATAAATCACACAGCATTACTACAAAAGCGTGACAGAAATACTACTACAAAAAAATGTTACAATAGATATACTTCACAATACATGTCAAGTCAAGTCACATTTATTTATATAGCCCTTAATCACATAAAATGTCGCAAAGGACTGCACAGGATTACAATGACACAATTACCTGATCTTAAACCAACATGCGGGCAAGGAACAACTCAAAACCTGAGCGTGAGGAAAAGGAGAAACCTTGAGAAGGGACCTCACAAGTGGTAATCCCCCTTTCAGGATGACCAGGGTGAATTACATTTAGCATTACAGTACACAAACATAGTAAACACTAGGTAACATGTTGAAAATTTGTCCGGAAAGTGCAACGCCGCCCCCAGCCTGTAAACTAGTCCAGAAAGTCTATGACGGCCACGACGCAGCTTCCCATCTCTGCCAGCTGGTCAATGCACGTGTTGACATGCTTCAGTTAAAACGCTGGTCCGCTGACTCATCTCAAATTGTCTTTCTCCTTCGTATCACTACCAGGCAGGCAGTCGGAAAAAGACAGGACAATACAGAATATGAGGTGGGCATCAATCATAAGCTTTGGAATAGAAGTTTGTCTTAAGCCTTGATTTAAAAACTTCCATTCAGGTTGCAGATCTTATCTCCGGAGGCAGGGCATTCCATAGCACCGGGGCCCGGATGGAGAACGCTCTCAAGCCTGCAGACTTCTTGGCTCTCGGAGTCACAAGTAGACCGGCATTTTCCGAGCGCAGACTCCGTGCAGGAACATAGGGGGAAATCAAATCAGAGAAATAAGAGGGTGCAAGTCCATGCAAACATTTGTATGTTAATAAGAGAACCTTAGAGTTACATCTTACAGGAGTAATATGTTCAAACTTTTTGGTCTTAGTCAAAAGTCTAGCTGCCGCATTCTGATCCAGCCACAAACTTTTGATGCTAGACATCGGGAGACCAGAAAGCAATACATTACAGTAATCTAGCCGAGAAGTAATAAACGCATGAATTAAAACCTCATCGAACGAATCTTCGCAATATTATGGAGGTGGTAGAAAGCTAGTCTAGTAATATTTTTCACGTGTGACTGAAACGACGGATTAGGATAAAATATAACGCCTAGATTTTTGAGTCACCGTGGGTGATATTACATTTGTCTAGGTTCAGGGCAGTGTTTGAAAACAACTCACGACAGTGAGCTGGACCAATAATCAACATTTCATTTTTTTTCTGGTTTAAGGCGCAAAAAATTAAGTGACATCCATCTTTGAATCTCAGTAAGGCAAGCCTCCAGATTTCTGCAACTTAACTGTCTAGTTGTCTCCAGTGAGACATTGGAGTGTTTAGAGGTCAGATTGCCATAATTAACACATTGCATCCTGTTTGACAGGTAGGCTTTGATCTTTACTGCATATAGTAACTGTTCTGCACTTGATAAACAAATGGAATGGTCTTGGAGTGCCCTCTCGTGGTTTACATTTTAATTGTTAATTGCCTTGTATATGAAAAATGGATTACATAAGACTGTTTTTGGAGGTGCGCCTTATATTTTTGTCAGGGAAACTAAAAAAATGTGCTCCAAAAAAATCTGGGAATATAAACGGACTCCGAGTGAATTTGCAACAATATAGAAGTGGGAATATTCTATTAATGTCCACTATTTCTGCTATTTGAGCCCTTAAATAATTAAGCAGCGCCTTCGGGCAACTCATGATTAATTCTGCATGCTTATTGGACGTTGACATCAGTGTCAACAATGCACTTGAATTCTGCAGAAAAAAAAGAAGAACATTTTGAGTATTAATGTCACATACATGCACTGAAAGAAAATATTTCAACACAGGGAAGTGACACAATAATTAGATAGATAGATAGATAGATAGATAGATAGATAGATAGATAGATAGATAGATAGATAGATAGATAGATAGATAGATAGATAGATAGATAGGTAGATAGATAGATAGATAGATAGATAGATAGATAGATAGATAGATAGATAGATAGATAGATAGATAGATAGATAGATAGATAGATAGATAGATAGATAGATACTTTATTCATCCCAGCAGGGAAATTCACATTTCCAGCAGCATCCCTGTGCTGAGAAACAATACAATAATAAAGCAAAAATAATACAATATACAAATACCCAATGTGACGTGCTAATACCTACTGTAGCGTGTTCTATAGAGTATCTAGATAGTGCTACACAGAATACATATTGCAATAAAATTCGGTAATATGCAATGTAGGGGGTGTGGTTTAATGTGGTCCTTTACTCTGCCGGGTGGAGTTAAAGAGCCTCATGGCATGAGGAAGAAAATATCTCTTCAGTCTGTCCGTGGTACAAGACAGTGACAGCAGTCTGTTGCTGAAGCTGCTCTTCTGTCTGGATATAATGCTGTGTAGTGGATGTGATGAATTGTTCATGATTGACCGCAGCTTTTCCAGTGCCCGTCTCTCAGCTACTGTTGTCAGGCTGTCCAGCTCTGTGCCCACAACAGAGCTCGCTTTCCTCACCAGTTTATTGAGACGAGAGGCATCCTTCTTCTTGACGCTGCTTCTCCAACACGTTGCTGCATAGAAGAGGGCGCTTGCCACAACAGTCACATAGAATATTTTCAGGAGCTTTTTGCCGATGTTGAAGGACGCCAGCCTTCCGAGGAAGTAAAGTCGGCTTTGACCTTTCCTACATAGAGCTTCTGTGTTGGCAGTCCAGTCCAATTTGTTGTCCAGCTGCACACCCAGGTATTTGTAGGTCTGGACAAATTCTACACATTCTCCTTTGATGGTTACAGGAACCGGGTGAGTTCTAGTTCTCCTGAAGTCCACCACCATCTCCCTGGTCTTGGTGGTGTTCAGGTGCAGGTGGTTTGCGTCGCTCCATTGGACAACGTCCTGAATCAATTTCCTGTACTCCTCCTGCCTCCTCCTGATACATCCCACGATCGCAGTGTCATCAGCAAACTTTTGCACGTGGCAGGACTCAGAGTTGTACTGAAAGTCCGATGTATACAGAGTGAATAGGAACGGAGAGAGCACGGTCCCCTGTGGAGATCCTGTGCTGCTAACCACAGTGTCCGATGTACAGCTCCCCTGTTCCACATACTGGGGTCTGCCTGTCAGGTAGTCCGTAATCCATTCTACAAGGTGTGAGCTAACTCCCATCTCTGTCAGTTTCCTACTCAGTAGCAGAGGCTGTATGGTATTGAAGGCACTGGAGAAGTCCAAAAATGTGATCCTCACAGCCCCCTTAGCCCTATCCAGGTGAGAGAGGGATCGGTGTAGCATGTAGACTATAGCATCCTCCACTCCCACCTTCTCCTGGTAGGCAAATTGCAGAGGGTCGATGGCGTGACGGACCTGTAGCCTCAGGTTGTGCAGCAGCAACTGCTCCATGGTTTTCATCACATGTGATGTCTGGGCGACCGGCCTGAAGTCGTTGAGTTCCTCAGGTCTTGATTTATTTGGGACTGGGATGATTAGGAGTGTTTGGTCTATGTGCTAACTTCAGTATGGGGGAAAAAAACTCATTTTATTTTTGTTAGTCTGGAGAATTGAAGATGCATTGAAAATACGTAAAGTACGTTATGTAAAATAAAGTAAAAGTAAGTCAAATGAATGCCAAGTTAGTAAAGTAAGTAAATGAAGTAAGCAAGTTCATACGTGAATAAGTAAGTAATACATTAGGGAGGTGACGTAATTAAGTGGGTAAAGGAAGTAAAGTAATAAATTAATGAAGTAGATTAATTAAGTACAATAGGTCAAGCAATAAAGTGAGTAAAAAGTCAAGTAATAAAAATGGTGGTCGCTGGGCACGAGGAGCGGCAAGCCCTCGCGAACGAAGCAAGGTCGGATATCGGAACAAGTCGAGCAGCCGGGACGGGAGAGCGGAGCATGGTCAAAGATCGGAAGCAGTTGGGCAGCCGGGATGAGAGACGTAGTGTGGTCGGAGATCGGAACAAGTCAGGCAGCCGGGACGGGAGAACGGAGCGTGGTTTGAGATCGGAACAACTCAGGCAGCCGGGACGGGAGAACGGAGCGTGGTCAGGGATCGGAAACAAGTCAGGCAGCCGGGACGGGCGAAAAGCCAGGGATCGGGGATCGATACAGGAAACTGACTCAGGCAGGATACGGGTAGCCGGGACAGGAAAAAGGAGTTTGGATCAGGGCTCGCAACAGGAAACGGAATCAGGCAAAATACGGGACAGGAGAATGGAGCTTGGATCGGGGATCGATGCAGGAAACAGGTCGGGATCAAAACGGGAGACAGAGTTGAAAGTGCTTGCCTTGCATGCGCTGAGGTTCGCTGACGGTCTGACCAGGAGTGAACGAGAATGACGTGCTTAATAGAAGTAGGGCTCCTTAGGGAAAGAGTGGGTAGGGCTGAAAGAGTGAGAGCAGGTGAGGGCAATTGACAAATTGTGACAGCAGTAAGTGAAGTAATTGATTAAGCAATCAAATAATCAGTTAACAAAGCAATAATTCATGTAAATAAGCAAACAATAAAAACGAAGTAAATCCATTGAGTGAATACAGGAGAGAATAAAGTATGCACATAAGTAAGTACGTACAAAATAACTACTTACATGGTTTATTAATTAGATTAAAATAAGAAAAGTAAGTAAAGATATTTAAATAAAAGCACAACGTAAATAAAAGGGAAACTAAGTAAAGCAATTAAGTAATAATAAGTATGTAAAATAATTAAATGGGAAAAGTTAGAAAAGTAAGCATCAACATTAAGTTAAAAGTAAAATAAATATTTAAAGCATTTAAGTAATACATGCAAATAGAGTAAGTGGGCAGGTAAAGTTATGAAGTACATGAAGTAATTAAATATTATAATACGTAGGTAAAGCAAATCAGTACGTAAAAATAAGTAATAAGTAAAATTTAAAAAACTGCTTTATGTTATATTTATTTGTTTCAGAATCTAGTTTGGTGGTAACCAAATCTGCCAGCAGGTGGTACTCACAATTTTTCCACATGGGTTGGTCACCAAAACAGCCTCTTTGTATCTGCAGTATTTATCATTAGGGAAGCGATACTCTAAACTTGTTGTTGTTCATTGATATGGATATATAATTGATCAGTTACAAAGTAAAATTGAGAGACACTGGGGAAAAGACCACATAGTTGTTTTTAACAACTAAGGTTTATTTACAAAAACAAGAAAATCAAATCAATAAACAAAGTAAAACATTGTTGGCAAGAGACAATAGAACCCGTGGTAAGGAGAAAAAAGGGAGTGCAGGGAACCGACTTCTGTCGCAATTGCCATTACTGATTAATAAGGCTGATTATGAAGGTAATCAATTTGTTTTAAGGATCAGGAGTTACTTCGTAGGGTGTCAACATTAAATATTTTCCCAAAACAGTCTGTTGTGAAAAAGGGTGTGTATGGTGGAACATGGCCTCACAGTTGAAGAAAACCAGCTTCCCCTCCCTTTTGGTAGTTGATCTTACGGCTGTTCTCTTTTAATCGACAGGGACAGAAAGAGGACTGGTAGAAGAGATGTAAAAGCTGTTCGCACTTCCCCTTTTAAGATTATGTCACTGTCACCTGAGGCGTGTTCTGTGACTGGTGGGAGTTCCTCTTGATGCTTTTTATAATAAGGTTCTCCAATTGTTTAATTATAGTAATTGTTGATAATTCATTCAGACACGCAATGAATATAATCTCTGGTCCAAAACATGGAACACATCTGCAAATTATATAATCTTTCAACTTTCAATCTCATAGTTAACAAAAAAAAGTCTAAAACACATGTATACTTTCCCAAGTGGTCATTGTGTATATGTAAGGAGTGTACATGACATGAGACTAAGCAATTCATTATTCATTTTTTTCTCTCGTTGTTACGCTGTGGAGTCAATATCCCACCGAGATGGATTTTTTCATCCTTCATCCAGACACAAATCAGGAAGCCGAATCATATTTCCTTTTCCATTGCCAGGTGTAGAGTTCGTAAACATACTTAAAAGCGACGAGGTTGCCATTCTGCGCCCATCTTCAATTTTTCTCGCCGCCAATAAGTCAAAGCACTAAGCTAGCACGGTGTTCCTGCCGAGCGTGAGAAAAAAACCCTGAAAACGCCGGGACGGAGTCCCAATTCCGCCGCGGAAAAAAAGGACATTTCCCATTTGCATTTAGATGAGAACAGTAATAGAAAACTAGCGCTGATGAATCTGGCGCCCCAGACGAGTCGAGCTAATGTGCTTGTTTTTGGAACAAAAGCGCACGAGTGAGAGATCTGGAATCCGTCTGCAACTCGTATTTCACCATCTCTTCAGTTTGTCAAGTTTAGTGAGATAAATTGAAGGTGATTTCTTAAGAGGTTCATAACAAGTGAATCGGTTCAAATTTGGTAATACTGCCAAGATACTAAAATAAAACTACTACAGAAATATTAAGACATTTTACAAAAATAATACTAAAGAAATTATACAAACATACATAAAAATAACACTACATAAATTACACAGAGATACTCAAAATTACTACAAAAATACTACAGAAATACTAGGAAAATTCTACCAGAGAAACCATACAGATATACATAAAAAATACCACTACATAAATCACACAGCATTACTACAAAAGCGTGACAGAAATACTACTACAAAAAAATGTTACAATAGATATACTTCACAATACATGTCAAGTCAAGTCACATTTATTTATATAGCCCTTAATCACATAAAATGTCGCAAAGGACTGCACAGGATTACAATGACACAATTACCTGATCTTAAACCAACATGCGGGCAAGGAACAACTCAAAACCTGAGCGTGAGGAAAAGGAGAAACCTTGAGAAGGGACCTCACAAGTGGTAATCCCCCTTTCAGGATGACCAGGGTGAATTACATTTAGCATTACAGTACACAAACATAGTAAACACTAGGTAACATGTTGAAAATTTGTCCGGAAAGTGCAACGCCGCCCCCAGCCTGTAAACTAGTCCAGAAAGTCTATGACGGCCACGACGCAGCTTCCCATCTCTGCCAGCTGGTCAATGCACGTGTTGACATGCTTCAGTTAAAACGCTGGTCCGCTGACTCATCTCAAATTGTCTTTCTCCTTCGTATCACTACCAGGCAGGCAGTCGGAAAAAGACAGGACAATACAGAATATGAGGTGGGCATCAATCATAAGCTTTGGAATAGAAGTTTGTCTTAAGCCTTGATTTAAAAACTTCCATTCAGGTTGCAGATCTTATCTCCGGAGGCAGGGCATTCCATAGCACCGGGGCCCGGATGGAGAACGCTCTCAAGCCTGCAGACTTCTTGGCTCTCGGAGTCACAAGTAGACCGGCATTTTCCGAGCGCAGACTCCGTGCAGGAACATAGGGGGAAATCAAATCAGAGAAATAAGAGGGTGCAAGTCCATGCAAACATTTGTATGTTAATAAGAGAACCTTAGAGTTACATCTTACAGGAGTAATATGTTCAAACTTTTTGGTCTTAGTCAAAAGTCTAGCTGCCGCATTCTGATCCAGCCACAAACTTTTGATGCTAGACATCGGGAGACCAGAAAGCAATACATTACAGTAATCTAGCCGAGAAGTAATAAACGCATGAATTAAAACCTCATCGAACGAATCTTCGCAATATTATGGAGGTGGTAGAAAGCTAGTCTAGTAATATTTTTCACGTGTGACTGAAACGACGGATTAGGATAAAATATAACGCCTAGATTTTTGAGTCACCGTGGGTGATATTACATTTGTCTAGGTTCAGGGCAGTGTTTGAAAACAACTCACGACAGTGAGCTGGACCAATAATCAACATTTCATTTTTTTTCTGGTTTAAGGCGCAAAAAATTAAGTGACATCCATCTTTGAATCTCAGTAAGGCAAGCCTCCAGATTTCTGCAACTTAACTGTCTAGTTGTCTCCAGTGAGACATTGGAGTGTTTAGAGGTCAGATTGCCATAATTAACACATTGCATCCTGTTTGACAGGTAGGACCTAAACCACGAGAGTTCAGTTCCTGAGATACCAATGCATTCCATACGAACAAGTAATATGTTGTGCTCGACATTCTCAAAAGCAGCACTGAGATCCAGCAGCAGTAACATTGATGACGCACCGGAATCTATTGCTAAAAGGAAATCATTGGTTACTTTAGCCAGGACTGTCTCAGTAGAGTGATTTGCCCTAAGTGCTGACAGTCTTAAAGAGGTTATTTTCTGACATGAAGTCATTTAGCTACTGTGCAACAACCTTTTCAAGTTATTTTGCCAAAAATGGCAGATTTGACACTGGCCTATAATTACCTAGGCTTTCTGGGTCAAGGTTAGGTCGCTTAAGTGTGGGTTTATTGACGGCAGACTTGAAGGCTACAGGAACAATACCCGAGGATACCGATATATTAATAATATTTAAAACTGATGGTCCTAAGATCCCATACAGATCCTTCACCAGTGAAGCTGGAAACGGATCAAGCAGGCAAGTAGTTTGTTTGGCCCTACTGACCATCTGTGTTAGACTATCAAGGGACAAATCATTGAAACTGGAGAATGTTTCTGAACAACCGCCGACACGGTTCTTACCCAACACCTCCACATCTTTGAGGTAGGAGGAAGTTACAGAGCGTTCATTTAAAATTTCATTCCTGTTTAGTTGAATGAAATGAAAATGAAATTATCTGCATTTCATATAGCGCTTTTCAAGTCAATGACTTCCCAAAGCGGTCTACAATGTGCTCCACATTTCCCAATAACGGCCTTGCAGCCATGTAAGGCGCTAACCTGCTTATTGGGGGTATTAGGGGTTCAGTGTCTTAACCAAGGACACTTCGACATGTAACACGGACGTGCCATGATTCGAACTGGGATCCCTTGTTCCCAATACGAGCGCTCTACCACCTGAGCTACTGCCGCCCAGTGAAATGATCTGCATTTGTATTGCGCTTTTCAAGTCAAGACTTCCCAAAGCGCTTTACAGTGTGCTTCACATTTCCCAATAGCGGCCGTGCAGCCAGGTAAGGCGCTAACCTGCTTATTGGGGGTATTAGGGGTTCAGTGCCTTACCCAAGGACACTTCAACATGTAACACAGAGGAGCCGGGATGCGAACTGCGATCTCTTGATCCCAAGACGAGCGCTCTACCTCCTGAGCCACTGCCGCCCCTAATCTTTTTATTAAAAAATTCCATAAAGTCATTAGCAGAATAAGTAGAACTATTTGGGTTAAGTTGTTGTCTGGTAAGTTTCACCATTGTGTCAAACAAAACAAAAAATTCTTATGTTTAACAATAATCTTAGAGAAAAATTATGCTTTAGCTAAGGCAAGAGCTACTTTATATTTCAGCAAGCTGTCACACCAGGCCAGTCGGAAGACCTCCAGCTTTGTAGTGCGCCGTTTTCTGCAACCTTGTTTGAGTGACCTGGTTTCTTCAGTGAACCAAGGTGTATGCTTCTTAGGTCAAAATTTATGCCTTAGGGGCGCCACAGAATCAAGAACATTAACCAGAGCAGTATTTAAGTTGTTTGTAAGTGAGTCAACAGACCCAGTGTACGAAGGGAAGGCTGCCGTTACCGTAGGTAATAGTTCTTTTAAAGCTAATGCCATTGTAGGGCGGATATTGCGACTTCTAAAGCCTAAATTTTCGTTATCACAGTAAACATTTAACAGCACTTCACACTTAACAGGATAGTGATCAGAGATGGCATTAGGATACGGTAACACTGTAACATTTGAGGCTACTACGCCACGGGTCAGAACAAGATCTAGAGTGTTCCCATCTTCATGAGTGGGCACATCAACTATTTGATTGAAACCAAATGTATCAATCAGTGACTTAAAAGCAATTGCAAGTGAATTTGATGGGGAGTTTATGTGAACATTAAAATCTAACCTTCCCAGTTAGGGTGAAGGCCGTCTATCCTCAGCAGGTCAGGTCGGCCCCAGAAAGCAGGCCAGTTATCCACATATCTAAATCCCTGGTGACTACAGAAACTTGCCAGCCACCGGTTTAGCGAGACTAGTTTGCTAAACCTCTCATCATTGCCTCTCGCAGGCAAGGGGCCAGGAACAATTACTCGATGCCGAGTCATCTTTCTTATTTTGTTTTAATTGTGAGTATTTTGAGACCAATTTAAGACAAATCCATTTCAAAACAAATAAAAAAAGAAACATAACATGTACTGTATATTTATACAAACAGTAAATGAGAACAATCGGAGAATGACCCTTGGCCAATTTTTTTAACACACGTTAAAACCCTGTTTCATAACCCTGTTTTATGACAATATAATTCTTTACTAATTTAGGATTTAAAGCTGAATTATGAGAGTGTTTTGTTATTTAAAAAGTCAGCATTACAATAGAGAATTACAATGAAGTAGTCGACATTTGACAAAAAACGAACATGACACTCCGCCAGATTTTTTTCCGCCGCTAAATTAAGTCTGGGATATATCACACGTCTCCTTATCCCTAATTCCATATTATTTATGGCCATCTGCTCAACCGGGCTCTAAATCCAACGCGGAACGGGGCGCTAGCTTTTTATCTGCTTACAATTAGCGACGTCTAATTAAGAGAAAAGTCAGAAGCGTAACAGCTCTCATAACGATGATGATGTACGATGTTTGCATGTTATAATTCAACGGCGCTAACGGGAGGCCACAATAGCCGTCATTACGCAAACGAGGCTACATCAATGTTTTGATAATAAAGCTTTTCAAGGTCAAGGGTTGACGACGTACGCTTACTGCTAAGTTACCGAGGACAGTAATGTGTTTATTTATTACCATACATTTGAAAAAAGTGACATTTGTGCGTGTAAAACTTTGCAAACAAGAGTTTTCAGAAACAAGGCAAATCTACGGTTGAGGACGTACGCTAGCTGCTAAGCTTTCAAAGCCATGGTTTTTGGAAATCTTGTTTATTGTCATACATTTCTAAAAGGTCACATTTCTAACAAAGCTTTCAAAGTCAAAGCAATACTATGGTTGATGAGGTATGCTAACTGCAAAGTTCTTAGGGACAAGACTTTTTAACTGTGTTTATATATTTAAAAAAAAACATTTAAAACGTGACTTTTGTCTACACGATAACCTGACAATACAGAGCAACGGCATTATCAACTTTTGCAAACAAAGCTTTTCAAGGTCAAGCCAATTCCACGGTTGACGACAGATGCTAACTGGAATGTTCTCGAGGACACAGCTTTTCAAAAATGTGTTTTTTTTACCACCGTACATTTATAAAAACTGACATTTCTCCACACAATAACAAGACGATGCAGAGGAACTGCAATATCAACCTTTTAACAAAGCTTTTCGATAGCAGGAAATGCTACAGTTGACGATGTTTGCTAAGTTCTTAAAGCTTCGGCTTTTCCAAAATGTTTATTTACTATCATGAATTCATAAAAAGTGACATTTGTCTACACAATAACCTGGCAATACAAAGTAATTGCAACATCGAGTAATGCTAACAAATCTTTTTAAAGTCAAGGCTATGCTTCGGTCGACGATGTATGCTAATTGTAAAGTTGTCGAGTCCACAGCTTTTCAAAACTGTTTTATTTATTAGCATACGTTAAAAAAGTGACATTTATCCACACAATCACCTGTCAACATGAGGGAAATATGATTTAGCTAGTCTATAGCTTTGCTATTTCACTTCAACTGAAAAATCGTTTTCGTGGATAAACCTGATAAGGACAATTTTGAAAAATAAAGTTTAACATCGGTCCTTGTAAATGCAATCCTTTTTTTAAGTCAACAAAAGTCTTTTTTTTTTTTTGATTAGCAGCTAAGCCTTGAAACTATTTTGTAGATATCTATGCAAAAGTAACTCAAATACTTAATTTAGGTGTCCATATCGAAGCCTGACTCTATTAAAATGATTTATTGTATTGGTGTATTACACACACTGATAATTTTTCATTAAAAATTGGTACACATTTTTTTCACTCTTTCTCAGCTCAAAATTAGCATCGTAAAACGTTGAATACCTGTGGCCATGATAAAAATCAATACCAGAATAACATTTAGAAAGTATTATTTAATATCCTTCAAAGTCTGATTCATCATCAGATACAACAAAGACTTGCTTCCCTCATCCTTTTTTGCCTTTATTTATATCTTTCAGGAAACCTTTCTGTTTCCTCCATCCTCTCATATTTGTCTCTGGTACTGTGAATAAAATATTTCGATAATGAGAGAGTGTAATGCTTTTAATAATGTCACCTATACCACTTCGGGGTGGCAGTAGCTCAGGAGGTAGAGCGAACGTTTTAGGATTAAGGGATCCCAGTTAGAATCCTGGCTTGTCCGTGTTACATGCCAAAGTGTCCTTGGGTAAGACACTGAACCCCCAATACCCCCAATAAGCAGGTTAGAGCCCCACATGGCTGCACAGATCACAGCCGCTATTGGGAAATGTGAAGCACAATGTAAAGCACTTTGGGAAGTCGTTGACTTGAAAAGCGCTATATAAATGCAGATCATTTCATTTCATTTCACTGGTGGTCTTGAGGATAGGATTTGGCACTCTTACTTTCACGATCCAGGTTCAATTCCCGTTGAATCTAATGTTTTGCGATACTGGTCAGCAATATTTTTTGACTGATTAATTTTTATACAAATACTATAAAACCTTGCGTACAACGCTCAACAACACTTTGATTTTTTTTTAGTAGGTAAAAAAATGCGTTATACAAAAATAAATACTCTAGGTCATACAATTCTTGATACATATTTTTTCCAGTTCTGAGAGTGCTTCATATGCTTTAAATTGTTTATCTGCAAAAATGATGTTGAGTGTCTATCGTTCATTCATGGAGTCGGGCTCGATTTTTGCAGATTGTGGTCAATTTCACACGATGGCTCTCCAGACGAGCGATGATGGCAAATAACTAGAGCAGTTGAGATCGATTCAATGCTCTCAGGATGCCATCTTCCCGGTAAAATAACAGGTCATGTGTACAAAACATTTGTGCTATATGAGTGGCACATGCAGAAACAATGGATGTATGGACAGACTATTCCTGGAAATTCATTTTCTCAAACTGAGATTCCTCTATAGCAGGTTTTGGCAAACTTCTGTACAGGGCTAAAAAAATGTGGCCAAGGGGCTGGTCCCGTATACCCATCCTATTTTTCCTCATTTATGAAAAACTATAGATGTATCTATTTTATTCGTCAATCTCGTTCACATGTATACTGAACACAATATCAATACATCTGACCTGTGCAGTTTCAGTAAATATATAAATATTAGTATATAGTAATGAGTTTGAGTATCTGAAAAAAGGTCTTGTACAATAGTGCAAAGTACTTGTAGAGCAAAACAAGCCAGTAAGGGGATCATATGTAGGACAAAATGTATGAATGTGCAGTAGAATTCTCGTGCCGGCGTGATGAAGAGGCCTATCGTGGAAGAAGAGCCGGAGCTAGCGAAGCGGCTAGCGTCGTTATAAGTCTTCGGTACCATCCGTAATCATGGTAAATGCGAACTCACGACCAAATAAGATCATCGAGTGCTGGTGGAAAACATCGAAGCGCACAGGGAGCGCAGTTGCTGTGTTTTGCGGAAACGTGGCTCACGTTTAGCATTCCGGACGCTAACGTGTAGCCACCCGGAGCTATCCGGCTTAAACGCCGCTAAACAGATACACGAAAGCCGGGGAGAATCGGAGAGGAGGCGGACTTGCTAACACGAGGTGGTGTATCCCTGGATTTTCACAAAGAAAAGTTTTCCATCTGCCGCAGGGATGTCGAACTTTTGGACTGGCGTGACGTCATCCACTCCGCTACAAGCACCCCTAGGGCATCATGCTAATCTGTTAATAAACAACGGGGGAGAATGCTGGAAGTGTGAATTTCCCTACGGGGATGAATAAAGTATCTATCTATCTATCTATCTATCTATCTATCTATCTATCTATCTATCTATCTATCTATCTATCTATCTATCTATCTATCTATCTATCTATCTATCTATCTATCTATCTATCTATCTATCTATCTATCTATCTATCTATCTATCTATCTATCTATCTATCTATCTATCTATCTATCTATCTAGAAGTTGGGGAATAGCATAGCCAGAGTACTCTACAGCAGATATGCAAAATGGGCAGTCAAATAAACATGTTCACTGTACAGTAACAATTAATAGAATTTTAAAAGTAAGAACATTTAAGAAAAATGAATAAATACATAAATAAATAAAAATACACAATTTTAATGAAAATAACTTAAAAACAGATGTGCGAAAGCAGCTGGGTAGGCTCACCTTATGTGGGATTGACCGTTTAACAGTCTAATAAGGGGGACACATACGCACAAAAATGTTATATTTGTTTTAATCTTTGCTTTACAATAAGATTAGGCAAATCAAATTGAATTTGAATCACTCGCAATTAAAGCAAGAAAATATAGTAAGTTCCTATTTTAAATGTGCACTTCGCCACGTTTCAAAATAGGGGTATGAACCCGACTCGAACCAGGCCCAAAATTTGGGCTTAAACTGTCAATCATTAAGTCAGGCTGGCCGGGCTTCTGTCTCGCTGTATTTGTTTTCTTTTTGTTTTCCTTGTTGGTGGATCTGCACAGCATGCAATTACTGTAATTTTACTCTAGTAATTGATTAGATAAAGAAAATGCTTACCAAACTATCAGTTCAACTCCAAATCACTAAATCCAAAAACATTTTCATCCTGGGTGTAAAAGACGCGCCACTTCCTCCTTCCACCTCCCTCACGTCAGACGTCATTCCCGTTTTTTGCCAATAGTTTACAAACTTTCTTTCTTATTTTATTATTTATTAATTATTTGCAGCTTTTAATCTGCAGAATATAGTTTTCTTTTCGGTGACATTTTGTTCGGTTTCACTTTTGTTCGCTGCATGTTGCCAAAATACGCACCTCAGCGCAGAACCGTTCATTTTGGTGCTGCACTTGAAGTCCAGATTCTATTTGAGGGATTCGGCCCCGAGTAAACCCCAAGCTGTGTAGTTCAGCCAAAACGCACAGTTAAACGCTGAAGTATGCATGCCGAAGTAAAGCTTCGTGTTTACTCTGCCGGCAAATTAGAGCTACGGTTTTATTTCTGGGTTGGTTATCAAATCAAGGTAATTCGTCAGGTTTCGGCTGGTTCGGAGTTTATACACCCAAGACTCGGGTCGATTCGGGCTAAATTTTTTTAGGCCTGATCTTACCTCTAATCAAAGTAAACAAGCATGTACAAAGCTGCTTGCTATGTGCATTGTGGGTATACCTAAGACATGCGTCTGGTCTGAAAGACGCGACTTAATCCACATCACTGTTTTGATAGTTTCGATATTGTGGTTTCGCGATGTTGTCAGGAAAGTAAATCGGGAAATTATGATAAAAGACAATTGATAAACTATACTAAATCTATTTTGTTTATCCATCCATCCATTATCCGCACCAACAAATACAAATCTTCCTTCTGTCTTCACATTTAAGACTTTTAAAAATATGATTGAAAATATTTTAGTGACAATTAAGGCCTTATTCTTAGAATAATGAATTCAAAGCCTTTTAAGACAGGATCTGCGGGAACCATGTTGTCTCTAATATTATATTGTACCAATCCGACCTATGCTAATTATAATAGAATTCTTTCTCCACCATACGGAAATGTTGCTTTGCAATCCCCACCTCAGAAGGGATTAATGACATATCCCGAGGGTCTTCTATGCTGAAAAGACATGCAAATCCTGAAAACATTCCTTTTATGTCCCTGATATACTCATGCAATAATGTGACCTTAGCTAATGATGTAAAAAGCATTTAGCCTTCATTTGCTAATCTGCTCCACTGATTTTATGACTCCATCCGGATGACTCAGCTCAGGAAAACGTTTTGCTCTTGGTAAGCACGTTCATAAATTTCCGTCTTTCAAAATTATGTCCAAAAGTTTGTTTCTAAAAACGCTTCGGCAGCGTCGGATACTTTAATATCCGCGAGGCCTCCGGGGCAAAGAGTGGGAGGAAGAACAAGGAGCTAATGAAAAGTAGCCACGTTAGCAAAACTCTTTGCACGTTCTGAGGTGTTAGCGGAGTTAGCGCCGCTCTCGTGCGTGTTGCCCGCCGGCTAGCGAGGAACCTAAATAGCATGGAGAGTCATCTCATCAGGAAATGTCGAAGCATTTGTTTCGGATCACAAATTTCGAGGTCCGTGTTGTAGTTCCTAGTCCTGCAATGTGAAGCCTGATTGGTTTAGAAAGCTTGTGACTGGAGACTTTGAAAAAAATTCCTTGCTGTAATTGCTTTTTTAATTTTTATAATAGTCCCAATCCTTTATTGGTTATAACCATGTTCCTTAGTCAGGATTTGTGTGCCATTTTAACATTTCCTGATCATCAAGCTCCAATTCCATTGTTATCATGTTCTCCTTATCCCATTAGGGTCTTTCCAACTTAACAGCAAAACAATACTGTATTGTATCAGAAAGTGTTTAAGAAGCACACAAGATTCTGAACTGAAATAAAAGAAAGGCATCGTGGGAAGGAGTTTAGCCAATAGCAGACCAGAATTTACTGTGATGTTGACCAATAGTAGACGGGCATTTTTGAGAGGTAGCCATTCAGGATACTTATTTGTATTTGTTGACAATCACAAGCTTTGTTTCCATGGTTATCATCTTCTTGCTTCTCTTTTTAGCATCACACGTTTTGGGACCCATGCCAAATATGTAAAGTACAATGAATACAAAGCACAATCAATTCTAAAGAAGGACAAATACACTGTGTGAGTTTTTCAAATTAAAACACATTTAAAAACATCGATTTGTGTGTCAAGCCCTTAGATGATTCCCTTGCTTTAATTGCCTCCTTTTTTTGATTGGTTATGACCTTAATTCTCAGTAAGGCCATTTTCTTATTTATTGATCATTGCAACCTTTTTTTCCATTGTTATCATGTTTTTGCTTCTAACTTTAGCATCACTGCAAGCTTTGGCACTATAGCTAATAACTACTGGACGAAAAATACAATTGAATAAGAGGAACTTATTGTGAGAGGGAGTTCAGCCAGTAGCATACAAGCATTTTTCTAATGCTGGGTTGCAAGCCTATGGCAGACCAGCATTTGATATGACATCGACTAATAGCAGCCAGGACAACCTTTGACGTTTTTGTACATGCACAATAATTTTTTGCTGATGTAGTATCATGGAAACATGCCATAAGGAGAGTCCCAAATAACATTTAGTCCACACCGTAATTTGATAATGTCATTAGGTAGGGTCGTCGTATCCTGGAGTTTACTCTACGTGTTAAGACAATAAATTGGAACGACTGTAAAGAAAAATACTTTATCACGAACGATCCCAGATAAACGGCAATTAAGGATCAAATATGGGTTTGAGCTTGCTCAGTAAGAGCTTGCTCTGTCCACTCCACGCATCGGCCCGGTATTGCAGTACCTCCGGGAACGGTGCATTCGCAATGATCGCGGCAAGGCTTTAGGGCTAGGACCTTAGCTTGGCCTTTTGGCTGAGAGTAAGAGTCCCGGCTCCTTGGCTTTGTAGCGTATTATGAACTGACCGATTACGGATAATGGATAATGAATAACGAAGATAGATCAATAACCCTTAAAAACCCCAAAACCCCAGCAATCAATTCCACCGCAAAGGTTAGAATTGTCTCATATATAATTAAAATTAACAACTCTATCTTGATTATTGTCTCTAATTTTTTTATGTTGTCCCCTGAGAACTGAAAGCTACACTGCAGAACTGCTGCTGATGCCAGCCCGACACATGCTAATAAACTTAGTATGTCAAATAAGAATCGAACCCTTTGGGGGAACAGACGTTTTGCAGAAATTGCAGAAACGCTCGTTTTTCATTAAGGCACCATTAAATGAGTAGTGACCTGCAGGAGAATGGAGGCTGACCCCAGTCAAGCAAGACCTTGCAAACAGAACTTTTGCAGAAGGTGTGAAGATGAATGTTTGATGGCGGCTTAACCTCATCTGCTGGTAGTTAATCAACAATAATCAAATCAACGAGTGTTCTGCTTATGAAATCACATGATCATCTTACTGGAAATCGGATTAGGTGGTTAGAAATAATAATAATAATAATAATAATAATAATAATAATAATATAATAATAATAATAATAATAATAAATAATAATAAACCAGGACTTAACAAAACCAAAATATGCTCTAATTTCTAAATAGACGCTGGGATGCTTTGTTTTCTCTTTTAGAATGTAGTTCCAGGACCAAAAAAAAAATACAAGCAGCTTTACAAAGGATCGGAAAAGGCCAATCACTGATCTGGCTTTGTTCGTAATTGGTCATTATACTATGTAGTGAACGATTGAATCTATAAAGAGCAGATCTCCAGATTACAGAGGTCCATCAAGTGGAAAAAAACAGTCAACATGTGTGTGTCTAATTCCGAAGCCCCATGTGATTTTAGGCCTGGCAGGAAGTTTGGTCAACAGAATTACACTTCAAGTTTCCTGATTAGGTTTTTGTCAGGATCTGAAACCCCTAGAGGGCGCCAATAAGGGGGGATTGGCTTCATAGGGCCCATCTGCACCTTATCAGTCCCCCCACCTGCAATTCCAGCTTTTTATATTGACTGGTTAAGGTGGCAAAGGTCTTTCAGTCGCTTCTGTCCCCGGCTCTGGGACATGTTCCAGGGGCAAAAGACCGTTGGTCACTTGTGTCCCTGGTTCTGGCGGCAAAGGACCCTCATTTTCCTAGGTTTCTTGTTCTGGCGGCAAAGGTCCTTTGTCTGTTTCAGTGAATTTAGCAACTCCACTTCCTGAGGGTCCTCATGAGGAATAATCTGCAAGTGAAGTTGCCGGTGTCCTTCTACAAAGCCACAGTGGAAAGTATTCTGGCATAGTATGCTGGGAGCACAGCAGCAGACAGGAGAAACCTGAAGAGAGTAATCGACTGAGCCAAAAGACTATTGGCTGCTCTCTGCCCAGTCTAGATGACAATGCATCCTTGTAATACTGTACCATAGCCAGTAACATTAAAAAAAACTTTTTTTAACACAGACCACCACCTCTTTGACTTGTTCCCCTTTAGTAGGTGTTACAGGTCTCTCAAATGGAGATCCAACAGGCTCACAGACAGCATCTTTCCCTGGACCATTGAAACCCCAAACGAACTCACAAAACTGTGAAAACATAAATTGCCACAGTTATAGGGTTGTTTCTCTTTAAATACTATTGCGTGAATAAATAAATAAATGCATATATATATATATGTATATATATATATATATATATATATATATATATATATATATATATATATATATATATATATATATATATATATATACCTCATCAAGTCAAGTCGAGTCATGTTTACTTGTATAGCCGTTAATCACAAAGAGTCTCAAAGGGAATAATATTGTTTTGCTATTATATCTTTTAGGCCTTTTTTTACCTTTTTGCTTCAATGTCACTATATTAAAAGTCTCTATATTACATGTTTTACCCTGGAGTGCCATGTCTAATCTTGTTGCAAACAATGTTGATTGATTGATTTCACTGACAATTCTTGTGTTACAGGTGATGACCTACTGAAGACGTCCCTCAGCCAGCGTTGTCCCTTGGCCAGCGTTGTCCCTCGGCCAACATCGTTCCTCGGCCAGCATCTTCCCTTATCCATCCTCATCAAAGTGCTTACACCGTGGCTCTGCTCTCGGAGCTAACCCACCCGGAGCGCCAATGCTAGCGAGGAACTGCCTGGTGCTGTTCTTTTGGTACCACCTTCGAGAAGGTTCGGCCTGGCCGCCGCCCTCTGGTGGGGCACCCTTCTCACCTTTGGGCAAGATCGCGGGGAGGGCGCGGCCCAGGAGCATGCTGGGTACCGTCAGGAACGGACCGGCCAGGTTCCAACGGGTGAAGAGGGGCTGGGTGTGGAACCAGTTCTTCGTGCTGGAGGAGTACATGGGATCTGATCCTCAGTACGTAGGAAAGGTAAGTACGTTTTTCTCAAATTTGTATCGCTTTTACAGTACAAGCTTGGGATACAACTTCCCCTCCGTACAACATTTTCACTTAACGGTGTGGAATAATAAGTTTCTACAGCTCCACTTTATAGTATTTCACCCACTATGCCGCATTAACCACAAATCATTTTGCACACCCAAAAACTTTGTTTACCGTAAATTACGGACTATAAGCCGCTACTTTTTTCCCAAACTCTCAACCCTGCGGCTTATTCAGTGATGCGGCCAATTTATGTAATTTTTCTAACGGCCGCCAGCAGCGCTCGAGTATAAAAGGTAAGATTTAGACCGGTGGAATATATGCGCCGAGGAAGACTGCAACTTCTTGGCTTGTGCATAAATTCAATTAGCGTAAACATCCCCTCATCATGCAAAATGCAAAAAGAAAGGCACATCAAAATATCCACCATCACCAACGGGTTCCGAAAAGCCGGTCTGCTGCGTGACGGAGAGGAGGGCAAAGAATCAGGAGTGTATGAGAGTTCCAGCGACAGTGACAGCGCGAATGAGGCTGCGGGAGCGTGGGACGACATCCATATGACAAAGTTTCTTTCCGACACTGAGAAAGACGACTTTGATGGCTTCAGTTCTAAGGAGGAAGATGAAGACGGTTTACCGTGATTTTTACAAGGACGGTATGTTTTTTTAACAAACCCGTTTACTGTGTTGCGAGCGTGTTGCTAGCGTGTTGCTACCATTAACTGCCCTGTCACAGGCACCAGTTGGGATGAAAGTTATATTATTATTATTAAAGCTTTGAAAACTCTCTCGGTGTACCGTATTTCTTTGTAAATATGTGTAACCATGTATAATATGTTTTTGCAACTGTATATTTTTGTAATGTATTTTTTTATACACTTATTCTGATATGTTTTGCACGGGCAAATGAGAAAGAAAGGGCGGAACAAACGCGGGGTGACTGGAAGTGGGGTAAAGGTGAGACCTGTTTGAGGACGCGGCGGACAATAGTGGATATATATTTTTCCCCACCCTGACCTTTGTAAATATACACTTTTTTCCTTGGATTACTTTCAACGGGACCCAGACTCTGCAGGTCTGCATCAAACCTTAAGTACTGGTATCATTTTCCGTTCATTTTGCCGGCTGTGACTTTTGGACTGTGTACTTTAATAAGGACATTCAGTTTAGGTTAGCATTTCACCTCCAGAAACCTTGTTAGAATATGATATGGTGAAATTGTGAATGTGTTTAATTGCTGTTAAAAGTGTTGATAAAAATTGTTCAAACCTCATATTGTTAGAATATGGTATAATGAAATTGTGAATGTGTTTAATTGCTGTTAAGTGTTAATAACATTTTTCAAACCCAAAAAAAAAAATTCAGTTTCAATCGCGGGACTTAATGTCGGGTTTGGGTTAATTTTGTGTTTGTGTTACATTTTTTCAATGTGGGCGCATGCGGCTTATATACAGGTGCGGCTTGTGTAAGTACAAAATCGGTTTTCCTCTTAAAATGTGGTGGGTGTGGCTTTTAATCAGCTACGCTCTATAGTCCGGAATATACGGTATCTATTTTAATTTCATGTTGTACGGTAGACAACCAAAGATATGGTGACTACTTCTTACAGCTTCTTCATTTTATGATATGGAATAAGGTGTTTTCACGGCCCTCACACCATTGTATTTTCCCCTCTGTTCTAGTTTAACATTTTTTTTGCACGTACAAAAACCTTATTTATTTATTTATGTATATTCTACAGTAGACCCTTGGGATACAGCGACCCCACCTTAAGACTTTTTGAGTTTATGGTGGGAAACATAATGTTTCTTCAGCCCTCACTTTACGTCATTTCCCCCCCCAAAATTTGAGATGCCTGTCTGCTATTGCCCAACTTCAAATGAGATACTGGCCTGCTATATGTTTTTGAAAATGGCAATATGCCATTTGCTGATCTACCTCCCGCAATGCATTTCTCTTTCACTTTTGTGTGCTTTGTAAAGAATTTGCGAGTCAGCATTACAATCCTGTATTTTATTATCGTCTTTATTGCCTTTTGGTTCAATGCTTGCAGTGATGCTAAAGTAAGAAGCAAAAACATGCTAACCGTGGGAACAAAGTTTTGGTTATAATCAGATATAAAGGAGGCAAATGCTTCGTTACCCTCATTAAGGAATAAAACCAATGCCATCATAATCTATGATTGTGACCAATGTTCCCTCTAATTTTCCACGGGTCTGAGCGTTCACACAAAGTCGGTGACCAACGCTTGAAACAACAGTGAGCAACCATAATCCCAAGTGTGGCAAGATAAATAATTATCAAACATGTCCAAGACTTGACATCAAGTTACATTTTGCTGAGTTTTCGGCAATGCAAAATTATATTTCTCTTTTGAATGAATTGACTCATGTACTATTGCAAAGGTTGTACGGCCTACAAACGTCATTTGTTCTTACAATTCTTTCACAAGGTATCCATTTCTTTTTTTTTCCTGAGATATTTTGTCGCATAATATTAACATTTTGGGGGGCTTATTTAGTCGGTTGCAAGATACAGAACTGTACTTAGTCACATTTTTTAGTGGAAGTACAATGTTGGCAACAAGATTCACTTGATACAATTGGAAATTATTTGAATGCAACACAAACTTTTTCTTTTTTTTTAATTCCTTTAAAAAAAGTCTCATTATGTTTATTTTTTCCGACCTGTTACTTTTTTCTTTATGTTCTCCATTTACTTTCTTCCTACGTTTCTTTCTTTTCTTTTATTCTGTTTTTTTCTAAATTTTTCCTTTTTTTTTCTCTTCCTTTTGTTTCTTTTTTTCCCAGCGTTTCACTACTTTTTCATTTTGGTATTTTTTTTCTTTTTTGTTCTATTCCCTCCTTCTTTTAAGTCATTTTGTGCATAGTTTTACATAATATTTGGTCATGTTGGGAATAAAGAAGCAAAAACAACCTGAAGAGCAATTCCAACATCAGAACAGATTAACTTTATATGCCAGACTTGTATAGTATACTTATCCATATAATAATATACACTAACATAATGATTTTACTTATCTTACTGTAAGCTAGTTAGCCTCAAGCTATCTTTAATTATTTACTCCCATTGCATCAGGTGATATAAGTTTATTCAAATAAAGCTAGCTGCAAAATGCAAAATTCAGTGTCAGGAGAAGGTGAGTGAGGCGGCTGGGGAGTCAACAAAGGTGTCACGGATCAGCTAGCGATACTATTGGCTTTGTCCTTTCAGCTCTTAGGGGAGGTTGTTGACAACATTTCACTTGTTTTTCTCTTTCCATAAACATGCTAAGGTCACTTTGGATCCGTGTACTTTGCATTGTTTCACTTAAAATAGATTCCTGAGGGCGTCACAGCAGCTGAGTGGTTTGCGCGTCCACAGCTTGCTGAGGTTGTGGGTTTGAAACCAAAAAGTCAGTATCGAACTTTGTTCAACTTTTCTTAACTCAAGCTTCGCAGTTCAAAGGAACAAAAAATGATCCCGTGTTGCGGCATTGAGAGAGCCTACTTCTGACCACTGCACAGATAACAAGATACAAAAAAACATTACATATTCTCTCATCACCACACCATTTGTTTACACGTTGCCAAAAATGAATTTTAATTTAGTTGTGGATTTCGCATGTTACAATGTCAGTAACATATTTTCTGTTATTCTATTTTATTCCAGGCATTGTGAGTGTTTAATACGTGCGGCCATGATTAAAAACATTTCTCAACAGCATGAACTGTGAACACAATACCAAATATAACGTTTACAAGGTATTAATTAAATTCTTAATCGGATACGCCAACGAGATTTTTCCCTCGTCTTTCAGGACAACTTTCTGTTTTATCCATTCTCTAACATATGTCCCTGGTACTAAGAGTAAAATTAAGGGGATATGAAATAAAATGTAAAGCCTTTTCATATCTCATCTAGAGGTGGTAGTGGTTGGAATTCGGGGCTTTCACTGCCACTTTGATTTCTTTTTTCAGTGAACTGTGAGTTTGGACAATAAATAGAGTAGGTATCAATAACAGAAAAACCAAGACTATTATGGTTATACGAGTAACAGTAAAAATTTAATGCTACTGAAACGCGGTAAAAAGCGCAATAATCCAGGGAGGAATAAGTGAATTATTTTTTTGCAGATGCTCTCTAACACCAAAGACAAATCAGCAGAGCAGCCTTGAACATCCAAACGTGAGAAAAGCAATTATTTTAGCAGGAAAATCGTCTGAGTGGACGAGTTTTATCGTACTCAAAGTGGCAACAAGCCCAGTGACATTTTTATATTGACTCCGCACGCCGGTAATTAATGATGCGTTGAAAACGGGAAGGAAAACAACTAGGTCCTGCTGGTAATTGTTCTCGTTGCCAGAAAACCAGCGGCGTCTTTATCGGTCACACATGTTTATTAACCATATACGCAGGGTTGGGTAGGGTTACTTTAACTTGATTATTTTCAATTATTTTTGGATTACTACAATATCAAATATGCTAATAAAAGACAAAATAAACTAAATATGAATACAATTACTAAATTTTGTGCAGGCTTGCGGAGTAACGGAATACATGGAATGGCAAAAATGATGTTGGCAAGCTGTTTGGATTTATTTTCATTTTGTTTCTGTCGCATTTTATGTTAGTTTTGCCGGAGATCAAAGAGATCAAAGCCAGGAGAGAAAGCTTACCACGTGTTGTGAGTCATAATTTTATTCATATTTAGTTTCTTTTGTCTTTTATTAGCATATTTGGTATTGGAGTAATCCAAAATTAAGTGAAAGTAATCAAGTTAAAATAACCCTACCCAACCCTGCATATACAGCATTGTTAGTATGTGACCTTTTACCTGGCCCGAAACTGTCCAAACCGTAGTCTTGAAATTCAGTTTGAAACACCTTATTTAAGGCCCAAACCCTAGTGTGAAGCCCTATTCGAGGCCAGACCCCTAGTTTTAAACCGTAATTGGAAAGCTTGAATTTGAATTTTTAAACCCCAATTCAAAGCCCAAACCATAGTCTTGAAATTCAGGTTAAAAGTTTAATTTGAGGCTTGAATCCTAGTTTTAAAACCTAACTGGAAACCCTTAATTCAGCTTGAAACCCTTTTTCAAGGCCTAAACCTTAGTTTTGAAATTAAGTTTGAAACCCCGATTCAAGGCCTAAACCCTAGTCTTGAAATTCAGTTCAAAACCTAAATTTCAGGCACAAATCCTAGTTTTAAACTCCAACTGGAAAGCCTAAATTTTATTTGAAACCCTAATTCAAGGCCCAAACCCATCCATCCATCCATCCATTATCTGCACCGCTTATCCTCAGTAGGGTCGCGGGGGTGCTGGAGCCCATCCCAGCTATCTTGGGGCAGTGGGCCAGGGACACCCTGAACTGGTTGGGCCCAAACCCTAGTCTTTAAATTCAGTATGAAACTGAAATTTAAGGCCCGAACCCTAGTCTTGAAATTCAGTTCGAAACCCCAATTCAAGACCCAAACCCTAGTCTTTAAATTCAGTTCAAAACCTTAATTTAAAGTCAGAAACCTCGTTTCAAACCGCAACTCTAAAGCCTTAATTCAATTTCAAACCCTTATTCTAGGCCCAAACTTTAGTCTTGAAATTCAGTTTGAAACTTGAATTCAAGGCCCAAACGCTAGTCTTGAAATTAAGTTGGAAACCCCAATTCAAGGCCAAAACCCTAGTCTTGAAATTCAGTTCAAAACTTTAATGTCAGGCCAGAACCCTAGTTTTAAACCCCATCTGGAAAGCTTAAATTCTGCTTGAAACCCTAATTCAAGATCAAAATCCTAGCCTTAAAATTCCGTTCAAAAACCCTAATTTGGGACGAAAACCCCAGTTTTTAACCCTAACTAGAAACCCTGAATTCAGTTTGAAACACTAATTCAAGGCCCAAACCTTAGTCTCGAAATTTTGTTTGAAACCCGTATTTAAGGCCCAAACCTTAGCCTTGAAATCCGCTTTGAAACCCCAATAAATGGCCTGAACTCTAGTCTTGAAATCCAGTTTGAGGCTCTAATGTGAGGCCAGAACCCTAGTTTTAAACCCCAACTGGAAGGCCTGAATTCAGTTTGAAACCCTAATTTAGCCCCAACCCTTGTCTTGAAACTCAATTAAAAACATTAATTTAAGCCCAGATCCCTGTTTTAAACCGGATTTGGGAGCCCTAATACTCGCATCAGGATAACATTGTATAGCATATGAGCGCTATCACGCTTCTGATCTAAAGACGGTA
This sequence comes from Urocampus carinirostris, assembly GCF_059441175.1. Taxonomy (NCBI): domain Eukaryota; kingdom Metazoa; phylum Chordata; class Actinopteri; order Syngnathiformes; family Syngnathidae; genus Urocampus; species Urocampus carinirostris. Next base: position 7,621,569 of record NC_142366.1, on the reverse strand, counting down.
AAAAGTACAGTAATCCTGGGAGGAATAAGTGCAGTTTCCACATAGAAATCTTTTTTTGCTGATGCTCTCCAACACCGGAGATAAATCAGCAGCTCGGCTCCGAACGTGCAAACATGAGCAAAGCAATTTTTTGAGCAAGAAAATAGTCCGACTGAACAGTTTTATCGTACTCAAAGCGGCAACAAGCCCGGTGACATTTCTATATTGGTTCTGCACGCCGGTAATTTTTAATACGCTGGAAACGAGAAGGGAAACCACTGGTACTTGTTCTTGTGGATCGAAAACATAGGTGTGCAGATGCACCATCGGTGGCATCGGACACACGTTGATTAAACATACAAGCATAATGGCCTGGCGTTACCAAGCTTGTTCTTGCCGGGCATTCTACTTGGGCTAGGTTTTTTTGCGGCTGTGGTTTGTGGAAAAAGCGCCAGGGAGCCTCTAGGGAGTGCCAAAGAGCCACATGGCCGCATTCAGCTCCAGACCCGCTTGTACAGGAAAGCTGATGACTATCACTTTTGTTTGTATTTAATGGGGGTGCCTTGACACCAAACCTAGCTAAAAACACTCCCGGAAGCCTAAAGTACAACTGTGTACATTTTCAGGAAAAATATTTCAGCCGTTTTGGAGCCTGTAAGCCACATACAAACACACACACACACACACACACACACACACGCAAAACGAGTTATTTAGTTGTTTATTTAAGTTTAGATATAGCATCGATGGCTCGCCTCATCCCGAAACATTTGGCAGCACTGTTTGAAATATGTTTCCAAATTTACAGTAGAGCCCCGGATAGGACGTGAATCTGTTCTGGGATGGGGATCACAAAGTGACAACGCTGTATAGCGAATGATGGAGAGCTATGCGAATCAGCTAACACATTCTGAATCGCCTGTACCTCGGATTAAAATGTGTTATATACGTGTATCAGATCACAAAATATTATTGATAGATATACTCATAAAGGAAACATTATATTTTATTTACCTTTAGTGTGATGTTACTAGAGCTGGTATAGTGGGGTTAGTGGGTGGATGCAGATGATTCTCATGCCCTTAAAAGATGTCCTTGGTTAAATTGCCACCTTATTTTTAAAAATAGTTGTGATCATCAATTGTTACAGCCATAGAACTTTGTGAAGGTAGCTATATGTGTGCCTTATTCATATTCCTTGATTATCAACAACGTAATTTCCAAAGTTATCACGTTTTGGCTTCCCCTTTTAGCATTACTGCAAGCCTTAGGACCCATAGCTTATTAACAAAGTACAGAAAAATACAGTCTCGTCTTGAAGACACTTTTTGAAACACATGAGAGTCTGAACTGAAATAACAAAAATACATTGTGGGAGGTAGTTGAGCCAATAGCATATAAGCATTTTCCTGATACTGTGACGCAAACAAATAACAGACTAGATTTGATATGAAGTCGACCATTAGCAGATAGGCATACACTACTAATTATTACATACAAAGTTTGAATCTTGTAAATCTTATGGTCCCTCAAAATCATTTGTTGAGGTCTTACCGTTGGGGAAATGCTCTGAAGAGGGGGTGAAAACACTATAAAGTAAAAATGTCAAATAACAAGTTTGCTGTATCCTGGGGGCCTTGTGTAATAGAACATTGAGTGTTGAATGTTTTTACATGATTTAAAATATTGTAAATTTGGGGAAAGATTTTAGGAGGAAGGGGAGGGAAGAACAGAAGAAAAACAGGAAGTAGGGTTTAATGAACTCAGTCAACTACAAATAAATCATTCTACTAGAAAATTATAATGACCCAGCACTGGTGGGTACTTTCAGAACCGGTCTGCGGGCACCTTAGCTGTTCATAGGCGACACCCTGGTGCCCGTGGGACCCAGGTTGGAGACCACTGATTTAGGACAAGACTGACAGTCAAAATGAACCTCAGCGCACTTATTTAATCAATTCATACATTTGATCAAATCATTAACTATCATGCAGTGAAACAAAATGAGCTGGAGAAAAAGCTTTTGTCTGTAGAGCAGATTTGGCAGTTTTGTTGAATTTTGTCCTAAAATGTTGTCTTAAAAAAATAATAAAAATATTTTGCTTTAATGGCTTATTGTATTAAAACAGTTCCAGGCCCATGCACTTCTTATGCAGGTTTAATGAGCCGATAGGATCTTCACTCTCAGCCGGTTCAGTGACGGCAAGATTTTGTTTTTATTTTGTGACGACGCAAAAATAAACTGTGCGTGCGTGGGAACAATGGCGGCGTCAGGCTCCTCGCTCGTCTCGCATTAAATCAGGATTCACGAAGCCTTCGGGCCGTCCCATAAAAGTCAACCGCTCCGGTCCGCCAGTCAAGTCCGCTGGATCGCTTCGGTTATTTGCCGCTTGGTCGCGCTTGTTGTGTGGTCAGTGGGAGCACGGGAATCGTTACGTGATCGATTTCCTCGATTTGGTTTGCGAAAGTCGGAACTTTGTTTGTCGGGTCGTAGAAAAAATGACGCTGCCTTGGCGTTTGCAGTGGTTTTGTTTTCTGTACCCAAGTATTGAGACCGGTACTGGTACTGGACTCCTACCGTTGGGATGACTGAGATCCCACAAGGCCTGAACAAACAGACTGAGGGATAGTTTCTTCCCCAAAGCTACCAGCACACTAAACTGCAGTCACGGAACACAGCTTTAAAGTGAAATGTCCCTGTTTCCAAGTGCAATACATTGTTTTTTAAGTGCAATATCATGGTTATGTGCAATATCTGGTTGTGCAGTTTTTATTTTATACTTTCATGACTATTTCCATGCTTCTAAAAACATTGTATTTTGGTTCTAAGACGGTTGCACAGTAAAAGTATCATATTTGCTTGAAGAATGAATGAATGGATGAAAGAAAACTTTATTCGAACATCAAAATAAAAACAGAACAAAAACAATAACCCAACAACAAAATAACGTTACATAATATGTTCGAAAAGGGGTAGTAAGAAGCAAATGCTTATATTACCTTCCCCTTTATCTTCCCCACCAAATATACCAATGATATAACAACAATTGTAATGATATTAATGATAACAGTTTTGATATAAGAATAGCAACAATAACACAAAGTTAACTAGACGCACTATTCCCAATCTCCCGCACCACTCATACCCCACCCTCCTCATCTCTGTGTTCCGCCAGGAATGTTCCTTTGTATCTAAACCTGAACAAGTGAATAGTTGGACACCGTTTGATCTCGTCTTGCAATCCGTTCCGAAGCTTGACTCCACACACAGACACACACATACTTTTCCTGGTGGTTTTCACCTTTGGGATTATAAATTCACTACATCCCCTTAAGTTATAATTTCCCTCTTTCCGAATGAATAATTTACGGATGTTTTCTGGCACTATGTTTTTGTTGACCTTAAATAGCAGTTGTGCAGTGAAATATTTTACTGAATCATCTAATTTTAATAATTTGGACTGCAGGAATAAAATATTAGTATGATCTCGACATCGAACCCTGTGTATGGTTCTAATTGCACGTTTTTGGAGGATAAAAAGGGGCTGTAGTGAACTTTCTTATATTACTGCAGTAGAAATCCCTGTTTTCAAGTGCAGTACACCGTTTTTAAAGTGCAATACCCTGGTTATGTGCAATATCCGGCCGTGCAGTGAGTTTTTGTTTTATACTTTCATGACTATTTCTATGGTTCTAAAACAGTTGTGCAGTAAAAGTATCTCATTTGCCTGTCAGTTTATAGCAATCCATTGACACCAAAGTATTTTATTGCACTAGTATTTTTACTTTATTTTATTTTTGTACTGTCAAATGTTTTTACATTGTACTGTTTACTTAATTTAATTGTGCAAATGGAAGGTATTCTCATTTTTCATGTTGGCTTGTAACAGTTTTAAATGCAATATCCTGGTTTTAAGTGCAGTATGTGTGTATAGTTTTTATTTTAGATGTGAATACTTTATTCACATTTATTCACTTTAGATATTTCTGTATATTAGTCTTTGTATTGTATTTTTTGCCCACTGTAGTGCAACGGTAATTTGGATGGAGCAATACAATCATAACATAACATATTCTGGTGCACCCCCGGGATTTAGCGACCCTGTTTTATGACATCTTCCATTTTCAATGTAGGATAAGATGTTTTTCTCCGCCTCTTAATGGAATTTTTCCCAATATAGAACATCAACAACAAATTATTTTGCGTGACCAAAATGTCATCATGCTTATTAGATATACAGTAGAACCCTAGGATACAGCATACCCTGCCTTAAGACATTTCCATTTTATGTGTGGATAAACTGTTTTTCCAGCACCTTGTTATGACGTTTGCCTAATTATACCACATCAACATCAAATTATTTTCTGTGCCCAAAATCTCAACATGGCTGACCTCTGAAGAGCAGTATGACGCTGGACACCAAAAAACAATTTGTGAACAAATAATGAAGGTGTTGTATCCGAGGCAGGCTTTACTTACTCCTGGTAAGCATCAAAACCAGTACATCTGTTTCATGTGTGGGAATGTGCTTGCACTACACAACACAGTGACATTGAGTGGTCAAATATTACACACTGTCCCATTAATGTAATTCTTGGAGACTCAGGCAAACTGGAAACTGACAAAAATATCATACAAACGCACATTTTAGTGCAAATAACAATCTCACATAAGAATATGACCGTGATATGTCCACGATCACCACAATAATTAAACAAGACCAGACGTTATTGGATCAGTTTTTCAGGAAACGTAGGGCAAAAAACACTGCTGAGGACCAATAAACAAAGAGGCCAGGTCAAAGGTAAATTAATATTTTTATTTTTTCCTTTATTATCATCATTCTTTTGCCTCTCGTTTTAGGTTTATTGTGCAGTAATCTAATTTAATATGCATTTGTTCTGTATTCTGATGTTTTTTTATGATTTATTAGAAAGATATTATACTTTTGCGGGCTTGGAACAGATTGGCGCATTAACATTCAAAAGGCGTCTCTATTTACAAATGTTTCATTATACAAAGCTACAACTAGAACAAATTAAATTCGTAAATAGAGGTATCGCAGTACTTAATGGAGAGAATATTTAATTCTAGACTTTTTAAGAACTCCTCAAACTATGCACCCCACCTTGTTTTTGTGTTATTTCCTCACAAAATCGTCCAAAGTTTTTTTTTGCTACTTTGAGGTATCGCAAATTCAGAAAGGGGTAAAAGACAGAATCGTTAGTCCTTGGAATATTTCACGTTGTTCAGTTCTTCGATTGTTATTGGAATATAATTAAGCTAGAGCCAATCAAATTAACCTTGCCATCCGAAGCGACGTCCGACCCATAGGAGCGAAACGAGAGATTTCGGACGGTGCGCTCGCTCTGCCCAAGCGCCGGCTACGCTAGATGGCACGTCGACGCCGTTACGCTAGCTAGCGCTAATTGGCAGATTAACTCGATGACCAACGCACCGATTCCGCCGTTAATATGCGATGATGTGGATGATGTGCAACCTCACATGGACTTTATTGATTTATCCTTCCTTCAATTCAGTGGTTTTCAAATAGTGGGGCTGCCCCCCTGTCAAGGGGGGTGCGGAGGCATCTGACGGGGTCCTTTTTTTTCAACTATTCCAAAGAATCAAGTGCAATTGCGCCTCTACTACACTAGGGAGCAGTGGCGATATTATTTCTTCATTGGATGAGGCCTGTGACAGAAGATTATTGAGAAGCAGTGCTTTAATCAAGGTTTTTACGGGTGCTTAAAATCCTTAGAAATACCTACATTTTAATATTGTGTGTGTCAAGGTCAGGAAAATGCTTAAAAGTGCTTGACATTTTTGCTATTCTTGACATTCTGACTCTATAGGACTCGCAATAAATAAAGAACATTTTAAAAAAAGTGCCTAAAAATGAAACCGACATGCCTGCTCTGGTTGCTTGTCATTATGGCGTAGTCATATGAAGCGTAACCCAATAGGACAGCTCTATTTGGAAATTGCCTCCGTATATTTTCTTTTTTCTCAATAATATATTATGAGTAATAATAAAATATTATTATTTATATTATTTTTGATATTTGGTAATAAGTAATGTCATATGTTTTGCAGGGGATCCCTGAAAAACACATGCTATATACATTAAAATATTCACATATCTACAAAAATAAATAAATCAAATACAGCAAAATTAAATAATTATTTAAAATTCTGTTTTAACCAATTTAGACATGGATCCTATGAAAAACATGCAAAAAATATAAACTAAAGCAGTCTCTAAGATTGGAGGATTGGAGGACTGCAATCAATATTAAAACAAGTCCAAATTTGGCTCAATCATCTACTTTTTATACATACAGTACTTTCTTTTGTTTTCAGTATTGGAATACATTATTATCTGACACCTATAGAGCTCTTTCCATGTCCAAGCCAAGCTGTGCGTGCATTGTTGAGCAGAATAGCAGAATTCATGTCAGTTTATAGCAACCCATTGACACCAAAAAAATCCTCGATCATAGATAGGAACAGCTTGAAATAGCACAAAGTATGTGCTAGGAGCAAAATATCGACTTTATTTTAGTCATCTAAGTCAACAACAACATAAGCGCTATTTTGATAGGCGTTGGAGTTCTTTCTTTATAGAGTACTTGAGAAATCAAAAAATTGGCCTGAAATGCTTGAAAATTGCTTGAATTTGCCAATTAAAAAGGTTTACGAAACCTGTTATTATGTATGAAGTAAGCTTATTTTGTAGTCTGAATCGGAATAACAATTTGAGTTAAGTGACTAGCTATAACTCAATCCCATTTGGAGTAAACTGCACAGTCTGATCTGACATCTGCACTCCTGTTCAATCCAAAACAACCCCCCCCAAAAAAATCTCCCGACAGATGTGTCTTCTTTTGTTTTCGCTCTTGACTTTGATCGTCTTTGCACCGCAAACGTTTTTAATAAGACAAGTGAGAAACAGATTGTTGGTCAGGTGCAGTCACAAGGGGAAAACAAATTGGCCAAGCTGTTTTGCTACGTTTACCCTCCGCACTTAATGTTTTGTCTTTATATTTTCCATCCATCCATCCATTGTCTTCCGCTTATCTGAGGTCGGTTCGCGGGGGCAGTAGCCTTAAAAGGGAAGCCCATACGTCCCTATCCCCAGCCACCTCCTCCAGCTCATCCGACGGGACCCCGAGCCGTTCCCAAGCCAGCCGAGAGACATAGTCTCTCCAACGTGTCCTGGGTCGCCCCCGGGGCCTCCTGCCGGTGGAACATGCCCGGAACACGTCCAGGAGGCACCTCACCTCCTTGCTTGGTTTCTTCTCTCCCGTGCCCCCTGTGTGAGAGCTGCTGTGCATCCCAAGCCCCCACCCCACATGCCAAAACAAACCAGTGAGTGTGTAATCCACTATGGACCCCACAGGTAAAAAGAAAAAAACAAACTGCACAGAAATCATGCTTAAACTAAGTTAATGTGATTCTATTTAATTTACATTTTCAAATGGTTTCTGTATTATTTTTATAAATGTATGCTGCATTTTATTGCACTCTTTTGTATCCAGACAAAGGGCACATTATGCATCTTTGTTGTCAAAAATTTGATTTCTTAATTGCATTTCTTCAATTATATCAAAGCAATTAAACGTTCTGTAATTCATTAATATAGTAAACAAGTAAAACTTAAGGCGGTATCCTACAACAGATTAGTCTCGTCATTCTTCACAGGATGTGCTGCATCCAACTTGGTCAGTTTGATTGTAGGCAAATATAGATACATACAACATGTGTTGCATTCAAGATAAGATTTATGTAAGGCCTTATATTTTCAGCTACTGAAAAATTTGTTCAATTTTGGGGGATCCAAAATGGCCCTTTAACATTTTGGGTTGCCGACCCTTGGCTAGCTTGTTGTTTTTCTTCCAGAGCCTATTAGGAAAAGTACTGGAGCTTTAATCGTGCTACTTTTGCTTAGTTTATTTCTTCAGTTTTACTAATATTATCTTATTCGTTATTAAAGTACTTGAAATTACCTTGATCATTTTAATCTATTTTCAATCAAACATGATTTAACAATCACATCGAGTTTATAATAGTGAACTCTGCTTGGGAATGGACACACCGATCATGTTTTCTTCTACTTGCTAATACTTGCTAGTGACTGGACGTAGGCAAGCAATTTGTTTCAAATGTATTTAACAATTAGTGGGTTTCATCGCTTCGGTGGCTTGCTTTGGTGGCTATCTTAGCTGGCATGCTAATTGCCCACTGAGACAGGCTATTGTCAATGCTTGGAAAAAGTCAACAAAAAACATGAAGTGAAAATCAAGTGAACGAAAATCATCAGTTGGTATTCTACTTGTCAATGGAAGATTTTAAATAAAGAGAAAGAAAGAGAAAAATAGGGAGGGCGAGAGAGAGAGAGAGAGAGAGAGAGAGATAGAGAAAGAGAGAGAGAGAGAGAGAGAGAGAGAGAGAAGAGAGAAACAAGAAAAAATGAGACGGAAGAGAGAAAGCAAGGGAATGAGATAGAAAAGATGAGGAACAATGAAATGATACAAAAAAACAAGAAAAAGAAAGCAAAAAGGAGATAGAGAGTTAAAGGAATAGTGAAATGACGTCTTAAACAATTAGAAAACAACTTGAAAATGATAATCAGAGATAAATGTTAAAATTGGTTTAAAATTATGTTCATGGGCATGTGTATAGTGTATAGCTTGAATTACAAATTATAAACCTATTTCCTGCAATCAAGAGCATAAATAATTAGCATATTAGCTCGACTTTACCAATCATATCGTTTATGTGCTAGTAAGCTTGTCAAATCCTGCAATTGTTTTGTCTTATTTCACGCTGGGATACAATTAACTACCTAAATAAATTGATTGAGATAAAGCTACCGCAGAAATGCCCTTGTTTGTCCATATAGCCAGCGCAAGCATGAACCCACTACGGTGGTGAAAAAGCCTGTGGATCAGAGGAGGTTAAAATAGCTGATGGATATCGAACGAGGGGGATATTTCTCGTCTCGCTATCTCGGCAGTTAGCGCCGACATTTTTTTTAGCATAAAATGGCGTGTGTGCTGTCCCCCAGCAGTGCCAAATTGAATGTAGATAGACCGATACTGTCTGACATGTAGCTGAGAATGCGCTAGTGTAGCACCCAAAAATTTGACGCGATTCACAAGGAATGCATATCACGCTAATTAGCAAAAAAAGTGCTTCTCAGCTTAAAAAAAGTTTTGGGAACCCTTCTCTCGTCAGTCAGCTCGTCTGTATGCGCTTGGGTCTGACTCGAAGAACCAGCCAGAGTCCCAGTTCATCATCAAAGTCCAGACCTCAATCCAATTGAGAATCTGTGAAAAGAACTGAAGTCTGCTGTTCACAAACGCTTTCCATCCAACCTCACTGAGCTCGATTTGTTTTGCAAGGAGGAATGGTCAAAAATATCAGTTGCTTGATGTGCAAAACTGATTGACATATATCCCAAGCGACTTGCAGCTGTCATCGCAGCAAAAAATGGCGCTACAAAGTATTAACTCAATGGGGCTGAATAATTTGCACACCTACTTTTTTCGTTTTTTATTTGTTAAAAAAAGTGTATACTATCCAATAAAGTGTGTTCCATTTTATGAATTTGTACCACTTATTGTTGATGCTTCACAAGAAATTACAGTTTTATATCTTAATGTTTAATGTCTGAAATGTGGCAAAAGGTCACAAAGTTCAAGGGGGCCAAATAGTTTCACAAGCCACTGTATCAGCATTTTAATATCAACCAATAGCAGACCAGCATCTAATACGACATCGGCCAATAGCAGACAATATGTATCTCATTGTATGCACTAACAACGCAAAGTTGGAAATATTTTGGGGGAAATGCAGTGAAGATGTAATGCGGAGTTGCTGAATCCTGGAGGTTTAATAATACGATTTTAATAATTAGGTAATTAAAGATTTGGGGTGTGGAAATTTTTTTGGGGACTTAATATTATGGGGAAATTGCTGCAAGGTGGGGGCCTAAAACTCTTATTCCACACTAAAGGGGAGACATTGTAAGGCAGACTCACCATATCCCAGGCAGTCTATTGCAAAACATAAAGCTGTGCAAAATATTTTGTTACAGCGGTATAGTAGGGAAACAATGCCATAAAGAGAGGTTAATCAACATCTTATTCCACATGGTAAAGTGCGTATGTCGTAAGCTGGAGTCACTGCATTCTGCAGCTCTACTTTGTAGAACATGACAAATGTGTTTTTGGGTGCGTAAAATAATTAGTTGTTGATGTGGTCAAGTGGGGAAAATGCTGTAAAGTGGGGGCCGAAAAACCTCTTATTTCATGCCGTGAAGTGAACATTTTATTAAATTGTACATTTTACCATCGGGAACAGACTGTAAAGAGGGACTGAAAAAAAAAAATTCCACACCGTGAGTGAAAATGTCGTAAGGCATGGTTGTCATATCTTGGGGTTCTACTGAAATAAATGATGTTTTGGCACACACACAATGTTTCGTCCTGACGTCCTATAATGCGTAGAGAAGGGCTGGAAACCATATTATTCCACAAAGTTGAGTGAAAACACCTCACAGTGGGGTTGCTGCAGGCCTGGGTCTGCTGTGTAAAATTAAAAAAAAAAAGGATAAAATGATATAGAGAGGCAAAGCAACTTGTAATCGAGGTGGTACAGTGGGGGGAAATGCTAGAAAGGGGCACACAATTGACACTGTATAATGAAAATGTTGTATGGCGGTGTCGCCATATCCCGGGGTCGACTGAAGAACACTGTTTAAAAAAAGATAATAATGATTTAAGCATGCAAACTAATTTGTCGTTGTAGTGGTATGGTTAGGACAATGTTGCAAAAGATGGGCTGAAAACCATTGTATTCCACACTGTTAAGTGAAAACATCTAAGGCGGAGTTGTTGCATCCTGAGGTCTACTGTTGAACATTATGAAAAATGATAATACAGATTTGGTCATGCAAAATAATTTCCCATTGACGTGCTGTAGTGGGCAAAATGCTGTAAAGAGGAGCAGAAAAGTATTTAATTTTACATCATAAAGTAAAAATGTCATAAAGTGGGGTTGCAGTATCCTGGGGCTCTACTGTACAAGTAAAGGTCTGCTAGCTGCTAAGTTATTCTTGTCATTTGGCCTGTGAGAAAAATCCGCTTTACCCCCAAAAGTGTCACTTGAATCAAACCAGGTCTTAATCTTGGTGGTCAGCATGCATTATTTATGAAGGTTTTTTCTCATTAGTCAAGGTGACAGTGTGACATCACCGTCATCAATGGGGTTTTTTTCTCACACGTCCTTGAGTTTTTTGACCAATCAAATCGTTTTTTTTAGTTTTTTTTTTTATTTACTTTTTTTCATTTTGTTCAGCTCCACAATGACCTGGGCCAGGGTGAAAAATTCTCGCAAAAGCATTTGTTCATATCGAATAGCGGAGAAATTGCTGAAAAGCGAAGGGTACAATACACTATTTTTTCACACTGTAAAGTGGACATGCTGTGAGGCGGGGTCGCCGTATCCTAGGGGGCTATTGTTGAACATAAAATCAATACGTTTTTTGGGTGCGCAAAATGTTTTGTTAAAGCTGTATACTGGGAAAAAAATTACATAAACATCTTATTCCCCCACTTTAAAGTGAAAATGTCATAATGTGGAGTCACTGTATTCTGGGCTCTACTGGAGAACATGAAAAATATGTTTTTGGTTCTGCAAAGTAATATATTGTTGAGGTGGTAAAGTGCCGAAAAATATGAAAAGCCAGAGCTAAATAATACCTCTTGTTCTACACTATGAAGTCAAAATGTTATAAGACGGAGTCACTTTATGCTGGTGTCCATTGTTGAACCCCCCCAACAAAGAATAAATAAAGTTTGTAGGTGTGCAAAATATTTTTTGTTGACCTGGTATAGTGGTGAAGAGGGACCCAAAAAATGTGGAAACATTGTAAGATGTCTTTGCCATATCCAAGACATGAACGGCAGGACATAAAGTTTTTGGGCGCCCCAAATAGTTTGTTGTTGCTGTTGTACATTGCTGAAAATGCTGTAAAGAGGGGCTGAAAACCCATATCCATATCCTGGGCTCCATTGTAGAAAATAAAAATAAATAAACTTTTGTTAATGCTATTTGTTGTTTATATCGAACACTGGGGAAAATACTGTAAAGAGGGTCCAAAGAACCTCTTATGAAATAAAATAAAATAAAATAAATAATAAATAACCGGGTATATTTGTATAATAAATAATAATAAATAAAATAATTTTAAAATGTCAAAAGGCAGGGTCGCTGTATCCTCGGGGTGTACCGTACAAGGCCTTTGTTACAAATCAGCTTCACACCCAGAAGTGTCAGTGGAACATCTTTCTTAATCTCGTCGGTCGGGATGAATTATATATATGCGGTTTTCTCCTCCTCAGTCACATGGACAGTGTGATATCGCCGTCATTGATGTTTTTATATGCATCTATGGGTTTTTCAGACGATTAGATCGTTTTTCTGTTTTTTGTATTTCAGCTCCACACGGACCTGGACCAAGGGGACAGCGCCGTCAAGTACACACTTTCGGGCGAAGGTGCCGGCTCCATCTTCACCATCGACCAAACCACGGGAGACATCCACGCCTTGAAAAGTTTAGACCGGGAGGAAAAACCGTTCTACACGTTGAGGGCCCAAGCCGTGGACCTCAACAGCAACCGGCCCCTGGAGCCAGAGTCCCAGTTCGTCATCAAAGTGCAGGACATCAACGACAACGAGCCCAAGTTTTTGGAAGGCCCCTACCGGGCCACCGTACCTGAGATGTCGCCCGTCGGTAAGCCAATTGGGGTTTCAAATGAGTGGGTTTTCGTTCCAAGAATGAGTTTCTGGTCCGTAGTACGGTGTTGGACAGGTTAAGGCAGGGGGTCAGCAACTTGTAACTCTTTAGCGCCATTCAAGTGACTCACTGGAGCTTTTTCAGAAATGTTTAAAAATTGGGAAAGAAATGGAAGGAATGAATAATGGGTATATTATTATTTCATGGTTTACTGAAGGATAACAAACATGACACAGATATTATTTGTTATGTTTTGGTGAGTCAGACCCAAGCGCAGACAGACGAGCTGACTGACTAGAGTAGGGGTCCCCAAACTTTTTCAAACTGAGGGTCACTTTTTGGGCTAATTAGCGCGATATGCATTCCTAAAATAACAAATAATATGATTATGTTGGTACTATGCTATTAGCAGGTTAACGGTTGTAATTAGGGTTAAATAGACTCAGGCAACCATTAAAAAATTCATTTTAATAGAAAATCACAATTACCCAGCACTTGTGAGCTTTGTTTAGATAGATAGATAGATAGATAGATAGATAGATAGATAGATAGATAGATACTTTGTTCATCCCCGAAGGGAAATTCACATTTCCAGCAGCATCCCTGAGCTGAGAACAATCGAGAACAATCGAAAATAACACGGGAGCTGCTGGAGTGGCTGCCATTCGTGACGGCGCCGGAAGAAAAGATTCAATTTGAATCATTTACAAACAAACAAACAATTGAATCATGTACAAACAAACAAACAAAATATTCATGTTTCAATAAGTGGAGTGTTAATAAAATATTTCTGATACTGATATAACCAGATAAAACTAATTTTAAGTTACCTGTCCAAATGAATGTTGTGCCATCTCACCTTTCCCACTCTCTCTCCTGCAGTTGACTTGCTGCTGCTCGCTCCTGAAACTAATACTTACCTCTTTGTGTATTGCCTGCATATGGCGACACCCTCTTTCAGCTTGTCTGTCAGAACCTTGATCTCCTCCTAAAATGCTTAATTACTCGTATGCAATAGTATAACTGTTTCGAGCAGTGAAATACAGAAATGACAGCATCAACATCAAGTATTTTAGGCTGGATAACTATATAAAAACTATAATATATTGTTTTACTTCATCTCCAAAAACAAATTTTGGACACTTTATTTTTTCATTAAAAATCACTGTGATTATAAGACTGTAAATTGAATACGACTCCAAGCTTGTACATGCTAATTTAACAAGTATAGGGCAGGTTTGCAGACCCCCTCAGCTGTCCTAAAGGGGCACCCTGGCACCTGCAGGCACCATATTGGGGGTTTTGAGTAACAAAAAATTAAACATGAAACACTCTCAGAGCATCTTTACGGAGAAGTTTAGGAAGTCCAGAATTGAAATACAGGTATAGTCAGGAAGAAGATCAAGAACATCAATGGCAAACATCAATCTGACAGCTTTTGCTGACAGCACTATCCTTAAACACTGGTTTCCTGATTAGAGTCAGATGTAGGTAATGAAGAACAACTAACTTCTTCGGCCTAATGGCGCCCCAGGTGGATGGCACAATACTGAAGTCTAATAGTTCTTATTGCTTTCCAAAGCAATATATTTAGAATTATTGTTAAATTGTTAATGACTCACTTTGATGCACTAACCCCTTTTATTTTATATAAAAAAAAAAAGGTTTAAATGAGGCATTTAATTTTTTTATGGCTCCGGGTATATTTGTGTTTTGTTTTTTGGTCCGTTATGGCTCTTTCAAAATTCTGGGTTGCCAACTCATGGGTGAAGGGTTTCATCCAAGTGATAACGGCTTTAGACTGGATTTCAGTATTTCAGCTGCTGCTCGTTTCCTGATTGGTTCCCCTCCTATTTAAATTCACTCCTTGCCGACTTGCTAGCGTTTGCTTTCCCGCGCCTGACTTCTCCGCCCCGCTTGTCCTGCCCAAAGATCGCTGACTTGCTAGCTTTTGTTTTACCGCGCCTGACTTCTCTGTTCTACTTCTCCTGACCAGCAATCGCCGAATCGCTGGTGTTTGTGTTCCCGCGCCTGACTGCTCCGCTTCCGTAAATAAAGCTTGGTGTAAAACGGTACGCGTTTGGGTCTACCAACAGTTTGGGTTGTGATAAATTCAGGTTTTTATGTTATAGTTACTGTCTCTATATAACGGTTTCATTTTTCATTTCAAGCTTGAAATAACATTTCAAAGAAAGATGTGAGGACTGGTTTTGGACTGTATTAGCATGTCATGCCTGGGTTTGGTTTTTCATGTTGGCGTTAAGATTCAGACCTGGCCTTTTAAGTCATGGTTTCATAGGGGAGATAAGGCTTTAAAGCAGTAGTTGAAGACTGTTTTTTATATACTGTTCAGTTTATAATTCAGACCATTTTTCTGGCTTTCAAGTCATGGTTTCGATGGATAAGTAGGGCTTCAAGGTAGGACTTGAGGCTAAGTTATGGACTGTTTATTAGGGTTTAATGTCTGGGGTTTTGTTTCCTTTTGGGCTTCAGATTCAGACCAGGTTTCTTGCTTTTAAGTTATGATTTTGAGAGAGGGTTGAGGACTCCAAAACTGATTTTAATCCTTGTGTCCAAGTATGGGTTTTGGTTTTCCTGTTAGGGTTAGGAATCAGACCAGTAAAGTCGTAGTTTAAATTGATAGCTAAGGCTTCAAGGTAGGACTTTATTTAGGTTTCAAGTCCAGGGGGTGGTTTATTTCTGTTAGAGTTTCAAGGAAGAGTTAGGGCTTGAGGTTAGGACTAAAAGACTGATTTTGGACTGTCTATTAGGGTTACATGTCTGGGACTGAGTTTCCTATAGTGTTAGGATCCAGAGTAGTTTAAGCATTCAAGTCATGAATTTAAGGGAAGTGTTTAGGCATTTGTTTAAATGCAAAATCCGGCTTTCATCCTTAATTTCAGATTTTTTTTTGTCTAAATGGGTTTTGAACAACAGTTGGCAATACCAAATGTTGCAAATAAGTACTGTAATTACTTAGATGAATAGTGCGTTTATAATTAATCTGAAGATATGAATTTAACATTACTATTAAACAGGTCCCAGTTTTTGTTTGATTTTACCAGGAGAAAGGATGAAAAACCTTGTTATCATGCTCTAATGGGAAGTTTGGCTATAAAACAATGTCTCATCTCATCTCATCTCATCAGCAACACCGCTTATCCTCATTAGGGTCGCGGGGGGGCTGGAGCCCATCCCAGCCATCTCCGGGCAGTGGGCAGGGGACACCCTGAACTGGTTGCCAGCCAATCGCAGGGCACACAGGGACAGACAACTCATTCGCCCATTCACACCTATGGACAATTTGGACCGGCCAATTCACCTGAAATGTATGTTTTTGGAACATGGGAGGAAACCGGAGTGCCCGGAGGAAACCCATGCAAGCACGGGGAGAACATACAAACTCCGCACAGGAAGTCTGGAGCTGGATTTGAACCCACGACAGGTTCCCATGACATGAACTGTGCCGCACAAGCGCTAACCACTGCGCCGCCGTGCTGCCTATAAAACAATGTAATTGAGTTAAATAAGGCTGATGAGTAAAAGGAAGAAAGCTAGCTGAAACTGGGATTATGCTAATAAAATAAATGGAAAAAAAACCATAAATGACCCGACCTCGGTTTTTATTTTATCTAGTAGCTTCTTTAGAAAACATTGTCAAACTGGGTGACTATTACCGAATCGCATTCAAGTCAGTGAAAGTGTATTTGTAGATTGGAAGGGCTTCTTCCTATTTCTGTATCATCTCAATTTTTGTTCCGATGGCTCATATTTGTTTAGTTCAACGCAAGTCTTGGGACCAGTGGTTTTTGAAGCTCTGCAGGAACGGGAGCGTAAAAAGCACACACTTCTTGGAAGTGAAACAGTTAAGGTATCTGGGAGCTCAGATGAGCATGACAAACCAAGACAAAACCAATCCATTCAGAGCACAGGACAACGATTATTGGGCAGGCCGAATATTGGCACTGATATTTGGGGATTTGACAGATATCGGTATCTGCATTTTTATTAATTTGACGAGCTGATTATTTAGGCTTCCTTGTGCAACTGAGTCCTCTCTCTCTGTCGATTCTACTCCTCACCTCATCCTCCCTCATCGCTACCCACCCCATGCCTTCTGATTGGTTGAGCAATCAGGGCGGAGCCACTGAAGCAAAAGCTTTTCCCACGCCATACACTGCAGACTGCAAACATCACAGTTCTGCAAAGTCCCCGACATAGCTCAGTGTGAATCAAGCTGCTGATAACAATAATGTGTTTAAAAGTCCATGCCGTGGTGGAAAAGTATGTGTGTTATTGAGAGAAAGTGTTGCTTACTTGTTTTAGAGAAGCACGCTCAGGTTGAGACCTATATATTAGCTCTTATCATACCATTAGTTTGTCAATCAAGTATGAGTGTTTGTGAATGAGGGAGAGCATGAAAAGCATGTCAAAGTGGAAGGCTGAGCGATTAGCGGTTACCATGACTTCAGTTCGTCAATCTGGCTCTGAAAGAGGTCTGCCCACACTTTTCAATTTGCGAGCACTGTTGGAATTCCCATTGTTTTGCCCTTTCTGTTTTAATTTGATTCAAGTTATGTTGGTTGTATTGGATTATTTATTTTTTTTAAAAGTCAGGGATATGTTTAAATGGTTTTGTATCTTTATATGAGTTGCTACTAAGCCTTATTTTATTTCCTGCATGGTTAGTTTTGGGTTCAAGCCATGGATTGGGAACCTATGCCTCGCGAGCCATACATTGCTATTTTCATGAGTACATATGGCTCAGAGATAAAATAGATTTTACACAAATATTCAATGTATTGTTTAATGCAGATTCAATTGTCACATTGGCAAATACAGGACATTCATGACATGGGTTCTGTCCAGTGTATATATAGGACAAACTTTTAACTACAGTATACAGTTAATGTGTCTCACCAACAGACCCTGTTTGCCTGTAAATCGTTAAATATGCCTTTTTTTTAGGAAGCTCATTAAACAATCTATGTTTATTATTCAGGCACTTTATGATAAAATGCCACTCAACACATCTCAACGACCCAGACGCTGTAGCAAAGCACTGAGAGCAATTTGATTGGGTGAGCGGTAGTAATGGGCAGAGCTTTACAGAGGGCACGCTCCTTCTCCTTACCCAGCGTCATCTGTACTGAAGGTAAATACGTTGGTGTCCTCTTTTATTTTTTTGGGGGACATCTTTACAAAAGAACTTCACTCGCTTCTTTTTTTTGAAACTATTATTTAGGACAGTTAAAATGAGCATCAACACTCTAAAGTAACTGCGAGAGGGAGACACATTTCAAGTGGTATATTTATATTGATATGGTTTTATTATTATTTCATAGACTTTATCGAGTCATCAAACATCACACAGTGAAATAAAATGTGCTGAAGAATTAGCTTTTGTCTTGAGAGTGGGTTTGGCGATTTTGTTATAATTTATCTTAAAATTCAAGGTGATGCTTACTCCCCCCCCCAAAAAAAAAATCAGTATTTTTTGTTTTAATGGCTCCTTGGGTCAAGATGTTTCAGACCCCTGGTTTTAGTGAAATATCAGTCATGTTAGTTTGTGTTGAGAGCTATTAAAGTGTTATTTGAATTCATTATAAATATTTGTTGTGTTTTTGCATTATTAAAAATGTCTTATGGGCAGCACGGCGGCGCAGTGGTTAGCGCTTGTGCGGCACAGTTCATGTCATGGGAACCTGTCGTGGGTTCAAATCCAGCTCCAGACTTTCTGTGCGGAGTTTGTATGTTCTCCCCGTGCTTGCGTGGGTTTCCTCCGGGCACTCCGGTTTCCTCCCACATTCCAAAGACATGCATTTCAGGTGAATTGGCCGGTCCAAATTGTCCCTAGGTGTGAATGAGCGATTGAGTTGTCTGTCCCTGTGTGCCCTGCGATTGGCTGGCAACCAGTTCAGGGTGTCCCCTGCCCACTGCCCGATGATTGCTGGGATGGGCTCCAGCCCCCCCGCGACCCTACTGAGGATAAGCGGTACGGCTAATGAGATGAGATGAGATGAAAAATGTCTTATGCCAATTTTAGGCTTTTACAGCAAATGAATATCGGTTCCAAATTTTGGTTACCAGCCTCCTCTTAATACCAATAGTTGTTTTTGTCAAGGCTGCAGCGGGAGGATCTCGGATGTTCTCGAATGCATCTCAAGTATGGGCTTGCACAAAGGATGACCGTGAGTCATGTTCACCTCGGTTGCAAGACACCTTCACGCTCCACACAAAATGGTGTTGACAAACAAGACAAAGCAACCAAGCTAGCAGATGACTGACGTGCATAATTAGCACGACATTGCTAACCGATGTTGTTTGCTCCAGGAGTGTTGATTACTTCCATATCGCACCAGCAAGTGTGTTTCCCTCGGTGTATTGGCTGTTCTTGGAGTCTTTATTAGAATCTGGCCATTTACCCCTTAGAGGGCGACAAACTGGGAGGAGTGGCTTAAGGGTGCCCGCCTGTCCCTAATCCGTCCCCACACCAGCACTTGATTATTCAAGCTCTTTGTCTGACCTGTACCTGGTTTTTGGGTAATTTCTATTGCCATGTTAGGTTTTTTTTTTTTGGGTGGGCAAGAATCCAGACCAGGTTTTTGGCCTACAGGTAATGGTTTTAAGGTAATGATGAGCGTTCAAGTTAGAACTTAAACATCTGTTTTGGACTTTGTGTCTAGGTTTCGTGCTTAGGTTTAGATTTCCTGTTGGCGTTAGGATAAAACCTGGTTAATGGATTTAAAGACATGGTTACAAGGGAGGGTCAAGGCTTCAATGTAGGATATGAAGACTGGTTTTGGACTCTTTATTAGAGTCTGGGTTTGAGCTTTGGGTAGGATTCAGAACAGGTTTTGGCTCTCCGTTAATCGAGTGTCGAGTCCTTCTAGGTAGAATTTGAAGAATGATTTTAGACTTTGTGTCCAGGTTTCATGGATTGGTTGAGGTTTTCCTGGTTGAGGTTTTCCTGTTGAGGTTAAGATTTCAAGTCGAGGTTTTGATATATAGTTAGAAATAGTTAGTTATAGTTAGATAGTTAGTCATTCTTGGTATTACTTTAACATTTGTTTGGGCTGTTTTTTAATGTTTTATGTCCTGGTTAGGGTTGATTTATGTGAGAGTTTCAAAGAACAGTTTAAGCTTCGATGTTTATTATGGTTTCGTGTCTGGGATTGAGTTTCAAGTCGCGACTGGGATGCAGACCATGTTTTTGCTTTCAAGTCATGGTTTCAAGGGAGGGTAAGGATCTGTAGCACTTGAGGACTGGTTTTAGACTTTGTGTCCAGGTTTAATGTTTTGGACGTGTTTTTTTCCTGTTTTGGTAAAGATTCGGACCAGGTTTCTGGCCTTCAAGTAATCATTTCATGGGAAGTTTAAGCCTTAAAGCTAGGACTTAAAAGACTGGTTTTAGACTTTGTTTTCAGGTTTCATGTTTGGGTTGAGGTTTTCCTGTTGTTGTTAAGATTAATACCAGGTTTCTGGCTTTCAAGTCATGGTTTTGATAGATATTCAAAGCTTCAAGTAAGGACTTAAAGACTGATCTTTCACTGTCTATAAGGGTTTCATGTCTGGGATTGAGTTCCTAGTTGCGGTTTGCATCCAGACCAGGTCTGTGGCTTTCAAGTCATGGTTTCAAGGAAGTATTAAACATTTTAAGAAAATAAAAATCAGATATGCTTAACTGTCATGGGCGTTGCTCTCCACTTGATCAAATAATGCCTAGCTGAAGACGAAAAGTGAGTGCGGGTTGGCTTAGGGAGTAGTAAGTTTGCTGCTAGCGCCTCTTGACATTTGTGCGCGAGAACGACAAGCCGCTATTTCCCTGAGAGCGAGGAACAAATCAAATAAATAAATCCAGAGAGAGCGAGACGACCCGAGATTGTTTACGTGAGCTTTTACGAGAGTCATGACGGCTAGCTAGACGCGCGGTCGCCACGGCAACACAGGTCCTGATGATGAGCCAATTGGCAGACGGCTAATTATGTGAAAGCGATTAGCATGGCAAACACGTCGAATGGATTTTTTTTTTGCTATAAACGAGATTTAAGCATATAAAAGATGATTATGAACGACGGTGATGAAGGATAATGAGTCGCTAATTGATGAGCGCATTATCGTACGCTCCAGCATGTCGTTTATTTACGATATCTTGAGCCCACTGTTGAGTATTCTTTCCTGATTTTATGTTCTGTTCATGTGTCCTTGATTTTTTTTTCAGTTTCTTGACACTAGTTTAAGAATGATAATAATTGGCAAAAAACGTTGTATGAATGTAATTTTTTAATAGAAAACATATGAATCATATTCTCTCTCAAAGGTTCCCAACAGGCCTCCAACGAGACCCGGCAACCATTAAATAATTAAAAAAAAACATCTTTCTTGTTTTCAATGACCAAATATTTGTTTTCAATTGATCTTGGTTTTAAAAAAGGATTAATATACAATTGGCTATATATATATATATATATATATATATATATATATATATATATATATATATATATATCTCATCTCATCTCATTAGCCGTACCACTTATCCTCATTAGGGTCACGGGGGGGCTGGAGCCCATCCCAGCCATCTCCAGGCAGTGGGCAGGGGACACCCTGAAGTGGTTGCCAGCCAATCGCAGGGCACACAGGGACAGACAACTCACTCGCTCATTCACACCTAGGGACAATTTGGACCGGTCAATTCACCTGAAATGCATGTTTTTGGAACGTGGGAGGAAACTGGAGTGCCCGGAGGAAACCCAAGCAAGCACGGGGAGAACATACCAACTCCGCACAGGAAGTCTATACAAATAGGGATATACATATACATATATATATATATATATATATATATAGAGAGAGAGAGAGAGAGAGAGAGAGAGAGAGAGAGAGAGAGAGAGAGAGAGAGAGAGAGAGAGAGAGAGAGAGAGAGAGAGAGAGAGAGATTTATAAACAGCAGATCATTTAGATTTTTTTTTTTATAAATTATGAAACATAAATGAAGATACATTTTTTAAACGAGAATCTTTTTTTTAGTTTCATTTTTTCATTCAGAAATTTGATATTAAAAGATGAATTTATATTTTAGATCTTTATGTTTTTTTCTTAAAAACATATAATATTGCTCAATTAATTAAATATATATTCATATAAATACAATGATGAATATTTTATAAATAAGCAAAGTATTTTATTGTGATTATTTTCTTTTTAAAAATTGAAATTGTTTTTGTAATTTAAAATGTTAATGTTATCAATGACAGCAAATAATTTTACATATTTGACTGTTTTTATTTTAATTAAATAATTTTTCTGAATGTGCAAAATGGTCTGCTGATTTAAAACGGTTAAAACTAATATTTATAAATGTCTTATGTATAAATGTATTTTCCATGTCTTTCATGTCTTGTTCTAATTGATTAGTGTTAGTTTGCATTAGCAGAGGAGTTGGTTTAGTTTGATTCAAAACGTTTTCTATTTTCACTTTCTTGCTGATTTATTAGGTGCACTTATCGCAATGTTTTTAATTATGTCTTTTTTGAATCACGCTTATCTATTTTTAAAACAAATACTGTGTTTTTATTTAAATATTGTTCCCCTTCATAAAATCCAACCATTACAATTGTTTATCATTTTTTCCATTCTTTCAGTAATCGCAAGCAATTAATTTTTTTTAACGTGATTAGAATTAGCATATTGATAGCATTGGTTTTCCACAAAAGACGAGCGGCATTTCACGGTTGTTGTATTGGTGCTTGACAATCGGCCAGAGGAATTCGGCATTGTTAAAGACGATAACACGATTAGGAAGTCGCGTGTTTATAATTGAAAATCTGCGCGAAATAGCTAATGCCGTTAGCTAAGGTGGATCCAACGTGTAATTAAGCGGCTTGGAAGAATGCCTTGCTAACGGCGTTGGCAACACAGGGCGTTTATTTTTCTCTCTTTGGATGAAATCCCGGTGACCAGGAAATGGCATTTTTCACAGGTTTGAAATTATATCTCTGGTTCTCACGTAAACGTTTCCCTGCGCTTATGTATAATGTCACTTATATTGATTTAGTTTCTCCCTTTGTAATATATATATATATATATATATATATATATATATTTTTTTTTTTTTCCTTGATTCCACAAATGGGTTTTTCCTGTGCTCGCCAGGGGTCGTACGAGTGCTTGAAATTCTTAAAAATGCTCAAGTTTGAATGTTTTGTTTGCAAAAAAACGGTTTGGCTCTCTGCAGGCTAAGAGTTGCACTACAAGTGTCAGCGTCACAACAGAATTGTCTGCAGTCTTATTTGCATTGATTTAGCAAGCTTAGTGGTTGACTTATCAAGTGATAACAACGCATCTATGATATAATGAGTTGCCAACGGTTTTAATAATCAAGTTTTATCTATTTTATCGATTAGATGTTGTAGCCCTAGTTCCAACATTGTCGCTTTTTGGCAGGTACGTACGTGACACAGGTAACGGCAACAGACGCGGACGACCCGACGTACGGGAACAGCGCCAGGGTAGTCTACAGCATCCTGCACGGGCAGCCATACTTCTCGGTGGACCCCAAAACGGGTAACAGTTCATGCCCCCCCAAAAAAACTACATACGAAATTACAGTCCTCTAAATTGTTGACGTTTTTGCAAATGGCAGATGTTTTTGTGTATTCAATAAACAATGTATGATAACGATATATATATATATATATATATATATATATATATATATATATATATGGGCAGCACGGCGGCGCAGTGGTTAGCGCTTGTGCGGCACAGTTAATGTCATGGGAACCTGTCGTGGGTTCAAATCCAGCTCCAGACTTTCTGTGTGGAGTTTGTATGTTCTCCCCGTGCTTGCTTGGGTTTCCTCCGGGCACTCCGGTTTCCTCCCACATTCCAAAGACATGCATTTCAGGTGAATTGGCCGGTCCAAATTGTCCCTAGGTGTGAATGAGCGAATGAGTTGTCTGTCCCTGTGTGCCCTGCGATTGGCTGGCAACCAGTTCAGGGTGTCCCCTGCCCACTGCCCGATGATTGCTGGGATGGGCTCCAGCCCCCCGCGACCCTACTGAGGATAAGCGGTACGGCTGATGAGATGAGATGAGATATATATATATATACATATATATATATATATATATATATACATATGTGTGTGTGTGTGTGTGTTTGTGTGTAATAAATTTATCGTTTTAAATTATTTAAAAATGTTGCCTCTCTATAATTAAGTTTTGATTTAAATCAATTTGTAAGCAGAAGTTTAACGACCAAAAATAGAAACTCTCATGTTGTTTTTAAATTATCAAAATAAAAATCAAACTTGAATGAGCTAATTGTGTATGATTGTATGACAATATGTATGTATTATTATGACATATTTTGTTTTTTTGTTGAAATGATAATATTTCGAAAACCACACCTAAAATTAAATTAAAAGTTTTTTTAAGACCAAAAAGTTAATAATTAATGTTAGCAGCCATATGCAAATATTTTTTAGGTGTTTTTTGATAGCATTTCAATGTGATAGTTGGTTAAATCTGCAGATTTTCTATGGAGTAGCGTAACAACTAGCTCTCTCAAGTGGTGGCACGGTTACACTACAATTGTTCTGGCCACAGCCTGGAGAAGGATGGGTGCCACCAGGCTGTACTTGCCCAAGACACACCACAAGAAATGGTACTCCTACGACCCGAGCGGTTAAATCCAACCAACCAACCAACCACCCAACGAACCAACATGTATCATTTTAGATATAAACACATCTGACAACAACATACAACAACAATATAATTTTTTAACATGATTATTGCACAAAAAACGCAATCTAACCATCAAAATCTGGCAGTAGACATTAATTATATGATTGATGTCCTCTATGAAATGACTATGCAAATGAGCTCAACAGCAAAACGAAGACTCAGCAAAAATCATGACAGAAACATTTTGCTCAAATAAGCCAATAAAAAACGTGACTTTTATTTAATTTCACACTTCACAGGCGCATAAACGCTGTTTGTATACAAGCTATCAAAGAAATTTCCATAATGTGTCACTTTGTGCCGGCGGCAGGACTTAAAAAGCTCCATGCATGTCGCGGAAGCATCCTGAAATTGTTTGCGTTGTTGTGTAAATAAACCTCAATAAATGGAGTGGTTTATTATACGGATTTGATGCTAGTTTGTGCTCATGTTTGTATAATAATTCGTCCATTTTATTTAAAGAAATGTGCTATCAACTAGCTAGCTAACTGCTGGATAACTTCTGCCTGATAGCTCACAAACTGACTTTTTTAGTAGAATAGATAGAATCACCTTTTTAAAGACAATAACATAAATCAACTTACTTAAATTGAATACATCACCAAACGAGGACCAAACAAATGAAACTAATTGACATTTAAAATTTGAATAAAATTATTGAATATTGCATTAAATTTAAAAAAAATAAAAAAAAAAATATATATATATATATATATATATATATATATATATATATATATATATATATATATATATATATATACATATATATATATATATACACATACATAGCAGAACCTGAACCGGTTGCCATCCAGTCGCAGGGCACACATGCATGTTTTTGGAATGTGGGAGGAATCCAGAGTGCCTGGAGGAAACCCACAGAAGCACAGGGAGAACATTCAAACTCCGCACAGGAAGGCTGGTAGCTGGATTTGATCCCATGAGCTCAGAACTGTGCCGCGGACACGCTGACCACTCAGTCACCATGTGGCCCGAATGACAAATATATTTAGAAATATTAAATGTGAATTATTTTTATCTAAATATAAATGAAATGTAATTTCACTACATTTTAATCATTTGGGGAGTAACATAAAATATAATTGATTAATTTATGAAAATAAAAACAAAAATGAATACATTTAATTTTACAAATTAAATTATATACATCAAATTAAATAAATCGATATGACTTGAGTTCTAAAATATATTTTGATTAAATAAATATAATTAAATTAATTTAAGATGTTGCCTTAGTTCCAATAAAAATAAGTACTAATTCAACCCTGGTGTTTTACTTATCTTAGTACTGTTTCACCCTGCTTGTATGGAAATTAAAATAAAAACAGAATTTATTGTTTTTGACCTAAGACGACAGGAGGGTTAAATAAAATGTAATTAAACTAAATGTCAATCATTCAAGGTATTTAAGGGATTGTTGATGTTTTTTTATGTTTTTTTAAAATTCAAAATCCTAAAGTCTCACACAATTCCACTCTCGCCAAACATGCCTTGGCCAAATATTTCAATGAAATGGACTGTACAATATACAATTTTTTTGCATCATACGAAGTGAAGTATGTTTGTTCATGGCTGTATTTCTAAATGAACATATTTTGCTAATGTGCTCCATCCAGGCGTAATCAAGACGGCCCTGCCCAACATGGACCGAGAGGTTAAGGAGGAGTACCAGGTCCTGATCCAGGCCAAAGACATGGGAGGACAACTGGGAGGACTGGCCGGGACCACTCTGGTCAACATTACTCTCAGCGATGTCAACGACAACCCGCCACGATTTGCCAAAAGTAGGTCCAGATTATAGCCCCTTTCATTCGTTTCTAAACGTTGTGACATATGCGGTGAGCGTGGCTTAGCATGAAGGAAAAATAATCTGCGCGCTGGTCAAAACACAGAAGAATCCAACATTTACTTCCTAGTTTTACAAAGTCATCAAGTGTGTTTGTGTGCCAGAATCGGAGAAAAAATATTGATCGTAAATTGAAGTTTTACAGGATCCCAGCAGACACGCCTGATCAAAAAAAAAGTCTTTCCGTCGTGTAATAAGGCCGAAAGATTGGACCTAGGCACTCATCAAAGAGGCTTGGGTTTGCAGCGTATGCTTCATCTCAAGTGAGATACGTTTTTGATATTTTATATCGAGTCTATATTACTTATTATACTGGAAAATTATGTTTTTTTTTACCTTCAGTTAACTGTCAGCGTGTAGCCTAAACAAGAGATGCGTGTCTAAAAAAACAATAAATACATGAATAATAAAATGGATATAATAAATTACTTGGCTTGCATGCCCACAATTGTTTGCAATGTCTGCCTGCTTTTATTTTCGATCCACGCAGTGGTTACAAAGCTACCGTTGGCATTTAGGCTACACGCTAACAGTTAGCTGAAGCTAAGAAAATACAAATATATTTTATCAATTTAATAAGTAATATGGAGGTCAATAACAACTATCATAAATGCTTAATTTATCTTACCTGATATTAAGTGTGCACATTTTTGATGAGTGCCTCAGTCCAATCTTTTCGCTTTAATGCGTCCACCATTCTTCTTTGTCATTAGTCAGGAGAGTCCACTGGGATCCAGTTGAACGATCACTTACATTTTTTTTTTAGATTCTGGAACACAAACACAACAAAATGGCAACATTTTCACACCGAACTAGCAGAAATGAGAGCTTGGTTTCTTCAGTGTGTTGACCAGAGCGGAGCATTATTTTGCTTCGAGTTTCGACTGGGATGTCAAGCATGACGTAGGCTAAGAAAGGGTCTATCCAAACCTCATCCGTTTAAAACAAATAAAAATAAAAAGGGAATATACTAACCAAACAATATTAAAAATCGCAGGTGTCTATATAAAAACATTTGACATTTACCGCACGTACAAAACCATTACAAACGTTCATGTTTCATTGCAATTCATAAATGTTGGTTAGCATTAGCAGTGCAGTAGAAATTCAAAGAATTATCACATATTTTGTGTAAGCTGCTTGGTTAAAAACAAAGAATATAAGTAGCGGTGTATAGTCCAGAAAACATTAATACCGTAAATTCCGGACTATAGAGCTCACCTGATTATAAGCCGCACCCATCACATTTTAAGGGGAAAACCGATTTTGTCCATACACAAGCCGTACTTGTATATAAGCCGCATGAACCCACATCAAACAAACACGAGATTAATCAAAGCCGAACTTCAAGTCCCGCGATTGAGACTAAATGTCCTTCATTGAAGCACACAGTCCAAAAATCACAGCCGCCAAAATAAACGCAAAATGATATAGGTACTTAAAATCTGTTGCAGACCTGCAGATTCTAGGTGCCTGTTGATAGTAATCCAAGGAAAAAAAGTGTATATTTCCAAAGGTAAGGGTGGGAAAAATATATATCCATGATTGTCCGCCGTGTCCACAAAAACTCACTTTTACCGGTCCCCACTTTCCCATCAGCGTTGGCGTTTGCGCCGCCCCTCTTTTTTAATTTCAGAATAAGTGTCTCACATAAATACAAATAAATACATTACAAAAATATACAGTTGCAAATACATATTACACATATTTACAAAATAAGACGGTACATCGAGAGAGTTTTCAAAGCTTTAATAATAATAATATAACTTTCATCCTAAACCGTGCCTTTGGGAGGTAGCCTCACGCTACTAAAAAGCCACTCGCATACCTGCTAATCAGTGTGTTAAGGAAATAAAAGCCGTAATCGTAAGAATCACGACAAACCATCCGCTTCTTACTTGTTGGTAAAGGCATCTAAATTGTTTTTTTCAATATTGTAAAGAAAGTTTATCATGATGACGTCGTTCCACGCTCCCTTACTTCAATACATCCTAGTTATATGCCCGTTTGCTTTTAACATAGTGGCTGCGTTATAAGGCCATTTTTGTGCAAATAGCACGATGAGGATATGTTAACGCTCACAAGTTGTGATCTTCCTCGGCACGTATATTTCACCGGTTTAAATCTTACCTCTCATACTCGAGCGCCGCTGGCGGCCCGTTAGAAAAATTACATAAATTGGCCGCATCTCTGAATAAGCCGCAGGGTTGAAAATTTGGGGAAAAAGTAGCGGCTTATTGTCCGGAATTTACGGTAATTGAACTGCAGGGTAGAGTATAACACGAAACTCCGATGCTCTTAGTTAAGGTTAGTTACCTTAAGGTGTGAAAGAAAAATCCAGAGAATAAAAACATATTTTTTATAGTGGTTTAAAACAGAGAAAATACTGTAAATAGTGGCTTATAGTAAGAATATTTGGTTGAACAACTATGTAGGGCAGGGGAGCTCATTACGTCTATCGCGATCTAATGATGGAACCAATAAGTAGTACTGGTAGATCACGGGAAACTGTATTTAGTTCTTTGCATTTGTAGAGCCACGCTGTCATCTAGTTATCAAATACAGCACATTAGCAGTTCACTGTTTGTGATTTCTACATTGCAGGGTTATAATACTGATGATATTTGCTAGCTTTTAAATCACTTTATGTCAGGGATTGAACTGCCGACAGACCTTGAAAGCATCTGAGCTGTCATTGGTTTTAAAAAAATCAGAGTTTAACCAATATTGGCGTATAATCCGGAAAATTTAGTAATCACTGAACACGTATGTTTTTAACACGGAAACACCAATGTTATTAGTTAGCGTTAATTAGCATTAGGGTTGGAATAATATGGCTGCGCCCCTGTTCGGCTGCGGCTACATCGGCTCACAACAGTTTTTTACACGTCGGCCATAAGACCCAGTCTTCGACTCAGTTTTGACGGCGCACAAAGTCGGCTCGAACTGCAGATTAAGATACGATCGCAGTTTTTTTTGCTGGATATGCGATCATCCAGACATCAAGCGCTCGGTGCTACGACCACTCGGGAGTGTTTATTAGCCACGGACTGCTATGTCAACAAGACCCAGCGGCCTACAAAGCAGCGAAGCAGAGTGGCAAGACAGCGGCGTGACCGCCGGACGAGGAAGCGAGGTTGTCGGGCCGGGCTAACAGCTAGGCTAAAGGCTAAACCCTGCAAAACGCCTCTCCCATCCATTTTCCTCTCCAACGTTCACTCTCTGGACAATAAACTGGACCATTTAACAACTGGAAGTGGCATCGAACCGCGAGATGACGAACTGCTGCGCTAAAATTCTGACGAAGACATGGTTAATCTTATCTATCCTGGTTGACGTTCAAAGAAACTGTGCGGGTCAGATGTATCGACATTTCGTTCTGTATACACGTGTACACGAATGACAATAAAGTAAATCTGAATCCGAATAACAATAACTAAATAGCTGAATCTTTGTATGAACCAGTTGGTTAAAAACCTAGATAAGGTAGCAGCGTATTGTCTGTAAGAAGCGGTAACAATTCAACTTCTATGTAGGGTTATTTAAATGACTGTATGTACTATAAATTACCTAGTTTGGCCACCTAGCAAAGCCTGAAAGCATCTGAGCACTTACTGAATATAAAACAAAGTCAGACAGTCCTGTGTTTACCACTTCCATTTTTTTTGCGGTAGCGCCACACATAATTCCACGGTTTGTCACGCCGACACGTTAAAGGTCGACTTTTTCCCGCTTGGCTAGCTCCGGTAAATAAAACCCAGTATTGTTTTTCTCTCGAAGCTTCCTTCCATATTTAGATTTGAGTTTGTGGTGGTCTGACTCGCTATCTTTCGAGTTTACAACCTTTTATAGGCCGCTAAATCCTCCGGAATCCATCAGCAGCGCTCGGGAAAATAAATTCAATTTCTAGAGAATCACCGTTGTGCCAGTTTGACAGAGCAAAGACAAGCCGACTCTTCACGTACGCCCCGGAATATAAATGGGGCCGAGTTGCAGAAAGCTAAACTTGATATTAGCATAATTTGTCACGGCGCAAAGGTTGCCGACGCGTGTTGAAAATTCTGTTGTAGACCGTTCAAATCGTTGCAAGACCCTATGATGGTTTTGAGGTCGGCTTTCACTGAGGCCCGGCATTTACTGGTTCACATTGGAGATTTGCATTATAACTTTACTCAGTTCTCCAATAGTTAACATATTTCCTGGAATTTTTATTCCGTTGCTAATGATAACTAACGCTAACTAATAACTGTGGGGTTTCCGCGTTTTGATCCGACTCAGTTGTTCAACTTTTATTTCACTTTTGGACTATACGGTGTTATTTTTTTCTACTCTTGAAAACCAGAGAAAACTCAAATGCTATCAAGGTTTGCTAGGTGGTCTAATTCCTTATATCAAGCTGTTTAAAAACGTGAATGACAGAATTTTTGTCAATTTTCAACTCTGTGGTTTATATAGGTTTGGCTATTTAGTTGATTTTTATTCAAACGATCATGCTGAAAAAGCCTAACTAATATAATTGAATTTTCCACGAGTCAACCCTATGCTAGGGGTCGCAACCCAAAATGTTGAAAGAGCCACATTACACCCGCAAAAAATGTCTAAAGCTGTGAAAAATTTCAAGCTTTATATAAGCCTTAGAATGAATGAAAACCATACTGTAAGTATCCATATTAGCTATATTGGGCTACTATCGGAATGACTAAGTTACATTCTGTGGTGAATTAATTTATTTTGAGTATTTGAAAAAAAAAAAAAAATGGAACATGCATAACGTACCCCTGGGCAATAAAAAGAGTCCAATAAAACGTAGCATTCATTCATAAAAATAAAACAAAAGCCTTTTGATAAATTAAAGTAAAAAAAATGACATTAATGCAGTTTTAGTTTGATTTCTGTGCAAATGTCAAACAAGTCAGTAGATGGGTAAAACACAGCAGCATTCTCCTCTCTCTCTCTTTTTGATACTAAAAGCAGCCATCGTCTGGCCTGAACAACAAAACAGAAATGATATACCTAGGTGTCATTCAGAATCTCATCTCATCTGCTGCACCGCTTATCCTCAGTAGGGTCGCGGGGGTGCTGGAGTCCATCCCAGCAGTCATCGGGCAGTGGGCAGGGGACACCATGAACTGGGCACACGGGGACAGACAACTCACTCGCTCAGTCACACCTAGGGACAATTTGGAGCGGCCAATTCACCTGAAATGCATGTCTTTGGAATGTGGGAGGAAACCGGAGTGCCCGGAGGAAACCCACGCAAGCACTGGGAGAACATACAAACTCCACACAGTAAGCTGGATTTGAACCCACGCAGGAGGTTCCTACGACCTCAGAACTGTGCCGCACACGCGCTAACCACTGCTCCGCCATGCTGCCCCCATTCAGAATCTATACTGACAAATATCGAAAATCGCTTAACGAAAACAGCTACTTTGTGGCTAAAAAAACTGCTTATGATGACATTTTGGTCTTAATCGTTTAATGTGACATTTTTGGAAAAGTGCCAGGGAGCCAGTCCGAAGCGCTGATAACGGATAGCATTAGGTCTTTTTTTTTTCCCTTTACCCTTGGTACCGGGTTTTACCATGTAACGGTTATATCTGATGGTGTGTTCATTTTTTTTTCCACTTTTTCTCTTTTTTCCCCCTATTTCCCATACTAACATACAGGTGTGTAATGTATGTACTGTATCTATATACTAAATATATATATATATATATATATATATATATATATATATATATATATATATATATATATATATATATATATATATATATATATATATATATAGGGCAGCACGGCGGCGCAGTGGGTAGCGCATCTGCGGCACAGTTGGGAACCTCCTGCGTGGGTTCAAATCCAGCTCCAGACTTCCTGTGCGGAGTTTGTATGTTCTCCCGGTGCTTGCGTGGGTTTCCTCTGGGCACTCCGGTTTCCTCCCACATTCCAAAAACATGCATTTTGGGTGAATTGGCCGGTCCAAATTGTCCCTAGGTGTGCGAGTGAGTTGTCTGTCCCCGTGTGCCCTGCGATTGGCTGGCAACCAGTTCAGGGTGTCCCCTGCCCACTGCCTGATGATTGCTGGGATGGGCTCCAGCAACCCCACGACCCTACTGAGGATAAGCGGTGTAGCTAATGAGATGATATATATATATATATATATATATATATATATATATATATATATATATATATATATATATATATATATATATACCTGCCTCAGGTATGAGTTTTTCCTTTGGTTCTGACGTCCGTTCTATGGAGGCTAAACAAATCTATATCAGCTCCCATAGACGTTTCCCGAGATATTCTTCCAAAATCACAAGTTTTTGTTTGTCCGCTCTTAGGTTTTTTCCACTTGAGGGTCCCCGAGTCTTCAGCGGTGGGCTCTGCAGTGGGCCGGATCAAGGCCCACGATCTGGACCTGGGCAAGAACGCAGAAGTGGACTACACCATAGTGCCCGGCGACGGGGGCGCAACGTTCGACATTGCCACCAACCAGCACCAGGACGGAGTCATCGTCCTCAAGAGGGTGAGTGAGTGAGTGAGTGAGTGAGTGAGTGAGTGAGTGAGTGAGTGAGTGAGTGAGTGAGTGAGTGAGTGAGTGAGTGAGTGAGTGATTCAATTGGAGGAAATTGAAGCTAATGAGAGCGTGAACAAGTGAGCTAGTTTTGAGGCTAGTGAGTGAGTGAGTGAGTGAGTAAGTGAGTGAGTGAGTGAGTGAGTGAGTGAGTGAGTGAGTGAGTGAGTGAGTGAGTGAGTGAGTGAGTGAGTGACAGAGCTGCTAAGTGAGTGAGCTTGTGAGCTAGTAATTGAAATTCTGAACTTAAGAGTAAGTGAGCTAGCGAGTAAACTTGCAATTGAGAGAGCGAGTTAACAATCTGGCAAGTGGGTGAGTGAGCTAGTGAGCATGCAAGTGAGCAACTTTGCTAGTGAGGGAGTTTGTTTGCAAGTAAGCTAGTGGGTAAAGGAGCTATTGAGACAGCTGGTGATCATAGAAGAGAATAAGTTCCTTAGTAAGTGAATAAATGAGTTACTGAGTGAGCGAGCAAACTATTGAGTGAGCTAGTGAGTTAGTAAGTTAGTGACTGAAAAAGCAAGTTAGTGAGTCAGTGAGAGATTAAGCAAGCTGGTGATTGGGCTAGTGAGTGAATGAGCTAGTGAGTAAACTTGCAATTGAGAGAGTGCGCTAACAATCTGGCAAGTGAGCTCGTGAGCTCGTGAGCATGCAAGTGAGCAACTTTGCTAGTGAGGAAGTTTGTGAGTAGGCTAATGAGTAAAGGAGCTAATGAGACAGCTGGTGATCAAAGGAGATAATAAGGTCCTCAGTGAGTGAATAAGTGAGTTACTGAGTGAGCGAGCAAACGACTGAGTGAGCTAGTGAGTGAGTGAGTTAGTGACTGAAAAGCAATCTAGTGATTCAGCGAGCGAGTGAGCAAGCTGGTGATTAGGCTTGTGAGTGAACGAGCTAGTGAGCGAGTGAGCTAGTGAATTTAAAACATTACGAAGTTAAAACATTTTCATGCCTTTAAAAACATTTCAGGAACAACTCAAAGCAACAAACTCAATGAGTTTACGCTTCCAGGCATTTTATTCGTTAATGGAATTTGGAGCCCCCTAGTGGCCATAAAACGCATTAGCGTGCATCTTCTATTGAACGCTATTCCCAACTGTCCTTGTTGGCAATGCAAGGCATCCATCATGTCCAAATTCACTTAAATCCAATAATGCCGGCTGCCGTCATTCCCGCAGGCTCCGCTACGCCGTCTCCACTCTCAGAATTCTCGATTCTTGTGCACATAGCTAGAAATTGAAACAAAAAAAGCTACTAAGATGGTGTAGGTAAGAGCTAGCGAGTGAGTTGATGAAGGAGTAAGTTATTAAGCAAGATAATTAGTGAGTGGCCGGGCTAGTTCACTGCCATACCACACTGAGAACAGCCGGTCTCGGGATGCTAAGCAGGGTGGGGGCCTTGTAAATTATTGGATGGGAGACCACCTTGGAATACCAAGTCCTGCAAATAGGTCATTTGTTGCACGCTCTGCTGCGACAGCTCTAACTGTACCCCAACGTACAGTTGATGAAAATGAACTTCCCTAAAGGGACAGAATAAATCGAATTTAAAAAATGTAGAGTGAATGGGTGAGTGTTCTAGTGATGAAGCAAGTGGTCTAGCTTATTAGTTCATGAGCTAATTAATTAGTAAACTTGTTGGCAAGTAATTAAGTGAGCTTCCGAGTTAGTGAGTGAGCTCTTGAGTAAGTGGGCTTGTGAGTGATCTACTGAGCTAGTGAGTGGGTGAGATAGCTAGCAATCTAACGAGTGAGTTAGTTAACAAGTGAATTGGTGAGGAAGAAAGCAAGCTAAGTAATGAGCCAGCGAGTCAGTGAGCAAGCTTGTAAGCAGGTAAATGAGTGTCCTAGTGAGTAATGTTGTGAGCTATTTGATGTGCTGGTTAGTGAGAAAATAATCTGGTGGGTTAGTTGTAGAGTGAGCTAGCTAGTAAGTGACTACCTAGTAAGTAGCTTGTGATTTAGTGAGCGAGCTAGTTAAGAGGTTAGTGAGCAAGTGATTTTGTGAGCTAGTGAGCTAGTGGGTGAACTAGTCAGTGAGATAGTGGGTGAACTAGTAGGTGAGCAAGTGATTTAGTGAGCAAATGATCTAGTGAACTTTTGAGTTAGTGAACTTGTGAGTTAGTTAGTTGATTCATTTGGGGTTGGTGATCAAGCAAGCAACCCGGTGAATGACTCAGTGAGTGAGTCACTGACTGAACGTGATACTGTTCAAGGTAGGGAGTAGTCAGTGAGTTAGAAAGTGGTCAAGCTAGTGGGTCAGCTAGTGTGTGAGTGAACTTGTGAGTGAGCAAGCTAATGGACGAGCAAGTGTATTGGTGAGCCAGCAAGCGAGTGAGTTAGGAGTGAACTATTGAATCAGTCAGGTAGCAAGTGAGCAAATAAGCTTGCATTTAGTGAGCTAGTTATCAAGCTAGTGATAGAGTGAGCTACTTAGCTAGTGAGTGAGTGAGTCATCCACCCTGTAAAGAAGAGAAAATCGATGAAGACAAGGAAGGTTCGAGTGAGCCGAAGATAAAGCCTCGATGAGCTCCTCGCCGTGTTGCCTCCCGCCCACTCCATTGTCTTTTTAGGGAGCAAGAGCTGCAAAATCTCCCAGAGAGCAATCCTTCTCGCTAGCGCTCTCCTCATTGTACACAGAGTTTGCTTGGCAGAAGGCAAATGTGAGAGCCAGCAAGGTTGGCTCAGATAAGAGGATCAGGCCGAGTAATGGGTTCAGAGGATGATCGTCTGTTTCCCCCACCAAGAAAAAAAAATGGTGTGAAGCAGCTCGGCGCATCCCATCTGCTAAACAGGAGATTAGGTGAGACAATAGGTAAATCCGACGGGCAATTCCCGGGGAGCGACGACACGCCGTTCGGCCAAGGACACGCAGGCAAACAAGAAGCTCGGGTCGCCCGGACCCCAAACCGCTTCATCTTCTGTTTGCACCATGTTTATTTACCTTTTCCCAGCAGACGCGGAGAAGAAAATCCTCCGCTGACAGCCTAAGGGGGTTTAACCTGCATTGTTTGAAAGCGGCATGCTTGGCATAATACTTGGATGGCACACTATTCAACTCCGAACAGTAGCTTGAGTGCTGTCGATAAATACTACAAAATTTTACTTCGTTGGCAAAAACTGTAGCTTATTTTGTTTTTATAGTTTTGAGACACTTTTTCTTTCATTTAAAAAAGGAACTTTTAAACTAAAATATCCAAAAGTTCCATATGTACATATATATATATATATATATATATATATATATATATATATATATATATATATATATATATATATATATATATATATATATATATATATATATATATATATATATATATATATATATATATATATATATATATATATATATATATATATATATATCAATTTACTCATTATTAACACATTTTTAAAAGAGCTGGAATGATGAACTGTAGGTGTGGAGACAGATTAGGCAAGGGTGGACGCTCTCCAGCCACTCCCCCAGGTTAGGGAAATGGCATCTGAATGACGGGGGCCCCGAATTATTGTCTTGCTGGCCATGAGTTTGAGACTCCTGGTATAAAAGGATAAGTCGTCTGTGCTCAGATTTCCGGATTTTTCTGAAACTTTATCCTGGACGATGCAAATGTTGGCAAAAACAGAACCGTGCAGTCAACCTCTTGCTAGAAAAGTAGCTGAGGGCGGCATTTTTATCCGAGGATGGGGTTACTGGGATCAAAAAAACAGCAACAAAATGACTCCAAGCCGAAGTTATTTCCTCGGATGAGAGTATTGGGTGGACCCGGCTAAGAAAAAAAAATGACTCTGGGATCACGGCTATTGATCCGGGATGAGCTGCGTTTAAGCTGCTCCAGTCAGAGCAATTGACAGCCTTGAGGCGAGAAACCTTTTCATCCTCCCGCTGTTAATTACCGACTTTATTTCGGTAAAGCCGACGGACCGGCTCGGTCCGTCATAAACGTCATAAGTGGTGGGATTGAGGGAGGAATCATTCCCTGGATGAGAAGGGGAGAGCTTTTTGCTTTGGAAATGAGAACTGAGGCTGATAAACTTTTTTTTTTTCATATAAAACATTGCACTAAAAGAAAAAAATAGATGACGCATTGACGTCAACACAGTCTTTAAAACCGGCTACAAATTGGCATTTTCACACCTAAATTTATGAAATGTGTTAAGGTATAGTGATATAACCGAAACAGGGAGCCATGAAGGCCTTACAAGAAAAAATATTCAAAGACTAGAGAAAAAATATCTATAAAATAGGATAAAAAATTCAAGGTCTTATATTTGCGGCTTTCCACATTGGGAACAGAAATTTGTAAACTGTATTTATTAACTTTGTGTCCCAAGTTTGCAGTGATGCTAAGGGGAGGAGCAAGAACAGCATAACCCCCCCAGAAAAACAAAAACAAAAGCTTAGGATGATCAAGAAATACAAAGCACACAAATTGTTAGATTGTTAGCCACGCTAAATAATATACCAAATAGCCGTAACCAACAGTAGTTGACAATTCGCACTCTTACTTCTTACACAATGAAATATTGTCAAGGTATGACAATCCCCTCAAGTGGAAGATATGCATGACCAACTTAGGTGCCGAGGTGCCTAACTTGTTTGGGTGTTTGGGATTGGATATAATTATTGGATGCCTCGAACTTGTGCTTTTTCAGACCTCAGAGTACTGATGAAACATACCGTTTTCACACACTCATTCATATAATCTTGGTCAAATTTACTTGGCTGTGACACTTGAACCTGCCTCAAAATAAACCGAAAGCTTCAACCTTGTGGTGAAAGGCCTGCTTCCTGAACAAAACTGATTTTAGCTTGGCCTATCTTTACTAATTCATACAATCTTGGTCAAATTCACAAAGTCTTATATCCTTTAACCTGTGAAAGGTACTTAACCTCTAACATTAACTGGAAGCCTTGATCTTGTGTGAAAGTTCAACGTTATATTCAACGGGTCCATGACCCTCTAGCTTGGGACGTTTCTCAGCTTCACAAATGAACAGAAAGGCTTGAACTTGTGCTGAAAGATCGACTTTTTTATATCAGACCTGATTTAGGTTCGTCCAATATTCACTTATTCATACAATCAAAGTTTTATTCAACAGACC
Source organism: Urocampus carinirostris (assembly GCF_059441175.1). Taxonomy (NCBI): domain Eukaryota; kingdom Metazoa; phylum Chordata; class Actinopteri; order Syngnathiformes; family Syngnathidae; genus Urocampus; species Urocampus carinirostris. The sequence goes on along the minus strand of NC_142366.1, from coordinate 7,583,474 downwards.
CATGACCTCTTCAACCCAGGACAGTTCTCAGCCTCACACAAGAACAGGAAGCCTTGAACTTGTGCTGAAAGGTCGGCTTTACAAACAGACCTAATTTAGGCTTGACCAAAATTTATATTCATCCATACAATCAAGGTCATAGTCACTAGATCAGTGACTCTTCAACATGCGACAGTTCTCAGCCTCACAAATAAACAGGAAGTCTTGAACTTGTGCTTTTCTAAACAGACCTGAGAGGTGTTACACTCCTTGACACGGTTAGAAAAACCAAGTGAACGGAGAGTGTTTTTGAGCTAACCTTAGCGAGTGGAGTCACACGAGAGATTTCTTTTGAGTAGAAAGCGCCCCGAGCAGGCTCGGCGTTCAATAAGCTCGTCACGGGGAGAGAAAAGATTACACAGCCCTGGGAGAAGCCCCCGGCCACCGGCGAAAAAGGGAGGGTTTTTTCTCACTTTATTGTGCCGCCATCAATCTCTTTGGTTTGTGTCCTCGATTGCCCGGCTAGATTTTGGCGCACTCATTATTAGGGTCTGGTGGGCCACCTTTCACCAGGGGGCGCCAAACGTGTTTGGAAGTGGGCACAGGTGTGTCAAATAACCACACACCTGTACCTAATTATCCTTGTTCCTTTATAGGGATACTTTGAATAATACACGTTCTCTGGTCATTTTCACTCCACTGACACGTTTGTTTTATTTTGTATCAGGTTTCTTGTTTGGATATTTAGTTAGGGTTTAAGTGCCCGCTTGTTTGCTACTTCGTTCCTTGTGTTTTCCAGTTCCGGTTTTGGTCTTTGTTTCTAGTTTGGACTTTGTCAGGTTTGATTTTGTTTGAACATGTACTTTGTGTTGTGCCCCCTTGATCTTTTGTTGCTGTTTTTTCTCATCAATACCATCCTTATTTTGGGCAGCACTACTGCACTTCCTGCCTGGGTCAAAACAAGTCAAGTCAAGTCAAGTCATTTTTATTTGTATAGCCCTAAATCACGAAGAGTCTCAAAGGGCTTCACAGATAACCTAAAACTTTGGGTAGCCCTATCTTTACACACTCCTTTGTTTACTTATAATTTCAATCTGGGTTGGGGAGGGTTACTTTAACTTGATTACTTCCAATTACTTTTGGATTACTCCAATACCAAATATGCTAATAAAAGACAAAATAAACTACATATAAATAAAATTACTAAATTTTGTGCAGGCTTGGGGAGTACGGAATACATGGAACGGCAAAAATGATGTTGGCAAGCTGTTTGGATTTATTTTCATTTTGTTTCTGTCGCATTTTATCTTAGTTTTGCCTGAGATCAAAGAGATCAAAGCCAGCAGAGAAAGTTTACCACGTGTTGTGAGTCATAATTTTATTCATATTTAGTTTATTTTGTCTTTTATTAGCATAGTTGGTATTGAAGTAATCCAAAAGTAGTTGAAAGTAATCCAGTTAAAGTACCCCTACCCAACCCTGCATATAATGACACAGAAACTGACAACACCATAAAGAACGTAGCTTTGTCACAAAAAACACAAAACTACAGACCTAAAATCTGTAAAACACACGCAAAAAAAAAAAAACGTTTTAATCCCAAAACAAAATCCCATGTTATTCAATTAGGTCGGTAGCTAGCTTATAGCCACTCCCGGAATCACATCAACCGCGTTGTTACTGATTCCAAAGCGTCTTTGTAAACAAATAACAAGGCTTCCTAAGCTGATTTAGCGGCGCTACGGCACGGCTGACAGATTGAATATTTTTGCCAGTTTTTTTAGCGCTCTTTAATCTCCCGGCTAACACCTTTAGCGCCGCGTAGCAAACAAATGCAATCAGCCTGCTTGTGATTCTCAGCCATGCTGACTCGCCCCCACGGGCAAGGCACATGTTAAGATCGTTATTCTGGCAGCTAGCGTAGGCGGGAGAGGAAAATTCAATATTCGGGAGAATATTCGGCTTTCACGCGCGTCAGTGAAGGAAAACTCGCTTTAGCGACGCAAGTCCCGGCAACAGGAGTCACGCTAACGCTTTATCAAATGATTTGATTTGTGTGTTGTGGGAAATTGTCTCAAAGACAAAAATAATACTTTACATGAACTAAATTAGCAAAAAACAGAAATTGTACCTCATAAAAATTATATTTTTACTTATTTTTAACATATTTTATCTTGTTTTGTAATGAAATAAGAAAAATTATATTTAAAATTACCCAAATTAGTATTTTGTAGTGGTTAGCGCGTGTGCGGCACAGTTCTAAAGTCTTGGGAACCTCCTGTGTGGGTTCAAATCCAGCTACCGGACTTACTGTGCGGAGTTTGTATGTTCTCCCCGTGCTTGCGTGGGTTTCCTCCGGGCACTCCGGTTTCCTCCCACATTCCAAAGACATGCATTTCAGGTGGATTGGCCGGTCCAAATTGTCCCTAGGTGTGAATGAATGAGCGAGCGAGTTGTCTGTCCCTGTGTGCCCTGCGATTGGCTGGCAACCAGTTCAGGGTGTCCCCTGCCCACTGCCCGATGATTGCTGGGATGGGCTCCAGCACCCCCGCGACCCTACTGAGGATAAGCGGTGCAGCTAATGAGATGAGATGAGATGAGTATTTTGTAGTATCAGGCATAAAGCAAATACGACAATTAAGCTAAATAATTCAGCTTTACAAATTGTTATTCTATTGGCAGAAAATTTGGCTTATTACATTTTTTAAGACGAGAAATTAGACACTTGAATGCTAAAAAAACTTCCAATTGGGAAAGATTTTTTTTTTTTCTGTAAAATTTATATATTTTCAAATCTATTATATATAAAATATATTCTAAATTAGGGGTCTCCAATATGGTACATGCGAACATTAGGTGGCCCTCTAAGACCACCTGAGTAGTCCACGTCCTGAGTGTATAAGATGGGTAAGAGTAATTTTGTAGGATATTTCAAACTGGCATAATTAGTCATTGAAAGAACTTGTGTTAATTGTCTAAAAATTACAACTTGGTAATAACAAAGTAATAACATATTAATAGCATTTTATAAATGCATATTAAACTACAAGCCCTTCTACCAGACCCCTGTTTTAAATTAATTCGTATTAGTCGTTAAAGATATGTTTTCTCATTTAAGTAAATCAGACAAAATAAGAAATACATACTCCCTAAAAAAGGCAAAATCATGTATTTTGAGCACATTTTTGATGCGTTATCACCCAGTAAGAGGCGACGTCGAGCCTCAGAATTAAAGTAGAGGCGCTGCACTAAAGAAGTCACCAGGGAAATTTCTCCTCACATTTTCCAAGAGCTTGACCTACTTTCACCTGATTGGCCGCCGGGCAAATTTGCGTTTTTTTGTTTTTTTTTTCAATTTGTTTTTTCGTTTTTTTCGGTGACACCGTTTCCCACCCTTGGAATCACTTGAAATTCTGGAGACTTTCCAAAATACCTGATATGCAGATGTAAACACTCTGTGCACTGATTCCGATCACACAGGAAGCCCCGCCCCATTTTTACAATGAGCTAGTCAAAGCATTTGATCCATTGTGATTGTATATATTTAGGTTTGACGGTAGTTTATTACTGCAGTTGTGAAATAATTTTGTCGAACATTTTGTTGACCGAAATCGCAAGATTTTGAATGCAACGGGAATAGAACCCGGGTCTCGACCGTGAGAGCAATGCATTTTTAAATACTAGACCACTAGTGAAATGGATGACATTGAAAATGCATTGGGTATTTTTAGCATCATCACACGATTTTTTATTCATAGTACCAGATTTGAATGTTGGAAAAAGTTGTCCAGAAAGATCTAAACGCAAATAAGCATGATTAGTGCAACATCGTATTTTGAGGGACATTTGATAACTATGTTGTAAATTTTATGTTGGTATTTTGTTCATCCATCCTTCTATTTTCTGCACCGCTTACCCTCAGTAGGGGCTGCTGAGGCCCATCCCAGCTATCTTCAGGCAGTGGGCAGGCATCTTTATGAGATGTGGGAGGAAACCGGAGTGGCCAAAGGAAACCCACGCATGCACAGGAGGACATGCTAACTCCACACGGGGAGGTTGTGGTAGCTGGACTTGAACCCTTGCACCTCTGCACCACGGGGCTGCGCGCTAACCGTCGTGCAACTATTTTGTTCATACTTTGTTTTTTGTCTTTTTTTTTCTCTATTTGAGATATTTTATTGAAATTATTTGAAGTTAAAATAAGAAAAAATGAAATTTGTGAAATACATATTTTCTACTTAAATTAGAAAAATAAATCCTTAAAATGAGCAAAACAACTTACCTGATATTAAACAGGCATTTTTTTGAATTTTGATTAAACATATATCTCTGAAGGGCGGAATGACGCTTTACACCGAACCACAACAGTGACCAGATGATGAAGGTTCTGTATCTGAGTCAGACCAGTAGGCTCCCCCTCCTGCTAAAAATCAGGAGTAACCTTTTCATGTGAGGGAAAAAAACCCTACCATTATCTCTCTCTTTGTCTCTCTCTCTGTCTCTCTCTCTCTCTCTCTCTCTCTCTCATATATATATATATATATATATATATAATTATTTTTACTATAAATTGCATAATTGCATTTTTTTTTCCCGATACGATACAAGCTAAAAACAAGAACCAAAATTACGTGTTTTTTTCCCGGTCTGCTCCTTCCTGCTGGTCGCAGGTGTCCATTAAAGGACTAGAGTGGCCGTGAAAAGAAATCGAAAAAAAGAAAGAAGGACTTAGCTCGGGCTGCCAATCTAAAAGCAATCAGTGAGCATCAGCTAGCATGATTGCTCTGACTATGTCGCGAGCGGCAGATGCTGTTCGAGGAAATACGCTCAGGAAATCCACTTCACACCTGCGCCGCTTGACGTCTTACATGTGCCAGGTGACGCTAGTTCGAACCATTCCGGCGGTTACCGGTGCGCAAACAGCTTATTTATTTACAGTTTTTCCGATGCTGTTAGTAAATGGTAAATGGTCTGCATTTATATAACGCTTTTCAAATCAATAAAGCGCTTCACAATGTGCTTCAGAATTACCCATTCACACACACACTCACACACCTATATGGAGTCAGCCATGCTTATTGAGGGCATCAGGGATTCAATGTCACATATTAATATCTTCGTGACTTTTTTTATTGAAATATTTTTGTTTGTCTTAAAAAATAGACTAGTCGTATAATTTTGCTCAATTTAAAGATTGTATTTCCCAAACTAAAGTGAAGATATTTCTTAAAATTTGCTAACATTTTTCTCATATTGAAGATTTATTATTTATTTATTTTAGTCAAAAACATTGTAGGAATACCTTCATATAATTAATAGTTGTTCCTTAAAATAATTTGATTTTTCTGCACGTAAGATACAATTTTGATCACCATACATATTTTAACGGGGTCATTTCGAAATGGAAAAAAATAGTAGAAAATGTGTCTCATTTTGAGTTAATTTTTTTTTAAATTTGGGATATAATTTTGAGAGGGAATTAAGAAAATGTGTCAATGAAATAAACCAAACATTCAGTTTAGGGAAACAATTCTTAAAGTAAGCTGAAAAGGTAAAAAAAGGTTTTAATTCAGATGTCTTTATGCAGCTAACAACCTCAAACAGGTGCATCTGATTCAGGATGATACATTGAATGCGGTAGACTTCTAATGAACAGATTAACAGGTCTTTCAAGGTCAGAATTTTAGATGATACACAGGTGTTCAAATACTAATTTTCTTCATTGTATATATATATATATATATATATATATATATATATATATATATATATATATATATATATATATATATATATATCATCTCATCTCATCTCATTAGCTGCACCGCTTATCCTCATTAGGGTCGCGAGGGTGCTGGAGCCCATCCCAGCTATCTTCGGGCAATGGGCAGGGGTGCTGCCATATATACAGTATATATATATATATATATATATATATATATATATATATATATATATATATATATATATAGATATAGATATAGATATAGATATAGATATAGATATATAGATATAGATATATATAGATATAGATATATATATATATATATATATATATATATATATATATATATATATGTATGTATGTGTGTGTGTGTGTGCGTGTAAGTGCGTGCATGTGCGTGTTTGTGTGTGCGTGTGTCTATTATGAGCTTTGGCAATCTAGCTTTAGCTTTTTTATTTTGTATCGTATTGAAAACAAAAACTATTTCAATCTAGCCTTAACGATTAACATAAGTTAGTTTTTTTAGCTTCAATTAATATTCTGAAATATTTTGCAATAGCGTATTAGCTTTTGCAATTTAGTCTTATCATTTTTTTTATACTTGTTTTCTATTTTGAAAAATGCTGCAGTTTAGCTTTAGCAATATACCTAGAGTTTATTTTACAGTGTATTGTATTGAATACAAATAATACCATTTATATTTAGCAATTAAGCTTAAGCTTCTTTTAGCTCATTTATAATTTAAAGAAATATGAGTTTGGGATTTAGGACTTAAGCTTGGTATTTTTTAAAACATATATTCTATTTTTTATCAAGTATGATTTAAAAAAACAAATTATGCCCTAATGGAGCGTTTTTCTTTTGTTACTTTATTAAAAGGAGAAAATAAATCATCTTTAGAATTAACTACATTTCTGTGAATGAAGTAAGATATAGGTATCACCAGTGTACCACTGGCAGGGGGCGCTATTACCATTGCCGTGATGGGTTCTGCAGCTCCATTAGGAGTCAATGGGAGCCAGATAGATAGATAGATAGATAGATAGATAGATACTTTGTTCATCCCCGAAGGGAAATTCACATTTCCAGCAGCATCCCTGAGCTGAGAACAATCGAGAACAATCGAAAATAACACGGGAGCTGCTGGAGTGGCTGCCATTCGTGACGGCGCCGGAAGAAAAGATTTAATTTGAATCATGTACAAACAAACAAACAATTGAATCATGTACAAACAAACAAACAAACAAAATATTCAGTTTGACTTTTGTATAAATTAATGAAGAAAACTTTATTTCTGATATGAGAAAACAAAATAAAACAAAATAACAAGTCAAAAAAATAAAAACTGTGGTAATGTAACATGCCCGAAAATGAATAAGAAGAAGCTTATGCTTATTTAATTACACCCATTTGACTTTCATAAGAATTGTTTCTTACAGCGAGATCTCCTGTGTGACTTCAATATAATTTATCTAAGCACAGTGCCCCTTATGGGCGTGGTAGGTACTGCAGCTTCTATTATGTGAATGGAAGCCATTTGATTTCAATGTAATTTATTTAAGTACGAGCCTCCAATGAGTGCAGTGTGTACTGATACTCCCATTACAGGTCAAAGGGAGCCCATTATTTGTTTTGTGTGGCTACAAACATGTTTTTTGTTTAGTTTTTTGGTTCAATATGGCTCTTTCAACATTTTGTGTTGCCACCACCTAGATTACGGTATATGTATGTCGTTTTGATCTAGTGTACAAATGGAAGGGGGCGCTTTTATTGGTTTTACGACCTCCAAGGTCACGCTTATCGTTTATAAAGCTCCGATCCGCTCCATCCATCTCAACCCAAAAAATGAAAGTGTCTAGTAAATCGCTTCGGATGACAAATAACTACCCGCTGCGGCCATATTTACCTGACCCTGCTTCATTTTTGTGGACTTTAGCCGCTGGACTATGAAAGCAAGAAAGCCTACACCTTCAAGGTGGACGCATCCAACACTCACCTGGATCCCCGATTTCGGACCTTCGGGGCATTTAAGGACACGGCTACCGTGAAAATTAACGTCCTGGACGTGGACGAGCCGCCAGTCTTCAATAAAGCCGCCTACTTGATGGACGTCTACGAGGACACGCCAGCCGGAACTGTCATAGGCGCCGTCACCGCTCAAGATTTGGATGCCGGGAGCAGTCCGGTCAGGTGAAAACAAAAAAGATAGTCAGCATTAACTCATTCAAGACATCGAAACATTGACTTTTTAGATTTGAATGTAATTTGGAATGAATTTAGGCGGCATGTCTAAGAATTTAAACCACTGTTAACAGTTATCATAAAAAAATGAGACAGAATTCACACTGTTATGACATTGAACAGTTATAAAGAGTTATAGTTAAGTAAAGGTGTCAGGATTCACTCATTTAAGAAATAAAACCATTGTCTTTTGAGAAGTGGCAAATCTAAGACATCGAATCATTGGAAATAGTTAAAGTCAAGCAAATAATTCAAAATTCACTAAATGGAGAAATTGAACTGTTGTAAGAAAGCGAGTCAGCATTTACTAAATAAAGAAATCAAACATTGACTTCTGAGAAGCAGAAACTCTAAAAATATCAAATCATTGTAAACAGTTAAAGTAGAGTCAAAATTCACTCAATTGAAAGAGTTATGGTAAAGAAAATGGGCCAGCTTTTCCTCAAAATCAAAACATTGACTTTTGAGAAGCAGCAGGTCGAATAATTGAATTTCTGTAAACAGGTATGATAAAGAAAATATATCAGCATTCACACAATCGAGAAATTGAACTATTATCAGTGTCCGAAATAACGTCTGCCCGGACACCCGGGGTGTGCATCTTTTACGTCTGGCGTACAACTTACAAAACGTATCCGCCCGGGTGGCAGACAACTTTTTCAACTAAAACGTTTGCTTTATTCCGATTTCGAAATCTTAGTTTGGTTTGGAAATTTTGGAATTTCGGTTCGTTTGGCAATTTGCATACTCTGCAGCCAATCGTAAGCCTGCATCGAATAACTTTGTGCTTCCGGACTTCCGGCGAGCGTTATAATAATCTGTACATCGTTTCCCAAAATAAACGCACAGAGTCAACAAGAAAAATGGAGAAGTGGTTAGGAATCAAGCCAAAACCTCAGCCCCAGAAGAAATATCCAAAAGCTAACTAAATTAATGACGCTACAAAACGTAAACGTACATTAAAAGCATCGTGGAAAGAGGAGTTCACGTGGCTTGTAGCAGACAACGCAACGCAAACATTGCATGATTGAAGATGAGTAAATACAGGTACATACTGATGGCAGATGGAAAACAGCCATGTCATATTCATGCAATGAATGTTATAAGTAGATTTATAATAAACTTGATTTTAAAATGTTACTCTCTTGTATATTCTGATTATCAATCCTTAATACTTTGCAACAATGTTTTTTTTTGCGATTAGTCGTCTCATTGTGTTTCAAGTTGTGAAAAATGGGGCAGGCAACTTTATGGCTAGGCAGGCAACTTTTCAGAGTTGTCTACCCTGGTGTCCGGTAACTTTTTCTCATGAGTTTCAGACACTGTTATCGTACATTAAATAAGCCTGCATTTGCTCAATCAAGACATCGAAACATTGACTTTTCATAACTACAATTGTTACAATACAGAAAATCAGTCAGCATTTACACAATCGACAAATTCAAAAGGGAAAAAAAGTATGTAGTAAAGAATACGAGTGAGCATTCACTAAATAAGGAAATCAATTATTTAGAAGCAGTTATAATAAAAAAATGGTCAGCATTTGAGAAATCAACTAGTTATAAACAAGTGATCGAGAAAATGAGCCAGCATTCCCACAATCAAGAAATTAAGGAGTTATTATAGAGAAAATAATGAAAGCAAACACAAAACACAGTAAACATACAGTTTGCGAATAGAAAAAAATGAACAATAAAACAATTAAAATATTTGCATTAGTTTTGTTTTACCTATAGGCCTCCGAAATTGTCTAAAAACAAGAAAAATCTTGACTTGGAAAAAACAGCAGAGGAACAATTAAGTGATGCCATTGTTGAAAACACAAAATCGTCAATGCAATATTCTATATATTAATTTGCTTCAATCCATAGTAAAGGAAGTGGATAGGGAACATCTTTGTGTGAAGTGGTTAGGGACAAGGAAGTCTGAGACCCTGGTTGAGCCAATGTGAATTGACGGAATTTTGTTTCTCACAGACCACTGACATTCAACCAAGTAATTGATGCCCAAATCAATTTAACACTCAGGTCGTCCCATTTTCCGTTAGACACTTGTCGGGTGGGAAAGAAAAAACAGAACCAGATATAAAACATTGACTAAGGTTATTCTGGAGTGACTATCTCTCCTCAGCTGGCTTGGAAACGCTTCGGAACACTCTTGTAAGAGCTGGATAAAGTGTTTAGGGAATGCCTCGGAACATTGATGGATGAAGTGGTTAGGGACAAGGAAGACTTTAAGTTTCCTTGCCAACCCTGGATGATTCAATGTTAATGGATGAATAGTTGTTTCTACCATATCACTGTTAACCAAAAAGTGGTTCATGCCCGAATCGATTCAACACATAACTGCCAATTGTCTCGCTTTCTGCTATAATCTCCTCAAGTGGGAAAGGACCAAAAGCAGGTAAAACTATCAAGAAACCAGGTTAATGTAGAAAGATTATTTCACCTCAGTCAGCTTGGAAACTCAGAACCCTGAGCTGGATGAAGTGGCTGGGGGCAAAGAGATCTGGGTTTCTCTGTTTACCCTGGGTAAGGCAATGTCAATCAATGGAATATTTTAGGTCCCTGAGCACTGAAAATCAACTAAGTCATCCATACCCAAATTGATTCAACATTCACCTTGTGCCCCTTTCTGTTACAATCATTTTTAAGAAGAAAAGGAACATAAAACCAGGTTCAATATATAAAAAAAAACCGTTTTTCTCAAATAACAGTATTTTATTGTTGTGGCAGAGGTGCACGTTTTTTAGACATGAAAATAACTCAGGGCGGTTGTGGATTATGGCTTTTGAGAGAGATGGCTGGGGGGTTGGGGTGGCTAACAAGTAAAAGACTGTCCAATAGAGCGATAGGATCTTAATAGAGGCTCAAGTGCTGTACTTTAGTGTCTCTCAGGTAATTACCAGGGGAGACGTTTACGCTCGTCAAGAGGAACTAAACTTAGGATGCCCTCGCCACTTCGTGCCCCCCTTCCCAACCCCAACCCGACTGAGTGCAACAACAATAGACCCACTCTTGAAAAATGTATGAGAAACTTTTTGTTCTTCAAATGTATGAACCTATTCGGGACCAAATGGGGAGAGTGACGGCTATCCGAAGATGTTTCAAATTTAATATTTTACCCGACAACACAAAAGCAATTTGATAGGCTCAGAAAAAAAAACAATTGAAGGTCTCTTGTTCGTAAAACTGCACTTTGTCTCCTGCGTTAAATATTTATCTCTAGCAAGGCTGACATGTTGGAAATAACAATAATGTCGGTGAGTCTTCTTTTAAGGCCCTCATGGACTTTGTAAGTGCAGACTAGAGACAGTAGACCAGGTGCAGTCTTAGATTGTGGGCTAGTTTTACGGAGCATTAGCTAGTCCATAGACCTCCCTTGCAAGGTCAACGTTTGTGGTCTACATACAAGGCAACTCAAAACCTTCTGAATCACTAGAATCAGTTCTTGCATTACATCTGTGCAACAAGTCCAGACCAATTAATTGCTTTCTTGGTCAACGTTTGTGGTTCAGGAACAAGTCTACTTAAAACTGTCTAAATCAGGCTAATCAAATTCTTCACAGAAACCACTTATTTAAAAACTTGAATCAGTAATAATCAGTTATTTCACAAGAACTGCTCAACTGGTCCAATAACTCGTTTGCTCAATCAACATTTGCCGTTTAGAAAGAAGTAACTTGCTCGGTTAACTTTTAGATGACAGAAGTTCCTTATATGTTCCAGTTTTTTTACTTATCAAAATTAAATTAAAATGTGCAACCATAAAGCATTGTAGTACTCTTAACACTTGTTGGTATAATCCAGGCTCTTGATTTAGAACTTTTTTACCCGCTTTTCTTTCTTCTGTGAATCTCCTTTCACATGATGTTTTATCATAGTGCCTATATGCAATCGAAACATTTTTTAACTTCCTATTTAAAGATACACTGAAACCCTTCTGAATGAGTGAAATAATCTTTTTTTTTTTTTTTACATAAACTGCTCAACTAGTCCAAAGTAATAGCTTTCTCGATCAATGTTTGTGATCCAGGAACGGGTCGACCACCTGAATCACTACAACCAGTCTAAAAACTAAAATCAGTTATTTCAAAAGAACTGCTCAATCTGACCAAAATAACTTGCTTGTTAGGTCAATATTTGAGGTCTAAAACTAGCATCTTAAAATCAGTTTAACTATTGAAATGTGATCCTACTCAAAAACTGCTCAACTATTCCCAAGAACTTTCTTCCCTGGCCTCCGAATCAACTCAGTTATTTCACAGGAGCCGCTCAACTACTTCTAAGAACGTGCATGGTCGGTCAAAATCAGCTGTCTAATCATAAGGAACTAAAAACCAGTATCCCTTAAATCTGTTATTTCAAGCATTTCTGAAACCAAATGGGGTTTTTGCTCCCAGGTACTCCATCGACTGGAGGAGCGACCCAGACAGTTTCTTCGACATCGATCCGGCAGAAGGAACCATCTCCACCAACGAAATCCTGGACCGGGAGAGCCTAGCCTGGCACAACATTTCCGTGGTGGCTACCAAACTTAGTGAGTAGTTGCCAATACTCCCCCAAAATAAATGGGGAAAAAAAATTCCGTTTCAATTTTTGATTGATACGCTATATGCATGTCGGGTGAAGGTCTCCTTTTGTCCACTTGGGGTCAATGTTTCTTTATGCGTGTAGTAAATGAATAGCTACAAAATCTCAATGTCTGGTCAAATTAATTACAGTAAAACCCTGGGATACGGTTACCCCGCCTTACGATATTTCCCCTTAAAGGCATTCTATCCACGAGACCGCATCAATGATGTCTTGATTGTGACAAGGTCGCAAATAAGGTGTCACTTCTGTAATATAGTAATAAATTCTGCGTGAAAACCAAAGTAATCAATTTCAGATTTATTGATCGTAAGAAGATCGCGACTAAATTGTGGCCTGTGTAATACATTAGCATACAGTATACAGAATGGAGGCTAATATTATCGTTCTAATGTCAAGAACCGGAACAGAAGGCGGACCCAGTTGCGTAATGTTTCTCACACAAGCTTTATTTTATGGGAAATGGGGCAGTCATGCACGTTTACTCAAACACCAGTGATTCAGCGATCGCTGGGCGGAAGACGTAAGGCAGCAGTCTGGCGTGGAACGACAGGAAGCCAGAGGCCGACGAGATCGATATCAAGTACACGATTAGATACCGGAAAGATGGGGTCGAGAGCAGACAGGATGGGACAGACAGGATTGATATCAGACACTGAAGACTGGAGTCTGATAACAAGCAGGACGAGATAGACGGGAACTATACCAGACACTGGAGATCAATATCAAACAGGAAAAAAATAGACGGAAACGATACCAGACACTGGAGATTGATATTAAACAGGACAAAATAGACAAGAACGATACCAGACAGGAAACACAAGTAGGAAACAGGACAGAGTCAAAACACACATCTCGTGGGTGCAGAGGTTCGATGACGGGCTGACAAAGGGTGAGTGAGAGCACTAATCTTAGGAGGGAAGCCAATCAGTCAACGAGCCGCAGCTGGCGCCAAACGGGTGGGGCCAATTGGCAACCGTGACCTCTAGGATGTTTTAATTGTAACAAGTGGTTTATAATGAGATCACAAACAAATTGTTACTTGTGTAGAGTTGTGTACAGTGTCGAGACAAATGTAATCGATATCAGATGTCTCGATCGTGACAAATTTGCAAAAAAGATTGTCCCTTTGGTGATAACTAAACAAATTCTGTGTTTAGCCCAAAATAATAGATCTTAGATGTCTTGATCACCATCTAAAAAAGAAAATCTACAGAAACAGTTTCTACTTGATACACGTTGTTTGGAGACCAAATAATCCATAAAAACAAAACAACAAATAAATCATCACAAAAAATAAACTTTGTTAAATTATGACATAACGGAACCATCTGCAAATTCTCAGTCGCAGAAGCGTCAATCCTTTTTCAACTCTCGCGGGATTTTGCAGTCGCACTCATGCAGCAAAATGAGAACGCCATCTGCGCCTCTCCAGGGATGACCAATCGTTCCCTGCTCTTGAGCAAAATCCTCTTTTTTCTGTTTAATTATTTATTTATTTTTTCCAATGGTTTAATTGCTTTTAGATAAATATATCTCGACCGCATTGTTTCTTGTTCTCTCTTTCTCCCCCTGTCTTTTGTCCTCCCATTTTTTCTCTATTATTTCTCTTTGCTTTTCTCATTCTTTTTCTCTCTTCCTCCCTTACGTTCTCCCTTTTTCTCTCTTCCCCCCTTGCTTTCGCTCAGATTTTTCAGGGCAGCACAGTGGTTAGTGCGTGTGCGGCACAGTTTTGAGGTCATGAGATCAAACCTTTCTGTGTGGAGTTTGCATGTTCTCCCCGTGCTTGTGTGGGTTTCCGCCAGGCACTCCGGTTTCCTCCCACATTCCAAAAACATGCATGTCAGGTTAATTGGCCGGTCCAAATTGTCCCTAGGTGTGAACAAGCGAGTGAGTTGTCTGTCTCTGTGCCCTGCAACTGGCTGGCAACCAGTTCAGGGTGTCCCCTGAAGAAAGCACCCCTGCGACCCTACTGAGGATAAGCGATGCAGATAATGGATGGATATTTCAATTGTTCTCATACTAATTGCATCTGTCTCTACTAAAATATCTGATCCGTCATAAAAGCAAGATTTCAACTTGCAACGTTAAAAAGTGTTGTGTAAAAAAAACACAATAGTCTTAAAATCGTCAACTGTAATGCTTATAAGATAATTAGTGTTTCGTTTAAAAAAATAAATAAAAATTAAATAAAAGTGCGTGTTTGTAGGCTCTGGAGGATGCTAAGCACGTGTAGTACAATCCCGCCACCTTGTGGCCAAAATACTTGATGAATATAAACCACACTCTTTAATGTTCATTTTTAAAAAAAAAAATTGAATTAAAACAGGTATATTCAAAGAGACTGTGTGTTATATTTAGCACACCTTAGTGGTAAAAAAACTTTTTTTTTAAATAATTATTTAAGAATCAGGGAAAATACACTATCAAGTCAAGTCAAGTTAAGTTTATTTGTATAGAACTTTATCGCAAGGAGTCTGAGAGGGCTGCACAGACCACATATTATTGGAAACGGCAGACTATTATTACACGATCCCCTGATCTAAAACCTACATGAGGGCAAGGAAAAACTCAAAACCTCAACATAAGGATTTTCAATGCTTGTAGGTCAAGAAATTGATATGTATTTCAGATAATATGAGGCTCACCTAGATGGAGCTCACATGATTCTATGCCATTTTGCTACTAAGGGTATCTGGAGGGGAAAACCAAAGCTTGCAAAAGGCTTGGCTTAAAATGAGAAGAAATTCTTTGCAGTTTGGTCACTTTGAGTCCCCAAAGTTTGTATTATTTCTTGTTCCTTTTAGCATTTGCTTTTGATTGCACGAGAAAATAACGCCTTGTGGCCCAATAATAAGCAGTAACCCTTTAAAGGTCTTAAAATTGCCTGATTTAAAGTAAAATGCTTGTTTGACGACACTAACGACTTATTGTGCACGTGCGTCTCCGTGTAGCCTAAATCCTCAAGTAAGGATGATGATGAACTGCACTCTTATTTATTTATTTATTTATTTAAAGGATTTTAAGGTAAAAAATAAGATTTAAAGGTCTCCAAAGTAAGCTTTGGGTACCTCTGCCACAAATCCGGGATTGCTGGTGGCACAGTGAGATTGCTTTGGGCTTGAAGGTTAAGTTCAAGGTTGGGGTTAGTAAAGTGAGGTCTTGCATCTGAAATCCGCTTGAGGCCACTCTGCAACATCTTCTGACTTTCACCTAAGGAAGCTGAGAAAATCCAATTCCCGCTGATAAATAAAAGATAAAATAATCCATCCAGTCAGGCTATTTTATACAGCTTTGAGAAAAAATACCGATAATTTTGTTTCTTCTTTTAGTCTAACTTTTTTTTTTTTCATTTCAGCAACCACTCTCAAGTTAGAACAGTTGATTAATTTCCTATTAATGTGTGATTTGCATTTCAGTAGTTCCATCTTGTTTTCTGGTTATTTCATTATTAAAATTTAAAAATGCCAACAAATAAAGTATTATTATTTACACCCTCTTAAAGTACTTTCCTGTTTTAATAAATAAATTGTATATTTTATTAATCTGCATTTAGAATGTTTGATTTCTTTCCTTTTTGTGTTTTGCAATGACAGATGTTCATCATATTTTACAGTTCTTTACTCATTCAAATCCAATTAAAATGTGCAAGAATAAAATAGTATTATTTACACATATTGGTATTAACCAAGCTCTTGATTTAGGACTAGTTTTTACTAATTTCATTTTTTTCTCTGAATCTCCTTAAATTGTATATTTTATCAAAGTGCCGACATGATATTAAAACATGTATTTCCTATTAATTTTAATTTTGCATGACAACAGTTCCATTTTTTCCAGTTCTTTACTTATTAAAATAAAATAGAAATGTGAAAAATGAAGGGTTGTTATCATCACTTAGACCCTCGATTCAGAATTGTTTTCCCCCGACTTATCATTTTTTGGTCTGAATAATGAAATTGTACATTTGATTTTAGTGATCTTGCTCAATGACAATACTTTATTTATCCCTATCAATTTGTATTTTTCATTGCAGGATATCCACATTTTTAACATGTCTTTGTTTGTTAAAATGTAAAAATAACACACAAAAAGAAAAATATATATATTTACACTGATTGGCATAACTTAGATTTTCATATTGGAATATTTTAGCTAATTTCCTTTCCAGCTTTAAACAAAATAAATTGTATATTTTATTTACTATCATTTAGAAGGTTTTATTTATTTTCTATTAATTGGTGTTTTGTATTACACAAGTTTCTAATGTCCCCCCATTGACTCCAAATGCTGAAATACAATTTAAGATGCAAATGTAAAGCAATGTTGTTCACACTTATTGGCATAAACTAGCCTCTCAATTAAGGATAATGCTTTACTACTTTCCTTCTTTTAACTTAATTCAGTAGTATATTGTATTTTAGTGACAATGTGCAATCCTAATTTGAATCAGTTTTCTATATTTTTTTTGTTTTGCATTACAGAAAATCCATTATTTTATTTCGTTTTTGTTCAACTAAAAAAACACAAATAAACCAAACTATTTACACGTATTAAAATAAACAATAAAATTCAATAACATAATAAAATATAAAATATAATTTACTTCCACATTTTGCTCGTAAACGTCATTGCGTACGTGAAATTACGTACAAAATATTTAGATTGAAATATCGACACTCATGCGCCTAAAGTACCTAAAAGAAATACGCATACAATGTCTGTGCTTATTTTTAGGACTTAAAATAAAAAATAGAATGACAATTTAATGGTATTAGTTTAACTCACTCGCATACACCGAATAATTTAATCTACGTGTCCAGGGTGTTCGACATGTTGTTTTGCTCACAACCGGAAAAATGTCAGTGTAAATATGTAATAAAAATAATAGCGGATATATGTACACGACTTTGCCTATAAAGACAGCGCATGTTTCTTATTTTGTTTGGATTAAATAGTAAAGCACGTATTTCTGATACATATACACAAAACCTTGAAGCTAAATAATATGGCACCAAGTTTTTATTTAGAAAATAACCGAAAATACATTGGCAAAAAAAAACCATCCAATTAGCTTTATTTAACCAGAAACCATAAACATTTAACCTGTCATGTTCCATCTTTCAGATTTTATCAATTTACCTTCTCCTGAGACACAAGATTAAAGAATACCCAATAATTGTAAAATATGTTTGAAAAAAAAAGACATTAATAGAACTGTAACCCAACTGCACTTCCTCTGCTGACCACAAGATGTCACCGGCATCTTTGCTGCGTTTATGTCCACCTCGTCACGCTCCTTTCCCGAATTTAATGATGTGTTCGTTTCATGTTTCCCGATCCAGATAGCCCAGTTCTGACCAGTCGAGTCGCCGTTTCGGTCCACGTTTTGGACATCAACGAATTTCCACCAGAACTGGCCAGTCCCTACGAGAGTTTTGTGTGTGAAAATGCCAAAGTTGGAGAGGTGTGTGTTAGTATATAAGTATTGGTTTTTGTTTTATAGGTCATTGAATGCAACTATTAACAAATCGCATAGCAGCATAAAGCAAGGTTTGTTTAAAAAACAAAAGCTTTTACTGAAATTTAAAACCTCAATTTGAAGCTTGTTCCTGCTTTACAGTATTTTATCTAATATGGAAACAGTCAGTTCATTTTTAGTGAACAGGTTCAAAGCATTACGATTCGTGACTCTCTTCGCGTCTCCATTATTCTTGGAACAAACTACCGATGAAAACTTATTTTTAGTTTTTTATTCCTTGATTAAAACTCCTTTCCAAATTTCAAAACATTTTGACGTTACATATATCATTAATTGGCCAATAATTTCACAAACTCAAGGAACTGTGCTTAAACACCCTCACTTTTATTTTGGAAATTTAAAAAAAAAACACATCAAACCTTATTTTAAATTCCTATTCCGTGTTTTATACAAATAGCGAAATTTAAAAGCCCTGTTGATTTACATACTGTATATTTCAGCCAATAAACTCAGAAACATTTGGAAGATTGCTTTGAAACCTCACTTTTATTTTGAAAAATTAAAAATTACTAATGAATGCCTATCCTTGTTTTAAACCCCTACTTTATATCTCCAGTCCTAATTTGGAGCCCTGACCATAATTTCAAAACCACTGGGAAGACTGGCCCTGTTTTTAAACCGGGCTCATATTTTGAAAAATAAAAATAATAATAAATAAAACCCTCCTATTTGTTTGAACTCTCATTTTGAAAAAAAACCCACTCCATTTTAAACTAATACCTTAAATTTCCCGTCCTAAATTGGAGCTTCAACCATATTCCCAATCGTAATTCAAAAACAGACTAAATTTGAAATCTGTTAATCAGAACCCCTCATATTTGTTTAAAGTCTTATTTTGAAAAACTACTCATATAAACCGTTGAATTTCCAGCCCTATTATAATCCCCAAACCTTAGATATCCAGTTTTAATTTGGATCCCTAAACATAATTTACAAACCTATTTTCTTTCACATGTGTTAATCAGCAAAACATGATTTACTCTTGTTGTAAAACCAGGTGATTCACCTGTTCAGCGCCCAAGATCAGGACTTGCCCAACGCAGGACAACAGTTTTCCTTCAAAGCCACCAAAGACGAAATGAGGAACAAGAACTTCACCATCAGAGATTTTGGAAGTAAGGCCTTCATTTGGGCTATGAAAGAAAACATAGATGAAAATATGGCCCAACAATGGACACACAATTCTGGGTTACAAAAAAACACACACAAGAGAGTAGATAGTCTTCTTTGACAATTAAAATCACCAATATTAGTGAATGTAAAACATATTTCCCCCCAAACACGATGACGAGTAGTCGATTTGGGTTAAGAAAGAGAATGTTGGTCAAAATCTGGACCCCCCAAAAAATGGACACAAAATCTGGTATAAAAAAAGACCATCAATAGTTGCAAGATGTCTTTGACGTTTATAGGCGTCATTGGCTGTGAAGGCAAAAATATTTCCGACCCCTGAGTTTCTAGATAAGACGGAGAGTCCTTGATTTGGGCTATAAAAAGAGAATGTTTGTGACAATTTGACCCAAGAGTGGACTCAATTTCTGGGTTAAAAGAAAACATACAAAAAAGGGTATGTGGTTGTCCTTTCTTCATCAATATTTGTCACCACAGCATGTCCTTGCTATGGGCTGAAAATAAGATTGTGAAAATGTAGCCCAAGTATTGACTACATTTCTGGGTTTTAAAACACACAAAATACATGATTCATAGTTTTTTTTTATGTCTTTATTTGTCAACACAACGTATCCTTTAGTTGGGTTGGACAAATTAGAATCTCTGTGAAAATTCATCCCATAAAAGTACAAAGATGTGTGTAAAAAACTGAAAAAATATCTTTGACGTCGCTAGACATCAATGGCAGTGAATGTAAATGTTTGTCATTCTCACACAGCAGGGGGTGTCTTTGATTTGGACATAAAAGAAGGGCATGTTCTTGAAAATGTGGCTTAAAATTGGACACTTTCAAAATTCATGACAAAAAACAGTTGTCGCCTTTGATGTTTTTAGTCATCAATAGCAGTGAATGTAAATGTTTGACGTTCCCAGACAACACGGCGTGTCTTTGGTTTGGCCTAAATAAAAGGCAGGTTCCTGAAATTGTGGCCCTAAATTGGACATTTTTATAAATTAATGAAGAAATAGTTGTTGCCTTTGATGTTTTTAGTCATCAATGGCAGTGAACACTATTTTTTGTCATTCCCAGACAGCACAGGGTGTCCTCAATTTGGGATGAAATTAAGAGCATGTTCCTGAGAACGTGGCTCAAAATGGACACCGTTTCTTAATTCACCAAAAAAACATTTGGCGCCTTTGATGTTTTTAGTGATCAATGGCAGTGAACATGAATTTTTGTCATTCCCAGACAGCACAGGGTGTCCTCAATTTGGGATGAAATTAAGACCATGTTCCTGAGAACAAGGCTCGAAATGGACACCATTTCTTAATTCACGAAAAAAACATTTGGCGCCTTTGATGTTTTTAGTGATCAATGGCAGTGAACATGAATTTTTGTCATTCCCAGACAGCACAGGGTGTCCTCAATTTGGGATGAAATTAAGAGCATGTTCCTGAGAACGTGGCTCAAAATGGACACCGTTTCTTAATTCACCAAAAAAACATTTGGCGCCTTTGATGTTTTTAGTGATCAATGGCAGTGAACATGAATTTTTGTCATTCCCAGACAGCACAGGGTGTCCTCAATTTGGGATGAAATTAAGACCATGTTCCTGAGAACAAGGCTCGAAATGGACACCATTTCTTAATTCACGAAAAAAACATTTGGCGCCTTTGATGTTTTTAGTGATCAATGGCAGTGAACATGAATTTTTGTCATTCCCAGACAGCACAGGGTGCCCTCAATTTGGGATGAAATTAAGACCATGTTCCTGAGAACAAGGCTCGAAATGGACACCATTTCTTAATTCACGAAAAAAACATTTGGTGCCTTTGATGTTTTTAGTCATCAATGGCAGCGAATGTACATTTTTGTCATTTCAAGAAGATGTTGATTGTCCTAGATTTGATTAGAGCTGGTTCGCAAAAATCTGGCCCCAAAATGGACGCATTGTCTAAATTAATGAAGAAAAAAAAAAAACAGTTGGCGCCTTTGATGTTTTTAGTCATCAATGGCAGTAAACAAATGTTTGTAATTCCCAGACAACATGGCGTGTCCTAGATTTGGACTAAAATAAGGGGATGTTCCTGTGGCCCCAAAATGGACACCATTTCTAAATTCATGAAAAATACAGTTGGCGCCTTTGATGTTTTTAGTCATCAATGGCAGTGTATGTAAATGTTTTTCGTTCCCAGACAACATAGTGTGTCCTCGATTTGAGCAAAAAAAAAAAAGCACATTCCTGAAAATGTGGCTCAAACTGGACACCATTTCTTAATTCATGAAATGAACAGTTGGCGCCTTTGATGTTTTTAGTCATCAATGGCAGTGAACGTAAATGTTTGTCATTCCCAGACAACATTACGTGTCCTCAATTTTGGCTAAAATAATAAAAGAGCCTGTTCCTGAAATGTGACCCAGAAAAACACAATTTCCAATTCTATTAGTTGTCATCTTTGATGTTTCTGTTGGTCAATGGCAGATAAGATCAATGTTGCGTTGTCCTCTTCAGACAACACGGCGGGCATCGTGACCAAACGCGGCGGTTTCCGTCGCCGTCTTCAGGAGCTCTACCGACTGCCGGTGGTAATGGAGGATAACGGCTACCCGTCTAAGAGCAGCACCGGCACGCTAACCATTCGAGTTTGCGGATGCGGCGCAGACGGCGGCCCACTAGCTTGCGGCGCGGAGGCCATCTTCCTGCCGGTGGGCCTCAGCACCGGCGCCCTGGTCGCCATCCTCCTCTGCGTCATCATCCTTCTAGGTCGGTAACATGTCCTCCATCATACTGCAAATATACGAATGCCGGGTTATTTGGAAAAAGAACAGCGAAGTGGTCAAACCAAAATTTTCTTGAAAAATGACAAAGCTAAAAAGGGAAATACTACGGCTTAGTCAATCAAGGAATACAAGTATTTAGAACAACTTAAATAAAATACTAAGTAGTAGAAAATGAAAATAATAAGGCTGAGTCAGAGCTATCATAAATTAAATAAAAATAGACAGTATAAAAAATAAAGAACACAAACAGAAAATATTGCGGCTGAATCAAATAAATAACAATTTATAATATGGATAAATATCCCAAAAATAACAAAAACTAAAAATGTTAAGATTAAGTCAAATAAATCGTAAATGTGATTAAAAAAAAACCTGAAAATATTAAAGCCAAGTCAAACAGATATCAATATGAACATAATAATAACTAAATAAAAAAGTAAAATAACTGTAATAAATAAAAAATGAAAAGCTAGGTTTTCTCCTTCCAAAAATAATAAAATATAAATACAATGAAAACATAAAAATTGAAAGTCAAATATTGTTTAAAACAAAGATAGCGAGGTTGGCTTGTGTAAATTCATAAATAAGTATTAGTGGAGTTGAATTAGAACGGATGATAAATGTGATTTTAAAAAATGAATCTGAGAACCCAGGTAAATGGATAATGAATAAAGAGGTAAATGAAGAAATAAAATAACTACAAATTAAAAAAGGATATATCTAGCATGTTTGCCTGCTACAAAAATGAATAGAAATGTAGATAAAAAAATGTATACATCATTTAAAGATATTAAGATGAATACAGTTTTATTGAAAAAAAATATGAAAATAAACATGAGTTGACTTGATTTGACCCATATGTTTTATGCGTAAGGGCCGTTAGGGGGCACTGCCACCTCACAATAACAACTCGAAGCAGGCAAGTGATGAGGGAAAGACCTCCTTCCAGCTCCATTATTAATGTTGTGGGCTCTGCAGTCTGCCTTGCAATACATTTTGTTCTAGCGCTTAATTGCGTTGAAAGCGTTGAAAGACTCATGCACAACCTCACTGTTTGTGTGCCTAACCTGCAAAGCAGGGGTCTCCAATGTGGTAGCCGCGGGCACCAGCGGGCCCCATGAGTGCAGCCGAGGTGCCTGGGGACCTGTTCTGAATATGGCTCACCAGTGCTGGGTCATTGGGATTTTCTGATATTTTTTTTTTTTTTTGTGGTCAACTAAGTCAATTTAACCCCACTTTCAACTTTTCGCTTTTATTTTTTTCTTACTCGCTCTTTTTCTTCTTTTTCTTGTGCTTTTTCTTTTCTCTCTATCTCTCTCTCGTGCTTTTTCTTCTCTCCTTTTCTTCTTTTTCTCTGACTTTTTCTTCTCTCTTTCTCGGGCTTTTTCTTCTTTGTTACTCCTCTTTTGTTCTTTCTTTCTTTTTTATTTTTCTCTCTTTTTCTCTCTCTCCCTTTTCATTTGTCATTCTGTCTCTCTCCCTCTATTTCTTTGTCTCTCCTTATCTGTATTTTTGTCTCTATATTTTTACTGTGTTTCCTATTCTTTCTCTCCCTTCCCTCTTCTGTCTTACTCGCTTTCTCTCATTCTTTCTCACTCTTTTTTATTTCTTTCTTTCTTTCTTACTTACTATCATTTTTCTATCTAGCTTCTCTTTCTTTCTTTCTTTCTTTCTTTCTTTCTTTCTTTCTTTCTTTCTTTCTTTCTTTCTTTCTTTCTTTCTTTCTTTCTTTCTTTCTTTCTTTCTTTCTTTCTTCCTTTCTTTCTTATTTTCATTTTCTATCTAGCTTCTCTTGCTTTCTTTCTTATTTCTTACTTTTATTTTTCTATCTAGCTTCTCTTTTTCTTTCTTCTTTCTTACTTTCATTTTTCTATCTAGCTTCTCTTTCTTTTTTCTTTCTTACTTTCATTTTTCTATCTAGCTTCTCTTTCTTTCATTTTTCTATCTAGCTTTTCTTTCTTTCTATCTTTCTCACTTTCTTTCATTTTTCTATCTAGCTTTTCTTTCTTTCTATCTTTCTCACTTTCTTTCTTTCTCTTTCTTTCTTTCTTACTTTTTTGTTTCTCTCTTTCTTCTTTCTCCCTCTCTATTTGTACTTCCAACAATTAGCCTAAAATAGCATAGTAACAACATACAGTAGTACAAGATAAATTGTTATTTTAGAAATGCAAATACCACCAGGTGCCCTTTGCGCTAATCAGTAGCAAAACGTAGCTCTCAGCTTTAAAAAGGTTGAAGAGCCATGCTCTAAAAGAATTCTGCTGCATCGGCTTTTTATATGATTTCCGTTTTTGGAGCGAAGAAGGCCCATTCCTGCTGAGCGGGTTATGTTAGCGTACGTGGGAGTTCGAGCGAGGCTAACGTGCCGTAAAAGTAAAAAAGAATGGCACGATTGCCTAAAACAGGGGTGTCAAACATGTGACCTGGGGGTAGGATCAGGCCTGCTATGGGATTGATTCCAGCCCAAGAGAACATTTCTCTCTCTCTCTCTCTTGCTCTCCACGGTCTGTCTCACTTTCTATGTTTCTCTCTCTTTGTTGCTCTCTCTTAATCTCTCATTCTCTTTTTTATATTTTTTTTTTTTACCAATCTACTAAACTCTAGTCCGGTACCCTCCAAAGGGATTTATTGACAGAAAATGTGTCGGGCAGTGTAAAGAAACAGAATAAGGAAGTATACTAAGATCTTCACTATTCAAACACGTCGAAGCTACGCTTGCACAGGGCTGATAACTTATCCCTGGTACATCATGTTCAAACACTATCAAGATCTAAATGAACAAAACATGAAACACAAATATACATAGAACGCATCCTAAAGAAAAAAAAACAAGAATGCAAGACGAGGTGAAATATGTTGCAACAATAACTAGTTGTAACTGAACAAACACGAAGAAAGAGGACACAGTGAGTATACTCGCACTGAAATACACCAACAAGATAATGTTCCAAAGTCAACCTGTTCTAAGAGGACGGAACATGAAAAGGGACAAGACAAGACACATTGGGATAAGTGGACAAAACAACAAGTGTGCCAACAAAATAATGACATATAATGCAGGCACGATAACAAGCATTAACGGAACATAACATGAAAATACATTGATGGCTATGAATGAACAGTAACTAACTGAACAATATATATATGACAGAGGGGCTATTCAGGGTATGTTAAAACATTAACTAGCTCTAACTCGACAATATGACTACATCTAAATTAACATAACATGGAGAATAAAAGAAATCCAAGATTAAGATTAATCTGTGGAATCATGTTCAGAAAGAGAACAAGGATGTCTACTAGGATCATCAGAATTCAAAAATTACGCTAACACAGGCTCAACTACTCATCCATGAAACATAATGATGATACACTAACAGTTAAATTAACAATGCATGAAAGTAAGCAAACACAGGAAAGGTAAATAACAAACTAACTGAACAAAACAATGAAGTAAGACAGGCCAGACAATGCTGGGATACTATCTAGTTCCAGGTGAACAGAAACAAAATATATTGAAGCAGGAAACTTACTTTTTTTTTCATTTTCTTTTCTTCTCCTTTTTCTTTTCTTTTGCCTTCCTGCTTCTTTTTTCTTTTTTCCTTTTCTTATATTTTTCTCTCTTTTCCTTTTTACTTTTTTTTCATCTTTCCTAATACTTTGCTTTTATCTTTCCTTTTATTGGCTTTTCTTTTTTTGTATACTTTTGTTTTTCTTCTTTTATTCTTGTTTTTTGTTATCTCCCGTAATAGTTTCTGTTTTCTTTTTTCTTTTTTTTCTTTGTATTTCTTTTTTTATTTCTTGTTTTTTCCTAATTCGGTTTTTTTTTCTTTTTTCTTTTCTTTCTTTTGCATTTTCTTTCTTTTTTCCTTTCCATTTTATTTTTCTTTTGTTCCTTTTTTTGTAGATGGTTGGGCAAAAGGTTGTTTTCATAGTTTGTATTCTTGTGAATTTAGCACTTGGTCGCACGACACAATGTAGCGACATCCAGTGGTGGAATATAGCACAGTGCTCCTTTAAGATCTACAAAATGATACTTGAAATGTGAAAAATGAACTTAATGGAGAACTTCCTATTCAACAAACATCCATCTTACCAAGGACTGTTTGTGTGTCTGGTATTGCAGTTAACAATTTTGTGTTTGGTCCCCAGTCCTGGTAGTCCTCTACGTGGGCCTTAAGCGCCAGAAGAAGAAGGAGACCTTGATGTCCTCCAAGGAGGACATTCGAGACAACGTCATCCATTACGACGACGAAGGAGGCGGCGAGGAGGACACGCACGCCTTCGATATGGGGACGCTCCGAAACCCCAAGGTCATCAAGGACAACCTCTTCCGGCGGGACGTCAAGCCCGAGCCGGGGCCCCCTCGTGCCCCCGACTCGGAGGACGGGGCCGACCTGAGGGCCTTCATCCGCCGCCGGCTGCAGGAACACGACGCCGACGGCTCAGCGCCGCCGTATGATTCGTTAGCCACCTTTGCCTACGAGGGAGGCGGCTCATTGGCCGACTCGCTCAGCTCCATCCAATCGACGGCCGCCGAGGACGAGGACGACTACGACTACCTCAACGAATGGGGGCCCCGTTTCAAGACGCTGGCGGGGATTTTCAGGGACCCCTCCGAGGCTCGCTTGGACTCTCTTAGCGCCGGGAATTGAGGGGATCTGAGAATGCGTCTGCTAGGTGGAAAAAATGATATTTTTGGGCATTTGGGTGTCGGATAGGAAGCCAAAACGCCAAAGGTTATTTGGATTTATGTCGTGGCTTGGGTCTCAGACCAAATGTTTTAGGGTCCTCACTTTGGGCTCTATTATATTTTAAGAAGTCTGCCCAATGATTTTAGATCCAGAAAGGAACCTTGCCAGAAAATGAGGCCCAAAAAAAGACCCAAGTTTGCTTATCACTGACGGATACATTACCCAAGTTATGTTGGCCCAAAATTATTTGGGGCCTCCAACTCTTTTGGCCACTATTGTATTTTAATGGGTCAGTCCATGAATTCAGGACCAGAAAAGCCCATCTTCTGAAAACAAGGAGAAACAAAAACCTTAGTTTGCTTATCCTGTACCCAGTTTGACAGAGAATGGTTCGGGGACCAAAATTAATTTTGGCGGCCATTATATTTTAATGCAGCAATTTTAATGGGTCAGCCCGTTATTTCAGGTCTAGACAGGACCATCTTCTGAAAACCAAGCCCAAAAAAGACCCAAGTTTGCCAAACATGGACTGATCCATTACTTGGGTATTTATTATCAACCCAAAATGGCTTAGTGTCCCCAATTGATTTTGAGGCAATGCTTAACACGGAATTAGTGATCTTGAGACTCCCTGACCAAAATTCAAGTCCTCAAGTCGACCAGTCAATTGTCAGATCCAGATCCAGAAAGATCAAAGCTTACCAAAAATTGTTTGGTCTAAAATAACCAAATTTTGGTCCATGTGGACTGATCCATTACTCTGGTTAGTTAGACCCAACATCATTTGGGGACAACAAATCATGTTGGCTCGTGTTATAAATTATTATATTTCAAAGGGGCAAAACTGGGGTAGAGATCCAGAAAGGAACCGTTTCTAATAACCTGGTCCCCCAAAAGACCCAAATTTACCAAGTGTAATCATATTTGAGTCCAAAAGGCCTGATTCATTACTTTGGTGTATTTTACCTAAAATGGTTTAGGGTACCCGTCACATTTGGGCCACTGTTACAACTTATGGGGGAATTTTAGTGGATCAGCCCATCAATGTTCAGAAACAACCCATCTCTGAAAACTGGCTGAAAAAAGACCCAAGTGTGCCTAATGTAGACCCTTTTGGGTCAACATGGACTGATCCATTACCTGCAAGTTCTGGTCCTTAATGGTTTGGGGTCCCCAACACAATATTTATTATGGTTATTATTCTTTGTTCTTCGAAATTATTTAAAAAAAACTTGGGTTGATAAACCCTGGTTTACTAGCACCTGTGGTCTGATGAGACCCACAGGAACAGTCAAAGACAAAATTAATGTCAGTGAAGGGCAAACAAGTGACAGGCATCATTATTATTTTTTTTTTGTTTCGCCCTAAGAGCCTTTTTTTTTTCAATTAAAAAAAAAACATTTTAGACAAACCTTGGCAGCTTGCGGTCTGATGAGACGGGAAGTGCCGTTGAAGTCAAACAAAAAATGTATTTTAGTCAAGTGAAGACAAGTGACAGTCATCTTTAGATTTATCGGTTTTTTTCTCGTGCCTTCAATTTTTTTCAGTAAAACAAACCCCGGTTTACTTGAGTCTGAGGTCTGACACGACAAACCGGAACCGTTTAAAGATCAAACTTATAGGAGACAAGTGATATCAATATGTTTTTAATTTGATTTTATTTCTTTTGTGCCCTAGTATTATTTTCAATTAAACAATATATGGACAAATCGTGGCTTACTTGAGCTTGTGGTCTGACAAGACCAGAACCAGCATCAAAAGGACTTCAGAGATAAATATATATTTCAGTAAATAGCAGACAAGCAACAGGCGTCCTTTTATTTTGTGCCTCCAAATGCTTTTCAATGGAAATTTTGTTGAGCTTTTTTTTGTGCCTCCAATTTTGTTATCAATAAATATTTGATTGACAAACCCTGGTTTGCCTGACCCTTGTGGTCTGACGAGACCAACAGGAACAGTTCAAAGATAAAGTCAATGGCAGACAAGTGACAGGCATCATTCTTTTTTTTAATTGAGATTTTTCTTTTTCTCTTTTTTGCCCTAAGATTTTTTCTTTCAATTAAAAACAAAAGGTCGACAAACCCTGGCTTACTTGAGCACGCGGTCTGACGAGACTGAACCTGGCGTCCGAAAAACTTCAGAGATGAAATATGTTTCAGTAAATTACAGTTGAGCAACATGCATCCTTCTTTTGTGCCTCCAATTTCTTTCAATAAAAAGTTGGGTTGACAAACCCTAGTTTACTTGAGCGGTCTGAGGAGACAAACATGAAATGTTTTATCTGACATGCGATAAAAGACGCCGGAATTCAATCAACTTGACGTTTTCTTCTCCTGTCTGACACCCGACGTCCTATAATGTTTGCTCTATTGGTTTCACTTCATTTTTCTTAATTTTTTTTTTTTTGCAAAAAACAAGCAAAAGCCACCGCCACCCAAAAGGTAGTTAAATTGGGACTTAGTCGCCGTGAACATCCTTCAAAGTGCCTCAACGGACGATTCGGCGACACAAGTCTGAGACCTATTTCGCCGATAACTTATTTAACTCCGCCCCCCCGAATACCATCTACAACGCCCCTTTTAGGCCAAAGATGTTTTGATTGGAATCTTATTTATCCTTCTATTTATTTCTTGACTTGTTGCTTGTGTATTTATCTATTTATCTCCCCAGTCATACTGTGTTTTTTTTGGGGGGGGAGTGGGGGTTGCAGGGAGGACGGGGTCAATTTTTGTCACTAAGACCCAGGACTGAAGAAAAAACATCTCGTTAGAAGGGGTACTGTGAATAGGGGGGAAAAGAGACTTTAGGGCTAAAAAAGGAAATTATGTCATGTAAAAAAAACAAAAAAAAAACATGTTTTTTTTAAATAAAATAAAAGACACTTCTTGAACAAACTTTGAGAAAAGTTTTTTTTTTCCGACCTGTTTCAGAAGCTTCTTCAACAGGCGATTAACCTTCTTAACACCTCTTGTCGTCCATCAGATAACGACATTGTTACGTTTCGCTAGCTAATCCCGACGAGAGAACGCGGGACGTTATCTCCCTCCAGAAAATAAATCCCCCTTCTTGGAAAAAAAAAAACATGTCCGCCGAGACGATTACACAATTAGCCCATTTAGAACTAGCTAACGGATAAAAAGCGACGCCTGTGCCGTTGAGAGAGCGTCCTTGTTGTGCTAATGCTAAGATCTAATGGAAGGTTTGGCGGCTAGCCAGTGGGATGAATCGCTTCTTGTTTCTGACTCATGTTCGATTTCTGTCCGGGTATTTTGGGATGCGTTTTAAAACTTGTTTTAGTTTAAGTAACTCGAGAATCAAGTCAGCTTGAATTTTAAGTTTATGACCGAAATTAAATTCATGTTGATTCCTTAGTTAGAATTTTAAAGCAGCTTCTAACACCTAGATATTTTGTTATGGATTTTAAAAACAGCTTTGAGTCCAAATATTAAACAGATTGACTCTGAAATTAACTCAGCTTCAACTCCAGGGTTATGACAAATACTTTCATATTGCTGTCTACTCTCAAGTAAAACTTTATGAAGCAGCTTTTCACGCAGTGAAATATTTGAGATGGATGTTAAATCAGTATCTTAAACCACTTTACTTGGAAAAGAACTCTGCTTTACCTCTAGAGCTATGGTTAATACATTCACATTGATGTGAACTCTTAAGTTACATATCTAAAGCAGCTTTAATGTCTGGAAATATTTGAATTGATTTAAAAAAAGCTTTAAATCAATATCATAAATCAGTTTACTCTAGAATTTACTCTGCTTCAACCGCTGCGTTAAAACCAAAATGCATATAAACTCATGTAAATCCTGAGCATTTTTAAAGCTGCTTTGGGGGCCAGACATGTTTGCATGTATTTCAAAACAAGCTTTAATTCCAGATCCAAAATTAATTATCTCTGATAATAACTGATTTTACTCTTAAATAATGGCAAATTCATTCAGATTGATGTTAACTTTTAAAATATATTTTCAAAGTAACTTTTACTCCAGTTCTTGAACTTGCTTAACCCAGAAATTGATTCTTTTTAACTGAAGTTTTGGCAAATAATGTCATATAAAACGATTAACTCCGTTAGTTTTAAAGCATCTTAACCCTTTAAACTATTTGTCAATACATTCAAATTGCTGTTAACTCTTGAGTTCTTGAAGCAACTCTTAACCCCAGGGATTACATTTGATTTAACATTAAAATAATACTGTGTTAACTCTGGATTTTGGCAAATTGCATTTAAAGTAATGATTTACCTCTAAAATTAACTCTCTTGTAACTTCACAATTGTCGCAAGTTTAATTAGAGCAAAATTAACTCTGTTGCTGAAGTTAGAAAGCAGCCTTAAGCGCCAGAATTTTAACCTGCTTTAAGTTTGTTATAGCAAAAACTTTCAAATTGATCTAAAGTCGAGTTAAAATTTAAAGCAGATTTAATTTCAATCCGAAGCCTTCTTTAACTCATAGCTCTAACTTCAGAGCTCAAACCTTAAACCTTAAAATTACCTCTAATTCTGAAATCTTGGCAGATATTTCAGGCGTGCTAACTCTAGTTAAAGTTTTGAAGCAGCTTTAACTCGGAAATTAACTCCACTTCAGTTCCTGAATTGCGGCACATACAATTAAAGTTAGTTTTAGACAGATTTTAAACCTGGTTTGCTCTCAAATTAACTGATTTACCCCATAGTTTTGGCAAATATGGCCTTCACATTAAAAAAAAAAAAAGCTCTAACTCCAGATCTTAAACCTACATTGACATTAAAATTAACTCTGCTTTAACTTACGTATTCCTTTACAGGAAGAATCTAGATTTAATGCTTTAACTCTTTAACTACACTAATCTAAATATATTACCAAGTAAATGTCCAAATACTAGCCTTTGTGTTTCATCACGCGTTATCTGTCAATAATGAGCAGTATCCTTCTTTAATTGATTGTTAAATAACTCACCTTTAGCACATATTCATTTCTCAGGGACATGACAAATAAATGGCCAGTGATAAAAAGCTAGCATATGCACCAGCTAAGGAAATGAAAAGGAACGTCTGAATAACTGAGCTAGCTTGGCAGCGCTAACCGATGGCATCGACGCTGTTTACGCTGGAGCTGCGTCAAGCATCTGCCGAATGCCTCATTGTTCTTGAAACCCGTTGGCGCGTGGGGGTGGGGGGTGTGGGCTAGCGTCTCCTTCCAATTCAAAACGAAAATCAAAACGATTAGCGCTAGTCATCCCGCGGGATGCGTTAAAAAAGGCGATTGTTTGGATGAAAACCAAAACATTGACGGCATTTCATCTGTGTCGATGGCGGCATTCTATGATAATCGACAAAGAGTTTTGGTGTGCCTGCATTATATGTTCTTCTTATGCTAGAGCTTTATTTATTTCCCAAAAGGGGTCACTTTAGGTCACAATGAACTCATAATCCTCCGACAGAAGTCCCGACTTATACTCTCGAATTTCCTCGCTAGCGCTGTCAAGTCCACTTTTGTATTGGCGCTATCGAAGTCCGATTGTGGCGAGACCAGAGGAGGATTACCGCTAGCAATTGTGCGCTCGAGAGCGACATGTCAACTGTAATAACATGCTAATAACTTAAGACGTCTCCTGCGCAAAAGACAGGATTAAAAACAAAATAATTCCTTTGACTCTTGAGCCCATTTACGATAATCCTGAACTTTGCTTATCATTAGCACTACGTTTTGAAAAACAAATTAGCATCACAACAGCGTGCGGAAAGTACATTTTGATTGGATACGAGAATGTTTTGTTAGCATGGTACTGAAGAAAAACGTCTCTCCTCTTGAGCCCTTCAACGACAAACCCGAACTTTTCCTCTCGTCAACACTTAAACAGAGAAAAAAATAGTGAAAACCACATTTTTCAATAATAACAATCTTTTTTGGGTTTGTTAGCATATCAACTAAATATAGAAGAATAATATAGATGCTCTTGAGCCGATTTCCGTTATTCCAAAATTTTGCTAATCGTCAACACTACTTTGTGAAAAAAATGTTAGCACTAGAATAATGTGTGGAATGTGCACTTATACGTAGTATCGGAAGTTTTGTTATGTTAATATGTTAGCTAAATACTGAAGAAAATGAATTGAGCTCATTTACGATAATCCTAAACATTGCTTATCATAAACAATATTTTGTAAAAAACAGTTGGTACAGCTACAATTTATGAAAAAACTACCGTTATATAATTATATTTTTTTTTCTGGCTTGTGCTTTAGCTATGTACCGAAATAAAAACATCAATGCTCTTTATAGCCAATTTGCGATAATCTGGAATTTTACTCATCATTGAAATGGCTTTGTAAAATATGAGCATCTAAACAGAACACAGAAGGTACATTTTATTATCAGCATGTTTTGTCAGCATGTTGGCTGATGTCAATTTAATTGCAAAAAAAAAATGCTAATAACATCACACTAGTTTAATTGTTTTTAATCACAGTTATGCTAATCTTTGCTTATTGTTACTTTGTAAATAAAGTTTTTAATCAATTGATGCCGAAAGACAAACTAGATTTGTGTTTGTTTTGTTTTTTTTAGTTAGAATGCTTGAGTAATAAATAAGTAATAAATAAAATACTTATTGTTAGCAAATTTGCATCACAGAGTGCAAAATGACTACCATGTTTTGTTTTGTTGGCTTGTTAGCTACAGATCGAAGTAAAACATCATTGCTGTTGAGTCAATTTACGAAAAACCCAAATTTTATTTGTTGTTAACAATACTTAGAAATAAATCCATCACCAAAAATGCAGAAAGACAGATTTTTATAGTTTAGTTAGCACGTTAGCGAAGTACCACGAAAAACAAGCAAACACGTAATTCCTCTTAAACCCATTTACACTAATCCTTATCATCAACAAAAATTCATAAATAAAGTTCCCATCACAGAATTCAATTGCTTTGTTAGCATGCTAGATAAGTACGTGTAAAAACGTCAATACTATTGAGGCAATAATCCTACACTTTGCATAGTGTTAACACTACTTTACTTTATAAAATAAAAAATAGCATCACAATTCAATATGTAAGGATTACCAGAATTTTTGTTTTGTTATGTTAGCACGTTAGCTATGGACCATAAAGTAATACCCTCTCTTGCTTTTGAAACTGGCTCGATTCCACGGAAGGGGCCCAAAGGAGATCGAGTTGTATTTTTATATGCAATAACAAAAGCGGGCTGAACCGCCTGGCAAGAATAACACCGATAAAAGCGAGCAGGGTTTGAATCACAGAATCCAGAAAGAGTACCAGATTTTTTTGTTTAGTTAAGTTAACATGCTAACTAAATACCGATGAAAAATGCCACTCCTCTTGAACCCAATTATTTTAATCCCGAACTTCGTTTATCCTCAACAATACTGTGAAAACATTATCATTACAGAAAGCGTAAATACTACTGACACGTTTGTTTTTGTTTTGTTAGCTAAAAAAACCTTCCCTTGCTTTTGAAACTCACCCCGTTCCACGAAAGGGGCCCAAGGGAGCGCGAGTTCTATTTTTAAATCCAATAAGAAAGCGAGCAAAACCGCCTGGCGGGAATAAGATGGATAATATCGGTCAGCGTCGCCTCCTGCTTACCTATTTCCTTTCCTTCACATTTTTTTCGATCCAATTATATTTAGATTCGCGTCTCCGGGTTTTGTAACTTCGATTTTTGTCATTATCGGCTTCTCTGGGTTTGGTATCTTCTGAAACTTGCATACGCACTCTATTATTTGTTTTTTTAAAGGACAATGTTTAGTGTCAAATATGGACGTAGGTCTAATTGCTAAGTGAGTTAGCATGTAGCTAAGATCGGAATTGGTAACCAGAAAGATTTACCCAGGGTTTTGGTTTGAAATGTAATGTGAATATACATCCTAATATTTTCGATTGTGCGGATTTAAATAAAATTATTTTCTGCACTATAAGGCGTACTGACTATAAGGCGCTTTAAAAAAGAATCGGTTTGTGGAATATTTTTAATATATAAGACGCCCACAGGTATTAGTTGCATGCAGTTGAAATCACAAGGTTTGCATAAAAAACGTATGAAATATAATTTCAGAAAATATTAATATTAAGAAGTCCATTTTTCACTGATTACTGTATGTACAATCGTACAATCATTCAGTTGTAATTCTGAATTTTGAATTGTATTTACCGTATTTTCAGTCTAAAAGCCATACTGCATTTGAATCCATGCACATTTATATTTTTTTGGGGGTGTGCCTTATATTCCGTAAAGTACTGTAATTTTAAAAGGCTTACATTCCCTCGCTGTTGTCTATTTAATGGAAAGTAGCACAACTTTCGAAAAAAAAAAAAAAGATTCTGCGGTTACTAAAAGACATGAATAAAAATAAAATGATTTTTCTCGGTTAAAGTAATCATTGTTAATAGAAATAACAATATAAAATAAACATGTATTGTTTGTTTGCAGTAATACCAATTGCTAGTGTTCTATTCTTTCTCTTCTCCTTCTTCTTCTTGTTATTATTATTATTATTATTATTTATCAGGAGACCAGAACAGAACAGGAAACCCCAGGGCGTTCGTTACAGTTCTTTATTTAGGGAAGCGTACAGGACTTGCGGGAGACGTTATGACAGTCGGACGTCAGCAGCGGAGCCGGGAAAGTAGCTTCGGAACACGTAGCCAAACGGAGTGCGGAAGTCAAGCAGGTCAAGTTTACCGGGGCTGGAGAGAAGATCGTAGCGTGGGACGGAAGCAGGTCGGATCAGAGGCAGGCAGAATCAGGTAAACATAGATCAAGACGGAACAGGTAATCAGGAGAGTCATACAGGGTACAAACGTAATCCTCAGACGAAGAGGTCTGGGCGTAGCGTGCTTAAGAAGGGAGAATTAGCCAATCAGAGGGCGTCCACGTGATTGCGTTGATTGAGTTGTCTGTCCCCGTGTGCCCTGCGATTGGCTGGCAACCAGTTCAGGGTGTCCCCTGCCCACTGCCCGGAGATGGTTGGGATGGGCTCCAGCCCCCCCACGACCCTAATAAGGATAAGCGGTACAGCTGATGAGATGAGATGAGATGAAGAACAAAGTTTACGTAATTTGTTGTCCTCATGACGTCATTCCTGGTGCATTTTGATTGAACAAAACAAAAGCTACAAATACATGGATTAGAACTGTTGCCAAGTTATAGCACATGACAAGAAAATCCGCGTATTTGTAAATCGGAGCATTGTGACAGGTTACTTAGAAATGACGTAATGAAGAAGCAAGATCCCCAATTAACCATAAAAGGGTAAATTAATAAAGAAAATACACACTAACATGTAGAAATATGAGTGGGGGGGGGGGGGGGGGGGGGGGGGGTTGTAGAGGTTTATTGTTCTATATTCTTTATCAATTATCCATTATCCGTTATCGGTCAAATCATAATACACTACAAAGCCAAGAGGCCTAGACACTTGCTCCCAGCCAAGAGGCTGAGTCAAGGTCCTAGCCACAGGGCCAAGCAGCG
This sequence comes from Urocampus carinirostris, assembly GCF_059441175.1. Lineage (NCBI taxonomy): Eukaryota > Metazoa > Chordata > Actinopteri > Syngnathiformes > Syngnathidae > Urocampus > Urocampus carinirostris. The sequence goes on along the minus strand of NC_142366.1, from coordinate 7,547,320 downwards.
ATCAGTGCGGAGTACAAGAAAACATTAAAATACAATAAAAATGAAATATTAATGAATGATTAAAAAAAAAAAGACATGAGCCTTTCAAAATTGCTGCGTCAAGCGGCTGTAGTCGTCACTTTAATGACGTCACTTACCGCACGTCGTGATTACAAAGACATGGCTTGCCGAAGGTTTTCCGGGGGATTCAGTTTTGCGTATTTAGTTTGAATAATTAGAAAGCAAAACTAAATTACAGTAGAAATATCATATTTTTCCTGGAAGTCTGTGGCCTAAAGTCCCAAAATGGGAAAACTGATGACTGACTGACCACCTGAGGCTACAGGTCCGTCACGCCATCGACCCACTGCAATTTGCTTACCAGGAGAAGGTGGGAGTGGAGGATGCTATAGTATACATGTTACACCGATCCCTCTCTCACCTGGATAGGGCGAAGGGGGCTGTGAGGATTACATTTTTGGACTTCTCCAGTGCCTTCAATACCATACAGCCTCTGCTACTGAGTAGTAAACTGACAGAGATGTGAGTTAGCTCACACCTTGTAGAATGGATTACTGACTACCTGACAGGCAGACCCCAGTATGTGAAACAGGGGGGCTGTACATCGGACACTGTGGTTAGCAGCACAGGATCTCCGCAGGGGACCGTTCTCTCTCCGTTCCTATTCACTCTATATACATCGGACTTTAAGTACAACTCTGAGTCCTGCCATGTGCAAAAGTTTGCCGACGACACTGCGATCGTGGGATGTATCAGAAACGGGCAGGAGGAGGAGTACAGGAAATTGATTCAAGACTTTGTCCGATGGAGCGACGCAAACCACCTGCACCTAAACACCACCAAGACCAGAGAGATTGTGGTGGACTTCAGGAGAACCAGAACTCACCCGGTTCCTGTAACCATCAAGGGAGAATGTGTAGAATTTGTCCAGACCTACAAATACCTGGGTGTGCAGCTGGACAACAAACTGGACTGGACTGCCAACACAGAAGCTCTATGTAGGAAAGGGCAAAGCCGACTTTACTTCCTCAGAAGGCTGGCCTCCTTCAACATCTGTAAAAAGCTCCTAAAAATATTCTATGAGACAGTAGTGGCAAGCGCCCTCTTCTATGCGGCAGCGTGTTGGGGAGGCAGCGTCAAGAATAAGGATGCGTCTCGTCTCAATAAACTGGCTAGGAAAGCGAGCTCTGTTGTGGGCAAAGAGCTGGACAGCCTAACAACAGTAGCTGAGAGACGAGCACTGAAAAAGCTGAGGTCAATCATGGACAATCCATCACATCCACTACACAGCATTATCTCCAGACAGAAGAGCAGTTTCAGCGACAGACTGCTGTCACTGTCTTGTACTACGGACAGACTGAAGAGATCTTTTCTTCCTCATGCCATGAGGCTCTTTAACTCCACCGGGCAGAGTAAAGGCCCACATTAAACCACACCACCTACATTGGATATTACCGAATCTTACTGCAATATGTATTCTGTGTAGCACTATTTAGTTACTCTATATAACACGCTACAGTGGGCATTTGCACGTCACACTGGGTATTTGTATATTGTATTCTTTTGGCTTTATTATTGTACTGTTCTCAGCTCAGGGATGCTGCTGGAAATGTGAATTTCCCTTCGGGGATGAATAAAGTATCTATCTATCTATCTATCTATCTATCTATCTATCTATCTATCTATCTATCTATCTATCTATCTATCTATCTATCTATCTATCTATCTATCTATCTATCTAACTGATGTGCTCGATGAGGCTCTGCTCACAAATTATTGACTTCTATGTAACTTTACGGACGTCAAACTTACTAGGAACAAAACATGAAATAAACTAAGAAAGCACACAATTTATTCAATTTTTTTCAAACGCTTATCATAGAAACTGAAATTGGAACTTTGAACTTCTTACATCAGGTTTGAAATGTATTTTGGTGGTAGAGGCCAGGATACTGTCAACAAAAGTTATCTAGCCGCTGCAAACAAACAATAAAATAAAATAAAACAAAAACATCAAGCTTACACTATGTGCAGGTTGAACTATCGCAAATGGATCACAATGTATTGTAAAAATAATTTGGGGGAAGATACAAAAAGCTACAAACCGATATTAGGTAGCAGCTGCAAAAAAAGACAAAAGGGCAAATAAATAAAACATAAACAACTAGCTAACAACAACAATAACAATAACAACAGATCAGAAGACCCCTAATGATGAGAGAAAACTTTGGTCCTCGATTTCCCTCGCCCGGACGCGGGTTACCGGGGCCCCCTTCTGGAGCCAGGCCTGGAGGTGGGGTCCGCTGGCGAGCGCCTGGTGGCCGGACCCTTACCCACGGGGGCCGGCCGGGCACAGCCCGAAGGGACGACGTGGGACCCTCTTCCCATGGGCTCACCACCTGTAGGAGGGGCCAAAGGGGTCGGGTGCGCAGAGAGCTGGGTAGCAGCCAAGGGAGGGGTCCTTGGCGCGACGATCCCCGGCTACAGAAACTGGCTTTTGGGACATGGAACGTTACCTCTCTGGCAGGGAAGGAGCCCGAGTTGGTGCGTGAGGTTGAGAAATTCCGACTAGATATAGTCGGACTCACCTCTACGCACGGCTTGGGCTCTGGTACCAGTCCTCTCGAGAGGGGTTGGACTCTCTTCCACTCTGGAGTTGCCCGTGGTGAGAGGCGCAGAGCCGGTGTGGGCATATTAATTGCTCCACGGCTCGGCGCCTGTACGTTGGGGTTCACCCCGGTAGACGAGAGGGTAGCCTCCCTCCGCCTTCGGGTGGGGGGACGGGTCCTGACTGTTGTTTGTGCTTATGCACCAAATAGCAGTTCGGAGTACCCAACCTTCTTGGGGTCCTTAGAGGGTGTGCTTGAGAGCGCGCCCCCTGGGGACTCCCTCGTACTGCTGGGAGACTTCAACGCTCACGTGGGCAATGACAGTGAGACCTGGAAGGGCGTGATTGGGAAGAACGGCCCCCCTGACCTGAACCCGAGTGGTGTTTCGTTATTGGACTTCTGTGCTCGTCATGGTCTGTCCATAATGAACACCATTTTCAGACATAAGGGTGTCCATATGTGCACTTGGCACCAGGACACCCTAGGCCGTAGTTCGATGATCGACTTTGTCATCGTTTCGTCGGACCTGCGGCCGCATGTTCTGGACACTCGGGTGAAGAGAGGGGCGGAGCTGTCAACTGATCACCACCTGGTGGTGAGTTGGCTTCGATGGTGGGGGAAGATGCCGGCCCGACCCGGCAGACCCAAGCGTGTTGTGAGGGTCTGTTGGGAACGGCTGGCAGAATCTCCTGTCAGAAGAAGTTTCAATTCACACCTCCGGCAGAACTTCGCCCATGTCCCGAGGGAGGCGGGGGACATTGAGTCCGAGTGGACCATGTTCCGCGCCTCCATTGTCGAGGCGGCTGATCGGAGCTGTGGCCGCAAGGTAGTCGGTGCCTGCCGCGGTGGCAACCCTCAGACCCGTTGGTGGTCACCGGCGGTGAGGGATGCCGTCAAGCTGAAGAAGGAGTCTTATCGGGCCTTCCTGGCCTGTGGGACTCTGGAAGCAGCTGGCAGGTATCGGCTGGCCAAGCGGAATGCGGCTTTGGCGGTTGCCGAGGCAAAAACTCGGGCATGGGAGGAGTTTGGCGAGGCCATGGAAGCCGACTTCCGAACGGCTTCGAGGAAATTCTGGTCCACCATCCGACGTCTTAGGGGGAGGAAGCGGTGTGCCATCGACACTGTGTATAGTGCCGATGGGGCGCTGCTGACCTCGACCCGGGACGTTGTGAATCGGTGGGCGGAGTACTTCGAAGACCTCCTCAATTCCACCGGCACGTCTTCCTCTGGGGAAGCAGAGCCTGAGGACTCTGGGTTGGGCTCTCGTATCACTGGGGTTGAAGTCACCGAGGTTGTCAAAAAACTCCTCGGTGGCAGGGCCCCGGGGGTCGATGAGATCCGCCCAGACTTCATTAAGGCTCTGGATGTTGTGGGCGTGTCATGGTTGACGCGCCTCTGCAACATCGCGTGGACATCGGGGACAGTGCCTCTGGACTGGCAGACTGGGGTGGTGGTTCCCGTCTTTAAGAAAGGGGACCGGAGAGTGTGTTCCAACTACAGGGGAATCACACTTCTCAGCCTCCCTGGTAAGGTCTATTCAGGGGTACTGGAGAGGAGGGTCCGCCAGGAAGTCGAATCTCGGATTCAGGAGGAACAGTGTGGTTTTCGTCCTGGCCGTGGAACACTGGACCAGCTCTATACACTCTTCAGGGTCTTTGAGGGTGCATGGGAATTTGCCTGTCCGGTCTACATGTGTTTTGTGGACTTGGAGAAGGCATTCGACCGTGTTCCTCGGGAGGCCCTGTGGGGGGTGCTTCGGGAGTATGGGGTACCGCACAGTCTTATCCGGGCTGTGCGGTCCCTGTATGCCCGGTGCCAGAGTCTGGTCCGCATTGCCGGCAATAAGTCGGATTCGTTCCCGGTGAGGGTTGGGCTCCGCCAGGGCTGCCCTTTGTCACCGATTCTGTTCATAACTTTTATGGACAGAATTTCTAGGCGCAGCCTTGGCGGGGATGGAGTCCGGTTTGGGGGCCTCAGCATTGCGTCACTGCTTTTTGCAGATGACGTGGTGCTGTTGGCTTCCTCAGCCCGTGATCTTCAGCTCTCGCTGGAGCGATTCGCAACCGAGTGTGAAGCGGCCGGGATGGGGATCAGCACCTCCAAGTCCGAGGCCATGGTTCTCAGTCGGAAAAGGGTGGTATGCTCCCTCCGTGTCGGGGAGGAGGTCTTGCCCCAAGTGGAGGAGTTCAAGTATCTTGGGGTCTTGTTCACGAGTGAGGGTAGGATGGAACGGGAGATCGACAGACGGGTCGGTGCAGCGTCTGCCGTCATTCGGACCCTGTACCGGTCTGTCGTGGTGAAGAGGGAGCTGAGCCGAAAGGCAAAGCTCTCGATCTACCAGTCCATCTACGTTCCTACCCTCACCTATGGTCATGAACTTTGGGTCATGACCGAAAGAACTCGATCCCGGATACAAGCGGCCGAAATGAGTTTCCTCCGCAGGGTGGCTGGGTTCTCCCTTAGAGATAGGGTGAGAAGCTCAGTCATCCGGGAGGGACTCGGAGTAGAGCCACTGCTCCTCCGCGTTGAGAGGAGCCAGTTGAGGTGGCTCGGGCATCTAATAAGGATGCCTCCTGGACGCCTCCCTCGGGAGGTGTTCCGGGCATGTCCCACCGGCAGGAGGCCCCGGGGGCGGCCCAGGACACGTTGGAGAGACTATGTCTCTCGGCTGGCTTGGGAACGCCTCGGGGTCCCGTCGGATGAGCTGGAGGAAGTGGCTGGGGATAGGGACGTCTGGGCTTCCCTTTTAACGCTGCTGCCCCCGCGACCCGACCTCGGATAAGCGGAAGACAATGGATGGATGGATGGATAAACAACTAGCTACAGTGTGTGCTGGTGGAAAAGTCCAACTTTTACAAATGGATCACAACTTATTTCAAATGTATTTTGGGAAGAAGAGCCAGGAAAGAAAAAGTTAGCTAGCAGTTGCTAACAAACAAATAAAGGAAATAAATAAAACAATAAACTAGTGTGTGATGGATAAGAAGTCAAACTTTATTAAATGAACCACGATTTCTTTCAAATGTATTTTGGAAAGGAGCCAGGAATCTACAAGCATACGTGAGCTAGCGGCTGCTAACAACAAATAAATGAATACAAAAAACTAGCAGTGTGAGCCAGTTGAAAAGTTTAACTTTCGCAAATGAAACACAGTTTCAATGTATTTTTTGGAGGGAGTAGCCAGGATGCTACAGACAGAAAATAAATGAAAACAAAAGAAACAAGCTCACAGTGTGTGCAGGTCCAACCTTTGTAAATTATTAGGAATTTATATCAGATTTATTTTAGGGATGAGAACCATGATGCTGCAATCAAACTTTAGCTAGCATCTGCAAACAAACATATAAAATAATTACAACAGCTGGCATTGTGTGCCAGTCCAAACGTCAAACTTTATTAAAGGACACACGATTTGTTTCAGATGTATTTAGAGGAGGAGTCAGGATGCTACGAACAGAAGTTAACAAGCAGTTGCTAACAAACAAATACATGAAAACAAACCCAGGACGCCAGTAGTGTGTGCATGTTGAAAAATCCAACTTTTTCAACGGAGACTCACTATATTTTAAGTTGATTTGGGAGGAGGAGCAAGGATGCCACAGACAGAAGTTACCTAGCATTTGCTAACAAACAAATAAAAACAAATCCAACAGACTAGCAGTGTGTGCGTGTTGAAAAAAATCTCACTTTCCAAATGATTCACATTTTTTTCACATGATTTTATGGGAGGTTGGGGCGGGATACTACTTACAAAATTTAGTTAGCCAGCTAGCAAGCAAACAAATAAATATAACAAAAGCAACACAACAGATAGCGGTATTTTGTACACCTTACACCAAGTTTGAAATGTATTTTGGTGGGAGGAGGCAGGATGCTAAAAACAACCGTTAGCTTGCAGCTGCTATGAAACAAACAATAAATATAAATCGAAAAAACAACAAAAAAAAGGCAAGCTAGCAGCGTGTGCCAGTTGAGAAGTCAAACTTTTGCAAATAAATCACAATTTAGTTCGAGCATATTATGTGGGAGGAGCCAGGATGCAACAAAGAGATGTTGGCTAGCAGCTGCTAACAAACATACAAATGAAAACAAAAGCAACAAGCTAGCAGTGTGTGCACTTTGCAAAGGCAAACTCTATTAAATGAACCACGGGTTATTTGAAATATATTTGAGGGAAGGCTGGTATGCTACAAACTTATGTTAGCGAGCTAGCCAAAACCAAATAAAAAGGACAAAAGCAACAAGCTAGCAGTGAGTTTAAATGTCAAAGGTTGGCAAATGAGTCACGGTTATTTTGAAAGTTTCATCGCCTCAACTCCAGTCAGCCTTTTCACCAAGTCGTCCTTGAAAAATCAACAAATAAAAAATCAAATAAATAAATAGAAATATAGTGCATTCGAAGTAAATAGCCTTGTTTCTTTATGGTCGGCCAAAGAATACGTTCAGCGTTATTCACTTTCCTGGAAATTTGTGAAATCATTCAAGTTATTGCACAACTTTTGCTGTTCTTACTCCTTGATCTTTAACTTTTTCAATGTCGTCATGTGTTCAAACACGTTTGCATGCTTGAAAATACTTTTTATGAGGCATGTGATAAAATGTTAGGAGTTTTCTGTAAAACAAAAACTCCCCATGCCCAGTTGGCCCCCAGGATATGATATGAATCCCTTTTGAGGTAGGGATCACAAAGTGATGTTGTTGTAATGTGGGGGCTAATTAGCTCTGAAACCCTGGTGCCTCACATTAAAAAGAAATAAGGAAATAACAATAATAATTTGTTGTGATCTGACCTGAGCTGGTACAGTGGAGTAGCGGTTGGATGCTGAAGATACGGTGGATCCCAATCAAAACTGATTTTTTAAAATGAGGGTTGAGGTTGAGGATGGGGAACCTTGTTTTCCTTGAATCACGTCCTTATTTTTAATAAAAATTGTGATTGGTCATTGCTATTCCATCAAAAAAGGCTTAGAGTTGTATGTGCTTTATTTGTATTTTTTGATAATCACAAGCTTAGTTTCCATGACTGTCATGTTTTGCTTTGTTCTCCCTTTAGCACGAATAAAAGCCTTGGGACATATAGCGCATAAATACAGTCAGAAAAAGTATTTCATCATCGACTTACACACAAGATTCTAAACTGAATGAAGAGAAAGGCATTGTGGGCAATTGTTCAGCTAATAGGATATTTAGGTTTTCATGAGGCCTTTATAAAAAACAATAGCAGACCAGTAATTCATATGACATTGATAAATAGCAGATAGATATCTTAGAAACAAATTTTATACGTTTTTGTGTTGTTCTTGTCACATAGCGGAGAAAATGCTTTAATGAGGTGCCCAAAAAGCATCTTATTCCACACCATGAAGTGAAAATACCGCAAAGTAGGGTAGCTGTATCATGAATACCGTAAAATTTGAATTTCAGAAATAATTTGTTGTTTTTGGGAAACATTGCCGTAAAGAGGGGTTGTAAAAACATCTTATTCCACACCATAGAGTGAAAATCTAAGGCGGGATTGCCATATCCCGCAGTTGTATTGTGTTTAAAACTATTGGAAAAATAATTCAAACTTTTAGTGTTGTTAACAAGTAGTAGGGTTCGTACGGGTGCTTGACATTTTTGAAAATGCTTGCATTCTAAGTTTCTATTTTCAAGAATTGAAAAGTGCTTAATTTTGGATGAAATGGTTGTAGATGCTTGAAATTGTCTGCTTAAAAATGGCACTGACACTGGTCTCAGGTGGCTTCGCTTTGCCATTGCATTTCTTCTTGATTAACGGTAGATGGCATTAGTTTGTCCTATGGAGTGATATCACCCTCTACGAATGCTAGACCTTAACACGCCACTATCAAATGTATTAGGGCAAGGATGACGTATTATTTTTGTAGATGCAGAAAATGAAAAAAAGTTTCCCAGTAGTAAATTGTAATGGGAGGAACTTCCTGTAACTGAAATTTAAGCTACAAATTACTGTCATTTTACCCAACACTTTAATTGGGAGAGAAAAATGTACACATTTATTGTTTGGATCCACAAAATTATAAAGATATAAAAATCACACCTCTTAATAAATGTGCATGCAAAAATAAAAATGTCATTTATAGATCAAAGATTTATTTGTGGATCTGGAAAATAAATGATTCACACCACATATTTTTCCCTGAAAGTCCTTAAAAAGTGTTTAAATTTGTACACCTTGTGCGAACCCTGATTCTATCCGTCCAAAACGTCAATATTAATATAGAGGAAACATTTTAAAATGCATTTCTAACCCTTGGATGCATGACCTATCAGTGCATACACTCTTCAGGATCGAAAAATAGTGGGAAAGAAAATAAAGATATTAATGGCATTATGTCATAAACATGTTTTATGAGAAATACGTAGAATATAACAATATTACCACTCTTTTTTTATTCTTAAAGATTTTTGAGAATAACAACCCATAGGGTCATTTTTGACCCCACCTAAAGGTTAAAATTAAAATTATTCAAATAATTGAAAAATAATAGACAGACTCATTGATTATTAATACAAACATTAGGTGTTGCCCTAACGCAAGGGGTGTCAAACTCGGGGATCACCTAATAGTACAGACATTCTCTCAGGTGCCGGGCTATTAAATTAGAGAGAGAAAAGGAGAAAGAGAAAGAAAGAAAGAAAGAAAGAAAGAAAGAAAGAAAGAAAGAAAGAAAGAAAGAAAGAAAGAAAGAAAGAAAGAAAGAAAGAAAGAAAGAAAGAAAGAAAGAAAGAAAGAAAGAAAGAAAGAAAGAAAGAAAGAAAGATAGATAGAGAGAGAGATAGATAGAAAAAGAGAAAGAGAGAAGGGGCAAAAGAGAGAAGGAGAAAGCAAGAGAGAGAGAAGTAAAGAAAAGAGAGAGAAAAGGAAAAAAAGAGAGCAAAAGAAGGTAAAAAGACACAGAGAGAAAGAGACAAAAAGGAACAAAGAAAGAGAAAACGAGATTGAGAGAAAGAAAGAAATACAAGTACAGCGTTTGTGAAAAACCTGGCTTTGGCAACATCATGTCATGTTGTTTATTTTATTTGTATAGCCCTTAATCACAAATAGTCTCAAAGGGCTGCAAACCACAGACTATTATTACACCATCACCTGATCTAAAACCTATATGAGGGCAAGGAAAAACTCAAAAACCTCAACATGAGGAAAATGAAGAACCGTACTTAAGGTAATCCCCCTTCCGGGACATATATCAACATAATTTTTCTCTTGCGCTTCTCTGAGCATTGTCTCGCGGGCCGGATTTAATCCCTTAGCAGGCCTGATCCGCCCTAGCGTGATAAAATCTACTGCTTTTTCATGTTAAGACGTTGGCTTGCAAGTAGTATTTCGACAGGTCAACTGCTAAGCGCTAGGTTTTCAAAAGTTCCATGTTTTGCTAGCGCTGCTGCACAGTTAGCATATTTAGCACGTTTTCTAGCAACAAACCGCGGACACTCACGTTGTCTACCAGGATGGATGAGTCCCGTTTAGGCGCCGATGGCGGCGTCTACATTTGCAGGTTGCTGCCTAATCACGACTTTGCCAAAAGCAGCAAAAGAAAATGAGCAAAGTCATTACGCTGTCACTTTTGTTCACTGATGAGAAGCGCCGAGTAGACGGCGAGTAGACGCACTGGCCCGTGGGGAAAGACGCCACAAAATTGGCCACTTTATTCAGCACTAAGCTAAGACGCCAACGTTTCCCCCTTGCCACTTTCCTCATTACAGTGGCGCCCAGAAAATAGACCTAGCCTGGGTCATAGCTTTTGCACCGGGCTCTGTGGCTCTAGGGCTGAATTATAAATCGAATAACAGAGATCCCTCGATTCTCACGGTTAATGGGGACCAGAAACACCCGCAAAAAGTGGAAAATCCCAAAAGTAGTGTAACACTTTTATTTCTTCCTTTTGGCAGCTTTTATTGGATAGGCATGCTTACTGAGAGTAAACGAGCAATAGAGCAAGAGAGAGTGCAAAAGAGTGCAAGAGAATACGAGAGAGTGATAGGGAGCGAGAGAAAAAGCACAAGAAGGAGAATACAATCGAAATGTAGTGCATATTTTAAATGAATCGATTTTATTTGGAGGGGCGGAATTTGATAAAAGCCCTAGAGAGAGATAGAGAGAGAGACACAGAAAGACAGAGCGAGAGAGAGAGACACAAAGACAGAACGAGAGAGAGAGAGAGACAAAGACAGAGAGAGAGAGAGAGAGAGAGAGAAACACAAAGACAAAGACAGACAGAATGATGGAAAGAGAGAGAGAGAAAATTGAAAGCCAGTGAATATTTTAAAAAAATCGATTTTACTTTAGGGCAGGGTGATTTAATGGTACTTGATGGTGTGGCTTCTCTGTAGTTCGGTCCACCTGGCGACTTTGGTGAGGACTTTGTTGTGTCTCCATCAGTAGCGGCCATCTGCCAGAGCTTTTGAGCAGCTGGTCAGGATGTGATTCTGTGTGCAGAAGCTGGTGCCACACTGAATACAGGATGCCTCGTGCCCCTTGCTCCAGATCTTCAAATTGCTTGGTGTTGGTAAGAGATTAGCCACAGTGTGCAACAAGGAAGTTTAGTTTGCCTTGGTTGGTTGGTTTGTTTGTCCCAGAGCTCTTTCCAAGAGAATGAGCGCCCCCTCCCTCTGCATCTAGCGTGCATGGGAGTCCAACCCAGCTGCTTTGATTCGACAATCTTCTTCAGCTACTTCTCGCACCCTTTGTACCAGCAAGTCCCTTCTGCGAGTAAGTTTTTGACCCTATCTTGACACTGTAGTTGCCAAGCCCTAGCCATATGTGACACACAGTGCCCACAATATCCTTATGCCTCAAATAGGCTTCAGCGTCTTTCACAGCCTCAAGGGGTTACCACTTCCTTACACAGATGATTGCCGAGCTTGAGTACAGAAGCTTTGTGTCCTTAGAGACTAAAAGAGTGCACCCTGCCCTTGCTTTGGTGGATTTGAGTTATTTTATGACAGAGGGGCATGGAAACCAGAGTACTGATGACATACTGTAGAGGTTGACTGAGCTGAAAGTTGGAGGAACACCCAGCAATTTGCGAATAAACCTACTAACCTCTTCATTGCTTCAACTCTGGTCATTGGGAAGTCTTAGAGCAGAAATGGCCACTGAAATCTTGGTAAATTCCCATGCTGAAAACACCATACGTTGAACCTTCCCATTAGCAAAGTCCTGTCAACTCTCCACAGCCACTCCTTGAGCTGGGCTTCTGTGTCCTTTGTTTGGCTTGGCGAGATCTAGCCAAACCACGGAGAGAGATGTCTTGTTATTCTTTGCCTCTGTGATTATCTGGCCATTTACTGCCTTGTGCTCCAGGCAACTGGAGTAACAAGGTACTCCCCCTTTATGGATGCTTGCATTGATGTAGCCATTGGCGAGTAAGTAATAGGACAGCCTTCTGGTGATGATTGCCCAGAAGAGCTTCCCCTTAATGTTCAGCGGGGAAATCTCTAAATCTCTCGGTGCCTGATGAATTCAGCCCCTTGAGAATGAAGCAGCCCTGGGCAAGTGTCCACTGCAAGGGTTACTGCTTCTTCTTCCATAGCGTGCGCAGGAGTGTCCAGTTACCTTAGCAGCTGTGGGCAATTCTTATAAAACTTATAAGACGTCCCTGATTGATCAGGGGAAGATCCCACCCCAGCGTGTTCCACCACTGACCTCACTTCTTCAAAGGTAAAGTCTGTCATGTTAAAAGGAATGCTTGGATTGGGCTTCAGAATATGGAAGGGACACTCTCCAAGAGGTAGGCCCCTGCTGGTGTCGCTATGTGCTGCCTTTACCGCATCTTACACTTCTTCCTTGGAACATGTCAGTCTCCCACTCTTGGGCTGGCCAAGGAGGTCCGATGCAAAGCAGAATGGATTGTTGAAGAAAGATTTCCTCTGCTGGCGCTTCTCTTTATGTCTTTTCTGCGTTGGCTCAGCCCCTTGCATGTGAAGAGGTTCCTCCGCACTTCTGAGCTTAACTCACTCTGGGCTTCATTCTCCTGATTTTATATTCTCCGCCACTTCTTTTTGAGTTCCTGCAGGTCTTGATGCATTTCAGCAATAAAGCATTGTCTTCTGCTGGGGCCTGATTGCTGTCGCTCCGGCTTTTCTTTCTTCACTCTAAGTCTGTCATAACATGCTTGATATACTGATTCCACCAGATTCTAGATTTTCTTTGTAGCATCCCCTTTTAAGGGTGTCGTCAAGGATGATGCTGGGGCTCTCATCCAGTTGCACCCACCTGTTTCCCTTGGCCACGATTGAATCTGCAACCGCAGTTTCTTCGGTAAGCCTTCCATGCTCTTGGCATCTTTGCTCATCCTTATTCTTGGAGCAGGTTTAGCTAGGTCTGCCTCCTGACTCTGGTCCTCCATTGACTGACAAACTGAGCAAACAAACCCTGTGATTAAACTCCGGGCTTTGCCAGATGTTTTGCGCTGATGCAACTGCTCTTTGCACTCGGATTTGCCCCGGTGAATTTCACGACATGCTTTTCCTTAAAACTCCTCCCACAGATGGAACACTTTCTGCTTGCCTCATCTTCCTTTCTGTGCGAATCCAAGTTTGTAGTCCTTGTGCTGTTGTCCGGGTCAATTGCCGTGTGATCTGTTCTCGAAAGCAGATTTTCCACCCCCTCCCTTTGTCTGCTTGGGGTATTTTCTTCTTATTGGACTAAATAATACACCCTGTACCTTTACGCTTTATTTATCTTGCGTTCATAAATTCCACTATGATCAGGTTTATATTTATAAATGTTTCATAAAAACAACACTGAATTTTACTTTTCATGTGACAAACAGCAACAGTTTATGTCAAATACTGTCGTTTTCCAATTTATTATAATAAAAAAATATATTCTCGTGTTTCCTCAAAAATAATCTTTATTGACAGCCAAAGGAGTCAGCTGACTGCTCTCATTAGTGTGTACTTTGCAACGAAGATCTAAATCTGCTCTAATCTCCATTTTAAGGCCACAAGCCAACACCCTGCCTTCAAATTTGACACCATTCAGATACATACAGTAAAAGCATATCATATGTGTACGTAAGAAGGAACAGAAATTACCCTAAATCCATTAAAACATTATTCGTCTTGGAGAAGACGGACTTTTCCTTGGTTAAACCAGTGCTTTTCAATCTTTTTTTCAGCAATCCTTTTATATATATATATATATATATATATATATATATATATATATATATATATATATATATATATATATATATATATATATATATATATATATTTTTTTTTTTTTTTTTTTCTATCGGATCTTTTAATTAAATATGCACAGCAAATGTACAGCAAAGGAATGAACCAGAGATAATTGCTACCTATTTTTGAGGTGTGAAGTAGCAAGGGGTCTCTGTAATTCAATTAATTTACCATTTTCTAAAAATGTCAAGGAGTTAGGAGTTGATAGTTATTTCACTTAATTTGATTAACCCGCCATTTTGAAACAAAGCTACATTATGAAATATTGTGCCGTAGACCAAACAGTCGTGGATAACGTCTATTTCTAATTTTTTATTTAAAATAGGTATCAAATTTTGTTTCTCTTTTTCTCAGCTCAAACTAAGCTTTGAAAGTGACAATCGTTGTTGAATACATGTGGCCATGATAAAAATAATGTCACAGATCAGACGAACGAGGACCACAGATGCGTCACGTTAAGAAAGTTTATCTAGGGATGGGGAAAACGGGAGAGAGGGTCTTGGGGTGAAGAGCAATCTTCAAGTGGATATTTGGGACTACCTTTAAGGAAAATGGCTTGAAAGATGGAACGAAGAGGAACCCGAACAACAAGGTTGGTAAGCGCAGACAAACAGGTTCCGGGTGTAGCTTTGCAGACGATCTGACAAAGATAGGCTGTAAGGCAGGGCTTTAAATACAGAGCTTGATTGGCAAGGAATTCAAAAGAGCTGGTGGTAAACGAGAACAGATAGGTGGAACAGATCAGGGTGCAGTGACAGAGTAGGGAGATGATTGGTGCTGGTTACCGGAAGAGAGAGTGCTAATAACAAATAATTTACCGAGCCAAAGTTCCGTGGATTCATAGGGGAAAAAGCCCCCCGCTCCATGCTCGCTGGTGATATTGGCTGTAGTGCTTAGGTTACTGCGTGAAAGAAAGGATATGATATTGTCAAGTGGATGAATAAAATCGGAACGGCTTCATGAGAAGATGCTGATTTTTCAGATTGACTTTGGCTTGTGCCATAGCGTTGAGCAAGTCGTCAACGCTGATTTTCCAGTTTGCGATATCGCCTTTGATGAAACCTGCGATGGCGACAAAGAGCAGAACCACGATTTTGACTCCAGTGAAATCCTTGTTGATTGAGGTGGACTCTTTTCCGCCAAAGGACAGGAAGCCTTTAAATTAAAATGATATAATAAATTGTATTAGTGTCTCCAAATTTGATGTTTCTTTAAAAAAAGTAGTTACAAAAATAATTATGATTATGTAAATTACATACGATTGTAAATATAAAGTTTTTTTTTGTTTTTAGAAAAATAGATTTCAGTACAATATCTGTAATTTATAGTTGTATTTCCCAAAATCTGCACATTTTATGCCTCTTAAGGGGCATCCTTGTTGACTGAAAATAATCATATTTGATGATTTTACAGTTGCTTAGGATGTAATGCGCTCGTCTTGAAATCAAGAGGTCCCAGGTTCGAATCTCGGCTCTTCCTTGTTACAAAAAATTTAAAAATTAAAGAGAAAAATGGAAAAAAGACAACACTTAAAACTCAAGAAAAAGGAAAGTAAAAATGAAAAAAGAGAAACATTTATACATTAAATAGAAAAATGGAAAAAAATATCAGACAAAAAATAAAAATGAAAAAATGAAAAAAAAAACAGGAAGTGAAGCTCGAGACAAAACAGAAGAGTAAAAATAGAAAAATAAAAAATGAAAAGAAAACAGAGAAATTTGCATTTTTTTCTAACTTTTGCCTTTTTTCCATTTATTTTTTTTAATTCTTTTTCCGTCTTTCCTCCGTTCTCTTTTTTGCTTTCTTCCCCCTAATTTTCTTTTCATTCCCATTTTCTTTTTTTTCTTTTTCTTATTGTGTCTTCCTTATTTTCCTATTCCTTTAAAAAAAGTTATGTTCCCTTCTTTCTTATCTTTTTTTGAGAAGGCTGGGTTAAAAAGAAAAGAACAAGTCTTAAAAAAGGATGATTTTTGCACACTTTTAGTCTCCAGTAGTTGGTCATCTTCATTGGACTCGTTTTTGGTTGCTGTACAAACTACCGCGAGATCTAGAGGACAAATATAACACACGGTCCCTTTAAGAACAGCCAATTGTTTTCATCAACTCTGTTTATGTGGAAAACCACGTTTGTCCCAACGTCAACCGGATCCTTGCTTTAGCGGCCCCCAACCCAATTGTGTTCGAGACCCCAGGATTTCAGGCTGGGCAGAAAAATTGCATCAATTTGATGAATTTCCTTTTTTTTTCTAGTTAGCTGAATTAAAAACATGAGAACTATATGAATGCTTTAAAATCTGTTTTTGTTTTCTGAGGTTGCCTTTTGTTATTTGACTTTGTGAATAAATCGTCGTTGGGTTAGGTTTTCGGGTTTCGGTGCTCCTTTTCCTCCTTAGAAGGCGCCAACAGGGAGGATGTGGATGGAGAGTGAACACCTGTGCTTAATTTGTGTCCATCCTTCACAGATTTTTCACATTGCAAGGTGGACTAGGGAGACCTGCTAAAAATATTGAATAATAATAATAATAAATAACAAAGAACAAACAAGTTGTCTCAATTGAAAAAAGGGAAAAAACAAAAATAACAGAAAGAAACCTGACATAAGCATGGAATATACTCAACACCCATTCATTATAAGTGCAGGTAATGACACTGATGAGGTGCAGGTGGGCCCTCTCCAGCCACTCTCCCCAGGTTGGCGCCTCTAGGGGGGAAAATGAGTGCCAGATTATGACAATTCTTAAATAAATATTTTGTTTTTAATGTTGTATAGCAGTATATATTTTTTGATTTATGCTCAGTATGTTTTTCATGTCATCGAAAGGCCACCAGCAATTTTTCTTTCTTTTTTTTCAAAATGGCAAAGTTTGTCTCAAAATTTAAACACTAGAAACCGAAAACAAAGACCTTTTTGTACCTCCAGGCTTTTTTGGGAGGGAATGACATTTTTGTAGTCCACTCGTAATTGACTCTCACTGACCAAACGGTAGCAAAACCCGCTGAGTGCCACAGGCGACTTTTCAAGCCATTCATCAGCTGAGTAAAGAGTTTCACGTCGTGGCGATTCATCCATCTTTGCTGTCAAAGTCCAGGATGAAAAGTAAAGGTTTGTTATTTTGTCCCACCCGCAAAAACTCTCACAATAGCCTAAAGTAACGATTATGTCATATCATTTAATATCATCATAGATGAATATACATTAAAAGTAAAAATTAGATTGATTATACCTGTAGTGTGACATGACTTCAGCTGGTACAGTGGAGTAACAGGTAGATGCAAAGGTCAGGGGCGAGATAGGTTGTCATGCCCTTAATAGACTTAGTGGCTTATGTTTATGTTAAATTGGGGAAGATGTCATAATGAGGGATTACACATCGTAAGCCGAGGTCGCCGAACTCAATTTACATATTCAAATCCTCAGCTTGAGAACACTGATTAAAAAAACTGTATATAAATAAAGTTGTTGGGCACACAAAATATTTTGATATAATAAGAAAAATGCCTCAGAGAAAGGCCCAAAAATATTCCACATGTACAGTGAAAAGGTCACAAGGTGGGGGTCACTGTATCCTTAGGGTCTACTGAAGTACATGTAAATGTATAAAGTTTTGAGACATGAAAATAATTGATGATATGGTATAATGGAGAAAATGCTGCAAAGAGGGGATTTATTCCACACCGTGAAGTGAAAAGGTCGCAAGGTGGAGTCGTTGTATTCTGAGGGTCTACTGTAGAACATTCATAGTTTTTGGTACGGAAAATAATGTGTTGTTGTTGTTGTGGAATCGTGGGGAACATGCTGTAACCAGGGCCGAAAAAATATGTTATTCCACACCGTAAAGTCAAAAACATCGTAAGGTGGGGTCGCTATACCCTGGGGTCACTGAAGAACATATATATATATATATATATATATATATATATATATATATATATATATATATATATATATATATATATATATATATATATATATATATATATATATATATATATATATATATATATATATATATATATATATATATTGAGGCACTCAAAAAGAGTTGTTGACATGTTATAATGGAATAAATACTGTGAAGAGAGGCCAAACTTTTTTACACACCGTTAAGTTGAAATGACTTAAGGTGGGGTCACTGTATCCACAGGTCTCTCATAGAACATAAATAAATAAATAAATAAAGTGTTTAGGCACGTAAAATAACTTGCTACCATGGCATAGTAGGGAAAATGCCGTAAAGAGGAGCCTAAAAAACATCATTTTCTACATTTTCAAGTGAAAAGATGGTGAGGTTACTTTATCCTGGGGTCTACTTTACAACATGATAAATATATAAACACGTTTTTGGGCACAAACAATAACGAGTTGTTGGTATAGCAGTAAGAAAGCCACTAAGCCTGTCAGTTCAGGGGAATAAAAAACACAAAACAAAAAGTAAATAATCGACACCTTCTTGATAGAGCTTTCCTCTGCTAAGCTAGCTCGGCGTCCATCAAATCATCGCTAACTCCTCTCCAAGCGGTGTACTTTTTCCATTTTTTTTTTAATCTTTTAAGCTTGCCCGGAAGTTTAAATACATTTTCACGAAAACAAAAAATGAGATTTGATTTACCTGGTGTGACATGTCTTTATCTGGTACAGCGGAGTAACGGGTGGATGCACCGGGGGCAAGAAATTGACTTTTTGTGCCCTTAAAAGACTTGCTTCCTTATTTTTTTTTTCAAAATGTCGTAAAGAGGGGTAAAACAACATCTTATTCCACACCATGAAGTGAATTTAAGGTGTGGTCGCCGTATTTTCATTTTACACATCATGGTCCTCAGTCTGAGAACACTCATTTAAAATACTGTATAAAAATAGAGATTTTGGAGACGCAGAATTCTTTGTTGTGTGGAAAATGCCGTGAGAAGGGACCCTAAATATTCTTCATGTAAAGTAAAAATGACATTGTATACTGAGGATATACTGTAGAACATAAATAAACAGTTCTTGCATGCAGATGTGGGGAGTATGCTTTAAAGAGGGACTGATAAAATAAAAAAGGGGGCGTTTCTACAGCATAAAGTAAAAACATTGTAAGGCTTGGTCGCTGTATCCCGTGGTATACTGTAAAATATACAAATACATAATCTGTTGACTTGATATAGTGGGAAAATGCCTTAAAGAGGGGCCCAAAAACATTCCACACTGCACATATGTCGTAATAGGGGGTCGCTGTCTGTTGTAGAACAGGAACATTTTTGGCATGAAAAATAATGTATTGTTCCTGATGTGTGGTGGGGGAACATGCTGTAAAGAGGGGCAGAAAAGCTCACCTGGATGTGTTAAAAATGTGTAATACATTGGAAATGTCAAAGGGTGGGGTCACTGTATCCTGGGGTCTACTGTATACATACTGTATAAATAACTCGTGTTTTGGGGCATTCAAAATATATTTTAGCACGGTAAAGTGGTGGGATTGCCGTAAAGAGGAGCCAGAAAAACCTCGTATTCCACATTATGAAGTCAAAATGTCACTGTAACCTGAGGAAATAGGGTACAATTTAAAATATAAACCAGTGTTTGGGCAGACAAAATAATTTATTGTTGATGTGGTATAGCGGTAAAAAATCCGTAGTGTCCAAATAGCATCTTATTCCAGACTGTAAAGAGATCATGTTGTACGGTGGGGTTACTGTATCGCGGGGGGTCGACAATAAGAACCCTCCAGTTGCTATAGTATCACAAGTCAAACTGGACTTCTTCACGCCTGCCTTCTACCTAAAACATGAAACACGTTTGTTACTAATTCGATTCCTCTCCAACAATAAGTAACATTTGCATCTTCTGATAGCCTCCTGCTGTCAAACTCTATTCCAAGTTTAATTTAGTTCTGACTTAAGGGGAATAAAAACACTAAACAACAAGTTTATACTCACTTACACTCGGAAGCGCTTTCGTCTGCTACGATAGCTCGACTTTCATCAAATCATCGCAAGCTCCTCCTCAGGCGGACTATGTTTTTTCTGGTCTCGAGGGTTTGGCTAGCATGCCCGGAAGTGCAATTACTGATTTGTCACGCGTCACTAGCGTGCCGGCTGACAATCATCTGCCACCTCAGAGAGCCAATCAAACAGGAGCGCCGTTCCCTCCTATCGGAAAACTCATCAGCGTTGTTTATTGCTAAGAGTTCCTCGGGGGTCCGTCGAGGATAATTAGCCATGAGCGCACTAGCCGTCGCTAGCCATCTGGAGCGTTTCGAAAACTGCCTCCGGTGTTTTGTCGATAAGGTGCCAAACCCATCAAGGGAAAGATCCGAAGGAGGTCTTGCCCGCAACGCACTCAAACCCGTGGAGGCTAAATTGAGCGACATGCCACGATGTGTACAGAGCTGAAATAATGAACTGCAGGTGCTGGGACAGAGTAGGCACAGGTGGGTGTTCTATGGCCACTCCCCCCCAGGTTGGCGCTGTTGAGGATTGGCTTTTTTCCTCAGTGTGTTTTTTGGGTTCTAGATACAGAAAAGCAAGTTTTCAAAATGGAGGCTGGGAAGAGATGAGCAGTTCCTTTGAAGGTTTTACTACATATTTTCTAGGCATGAATGAACTAACAGATAATGGGTCTAGCAATTGATTTGTGCAAAAGCTGACATGTTTTGCCATCATTTTTATACAAAAAATGCAATTCAGAAAATGATTGAAAGACTATTGAAAGTCAAACATACAGTTGAATGGAGCACTGATGATATTCGGGGAAATTTTTCTCAAGCCGCTCAACCCTTAACGAGGAAATCACTTGTATTTTATTAATACAGAAAAAAGCTGGACTTTACTTTGTGTGATCTTTTTCAGGAATTTGTTTGTTTAAGCATCTCATGAAGTGAGATAGATGTTTCCTGTTTTTCATGCGTATTCCACTAAAATAAGTAAGGCTGAATTGGAAGATCAAACACAACTGAAGTTACTAATTACAACTTAACAACGGAGAAGTTACGAATGAAGAAAGTAAATCCAGTTGATACTTCGGTTTTTGTTCCGACCGTGTCACGACCAAAACGGAATCAGGACCCAAATGTGTAACGTTAACCACAAGTTTTATTGAAAGAAAGAGGAAGGGCTGCGGGTAGCAAGTCGCTCTCGCAATCGGATTGTGATCCGAATACGGAAGTGGATGTTCCGTAGAGGGTGATGGCGGTGTCAGTGATGGAAAAACGGGTCGATAGCCGGGATAGGAGAGCAAAAACGTGGTCCAGGTCAGAAACGGGTCATAAGACGGGATGGAAGAGCAGACGTGGACTGGATCAAACACAGGTCGTAGCCAGAGACAAACGGTGAGATCAGGAACGGGCAGGATGAAAAACTCGTGCAAAAACGGGACAGGCAGGAGTCCAGGTCAAAACGTCTTGCCTTGTAACACAGAGGTTCGCAGACGGACTGACAAAAGAAGAGTAACAGGACCGGGCTTGAAAAGGGACAGGGAGCCAAATGAGCAGGCACTGGTGATCCAAATTGGTAATCATGACAGACTGTGCCAGAAAATCTTTAGTCTAGTGTAGGGCTGCATCTAAAGACTATTTTAATAAATAGTTAGTCATTTAAACAATTAATTGAATAATCGGATCATTGTAAAGAGAATAGCATGAAGGTTATTTATTTATCTGAACATGTTCATAAACACTATAAAATTGAAACAATGAGATATACATATTCTATTGCACGTTGTGCAGATTTGTACAAAAATAGATAAAATGCCCTATCTAAAACGGATAAGGCACATTGCTCGGTCAGTAGATCAATAAAAACACTTCTATCCAATTTTAGTGACAGGAAAATTGATGATAAATTAAAATCAAGTTACCATTTTTTTATCCCTGTAAACCAAAAACAGGCTCGTTAGCAGCATTAGAAGAGTCAATCAAACAAATAATGTGCATTCGGAGGTCAGTTGCAAAATGTATCACAAAACTACTTAACGATTCTCAATAGTTGAAATTGAACAGTTTTATAAAACCACGTCTGTCACATTTGATTTCTAATACGTTTGTCAGGCAGTTAGGCCTAATGCTCAGGCTCTTTTTTTATAGGAAAATATCACTGTTCACGGATCTTTCAAGTGCATGGGTTGTCGGGGCACCAATGAGGACGCAACTCTGGACAACCTTCTCCATTGTTGACGGTTTATGGCCTGTTTTTGGGTCGTGGCAATGTTGGTAGAAGTCCATTCCTTAATCTTGTCGCCCCATTTCTTTTTCGGTCTTCCTCTCCTCCAGTCCATTTGGACTGTGCCCTGGAGAATTATCCTGGCAATGAAGTTTCCGCCTGTGTACCTCTGAGGGTGTTGCACACCTTTTTGTATGTCACATGGGCTAAGTAGCTGATGCCTAGATGTCATGGTTCCCATGGAGCCAAATTGGCCGTGCCCGTGTGTGTGTGTGTGTGTGTGTGTGTGTGTGTGTGTCACGGTTGCCGTGGTGCCCAATTGGCCCCTCCTGTGTGGCGCCAGCTGCGGCTCATTGAGAGATTGACTTTCCGTTTATATAAAGCCCAGCGCTGTCTTGCTTCGGTGAGCCCGTCAAACGAACTTCTGCCCACAAGACGTTGGTTCTGACTTGGTCCTGTTTTCCTGTGAAATCTACAGTCTGGTATTGTTCCCATTTATTTTTGAACGGTTTAATTTCGGGTTCCAGTTTTGTTTCCGTCTGTTTTTGTCCTGTTTTTTAGTTACATTAGTTTTCGTTCCCGTCTAGTTCCTCCTGTTTATTTTTGTTATCCCAATTTGTTATCGGTCTTGTCGGTCTCTGGCTTTTGGTCTTTCCACGCCAGACCGGCTACCTACTGTGCATGACTCTCATTTCCCGTAAAATAAAGGCTTGTGTGAGAACGTCACGCGATTGGGTCTTGTATCTGTTCTGGTTCATGACACTGGAAGTTTTCTGCGGCATCACATCTCCATGGCCTGTATTTGTTTTTCCAATTTTGCTGTGAGAGTCCATTTCTCACAAGCGTTGAAGAATAACTGGTATGGGTACTTAATGTCATTTCACCATCATTTCTGTAGGTTACTGCTCGAGACAGATGCTATCGAGCATGAGCGACTCTCAGCAAATATTATAATCACGTAAGATACATCACTCTGTTGGAAAAACGTGTCCAGTTACAATTGCCAACAACTGGATTCATTGTCGAGTATCCCCATTATCAATTATTGTCTACGTCGAGGAATCATAGCTACCATAGTCCAAAGTCAGCTTTTACAAGCAAGGCAAAAAGACTACTGGTAGTTATAATAAGTTTTAGAAACTGTGTTGTTTCAACATTTTTTATGACTCTCCACTTGGAAAGGTTTCACTTTAAGCGTCTCCGTTGTTGGCATGTGGCAAGTGGCTCAGCTTTGGCTCAACGCCGTCTCGAACCGAATGTGACCGAACACGGCAGAGTTAAGCTCGTAACTGGCAGATTACCCAACAAGGTGACCCCCCAGGATGAGGCTGAGGCAAGCAGATAGCAAGATCAGTGAAGTGTACCAACGCTGCCAGACTTCACACACTTTTGGGATGCCTCAGTGTCCCTGCACAGGTGCTGATTGGACAGGATTTATTCCAGATTATAAAAAAATTGAGTCATAGATGAAGTCGTACAAAAACTCTCAACTCCCTAATGTTGAAATGGTCCTGCTTTTACCAACTGGTCAGAACATTTACTGCAGTTCATGCGTAAAACATTTTACATCCAAGTTAGGTCTACAGACTCATGTCCTGGTGGATCTTCTCCCAGATCTGGATTGCTAAATTGTACCTAAACATTATGTTGTTTGTAGTGGTTTTAGGTCAGGTGAACTTGCGGCCCAGCCATTGTTATCGATACCTTCATCCCCCAGCGATTGCCTGAGGTATCAGGCATTGTCTACGTGGAACCCAGATCCGACTAATTTAGCGTAGGTTCTGACAATATTTTTCCATTTGGTTGGAAGTTTGATGTTGCTCGAGCAATTTCTGAACGCGTCTGAGACAACTTATCGTGTCTTGGGGGATCTGTTCCTAGATATTAGCCAGGTTCCTTCTGGGATTCTGGACCGTCTGAGAAGCAAGGAACCAAACATAATTTCCCAGAGTTTTTTAATTGGTTTTGGTTAGTTGAACTTGGGGGCCAAGCAATGGAATCAATTGCTTTAATCCCCTAAGGTCAGGCAATGTCCAAAAGGAACCCAGGTTATATTGCGCCAGTGTAGTTTCTGACACTGGGTCCAAGTATTTTGCGTGGGGATCTCCTTCCAGATCTGGTCCAGTTTACCATTGGGGTTCTGGATCATATGAGAAGAAAGGACCTACATATAATGTTCCAGGGTTGTTCTATCGGTTTTAAGTCAGATTAACTTGGTGGTTCGTTCATGATTGCGACTCCTAAATTGCCAAGGTCTTACTGCTCCAGCATTGTTTCTTATATTGGGTCAAAGGATGTCTGCTATTAGCAATCAGGTTCTGCCGTTAAGGAGTAAAACAAACCCTGAAATTGTATGTTCCTGCTGGTGTTTGCTGCTCGACTCATATCCACCTTAATGGACTTTGATCACGTCAGTCTGTTTCCTTTGTTTGCTCTGGAAAACCGCCCTAAAGCAAGAACCAATCAAAAAAACGCAACACCCCGCCGAGATGAAAATTGATTTTAAGATTGATCAGGATTAACAGGCAGATTGTGATAACATCTCGTCCCCAACTCGGACCCCCATCCCTCTTAACCGTCACTGGATTTCAACATAAAGGTCACAGTGCAGCAGGATGACACGTTTTCTTTCAGCGCAGACACAAAACTGTTTGACAAATATGTCAACAACGTGCTCTGACCTTCAAGTTAGCGCCAATCTCTCGAGATGCTACTTCTCCCCCTGTCTTTATCTCTTGTCCTACCTTGGAGGGGAAATCCAGTCGTTCTGAACTATTTTGTTAACTTTTAACGGACGCTGTTTCGGTAGCGTTATCAATGGCATCGCCTTTCGACGCCCGTCAAGGCGCCTCCTTTGTTCTGACATCTTGGAGAAAACTCATCTGTGGTGTTCGGGGTCCCTTAAGGAGTTTTTCGGGACTGTGCCGGTGCTTTCAAAGTGCCTCAGCTGGCTGATGCCCCACTTAAGTGACAAGAAGAGACGGCGCTCGTCTCCCGAGCGAAAGACCGTTGCAGAGACACTATTATTCGGAGCGACGGCAGCATAACATGACGGCGCTCTAAAAATCTTCATTGATGTCACTTTGGCATTCTAAATTAGTTTGTGTTCTCAAACTGAGGACTTGGAGCCGTAAATTGAGTTACTGTAGACACAGGAATACCTGTCAACCTCCACGGCTCCATGCCCGTACAAACTGTCGTATTTTCCCATACAAAATACGAAATAATCGTATACCCTATTTTTTTTTTCGAATGATGCATGATGGGTAATCCCCAGGCGGCAGACGCATGCGCACAGTAGCATCAAACCGCTCGCTTCGTTTGCGACGAAAAAAACGATAGATTGAGGCTTCCGTGGCGAACTCGTTAGACTTGATTGATTTGCCGTTTTGTGATAGTCGGGGTTTACCGGATGGTACCCATAATTGACAAATTTGCGTTTTTCCTACAGATTTTCTTGTTCGTCGTACACGTCTTAAAATGCATAATAAACATACTTTTTACAGCAAAAACGTACAGGTTGACAGGTATGGGCATGGGATACATTGACCCCACCTCACAACATTTCCACTTTACAGTGTGGATTAAGCTCTTATTGGGCTACTCTTTACTACCTAACTACACTACTCTTTATTTACCGCTTTAGCACATCAAAAAATTATTTCATGTGCCGAAAAATATCAAATGCCGGTTTTCTATTTGTCATGTAAACGCAATCCTCTTAAATCCTTCTCACCATGCCTTTCTCTTTAATTGAGAATCTCATGTTTGAGTCATCAATGCAATACTTTATACTTTGTACAGTATTTTTCAACTCTGGGTCCGCAACGTGTGGCTTGCAAGGTGGCTAAAATAGACTTCCTGCAGTTCCTTGAATGTCACCTAACTTATTGTGCCTCATCCCTGAAAAGAACAAAATGTTAATTATTGGTTCATCTAATTGCCATGACTTGTTCTCAAAAACTGCTCTGAATATTGACAAATGTAATATCAATCAGGAAGACTCAGTCAAAAATGTAGGTGTCACATTTGACCTCAATCTGTTTTTCCAAATTCATATTTAGATTATTACCAGAACAGCGTTTTTCCATCCTTGCAACATTGCTAAAATTTGCCCTATGCTGTCCCAGTGTAATGCGGAGATTATAATTCATGCGTTTGTTACTTCCCACCTCGATTACTGTAATGCACTACTCTCCGGTCTCCCGAAGTCCAAAATCAAGAGCCTTCAGCTGGTACAAAATGCTGCAGAGAGTCTTTTAAATAAGACAAGAAAGTCTGATCACATTACCCCGATTTTAGCTAATCTGCATTGGCTACCTGTTAGCTTAAGATGTCATTTTAAGGTTCTGTTGGTATCATACAAAATCATGCATGCACTTGCTTCCTCATATTTTTCGGAATTTGATTTTCCCCTGTGTTCCAGTCTGGAGCCTTTACTTTGAAAATGCTGGTCTACTATTGATCCAAAGAGCCAAAAAGTGATCCGCAGGTTCGACAGTGTTCTCTGTTCGGGCCCCAGTGCTCTGGAATGCCCTGCCCCCTATGATTTGATCTGCAACCCCAGTGGAACTGTTTAAACCGAATCTTAGAATACACTTATATTCTATAGCTTATGAATGACCTGTATTTCATGTTGACTATATCTGCATATCTGTGTACTGTTTGTTATTGCAATATCTGATGCAACCCGGTAATTCTGGAAGGAGTATTAACTCATGTGCGGTCTCTTCTGAAGGTTTATTCATTTTCCTCGCCCTCACGTAGGTCCTAAATCAAGGGATGGTGTCATAATATTCTGTAGTTTGCAATAATATGGGGTCTGTGCAGCCCTTTGAGTCTCCTTGTGATTAAGGGCTATACAAATAAACATGACTTGACTTGACTGGACTTGAAATGTCTTAAAATGTGTTGGATTCGTTATTCTAAAAATAAGCCTTGATTTGGCATTGAAATGTCTTGAATGTGAAAAGTCTTAAAAATGTGAAAGATTTGTATTCATTCGAACTACAACGATTTGGTAAGATTTATCAATCGTCTTTTTTAACGATTCACCAGTTTTTTTCGTGGCAACAATAACAGAACTATCAAACAGGTAATGTGGTTTTATTTGGGCCTTTCAGAGCAGATGCTTGTCTTAGGTCAGAGACGTTTATTGTGGACCATGTCAAAGTGCACATTTAATGAGAAATGGCTGTCCGCCATGGCTGAAAGCTTTGTCAGCTAATGTGTACGAAGCACCTATGTATTGTGTGCAAGACATGTTTGTGTTTTTGTTTGTTTTTTTGTTCTTTTTCTGCACTTGGTCTGACATTTGCCCTCAAAAGGTTTTAAAAAGTCTTTAAAAGTCTTGAATTTAACTTTACCTTTAGGAACCCTGTAAAAGCAAAATAAAGAAAAAAAGAAATATGCGGAAGTGCCCCTCCCTCTCCAGGCCAACAAATGTTTCTACCCGGTCATCGAACCAGGGACCTTTCATATAAGCATGTAACATATATATCAAAATATATACAAATACGTATGATAATATACATATTCACTACGCATATATCACCTACATTATTGATAATGGGCCAGTCTTTGGAAACGCTCGGTAGATATAAGGGCCGTCGACGACCAGACCGGCGGTGTGGTCGTGTTGCTTTCAAGCAACTTCAATAATGTAGGAGCCCCGGCCGTCAAAGGAAAAAAAAACATCATGTCTGGTTTGATGGCGTCCATTTTTCATGAGCCTCCATTTACACGGGTGAATAATTCAGCTTTGATGAACGGCGGTCACGTAGGTCGGCTAATTATTCGTCTTCAAAAGCGAATATACGATATCTGTCAACGTTGACTTTTAAGGGTGCACTGCAACACTTTTATTTTTTCTTCCCGATGCCCTCGAACGTCTCATTATTATCCCCACTCTTATACCTTTTTTTTTAGTTTTCAAATAATTTTCGAACTTATTGATGTCTTATTTCTCAGCCTGTCAGACTTCACGTAGCCTCAGAGGAGCCGTGGAGAATATTGAGTCGATTTAAAAAAGTGACTCGACGTGGTGCACTTAAAATGTGCGACAGCCAATTTGGAAAGAGGTTGAAAACGTCGTTGATGCAAATTATCATGAGAGGCCGTTTGAGAAGTAGATCTTTCTTCCTTTCACATATTACACACATGCACAGCTATACTCTCATACAGAGACAATCATACCCACACACAAACAATACTTTACCCATACACGCTACAACACTCTTACACAGACTACTTTTCTCTCATATACACACTACTATACTCTCATAAACACATTACAATGCTTTCACACACTACTCTTACTTACATACTACTTTACTATCAAGAACCGGAGCAGGAGGAGGACCCAGATGCGTAACGTTCTCACACAGGCTTTATTTTACGGGAATGAGGCAGTTATACACATTAACACAAACGCCAGTGATTCGGCGATCGCTGGGCGGAAGAAGAAAGACAGAAGTCTGGCGTGGAAAATCAGGAAGCCAGAGACCAATGAGATCGATACCAGTTACACGAGCCGATACCGGACAGTTGGTGTCGATACCGGACATAATGGGACTGACAGGATTAATAACAGATATAGGAGACTGGAGACAGAGATCAGACAGAACGAGATAGACTGGAACGATACCAGACACCGGAGACCGGAGACCGATATCAAAACAGGACAAAATAGACAGGATTGATACCAGACAGGATACACAAACAGGATACCGGACAGAGTCAAAACACACGTCTTGCGGGTGCAGAGGTTCGTTGACTGACTGACAAAGGGTGA
Source organism: Urocampus carinirostris (assembly GCF_059441175.1). Lineage (NCBI taxonomy): Eukaryota > Metazoa > Chordata > Actinopteri > Syngnathiformes > Syngnathidae > Urocampus > Urocampus carinirostris. The sequence goes on along the minus strand of NC_142366.1, from coordinate 7,518,568 downwards.
GTGAGAGCACTGAGCTTAAATAGGGGGAAAGTCAATCAGTCAACGAGCCACAGCTGGCGCCAAACGGGCGGGGCCAGTTGGGCGCCATGGGCAGCCGTGACATCTACTCTTGTACACATACTACTATACTCCCCAGACAAACCGCTGTACTCCTGCAAATAGACAGTACTATGGATTATCCCACACACACTATTTTAATCTTTCACTCGAATTACTATACAAACGCATGCACGCACACACACACACAAACACACACACGCAAAAACCCCTAACCCCTTACCACCCCCCCACGCACTACTCTAGTCTCTCACACACATTACTACTATCTCTCACAAACCATTAAAATTGCTATTCCTATGGGGTTTTAAACACTTTGGGTAACCATGGTGATGCACACCAAACTGTGTGTATATGTTGAAGATCAAATTAGTATAAGTAGAATGTGTGACAGAGTACAGTAGTACACATGAGAGAGTATAATAGCATGTGTGTGACAGCATAGTAGTGGGTGTATGGCAGTATTAGTAATATGCGTAAGAAAGAATATGGTAGGATGTGAATGAGAGTATAGTAGTATGTGTGAGAGTCTAGTAGTGTGTGTATGAGAGTACATTTTAATGTGTGAGACAGTATAGTTGTGTGTATGAGACTATAGTAGTGTTTGTGCACGGTTATTCCGATGAGGTGTGAGAGTTTAGTTGTGCATGTATGAGAGCCTGACATTACATGTAAGAGCAAGGATAACTTACTTCTCAAATGGCCTCTCATAATTAACGTTATAAATTTGTGTAAAATTCATAAAAAAATTGCTCGAAAGTTGTTTTATTTCTTTGTTGTAATTTACTTGCATTTTTCCTTTTTGGAATCTGATTTTAAATGTATTTCATGGGAAAAATCGTTGAAAGAAAAAACGATTGTGATGATGTAAAATTACTTAAAATTGCATGTGTGTGAGTGTGTGTGTGGTTGAGAGAGAGATATAATAAAAATGCACGTATCAGCCATTTTGACTGTAAAAGGATCAGATTTGTTTAAAAATATATATTTTTTGTGTGATTTACTCAAAATGTGTGTCCGCCATTTTGTAACAAGAACTAAAACTTTGTAGATTATAATGGTCCTTATACTGTGAATTTTGTTATTTGTTTGTTTATTTTTTTGGGAGGGATGTGATTTACCAGACATCATGTTTCACGGTTGCCCATTGCCCTCATTTGGGCCCGCCAGTTTGGCGACAGCTGCTGCTCATTGCCTGATTAACTTCCCTCCTATTTAAACTCAGTGCTCTCATTCACCCATTATCAGTCCGTCAACGAACCTCTGCACTTGCATGACTTGTATTCTGACTCTATTCAGCCTGTGTATCTTGTATCCGGTATCGATCCCGTCTGTCCCGTCCTGTCCTGTATCTCGCTTGTGTATCCAGTATCCGGTATCGATCCCGTCTGTCCTGTCCTGTCCGGTATCTTGCTGTTGTATCCATTATCCAGTATACAGTATCAATCCCATCTGTCCCGTCCTGTCTGGTATCTTTCTCGAGTATCCAGTATCAGGTATCTATCCCCTCTGTCTAGTCCTGTCCAGTATCTGCTCGTGTATCCTGTATCTGGTATCGATCCCGTCTGTCCTGTTCGGTTTCGATTTCGTCTGCCCCTGGCTTCCTGTTTTCCCGTGCCTGACTTCTCTGTCTCACTTCTTCTGCCCAGCGATCACCGAATCGCTGACGTTTGTGTTCCTGTGCAAGACTGCCCCGTTTCCGTAAAATAAAGCTTGTGTGAAAACGTTACACTTCTGGGTCCACCGTCTGTTCAGGTTCTGACATCTTGCACTTGAAATGTGTGTCCAACATTTTGAAATCGGAATGAAAACATTGTAGTCTGCAGTGATCGTTACAAGTTGACGAAAAACATTTTGATAATTCAGATTTGCTTAAAAATGTTTTTATTGTATAAATTACTCAACATTCTAAATTTAAAAGAGTTGTCTGCCATTTTGGAATCTCTTTGAATACATCATCGACGGGAATCATCATTATAAGTTGACGTAAAATACTTATTTTGATAATTCGGATTTGCTTGGTAGTTGCTTCTTTGTGTGATTTACTCGATATCCTGTACTTAAAAAGTGCGACCGAAATCGGATTGAAAATATTGTAGCTCGGAACGATCGTATTAATTAGGCATACAATAACGATTACGATTTTGGTTTTTTTGCATGGAATTGTCATGTTTGCCATGCAAAAAAAAATCCAATTGGCCCCGCCCGTGTGGCGCCAGCTGCGGCTCATTGACAGATTGGCTTCCTTTCTATTTAAGCTCAGTGCTCTCACTCACCCTTTGTCAGTCCGTCAACGAACCTCTGCCCCGCAAGGCGTGGGTTTTGAATCCGTCTGGTTCCCTGCCTGTGTTTCCTGTCTGGTATTGTTCACGTCTATTTTGTCCTGTTTAATATCGATCTCCAGTTTTGTTCCCGTCTAGTTTGTCCTGTTTAATTTCGATATCCAGTTTTGATATCAATCATGTCTGTCCCGTCCTGTCCGGTATCGCTCCATCTGTATGATATCTGCTCGAGCAATTTGTATCGATCTCGTCGGCCTCTGGCTTCCTGTCATTCCATGCCAAACTGCCGCCGTACGTCTTCCGCCCAACGATCGCCTAATCACTGGCGTTTGGGTTAACGTGCATGACTGCCCCATCTCCCTTAAAATAAAAGCTTGTGTGAGAAACGACACACATTTTGGTTGTCCTCCTTTTCCGGTTCACGACAGGAATAGTTTTTGTGTGTGATTTAACGAAAGAAGAGTGACGCTGCAAAATAGTTTCATTTATGAGCAGGAGTTAATTCAGTGTCCCGGTGTCAAGTGCTCGTTTTATCGTACATGTTTTACACACCTTGTTATACAACCATTGAGATGTTTTGGATTTGATTTAAATTAATTTTTACTTTATTCTAAATAGTGTACTTGAAATGGTGTATGTAAAATGTGCGACTGCAAATGTTGTTCATTAAATTGTTATAAATTGATGCTTTTTTGGAGGGGGCTTAAAACTGTATTTTTTTTTTTGTATTTGATTTAATGGCAGTAGAGTGATACCCGAAAAACATTCAATTTATAATAATTACTTCAGTGTCACTGCGTCAAGCACTCGATAAATCGGAATCATGAACGTTTAATTATTTACACAAATGGCGACGATTGTGAGTCAAGTCCTCTAGAAACCCCATCATTCACTAGACCTCGAAAAATCCATTTGACAAATCGTCAGCGCTCCACTTTCTTTTGTCTATGCTCATAAGTGCTTAGGTGGTGCTGGCACAAACTTTCGCTTTTTGTTTTTTCACTTTTTTTCTGTAAAAAAATGAATATGAAGCTCTGTCAACGGTCCGTTTTGTGTCTCTGCTTTTGTCTGGCTAATTAGCAGGTTAGCGCTGTAGCACAGACCTTTGCCTTTGACTATGTTTTGTCAGGACCCAATGGCGTTGCGTTTCTCAACTCTTTCTCTTTCTTGGTTGCGCCCACGAGGTTGCGAGCAATGGCGGTGTCGGGAATGGAAAACGGGTCAGTAGCCTATTCTCAGAAATGTGGTCGGGGTCATAAGCGAGTCGTAAGCCAAAAAAGGAGAGTAGACGTGGTTAGGGGAAAAAAAGAGGTCGAAAGCCAGGACGGGAGAGTAGACGTGGTCAGGATAAAAAACGGGTCGAAGACGGGAGCAAAAAATAGGTGGGAGTCAGGGTCGAAAAAGGCTTGCCTAGTGTTGTCTGAGGTTCGCAGATGGACTGACAAAAGGGGACAGATAGGAGTGGGTTTAAATAGGGACAGGGAGCCAAACAGAGTCCGAAGGAGTTGGAGCCAAAGAAGCGGGCACAGGTGATTCACATCGCTAATCGTGACACATTTTTTATCTTTTTTGTAAATTATAACCCTGCTTCTCAGCGTTCTACCTATATACATATTCCTTTTTAGTTCTAAATCTTGACTACGATCATTCAACTATATCACAAATGTTTTTTTTTGACTATTTTGTAGCTTTGCATCTGTAGCTCAAACTTTTGCCTTTGACTTAACATTTTTTAAGGTTTTTGGTAAATTAAAACCCCAACATTTACAATATGTGCATATTCCTTGATTAGCTCTAACTCTTGACTGTTGATATTAAGCTCTGTAAACGTCCTATTTTGTCTGTCTAATTTGTATCTTTGTGCTGTTAGCCCAAATTTTGGCCATTTTTTAGCTTTTTTGTAAATATTAACTACGCTTCACGCTGTTATATACAAATTTGTCATCATTGCTGATTCAGGGCACCTGTGACTGCCTGTGCGCTGATTGGTTCAAAAACTCTTTTTAAACCCCCGGCTTCCAAGAGGAAGCTGTCAGACCGTTTGCGAACCTATGCTCCCAGCTAGGCAAGCTCCATACCTTCCGACGTTTTCCTGCCCTGTTTTCTCCTGCCTGATACCTGTTGCCGACCTGTTTCTGGACCCGTTTCTGCCCTGCTCTTCCATCCCAACCATCGACCTGTTTTGCCCTGTTCCTGCCTGATACCTGTTGCCGACCTCTTTTCTGGACTCGATACCGCCCTTGCTCTCCCGTCCCGGGTAGCGACCAGTATCCCTGCTGCCAACGATTATCCTCGCTCGACACGGAAGTACCAATTCCGCGTTCCTGCCACCTGCTACCCGTGTCCGTCGATCATCGGATCGTGGAAGCAAGCACTGCTATCGTTCTTTATCAATAAAACTGAGTAAACAAACGCTACTGGGTCCTGTCTCCGTTTCTGGCTTGTGACATAATCCTACTTTTAGCCTATATGCATCAAGTCAGTAAACGCAGGGTCGAATCCCATTTCTCAATTTTTCCGTAATTACTTTCGAGTCTATACTTGTTTAGGATTCTGGAGCCTCCTAGGTCCCATACTTTGATCCATTTAAATTTTCTGACTTATAATTTATCCATTACTTAACATAGTCTAGAACTATTTAAATCAAACTCTTTGGGTCCTGATTATACTTTTAGTTTTTAACCGGTTGAATTCCCAATTTGATACAGACGATTACGTTGGTGGCTTCAAAAACTAGAATATCGATCGTATTTTCACGATCAAGTGGAACTTTGTTCCATTGTGAAGCCTGTTCAATTTCATAATTTTGAGTTTTCCTGACACTGTGCTTTACGTGTGCGAGAAACTAGCTTTTTCTTATTTTTGAATAATAACGTCCTTTCTTCAATTATTTATCTTTTAGACCCTAAAAAAACAAGATATTTGTCCGGAATTATTGAGTTTTGTATTAATGAGTTAATGCTTTCAGCTTTTACTTAGTAGTGATGAATGATAAATGGTATAAATGTCTTTTGCGTTTTTTTTTTTTTTTTGTGACACATTGTGCTTTTAGTCTGCGTATTCTTCTATTTTGATGAGAAGCGTAGTCTTTAATTAGCCTCATCGTTAGCAAACCATTTTGAATGAATCATTATTTGTGATAGCAAGGCCAAGTTAGTTGCATTCACTTAAATAATACATGAAAAGCATAAATGTTAGAAACGAAACTATCCTTGCTTTAGCATGTAGCATTGCTATTTATTCATTTTCGTCCATTATAGTTATATTATCCCTATTCAATTTCTCTTTTCCGAACAAAGTGCCAACTCCACTTTACTTGAGCTTGTAGCTCCCTTTGCTTATCTCACAAACGGCTGATTAGCAGTTAGCTTGACGATTGGCTCCCAAACAAATGAGAAACTCAAGCGAATGGGACGGCAAGCACTTGAAAAACTCGTTAAAAGACAGCTAATACGTAACGTTTAACGATGGTCTTGAAAAGTGGTGAGGCCGTAATTGCGTCGGATGATTAAAGATCGCATTAAAGTTTTTTGCTAAATGGAGCTTCGCACGTCGGGCGAACTGGCGCTCTTTCAGCCGTACGGAAATAACTCAAGTGCAAGCTTCGATCTGTGAATATTATGAATATTAGCATCTGAAGATTAGCGAGTTGCTTTTAATGAACTCCGGAAAAGTTGACTATTAGAGTGGATGACTCAGCGAATACATGTTAGCTGTCTTGTCTTTAGTCTTAGCTTATTACAGGGCTCTTTTTCTTAAATTATTATTATAGGTCCAGCTCATTGCCTGTTTGTGAGCTAACTTTGAACTGAAATTTGCAAATTAAATAACAATAATTTCCTCCTAATTGAACTCCTTTTCATGATGGTCTTTTTTTTGATTGTTGTATTTCTAGTTTTATCCACTTCATTTCAGTGTTTCTATTCTTCCCCATCTTCACTGTTTTTGGAGAAAACAGGTGAAGTGTTCATTCAATTCAGGCTGAAACCGCAGTGGACGAGAACACTAGCTCTTGTACAATTATTATCTGAATTAAACCTCTCTCTCTCTCTCTCTTTCTCTCTCTCTCTCTCTCTATCTATATATATATATATATATATATATATATATATATATATATATATATATATATATATATATATATATATATATATACAATTGTGTGCTATGCAACTGACTAAAGGATTTCGAACTATGCCACTTCAAAATTGAGGTGAATAAGTTCCTCCATCGTATTCTCCTGTTGTATTTCTTTCAGTAGAGTTCAGTCCTTCCCCATTCTTTTGTTGCATTTCTTCCAGTTCCAGCTGCACCGCTTGTTGGGACAGAACGAAGTACTACACTCTAATTTCAGACTTCCCTGTTTATTAAAAATACACAAACATGTATAAAAACAAGAAAATAATTGTGTTGAACCATGTCACATGAAATGAAGGCAGTTAAGCTCCTAAGTATTATTTTTTTGTTGAACTATTTCCAGTGTGGCTTACTGCTTCCCTGTTTGTCGAGGCCAAATAAGGTACTACAATATACGTTTAGATTTCCCACATGTATTGAACAAAATAAGCTTCTAAAGTTTATGAAAAAATAAAAAATAAATTGTATCAAACCATGCCACTCAAAATTGGAGATAAATAGGCTTCTCTTTATTCTTCTGTTGCATTTTTTCCCGTGGAGCTCAGTGCTGCTCCATCTGTTGTGGCAGAATGGGGTACTATACTCTACATTTATTTTTTCTCATATAGTAAACATAAAATAAGCTGCTAGAGTTTATAAAAACGAGAAAAATGGTGTCAAACCCTGCCAATTCAAAATACAGGCAAACTGGCTCTTCCCTCTTCTTCTGTTACAGTGGAGTCAGGTCTCCCCCGTTCGTTTTGGTAGAATGTGGTACTAAAAATACCTCCCATAAGAAAATCAAAATATATATCTGTAAAGTTTTCTCTATTTGTCATCCCCGGGCTGAACTTTTACCTGAAGGCGACATTTTATTTAAAGATTCCTTCTCACGCCAGGACGATTGTTTGCGCTAGATTCGGTCTCAGGTGGGGGCGAACGCTTCAAGTTGGCATCGGCGTTATTTATTCTCTTTTCTCTCTAAAGAACGGCTGACCTAAATCGCCCGTGATGCCGCCGCTGCCATTAATGGGGATTTTTTTTTTCTTGCCCAATCAATTTCTTCCTTTTGTGATGCCCTCTTTTTTTGGATGTATTGTTTTGGATGCTGCAATATGACTTGAAAAGAGGGCAGCTTTGAAAAGGAGCTCAGGCGCAAAACAATGAGACCAGATTTGGAGTTTGCAGGGATTGATGATTGTACTGCAAAGTCTTTTCATGGATTTAATGATAAGATAGATATGAAAATATTTATCCCTGTTTATAATATTACCTAAATATCAATCACTTACTATATCAACACATTTATTTGTTTTTAAGCCCCACAAAAATCTATTGAAAACAAATAACACTAATAAAAAAACAGCTATTGAATAATCCCAATGAATGTAAAATATTGAAGGTGATGTCTGGGTCTTCAAAATATTCAATTTGCTGACGCCATCTTTGGCGTGAAATCATCATCGCTGTCAAGCTGCTTATTTTGCGTGTGCAAGTGCGTGACTCTCTTCGATGCACTTGAATAAACCCCCTTTTTACATCTTTTTGGGGGTTTGGGTTGGCATTTGAACTGTGTTTGGAATATTCCTTTTATTACTTTTAACATTTTCAACATAGAAATAAAAGAAGAACCGCAAGAAAGCATGTGAAATCCCTCTCATTCCCCCAATCCCCCTACCCCCTATCCTCCAGCGAATGCACTCTCTCGCCAGAACAACGATGATAAAAGCAAGGTAAAAGTTGATATAAAAATAGCTCTTTCTTCAGTGGGGCATTGTTAACACACACTAAAACAAAAAAACAACAACATTTTTTTTAATAATATTATCAAAAAACGTTATCATTTTCATATTTATATTTCACATGTGGTGGAGAGTCACTTCATGCTTTAATTTGATTTTATCTTATAACCTTTACTCATCTTGAGTTAATCTTGTATTTTTATCTTTTTAATATTCATAATATTATTGTATGTATAGATGTATATCGTTTCTTAGTTTTATTACGCTGGCAACAGTGTGGACAGTAAAGTAAGAATTTAATTGTGCAGGGAATCGTAGTTCTTTACTGTCCATATGACAATTAACACTTTGAATTGAATGATCTTCACATTTTTGTATTTCTATTTACTAGTGTAGCATGACAATAGTGATAATAAGAAGAGGATTTTTTCAAGTAAAGTCAGAACGCCAACCCAACACCAATTCATTGATCAACGTTGCTTCAATGCAATGTCTCTATACGTTTATATTTTTAAATAGAAGGAATCTAAAATATGCTATTTTGTTATGTTAATCACATATTCCATCCATCCATCAATTTTCTGCACCGCTTATCCTCAGTAGGGTTGCCGGTTTGCTGGAGCCCATCCCAGCTATTTCGGGCAGTAAGCAGGGGACACCCAAACTGGCTGCCAGCCAGTTGCAGGGCAAACAGGGACAAACAGCTCACTTGCTCATCCCTACCTAGGTACAATTTCAACTTGCCAATTAACCTGGCATGCATGTTTTTTTGGGATGTGCGAGGAAACCAGTTGTGCCCGGAGGAAACCCATGTGGGCACAGGGAGAACATGCAAACTCCACCCAGGGAGGTTGTTGTAGCTGGACTTGAACCCTGAACCTCTGCATTGTGGGGCTGCGCGCTAGCTACCCATCTACCGTGCCGCCTTGAATCACATGTCCATTTAAAAAAAATAATTGTAAGATGAATTGCTATATTATTTATTGTAGTTATATAGTGATATTTCTATTTTTATTTTACCTTTTTTATGACAAATACATTTGTATACAAATAATTTTCCTGAATGATCCTGGGATGAGACATTTGCTGTTTTTTTTCAGTCCTCAGAAACGTAACGTGCAAGGCAGTCGGTGCAATTCCCCTGTGGCCGAACAAATGTAGGACAGTGGACGAGCAATTTCTTTGGACTGGCCGAGCTTTTACAAGGTCGCACGCAAGGTCTTGGCATTCCCAGGTGAGAAGCATTAAGCGGCAGAAAAAGGCCCCCCACCAAAAGAGTGACCCCCAAAATAAAAGGTGGCGGGCAAGCGGGTTGACCTCCGCCGTCCTAGTAAAGCTGCAATTTACCTGGGTAATCCCCCGTAGAGCAGCCTGGGGGGTTGTGCCCCTGAAATTCCCCCATCCCCTTCAGGTGCGAGTGTCTCTGAAATGTCACATCTTACTACTCTGCCTATTCTCAGAAAAATAAGTGTAGTCCTAGGGTCTCAAACTGAATTTTCTTAGGGGGCGCTGGAGCAATGGTCTGGTTGAGGTTGGATCAAATGGGGTTTTCCACTTGATAAAACGAATTCATTAGCAAACGATATATACAAATCAAAAACAACATGAAAATGAATTAGTTCTAAATGAATCCATGTGTGTTGCACCTAAAGGGACAGTGTGTATTTAATTAACTGACTACTATTGGTTAAAAAAATGTTTAGAAAAAAAACATTCTTGTTAAAGAACACCATATATTGAAATACGCAAAACATCTATCTTATAAATGTCAATTTTTGAATTGATTTGTAGATTAAGAAATTTGTATTAGGCATAAGAAGGGCAGCACGGCGGCACAGTAGTTAGCGTGTGTGCAGCACAGTTCTGAGGTCATGAGATCAAACCTTCCTGTGTGGAGATTGCATGTTCTCCCCGTGCTTGCATGGGTTTCCTCCGGGTACTCCGGTTTCCTCCCACATTCCAAATCATGCATGTCAGATTAATTGGCCGGTCCAAATTGTCCCCAGGTGTGAATGAGCAAGCGAGTTGTCTGTCTCTGTGTGCCGTGCGACTGGCTGACAACCAGTTTAGGCCCACTGCCCGAAGATGGCTGGGATGGGCTCCAGCACCTCCGCGACCTTACTGAGGAGAAGTGGTGCAGATAATGGATGGATAGACATAAGAACAGCCTTACCTGGAGCAGTCTTTTCCCACTGCAAAGTAGAGTTAATTACTGTACAACAGCGGTTGAAAAACACTGACCTATAGGGATATGATACGACTGTCCAACATCTTGCTGTCATGCATACTTCCGAAAAACAAAAAAACTTTTTTATTCTTCATTTCTTTTCTTTTTACCTTGCTTTTTCACTATTTGCTCTCCTTTTTCTTTTCTTTTGCTCTTCTTCCTTTTTTTCTTTTCATTTTTCGTATTTTTTTCTTTTAGTTTTTGTGTTTTCTTTTTGTCCTTTTTCTAGCTTTTTTCCCTTTTCTTTTCACTTTTTCATTTCATTTTTCTTTTCTTTTCAAAGTAATACAGTGTGGATTGGTCTTTTTGAGTCTCTGTAGTTTGTACACTTCCTGGATATATATATATATATATATATATATATATATATATATATATATATATATATATATATATATATATATATATATATATATATATATATATATATATATATATATATATATATATATATATATGCTTTGTGCTTTGTATATGTGCTTTGAGAGACTGGTTAAAGAGCACATCACATCCAGTCTCCCCTCCTCATTCGACCCCTTTCAGTTTGCCTACAGGACAAACCGCTCCACCAGGGATGCCATCTCCTCTGCGCTTCACCTGAGCCTGACACATCTAGAGGAGAAGAACACCCATGTGCGGATGCTGTTCCTGGACTTCAGTTCAGCATTCAACACCATCATCCCACAACATCTGGTAGACAAAATGAGACTCCTGGGTTTCAACACCCCCCTGCGGAACTGGCTGCTGGACTTCCTCTGTGACAGACCCCAATCAGTGCGGATAGGTCAGAACAGTTCAGATGTCATCTACCTCAGCACGGGCTCCCCCCAAGGCTGCATCCTAAGCCCCTTGCTGTTCACCTTGATGACACACGACTGCGTCCCTAGGTCCGCCACAAACCACATCGTGAAGTATGCTGACGACACAACAGTGGTGGGCCTCATCAGGGATGACAACGACCTGGCCTACAGAGAGGAGGTGGAGCAGTTGGTGGGCTGGTGCAGGGACAACAGCCTGGTCCTGAATGTTGACAAAACTAAAGAGATCATTGTCGACTTTAGGAAAAACCAGCCCAACCATGCCCCACTTTGCATCAACAACAAGGCTGTGGAGGTTGTCAGCAGTATTAGGTTCCTAGGGGTGCACATTACAAACAAACTCACCTGGTCCGTGAACACTGCATCACTGGTTAAGAGGGCACAGCAGCGCCTGTACTTCCTGCGGAGGATGAGGAGAGCCCACCTGCCCCCACCCTCCCTCATCACATTCTACAGGGGCACCATAGAGAGTATCCTGACCAGCTGTATCTCTGTGTGGTGTGGAGGCTGCAGCGCTACCGACTGGGGTAGTGTGAGGAGGGTAACGAGGACAGCAGAGAAAATAATCGGGACTACACTTCCCTCCATTCAGGACATTGGCCAGAAGCGCTGCCTATCCCATGCTAAGAACATTACCGGGGACCCCTCTCACCCCCATCATGGACTGTTCACTCTGCTAGCCTCTGGGAAGAGGTACTGCAGTGTGCGGTGCAGGACCACCAGGCTCCGCAATAGTCTAGTCCCCCTGGCCATTAGACTGTTAAATGGTCAATCTAACATATAGTTAACTTAAATCTAAACGGCTGCTAATCTGACTTTTTGCACTACTGGCAGTTTTTTATAGCTTGCCACTCCTTGCACATTGCTCTCTGCACTATTGTAATTACAGCGTTACTGTTACAGTGTTAATGTTACTGTGTACCTGACTTGTTAACCTGACTGCCCATTTTGCACATCTGGTTAGCTACTCTTCTTGCACTATCGGCACTATGGTAAAATACTATACGTAGCCAAAATACAATGCAACTTTATTTATATCTGTACATTCAAGGAAACTGTGGGGGTCAGATGCATCGACATTTCGTTCTGTATACACGTGTACTAGAATGACAATAAAGTAGATCTGAATCTGAATCTGAATCTGAATATATATGTATATATATATATATATGGAGCAATTTTTAAGGTAGGTTTTTTATGCTCCTCCAATTTCTATTTGAGTCGTTTGATTTTAACGCATTTGTTTTTGTTTTTTTTGGGGAGAATCATAATCCTCAAACCACTTTCACAGGTAATCCTTTATTGGGATGGGTGGTCGGTCTTCCTTTTCCTGAATTGATTTTATTACTATGCGACAGAGGTTGGAAACCATTTGACCCAAAGAGCCATAAAAAGCCGCACCATATATTTTAAGAAAAAAAAATCAACAAAACTGCCAAACCCGGTCTCCAAACAAAAGCTAATTATTCGGCTCATTTTCACCTTTGTGAATATGATGATTTCGTAAATACTATGAAAGTGTTATAATGCCAGAGCTTTTGTCCCGTATCAGTATAAAAATACCACTTAAAATTTGTCTCCCACCTGCAGTTACTTAAGCGTCCAGAAGTTCATTTTATTCCTAAATTATGTTTTCAAAACGAGGTGCAAGCAAAGTTCTTCTGTAAAAAATGTCACAATGTCCTGATTACTATTGGAGTAAGATAATTAAATGCATTTTTTCGGAAGAATGAAGATTTCCAATCCTCTTTGTAAAAAACGTCTTTTTGGGGATGAGGCGTCGGCGTTCCTTTTCCTGGATCGATTCGGTTACTCTTGAAGATAGTTAATTCTTATTCAGTTTGATGCTGCCTTTGACCCGCCGCCGTCAACGAGAAGAATAGAAACGGGCATTGGCGGGTCACAAAAACTCCACAAAAAAGAAAAAGAAAGAAAACTGCTTGAAGGGGAAGAATGTCAAAATGTGAGCAACTTGACATGGATGGAAGATTGTTTTTTTTTTATTTTGTTCTTCCTGCACCCAGACGGAAAAAGGCCACGAGGCGTTCTTCAGCTCCACGGGAAGAAAAAGACAAAATGTGCTTGCTCGAATTCTTCTGATCTTCGTCCGTCTGTGCTCACTTCAATTTGTTCTCGATTTCTCGCTCTCTATCTTCTTATTTCATCCTTCATGTTTTTAGCCACTTGTCCAATTTCAAGATATAATGGGAATTTACTCATCGACTTGATAATAGTCAGGTGAAGCAAAAATGTATCCATCTATCCATCTATCTATCTATCTATCTATCTATCTATCTATCTATCTATCTATCTATCTATCTATCTATATAATGTATTGCCAATGAAACAAAAACAGAAATCACAAAAACACACATAAAATGTTCCTGAAAAATTGATAGGATCTTTTGTAAATTTATAATGCAGTCACCCCAAATGTTGTGTATTACAGTAGACCTATACAGTTGAGTAGTGTTTACCTTGTGAACCACTCAACTATTTGCCTGAGGAGAAGAGCTGCATTGTCATGTTTGTTTTACTCTGGTCTGTTTGATGTTCTTTTTTTTTAAGATATTGTCCCATTGTTATTGTAAACCCTTCCCCCGACAGCTCTGTGACTGGTTGTAATAAAAACGATGAGCTAGTCGGGTTAAGGTAAGGTTAGAATCAGGCCTAGAACTGACAACATCGCCTCATGAGAAAAAAAATGTCTCTTGTCTCTTATTGTGTGTTTTATTAAGAGATGTAGGTGATAAACCTAACAAAAAAATTAAAACTAAACGAAAATGTGACAGAATACAGAAAAAAACAATCTTAGAAACTGAAACTACCCTGTAAGAAAAGTACAAATAATTTCAAGATATAATGGACGTTTACTCATCAACTTGGTTGAAGCAGCATCCTAAAAAACTAGGGGAAAACATTACCGAAAAAATATTACGACTATCTCCTAAAAAGCTGAAATAAATTAGTTCAAATAAAACAGACATTTTGAAAATAAAGAAAAATAAATAAATGAAGAAAAAAAAAATCTGAAACCTTAAGAAAATATTATCAGTATAGATGTACAATACAGAATACAGAAAATACAGATGAATCAAAATATTCTGAAAACAAAATTACAAAAATGAGGAGGCACTAGTCCAATTTTAAGATATAATGAAAGTTTAGCCATCATTTAGTAATCAGGTTAGGCAGCATCCTCAAAAACTACAAGAGGTCAACAGAAAAAAACTACCTAAAATTTTTTAGAAAAACTAAATTAACAAAATAATTATTTATACACACTATATGCATCTTATAATGATGATGAAAATGAGAAAATGACCCCCCCAAAAACTTAAATGAATTAACCTCCAAAAAAGGAAAAATAAATATTCAGAAAAACATAAAAACAAATATACCAAAAGACTTAAATCGTTTATCCTGAAGAAATAATATTACATATATTTAAGAAATTATTGCGTCATATCTTATAGTAAAATACAATCATTGTTTAAATACAATGGAAAAAAATAGATTGTGAAACAGTTAGAATGAAAAAAGTAGACTTATTTTATCAAAAACATTATTATTCTTGTTTTTGATTGCATCCTACAGCTAAAACAACAGACGTTAACGAGTCCATTTCCGAGGTTGCTATTTCCGTCCCTAAATAGTGTCAACAAAGTCAACTACATAATTCTCTGCTATCGATGTTATTTTTCTACTTTCCCGGCCCGTTGACCTTGATGAATACCCTCCGGCTATTTCCGTACGAATCGGAGGAGATGATGCATGTCTCCGGCACCGGGCGGCGTGATAAAGTGCGCGACGGCCGCACAAACTGAGCACGTTATTATTGCGCTAGCGAGTAACAACCACGGCGAGCGATAAAAAGAATAAGAAAGGGAAGCGCAGGCTGTAGCCAGAGCTAATAAAGGACATTCATCCTGCTGTCGTCCGAGCTAACAAGTTGCGCTAGCTAGCGGCTTTGGCGCTTTTATTAAAATGATCCATAAAGTCACTCCTACGTTCCGGTCGGGAATGTCGGAACCCTTTCAGGCAACTCTCCTCTTGCCCCAAATAATATTTTCTTAAAGCACCGGTGTGTAATATTTGAACCCTAGATGGCACTCTATTGTCTAATGGGAACTAAAACCAGTGCCACAGATCAAAGATAGCAGCAAGTTATCAGACAAACAGGGCGGTGACCTATGTAAATAAAATACAAAATCTTGACCTGTAATTTATTCAATTATAATTAAAATAGAATAATAGAAAATCTAAATCATTTCTAAGAATTCGATTTTTGATCAAGTTATTTACAAAATAATATTAAATAGTTAAAAAGAAGCAGCACGGCATCGCAGTGGTTAGCGCATGTGCGGCACAGTTCATGTCTTGGGAACCTCCTGCGTGGGTTCAAATCCAGCTCCAGACTTCCTGTGCGGAGTTTGTATGTTCTCCCCGTGCTTGTGTGGGTTTCCTCCGGGCACTCCGGTTTCCTCCCACATTCCAAAAACATGCATTTCAGGTGAATTGGCCGTTCTAAATTGTTCCTAGGTGTGAATGAGTGAGTTGTCTGTCACCATATGCCCTGCGAATGGCTGGCAACCAGTTCAGGGTGTCCCCTGCCCACTGCCCGATGATTGCTGAGATGGGCTCCAGCACCCTTGCGACCCTACTGAGGATAAGCGGTGTAGCTAATGAGAAAATAATGAATTATTCATGAAAATAATACATTTTTCAATAATGTTTTTGAAAATATAAATTATTCAGTCCATTGCAATTGAGGCAAAGTCCCTCGAAAACCTTCTTATACGCAATTTAACAATAAAAATTAACTTGAACCAGAAAAAAAATAGAAACAAATATCATTTTAGAAAATTAGCAAAAAATAATAATAAATAATAATTATTGTATTATTAATATTACAATTATGGATAAAAAAATATTTAAAGATAGAATTTGCAAAATAAATACCAACATTATTATCAAATTAAGACATAATAAAGTAAAATAGAAAATTATGAATAGTTATTGATAAGGATTATAAATGTCAGTGATGAAAATACATAAAATTAATAATAATATTATAGTTTGTCGTCCAATTTTCAAGTCAAGTCAAGTCACATTTATTGATACAGCCCTTAATCACAAAAATGTCTCAAAGGATTGCACAGGATTACAATTACACAATTACCTGATCTTAAACCAACATTTCAGGGCTCTGTCAATCATATTAAACCCTTTAAAAAAATTTTAATTGTGTACCTTTAATAAAACATATATAAATATGTTTGGTTCACCATCATTTGGGCCAGTGCAGGGTAACTGTTCTGCCCTTGTGAAACATATAGAGTGGTCTTGCAGTGCTCTCTTGTGGTTAACATGTTAATCGTTTGTTGCTAAAGCAAAATTGAACTATGAACTTTTGTTGCAAATCCTTTAAATGGTTCTTTGTACATACTAATATAATGTATTGTGAGTACTTGTTTTTGTTTTGTACAAAATCACATACTCTTGTTTAAATTGTTAAATCATACTGCATACAGTAATTGGTCTGTCCTTGAGAGGCAAAGAGCGGTATTTGAGTGCCTTTCTGTGGTTAACACGTTCTTTTTTTATTTTTAAAATTCTAGAATTGATTGTCATAATGTTAATTTAAGTTCCATGAAATAAATAATTTGAATTAAAATGTATTTATTTATTTTTTACGAGGCTATAGCTCTTACTGGTATTGCAATTCAATACTTTGAAGCCCAGTGCACCTTATATGGAAAATATATCGCAAAATACTATTTTGGGGGGAGTGTGTACAATGTGAAAAAATCTCATCTCTCATCTCATTAGCTGCACCGCTTATCCTCAGTAGGGTCATGGGGGTGCTGGAGCCCATCCCAGCAATCATCGGGCAGTGGGCAGGGGACACCCTGAACTGGTTGCCAGCCAATCGCAGGGCACACAGGGACAGACAACTCGCTCGCTCATTCACACCTAGGTACAATTTGGACCGACCAATCCACCTGAAATGCATGTATTTGGAATGTGGGAGTAAACCGGAGTGCCCGGAGGAAACCCACGCAAGCATGGGGAGAACATACAAACTCCGCACAGGAAGTCCGGTAGCTGGATTTGAACCCACACAGGTTCCCAAGACCTTAGAACTGTGCCGCACACGCGCTAACCACTGCGCCACCGTGCTGCCCAATGTGAAAAAATATGGTATTTAGTTAATTCAATTAATGTGCATTATCGATTTTGGAAGCCAAGTATCAGCTTCCCTTGTTTATTTCTTCCACAGTTTGGCTGCAAGGCCAAGGAATGCAAATCGGACTGTAGCGCCGATTCCGACTCAGCATTTTTCAGCAAGCTAACAGAGACGCTAGCTTACAAAGACGCTAGCCTACGTGGCTCATAAAGCTTTTGGGCCAAGGTCACGGTGAAAGAGGACTCGCACTTCCGACCCGCCTCGCTGACGATAAGCGCAGAGAAAAACGCGCTAGTGATTTTCATTCCCTATCTTCCCGCTGCAGATCGCAAGAGCTACGCCCGGGAAAAATCGGAAAACGCAGCGCCTCGCCTCTTATCTCCGACTCTCAAAGAAACCGTTATACTTCCTCCCGGGGAATACGTAAAAGGTCCTGGAGGTTCCTCCGAGCAAATTTTCTTTGTTGGTGAAACCTATAACCCGTGTTGGGCTTGTTACTGATAAACGGTTATTAGTTACAGTGATTAGTTACTTCATTTAGAATGTAACTCAGTTACCCCTCACTTAGTTTACTGACATCAAGTAGTAGCACTTTACATCTCAAGTAACTATATAATTACAAATTACTGTATATCTGAAAACTGCTTGAAAATACCCACATAATAACAGAAATTAAAAAAAGGTGCAATCTTAAGAGCTTACAAACAAGCTCTTGCCCGAGACAATCCATATCCATTTAGTCTGGTCTTCAAAAAATCTGAGGATCTCTTATCCATTTCTGTCAGTTTTTTAATTCTGAAAGCATGTATTGCGATAAAAAAATAAAAATAAAAAGGACAAAATTTAGCACACTTTTACCATTATATCTGTGCTTACATTCACCTATTGGATTTTGTTGTTTCTGTACAAGCCACACCTCCTGCCTATGCACTGCTCCACTGGTCACACACGACCAAACATGAGCCCCCGGTTTCAGTATTTTATTTCATAGTTGCAAGTATACACATAAGGGAGAATATCGGCATGAAATGAAATTAAGCGACCTTGTACTCCAGGGGTGTCCAAACTTTTTGCAAAGGGGGCCAGATTTGGTGTGTTAAAAATGTAGGGGGGCCAACCTTGGCGGACGTTCTTTACATATAACAGCAATTAACTGAAATACATTTCAGCAAGCCGTTCTGTGTTTCACATTTGCTTTTTTATTTTAATTTCAGTTATATTAAGCATATATTTTGGTTCATTTGAAACATGCATATCAAAATTCAATTGACATTGAAAATTGAAATTAAATATTCACTTAACTAAGTAATTGTACTCTTGGGTGCAAATTACAGTTGAAACATAAAAAAAAATATCTCACCATGGCAGTTTAATATTTACAGAATTTTTAAACACTATAACAGAGAAATTGTCATATAAACAAGTGCAGGGCTCATTTAAAATATGACAGTAAGTATAAATGTTGATTTGCAAACCTCTCTCTCCATCTCGCTTGGCAACCCGAGGACAGTACGTGCGGTGGTGATGTGCGCACTAGCGGTGTAGCGCACTTTGTGAATACCTCACAGTCCAACCCTGCAGGCTTTCACTCCAGAATAATCAACAAACATAACCCCCCTCAATGAAAAATGATGACTTGTCCGCATTAGTGTGATGGGTGAAACTGAGATCTGGAGTACAGGACAAAGGACAGGTCTGGCTCAATGGCAGTAGTATTAATGCGCAAAATGTCTTGTAAGTGAGAGTCCGATAACCGTGTCCTCACATCGCTCTTATTTAAATTCATAACCGAGAATGTCTTCACACACAAATACGTCGACCCAAACAAGCATAGCATTTTCTTACCAAATGCTCGAATCTCTGGAAACCTGTAATGTTGAGGACACTAAGATGCTTTGTAATGTCAACTAGAAACCCCAAATCAGCCAACCAAATAGGGTCTCTTAGTTCTCCCATAGGTTGTCCTTTTCAGCCAAAAACTCACCGATTTCTTGCCTAAGTGAGTAGAAGCGTGACAGTGCAGAACTCCGATAGGGCCATCTCACGTCATTGTGATAGACAACATCTCCATATTTCGCATGAATCTCGCTGAGAAACTGTTGGAACTGACGGTGGCATAGCGCTCTGGAGCGGATATAGTTTATTGATTTTATCACCAGTCCCATAACCATGTTTGTATCGGAGCACACAGAACTTGCTGATGAATGATGCAATAGAGTTTTACAGCTTTCCCCCCTTCTTCACTTACTTCGTTACTTATTAGTGTTGCTATATATCCCATGTTGTAACAATGACAAAAAAGGTATATTCTATTCTATTCTATTCTAATCCGCTTTGTTTGCCAGTCATCGATGGCGCGCCATTCGGAATTATCCCAAAATTTTATTCCACGGGAGTTTCATGTTATCCACGGCAGGGCAAACAGAAGAGAATAAATCTGTTCCTCTTGTTTGGTTTTTCAGGCTCTGTAGGTCAAGTAGTTCTTCAGTAATATTAATTTCGTTGTCCACTCCTCTCAAAAAAAATAAGTAACTGAGCAGTGTCAGAGGCGTCTGTGCTTTCGTCGCAAGCAAGTGAAAAAAAGTCAAACTCCTTTCCTCTGACTCCCAATTGTCTTTTGATGTCCGATGACTCTCCTCAATCCTGCGCGCCACAGTGTTACGTGCCAGGCAGACTTTGGCAAACTCTTGCTGCTTCTCAGGACGGATATTTTTTACCATTGTCATCACACAGTATTTGATAAATTCACCCTCGGTGAAAGGTTTGCAATGCTTTGCGATCAGCGCTGCTACCCCGTAACTAGACTTTGTAGCATTCTCGTTTGACTCTTGAGCTTTTGTAAAATATTGCTGCTGTGAGATTAAGCTAGCTTCAAGATGTTTCAGTTTCTCGCTGCGTTCGTTACTTGTGATCTTGTCATATGCGTCAGCATGTTTTGTTTGGTAATGTCGCTTCACATTGAATTCTTTAAAAACAGCCACTGTCTCTTTACAAATGAGGCAGACACAGTTTTTACATATTTCAGTAAAGAAATAGTCCAATTTCCACCCATCCTTAAACCGTCGGACCTTGCAGTCAACTTTCCTCCTATTGTTAATTGCCGCCATTTTAGATAATTGGGGGGCCTTACTTATTAATTTGCTGTTCCTATTTTAGCCTCTAGATGACAGCACTTAGAACACGCAGGTAAGAGCGCTGCTGCTCAATGTATTACCGGTACATAATTCTACACGCGGGCCAGGCATTATTGATTTTATGTCGGAGGCTGCGGGCCGGATGAAAATTGACCACGAGCCGCATTTGGCCCCCGGGCCGGACTTTGGACGTGTCTGTTGTACTCTGTGCTCAAGAAATCGCCACCATGACTTTATTCAGTTGTACCTTTAAAATAAACATGATTCGTATGGGTGCTTGAAAAAATAGAATTTGAATGTTATCTTTTCACAGTTTTAAAAGTGCTTGAATTTTGAGTAAAGTACTAAATGATTCGGTAGACGTCTGTTCTGCTAAAAAACGAAAGAACAAAAAAAAAACAGATTAATCAAGCGCGTCTAAGAAATGAGCTGACGAGAGGATATGATTCTGCAATGATGACCCAGGCCAGGATACGGCGGCAGATTAACAAAGTTACGAATCCCGTGCAACTCCTTTAAACTTTGGAAGAATTTAATTTCTTAGGCTTGCACCCACCTGAAATACATCTTTAGTGGTAGTGGTATCAAGAATGATAATAACAACACGTAATCTTTAACAATTAACAATAGAATAATGCATTATTTAATAATGCATTATTTATTCTTTTAATGGAACTGAAATTAGAGAGTCCTTAAACAGTGAATTTGCCAATCAAAAAGTGTACAAAACTGATATAAACACACCCATTTTTTACATATTACTAATACTACTTACAAATCAATGGTTGTATCTAGTATTTCGAGTGATACAGAATTATTCAACAGTCTGAAAACATCACAATTCATTAGTTACATTTAATGAGTAACCCTGACGCTCCATAACAATAGTTTAGTTACCAGAATTGGTTACATTACTCAAACACGGTACATTACTGGCTACCAACTAATTGTTATCCAGGAATGCGTTCATTTACATGTTAGTCCCATCATTGCTTATAACGTACATCTTTTTCACAATATACCCCCATATAAAGATTCAAAGTTTTCTAGGTATCTTACGTGAAGCAAACGGCCGCTACTTTTTCAGCAATGAATAAGCGGAGTTATTTTAGGTTATCCTCTTTTCTTTTAGTGCCTGGCATCAAATTCTGTCATGTAGCGACAAAAACTCGTATTTGTCATAATTAATTGGCTTCCATCTGTCGCCCCCAAAATGTTTGTTAAGAAGAGATGTAGTATTTGGCACATAGGAATATTAAACAGAGCAATATATATTTTTAAAAGGTGAATGTGGAGTCACATTTGTTTGTTTCGATGCTTAACCTAACAAGTCTGTAGACGTGAATAAGGTCTTGCCGGCAATTTTATTTGCTAGCTATAATCGTATTTTTCTTTTTTTTCCTGAGCCACCAAGCCAGTTATTGACTGAAATAAAAATGCTGTTTATTATTTGAATATTCACTTGTAATAAAAGTGTGACTATGTTTATGGACGAACAAGTGGTAAGACTTTAAAGAAATTCCCATGTTGGTATTATTTACGTCTGGAATATCTGAATAAAGTCTTCATTGAGTTTTATGTTATGTTGGTAGACTAGTATAAATGTCAATATATTTTTGTGAATATGTGTTTGCTTGAGTTCTAATTTATTACATAAGTGATTGTTTGCCATTTTCTTTTGTAGCGGTGAACATAAAAGTATTTTTCCTGAGCCTCCAAACCAAAGTTCATGGCTGATTTGAAAATCATGTTGATTATTTCAATATTCATTTACAACAAAGTTGTGACTATATTTATGGATGTGCAAGTGGTAACATTTGTAATATTTGGGGGCTGGAAATATCGGAAGAAAATACAAGTTATATTACTATTAGGTTGTATATTTTGGAGAGAACGTCATTGGGCGTCGCCCCAAAACTACGCAGAGAGGAGATATGGCGAAAAGGGAACACACTTTATTGCATTCAGGACATGTTCAAAGTTCCAGACGTTCTACATTGGCTTTTGCAATGTTCTCAAATAAAGTTAAGATATCTCGTGAAGGTCGTCCACCCTCAGCATATCAGCGTGTGACCTCTTGCAACAATGTCATTCCACGACCTTCACCAGATGCCTTCATACTTATCATTAGTTATTGTTCACATTCCACAACATATCTTGCGTTACCATTCGATAAACGAGTATGTGTATTTCTATTGATTTTGTGAATTTGTGTTTGCTTGATGCATAGCTTGATATGACTGTTATGGTAAACACATTTTTGCCGGCCATTTTATCTGCTAGCCAAAATCACAAAGCCTCCAATACAAAATTCTTAAGTGAAATAGGAATAATTCATAGTATTTAAATGTTCAGTAACGATTAAAGGGTCAATACGTTTATGAGCGTGGTAACACCTTAAAGGTGGTGTCCAGAACTTCAAACTATTCTACTTTGTGGTGCTATCTTCTGGCAGTAATAGTTATTGCAGCCTCTGTCAAGCTGGTTGTATGGCGCCTGCAATTACGTGACTCTCTTAGATACGCTGTAATAAATTATTTATTTTTCATCTTGTTAGTGGTTGGCATTTTACCGTTTTCTTACCTTCACCATTTTCATCCTAGAGTGAAAGAAACCAGCGAGCACGCGCATGAAACCACTACCCAACCACTTCTGACCCCCCGCCTCCTTACCTCCAGCTTATTGTGCTCTGTGGCAGGAACACCAATGATAAAACTAAGAAAAAAGTAGATAGGCATGGTGAAAAAAATATCTAAAGGCTTTTTGAACTCATTTGGGCACTGTTAACACATACTTAATAGAGAAAATACACCTGCAAACTATGCACCCCCTTAAAGAAATTCCAATATTGTAAATATTTGCGGTGGGAAAGGTCTGCAGTAATGAGAGTTCTACAAAACTCAATTCCAATGAAGTTGGGAAAGTGTGTTAATTGCAAATAAAAATTGATCCAAGTAAATTGCAAATTCTTTTCAACCCATATTTAAATGAATGCACAGCAAAGACAACATATTTATTGTCTTCACTCATAAACTTTATTGTTTTGGGAGAAAATCATCAACTCTGTAATTTGATGACAGCAACACGTGCCAAAATAGTTGGGACAGGTGTCAATAACTACTCAGAAAGTGGATGAATGGAAATCAACCAACTATTTGCAGGTGAACAGATGAATTAGCAACAGGTGAGAGTTGTTACTGGGTATAAAAAAGGGAGACCCGAACAAGCTAAGTCATTCACATGCAAGGATGGGGCGAGGTTCACCTCTTTGTGAACAACTGCGTGAGCAAATTGTTGAACAGTTTAAAAACAACATTCCTCAAAGTACAATTGCAAGGAATTTAGGGATATCATCATCTACAGTCCATAATATTGTGAAAAGGTTCAGGGAATCTGGAGAAATCACTGTGCGTAAACGGCATGGCCGTAAACCATTATTGAATGCCCGTGACCTCCGAGCCCTCAAGCGGTACTGCATTAAGAACCGACATCAATGTGTAAAGGACATCACCACATGGGCTCAGGAACACTTTGGAAAACCACTGTCAGTCAATACAGTTCGACGCTATATCCGTAAGTGTGGGTTAAAACTTTATGTTGCAAAGCGTAAGCCATTCATCAACAACATCCAGAAACGCCGCAGGGTTCTCTGGGCCCGAGCCCATCTAAAATGGACTGATACAAAGTGGAAAAGTGTTCTGTGGTCTGATGAGTCAGTTTTCCAAATTGTGTTTGGAAATTGTGGACGTCGTGTCCTCCGGTCCAAAGAAGAACAGAACCACCCAGACTGTTATGCACGCAAAGTGCAAAAGCCAGCATCTGTGATGGTATGGGGGTGCATGAGTGGCCAAGGAATGGGTAACCTGCACATCTGTGAAGGCACCATTAATGCAGAAAAGTACATTCAGGTTTTGGAACAAAGTATGTTGCCATCCAAACAGAATCTTTACCATGGGCGCCCTTGCTTCTTCCAGCAGGATAATGCCAAGCCACACACTGCACGTCTCACGACAGCGTGGCTTCGTAGTAAGAGGGTGCGGGTGCTTGACTGGCCTGCCTGCAGTCCTGACCTGTCTCCCATTGAAAATGTGTGGCGCATTATAAAGCGCAGAATAAGACAAAGGAGACCCCGGACTGTTGAACAGCTGAAGCTGTACATAAAGCAAGAATGGGAAAGGATTCCACTATCAACGATTCAACAACTAGTCTCCTCACTTCCTAAACGTTTATTGAGTGTTATTAAAAGGAAAGGTGATGTAACACAATGGTGAAGAAGCCCCTTTCCCAACTACTTTGGCACTTGTTGCAATTATAAAATTCTAAGTTTATCATTATTTGCTTATGGAAATAAAGTTTATGAGTTTGAACATGGATAATCTTGTCTTTGTGGTGTATTCATTTAAATATGGGTTAGAAAAGGTTTGCAAGTCATTCTATTCTAATTTTACTGACATTTTAAACTTTTTCCCAACTTCAATGGAATTGACTTTTGTACTTCTATCATGTTTTATGTTACAGTAAAAGAATACCGTATGGCTTTTTTTTAATACCTGATTGTTTAGTGCATGACTGTATCCTTTAACAAGTTACTGTCAGCCATTTTGTTTGCTAGCTAGCATAAAGATTTTCTGTTTTTTTCTGCCAAACCAAAGTTCCTTGCTGAAATGAGAATTGGGCTTATTGTTTGAACATTCGGTTTTAATAACCCTTTAAAAAAAACAAAATATTTGGAATAATTTAATTTTCAAACATCAAAAAATAATGATTCTATTACGTTTCACTCTCCCCTGCGCTAGACACAATACAATATGTACACTTTGCGACCTTTGAAGCCTTTTTCAAGATTGAGGGCTTTTAAAATTATTAATAAAAAACCTGCGATAGCTCGTCTTTTAAAAGGCACATCGTGTCTCTCGGGCGCTGCATTTGGATGTCGGCAAGTATAGTGGGAGACAGCGACGCTGAAAGCATGTCAAATGTCCAGAAAGCCTCGGTGCAAATTTGATGGTTTTCCGATGCACTCCGGTTCATCAGCGCAAATACGAACGCAAACGTGCGACTTCACGAGTCATCAGGTGCTCGCTTTGGTTCATGGCCGCTCGGGATGGGAAAATGTCAACAATAAAAGAAAAAACGTGATTTATGAGTAGAATTTGAAGCTATGCTTCCTTGATTAATTTGCTGAGCAAAATTCCACCCCCTGGTGTTAGGGCAGAGTATGAATTGCATTCATTAATTACGATAGTTATCATTTTTTTTTATTTTGTTTTGTTTTCGAGAAAACAGAACGCAATTTGAAACCATGTAGCTGAAGCAATACATTTCTAGAATACCAAAGTCTTCGAAATGGCTGCCCCCCAAAAAAGTGTTCTTTTATTATTTATAGGTATATCATTTGTATATAATTTTTTGTTTGTGTTGCTGTATGATGGAGGAATCAAACCTTTATCAAACTGTGTGTGAGAAATAAAAAGTAAAAAAAAAAAGTGAAAATTTTGATTATTTCAGTTCTTTACACTCGAATTCAGAAATGCTTTTTTTAGTCCCTTCCCAAGGCTTCCTTAATTGCTAACAAAAAGAAGAGAAGGAGGGGAGTAAAAAAACTAAAAAAATGTCAGACAAACAATAAATACAAAATGTCGCAATTGAGTTGGGTCAAGCAAGGTTTCCTTAGTTCTATCCTTCGAAATGTTTAATCAAAAATTCAAAACAGGGGTACAGTGGATCAAGCAGGGCATTCTGAGTTTCTTTCTAGCACTTGTTTGATCACAAATATAAAACAGAGGAAAAACATTCATTTCAAAACACCAGTTGAACTAAAAAAATGGCCAATGAAAACTGATTTGTGTCGAGCTACATTTTCTTACTTCCTTTCTAGCGCTTTTTTTTTATCACAACACAAAAGTAGATAATGAATAAAACTGACATTTGAGAAGGGCAAGTGAAAAACTACAAAAATGGCTGACGATAATTCAGCTGGCTTGAGTGACATGGAAAGAATAGAAAATGTCTTACAACCTATCTATCCTATTTTGAGCTCAGTCCAGATCATTGATCAGGTACCACCATGCCCCGGCCCCACAGTGCCGGTAGGTTACCAGAGAGATAGAGAGAAATGAGAGAGAAGACGCGTGGCACAAGAGGCAGGAGTGGAATTGACTTTGATTGTGCTTTGTGCTGGAAGTATCATTTTGAAGTGTCAACTAGAACCTTATTGAGGAGGTGAAGTAGAAGAGAAGATTAGTCATTGAACCTTTTGGTGCAAAGGGTATAACTATTCCCAAACCTGGCCAAATCAGGCATGGAATATTATTTTAGTACAAGTGTGAGGCGGGGTTTTCAACTCTGAGATGTGAAGATGAAATACGAAAAATTGTCTGGAAGCTAATAATGATATAATGGCCCTTGCTACTGTTGAACAACGTCTTGACTTATTTTGAAAAAAAAAACAAAAAATGTACCAGAAAGGGATAGCTGTGTCCATCACTACACAGCAAAATTTGATGTTTGGGGTCCGGGAGCTATTTATCAAAAACTCTGCTTCCAGGCCCAGGTTGACTTTGGGAACTACTCATTTAGTGGTTTGGATTTGGTGCTCTCATCACTGCAACCCGAGTTCAATTCCCGTTGCATTAAATGTTTTACGATTGTGGCCAAATACATTTTTTTGACTGATCAATGTACGAATATGGCAATATAAAACATTGTGTATCATGCGTCCCCAAACTTGAATTTTTATTCTAAAACATGTGCGTTTTACTCTGATAGACAGCAATTTTCAGCCATGATGGCCAATGCCAGGCTCCGCCTCCTCCATCTTTTTCCTGACAAGCTGACACTGATGGAGGGGTCCGGCAGGGGTCCGGCAGCTGAGGGAGGCGAGGGCAGTTAAACAAGGCAGAAAAGCAACAAGGCTGCAGAAAAAAAAGTGTAATGCTCAATCACTGCCATGGAAACCAATACTGCTGAAGGATAAACAACAAACAGAAGAGGGGCGGGGTCACGGTTTCATTCCGGGTCCTATAGTAAAAACTAGAGCATCGGCAAAATCCCCATGAGTTTGGTTTTCAAATTTTAAGCCAAGGTAAAGTTTAAATTTTAGATGAAGATCCCAAGACTGAAAAATAGGTGAGACCAAAAGTCGGGATCAAGCTAACTTGGGTTACATACGGTTTCATGGTCATTTGCAGGATTTTCCAAGAATTTCTAACCCAGGTTTACAGTCGAGCCAAAGTTAAATTTTCAAAATGGTCTTAATCAAGATTTTGAGGTCTAAAAAGAACAGTGAGTTTAATAGTAGGGCTTCAAAACACATCGGGGTTTTAAATTTGAACACAAGCTGAAGTTTGAATTTTAAATGATGTTCCCAAGACCAGGAAAACCAAAAGTCTAAATCAAGTAAGCTTGGCCTACATAAGCTTTCAAGGTCAGGTTTAGGATTTTCTGACAATCGTTTACCCAGGTTTGTAGTCAAGCCAAAGTAGCATTTGTTCAAATTGGTCTTGGTCATGGTTTTAATGTCTACAATAACCAAAGAGTTTGAAGGTATGGCTTCCAGAAACGTTGGGGTTTTCAAATTTGAAGCCAAGCTAAAGTTTTATTTTTGAATGGAGCTCCCAAGACTTGCAAATAACTGAACCAAAAGTCTGAATAAAGCTAGCTTTGGTCGCAAAATGTTGCAAGGTCAGGTTTAGGATTTTGCGAGAATTTGTAACGTGGGTTTATAGTTGAGCCAAAGTAACAATTGTCAAAACTGGTCTTGGTCAAGATTTTAAGGTCTACAACCACTTTAGGTTGGGCTTCAAGACATGTTAGGGTTTCGAAATCGGAGCCAAGCAAACGTTTGCATTTTTATGAATCTCCCAAGACCTTTAAATACTTGAAACCAAAAGTCTAGCCAGCTAGATTGGGTTAAATAGGGTTTCAATGTTAGTTTTGGTCTTTTAAAGGGTTTTTAAAAAGGCTGGGGGGTTCAAAAAAACTTTCAAGCTAGGTTTAATGACTACAACGTTCCAAATCGGGTTATAGTCAAGGTTTAAAGTTTTACAAAAAACATAGAGGTTAAATTATGGCTTCAAGACTGGTTCGGGGGTTCAAAATCGATTTGAGATGGACCGAAAGTTTCACATCTAAATAGGGTTACAAACTAGTTTGTCTAGTGCGGGTTCTAAGTCCGGTCTAGGTTTTTCCAATATTTTTAATGCTTGTTTATAGTCGAGCCAAATTAATGATTCTCAAAAGAGGTCTTGGTCTAGATTTTAAGTTCTACGAAGACAGCAGAATTGGAAAGTAGGACATCAACACACGTTGGGGTTTCAAATTTGATGCCAAGCTAAAGTTTGAATTTCAAATGAAGCTCACAAGACCTGAAAGCCAAAAAACATGATCAAGATAGCTTGGGTTGGATAGGGTTTCAAGGTCAGGTTTAGGATTCTGTCTAGAAAGGCTGAGAGGTTCAAAAAAAGCTTTGAAACTATATCTAAAGACTACTTAGTTCCAAAACTAGTAATGGTTAAGGTCTACACGTACTACAGAGTTTGAATTAGGGCTTCAAGACTGGTTTAATGTTCAAAATTGGCTTGAGATTGAGTTAGGGTACAGACCGGAGCTTGACCTGTCGCTAAACCCCGCCCACCACCCAGCAGCCTCCAGCCACCCCCATCACCCCCCAGCACCCCTCAGCACCCCCCCCCCCACCCCCTGTCTTAAGAACTCCCTAATAAATATACATTTTTAATTGGGGGCTCAAGGCTGATTGGGATTTTGTAGAGCTTATAAAGAGAGGTGCTACTATAGCCTTTAAACCAGGTTTAAATACTGCAAGATACTAAAATCGTTTTTTTGTCTAGGTTTTAAAAATGTTATTAGGTTTTATTATTTCAAGGCATTTCCCGACATTATCTTTCCATAAAAATGCAAGCCATTGTTCAGTATATTTCCTTTAAATCCAGTGGTCAGCCAAAAACCTTTAAAACTCATCTGCCGGGCATCAGTTTCCTATTCTTGTACCTTTTATATATTAATTTTGTGTCACGGAGCAGAGCGGGAAACAGGAAAGGACCCATTCGCGTAGACGTACTCACAATTTATTGGGGGAACAGGAGGAGGACGCACAATCGATACGGGAATTGATGGTCGCAGGAGTGGATTAGAAATCCTCTCAAAAAAAAGAAACTAGGCATTTAACAGGACATAACAGAAGTCTCACATAAGTCTCACAGAGTTTAACCAGCTTTAACAAACGCTCCAGCAGAGCACAGTTCAAAGGAACGGGTTTAAGTACTCTAAGAAGCAATCAGTCAGATACGTCTCAGGCGGTGTTCATGGGCGCGGCCAACTGGTTGACGAGGCAACCGCGCCAGAATCCGGCGCTACCCGGCTGGACCCATCTGGGTGCCATTGCAACCGCGCAAGACGTGACCAAATCCCCCCCTCAAGGGACGGCTCCTGAAGTCCCAACAAAAACCAAATACATTGCCCCCCAGAATGGACTGATGCTCCCGAAGAAAAAGCAGGAATGGGGAGAAGCAGGGCCGGTAGGCGGACGAATCGGAGTGGCGGAAGAATGAACCGGGCTGGTAACCAGACGTATCGGAGTGGCGAGCAGATGAATCAGACAGGCTGACGGGTGAATAAGGCAGGTAGACAGGTCGACAAACAGGCATGGCAGGCGGACAGACAGACGAGTCTAACAGCCGGACAGGCAAATCAGGCAAGCAGACGGGAACCTCAGACAGATCGTGCGTTGCAGGAGAGTCGAACGGGCGAGTCGAAGAGTCGGAGTGGCAGGCAGACGAAACGGAGTGGCGGGCGGACGAACCGGGCTGGCAAGTGGACGAATCGCATTGACGCAGCATTGAGGTCGACGGGGACCTCGAAAAGCTCGGCACTAAATCTTCCCGGGAACCCCATTCGAGGCACAGCAATTGCCATGGCGGGCGGGGCCGTGGGTCGGATGGGCAGCAAAGGTGACGACGCGGCCGGAGAAGAGACCCCGGGAGGCGGGGCCATTGCAGACAGGAGCTCATTCAGCTGACGTGACATGAACTCAGTCGGCTGAGCTAATTGCTCTATCTGGCTTTGTATGCTCTGTTGAGTTTGCTCGACCTGCAGTTGAAGGGCTGTGACATCACTGGGCGATCGCCAGAAGGCGCCCTCCGTTTGATTCAACTGCCGGAGAGCGTAGGAAGTATCCAGCTTTCCCCAATTCACGCTGGTGAGATCGTTCGCTGGGTCCAAAACCGGCTGGAGCGTTCTGTCACGGAGCGGAGCGGGAAACAGGAAAGGACCCATTCGCGTAAACGTACTCACAATTCATTGGGGGAAGAAGAGGAGGGCGCACAATCAATCCGGGAATTGATGGTCGTAGGAATTGATTAGAAATCCACTTAAAAGAAAAGAATGTCCAAAAATAAACGGATCAGACCATAAACAAAACAGGATCAAATACGGGCAGATTCACGGAACCAGGCATTTAACAGGATATAACAGAAGTCTCACATAAGTCTCACAGAGTTTAACCAGGTTTAACAAACGCTCCATCAAAGCACATTCAAAGGAACGGGTTTAAGTACTCTAAGAAGCAATCAATCAGATATGTCTCAGCCGGTGTTCATGGGCGGGGCCAACTGGTCGCTGAGGCAACCGCGCCAGAATCAGGCGCCACCCGGCTGGAGCCAACTGGGCGACATGGCAACCGCGCCAGACGTGACATTTTGAGGTGGAGGGAAATGTTTTTGATAACTTATTTTGTTTGATGAAGCTGTTCAATATTGTACTGCAATATAAATAATACAATTAATCAGTGTAAAAATATTGCTTTTAATTATACTCATTTGGATTGATAATTTCTTGTTGAAAAAAAAAGAAGGAAAAAGTTAATGTAGTGAAATAAAAAGTCGTTGTGTTGGCAGATCTTTTTGCCCATTTTAAGTATAACTTTTATATCATCTTTTTAGAAGGAGAAAATAGATAAGTAGTAAAACTATAGTCAAATCCAAAATTACTGTTATATGATTAACCAAAATAAACAAATAGACCACAAACAATGATGAAAATGTAACACTGTCAATTTAGGGGACATGATCATTTAAACTTTCAAATAAAAAAAGAATATCTCTTAACATTTTCGACAGAGTGTGCCTCAAGTTTTTTTTCGACCAAAAAAGTGTGCCTCGGCTCGAAAAAGTTTGAGAAATACTGGTTTAGAGTATCACAAAGCCCTTAACTGCCAGGGTTGTCGGGGCACAACTCTCTGGAATGTGCCTAGAGCTAGAGCATTTGTGAATCTGTGAATTTCCTTACGGGGATGAATAAAGTATCCATCTATCTATCTATCTATCTATCTATCTATCTATCTATCTATCTATCTATCTATCTATCTATCTATCTATCTATCTATCTATCTATCTATCTATCTATCTATCTATCTATCTATCTATCTATCTATCTATCTATCTATCTATCTATCTATCTATCTATCTATCTATCTATCTATCCATCTAGAATAGAAGAATAGAACATAATTACCATCTATCTATCTATCTATCTATCTATCTATCTATCTATCTATCTATCTATCTATCTATCTATCTATCTATCTATCTATCTATCTATCTATCTATCTATCTATCTATCTATCTATCTATCTATCTATCTATCTATCTATCTATCTATCTATCTATCTATCTATCTATCTATCTATCTATCTATCTATCTATCTATCTATCTATCTATCTATCTATCTATCTATCTATCTATCTATCTATCTATCTATCTGTCTGTCTGTCTGTCTGTCTGTCTATCTATCTATTTTCTAAAGAAAAAAGGTTTCAAGCTAGCTTAGCTAGCTAGGGTTTCAAGGTCAGTTTTAGGATCTTCAAAGGTTTTCGGTACCCTTTTAAGCCGAGTTTACAGTCAAGCTAAACCGACAATTGTAAAAACTGGTCTTGGTCAAGGTTTTAAGGTCTACAATGATCACGGGGTTTTAAAGTAAAGCTGAAAGACAGGTGGAGGGTTCAAAATCAGATTGAGTTGTATTTAAGCTTTCAAATTTCAAGCCAAGCTGAAGTTTGAATTTCAAATGAAACTCCAAAGACAAGCTACAACTTTAATCTGAATGTTGGGATCAAGCTAGCTTGACAGGGTTTTAAGTTCAGGTGTAGGATTTCCTTTTGGGGAAACTAACCAGATGACGAGTTTTCAGATTTTTTTAATGCGAAGGAAAAAAAAGTCTCACGCCCCACGCAACTCGGCCATGTTTTATTTCTAATGAGCCTGGGGTGCTTGTTGTGGACGCTGACTCGTAATTGGAAAACATCCATCTGCCTTTTCCTCCAAGAAGCGTAATGGTGGGGGGTGGGAGGGTATATGTACATTTCCCGGATAGTCCACTTAATGGAATTAACTGGCTGTTTTGTGCCATCGTTTGAAATATTTCGTATAATGTATTTTATCAATTTGTAGTGAAAAATAACAACAAATAAAAACATACAAATTCTTATTAATCATTAAATATTACAGTTCACGGATCACTTAACCACCTGGGTCATAGCGGCAAGTAGAGCCAGAAGGCGCACATCCCTCTCCAGGCCAGTTTTTTGGGTGGGGATTTGCCCCACATAAAACAGAGTTGTGGTTTCCATGGTTACCAGTAGCAGGAGAAGCCCCCTGATTTGAGGATATTAATAATAATAATACATTGTATTTTAAAGCGCCTTTCAGGACACCCAAGGCCGCTGTACATATGAGTAGGACACAGCAATAAAGGAAGAGTAAAACAAGCAAGTAATAAATAGCCAATAAAACGCATTATAGTTAAAAGGGGCGGTGTGTGAGGCATATGGTCAAGAACAGGCAAGTCTGAAGAGGTGAGTTTTGAGTCCGTATTTGAAGGTGGACAGGATGGCAGAATTTCGGTGGTCAGGCGGCAATGATTTCCAGAGCTGGGGGGCAGAGCGGCTGAAAGCTCTGCTCCCCATGGAGCTGAGGCGGGCAGAGGTAATAGTGACATAGAGAATCAAGATTATCTGAGGGTGCGGGATGGCGTGCCAATGTGAAGGAGGTCAGAAAGGTAGGGAGGGGCAAGGCTATGAATGGCCATGTAGGTGTAGAGCAGGTTTTTGTAGTTGATTCTATGGTTGATTAGGAGCCAGTGGAGTTGCTGAAGGACAGGAATGATGTGATGGCGAGAGGGAGTTTTGGTGATGATGCGTGCAGCAAAGTTATGGACCAGCTGAAGTTTATGGAATGACTTTTGTAGTAAGCCGTAGAGGAATTGCAGTAATCAAGGCCTAAGGTGACAAGGCTATGGACGAGGATGGCTGTTGTGTGTGGGGTAAGGGAGGGGCGGAGACGGTTGATGGAGCGCAGTTGGACTCAGATACAGCACTTTCATCATCTGGTCGCCGTTATTTTTCAGTGTAAAACTAAAATAAATATGAGCCGGGCCTCAGCATTGCCAGGCAGAGGGGTGTGTGCTACACCCCAACAACGCTCACCAAGGCAGCAGAGGATAAAAACAGCCCAGACCAGCCATTCAGTGTGTGATTGTTGTAGTATGGTTAGTTGATGCTACTCCAGGTTATTTCTAGGTGCCTAAAATAGTTGTATACTTGCTCTGATCCCTTGATTGCTTCCAGCGCCTGTTTGCCTGACTGACACGCCTTCTCGTCTGTCCACCCTGCTGAATTTCCACGCCACAGCTCTCCTGAGGTATGGACCGGAGTTCGACCAGTCGCTACTCTTCTACTGCTTTTCTAAAATACATAACAATGTGACAATAATAATACTGGGAAAAAATGTATTTGTTGCAAAAAAAACATCGCATCACTGTGCCGCACACTGCGCCGCCATGCTGCCCTTAATTATAGTTATTATAATAATAATTGTAATAATACCATTGACATGCTTCTTGACCTGTCCTTTCTTACATTTGTGTTCTGTGGATGACCACCCTTCTTAGACGAATTGAATGAGTTTGTAGATTTGTAAATATTCAATATTTTTCAAATCAATTTGTCTTTCTATGGCTGATAGGGTCATTCCTCTTTTTTCATCTGGAAAACTTCTTGCCGGTAGATTTCAGTCAATTTAGAAGAGAGCGTCACCTCGCAAAGTCAGTGAAACTGGCAGTTAGAGTGCCATTTGAATGGGGGTTGACAGAAAATTCAAGGAAATAAGCACCATGCGCTAGATAAGCACAATTAAGTTGAAGGCACATAAAAGTGTTTTCTAATATTGATCAGTGTACTTTGGAAAAATACAGGTATTTTGTTAAAATACTCTTATTATTTGTGAAAAAGTGTTGTAGTAGCATGGTATAAAAGCAACAAAATGTCCTCTGCTGGCCAGTGAAATTTGCATTTTTTTCAGATATGTTCAATTTTGTTAATTTTGTACATTGTTCTGTACTTTTTTATCTCCAATGTGGGAATAATGTTTTTAATATTTATTTTTCTAAATAATTGTGTATGTTTTTTGAGCATTTTTTTTCCGTTTTTAGAATGATTTTTTGGGGAGTTTTCTGAGGGTCAATTTAGGATTTTTTTTCAATATTTTCAGAATAATTTAGACAAAATGTTTTTGGAGGATTTCTGAATATTTATGTCAGTGTGTGTTGATTTCTTTTTGGGAATATTTGGTTTCTGTTTTAGAATTGTCCTTATTGCCACTAATGCTACAAACTCTGTGTGTTATACTTGTGTAGTTCATTCTGGGCTTCAGTTCGTCACCAAACAATTAAATAATTAATTTAGAAAATTATCTAAAACTACGTTCAAAATCCTCAAATGCTTGGTAACGTGTGCCCTGTTTTCTGCTGATCAGTGTGTTACAGCAAAGCTGGCCCTACCATGCTAGGAACTGTGTGTGTTATATTTGTGTAGTTTATTTTGCCGTTCAGGTTGCCATTAAACGATTAGTACGAAAAATTAAAATGTATTTGGAACTATGTCCAAATGTACTGCATTTATATAACGTTGTTTCAAGTCACAGAAGACCTACCAAAGCGTTTTACAATGTATTTAACACCATTCACACACACACTCATACACCAACAGCGGCGTCAGCCTTAAACGGCCCCTATCTGCTTATCGGGGGCATTAGGGGTTCTCGGGAGCCTGTAAAAAGCTGCTATTAGTGCAGCATGGTTTGTCAAAATGTGATTTGAGCACGGCTAGATTAAACGTATCAGTAGGTAGGCAACAGGTACAATTTTGCCATTTTATGATTCCCAAATTCACTCTATCCTTTTTACATCCTGTACACTCTCTTGTGATGGAGCCTGTTAACACCTGCAACTATCGCAATCATTTGTGTGGATGTTAATTCAAGCACGACTATTTTAAAGCTAGAGCTGGCAGGCGACAGGTATGACTTTGCTGTACCCTTTTTACAACTTGTACATTTCCTTCAGATATGGCCTGAAAACAGCTACAACAAGTGCCGAGTTATTTGTGTGGACGTTTATTCGAGCTTGTGTGAAGCTAGCGCTAGGTGGGCAAAAGTTACGTTTCCAACATTTAACGATTCCCAAATTCGCTGTATCGTGTTTACAATCTTGTCCATTTGCTATAAAATGCTGCTACTAGCGCTGCGTCACTTGTTTGGACGCTAACTTGAGCACAGCTAATTTAAAGCTAGCTCTAGGTAGGCAAATGATACGATTTTGCCATTTTACGTTTCCCAACTTCACCGTATTGTGTTCACTTCTCGTCCATTTGCTTCTTGGTAGCCTGTAAACATTTGCAGCCATTGCAGCATCGTTTGTCTGAATGATAATTTGACCACAGCTTACTTAAAGCTATCAGTAGGCAACAGGTACGATTTTTCAATTTTCCAATTCCCCAATTCACCGTATGATTTTTACGTCCTTTATATTCACATCTGATGGAGCCTGGAACTAGCTGCAACATTTTTTGGCTTATTTAAAGCTATCGCTAGGTAGGCAACAGGTTCGTTTTTTATAATTTCTAAATTCACTGTATCATGTTTACTTCTCATATATTTGCTTTTTCAGGAGCCTGTAAACCGCTGCTACTTGCGTCGTAACCTTTATCTATACATAAATTGAAGCACGGTTAATTCAATGCTAATATCAGGTAGACAACAGATATGATTTTGCCCTTTACAATTTCTGAATTCGCTGTATCCTTCTTACATCATGGATATTAAATTTAAGAAACACCCGCAACTAGCACAGTCATTTATTTGTGTGGATACTAATTTGAGCACCGCTAATTTAAAGCGAGTGCTAGGTAGGCAACAGGTACAATCGTGCCATTTTACAATTCACAAATTTGCCGTATCATGTTTACAACCTCTTCTATTCGCTGTAAACAGCTGCTACTAGCGCTGTGTCGTTTGTCTGGATGCTAATTTGCAGAAAGCTTAATTCAACCCAAGCGCTAAGGAGGCAACAAGTACATTTCTGACATTTTACGATTCCCAAATTTGCCATATCGTGTTACTTCTCATCCATTTTCTTTCGGGAGCCTGTAAACAGCTGCTACGAGCGCCACGCAGTTTATCTGGACGCTAAACACCCGACCTAGCGTTCCCGGGGGTTAGCCAGCAGATGCGGCGGGGAGTCCAGGGGGTGTGCTTGGGACAAGCGTCTTCCTGTCGGATCGGCAAAAAAAAAAAAAGATTTGTGGTGCAGTTGGCGGCGCTCTGGTCGTCGTACATCAATAATTCAGCGTTTGCCCTCCCTTGAATCTTGTACACTAGCTAGCATTAGCTGCCCAGGTAAGACGGGAATAAGCGTTCGACTTTTCCAGCTGGCAATTAAGTGTTTTATGTTTTGATCTGTTGGCTTTGCTTTTTCGGGAATGGGATGCTGTTGCCATGGCAGTCGTTAAGGATGGAGAAACCCAAACAGAGTGAGAAAGCTTGTTTTTGCTTGCATCCTTGTGGAATGTATGTTAAATTTGCCCTGCCCCTTTTTGCCTTTTTTTTTTTTTAAACCTTGTTTAATATCCATCCATCCATCGTTTATCTGCACCGCTTATCCTCAATAGGGTCACGGGGGTGCTGGAGCCCATCCCAGCTATGTTCGGGCAATGGGCAGGGGACACCCTGAATTGGTTGCCAGCCAATTGCAGGACACATAGAGACAGACAACTCACTCGCTCATTCACACCTTGGGACAATTTGCACTGGCCAATTAACCTGACACGCATGTTTTTGGAATGTGGGAGGAAACCGGAGTGCCCAGAGGAAACCCAGGCAGAAACAGGGAGAACATGCAAACTCCACAAGGGGAGGCTGCGGTAGCTGGCACGGTGGGGCTGCGTGCTAACAACGCAGCCGCTGTGCCGCCCCTGTTTAATATTCTGTTTTATTTATTTATTTGCTTTAATATTGAAACAAATATATGCAAAACAATATTACTATTATAATACAAAAAAAAACTTGAAAAACGTGAGAACACCTAGAGAATTTTTTCAAGAAAAAAGAAATAAAAGAAAAATCAAAAAAAAAATGTTCTCAAAAACAGGAATTTTCTTAGCAATGTAAAAATATACAATATTTGGTGAAGCTGAAAAAAAAATATTTCAGTCAGGTAAAAAAAATGCAGTAAAATGGGGAAAGCATATCAAAATAATTCAGCCTCCCAAAAAATGAAAACAAATTATTCTGTATTTACACCCAAAAATGATACAAAAATAATATTCTGAAAAGCGAAACAATATGTTTGTGTCATCTGCCAACAGAATGAGCCCAAGTACTTGAGACACTGCATGTCGTTTATGTACATACTGAAGAGTTTTGGTCCCAACACGGATCCCCGTGGAACCCCACATGAAACACGAAAATTATTTGGGCTGTACTGTCCCATGCTAACATATTGTTCCCTGCCTGTTAGGTAACTCTAAAATAAATCAATATCTGAGGGCCATTTTTGTCGTTTTCAACTTTCGGTTTGTGCTGTTGTTGACATCCCATGTCACTCAACTCAATTAAATTAACATTGACCATCTTTATAGTTTTTCTCAAATGTCAGTTTGATTTGTAATCTACTTTCCTTTTTTGATCTTAAAATAACCAAGAAGGAAATAAGAAACGTTTGCTTGAGCCAGCTCTAGTTTCTGTCAACCATTCTTGTAGTTTTTAACTGCCATTTCAAAGGTCGTTTTTTTAAGTTGGCTTCATTCCTCTATGATCAAAAAATAAC
Organism: Urocampus carinirostris; assembly: GCF_059441175.1. Taxonomy (NCBI): domain Eukaryota; kingdom Metazoa; phylum Chordata; class Actinopteri; order Syngnathiformes; family Syngnathidae; genus Urocampus; species Urocampus carinirostris. The sequence continues at coordinate 7,479,827 of NC_142366.1, read as the reverse complement.
GGTATAAAGGAACATAGCGTATTTGGCAAGGGCCATTTAATAGTTTTACAACCTTCAGTTCATTTTGTTCTCAACTTTCGATTTCGCTTGACTCAGCTGAATTGTTGTCAACCATTTTCGAATTTTTCACCTGCCTTTCTCAAATGTCACATTTATTTGTTATCTAATTCCCATTTGTGATTGTAAAAGCATTAACGAGGAACTAAGAAAATTTAGCTTAACCCAACTCAATTTTTTGTCAGCCATTTTTGTAGTTGATACTTATTTTATTCTAAGACAAGTAGTGTGATGCATATATATGAGTGCGCGTTATACAAAAATAAATAGGTTAGCTTCAGTCAGAACAACAGAAGGTGTCGCTAACAGGTAAGATTTAATTTATTGTTTTTATTCTGCCTCTACTTTCGATGGCAGCTCAGCCCAAATTGTTGCCGATGTAAAGCGCCGGCGGCGCCGATTAGGCAGCTGCTACCAGGTGCGTCGGGATCACAATAAGCTTAAGGGTGGCAGCACTAGGTGCTAATGATATGTGCAAAAAAACAAAAATGGCTGTATTGTTTTTGATATATATATATATATATATATATATATATATATATATATACACACACCGTAAATTCCGGTCTATAGAGCGTAGCTGATTATAAGCCACACCCACCACATTTTAAGAGGAAAACCGATTTTGTACTTACCCAAGCCGTACCTGTATATAAGCCGCATGCGCCCACATTAAAACATATAACACAATCCCCGTCAGCCCGCGTTTGCTCCGCCCCTCTTTTTTAATTCGCAAAACATATCAGAATAAGTGTCTCAAATAAATACATTACAAAAATATACAGGTGCAAATACATATTATACATCGGTTACACATATTTACAAAGAAAGACAGTACACCGAGATAATTTTCAAAGCTTTAATCATTATATTATAACTTTCATCCCAAACCGTGCCTGTGAAGGGTAGCAAAACGCTACTAGCAACACAGTAAACGGGTCTGTTAAAATAAACATACCGTACTTGTAGAAACCACGGTAAACCGTCCTCAAACCATCTTCCTCCTTATAAATGACGTCATCAAAGTCGTCTTACCCAGTATGGGAAAGTGACTTTGTCATATAGACGTCGTTCCACGCTCCCTTAATCAAAAACACGATAGCAACACGCTCGTAAAGTGAAGCTTACGTGCAGTAGCTCTGTTTCCTTCTTTATCGGACTGCACGTTTGCTTTTGGCTTGAAAGCTACGTCATGTGCCTTTCTTTTTGCAATACAGTATGCATGATGAGGATATGTCTACGCTAATTTAATTTGTGCACAAGCTAAGAAGTTGCAGTCTTTCTCGGCGCATATATTCCACCGGTCTAAATCTTACCTTTTGCACTCGAGCGCCGCTGGTGGCTGCTAGAAAAATTCCTTAAATTGGCCGCATCACTGAATAAGCCGCACTGAATAAGCCGCAGGGTTGAAGGTTTGGGAAAAAAGTAGCTGCTTATAGTCCGGAATTTACGGTATATATATATATATATATATATATATATATATATATATATATATATATATACCGTAAATGTATAAGCTAATTTAATCCATGCCAGGCTTGCTAGCAATGCTGAAAACAAGTCTGTTTTTTTTCTTTTTCAAAATCTAGCAAAGCATTCTTCAACTGCCAGTAACTGGTGAAAGTTTATGGTTAATGGTATAAACTAGCATATTTTTTTACCTACGCTAAGAACAAGCATATTTCTTTTTTTATACCCAAACCAGCATTGTTTTCTTCCACTGCAAGAAACCAGCGTGATCTTTATTCCCAGAAACTACTGCTTTCTTTTTCTATGTTATGAACTAGCATAGTTGTGTTCTACGCTGAAATGTAACTCTTTTTTCTTTTCCAAAAACTAGCATAATAGTTTTGCGAGTAACCAGTGTTGTATTCATACCTGTCAACCTCCACAGCTCCATGCCCGTACAAACTGTCGTATTTTCCCGTACAAAATACAAAATCGTACACCATATTTTTTTCTTTTCGGAATGATGCATGATGGGAAATCCCCAGGAGGCAGACACATGCGCAGTAGCATCAAACCGCCCGCTTCATTTGCAACAAAAAAAACGATACCGAGATAGAGGCTTCCGCGGCAAACTCCTTTGACTTGATTGATTTGCCGTTTCGTGATAGTCTGTGTATACTTAATGGTACCCATCATTGACAAAACGTACTTTGTACGGCGAAACCATACAGGTTGACAGGTATGGGTATTGTTTTTCGGAAAACACAATTTGTTTTCTATGCTATGACCTAACGTCATTTTCTGCTTCTATCACCATGTCGTCTCATTTGCCGGGATTTAGCACTGTCTTCTTCTATGCTATAAACTAGCATAGTTTTCCGTTATGCTGAAAACAAGTATGATTTTTTCTTTTCCAAAAACTAGCATAGTGTCGTGATTACAGATGCGAGGCACTTGTGCCCGCTCATTTAGCGCCAACTGCCTCGGACTCTGATTGGCTCCCTGTCACTATTTAAACCCTCGTCTATCTGTCACCTGTTGTCAGTCCGTCTGCGAACCTGTTTACGCTAGGAAAGCTTTTCGACCCTGACTCACTCCTGTTTTGGCTCCCGTCTGTTTCCCGGCTTCGACCCATGTTCTGATCTCAACCACGTTTTCTGCTCTCCTGTCCCAGCTACTGACCTATTTTTTCCGCTCCCGACACTGCCATAGCTCGCCACGGAAGTACCACTTCCGCGTTCAGAGAAACCTGCTCCCCGCGACCAGCGATCACTGGATCGTGTGAGCAATCCTTTCCCTTTTTCCCAATAAAACTGAAAGAAACGTACGCGGGTCCTCTCTCTTTTCTGGTCTTGACACATAGTATTTTTCTACTTTCAGTAACTAGTGAAATTTTTATGGTGAAGAATATAAACTAGCATCAGTTTTTCCTACGCTATGAAAAACATTATATCTAAAACTGAATTGCAAAATCCTGACATGTTTGCTAGTTCGTAATATTTTACCTGTTTTCTGCTAATCAGCATGTTCAGCAAAGCTGGCGCTACATGCTACGACCTCTATGCGTTATATTTGTCCTATTCGTTCTGTCATCAAACTATTGGATTAAAAACATTGTAAAATATCTAAAACTACATCCCAAATCCTAAAATGTTTGATAACTCATAACATTTGCCCTGTTTTATATTAACTAGCCTGGTACATCAAAGCTGGTGCTTCATGCTACGAACCGTGTGCTGTGTATTCCTACAGTTCATTCAGCTGTTCAGGTCGTCTTTAGACAACTAGTTAAAAAAAATAGAAAAATATCTAAAACTATGTCCAAAATCCAAAAATGTTTAATAACTTTTAACATTTGCCCTGTCTTATGTTAATTTGCGTGATACAGCAAAGCTGGCGCTACATGCTAGGAATTGTGTATTTCATTCTGCCATTTCGGTCGTCATCAAGCAAATAGTAAAACATAGAAATTAAATGTTTGAAACTCCTTAAAAAATCCGGTAATGTTTGTTAGTTCATACTTTTTGCCCTTTTTTTCTGCTAATCAGCGTGTTACAGCAAAGATGGCGCTACATGCTACAAACTGTGTGAAAGTGTGAAATAAAAATATTTTCATCTATTCTGCCCTTCAGGTTGTCATTGAACAATTAGTTAAACAATTAGTGAAACAATTGAAAAATATCTGAAACTACGTCCAAAATCCCAAAATGTTTGGTAGCTCCGAACTTTCACCCTGTCTCTGCTAATCAGGTAGTTAGAGCAAAGCTGGCACCACATGCAACAAACTGTGTGGGTTTTATTTGTATAGTTCATCTCACGATTCAACCCTTCCTCAAACAATTATCTAAAACATGGAAAAATATCTAAAACTATGTCCAAAACCATAAAACGTTTGCTAACTCGTTACATTTGCCTTGTTTTCTGCCTATTAGCATGTTACAGCAAAGCTGGCGCTACATGCTACGACATGTGTGCATTATAAAAGAGTGTAGAACAGTCAGCAGTTCAGGTCGTCATCAAAAAATTGTAATTGAAAAAAAAAAAAAAGAAAAAAAAAACTATACATATATATATATATATATATATATATATATATATATATATATATATATATATATATATATATATATATATATATATATATATATATATATATATATATATATATATGTATAAATATATAAATGTATAAATATATATATATATATATATATATATATATATATATATATATAAATATATAAATGTCTAAATATATATATATATATATATATATATATATATATATATATATATGGGCAGCACGGCGGCGCAGTTGTTAGCGCTTGTGCGGCACAGTTCATGGCATGGGAACCTGTCGTGGGTTCAAATCCAGCTCCAGACATTCTGTGCGGAGTTTGTATGTTCTCTCCGTGCTTGCGTGGGTTTCCTCCGGGCACTCCGGTTTCCTCCCACATTCCAAAAACATGCATTTCAGGTAAATTGGCTGGTCCAAATTGTCCCTAGGTGTGAATGAGCGAATGAGTTGTCTGTCCCTGTGTGCCCTGCGATTGGCTGGCAACCAGTTCAGGGTGTCCCCTGCCCACTGCCCAAAGATGGCTGGGATGGGCTCCAGCCCCCCCGCGACCCTAATGAGGATAAGCGGTACGGCTAATGACATGAGATATATATATATATATATATATATATATATATATATATATATATATATATATATATATATATATAGACAAATATCTGAAACTATGTCCAAAATCCTGAAATGTTTGCTAGCTCATAACATTTGCCCCATTTTATTTTGCTGTTTAATCAGCGCACTACATCAAAGCCAGTGCTACTCCATGTTTACAGTACGCTTGTGAATATTCATCAGGCCGACATCAAAGTAGCGCTCTCTGAGTGCATGTTAGCTCGACGATGGCTAAACGTGTCACTGTCAATGAAGCCGGCCGGCGCAATTTTGGCGCCAAGTCGGACGGATTTTTTCGGAAGCTAACGCTAGCCTCCAGGGAGCGTAGCCGCTAGCCAAACACACATTACGCCAGGAAATGTTGGCGGCCTATTCTCGCATCGAGGGGAAGTCGGATTAGAAATGCTGCGTTTCTGGTCCCGTGTGAATAAATATGCCGCAGACGCCGTGAGGAATTGCTTGCAGAAGAAAACATAAATGGAGCTCCTCTCCACCACTTCTTCATAGTTGCTAGCCAGAGGTTGCACAGATTTGACTCCAAATTTATATTCCCAGCTTAAAGCAACAAATATTTCCTGAACTCACTTTCGGTATTCATTCAAGTATAAGGCAAACATTTGTTTAACTAAAACATAACTCAAATGATTGAAAATTTACCCCTTTGACATACTATTGGTTGGACGCTGACAAAAAGTGTAAAGATAAATCAGAAGTGAATATATATTTTATTTAAAGCCCCAGTGTGCAATAATTGACCCTTAGATGCCACTATTCTGTCTAATACAAACGAAATCCAGTGCCACATAGCACAGTGTAGCAGCGTGTAGAAAAATATGGCGGCAACCTTAGGTTTGGATTCCACAATGTCAAAGAAATACGAATTTCTCAACCACTCATTTTTTATTAAAATTAGCATCGATATGATGGTTTAGGTATTTTTGCTTTGTATTCAAAACAATGTAATTTTTTTTAATTTATTTATTTTTTTGATAAATAAAAGTTTCTTTCTACCAATAGGAGGCACTAAATATTACACACAGTCCCTTTAAAGATTGGAAATAATAATAGTTTTGACAATATGTTTACATGTATAATTATTCAGGGAAATATTGTTTTATTTTATTTATCATTATTTTACAGCCAACTAATTCAAAACTCCGGAAAACCAAAACTAAGGCCTTTTCGTAATTCTTATGTGCATATCTATATAATCCTACACAGAATTTCAGAAATAAAAATATCATTCACATTATGTTTTCACAATGCTGGTTCATAGCATAGAAGAAGACAGCACTAGATTCCAGCGAATGAGACGACATGGTGGTAAAAGAAAACAATGACGCCAGATTATAGCATAGAACATAAAATGTATTTTCCAAAAGAAATAAGACAATGCTACTTACTGGCAAAAATATTTATCCTGGTTTCTGGAAAATAAAATAAAGATGTTTAATTTCCGTTCTGTCCGTTGAACAAAACTGTGACAGCAGTCTGTCGCTGAAGCTGCTCTTCCGTTTGGAGATGATGCTGATTAAATATTCACGAGGTCGGATGGTGCTAGACGACTTTAATTAAAAACAATTAAGCAATATTTAAGGTGAAACAAGCGCTATTTCCCTCCAGGATTTCGGTATTAATAAACAGATGAGATGTTTGGCGGGCTAGGTGAGTGGCTTTACGCCGTTTAATTTGAGCTGACATTTGGACTTAAGCCCTTTCGAAATCCCAGGTGGTTTGGTCCGTTTTTGTAGTTCTACGGCGCCCACCCAAGAGCTTACCCATTTCCCACTTTATTAGTCACGAAGCGTACTGATGGTTTTACTCATTTCTGGCCCCTCGACATAGCGCTGTTGATTTCCCTGGAGGTGGCGCTAGTGACTTAAACGAAGGTAAATCCCTACCCGAGCCCAGCTTTAGTCGGAGTTCTGACGTTTTTTCGACAAGACGGTCGGCCTTCATCAAAGATTTAGCGCCGGCACGTAGGTCCTTTCCACTTCACCGCTGAGGATTTGTCAGCCGCCCCGATTGGTTTTATTACCGCGCTAGGGTACTTTAATGGCGGAGGGGCGGGGCTTTGCTAGCGGTAGCGTCACATTAGATCCATTTCAGAAGAAGCAGAGGAGCCTTGAGATGGAGCATTAAAAAATGAACATCAAACCGGATAGCGGTTTTCATTCTTGGTGTATTTTGTCGAGGGCTGGCCGATTTTTTTGACTTTACTGTATATACGACAATGTTTACTTACATAAACCCACGACAAATACAATTTAGTTACTTTGCCTTTGTATGAGAAAACTAATCATTGATTTAGTATTTCAACTGAAACTACATTGAAAAGTACCATATTTATTTGTGGATGGCAATTTTTTTTGACCTAAAAAATAATTTAAAAATAGGTTTATACACAAGGCTTCACGGTACTATATTAGCATATTTGTGCAATTATTATTTTGTCGCAAAAGTTGGAAGCAACGGGAATCAAACCTGGGTGCGGCGGTGAGAACGCCAAATTGTATTCACTAGACCACCAGTGATACAGATGACATAAGAAAAGGCATCATATTTTAACTCATTATCACTTTTCTTTTGTTCAAGGTGTAGGGATTTTCCTAGCTTTAATTTTGTGAATCGTCAGGATTTAAACTAATTATTCTTTACTGCAATCAGTAAACGAATTTGCTGCCAGGTGTTGCTGATGCTCCACCATAAAACTGTTTTTCTCTGAAGTCAAGTCAAGTCAAGTCATGTTTATTTGTATAGCCCTTAGTCACAAAGAGTCTCAAAGGGCTGCACATATCAAAGACTATTGCAAACTATTGTTACAGACTATTAACCTACATGAGGGTAGATGATACACATATTATCAACATTAAGTATAGGTTATTCATACAGTATGCTATAGAGTAGAAGTGTGTTTTAAGCTAAGATTTAAACAGTTCCACTGAGGTTGCGGATCAAATCTCAGGGGGAAGAGGATTTCACAGCACCAGGGCCCGGATGGAGAACGCTCTCGAACCTGCGGATCTCTTCTTGGCTCTTGGGATCACTTGTAGACCAACGTTTTCAGAGCGGAGGCTCCGGAACGGAACATAGGGGGAAATTAAATCTGAAAGATATGAGGGAGCAACTCCATCTATGTTTTTGTATAATACCAACAGAACCTTAAAATCACATCTTAAGCTAACAGGTAGCCAATGTAGGTTAGCTAAAATCGGGATAATGTGATCAAACTTTCTTAGTTAAAAGCCTCGCTGCAGCATTTTGTACCAGCTGAAGGCTCTTGATTTTAGACTTCGGGAGACAGGAGAGTAGTGCATTACAGTAATTGAGACGGGAAGTAACAAACGCGTGAATTATATTCCCCGCATCTGACTGAGACAGCATAGGACGAATTTTAGCAATGTTGCAAAGATGGAAGAAAGCTGTTCTAGTAATATTTTTCACGTGTGTTTGAAAGGACAGATCGGGGTCATATTTGACTAAATTTTTAACTGAGTCACTCTGGGTTATCTTACATCTGTCAATGTTCAGAGCAGTTTTTGAGAACAAGTCACTGCATTTAGATGGACCATTAACTAACATTTTGGTGTTTTCAGAGTTAAGGCGCAAGAAGTTGAGTGACATCCACTCTTTTACCTCAGTGAGGCAGGCCTCTAAATTTCCACAGTTTAGTGTGGCAGATTCCTCCATCGGAAGATATAGTTGAGTGTCATCTGCGTAGCAATGGAAACTGATATTATACTTGAGAATAATATCACCTAATGGAAGCATGTAAATGCTGAAAAGAAGGGGGCCAAGTACTGAACCCTGCGAAAAACCACAGGTAACACTAATGGGCTCAGATGTCATTTCACCATATTTATCACAGTGCGTCCTATCTGAGAGGTAGGATCTGAACCATTAGAGGACGGTTCCTGAGAGACCAATCCATTTTTTCAAACGTTCTAGTAAGATATTATGGTCCACAGTGTCAAAAGCAGCACTAAGGTCCAGCTGCAGCAAGAGTGATGAAGATTATTGGTTACCTTAATCAGGGCTGTCTCAATAGAGTGGTTAGCCCTGAATCCTGATTGCATTGATTCAAAAAGATTGTTGTCGATATAAAATCATTCAGGTGCTGTGCCACTTTTTCAAGTACTTTAGAAAGAAATGGTAGGTTTGACACAGGTCTATAATTACTTAAGCCTTCTGGATCAAGGTTGGGTGTTTTCAGGGTAGGTTTAATAACAGCAGACTTAAAAGCCGTCGGAACTACACCTGAGGAGAGTGTTATGTTTATAGTATTTAGAACTGAAGGTCCAAAGACCCCAAAAAGACCTTTAATCAGTGAACCCGGAAGCGGGTCAAACAGGCAAGTCGTCGGTTTGGCCGTATTCACCAGCTGTTTAAGATTATCGAGTGACAGATCACTAAATCGGGAAAAAATCGCACATCTATAGATTTCAGCCCTTTAATATGTGATGTATTAACATCATACTAGAATTTCCTACACTGATAAAATATGTAGTAACTGGAGTTCTTTGAGTTTTGATATTAATTACTAATCCCAAGAAAAATGAATCAATGAACCAGGCCCATTGAAATAGCACACATAAAATTTAGTAACACAGATAATTAATGATGGAAAAAGAGGGGGGGAGGTAGATATTATGGGAGTTTTTTACCGCTGAGAGTTACTAGCACAAAATTAAAGTTTCCTACTATAATGCTCGTTGATTTGGGGAGATTAACTTGTACAGAAGGAAAATGATCATTCCCAAGAACCAGCAATGTTATATCTTATATCTGTTATATCTGAAACCACGCAGCCGTGAGTCAGTAGAAAAGAGCGCAAGCTTTTGATCAACTCCTTTATTTATATGGACCAAGGACGCTTGAACAGATCATGCCTTCATTGGCGTTGTCTTAGCTATCTGATACTTGCAGTATTCGGGTGAGAAAATTGCGTAATGTTCTGTACTTGAGAATGCCCCATCAATCGACTTAATTACATACAGTGAGAACATTATTTTATCAGTACATAGCCTTGGATGTTTTACTTACATTCAAAACTTCACGTTATCAGATTTTATGATGGTACATGGTGTATTAGTACGTTCGGGAACTGTCTAAAATGGGACGCAATCGTTCCATCCATTCCAAAGTTCTCAGTAACTTGGAAGTCATATTTTTTATGCCGGGCTTATTTGCCTTACAACGGTACCAGAAACAAAAGTTTGAGAATGGAGAAAACACAAATTCCTCCTGAAAGATAGAAATAAACGCAAAAAAAAAAAATATCGGACTTTGGAGGACATTAAATACATATATTATAGATGTTATCATGGTATTGTGTTCATAGTTCATGTTATCAGCAAATTATTTTAAACATGGCCACTAGTATTGAACGTTTGTCACAACGTTTAGTTTAAGAAAAACTGAAATAAAACACATATTTTTACTAACAAAAACAGGTTATACATGAATAAAGACACTATACTATACATACTAATTCAACAAGAAATTAATATAATACCTCACCGTGGCATTATGTGGCATTTGAACTAAAACTACATTAACACATGTTTAAATCTAGATCGTATTTTATAGGGGAGTGAGATAGATTTTATGGAGAGGATAAATCTCTTCCTGTACTTTGTAAAAGGACAAGACAACGCGATCTGAGCCAGACTATACTGAATCAAATCTTCTCTTTTCACTTTAAAATTAACATTAATACACATCTTGAATCGTAGAGGTAATGGAACATTTACAGTATAAAAAAAACTCATTCAGTTCTCCGTAAAATGATTGTATCGAACCTTTACAAAATGGGCTCTTCCATATTAAATCAAATTATCTCTTTCCATTAGGAAATACTTAGTGAGAAACGCATTGACTTTTATCTGAGAGTTATATACAGTATGTCAAAGAAGTAGCTCGTTCACAGTATCGAAAAACTCTTTCAGTTCTACGTAAAACTATTGCCTCAAACCTTGGCATCCTGAGCTGACCCATACTGAATCGAATCATCCATTTCAACTTGGGAATTTTAATAATATATATATATATATATATATATATATATATATATATATATATATATATATATATATATATCATATTGTCTTTTATCTAAAAGAGTGATGTGTTTGAGAGTAATACTTACTTACTTACTTACTTATTGCTCCAGCGAAGGTCGGGGGGTCCCGTCCCTGTGCGTTGAGCCGACCAGATGAACCAGGTTTTTCCAATGCTGGCGGTCTTGTGCCAGCTGTTCTGCATCCTCTACGGCAACTCCGTGTTGTTGGAGGTCGCCCGCAACGACGTCGAGCCATCGAGTGCGGGGTTTCCCTCGTGGTCGTCTCCAGCCTGCGGCCTTTGGGTCAAACTGGAGAATGGCTCGTGTCGGATGGTCTGGTGGTAGACGAAGGACATGGCCAAACCAGCGGGTGCGGCGTTGTGCGACCAAGGAAGATGCTTGGGGCTGGCACGTGCGGGCTCTGAGCTCTTTATTGGAGACTCGCTGGGGCCACCTGATGTTCTCGATGGTTCTGAGAGCCCTGCTATCAAAACCATCGATTCTTGTGGCCAGGGTGTCGTTCAGGGGCCATGTTTCTGAGCCATAAAGCAGGATAGGGAGTACGGCGAGGTTGTAAATGCGGAGCTTCGTCTTGCGTGCGATGGTCTGGTGCCGCCAGAGTGGTTTCCAGAGAGACTGCAGAGCAGATGCTGCCAGGGCTCTTCTGCGGAGAATCTCTGGTTTAAGGTCCCCAATGTCTGTCACCATGGACCCCAGATATACAAAGCTCTTGACAGGCTCTACGATGTCGCTACCAATTTGGATGGGAGGTGGATCTGGTCCATCACCGACATACATGAACTTGGTTTTCGTCCAACTCACTTGCAGGCCAAGCCGCGCTGCCTCTTCGCTGTAAATGCCCAGCGCGTCTCTCAGCTGGCTGTAGGAAGTGCTGAGAATGATGGTGTCGTCAGCATACTCCAGGTCAGTCAGGTGGTAGTTGCCGAAAGACACTCCGGGGATGCGCTCACTAACCCTGAACATCAGATGGTCGATGATGCAATTAAAAAGGTCGGGAGCAGCCACACAGCCTTGGCGAACGCCGCTGGAGATAGCAAACCAGTCGGAGTCAATGCCGTTGATACGGACACAGCTCTCTGTGTTGCTGTAGAGCAGCTTGAACAGGGCTATGATCTTGGGTGGTGCTCTGAGAGCTTGGAGGATGTTCCACAGTGAAGAGTGGCAGACGGTGTCAAAGGCGGCCTTCAGATCAATGAATCCGATATATAGATGGCGATCTTTACGGAATTCACGGGTCTTTTCTATCAGCAAACGGACGGCAGAGATGTGGTCCGTTGTGGAGCGGTTGGGCATAAAGCCAGCCTGCTGGGGACGGCGGCAGCTTCTGATTGCTGGAAGGGCACGGCTGAGCAAGATCCTGGTAAAGACCTTGCCCGGGATGGAGAGTAAGGTTATGCCTCTGTGGTTTCCACAGACGAGCCTGTCGCCCTTGCATTTCCAGAAGGGCAAGATGACTCCTCTGGTCCAGTCGGTGGGCAGCTGCTCCGATTCCCACACCTGGTTGAATAGGCGGGTTAGCCACTCCACCATGCCATCACCGCCGGCCTTAAGCATCTCGCCGGTAATGGCACAGATGCCGGGGGCTTTCTTGGTGTTCAGCTTCTTCAGAGCAGCTCTCACTTCCTCGGGTGTTACAGGGTCTGTGCAGCAGGTGTCGTTAGGAGGTGCTGTGCTCGCAGCCCCTAGGAGGGTGGGATCAGCCGGGATGGTGCTGTGCTGTAAGAGGAGGCTAAAGTGCTCCTTCCAGCGCTCGAGGCAGTTGGCTTCTGTCATGATGAGGTTGCCGTCTGAGTCCTTTACCAGGGCTGTCTTTATGTGTGGGCCGCTACGGGCTTGGCGTAGTAGACTGAATACGCGGCTCATGTTGTTGTTGTTGGCCGCGGACTCAAGCTGTTGGGCTTCTGCCTGCCAAAACCTCTCCCTATCTTCAGCAATGGCCACATTGCGCAGGCGATTCAGTCTCCGATACTCTGTGAGGTCGCCTCGGAGTCGGGCCTCACGCCGCTGGTCTATGATGTTTAGTGTCCTCTCTGATATCCAGGGCTTTCTCGGGGAGGATCGCGGGCGTCCGAGGACATTGTGAGCAGACTGGAGGACACTTTCCTTGAAGGCCGCCCAGTCTGTCAGCTTGTCAGGAGCCAGGGTATCAAGAGAGCGGCGGATGGAGCAACTGAAGTCTCTGGCGATGTTGGGGTCGCTGAGTCGGGAGGAGTCGGGGCGAGGCAGAGTCTTGTGCTGGTTGGCTCGGAGCTTTAGCTTGAGCTGGGCCACCAGCAGACGATGGTCTGTGTTGCCAAGCTGTGCTCCTCTGAACACCCGGCAGTTGGTTACAAACGACTTCCAGCGTCGTGATATCAGGATGTGGTCCAATGCCTTCCTGGTTCTGCCATCTGGGCTGTACCACGTCCAGTGATGGATGCATTTCCGGGGAAACCAGGTGTCAGCAACACAAAGGTTGTTTTGGTGGCAGAGGAGGAGGAGGCGGTTGCCATTGTCGTTTGTTGTGCTGTCAACGAAGGTGGTGCCGACAGGTGAGCCGGGGGACCGATCATTGCTGGATAGAGTGGCGTTGGCATCAGTGAGGATGATGGTGACGTCGTGTGGTGGGGCTTGGTTGACAGCCTGGTGGAGTTGGTCAAAGAACGCGTCCTTCGCATCCTCATCAGCGACATCGGTGGGGGCGTAGGCGACGATCACTGTCATCTTGCCGTGATGGTGGAGGAATCGAGCAGACAGTAGTCTGTCGCTTATTGGTGTCCAGCTGATGAGGGACCTCCGGAGGGCTTTTGGAATGGCAAGAGCCACACCGTAAAGGCCGGTCCGACTCTCGGGGCCACTCCAGATGTAGCAATGGTTGCCAGCTGTTGTTTCACCATTGCCTTGCCATCGTACTTCACAGAGCCCTGCCATGGTGATGTTATAGCGACAGAGCTCTCGGGACAGCAGGGTGGCAGCTCCGGGGCGAAGGAGTGTCTGGACATTCCAGGTGGCGACACGGGTCTTATGACGAAGATCGATCCGTACTCGTTGGTCGGGGGCAGGCTGGGGTCCGTTACCGTGTTGGTCAGTCCGGCTTCTTTCTCTGGTCAGTTTCGTAACAAAGTGTGTTTCTCCTGGGTGAGTTGTTAGCCCTCCGCAGGATAGTCGGTTGGTGGGGCTGCCACCTCACAGCGTACCGACACGCTGGGGTCTTTGTTTGTCTGGAACCTACCCCGGAGACCGGCCCGCCATGGGTGACCCTACCAGGAGCAAGCTCCCGACGGTATCGCTCTCCAGGGTCACTGGAACACGCAAGCCCCCTCGCCGCATCAAGGCCAGACCCATCCGAGGGGGTTGAGAGTAATAACTTGTTTATAATATTGAAAAACTCATTCAGTTCTACGTACAACGATTTGATTAGAACTTTTGCAAACTGAGCCGTACCATACTAAATTGAATGATCACTTAGAAATATGTATTTAGATACGTATTTTGTTTTATTTGAGAGTGATATCTCTGGGAGTATCGAAAACATTCCTTCAGTTCTGTGTAAAACGATTGCTTTATACCTTTGCCAACTGAGCCAAACCATACCGAATGGAATGATCTATTTCTGCCTCGAAATTGTAATCGATATACGTATCAAATTGTCTTTTGTAGAGAGAGAGATTTTTAGACTAATAGCTCATTTATAGTATTGAAAATTTCCTTTTGTTTTATGTAAAATGATTACATCACAGTTTTGCCAACGGACCCAACTCAAACTCAACCAAATGATTTATTTCTGCTATGTAATATTATTTGATATACTTACTCATATTGTCTTTTACCAGAGAGATATATCTTTGGGCTCATTAATACTATTGAAAACTCATTAATTTCTACTTAAAACGTTTGCATCAAACTTTCGCCAAACTAGCCAACCCATACTGAATCGAGTCCTTTTTTTAAACTAGGTCATTTTTAATCAATATATGTTTTAATTCGAGCGGTATTTCTCGAAGTAACTTGTTCACAGGATCGATAAACTCATTCGGTTCTTCATAAAACGAGTGCATCAAACCTTCACATACTGACCCAACTCATTCCGAATCAAATCATCCTTTAGGCTTGGGAATATTAAACCATGTACATACCATATCGTCTATTATCGTATTGAGAGTAATAGCTTGTTCATAGTAATGAAAAACTCATTCAGTTCGACGTAAAACAGTTGCATCCAACCCTCGAAATCTGTGCTGAACCCATACTGAACCTTATGTTCTCTTCTGCTTGGAAATGTTAATCGATATATGAATCATATCGTCTTTTATCGGAGAAAGATACATCTCGAAGTAATAGTTTGTTTACGGTATCAAAAATCTTCAGCAATTTCGGTGTAAAACGATTTTATCGAACCTTTGCATACTGAGCCGTAGCATACTAAATCAAAATATTTTTCTAGTAGAACTATTTATCGAGATACGTAATGTCTTTTATCTAAGAATAATATCTCCGAAGTAATACCTTGCTCACAGTATTGAAAAACTTATGCAAAAAATTGATTGCATGGAACATTCAGGAATTGCGGTTTAAAGCAACGAAACGAATCATATTATTATATTGATATTCAAGAGAGATTCAAGATTCAAAGTGTACATTTTCACAATGAAATTGTTACTTTGCGTCCACACAGTTGCCAGCGTAATAAATCTAAGAAACTATATACAGGTATACATAATAGTTTTCGAAAAGTTAAGGTAATAAGACAAATATAAGACAAAAAGCAGTTGAAAGTGACTGTAGTGTAACGACCAGAACGGAAACAGGACCCAATTGCGTTACGTTTCTCACAGGTTTTATTGGAGGAAAGAGAAAGGGCTGCGCCCACGGTCCGGTGTTCACTGGACGCGGGAAGCAAGTCGCTCTCCTACTCGGATTGTACTCCGAATGCGGAAGTGGATCTTTCGTAGCGAGCGATGTCGGTGTGAGGGACGGTAGCCGGGACTGGAAGAGCAAGTCGTGGTCGGGGTCGGAAGTGAGTCGTAAGCCAGAAAGGGAGAGTAGACGTAGTCGGGGGACAAAAAGAGAACGTAATCCAGGACGGGAGAGCAGACGTGGTCAGGAACAAAACGGGTCGTAGCCAGACTGGAGCAAAAACTGGACAGGTGAGAGTCAGGGTCGAAAAAGGCTTGCTTAGTATTCACTGAGGTTCGTAGACGGACTGACAAAAGCGGACAAACAGGACAGGGTCCAAATAGTGATAGGGAGCCAATCAGCACCCACGGCAGTTGGTGCCAAATGAGCGGGCACCGCTGAGTCACATCAGTAATCATGACATGTAGTGCAAAAATAGTCCAGTTATGGTCCAATTTAAAGTGTCTGTAGCTTGCTAAACGTGTCTGTGTTGTATTGTTCGATCAGCAGACGTTTAAGAGTCTGATAGCAGACGGGTAAAAATAATTATTTAGACGTGTTGTCCTGCATTTCACACATACCTGAGGGTAGGAGTGTGAACACTCTGTGTTGTGGGTGGGTGGGGTCCTTGATGATGGAGGCAGCTCTCCTGTGGACTCTGCGGTGGTATATGCTCTGTAGAGAGGGCAGTGGAGTCCTGGTGATCCTCAGAGCGTTCTTAACCACTCTTTGCAGACGTTTGCGGTCCATGTCTGTGATACTGCAATACCAAACAGTGATGCAACTGGTCAGGAGGCTCTCCATGATGCAGCTGTAGAAGTTGCTGAGGATCTTGCTAGACATTCCAAACCTCCTCAGCCTTCTTAGGAAGTACAATCACTCTTGAGCTTTCCTGACCAGCTGTGTGGTGTTGAGGGTTCATGTGAGGTCCTCAGCGATGTGTACCCTCAGGTACTTAAAGCTGCTCATCCGCTCTACTTCAAGCTCCCGGATAAATAGGGGCTGATGAGGTCTACTCCTCTTCCTCATGTCCACTATCATCTCCTTTGTCTTGTCAGTATTGAGGGTGAGGTTGTTGTCCTCGCACCATGTCACCAGACTCGTCACTTCCCTCCTGTAGGCCGCTTCGTAAAATATGATCATATCGTACGATATGATATACATATCAGATCATTTTTTTTTGTTTTTTTGGGTGGAGAGAATAATGTTTGGAGGTACAATAAGAGAATTAAAAATCTTTCACTTCTACATAAAACAATATTATCAAACATTTGAAAACTGAAAAGTTCCATTCAGAATCGATTCATCTGTTTCAACTAGGAAATATTTAATATTATACGTTCTATGTAAAGTGATATCTTCAAACTTTTGCAAACTTGACTGTACCATCCTGAATCAAATCCTAATCCCGTGATTTGAATCATTCCTGAATGTAACACCGTATCGAATCGACTTTTGTAAAAATATTCTCCATTTGTGCAGTCATGTTATTCGCTAGCCTGTTAGCTCTAGAGTTTGTTTTCTGACTGCTGTTACTTTTAATACGTTCTACGGTCCTAAAACGCATTCGGTATGTTATACATTTCTCCCTCCATAATGACAAGCGACATATTTACAAGCAGAGTAGTCAAACGTTCCGAAAAATGTCCGCCCCTCCCCCGACACCCGTCAGCTTTTGTTTGCGGGAGTGGTGCCCCCGATGTTCCTTACGTCTGTTTTTGCGATAAAGAAGAAGACGGCGTATCGTCTCTCTGGCTTTTGTTCCTTCACAACAAATCAAATCTTATCCACACGGAAAAAAATATAAATTAAATAAAAAGTGACGCAAGTGGCTTGCAACGCCGGCCCGGAATTCATTTGACTGGAGGGGGACGGATTTAGTCACAAGCCTCTCGTGACCTTGTCCTAGCCACAGAGGTCATTGCTAATTCTAGCGGAAACAATCGGATGAATCCGGTTTGCCTACATCCAATGGACTGAGTGACCATACTTACAGTACAATGTCTATTTTAGGACTAAATCGAGTCTCGTTTAGATATTTTTAATGTCTATTTCAGGAATCAAGTCTAAAACTGACTCACGCGGTTTTGATAAATACTATATGTATAGGTGACTGAAAACATACCTTTGGGAAATTGGAACAAAGCCACCAAAGGACGGAGCTCTAACTGTTTAAAAGACTCTGTGTTAGTGTGTGTTACTAATATGGTACAGAATCCTTTTAAGAAATACAATTTCATAAAAAGTATTGGTGGCCAATAATATGCCTGTAATAAAATTCACCACTGGGAAAGCTCTAACTACCTGTATACAAACAACAACAAGCTTGTGCTGTGTCACTGCTAAATTACAGACTGTTTATTGGAAGAAAAGTTAAGATCTAACCTTTAAAAAATATAGATTTGTTGAAAAAAAAACTTCTGAAAGAATACAAAATATATTTCATTAGTAGGATATGTAAGATGTGTCCATGTCAGGTGGGATAAACAAGGAAAAAATGTTGGTGTCTATTTTTGGACTAAATCAAATCTAAAACAGACTGTTGTGTTCTTTCACGAACATTTTAGGTGCCTGGAAATATGCCTGTAAAAATTGGAAGAAAACCATTGGTGGTAGATTCTGATGTATAAACAGTTCTGTGTTAGTGCTGTGTTACAGAAAACCTAAAAACAGCCTCTCGTTGCCATCTAGAACCATTATAGCTGGCCAAAAATATTCCTGTGGTAAATAAAAGTCCATTGATGAATCCACTACAAGTATACTTAATAACTGACTCTCAAAGTCCTTTAGAAGATTCATAGTTCGCTGAAAATATGCCTGTTGCAAATGGAAGGTCAACGTTAAGTCCACCACTGGTGGGAGATTCTGATGTATAAATAATGCTGTGTTAGTGCTGTGTTACAAAAAACTTTAAAACAAACTCTCGTGGTGTCTGAAAATGCCTCTGGTTAATGGAAGCCCAGCGTCAAATCCACCACCAGAGGGAGTTCAAAATGTATGAACAAAGCTGTGTTACTGGTACGTCAGACAAACTTTAAAACTGAATCGCATGGTCCTTCAGAAGATTTACAGGTGGCTGAAAACATGCCTGTTGTAAATGGTAGGTCACTCATGAATCCAACAATGGTGAGAGATTTTAATATATTAATGATGCCGTGTTCTTGCTGGTACAGAAATTTTTAAAACAGACTCCCATGGGCCTCAGAACATTTATAGATGGCCGAAAACATGCCTTTGAGCAATGGAAAGCCATGGATTAATCCACCTGATACCTCTTAATATATAAACGATGCTGTGTTACTGGTATTGTAAAGAACATTTAAAAAAAAAGACTCTCATCCTCCTTTAGAACAAGAATAGGTGGCCAAATCATGCCTGTGGTAAATGGAAAATGTAAATGCAATAAACGCCGTGTCACTGCTATTTTACACATGTTGGAACGAAAAGTTAGTAAACACTTGAAGGAAATCAATATCTTACCAGTTTTATTTTAACATTTCTGCTGAAGGGACTGCAAATCTTTCATATCAGGACGTCAAAATGAATGTTTTTGCCGATATGCAAATGTCCGATTCACGCGGCCGACCTTGAAGCAGGCGGCGAGAGGAAAATATTTATGATGAAGTGTCGACAAAATGAAGACGCGCTCCGTTGACGTCTGATTAAAGCGCATCCCCAACCTCCCACCCCCACATTGCCTGTTCCCTCTCCGGCGCAGCAAATTTGACCGATGGCCCCACACTTCTAATTGATCGGCCCCCAACTTTATGGGACATCATCATTTTCGGCCACTTTTCCAGGCCCCGGGAAATCGATTTTATTTATTTTTGTCGAGTTGTTGTTTATCTCAATGGAGAGGAGACAGCACGTCAATTGTTTTTCCATCGATTGTTGGCCGAGAGCCGCCGGCTTTTGCGCCGCATTAGCATTGTGACCGTTAGCTTGACCCGCGCTTACGGGGAACCAATGACGGAGCTGGCAAAGGACAATAATCTTCCTGCGTTAACTGCGCCAATTTGTAGCAAATGAGACATTTTTCTATGAAAACTACAGAAAAAAACTACAAAAAACAAATCAGGCAATGAAAATTGAATTTTTATAAAATGTTTACAGTTTACAGTTCAAGTCATACCAAATTTTTACAATCTAGTTTTTCATGATTGCTACTTTGTTGTTCTTTATTTTATTCCTCCCTTTTCTCCCATTTTTAATTTTTTGACTATACTTATTTTTTCATTTTCCTCCTCTTAGCTATTTTTCAATTTTCTCTTATTTAATCATTTTATTAATTTCCTTTTCTTTTTTTCTTTTCTCCCTTTTTCCCTTTTCTTTTTTCTTTGAATTAATAAAAACTGCTGAGCAGCACGGCGGAGCAGTGGTTGGCGCGTGTGCGGCACAGTTCTGAGGTCATGGGTTCAAATCCAGCTACCAACCTTGCATGTTTTCCCAGTGCTTGTGTGGGTTTTCTCCGGGCACTCCGGTTTCCTCCCACACTCCAAAAACATGCATGTCAGGTTAATTGGCCGGTCCAAGTTGTCCCTCGGTGTGAATGAGGGAGCGAATTGTCTGTCCCTGTGTGCCCTGCGACTGGCTGGCAACCAGTTCAGGGTGTCCCCTGTCCACTGCCCTGAGATGGCTGGGATGGGCTCCAGCTCCCCCGCAACCCTACTGAGGATAATGGATGGATGAACGGATAATAAAAACTGCATCATGTACTGTATTATACAACCCTTTAGTCTTACACTCTACAATGAAATCATCTAACGTAAATAATTTTATACTAAGCAACTTCAAAGTCAAGCAACACAGAATTCAAAAAACGAGCTACACAACAAAATAAAAATACAAAATAATAACTCTTGAGTGCAATAAAAAACTTTAAATGCAAAACACTTTTAACTATTTACAAGTCAACTGTTTACCAATGAAGACTGAAACAACACCGTACCTCTGAAAAACATGCAAAAATATGAAATAAAATCTCATTAGTCTCCACGGAATATTGGCATCTAGAATCACAAGGTGCTCTAAGCTAAGCTTTGAGGGACTGATTCAGATTTGTCTGTGAGTGGAAGACAATGCACAATGTTTTGGAACAAACATTGGTGTAATTAAAATGAGTCCAAAACAGATCATTTTCCTGCTTTGGCACGTTTTTTTCCATTTATTTTCCTTCTTTTTGTTCTTTGTATAGCAATCACTTTCTAGCCCTGTTCCTGTGCTTGATGTGCTGCTGCGGTGTACGCCGGAGACTTTCGATGGTATGGGAAAAAAACACCTTGGTTCCAAAACGTTTGAATTCCGATGAAAGAAAAGAGACGCTGGCTAGCTGTCAGCGATACGACGAAGTCGTAATCCATGTCTGGCAGAATCCAAAACGTTCAAACGCCGCTAGGCGAGACGCTCGTGTTAGCTAACCCATAGCGCCGCCACATCACACTAATATCAGACAACATGGCCGCCAGCGCACTCCTGTCCGGTTGAGGTGCAAAGGAAATAAAAGCGAGTTGGCGCTAGCACCTCTTGACGCTAGGAAGTTTTGACACTAGCACATTTTGATGCAGGCACGTTTTAACGCCGTCACCCTGGTGGTGATGCTAATGAATCGCTACTGCGTGACGGGATTTCAGGATTTTTTGCCGAAGGAGGTTAGCATTTCCGCCTAAGTGTTCACTGTTTGAAAACAACGTCTATTCTAGCTTGATTTATCCAGAGTAGAGGCTTAAAAAATCCAACCCGACCTGGGCCTTTGGGTATTAAAGCCTGACCCTACCTGAGCTGAATAATTAACTAGCTTTGAGGGACTCAGCTCGAAACAAACACAAATTTTAATATTTTATTAGTAAGGCCTCGGAAGGAGAAAGGGTGTTTTTGGCACCGCATGAGAAGGGACGGAATCCATCACGCGAATAATGAACACACAAAAAAAAGAAACAAATAACAATGACAGGTAAATAATTTAAAGAAAGGCAAGGAGAGAGAAACCTGGCCTGAACCCGAACATAACGATCAACATTTTAGGCCTGATTGGACAGATTTTGGGCCGGGCTTGGGCTCAACCCTAAGATGTATGGGTACACCTCCAAGCCTTTGACAAGACAATAGCACAGGGGTGGGCAAACTTTTGGATTTGTGGGCCGCATTGGGTTCAAATATTTGACCAGGAGACCAGGCCTGGAAACATATCTAATTTATCTCATTTGCATTTATGAATTAATCTAAATCCAGAAATATACATGTTATATTTTTTCATTTTTGTATTTAAATATATTTGTTTCATCAAATTTGTTTAAAATTCTCACAATTACAGCAAAATAAAAATGTTTTCAGCAGGTAATTTGATATTTAGTTTTGTAGTAGTTGTGTAGCCCTTTCACAGTAATTCTGTAAAATTCTAGTTGTATTATTGTGGTAGTATTTTTTGTAGTATCTCTATAAAATTTTAGTAAAATTACTTAAGTAAGTATTTTAGTAGCATTACAATAATGGTATTCCTGTAGTATTTGTGTTGTATTACTGCCCCCTGGCAAATGTTTTTTTTTTCTTGTTTTAAGGATTTGTTTTCCTTATTTTAAGGTATTTTGTCTTATTTATGGTTATCTAATGAGATTTTTCCGCACTTTAAAATGACATTCAGTGAAACATCTTGTCTATTTTGATTCTGAACAGTTTTTAGGCAATTTCAACAATTATTTCAACATCTGACTGTTTTGTAGACAAAGTTTTTTTCTGCCTTAAAAGCTTAACATTTTTGTACGAAAATGAAAAAAAAAATCTCTATGTTAATTCCCATTCCAACATCTGGCCCGGTTTATAACCCAAGTTATTTTTTTCATCAAACGACACTCGTCAGACCGTATGGATTCATCTCCTAAAAGGTTTGTGTTGCTAATAATGCGGGCTGAAGTGCTAACGCGGGAAACATAATTTCCTCCAAACAACATTTCATCATTTGACTCTTTTCAAACGCGCCCGCTATTCAATTTTACGATTATTATTTTTTTTGGAGCCACCGTTGCTGCGGGGAAAGGGGCTTGGCAGATTGCCATCTCGCTAGCTAGCACCGGGAAATGAAAAGAAGTCAAAAGATCTGTCGCTTGAAAAGACGCAAGCTCGCTCGCTCGTAAGCTAGCTCGACGGTAAATATCGGCTGTCTTTCAAGAGCGCCGGAAAAACACTATTCTCATTTTGTTTATGTATTTATTTCAGGCAGAGTAAGTAATCCTGTGTTTATTTTGTGGACTCCGGGTTTTGAAATTAGGAATTGAAATAAAAACAATTCTGACCCCATATGTAAATAAACTTTTTGTATTATATACTTGTTTTGAGATTTTATTTTTTACCAAAATAAAAAAATGAGAGGCAGCACGGCGGCGCAGTGGTTAGCGCATGTGCGGCACAGTTCTGAGGTCAAGAGATCAAACACCCTGTGTGGAGTTTGCATGTTCTCCCTGTGCTTGAGTGGGTTTCCTCTGGGCACTCCGGTTTCCTCCCACACTCCAAAAACATGCATGTCAGGTTAATTGGCCGGTCCAAGTTGTCCCTCGGTGTGAATGAGCGAGCGAGTTGTCTGTCTCTGTGTGCTTGCGACTGGCTGGCAACCAGTTCAGTGTGCCCCCTGCCCACTGCCCGAAGATAGCTGGGATGGGCTCCAGCACCCCCGCGACCCTACTGAGGATAAGTGGTGCAGATAATGGATGGATGGAAAAAGATGAGATAAAATATTACTTAGGTAAACAAAATTGCCTTATCCACTTGCAATGAATGGTACAGCTCATTCATAAAATACGTTTTTTTAAACATCCAAATAATAAATGTAAATATACTTTATTTATACAACATTTTTACAGTAGTTCCTTTCGGTAAACCAACAATAAATAATAAAATAGAAGCAATAAGTAAGAACAAAACATTATGATAAAACCCAAAAATATAAAGGACTATAAAAAATGGATCAAATAAGATAAAATATAATAATAGTGTTGTCAGGTATTATATAATGAAAAATTAGAGAACAAAAAATTTAATTATTTTGGAATAAAACCATATTCACTGCTCAACACTTTTAGGACATTTTGTTGTGTCTATACCATGCTACTACAACACACTACCACAAAATTCTTTTTCACAATATGGATAAAGCATTTCAACAAAATAAAAACCAGTATTTTGACAAAAATCTACTGATCAAATATAGGGGACAATAATGACTTTGGCTAGAAAAAAAATCTAAAGGTTAACAGTCAGCAATTAGTAAGAAGTTTTCAGGCTTCTGCTGTGAATGACTTCGTCACATCTGCGGCCACAGGATAGCACTAGTCTCTTACACTGCTCTGCACTGATGTGATTTTGATCCATTCTTCTTCCAGCCATCTCGACAGTTCGGTGATTGTATTGGGTTCCTTGACCATAACTTTGTCACCAAGGATTTTCCAGAGCTTTTCTAGTTAGGTTGAGAACAGGACTCTGGGCAGGCCATGTCATTAATTCAATGTTTCCACCTTCAAGGAGATTCTTTACCCTTTTTGTTGTGTGACATAGAGCATTGTCCTGAATGAAGACTGCAGGCTGATTCAGCGATGAACGCAAGTACACTGTTGAACAAGGTTCTGATACACATTTGATTTAACTCAACCCTTATGCTGTACAAAAGGCCTAACTCCTACTTCAGAATGCATGCCCCAAACCATGACACTTCTCCTCTTTACAGATTTTTACACACTTTGGGTTTTGTCTTTCTTCAATGTGACACTGAATAAAATGCTTCCCATCTGACTCAAATAAATCAAATTTGCTTTCATCACTGAAGTTCGATCTGCACCAGTTTTCTGTCCACACAAGATACTCATCAGCAAAGCTTAGTCTAGCTTTGTGATTTTTTAAAATATTTTTTTGTCTATGAGAGGTTTGTTAATTACAGTGTGGGCCTTCAGTCCAAATATTTTTAAACGGCGAGGTATAGCAAGACAGATCCTTCCCATGTTCAACAGTGAACTGGCGAGCAATTCCAGCTGCAATGTGGAAATGATTACTCATTGCCATCCACAGCATGGACCTGTCCTTTCTCACATATGTCTTCCATTGACAACCAGCCCTCTTGGACTACTTTAATAAGTTTTTAGTTCTGTAAAGATTCAATATTCTTGAAAACACAGATTTGGGGTTATCAACTTGTCTTGCTCTGGCTGGTAAGGTCATCCCTTTCGTTTTCATCTGGACAACCTGCGCAATGTTCCTATCACTCTGTGCAGCGGGCTGAGGTGAATGCGGGGGTCTCCCAGCCAGCTGAGGGTGCACTTCTGGGTTTTGATGGGTCTAGCCTCTTAGGTAGGCAGGTGCCAGCCGTGATTGGCGTCTGGTCGCCCTGCCCCAATAAGGAGCAACCTTTTGGCCTGGGCGTGGCTGATCTGGCGCCAACTTCCTGCCAGGTTGTGGTAGGGAGCTCGGGGGCAGGGTGGTGTTGTGGTGTTGCTGGTGGCGACAGTGGCGACCTCCCCTCAGTCCAACGGCAAAGGAGCTATTCACGCCTCTCCTTCACTCACAAGTTGGCACTCATATTCTCTATGTAGATTTCCATTTAACGCTCTACCCACCCCTTGGGGGATTGCATCCCCCCACAGAGGTTTTAAATGCAGTACACTCTACTACTGAGATGTGGCTTGGGCTGGTGGGGGGCGGGGTTGCGGTGGCTTTTCGTCCTGGTGACATTTGCCCAAGGCTTTCTGGTGGGTGCTGCTGCCCGGGTTGGGATTGGCATGTCCTGGGTCTACCGGGGTCTCAGGGAGTTGGTCGGTTAAGGGAATGAAAGGGGACACTGCCCTCTTAGGCCCTACACCCTTTTTGATTATGATGTGGGTGTTTTGCTTGTTCAGCTCTACCATCACATACCATGATTCGGGAAAAAAATCTCTGATACGATTATTCCGATGATACTGGTATCTGTGGCTAACAATCTGCTTAAGCTGATTTCATTCTCATTCCTCCTTTAGTTTTCTTCATAACATAGGCACTGGCCACAGTATGACTACATCCAGTGTAAGAAAATGAGCTGGCAATTTTAGGGTAAGGCTCCTTCTATTATTCACCTCTGTAGGTTTCCTGTCTGCTTGAATCAGATAGGAGTAAAAGGAATGGCTTGAGTATCATGAAGAGAAATACTGAAGAGCACAAATACATGCACGCATGCACATAAAAAAAGGAACAATGATGCTACGATGATCAGATAACCACAGCTCACAAAAATAAAACAAATACAAAAATAATCCAGGTTTTGCTGATTTTAAGAATAGTTATTCAATCGAGATCAAATATATTTTGTCAAAATAAGTAAAATAATTTATCATGTGTTAAATTTGCATATTTTAAGAATAACTGTTTCTATTATATTACAGAAAAAAAACACACAACCATAGATACGTTGCTAGCTTAGCTTTCATGCTAACACATACAGAACGAGTATTAATTTCTTTGTTCAGAAAGTTCAGCTTATTTTAACAGTATTTTTTAGGGTTTTAGTATATTTCAACTAGTTTTAAAGTAATTAAGAATATTAATACTCAAAATGATCTTATGGGGCTAGGTTATTGATGTGCTGGATTATTTTGTTTATTTTAGGGATATTTATCCAATCTAAATAAAAACTTTTTAGCCAAAAATAAGCAAAAAATTATAACTTTTTTTAAAATTTGCATATTTTATCAATAATTGTTTTTATTATATTCCAGAAAATTAATATTTAAACTTAAAATATGCAAGTTTTTCAAATGGATAAATGTTTGCAGATTTGTTTTCATTCAGTTTTTTAGAGATGTTGCTAGCTTAGCCTCCATGCATAAACATGGATAATAATTAGTTTTTTCTTTTTTTTGCTCTGTCGGCAGATTAACGCCTGCTCTTTTGAAATATGTTTCAGGAAGCGTTTAAATCTCACGTTTGCCATCTGCTGAGTGATGTCAAGTTTTTGATCTGAAAACATAAATGAAATAAATAAATAAATGTAGCGCTAGCTAGCTTCAAAGCGACGGCCGTCTTTCACATGGTTTTTTTTCACAGCGTCTTTAGTTACCACGAGACAGTTTGTATGGATTTGCGATTGTAGATAATCACGTGTTGGTGAAAAATTAAAAATAAAATATTGT
This sequence comes from Urocampus carinirostris, assembly GCF_059441175.1. Classification (NCBI taxonomy): domain Eukaryota; kingdom Metazoa; phylum Chordata; class Actinopteri; order Syngnathiformes; family Syngnathidae; genus Urocampus; species Urocampus carinirostris. Next base: position 7,453,033 of record NC_142366.1, on the reverse strand, counting down.
TTGCTATGCTATTATTAACATCTTAGGTGCGGAATATGTAAATTATTTGAGGGACGGCAGATGATAGACTAAAATATGTTGTGAGATGAGAGCAAAAGAAAATTAGCATCTGACTAGTATATACGATGTTAGTTATTTGTTTGTTTGTTTGTTTGTTGTTTTTTGTTTTTGTGGCACATGTTTGGCGATGTGGAAGAGGATCTTTGCTTATTTTACATGATTTACTTTTTTGTTGCTTTAAAAAAAAAAATAATAATAATAATATATCTATATATATATATATATATATATATATATATATATATATATATATATATATATATATATATATATATTTGGTTCTATAATGAAATAAGAAATCCTGTCATAAGCAAAATATAGATAATATGTATATACAAACACAAGTAACACCTTCAACATATATTTCAAAAAATTGGCAATACTTTCAACATGTATTGATAATATATAAAATGTTTATCTGTAATAAATACCCAACACCCAAACAAAATAAGCACCTAGGCAACCAAGTTGGTCATGCTTTCGTCCTTCCAGATGAAACGGGACACATTGTATGTATTAAACATACATCTCAAAATATCTTATAAAACTACAAAAAAAGCGCGGAAAACTGAGCAAAACCTTTCATATTTTCATTTGTAAGTTGTAATTACTAAAATGAAGCAGTAAAACATCTCTTCACCATGAAGTTAATCATTAAAACAGTTATTACATTGTTATTATTAAAATATTATGTATAAGTCAACAAAACTTCTGACAAAAAGTGTCGGGTAAAAAAATATCAGTTCCCACTAAAGCCTTTGCCGTCGGTAATCACGACAAGCTCCCTTGCGCAATATGCGCCAGCAGACATTCGGCAATAGTTATCAGCTATTAGCGCGTCTCAGGTGTCCTTTCTCTCCGGCAGTATGTTTTATTTATTTTTTATAAACCGTCAACGTTAAGGACTCGTTTGTCGCGTTTTTGAAGGTGACATGAATGCGACGTTATCTTATAGGTCCTACAAAATAAATCATCAACTCTGCCTTGTTGAGAAATACTTAGCATATTCATCTGAATGGATTTTTCCGTAGGTGTTGGAAGGCTTCTTGTTTTTTTTTTATGCTAACGGAGTTCCCATTATTTTCTTTTTATTGCCACATTAGCATTCTAACGAATGCACGCATATTAAACGTGAATAAAAAAAAAAGAGAAAACAACAGCGCTAGGGGCATTAGCAATCGTGAACGGACGACAACTGGAGGCTGTGTTCTGATTTTCTGTAATCGCTTTCCGTGTTCTGTAACGAGTTGTCTGTTGAGCGTCTTTGAGGTTTTCGGTCATCATCAGCGGCGAGAAATTCATGGTAATGAAACGGCGTATAGCGACCGCTCATTATAAAGAGCTGGTCTTAAATGTCAGCCATAAACAAACAACAAAGGTTTGTTTCTCCCAGAGCGGTTGGGGACCAATCACGGCATTCATTATGCCAAAGTCACTTATCAACGAGCATGACCTTAAAGTGACAGATGACAAATTCACACGCTGAAAATAACTATAATCCAATCCTGTATGGGGTGCTACAAAGGTACTTAGAATGATATGAACCAATGCAAATGTCTTCCAGGTGAACTGAAGCTCACTAGTTATCATGGAAGCTAAGCGAGCCCGGTTTACAAATCAAACATTCCAAGGCAAAAATATAAGCCAATTCTGTAGATACGGACACAGATCAGAACCCTCAAAACTAGGAAAGAAGTTGTACAGTTGAACTGAGGCTCAGCAATTCGCATGGAAGCCAAACTAGCCTATTTTATAACTCGAACATTCAGAGTGAAAATTATGATCCAATCTTAAAAGAGGGCGGTGTGGAGTTACAAACACTGATTGGTACACTCCAAGCAAGGAAATAAATTGTACAGATGAACTGAGGCTAAGCAGTTAGCATAGAAGCTAAGCTGCCCTATCTTAAAACTTAAATATTCCGAGGCAAAAAATATAAACCAATCCTGTTGGGGGCGTTGTGGGAATACGAACATATATTCGTACCCTCCTAATAAAGGAAGAAGGTCTATGGGTGAATTGTGTCTCAGCAGTTGGCATGGAAGTTATTCCACCTTATTTTTCAACTCAAACAAACATTCCATGGCAAAAATGATAAACCAATCCTGTAGGGGGCGTTGTGGAGACACAGACATAAATTAGTACCCTCCTAACTAGGAAAGAAGGTCTACGGATGAATTGTGGCTCAGCAGTTGGCATGGCAGCTAATCAACCTCGTTTTCCAACTCAAACATTCCAAAGCAAACAATATGAACCAATCATGTTTGGGAAGTTGTGGAGTTACGGACATAAATCAGCAGGGTTGGGTAGGGTTACTTTGACAGGATTACTTTCAATTACTTTTGGATTACTCCAATACCAAATATGCTAATAAAAGACAAAAGAAACTAAATATGAATAAAATTACTAAATTTTGTGCAGGCTTAGGGAGTAATGGAATACATGGAACGACAAAAATGATGTTGGCAAGCTGTTTGGATTTATTTTCATTTTTTTCTGTCGCATTTTATGTTAGTTTTGCTGGAGATCAAAGAGATCAAAGCCAGGAGAGAAAGCTTACCACGTGTTGTGAGTCATAATTTTATTCATATTTAGTTTCTTTTGTCTTTTATTAGCATATTTGGTATTGGAGTAATCCAAAAGTAATTGAAAGTAATACTATTAAAGTAACCCTACCCAACCCTGTAAATCAGTACCCTCCTAAATAGGGAAGAAGTTCCACCGATGAATTTCGGCTCAGCAGTTGGCATGGAAGCTAAGCTAGCCTACTTTACAACTCAGAAATTCTTGTAAAAATGACATCCCAATCCTGTTAGGTGCATTACGGAGAAACGTGAACTCAATGGCAACCTCTAAACTAGCTAAATTAGCCTTAAAAACCCTTGGAAGCTAAACTTGCCCAATTCGATAAAACGTCAAATTTATGTTTTTTAGAACAGGTACTTTCTTGATCCCAAATCTTTGTGACTGTACTCTGCCTTTAGTGCCTTGTTCCATCCTGCCAACTCCATCTTAATGCCCTATTCGTTTTGCTGTTCCAACACGTAGTCAACTAGTCACTAAGAATTTCCCATTTAGTTATTTCCAAGAACTGATCTTTTGTCAGTCCCAAATCTTTCTGACTCTATTCCAGCTCCAGTGCCTCGCTCTAACTCACCAACTTCATTTTAGCACCCTGATGGTGTTTTCTGTTCTGACACAAAGTCAACTCGTGGTGTCTGCAGGGTATTCACATTCTTTAATTTTTACATTTAGTTGTTTTTCAATAAGTTATCTTTTGTTAGTCCCAGTGCTTTTCTCCATCTTGTGACTCTGTTTTTAGTGCCCTACTCTTTTTTTTTTTTGTATTCACTTTCATGTCTTTTTCAATGTAATTGTTTCCAAAAACTGCATTTATGTTAGTCCCAAATTTTTTTGTGATCTTGCTCCAGTGCCTTGTACAATCTTTCCGACTCCATTTTTAGCACTCTATTGTTTTTTTCTTGCTCCGAGACAAAGTCAATTCGTATAGTCTCCTAGCCATTCACCCTCTTGGATTTTTCGGTGTATTTGATCCAAGAACTACTTTTTTACCTGATGCAAATCTTTGTGAATCTACTCTGGCTCTAGTGTTTTACGAAATGTCTTTAACTCCATTTTAAACGTCTCACTGTATTTTTTTGTTTCGACACAAAGTCAACTTATACCAAATCTTTGTGATCTCTGGATACAGTGCCTCGCACAATCTCGGCGACTACATTTTTAGCGCCTTGCTCCCCTTCTATGTTTTGACACAAATTCAACTCGTAGTGTCTCCCAGGCATTCACCTTCTTGGATTTTTCAATTTAGTTGTTTCCAAGAACTGCTCTTTTACCTGATCCAAATCTTTGTGAATCTACTCTGGCTCTAATGTTTCACGAAATGTCTTGAACTCCATTTTAAGCGTCTCACTGTATTTTCTGTTCTGACACAAAGTCAACTCGTGGTGTCTGCAGGGTATTCACATTCTTTAATTTTTACATTTAGTTGTTTTTCAATAAGTTATCTTTTGTTAGTCCCAGTGCTTTTCTCCATCTTGTGACTCTGTTTTTAGTGCCCTACTCTTTTTTTTTTTTGTATTCACTTTCATGTCTTTTTCAATGTAATTGTTTCCAAAAACTGCATTTATGTTAGTCCCAAATTTTTTTGTGATCTTGCTCCAGTGCCTTGTACAATCTTTCCGACTCCATTTTTAGCACTCTATTGTTTTTTTCTTGCTCCGAGACAAAGTCAATTCGTATAGTCTCCTAGCCATTCACCCTCTTGGATTTTTCGGTGTATTTGATCCAAGAACTACTTTTTTACCTGATGCAAATCTTTGTGAATCTACTCTGGCTCTAGTGTTTTACGAAATGTCTTTAACTCCATTTTAAACGTCTCACTGTATTTTTTTGTTTCGACACAAAGTCAACTTATACCAAATCTTTGTGATCTCTGGATACAGTGCCTCGCACAATCTCGGCGACTACATTTTTAGCGCCTTGCTCCCCTTCTATGTTTTGACACAAATTCAACTCGTAGTGTCTCCCAGGCATTCACCTTCTTGGATTTTTCAATTTAGTTGTTTCCAAGAACTGCTCTTTTACCTGATCCAAATCTTTGTGAATCTACTCTGGCTCTAATGTTTCACGAAATGTCTTGAACTCCATTTTAAGCGTCTCACTGTATTTTTTGTTTCGACACAAAGTCAACTCATACCGTCTCCCAGGCATTCACGTCATTGTAATTTTCAATGTATTTGTTTCTCAGTCCCAAATCTCTGTGTACTCTTGACTCCAGTGCCTCGCTCAATCTCGCCGACTCCATTTTTAGCACCCTGCTCGTTTTTCTGTCCCGACACAAAGTCAACTCGTAGTGTCTTGCCGCAGTGGATTGTCTGCCACTTCCACTCAAAGATTTTCTGTTCTCGGGCTAGCAGACGTCCGATTGGGACGTTGGCGTTCAGCGGATCCTCAGGCGCAACCTCGAGCGCTGCCGCCGTCTGTCCACAATGATGGATGTGCCCGTCAAGGCACTCCACGCCGCTCAATTACATTATATTCAGTTTTTCTTTTTTTTGTTTCGTCCCCGCGTTCTCGTCAAGGCTAATGTCTCGAGTAGATGAGACACGCGTCGGTGGGACGGCGACACGAGGTGACAGCGAAGGCCTCTTTTTTTCGTTTTTTGGTGTGACTCGCCACTGGGAGTGGATTTATCTCTTAATAGATTAGTTGTGGATTTCTGCTGCCGTCAGAACTGGAACCAGAGTCGTCATCAGAGTTTAGTGCTCCTCTGATGACGTCCTCTGTCATAGTTTTAGCAGTGCAGTCGGTTCTGTTGCTCCGTCTGTGTGATTTAACGTTCCTATCAAGTCAGATCAAACAAAACTAGAATCTGTCAAACCCAGATGCTCAGGGTAGGGCAACATACCATGTTGTAAGATATTCAGGGACTGGAAGCATTCGAACAGGAGTCGTCATCAGAGTTTATCCCCAATCATGAAGTCAATGTTTGGTAGTTTTACTGAAACAGTCCAAAAACTGGTTCTGTTGCTTTATTTTTGTGATTAAAGTTCTTCTCGTGTCTAATCAAACAAGACCAGGATTGTTTTTCCGAAAGAACCCAGGCCGAAGTCTATGTTTTGACACAAAGTCAACTCGTAGTGTCTCCCAGGCATTCACCTTCTTGGATTTTTCAATTTAGTTTTTTCCAAGAACTGCTCTTTTACCTGATCCAAGTGAGTCACTAAGCACTACCTACGTTTGTAATACGTTTTACGCTTTTAAACGTATTACAAACAATGGAATTAGACTGAAAACATCGATCTTTGAAACGTGACTATGTGTGTGTGTGTGTGTGTGTGTGTGAGATGATTACTTGTATATTAAAAACAAAAAAGAAATTCGATCCTGAGGAATCGTCAGGACTGGAACCAGAGTTGCTGTCTGTCTTTAAGTCCTGCTTTTTATTTTGACCAAAGAAGTTGTTTCCGTTATTTTGTTTTTGTGGTTCTATGTTTCTATCGTCTCACGTGGAACCAAACAAGGACTGGTTGATCTGAAAGAATCCGGGTCAGAGTGGGAAACCTTCAAGGTAGAACCCTTGGGATCGTCAGGTCTGGAACCAGAGTCATCATATAAGTTTATCACTCGTTTCCAGCTAACTATGAAGTCATGTTTTGCAGTTCTACTGGAGAAGTTGATTTCATTGTTTCATTTTTGTTTTTTGATCTTTCTATTGTGCTTTGTTGAAAAAAGGAGGACCATTTATTTTAAGAGCTTGGGTAAGAGCGGGAGATGTTTAAGACAGATCTTTGGGTATCAGCAGGACTGGAACTGGAGTCTAACACTTCTTTTCTGGCTAATCATAAAGTTCCATTCAGTAGTTTTACCAGAGAAGTTGGTTATTTTTTTTTTCAATTTCAAAGGGAAGATCTTTGGGGATCTGCACGACTGCAAGCAGAGTTCCTCACTCATTTCTGGTTAAACATGTAGTCGAATTTTGTAGTTTCACTGAAGCACTGCCAAAAACTGGTGCTGTTGCCTTGTTTTTGAGACTCAATGTTTCTACTGTGGGACCAAGAGGTCGCATGTTTGATTACCAGCTCCTCTGAGTTTAATGCTGAAGTGTCCTGACCCCTTAATGCCCCGGATAAGCAGGTAGGGGGCTTGCATGGCTGATGCCGATATCGGTGTGTGAATGTGTGTGTTACTGTCGTAAGTGAAAAGCACATTGTAAAGCGCTTTGGGAGGTCTTCAGTGACTTCTAAAGCGCCATATAAATGCAGACCATTTGGGTGACAAAACAAGGACTGGTTGATCTGAGGGAACCTGCGTCAGGGGGAATCTTGAGGGAATATCCTCAGGAATCAGCGTATGAGCATCGGAACCATGTGAACCTTGAGTAAATCAGGTTTAGGTTTGAAAAAAATGTGCAATGTTTTTTGCACTTTGTATTCCAATACTTGAAGGTGCAACTGGACCGGTTTGTGTTCCCTGGTGTTACTTTGAATTCTCAAAGACAAACTCTGGCCACGAGTTGACAATGGAGCTTCTCTCCCCAAGAATCGACTTAAAACAAAAATAGAAGAAACATATTGTCGGAGTTTATAAAGATGTAAACCCATTGCTGACCATAGTATTCAAATAAAGGCATTTAAATAGAGTTTAAATCTACTGTGCATGTAGTGAGCCCGGCCCGCCAGCCATCTTGCTTGGCTGCCCAGGCCGTTCTGACCACATCTGGCTCAGTAGGCGTATTTATTGAAAGGTCACGCATGCGCAGTGAATGAATGGTGTCGTGCATGCGTATTACATTACATACAATGGAAAAACATTGAAAACGTATTACAAACAATGGAATTAGACTGAAAACATGGATCTTTGAAACGTGACTATGTGTGTGTGTGTGTGTGATGATTACTTGTATATTAAAAACAAAAAAACAGGTTAATTTCATAGCATAGGAGTCTGAGAAATACACAACTAAAAATAGCTTAATTTACATTTATAAAGAGTTTGAGATGGTTTCTAAGAAAGTCAAGCCATTACACATTTTTTTGTATAGCCCTTAATGACAGAAAGTCTAAAAAGGCCTGTCCATACTACCATTATACACACTGATCTGATACCTACAGGAGGGCAAATAAAACCTCAAAAAATAATCTAAGATGATCGTTTACATCAGATCCAAGTGCCGCTACGATGATTCAAAATGCATGCAAATCCAGCGAATAAAGCGTTGAAATAGACCTCGTGTCACAAAGTACTGAACTTTCAGAGTTTGTGTTCTGAGACTGACAATTGTACCCACTTGTAAAATTGCAATGCTAGTCCAGGAACCATCTGCTTAACGGAGTTTTAAATCAGATAAACAAATCCAAATTCGGTGAGATTTATCGTAGGTTTAAAAAGCAATGCATTTGCAGATAATTGGCGAGATCTTGTGGGTTCCGTAGAATGATAAGCCAAGGTTAGAATGTTCCGGCGGGGGGGGGAGGTTTCCTCACCTGCTAAGTGGCAGCTGACCTTGTTGTTTCCTGTCAGACATTTCCTCTCCCAGTCTTTTCACTCACTCCGACGGTCTTATAGTCTTATGGTGTGGGTTTTAGGTCACGGTTTTGAGGGTTGTCATGTATATGTCACCGGGTTGATGCTATATCCCATTTGGCCCGAGACCTTTCAGTTAGCCCCAACCCCCTTATTTGTCCCCGCAAGGTCGCTCATAATGGGAGGTCATGTAATAAATCCTGCATCTGTACTTTACCACTGATACATTTCTCCAACAATGGCAAAATAAACCAATAACAGTAGTACATTTTATTTCAAAGCACATTTCTGGACAGCAAAAGTCGCTGTACAAAGAATAAAAACTGTGATATCATTAAAAACATATATAAAAACAAAGAACACATACAAAAAAATTGAAAACCCAGTAGGCTGCAGTAAAGAAGTGTGTGTCAGTTTATGAGTAGGCAAGTCTGGTATTTATTTCAGAACTGATTTATATAAGAGTTTTGATATTTTTTTTCTATCGTTCGATCTTAAATTCTATATTTATCTGTGTATACAGTTTTGAGCCTCAAAAATTGAACTCAATGTTTTGGTGCACATCAAACACAAGGTTTTACAGTCGTAAATTAGCGTACTTGTGCAGTGATTGATCAGTCAAAAAATATTGCTTACCATAATTGTAAAACATTATATGCAACAGGAATCGAACCTGGGTTGCAGTAGTGAGAGCAAAAAACCCTTATTACTAGACCAATAGTGATATAGTTGACATGCAAAAATACATTAGATTTCATCTCACTATCACACTATAGCCTCATGATATCAAAAATGAATGATGGAGAATGGATAAAAAACATAAAGTCACCCTGAAAGAAAGAAAGAAAGGCAAAAAAGCATGATAAGGGTGAAAACATTTTGTTGTATTTGATGATGAATCGGACTTTGAACGACATTGGATGAAAACATTGTATATTTTATGCTGGTATTGTTTACGTTGTCACTATTTTTGTTAATCATGGCCGCACATATTCATCAACCTTTGACACTTAAAATGCTTATTTTGAGCTGAGAAAGTTAAAAAACTTTTTCTACCGATTTTTAATAAAAAATGTCAGAACCTGAACAGACGGTGGACCCAAACGTTTTCACACCAAGCTTTATTTTATGGAAACGGGGCAGTCATGCGTGGGAACACAAACACCAGCGATTCAACGAGACAAATAAGTCAGGCGCGGAAAAACAGGAAGCCAGGGGCAGACGGGATCGGAAGCGAACAGGACAAAGAGGATCGATACCAGATGCAGCATACCTGAGCAGATACCGGACAGGATGGGACAGACAGGAAGGATACCTAATACAGAATGCACCAGCAAGAGACCGAACAGGACTGGACAGACAGGATTGATACCGGATACAGGATGTATGAGCAGGATACCTTACAAACGGGATCGATACCGGATACAGGATGCACAAGCAAGGTACCAGACAGGACGGGACAGACAGGATCGATACCGGATACTGGATACACAAGCAAGATACCGGACAGGACAGACGGACGGGATCGATACCGGATACTGGATTCACGAGCAAGATACCGGACAGTGTCAAAATACTTGCCTTGCAAGTGGAGAGGTTCGTTGACGGACTGACAAGGAGTGAATGAGAGCACTGAGTTTAAATAGGAGGGGAGCCAATCAGGCAACAAGCAGCAGCTGGCACCAAACGAGCGGGCCCAGGTGAGGGCAATGGGTAATAGTGACAAAGTATGTTTCAGTGTAGTTTAGTTTGAATACTGAAACAATGTTTTTGTTTTTTCCACACAAAGCCCCAGTAAGTTGTATTATTTTTTTGTTAAAATAAATAAATAAAGATTGGACACATATTATATCTAGTATAAAACATTCATTAAAGATTAGAGATGCAAGTTTATTTTCTTATTATTTACAGAAGTATTTAAAAAAGCTAACCTCAGTATGTTGTTTTGGCATTGCTATTTAATGTTCGAATAAGGATAAATGAATGAAAGATTTCAACCATGAGCACTACCAAGAATGAGTGATTGAATGAATGAATGAATGAATGAATGAATGAATGAAACTTTTATTTCGAACATATCATAACAAAAGCAAAAACAAAACAACAAATTGAAAAAATAAAATAAAACACACAAACAATGTTATCGTACATGTTCGAAAGGGAGTAGGAAGAAGCATATGCTTCTTAAATCCTATCCCTTGGACTTCATTCATACTTGTGTCTCACAGTTACCTCTTCTGTGTATTTAAATAATACTATAACTCATGAATATACATATTTACATTGGCTCTGTGAATACACAGTCCCTCCATTATCATCAATATCACCATCACCATCATCACTACTCCCATCACTTTTTTACAATCATCAATGCTATTTCCATATATTTCCTGCATATTGTAGAATTAGAGTATCTCTTATGAAAACATAGTTCTCTTGGGTGCCCAATGGTGAAAGTGACTGCTGTTTGGTGTGTGTTGTGCAGCATAAAAGTACCTTTGGGGGTCCTCCCGTGGTGGGCAGAACCACCATTTTTGAGTGTCCTGATCCGTGGATTAAAAAGACAAGATATGGGAGCTGGAGTCAGATGCCTCCAGCATTAAGCTCCCACTAGTCTGCCCAAACTATGAGATGTGAAGACTATGTCTGTGTGTTTTAAAGATGTATATCAATGTGATTGTATCCTCATTTATTTAGTTTTTGTTTGTTTTGCACCATCTTCACCAACATTTTAATTCACCTTACAGTTTTTTGTTCAAAAACATAGGTCCAAATTGTGATGGATTTGCATATTATGATGGTGACAGTTAGATAATAACAATGTCCAACAATAGCAACAAGAATATACATAGTTGATAATGATAATGATAACAACAACAACAATAACATAATAGTCATGATAGTCCTTGCTATAGTAAAACTCTTAATTAATAGCTTGACCCATCTATAGAAAATTCTTCTGCTCACCAATAATACTATAAATAATAACAATAATAGTCCCATAAATGATACAATAATAATCATCATAATAACAGTTATAATAATACCAGATTAATTTCATTTAGTTTTACCCATCTATTAACTATATAATGCTAGGAATCACTTAATATCATTCAGACACAGGCAGCACGGCAGGGCAGTGGTTAGCGTGTGTGCGACACAGATCTGAGGTCATGAGATCAAACTTTCCTGTGTGGAGTTTGCATGTTCTCCCCGTGCTTGCGTGTTTTTCCTCCGACATTCTAAAAACATGCGTTTCAGATTAATTGGCTGGTCCAAATTGTCCCTTGGTGTGAATGAGCGAGTGACTTGTCTGTCTCTGTGTGCCCTGCGACATGCTGGCAACCACTTCAGGGTGTCCCCTGCCCACTACCCAAAAATAGCTGAGATGGGCTCCAGCACCCCCGCGACCCTACTGAAGATAAGCGGTGCAGATAATGGATGGATGGATGGATCATTCAGACACCAATAATGACAGTAACAACAATTAATGACAGTTATTATAATAATGTCGGAGTTGATAAAGATATAAACTCATTGCTGGCAAAAATATTCAAGTAGAGGCATTTATAAAGTTTCAAACTACTCCGCGAATGCAGGAGTCCGGCCCGAAAGCCATCTTGGTTGGCCGCCCAGGCCGAACTGACCACATCCGGTACAGTAGGCGTGGTTTATTGAAAGGTCGCACATGCGCAGTGAATGGATGGAGTCGCGCATGCGTATTACATTATATACAATAGAAAAACATAGAAAAAACCGTGGATAAAACCGTGGATCTTTGAAATGTGACTATGTGTGTGTGTAAATGATTACTTGTGTATTAAAAATAGAAAAATAGGTTAAACAAATTAATTTCATAGCATGGGAGTCTGAGAAATACACAACTAAAAAATAGCTTACTTTACAAATAACTATCATCATTATCATCATAATAATATAAAAAAAACCAATGTTGATAAGCTTACATTTTCCATTTACTATATCATTCAGACGTCATTTCCTTCATCTCTGTACTTTGTCAATATTGTTGTTTTTTTTTTTCAATTTGGACTTTGGACAAATTGAGCTCATTCTGTAATTTTCTCCAAAGTTTAACTCCACATACATACACACACATAATTTTCCTGGTGATTCTCACCGGTTGTATTTTAAAGTTACTACATTCCCTCAAGTTATAGCTTCCATCATTTTGTGTGAATAATTGTCATATGTTCTATGGCAGTCTGTCTTTGTTCACTTTGAATAGTCTTTGGGAAGTGGGAAACTCCACTAGATCAGACAGTTTTAATAATTTGGATTGCAGAAATGGAATATTGGTATGATCACAGTATTCTTTTTGGGGTAAAAAAAGGGGATGGAGTGAACTTTTGTAATTATTGCCCCACACTTTACGTTAAGTGTGGCAATACTAAAGAAAAATATAATAAATACAGTGCATTTTAGTTAAAAAATAATTTGGCTTTATCAATAATACAAATACTTTTAGATACCTTCGTTTGTTAATTTTGATACAATGTATATGATAACACCATCCATTTTCACTGCCAGGTTTAGATTTTCCTTGTGATTACCAATAAATATCACTTTTGTTTTATTTAAATTTAAATATAATGCATTCATATCCAACCGTGTTTTTAGGGTAAATAATTCACTATTAATATTTGTTACTAGAATAATATAATTATCGTTGGAATAGAACATGTTAGTGTCATCTGCAAATATGACTAATTTTAATAGTTTGGAAACATTTAATACATGGTTAAAATATAAATTAAAAAGCTTTGGACCCAGGTCGGAACCCTGTGGTACTCCACAACAAATGTATCCAGATGTCAACCCTACGATTTTTACATATTGTTGCCTCCCATGGCCACTCTCCTGATGCCATATTGTTACAGTTTTTTGAATAGTAACTTATGATTAATAGTATCAAATGCTGTTTTTGAATCAATAAATATCCCAGCTGCGTAACTCTTCTTTTCTATGCCATTGGTTATTTCTTCTACTGCATCAATAACTGCCATTGTTGTTGATCTGTTAGCCATGAAACCATATTGACTGTCATTAAATAAATTATGCTTATCTATAAATTTCGTTAGTCTAATACTATAAAGTTTCTCTAATATTTTGGATCACTGAGGAAGCAGAGATACCGGTCTGTAATTTGTGAAGATGTGTTTGTTTTCATTTTTGTATATTAGTATCACTTTTGCTATTTTTGATTTTGTGTATTATTTAAAAAAATCTGAATTTCATATATTGTTTTGCCAGTGTAATTTAATGAGAATAATGTAATTAATAAAAAAAATAAAATAAATATATATATATATATATATATATATATATATATATATATATATATATATATATATATATATTTTCAGTTTCTGACTTTTCTTTTCCAAATCATAGGCCCCACTCAGGGCCTCAGAGGGGGGCCCAATTATAAGCGCCGACGCCACTTATGAGCACGAACACATCGGTTACCACATTGTTTGTTGCTAGGCAACCCGGACAGATATCAGTCATTTTATTTTTTATTTCACTTTTCACATTTATCTGGTTGTGTGATAAAGGCGTTGGGGGACATTAGCATATTTATTTCAGAATTACTTATTATTATCCTCAAAAAGTCTGATTTTTATTTTTCAGGACGATGACAAACACGATGCTGCCAAGAACCATGCTCATTAAAAATTAAATAAATCATAACTTCACATATTTTTAAATGTATAAGATAACTTAATTAAATGATATTAATATAAGTATTCAATTGTTACATTAATTAAACAATTAAGAAAGTATAAAAAAATATAAATACAATCAAAAAAGAATAAGCAACCTTAAAATAAGAACCGTTTTTTGGGGGGTTAATTGTTTGCTTTTCTATCTTGAAAATAATGGACACCTGAGCAGGATGCAGGACAGGACAGACGGGATCAATACCGGTTACTGGATACTAGAGCAAGATACCAGACAGGACGGGACGGATGGGATCGATACCGGATACTGGATACACGAGCAGTATACCGGACAGGACGGGACAGACGGGATCTATACCTCTGAGAGATATTCAAGATATAAACTCTTTGTTGGCAGAATCATTCAGATAAAAACACTTAATGAGTTTTTAACCTACTGCGCAGACGTAGCAGCCCGCCCGGCCCAACCATTTTGGTGGACTGCCCCGGGCGAACTGCGCTACATCCGGTCAGTAGGAGTGGTTTATTGACGTCACACATAAACAGGAAATGAATGAGTGCGATTTCACACTAAAATGAAATTAGACTGAAAAATGTATAGAAATAGACTGATCCTTTTAACGTGACTATGTGTGTGTGTGTGTGTGTGTGTGTGTGTGTGTGTGATGATTATTTTTATATTAGGAATATAAAAATAGGTTAAACAAGTTAATTTCATAGCATGGAAGTCTGAGAAATACACAACGAAAAACAGCCAACTTTACAATACCGGATACTGGATACACAAGCAGGATACCGGACAGAATCAAAATACACGTCTTGCAAGTGCAGAAGTTTGTTGACGGACTGACAAGAAGTGAATGTGAGCACTGAGCTTAAATAGGAGGGGAGCCAATCAGGCAATGAGCAGCAGCTGGCGCCAAACGAGCGGGCCCAGGTGAGGGCAATGGGCAATCGTGACAAGTTTGTGTACCAGTGCAAAGGCTGACATGCATTTCAACTGAGACAATGAGAACATGTTATGTCCATGGTGTATTAGGTTAACAGCCACAAAATGTCATGAACTGAAATGTTAATGTAAGACAAAGGGATGCTGCTGGAAGTGTGGATTTCCCTGCGGGGATGAATAAATTATCTATTTATCTATCTATCTAAATGTGGTCCTATAATGATCCAATTTACAGTTAACACTGTGAGATGATGAAATAAAATACAGCCTCTAAAAGAAAAACAACAGCAGAAGTTTAAGAAATCAAATTAAATTGAAGATCCTTCAAAATCAACAAATGTTTTTCATAATTTGGATTTGAAATTTCTGGCCGCCATTTTTAGTTCTTGTTGCTCGCTCTCTTCCTCCATTTTTCACTTCCGTGTGCTTTCCTGCAGTTTACGTACCAGATGTGATGTCACAAAATTATATTATATATTATATATATTATATATTATAATAATAGGTAAAAATACATGAACTACCATACAAATTTAATTTTTTTATAAATATTGATTGGTCGAAACATTTTTATTTCTTTAATATGGCAAATTTCACACCTAGTGGTCCCCGCCATGTTTGTTTGGCATCTTGCTGCTCTGCTGTTGTTTTTTGTTTTGCTTTTCACAGTGCCCTCTAGTGGTCAAATATTACACAATGTAGTATTATACATAGAAGCACATGGGCCCGAGGCTGCGATTTCTGTTAGTTTTTGGGGGGTTCAACCCTAGCAGCGTTCTGCTCTACAGCTCATGTAAATGCAATCTGCTGTTTCGGTCTGAAGCTCGGTGGTCAACGACTTCACTGAGATTGAAAAAATAATACATTGAAAATTGTTGTTTAGTTCCTTGGTGCTGAAATAAGAACGTGGAAAATCGATGGCGGACTCAGGTTACGCAACAGAGACGGCGGGCAGAGTCGGCGGGCAGAGTCGGACAAACCCTGCCGGGGTCACCCGAGTCGAGAAGACCGGTTTTTACTCCCCCCCAGGAGGGTTTTGGATTCGGGAATTGAAGTATCCTGCAAGGAATAAACAGATGTTTTGGTTTTATAGCCAGTCAAAGATTGTCTCTTATGACACGTGCATCATTTTGACATGCTTTTGTGCAAGGGTGTCGGACCTTATTCAAGCTAAGAGTTACTTTTTCTGACAAATTAGCACAAAAGGCACTCAAATTGATATGCATGTATAAAATAACAACCGATATTACTATGGTTTTACTATGTTATTACCTGGTCAATCATTTGAAGTACGGTAAAAAGGCTCAGTCATCCACAAAAAAATGTATTTTACTAGAAAATCGAAATGATCTAGCTCAGGTCAGGTTCATTGTGCCCGCGGTCACTATGTTTGATACCCGTGCTTTAGTGACACAAACTACTAGGTTGAAACGAATCTTTAGGGTCCGCTAGCTGCTCAAAGATTGTCTTTTATCATAAGTGCATCACATGCTACAGTCACACAAATTACTACTTTCTGCAAGTATCTGTACTGGTGGATGTTTGTGGGTGTGAATAACCAGATCTTTTGGCTCGGCTAGCAGGACAAAGAATGTCTCTTGTTGTAGGTGGGACACTTTGACATGCTTCAATGACACAAATTAATATTTTCTGATGAGCTAAGGCTTAGCTTGCATATTTTTATTTTTTGCAAGAAATGCTTACTGTTTTTGCTTACTGTTATTTTTGTAAGCAGCAATAACCAGATCCTTTGGTTCGGCTAGCTGCTCAAACATTGTTTCTTTTTACTAGTGCATCACTTTTACATGGTTCAGTTACATAAAGTACTACATTTATATGTGCCAATTTGAAGTAACTTAAATCTGTTGTAGTCGTAGGCCAGAAACTCGACTTGAGAAAAAATATCTGAATAAGTAATAGTTTAAATATGGTTTACACTATAAAAAATGTTGATCAGATGATGAAAGTGCTTTATCAGAGTCAGATCAGGATGATTCACCTGCTATTGGTGAACATGAAAACCAGTTCGATATATTTCATGTGAGGGAGCCAACCTACCCCAAAAATGGCCCGGGGACCTGCTAGCTGATCAAAAATGTTGTCCTATCACTAGCATATAATTTACACATTTAATTGACACAATTACTACTTTCCTTTTACTTTCCTTAATGTACATCTTTTTTGGAAGTATCTGTACTGGTGGATGTTTGGAGACAGAAATAACCAAAAATTTTTGCTCTACCCACTGGTCAAAGATTGTCTCTTATCACTCGTGTATCACTTTGACATGCTTCAATAACTTCAGTAACTTAAATCTTTTAAAGTTTGTAGTTGTAGCCGAGAAACTCTACTTGAAAAAAACATATATCTGAAATAATAATTTAAATATGGTTTACACTGAAAAAACAATGGTTTTGATGATTATAAAGGTGCTGAGTCAGATCAGTCCGATTTAGGAATGTTCATGTTAATTTAGTTAGAAAATGTCCTAATACTTGTTTAGTAATCAAACCCTCACTCTTACGCTACTCTTAAAAGTGACTCTTTTAAGATGATGTCATCAGATATGCTTATATATTTGTTCTTTGAAATGATCATCTTATTTTTTTACTTTTGTTTTTAAATTCAACCCTCATCCTAGCTCTTGTTTTAAAAGTGACTCTAAAGTTATTTTATTAATTTTCGTAATATTTATATTCTTTGATTTTGTTTTAATTTTTGACATTTTGGTTTTCACTTCAACCCTTTGCTCTTACTTTACTTTTAAAAGTGACCGTAAAGGTGATGTTATTGTACTTCCTATTATTTATGGTTGTCACGATTACCAATTCCCCTCACCTGTGCCCGCTAGTTTGCGCCAGCTGCTGCTCGTTGCCTGATTGGCTCCCTTCCTATTTAAACTCAGTGACCTCATTCACTCCTTGTCAGTCCGGCAACAAACCTCTGCACTTATAAGGCAAGCATTTTGACTTTGTCCTGTCCTGTCCGGTATCCTGCTCGTGTATCATGTATCCGGTATCGAGCCCGTCTGTCCCGTCCTTATCTGTATCTTGCTCGTATATCCTGTATCCGGTATTGATTCCGCCCGTCCCATCCTCACCTTTATCCTGCATCCGGTATCGATCCTGCCTGTCCAGTCCTCACCTGTATCCTGCATCCTAGACCGATCCCGTCTCTCCCGTCCTTGTCTGTATCCTGTATCCGGTGTCGATCCCATCCAGTATCCTGTATGCGTTGCCTGTCCCGTCCTCACCTGTATCTTGCTCGTATATTCTGTATCGATCCCGCCTGTCCCGTCCTCACCTGTATATTGCTCGTATATCCTGTATCAGGTATCGATCCTGCCTCTCCAGTCTTTACCTGTATTGATCCAAGCGATCAATAGTAATCGCCGAATCTCTGGCGTTTGTGTTCCCGCACATGACTGCCCCACTTCCATAAATAAAGCTTGGTGTGAAAAAGTTACGTGTTTGGGTCTACCGTCTTCTCAGGCTCTGACAATGGTTTATATTTTTTTTTTCTAATTTTCTTTTAATTCAAGCCTCATACTTACTCTAGTTTTAAAAGTGACTATTTGTAGTTGATGCTATCAGATTTCCGAATATTTCTCTTCTATCAAACATTTTTGTTTGATGTTTGATAAAATATCTTCCCCGCTCTTACTGCGGTTTTAATAGTGAGTATTTGAAGTTGATGTTGTCAGATTCCCTGAAATTTTTGTTCTATAATTTTGTTTTTGAATTTCTGACTTTTTTTTATCTAACTTTTGCCCTTACTCTAGTTTTAAAAGCGTTTCTTTGAAGTTGATGTCATAAGAGACGCTAAGTAGCTTTGCGGCGGACTTTAGCTAATCCCACCGACACGTCATCGCGGCACGCCAGATGCTTGATGGGGAAACCCCGCCGCTAATGACTCGTAATCTTCAGTTCAGTCGCAGGCAATTAGCCACACGGCAAGACTCGACGTGACTCGGTCCGAGTGGCGGCGCCACCGACGCGGACTCGCCGTCACGCTAATGAGCACAAATGGCGTTAATTGAAAACGGAGCAAGCTGGAACATGTTGTTTCTTGGAAAATGATGGTGGCAACGAGTGGGCTTTTTTGTTAGTTTTGCTAAAGCTAAGTGAGCGAATGTTTTGTGGGGGAGGAAATGAAAATGAAAGAGTCAAGTCAAGTCAAGTCACGTTTATATGTAAAGCCCTTAATCACAAAGAGTCTCAAAAGGCTGCACAAAACCACAGATTATCATGACACCATCCCCTCATCGAAAACCTACATGAGGGCAAATAATACACAGATATAGTCAACATAAAATATAGGTTATTCATATGCTATAGAATAGAAGTGTGGTTTAAGCTTAGATTTAAGCATTTCCACTGAGGTTGCAGATCGAATCTCAGGGGGAAAAGCATTCCATAGCACCGGGGCCCGAATGGAAAACGCTCTTGGACATGCGGATCTCTTCTTGGCTCTTGGGAACACGAGTAGACTAGCATTTTCAGAGAGAGGGCTCCGGACCGGAACATAGGGTGAAATTATATCTGAAAGTTATGAGGGAGCATTCCATGCATGATTTTGTATACTACCAACAGAACCTTAAAATCACATCTTAAGCTAACAGGGAGCCAATGCAGGTTACCTAAAATCGGGGTAATGTGATCAAACTTTCTTGTCTTAGTTAAAAGCCTTGCTGCAGCATTTTGTACCAGCTGAAGGCTCTTGATTTTGGACTTCGGGAGACTGGAAAGTAGTGCATTAAAATAATCGAGACTGGAGGTAACAAACGCATGAATTATAATCTCCGTATCTGACTGAGACAGCATAGGGGGACTTTTAGAAATGTTGTGAAGATCGAAGAAAGCTGTTCTAGTAATATTCTTCACGTGTGTTTGAAAGGACAGATCGGGGTCAAATATGAAACCTACATTTTTGACTGAGTCACTCTGTCAAATGTCAATGTTTAGAGCCGTTTTTGAGAACAAGTCACTGCATTTAGATGGACCAATAACTAACATTTCAGTCTTTTCAGAGTTAAGGCGCAAGAAATGGAGTGACAACCATTATTTTATCTCAGTAAGGCAGGCCTCCAAATTTCCACAGTTTAGTGTGGCAGATTCCTCCATCGGAGGGTATAGTTTAGTGTCATCTGCATAGCAATGAAAACTGATATTATACTTGCAAATAATATCACCTAATACAAGCATGTAAATGCTGAAAAAAGCTGGCCAAGTACTGAACCCTGCGGAACATCACAGGTAACACTAAAGGGCTCAGATGTCATTTCACCATATCTAACACGGTGCGACCTATCTGAGAGGTAGGATCTGAACCCTAAGAGGACGGTTCCTGAGAGACCAGTCCTACTTTCCAACCATTCTAGTAAGATAGTATGGTCCACAGTGTCAAAGGCAGCACTAAGGTCCAGCAGCAGCAAGAGTGATGAAGCGCCGGAGTCCATTGCCAGTAGAAGATCATTGGTTACCTTAATCAGAAATAATAGGAGAAATAACCAAGCGTTATGTGCACGATCGGGAAGATCTCCCATGTCACTCAACGACACTGTGAAAAATCATCTCTTATATCTTTAAACATTGCTCATTCTAGGTCAACTCATTTTAACATAATTCAGCCCTTGGTTTTACTCTAGTTTTAAAAGTGACTCTGAAGTTTGGTATTATTGGATTGAAATCTGTTTTTTTAATTATCTGACACTTTATTTTTAATTCAACCACTCTTAATTAAGTTTTAATTTCATGGGCCTCATATATGCAATATATTTCCGAAAGGAATATTTTGAATGTGCGCCATATAATTATGTGGGCGTTATATTTGGGAAAATACCGTACTCTATAACTCAACTCTATGAAGTTGATGTTTTTGGATTTCCCAATTTTTATGTTCTATGAAATATTTTTTTTAATTTCTTGACTTTTTTTTCTCAAAATACGTCTTTGACTCTTTTCCTAGTTTTAAAAGCAACTCTTTGAAGATGACATGATCGGGTTTTTTTTTTGTTCGGTGAAATAATGTTTTTTCTTTTTCTGCCATTTTTTCTAAATTAAACGCTTGCTTTTACTCTCGTTTTAAAAATTTGACCGCGACTCTTTGAAGTTTATTTGTAGTAGATTTCCTTACATTTATTTTCGATTGAATATGTTTCTTTCATTTTTTGGTTTCAAACCCAACTCTTACTCTAGTTTCAAAAGGGATTATTTAAGGTTCATGTCCTCGGATTTGTTTCTACTGTAGTTGTACTCCTAGAAATATATATTTCTATCAACCAATCGGCAAAACTCTAAGATGTGAGATTTAATCTATTTGATTGTTTTAAAAAATATATATTTGTAGTTTGTTTTTTGTTTTTTCAGAAAACAAAAAAAAATAAACAATAAAAAAGGTTATTCTTAGAATTACTTTTGTCGGACCATGTGATTTTTTTGGCAAACAGAAAAATGATGTGCCCCAAATGTTACCAATACCAATTAAAAAAATAGGCCATGATTTATTGCAGTTTTTCCGTTAGCTTATTTTGTGCCGCCGTTCAACAACAGTATGGCAGCTTAACAGCAGTGTCTGAAATAACGTCTGCTCAGACGCCCGGGGGGTTGCATCTTTTACATCGAGTGTAAAACTTACAAAACGTCTCCGCCCAGGTGGCCGACAACTTTTTCAGGAAAAACGGAAAAAAAACGAATCAAACGTTTGATTTGTTCAGATTTTTAAATCTTTGTTCGGTTTGGAAATATTGGCATTTCGGTTGGTTTGGCAATTTGCATACTCTGCAGCCAATCAGAAGCTTGCATCGAATAACTTCTGCATATCATTTTTCCAAAGTAGACGCACAGAGAACACAAGAAAAATGGATAGGTGGTTAAGAATCAAACCAAAACCTCATCCCCATACGAAATATTTAAGAGAAGCCAACAACATTTATGATGCTACAAAACGTAAACGTACATTAAAAGCATTGTGGAAAGAGTTTCACGTGGCTTGTAGCAGACGACGCATCGCACACATTGCATGAATGAAGATGAGTTAAATAAAGGTACATATTGATGGGAGATGGAAAACAGCGATGTTATATACATGCAATTAATTTTATAAGTAGATGTATAATAAAATTAATTTGAAAGTGCTGTTCTGTTATATATTCTGATTATCAATCCTCAATACTTTGCAACAATATTTTATTTGTGTGATTAGTCATCTTATTGTGTTTCAAGTTGTAAAAAATGGGGCAGGCAACTTTACAGAGTTGTCCGGTAGCTTTTAGTCATGAGTTTCAGACACTGTTAATAGTGAGCGTTATTTCAAAAGACCCACTGCTGCACTGCGTACTTGTTGTACAAATTGTTGCCCAACAAATGTTACAATTTTAAATAAATTGGGTAAGCTGAAAATGTGTGAGGGTCAACTATTCAGCCTGGCATTTTTTGAACCACATGTTCATGTCATGTCAAGTCATGTTTATATGTAGAGCCCTTAATCACAAGTCTTAAATAGCTGTACACAATACAGACTAATATTACATCATCCCCTGATCTAAACTCTACATGAGGTTAAGGAAAAACTTAAAACGTTATGTCCACTCCTCTCAAAGAAATCGGCAATTAAGCTGTGTCCAATGCATCTGTGCTTTCATCGCAGGCTAACCAAAATGTAATATCCAACGAAATATCTTCAATTCTTCTTAGCAGTGTTACGAGCCAGGAAAATATTGGGGAATTCCGGTTTCTTCACAGGACACATTATCTCGACCAATTTCACGACACAGTCTTTAATAAATTCACCCTCCATGAACGGTTTTCTGTGCTTGGCGATCAGCGTCGTGACCTTGTAGCTTAAATGTGTCGCATTTTCCTTAGACTTGATTTGAGGGGTCTAGTGAAAAAGCATCGCTGAGCCGTTGAAACAGCTTCCAGTTGTTTCACCTTATTACAGCATTCACTTTCAGTAAGCTTGTCGTAGTCAGCATGTTTTGTCTGGCAGTGCTTCTTGATTATATATTCTTTGAAAACAGCCACAGGCTCTTGGCAAATTAGGCAGACGCAGTTTTTTCAGTTTTTGGTGAAAAAATACTCCAATTTGCACTTGTTCTAGAAGTGGCGGCCCTCACAGTCAACTTTTCTTTTTTTATATATTATTATATATATATATATATAGTCACCATGCTGGAAATCGGGTGGGCTAAAATTCACACAAAAAGCTAAGGTGGCAAAAGAGCTACTGCCATCGTCTGGTAAAATAGTTGTTTTTTTTAGGCGGGGAAGGGGAGATTATTTTATTCTGCAGTCAACATTACTGGCGAGCCACATCATATTCTTGTATGACAGGCTTTGGAAAGTAATATGAAGCAGTATGTTGAGGCTGTAACTTATAATCCGGTTTGGAAAATACTGTCGAAAATTGCCAATATTTATGCTCCATTACTGCTTTTTTCTCAGTTTTTTTTTTTTTTTTAATACAACACTTGCTTTTACTCTAGTTTTAACAGTGACTCTTTCAAGTTGATGTCATCAGATATCTTATTTTTTTGTTCTACGAAATAATATTTTTAATATGTTGATGTTTCTAAAATCACTAACTCATTTTAAAAGTGAGTATTTAGAGTTGGTGTTAACAGATTTCCTAATATATATGTACTTTAAAATAATTTTTCGGACAATAGTTTTTCAATTCAACCCTAGCTCTTATTGTAGCATTATTTTTTTTTTACATTTTGGGATATTTTTTTATTCCACCCACGCTCTAACTCTGGTTTTAATTTCATGCGCCTTAGCCTTTTTTAGCCGTGCTGCTGTTCACAAACAGGATGCAGGCTTAATAACGAGCGTTATTACAAAAGAGCAGCTGCTCCACCACGTAATTCGATTAGCAAATTGTTGCTATACAGACGGACAAGACCTCTGGGGGGCGCCGAGCAGCTTGCGGGGTTAGCGGGTCGCTAATTCACGTTCTGTCTTTTGCCTTTTGACCGCCACGGGTAGCGTGCTCGTTTGTCAGTGCGCTTGTTTGTGAGGGTCCTCGTTAGCCGGGGACGTGGACTCCAGACCCTAGGCCGCCCCACGGCCAATTATATGCCGATATCTACATAAGGCGGCCATTACCGACGGCGACGAGAAAACGAAAGAAGTGAGCCGGGAAAATTGCTTTAGCGTGCTTTCATTTATCAAGAGCGTCAGTTGACAAGCGCAGCTCGGGCCAACAAGAACGCTGCGCCGCTAGGCTTGGCTTACTTCCTGAATTAGAAATGTACAAATATAGCAAAAAATTGACGTGATAAAAGTCGCCTAAAAACATTTCTGACAAACCTGCTGGCTGAAAAAAATAAAAAAAATAAAAATAAATCTTTACGAAAATAAAATCACTAAATGATAAAATCAACTAATTGAGGTGGAACAACAAACAATTCTCATTTTTCTTCTGAAAATACTTAAGTTTATAATCACAAAATTTGTAGGAAAACTTCAGAAGAAAAGTGAATATTGGTTTTGTGATTCACGGTTGATGGCGGCATGAAATGGAAGAAAAATTAAAAAAATATTAAAATAATAAAGATATACATTAAAGTGGAACAACAATCAACCCATAATTTTTGACCAAAAATATAAAAATCTTGTGACCATTGATTTTGTGATTCCAGCTTTTTGGAGACAGGAATTAGAAGGAAAAATACAAAACCTTAAAATATTAAATGTATATTTGCATCAGCAAAGTCTCCATTATTTTTAAAGCATTCAACTAGAAACACATTTTTACATTTTTCCTTTTTTTTTAAAAAAACAAAATATTTTAACCCACAAACTTTGTTAACATTTTGAAATCATTAAATGAAAAAACCAAGAGAATGCAAACCATTTCAATGATATGTAGCAACCCCTGTTGCATTGCGGGATACGTAAGGGCGGAGCAAACATCAAGCAAAGTACCAGCTTCCATTTAGTTGACTTTTTCTTCTTTTTTTCAGAAAAATGACAGCTGAAGATCCGTCTTTGTTGTGGCGGAGGCGACCTCATTCAGAATCAAACGATCCCTTGAAGTTTGCCACTTTGGCGGGATGAAAAAGAGGAGGGAGAAAAAAAAACGGAAAAAAAGCCCGGGACCGTTTACGCGATGCTCGTTAAACAGGCAATTAGTTGTAAAACTTCGCCCTCTGATGTAAAGCTCACACTCTTCGGCTGCTGCCCCGCATGGGGCATCAATGTAGATTTTATATATATATATATATATATATATATATATATATATATATATATATATATATATATATATATATATATATATATATATATATATATATATATATATATATATATATGTATCTGAGAATAATTCTAATCTCAGATAAAGTGCTTTTTCCAAACAGTATTTCATCTTCCTTGCTTGAGGCACAAATACACATCTTGTGTTTTGTAAAAATATACAGAAATTATATTATCTTATATTATATATATATATATATATATATATATATATATATACCGTATTTTCCGCACTATAAGGCGCACCTAAAAGTCTTATTTTTTTTCAAAAGCTGACCATGCGCCTTATAACACAGTGCGCCTTATATATGGCTCAATATTAAATTCGCAAGGTCTCGCAACTACGAGAAACAGCCGCCGACTCCATTTTTCGCGCTGTGCATACTGGGAAATATTAAACGATTGGTAGTTGCCGGGGCTCGTGTTGTATTTGTTTACTAAGTGGCAAAATGGCTACCCCATTAAACTGCTTAATTCATATTCAACAAATACAGTATTTGTCTGAATCCAGGGTTTTGACTGGTGAAGATGTAAAGCACAATTTACCTTAAACAAACGCAGAATTATTCAGAATGTCACGTTTGACAGAGAGAGAGAGAGAGCGAGAGAGCGAGAGAGAGAGAGAGAGAGAGCGAGATTCTCTTTCATACGTGCATTTGTATAAAAAATGGCTCCTGTTAAGAGACACGCGTACAACGCCGAGTTTAAACTCAAAGCGATCAGTCACGCAGCACAACACGGCAATAGAGCGGCAGCGAGAGAGTTAAACTTAAATGAATCGATGGTACGGAAGTGGAGAAAGGATGAAGATAAGCTCCGCCAAGTAAGGAAAACTCAACAAAGTTTCCGTGGCAATAAAGCAAGATGGCCAGAGTTAGAGGAGACACTTGAACAGTGGGTTGTTCAACAAAGAGCGGCAAGCAGAAGTGTCAGTACGATAACTATACGTATGAAGGCAACAGCGCTGGCACAAAAACACCGGACGTGTTGGATGGCCCATTCACTGAGATATGGTCAATTCGAACACAGCAGAAGAAGAATTCGAGGGATTCGTCGATGAGGAGCTTATAGAGTGATCTTTGTTTTTCTTTTGTGTGTTTACGTTTTACATTTTACAGTTATTATGTTATTGCTTTATTGTTATCGTTTTGCACTCGTTGTTTTTGCACATTACGAGTGTCACTTTATTGCGATTGCACTAACGTTTCATTTAAAATAACAGTATCAGACGTTTTTTTCTTTGCGTGTTGACTAAATGGACAAAAAATAAAATGATATGTCGATGTTGTTCAAAGATGTTAAAGATGTGTCACGAAAATGCTTTACCTCAGAGAAAATAATAAAACGGCTGTTTATTTATTTTGGGAGTGAATGGAGTTGTGGAAAGCTTGTTTGTTAATAAAGCTTGACCTTTTTGAATGTTTTGTTGACATTCCCTTGAGCGTGGCAACATCTAGAGGTTGCATAACGTAACTACATTCTCTACTGTAGTCAAGTCGTCACATTTATTTACCGTAAATAGCCCTTAATCCCAAAAAATGTCTCGAAGGACTGCACAGGATTACAATTACAAAATTGCACAATTACCTGATCTTAAACCAGCATGCACTTATAGCGCCTTATAATGGGGTGCGTCTTATGTATGGCATAAGTTTTAAAATATATCATTCATTGAAGGTGCGCCTTATAACATGGTGCGCCATATAGTGCGGAAAATACGGTATATATATATATATATATATATATATATATATATATATATATATATATATATATATATATATATATATATATATATATATATATATATATATATATGTGTCAGGGATTGACATTATTAAAACTATTTAGTGGCTATATTTGCACAGATAAAATACATGTATATAGTTTAATTCTACATGATTATTGCAGACAAGAACTTACGTCCGTTCTGGATGGATTCCAAACAGAGAGAGGGAGTGGTTTATTTTCGTCAGAGAAATCAGTACAGACAAGAACACGACTTCAAAATAAAACAATACAAGATTGATAAACGTACAAGAGATATAATTACACTCATTGTTGAAACGTTACTTTATGTGTGTGTGTGTATGAGAAACATTGTTTTTATATTTAGTAATATGAAAACAAGCTAATTATCTTGAGACAGAAATTCAAGAGATTTACATTGAAAACCTGACAATATGACACCCCTTTATAGGCACAACCACAGCAAGTAACAAAAAAATAACTAAAAAGAGAAAGAAAAATCAAAACAAACCAACAAAATGTACTTCGCCATACTCAAAGAGAGGGAAACAAGTGAATTGGCCGGCTGCAATGCGTGGTTCCCCACACGTGAGACACTTTAACATAATTGCAAGAAATAGACAGATAGGTGCATCGATAAATAACCATGCACAGTAATTTATACATGAGACAAAGTTAAGAGTCCGGTGGGGTTGGTGGGACAGGCAAAATTTAATTACATCAGGTAGGATAGTCATAATGGAATGACAGCAAAGTTCATTTCACCTACGTAGTTAAAGAAGCTAAATCGTTTTTGAGTAAAACATATTGACAGACTCCTTAAGTGTATATCATTTTTTTCCCAATACACATCGTGTAAGATGGAGGGAGTATCAATCGACGTGCTAAGTAATGTGATGAAGGCGGTGATGTCGTGTGGCCTTAGGTAATTTTAATGTTATTGAAGAAGTTCCATTAAAGCTATCATATGATCCAGTTTGATAAGAGCAATACATCTAAAATCTAAATACATCTGAAATGGTTTGAAAAATCTCCTTCCAGGAGTTATCCAGAGAGGAACATGAACATGGGTGCAGTTGACTGGGGGTTGAAGGCAAGCGTGCAAAGTTGGAGATAAAATTCTTACAAATTTGGTATATTTTTTGTTTGGTCCAATGAGCTCTGTGAATAATTTTGGTCTGATTGAGGACATGTCATGTGTTCTCTTAAGTACATCTCCCAAAGTAGATTTGGTATTTCTTGGCCGATTTTCTGCTCCTATATTGCTTTAGTTTTGGTCAACAAGGTTTTGGTCAGCAACGTTTCAGTCAGGTCACACATCTGGTCATAAATAACTGACAGACTGCCTACAAGTAAAAGTAGAGGGTCAAGAATCTTGTCCAATGCCCTCTCTTCTGGAAAACAGGGGTGTTAATATGACGAGAAAAGTTGCGGATCTGGGGGTATGTAAAATAATAATTATGTTATGTTATGTTCATTTTGGCCATTAGTTGTTCAAACGTTGCAAAAATGTCGTCTATATAAACATACTTAAGTCTGCTTATGCCCATATTAGACCGGACAGAGATGGTATTGTCATCTATGGATGGTTGGAAGCTAGGGTTTGATGTTATCGGTGTGTAAAATTGGATTGCCTGAAGGCAAAAGTGGCGTCTGAATTAATTCCAAATTATTTGTGTCATTTTAACAATTGTTTTTTGCATAAGACGCATGAGGATATTATATGGGGAGGTGTAGTAGAGCGGTTGCTTCCATCCCCAGCCACATCAAAGATGAAGTCATTTGCGCACATTACAACCAACACTGAACGACTCTGATATGGTGGCCAGTAATAGAATCTAAAATATGAGAGCCCAAAACCTCCGGTAGATTTAGTCATCCGTAGGAATTATCTCCGTTGTCAGAACTCGAACACACGGAGGACCCATATGCGTAACGTTTACACACAAGCTTTATTTTACGGGAATGGGGCAGTCATGCGTGTGAAAACAAACGCCATTGATTCAGCCATCGCTGGGCAGAAGAAGTGAGACAGAGAAGTCAGGCACGGCAAAACAGGAAGCTGGAGACAGATGAGATCAAAACCGGACAGGACAGATAGGATCAATACCAGATACAGGATACACGAGCAGATACCGGACAAGATGGAACAGACAAGATCTATACCTGATATACGAGAGAGATACCTTACAGGACGGGACAGACAAGATGGATACTTGATACTGGATACACGAGCAAAATACCGGACAAGGCAGGACGGACTAAATCAATACCGAATACTGGATACAAGAGCAAGATACTGGGCAGAATGGGACTGATACCAGATACTGGGGTCTGGAGCGAGATACCAGACAAGGCGAGACAGGCGGGATCGATACAGGATACTGGAGACTGGAGCAAGATACTGGACAGGACGAGACAGACGGGTCGATACCGGATACAGGAGACTGGAGCAAGATACCGGACAGGACGAAACAGACATGGTCAATACCGGATACTGGAGACTGGAGCAAGATACCAGACAAGACGAGACAGAGAGGATTGAAACTGGATACAAGAGCAGGATACCGGAGAGAGTCAAAATACCAGTCTTGCAAGTGCAGAGAATCGTTGACAGACTGACAAGGAGTGAATGAGAGCACTGATTTTAAACAGGAGGGAAGCCAATCAGGCAACCAGCAGCAGCTGGCACCAAACGGGCGAGCCCAAGTGAAGGCCATGTGCAACCATGACATCCGTATTCTCTGAGTCTGTCCGTCCCAAATAAAAGGCATTATCAATCCATCTAACTTCTCAAAGAAGGCTTGAGTAATAAAACTTTGGAAATACTGGAAAATACATTTGGGGAGAGTTTTCATTTTAATTGTGTTCACTGTAGCAATTAATTAAACCTTTAGATTTAGTCCGGTTCATTAGAGAAAGGAAATTTGCCTGAAACAAATATTTAAATCTATATGTGACATTTACACCGGGATAAGTAGTTTTTTTAACATCAATGATTTTAAATGGAAATTTTTCCCAAAGGTGAAATCCAGAAATTAAACCAGCTAATTCCTAGGAAAATAGACCAAAAAACAGAAATGTTTAAATACCAACTATTCGGCGTCACTTTCTCAGGAGGTAAAGCGCTCGTCTTAGGATCAAGAGGTCGCAGGTTCGATTCCCGGCTCCCCTTTGTTATATGTTAAAGTGTCCTTGGGCAAGATGCTGAATAAGCCCCCGATAAGCAGTTAGTTGCCTTGAGTGTGTGTGAGTGTATGTGATTGGGTTAGTGTGAAGCACATTGTAAAGCGCTTTGGGAGGTCTTCATTGACTTCAAAAGTGCTATATAAATGCAGACCGTTTAAAGAAGAATTTTAATCTCAGCTCAAGTGTTTTTTCCAAACAGTGTTTCGAATTGGCGTCAGCAAACTCATTCTACGCATATTATTTTTATTAATACACAGAAGTTGAACTAGCTTATATCTACGAAAATGAACCAAAAAACACAAACAGTTAAATACCAACTATCGTATGATGTGTTTAAGAACAATTTTAATCTTAGATATGTTTTTTCCAAATAGTTTGAATTGGTGTGGTCAACTCTTTTTCGCTTTGTCAATTGGCGCCAGCTGCGGCTCGTTGACTGATTGGCTCTCCTCCTATTTAAGCTCAGTGCTCTCACTCACCCTTTTTCAGTCCATCAACGAACCTCTGCACCCGCAAAATGTGTGTTTTGACTCTGTCCGGTTTCCTGCTTGTGTTTCCTGTCCGGTATCGTTCCCGTCTATTTTGTCCTGTTTAATATCGATCTCCAGTTTTGTTCCCGGCGATTTTGTTCTGTTTGATATCGATCTCCAGTGTCTGGTAGCGTTCCCATCTAGTTTGTCCTGTTTAATTTCGATCTCCAGTGTTTGGTATCGTTTCTGTCTAGCTTGTCCTGCTTGTTATCGGACTCCAGCCTCCTGTGCCTGATATCAATCCTGTCTGTCCCCTCTTGTCCGGTATCGACCCCATCTGTCCGATATCTGCTTGTGCGATTGGTTTCGATCTCGTCGGCCTCTGGCTTCTTGTCGTTCCACGCCAGAGTGCTGCATTTCGTCTTGCGCCCAACGATCGCCGAATCACTGGCGTTTGGGTTAACGTGCATCACTGCTCCGATGCCGTAAAATAAAGCTTGTGTGAGAAACGTCATGCATCTGGGTCCTCCTCCTGTTCCGATTCTTGAAACGCTGGTACATTTTAATTTCATAGATATGTTAAATTAAACAAGTTAATTTCTAGGAAAAATAACAAAATACCCCACACATTTAAATAGTAACCATGGGATTATGTCATCAAGAATTATTTTGATCTCGGATAATGTGTTTTTTTCAAACAGTATTTCGTATGGGCGTCTGCAATTCTCCCTCGCTCAGGGCACCAATACATATATTGTTTTTGTGAATCTTAAAAAATTGAACTAGCTAATTTCTAGGAAAATGGACCAAATTACTGAGACTCTTGAATACTAAATATGGGTTTATGTCATTGAGAATAATTTTAATCCCAGCTAATGCGTTTTCCACATAGTATTTCGTGCGGTCGTTCGGAACTCTTCTCTAGTCCATTTTGTACCGCACCGCTACGCAAAAATTTGTCATTCAGGCATCGGGCGAAGGCCGCGAGGAAAACGGCAAGCGTGATGAAGGCGGCAGATGCCGGCGCACTCAGCATATGTGCCAGGTCATAAATCCAGATTACCTTCCTCTCCCGTCTCTTCTTCTGCCATCTGCCGAGTGATCAACACCCGCTACTACCACGTCTTCTTTTTTTATCTTAAGGAACCAAACACACTCACCAGAGAGCTTGTATGAATTGGCTTCTGGAGTGTCAGGAGAAACCCAGATTATATTGAACTATTAATCCTAAATGTGTTTGACTTTTCATCTTTGCTGGACCAAGGCATTCATCAAAATAATTTTCCCTTCTTGCCTTTGAATTTTGTTCCAGCTCTCCCGCCTCCAACACACCTGAATCAAATTGTTGCCTCATCAGCAAGTCTTTTGCGGATCCCAATGAGTGATTGGGGTGTTGAAGGAGAGAGGCATGGAGGGAAAACAACCCACATGAAGAAATGCTTTGAATTCCACTAAAAAAAGAAGAAAGAAAATATTCAAAATGAATAAAATCTTTTTCAAATTAAAATATTCCTTCTTTTTGGCAGAAATGATTTTATGTGTATCTTTTTTTTCGAAAACATCTATAAAAAGTAAATAAGAGTTTTCTGCTAAAAGCAATGTTTGCTTTTTACATGAAAAAAGAGAAAAAAAAAGAATTGTCAAAATATTTTTTTTAGGTAACTCTGTAAAAATAAGATTTTAGATGGAACCCCCAGAAATGTATGCTAAATACTCGGGTATAAAACTCAGGTTCTTCCAATTAACTATGTTCCATCCATGGACTAAAAGAGAGTACAGTATTAATTGGAAAAGCAAATCAATAGAATATTTAGGGGTGAAGCTGGTGAAAAGATTTAAGTTATTTGAATGTCAACTATACAAAATTGAACGAATAAATTAAGAGGCGTCATGAAAAATTGCCAAATATTGTATTAAATATGAGTTCAAGAATAGAGGTAGTTAGGATTTCTGGCTTGCAAAGCTTTTGTATTATTTTTGTATTATCCCCTGAATGGGATAAGTGGATATACAGGTTTTTTTTTTTTTTTTTTTTTTTGGGATGAACAACTTTTATTTCCTTTGAACAAGTGCCTCAACAAGTTTGATGCTTTGAAAAAAGCAAAAAACAAAGCAGTGCCTCCTTCATTAAATCGAGGGGAATGTGTTAAAGTATTGTGCTGGTAGCACATCACATTTGTAACTTAAGAGGAAACCGCGCTTACATCCCAAATCCCTTCAAAAAAACCTGTCGATATTAATTACACCACATCAACTATATGGAATTTCTACACAACCCGGAACCTTCAAACCACTGTTTTGTAACAATTACAAGCGTGCTACGGAAAAGCATCCTATATGTATACAGGTTGACTGTAATCCAACTTTGTCTCCTTCCCCTTCGTTCAAGTAAAATCTTTTGAAACCGAGAGCGTATGTACAATACAGTATTACGAAAGAGCACAGAACGTGAACGCGCAAGAGGCTATAATCGGTCGCGTTGGCCATAAAGCTTCACAAATGGCTTGAGGTTTTAAAGAAGATAAAAAAAAGAGGAACCGCCATACTCCTTTTGAAAATGCTCCAACAATGAAGTATTTGCATTAAGACAAAACGTAATATCCTGCATTTCATTTGAAATGTATCTCATTCCGAAGCTAACTTGGGCTCCTTCCGTTCTACAGTGCAATGATCATCACAAACAACTTCACGTCTGGATGATTTTGGCCTGGGAATAAAAAACAGAATATAAGACTCTGCAGCTTCCTAAAGATAGAAGGGGGCTTGATTTGCCAAGACTAGTGGAATACTTGAACGCAGCACAAATTAGAACACTGATTTATTGGTGTAAAGCTGGTTATGTTGCAAAATGAAAAGGATAGAATTAGGGATGAAAACAACACAGAGGTACAAAATTGAATGGCATTACAAACAACGTTCAAAAACGTTATGCAATTAGCATCACTTACAAGTCAGGAGGACAAACTACATGTCCGTACTAATACCTCAAAAATATTAACAATCTATGAGTTTTGTACATCAATAAACACGTTTTTCGATAGCATATTGTCTTGCTGGATCTTGTCTTTGTGTCGGGAGCCCACGCAAGGTCCTAATCCGTTAAAGTGTTTAGCATGCAGAAAAATTCCCACGCCACCTGCGGCGCGTCAACTCGCTAGCGCGTAGCTGCTTATCCCCGGTTAGCGCTTTAGCCGTACAAACGCAAAAGATTTGCCATGTTTGTCTTTTATCACCTGACAACGGGGAAGATATGTCCGCGTCAGCTTTTCTCCGTATGGACGCCAAAAATATATGTATTTAGAGGAGAGCCCCAGGATACAACATTAATCTGTTCAGGGTGGGGATCGCAAAAAAATAGTTATGGTGCAAGGGAAAGAAACCTAAGTAGTTAGTTCATGCATCCCGCACCCCTGATATCCCAGATAAAGAACCTTAAAATGAGTACTACCTATGTGTAAAGGGTATAAAGAATGAAATATGATTTGCCTCTGATGTGACATTACTTGGGCTGGAACAGAGGCATAGCAGGTGGATGCAAGGGGGAGAAAACGAGAACTTAAATATGACCAATTTCTTAAATACCCACTTGTCCTTTGAATACTTTGTTTCATATTCTTAATAATATTCCTGATAGTCAATTGCTTATGGCCATATTCCGTAGTGAAAGTAGCGAAGCGCGTGCCCACTTTGCAATTCTTGAAAATGGCAATTTTTGTTTCCATGGTTATCATGTTTTTGCTTTAGCATCACTGCAAATCTCAGAATCCATAGCTTGTAAACATCATACAATTATAAAGTATAATATTAACTAACTCATCAAGTATTATGAACTTGTAGGTTGTAGGTCAATTCTGAGATTATTTTCATTTGTTATCATGCTTTTTCTTCTCCCAATATTATCACTGCTAAGGGTTTAGAATCTACAGTACATAGATGAATATGTAACATACTATTGAACTAACTTGCTAAGTCTCTAGGATATTCTGAACTGAATGGAGGGGAAGGCATTGTGGGAAGTAGCTCTGCCAATAGCATATTGGCATTTACATAAGGCCGTGATGCAAACAGTAGCCTACTGGCATATTTTATGGAATTGATCAAACACAGACAGGCATCTTAGAGATGAGACAAAATGTTTGTCCATTTAAAATAATTTTTAATGGTGTGGTATAGCGGCAAAAATGCTCCAAAAAGGGGCCATAAAAACATCTTATTCCACAATGCAAACTGAAAATATCATATGACGAGGTCAGTGTATCCAGGGGGTGTACTGTTCTGACATAGTTTAAGTCTTCCTTGGTTGTAGAAGGCGCTATAGAACTTCATGTTTATCGGAAAATCAATGACATTTTAGATTTCGAATGTAATAAAGATATAATATCAATACAAATTATTGTAGCCCTGCCCTATGAAAATAAACTTCAATTCAAATATTCTGTACCCCTAAAAGTGGATCACGAGCGTATTTTAATTTTTTTGTTACCAGGCGGATCCCCCACGGAAGCAGTGTCACTTTGATATCGTAAAAACGATGCATCGATCACGTTATTAAATGTTTACAAGCCTTTGGAGCTAGCCACTCGTACGTCAATTTACAGCTACACTTAAGCTAGCTCTGCTCTGCAACCGGCACGATAGTCAAATGGCATTTACGAGAGTCGGTGTACATTGAGCGGAGGCCATTTGGGAATTACAAAGAAAAAAATACAACATACATTTTTTGCCTCTTTTTTATGATTATTTTTAGTACGTAGTATGTATTCTTTTAATTATTAAAAAAAATCATAATTTTATTGTTTTTTATTTTTACTTTTTAAAGTACGAAAAAAATGTCCTGAAAATTAAAACAAAAACAAAAAACAAGACCTTTTGCTGATATTCCGAATCATTTTTCTCAAATCATATTTATTGAAGTAACAAAAAAGCTGTCTTAAAATAATAAGAATGGCTCAGTTCAGTCATATATATACTTCTTTTTTTGTCTTATTTTTCTATAAAATAAAATCCATACAAAAATTTAATTCTAAGGACATATTTGTCACGACCAGAACTCAGGGTAGACCCAATCGCGTAACGTTTCTCACAAGTTTATTGAGATATAGAGGAAAGGCAGCGCTCGCGATCCGGTGCTTGCTGGACACAGGAAGCAAGCCGCTCACAGAATTGGAACGTGTTCTGAATGCGGAAGTGGATCTTCCGGAGCGGGACATGGTGGTGTAGAAGATGGAAAAAAAACAGGTTGATAGCTGGGACTTTAGAGCAAAAACGTGGTCGGGATCAAAAACCGGTCTTAAGCCGGGACGGAAGGGCAAAACCAGGTCAGTAAAAACAGGTCGTAGCCGGAGACAAACGGGGAAATCAGGATCGGACGGGTGGAAAACGGGTGCAAAAAGCAGGACCAAAGTGCTTGCCTTGTAGGTTCGCTGACAAACTGACAAAGGGAGAATGAAAGCACTGAGCTTAAATAGCATGGGGAACCAAACAGGAAGCCTGCAGCGGCTGGTGCCAAATGAGCAAGCACAGGTAAAACTAATCAGTCCTCATGACAATATTTTCATTGACAAAATTAAAGAAAATAAAACTCCTCAAAATGATAATAATTGCTAATTTGATTATTTCTTTCCCTTATTTTGTGTTTTTCTCTGATTTTCTACCATGATTTATAATCCATGAAGTGAGCAATAATGCTGTTAATTAAAATGTTTTTGTTTACTAAAGTAAGATAAAACAGTCCTCAAAATAAAATATAACTCAATAAATTATTATTTGATTTCCTCATTTTCAGTATGTTTTGTCATATTTTTCTGTGTAAAACAATCCAGACAAAAATTGCTTTTATAGGACTTATTTTTATTGACTTAACTAAGTCCTCAAAATGAGAATAATGTCTCATTTAATAATGTATTTTCTTATTTTCTGTGTTTTTATTTTTTTTTTAAGAATCATGATGCAAAACAAGACCATTCTTATTGTTAATTGAAGCATTTTTATTTGCTAAATAAATAAAAACGAATTAAAGCAGATAAATGGTGTCATTATTATGTTTTCTTCGTTTTCAGTATATTTATCTTACTGTTTTTCTCAGAAATATAATCCATTCAAAAACGATCTTTTTTGGTCTTTGTTTTTATTGTGGGAAAAAAACAAGTGAGAAAAAAAAATCTTCATTATGAGAATAATTCCATTTTATATTTTTGAAGTATTTTTGATCTTACTTTTAATAATCCATACAATGAGCAAAAACTTTGCAAATGTAAAAAGGAAAAACAGATCATCTATCTTTTTTTTCATTAAACTTTTCTTATTTTCCCCTAGTATTATAACGTGGCATGAGTGATGATTTTGATTATTTGAAAATAATATTCTTATTTACTAAAGTGAATTAAATCAGTATTCACAATGAACATACAAGGCTGATTGGATAGGCAAGGTTATTTTGATAATTTTGGTATTTTTTTCATTTTCAATAATATAATCCATAAATTGATCAATAATTCAGCTAGGTTAAGAAAATATTTGCAATTTCTAAATAAGAAAAAATGGTCTTCAAAATGAAGGGACTAAATAATTAAATATACAGATTTGATATCTGATAAAATTATATTATTTTGCAGAAAAACGTGTCAGAAAAACCTTAGTGCTATTTCCTCATCACTAATAAAAGGCAACCGTTTTTAGATTGTATAATCAGCTGTGGTCACTAAGCCGCTAATAGCCTGATGAGTTGCTAATTTGGTGGATCAATGGCGCTAAAATTACTTATGTTTGTTCGTCCGTGTGGAAAGATGGCGTCTCATTTCAAATTATAATCTTAAACGTCGGACGGAAACAAAGCCGCTAGCTAGCCAGTGTCGCAGGACGCACGCTTGGTGACTGAGTTAGCGGATGTAATGAGGCCTGAGGACGGCATGGCTAAACGCGAATACAGATCAAGCCAGTCTGGAACAATGGCCGCCCTTTGCAAGGGGATGTGTGTCTCGTTGCTAACAGATTACAACAGATGAAAAATAGGCTGACCAGAAATCAATACTCAGCAACGCTCGGGTACCAGCAGCCGGAGCTAATAATTAGCTTGACATTAGCTCGGTGCTGTTATGGATTTTGCTGGACTTGACTAATCGGAATACCTGCTCGCATTTGAATGGAATAACAAATTGCCTGCTCCTGAAACTTAAGTGGTCTTGTCATAGGTTGGGACTATTGAAAGTTTTTGACACATCTCGAACATCATCATTCATTTAGGGCAGGGGAATCCAATTTTTTCAGATATCGGGCCAGATTTGGTAAGCTGAAAATGTGTGAGAAACGACTATTCAGCCTGGCATTTTTTCAACAGTTTTCAATAAACGAACCCTCCGTAAAAGGTTTGCAGTGCTTCGCGACCTCGTAGCTCACCCTTATAGCATTTTAATTTGACTCGCAGTGTCTCGCAAAAAAGCTCTGCTGTGCCGTTATATCAGCCTCCAGTTGCTTCCCCTTTTCACGGTTTCTTTCCATTTAGTTTTTTGTAGTCGGCATGTTTCGTCCGGAACTGCCTCTTGATATTAAATCAGTTTAAAACAGCCACACTCTCTTGGTACTTTAAGCTATTGTTTTGTATTTCAAAAAAATCTTCCAATTTCTACTATCCTGAAAGCAGAGGCCTTCACAGTCAACAATCTTTTTTTTATTTACAGTCGCCATGACCGAAATAGGGTGGGCTAAAATTCCCACAAAAACCTAGGAGCAATGTGGCCAAAATGCTACTCCCATCACTTGGTAAAATGGTGAATTTTTGAGGGAGACAAATGTATTTTATCCTGCAGTCAACGGCACTGACGGGCCACATATTATTAATTTCATGACAGAGGCCGTGGGCCAGTAAAAAAAAGATCACGGGTTGTAACTGCCCATGCCTGATTTAAAGTATTGGAGGAGAGAGAAATAGAGGGAAAACGATCAGCTAAAAATGCTTTATAGAACCCCAGAAAAAAAATATCTAAATAAGCATAAAAATTATTTTCTCTTATGAAAATATTCCTATCAAAGGTTTACCACATTTATAGAATTTGAAATGTTTCTTTTTGGATGTTGGAGGAAAGAGTTATGGAGCAAAAGCAATCAGCTAAAAGAATGCTTCATACAGCCCCTAAAAAAAGAGAAAAATACTAGATGGTAAAATACTCCCATCGAAGGTTTTTGACACATGTAGAACTCGAAACAATTCATCTCAGGTGTTAAAAGGGGGACATGGAGGGAAAAAGACCGGCTGGATAAAGTCACCTTACTCCCTTAAAAAAAATTAAATGATAAAAGTACCTTAATTGTTTTTTTCTCATATTCCTATCCAAGGTTTTTGTCACTTCTAAAACTGGAAACAAATTTTTCGGGTGCTTGAGAAGGGAGGAATGCAAAACGAAGGGAAAACAATCAGCAAATGAATGTCCATGATGTATTTGATATAGGAGGAGGCTGTCATGGAGGGGGAACGATCAGCTAAAAGTATGTTTGTGGTGCTCCTGAAAATTGAAAAATATTTCAGAATAATCATTTTTCCAAGTAAAATGTTCCTTACAAAAGTTGTTCATCACTTCTGGAACTTGAAACGATTTATTTAAGATGCCAGAGGAGGGAGGCAGGGAGGGAAAATGATCGGCTGCACCCCTCTAAAAAAAAATAACTAAAAATATTGTGAAATAATGTTGTGGCTTCTTTTTCAAGTAAAATATCAAGTTTTATTAGCACATACACACATATATATATATATATATATATATATATATATATATATATATATATATATATATATATATATATATATATATATATATATATATATATATATATATATATATATATATATATATATATATATATATATATATATATATATATATATATAAAGTCTTTCTTTTTGGAAAATGATCAGCTCAAAATGCTGTGTACACCCCCTGGAAAATAAAAACCCAAATAACAAAATCAACATTTTTTCCAGGTAAAATAACACTGCAATCGAAAAAAGTGTAAAATTGGCAAATTTTCCTGCCATCTTTCACTGCAAAAAATATTTATAACAAATTGAGAAAAAGAGCATATTGCAAAAAAAAATGTAACTTTCTACCAACAGAAAAAATGCACAAAAGTAGTTTTAGAACAAAGTCAGTGTACATTGATTTTGCACATCTTTCTAATTGCAATTATTATTTTTTTCTTTCTTTCTTTTCTATCACTGTCCTTTACTGCTGAATGTTCTTATTGGAAAATAATCTAAAATAAGACAATAAGAAATAACAATGATTACAATTAGCGAAATGTTTGATTCTGCTCCTCAAATAAAACAAACTTATTCATAAAATTAGCAAAAAAAAACATAACCCAGCATACCAGAAATCAATACCCAGGGAACGCTTCGCTACCAACAGCCAGAGTTAATAATTATCTTGAGATTAGCTCTGTGTTTTTATGGATTTTGCTGTACTCAACTGATGGAATCGACTCCTTGCATTTGAACGCAACAACAAATTGCCTGCTCTGGATCCTAAACGGTCTTGTCATGGGGGCGGCTCTATCCAAAGTTTCCGACACTTTTAGAACTGGAAACGATTCAAACTTTGGACGTGAATCGACTATTCTACGTAGCAACCCAATCGGAAGCTCTGACTACCAATCGTTCCTTTAGCTGTGAATCGTCCCAGGCTTATCCCGCCCCCCTACCGATCTACACGACCTACTTCTCGGCCCACCTAAGTACCTTTTAGTCCATGCTAGCCGCCTCCGCTACTCATTTGTCCTTCCTACTTACTGACTTTTCCGTCAGGCCTACTTATCTCCTAACCTACATTTCCCTACCGACCATCTGGCCTTCTTCTGTCTGCCCCATCAAGAGACTCCGAGAATTTTTAGCAGGCATGAACGATAATGTTTGGGCAGATAGTTATGTGTTGTTTAAACTTTAGTAGACACTCAAAATAGGGAAGAGTATACATCAATGGATTTTGAATTTACAATCAGAAAGAAGGAAAGAACCCCTTTAGATAATAGAATTATATTCCATGTTTCTAAACGCACCCCCCAAGCTCCTGTTTTTATAAAATATTTGAGGTTACAATAAACAGATCAGCCATAGAGGGTGTGGATATCAAAGAACAGCAACATGATTGGCCAGTAGCGACAGTGATGTCATAGTTCAGGAGTAGGAAGCCCAAAATATTGAAAGAGCCATATTGGACCAAAAAAACAAAATATGAAATCGTCCGGACCTGCAAAAAAATAAAAGACTTTCATAAGCCTTATAATAAGTGCAACGGCTGCTGCATGTATCTACATTAGCTATGCCTACTATCAAAATAAACAAGTTGGATGCAGCTCATCCTCTAGATAATGATGCGCCACATGACTTTTGTAGGATACGTGTTCAAGTTCAACATAATTACAATACTG
Organism: Urocampus carinirostris; assembly: GCF_059441175.1. Lineage (NCBI taxonomy): Eukaryota > Metazoa > Chordata > Actinopteri > Syngnathiformes > Syngnathidae > Urocampus > Urocampus carinirostris. The sequence goes on along the minus strand of NC_142366.1, from coordinate 7,412,187 downwards.
AGGAATGATGATTTGTTTCGTTGCTTTAAAAAAAATAAGAAATGCAAGAAAGAAATCCATCATATTTATATGAATCATCACAGGAAGTTGAGTATTCTGAATGTCCTTTATTTGCTGTTCGGTGGGGTTGCTTGCCATTTAAACTGCCCTTCACTGTCTCTTTGGAGAGGGGCATGCCTTTATTTTCCTGCATTTTAAAATTTTGTTCTTCATATCTGTTTAGCATCAATGCATGTAGTCACCATCTGTGAACCGTTTTCCCCGCTTTGTTATCTCTTGAGTTGCAACCCAACTCGCAGTAGTGTGGTTTGGAGATGCATTCCACTTCTGAAATCTATTTTTGCGTTCATCTAATTTCTCTAGAAGTGAGGCATTCGTACTGTTCCTCTCATTTCTGCAAATTTAGCTTGCTTTCCCTGAAAAGTTCTTTCCACATAACTTTTTCTTTTTTTTTTGATAACTTCTTTCTTCAGAGCAAACATTCAGGAAATGTATCCGCATTGGCAATGTATGCAAATAATTTGGTCCAAAAAACAGTGAATCCTGTGTTCTCCTCAGTTCTAACTCTCTTTATACCTTCAATGTCCATGGCCAATTTTTTGAAAACATCCCTCTGCCTTGCCTGGTGACACTTCCCCTTTAAAATGGGGCAGAGTTTGGGCCACCCAGTTCAGGACAGTGGAGAGAGAGAATGCAACTCGTGAAATTATATGACATTTTAATGTGATGTAGTGTGATTGTTTAATCGTATGACTTTGCCCTCGTGAAGGTTTGAGATCAGGGGATGGTGTAATAATAGTCTGTAATAATAGTCTGTGGTTTTCAAAAACCTGTGCAGCCCTTTGAGACTCTTGGTGATTAAGGGCTATACAAATAAAAATGACTTGACTTGACTTATGACACCTCGTTTTTTTAAAGGATTTATAGACAGCAACGATAACAAAGCTCCCTAGACGAGGGCGCTGTTCACCTATATTTAACCCCTTAACAATCCTGTCAAAATCACATATCTTAATCCAAAACGTACCCAAAGTAAATTGAATGCTGGAGAATCTGGGCGGTTTAGGTGTCTTTTGAAAGGAAACACCCTCAAGTTCTGTCCCCACTCCCCAACCGAAATAATCACAGGAAGTGCTACTAATATATATTAATCGAAGTTAGAGAACACAGAAATAGTGGGTTTTTATTCTAGCCTGATTTCATTTTAAATTTGCAATCACATGCAAGATGAGTGGAGCATGGGCATCTTAGCTGGAAAACAGCTGGAACAATACCATTAAGCCTTACCTGGTCCCAAATCAAAGTTGATCACCATCTGAAAACCTAAACATGAGTATTTTATACATTTTCTAATGATATATATAGGCATGCATGGTGACATCATGCAGACACATCATTGCTTTTCAACAGTCTAATGGCCCTATCATTAGTATTAACCCTTGACTGCATAAGTGGTAAAAACACTGACCCCATGGGTTATTATTTCAAAACATTAAAAATAAAACTCAGTTGTCATATTGTCATATTCCTGGTATTCCTCATAAAACATGTTTATGACAAGATGCCTCTAGTATTTTTTCCCCACAAATTACCGACTCCACTCATGGAACAATGTACTGGTAGATCATGCATCCAAGTGTTAAAAGTACTTACAAAAATAAAAAAAGTAGCACAGAAAACACACCTTTCTTTGAAAATTCGAAAATCGCATTGAAATTGTGCTACTGATCTGAAGGATCGCAATTAGGTTTTTTCTCAAAATTGTGCAGCCCTAGATAGTGTAATGTGATTTTTTTTTGTGTTCATTTATTTCTATGGCAATCAAGCCAAAGGGCCTGGCGTTACTGGCCGATTGTCATGGTTGCCAGGGCGCCCAATTGGCCCCGCCCGTGTGGCGCCAGCTGCGGCGTGTTGACAGATTGGCTTTCCTTCTATTTAAGCTCAGTGCTCTCACTCACCTTTTGACAGTCCGTCAAAGAACCTCTGCCTCACAAGACTTGTGTTATGCCTCGGTCCTGTTTCCTGTTTCCTGTTAGTATTTCCTGTCTGGTATTGTTCCCGTTTATTTTGTCCTGTTTAATATCGGTTTCCAGTTTCGTTCCCGTCTAGTTTGTCCTGTTTATTTTGATCTCCTGTTTTGATATCAATCCTGTCTGTCCCGTCTTGTATCGACCCCATCTGACCAATATATCCTCGGGCAATTGGTGTCGATCTCATCGGCCTCTGGCTTCCTGTTATTCCACGCCAGACTGCTGCCTAGCGTGCATGGGTCCCCATTTCCCATAAAATAAAAGGCTTGTGTGAGAAAACTTCACGCATTTGGGTTCTGATCCTGTTCCGGTTCTTGACACTGATAGAATATTCGATTAGGATACATGGAGTGGTTGGTGCTTGAGAGCTGCAGCACCCAATTTGGCCGCCATGGAGTGTAAGAGAACCCACGAAAGCAGACCACACAAGTGCAGAAATGTTTAAATTTTGTTGGTATTTATTGGGGTTGCCTTGACATGAAACCTAGTTATAGATACTTGCAGAGGCCTAATGTACAGCCGTGTTAATTTTCAAGAAAATCGGTTCAGCTGATTTGGAGCCTATAAGTCACATACAAACACACACAGACACACAATCTGGCATGTAAAAAGCAGTTTAGATATTGTTCGCTATTTATTTATTCAGACACTTATTTTTGCATATGACAGAATGCCTCCTTAATAAACTTGATCAAGCAACAGTCTGGATTTGGAGGTGAAACGAGCACAACGCAGGTGCTCTTTGTGCTAACATCATGCCGATGACATATGACAGGATGGATTTCCATCCGATGCTAGCGTCGGCGCTAGCGTCGGTGCCTCGGGCAGCTTCTCAATCTTTCGCAAATTTCGTTCACAGCCAAAACGCTCACCTGTCGCCTCGCGTTTCATCAAGAGTCGCCCCCATCCGAGAAGATGCTCAGGCGCTTCCTCTCGACTGTGTTAAATAGTGTCCAAGGTCCTCGGGTGCTATTGCGCTTCACGGTGCATGAGGGACGAAAAGAAGGCGGGCTTGTGCCGAGTTCAGCAGTAAAAGTTCCATTAGTTTAATTGCTCCCATGTACAGGGAACAAAAAGAGGGATAAAAAAAAGCTTCTTGTTTTCCGGTTTTGCGTCTTTAGGTTCAAAACCTGTCACTGACAGACACACATTGACAGACAGAAAACCTAAACCCTTACCTCCGAACTAAACGTTGCCGTTAACATTCTGACTGTAGCTTTCAAAACAACACTCTTAATCTTAAAACCCAAATTCCTAACCCTAACCCTAGCCTTAGAAAGTATCCCCCCTAACACATCCCTCCATCCAACTCTTACGAGGCACCTATCTGAGGCTAAAACCAAATTATTGACCCAAATACACATCTCTAATCTGAAAACCCTAAAATCCAAGCACTTGTATGTAACACAGAACCTAAAACCTATACTACACCGCTGAATCTTTTTTAAAAGATCACAACTTTAGATCCAAAACCAAAAGCATGAACTCTAACTAAAATATCGCCAATAATATTTAAACTTTTTTGTGTGTTTCGCTACTTTTCCTTTTTTCATTTCTTTTTTTTTTGTGTGTGTGTGTACGTGTTTGTCTTGCTGTCGGTCACCCTTTGCAAGGGATATGACCAGGGTAGGTAGGTAGGTAGGTAGGTAGGTAGGTAGGTAGGTAGGTAGGTAGGTAGGTAGGTAGGTAGGTAGGTAGGTAGGTAGGTAGGTAGGTAGGTCGGTCGGTCGGTAGGTAGATAGATAGATAGATAGATAGATAGATAGATAGATAGATAGATAGATAGATAGACAGACAGACAGACAGACAGACAGACAGACAGACAGACAGACAGACAGACAGACAGACAGACAGACAGACAGACAGACAGACAGATAGATAGATCGATCGATAGATAGATAGATAGATAGATAGATAGATAGATAGATAGATAGATAGATAGATAGATAGATAGATAGATAGATAGATAGATAGATAGATAGATAGATAGATAGATAGATAGATAGATAGATAGATAGATAGATAGATAGATAGATAGATAGATAGATAGATAGATAGATAGATAGATAGATAGAATATTCAAGCTGAAACTTTAAAAGCATTGCCCCTTTAAAAGCTAATCTACTAAACGTTCAAAACGTAAACCCTCAACTATAACTGCAACCTTAAAACTCACTTGCTAACTAACCTGTAAAGTGCAGCTCCTTGAATTTAAATATGTAATTTTAAACTTGAGAAAAAAAAAACAGTAAAAATAATAAAATGTTAACGTAACATGTCCAAAGAAGTAAGTTTATTTAATCCTTCACTTTCGACTTCCTTGAGAATTATGCCTCACAGCTAGATCTTCTCTGTATTTACATATAACAACATACCTGTCGACCTGTACGTTTTTGCCGTACAACGTACGTTTATTATGCATTTTAAGACGTGTACGACGTACAAGAAAATCTGTACGGAAAAACACAAATTTTTCATTTATGGGTACCATCCAGTATACACCGACTATCACGAAACGGCAACTCAATCAAATCAAACGAGTTCGCCGCTATCTCGGTATCGTTTTTTTTTTTCGTTGCAAACTAAGCGAACGGTTTGATGCTCCTGTGCGCATGCGTCTGCCGCCAGGGGATTTCCTATTGCATCCATGTGATAGTTGCGTAGTGAAAGGAAGTCCGTATCTTTTTAGAGAACTGGCTTTTTCGGTTCAACTCATTAAAGAGAGACGGCTCTCAAACGGCTCACTTGCTTTGATGCATAATATTACGAATGATTATGTTGTATAAAGAAGTTGAGAAAAAAAGGAAGTATAAAAGAAGGAAATGAAAAAAGACAGGTTTGTGGTTATCCCTTTAATCAGTATTTTACCAACAATAATTGAATGCAGAAAATTAATTAATAATCTGGATAAGAAAATGCATTATTCCACTTAATTATATTTGCATGTATTTTTTCCTTCTACGGTGAACGTCCAAGTTACTTAATTTTTGAACCTTTTTTTATAATAAACATTATTCATGTCGAGCAACTCAGTATCTCACAACAAATGTTAATTATCAATATTTATGATATAACGAAACACATGTCCAATATAACATGTTAAACTACATAAATAAACATGTTATTAAATGGTGTAAGATTATTTTGTATTTTGTAAGGGAAAATATGACATTTTGTAAGGGCATGGACCCGTGGAGGTTGACAGGTATGTAACAAACACCTAATGAATATGCATGTATACATAGGTCCATATTAAAAGACAATAGGGAAATTATAATAATGATAATAATAATAATAATAACAATAATAATACATAAAATAACAAACCATATCTCTTCTTCTTTTATCTTTCGAACTATACAATAATTAGAACAAAAAATAATCACATAAAAGAAGGTAACAAAAGATAACATGAAATGGGGAGTGAGTAAAAGACAGTCTTATTCAGTCTTGTATCTTCTGTGGAAGCACAGTCACTTCATCACTATCATCACTATTACCATCACCATTGTCATCGTCATCATTACCGCTAAACCAACTCAGTGGCCTTGGGGGTAGGGCTTGTTCAAGCCTCGGTAAAGTCATACCATAGACTTTCATCATTGGTACCCGTTGGCTCTACTTGGCGCTCAGCATCGGGGGTTGGAATTGCGGGGTTTCTAATAACTCCTAAAGACAGGTGTTGTGACACATTGGTTGGGTTGAGCGAGGGGGCTAGGAAGCTGCTCCTCTGTATCAATCTCCCAGAGAGAGTCACCATGACTCTAGCCACATCCCACTAGAGGGGATATGGCTCTGGTATATACAGGTACATATGTCATCATCATAGTCTCAATGCATTTTTCTGCATACTATATAAGAAGAATATCCATTATAAGAACAATCAATCCCAAGGTGCTCATGGTGACCCCAGACAGTTTTGTAGTGTGTGTTGACTATCATACAAAGTATCTATGGACCTGCTGCTCGACGGGGGGCCCCCAAGCAGGAGGACCACCCATTGTTAAGTGTCCTGATCTGTGTGTTAAAAAACAAAACATGGGAGCTTTAGCCAGAGGGGAGCTGCCTCTATAAAATAAGAAAATAAATACTTCCAATTCTAAACGCTAAGTCCAAACCCTTAACCCTACCCTTAAAGCATCATCCTGAACCTCTGACAAATAAATTTAGCCCTAAATCCGAGCTCAGTTCTCTAATTTTTAGATGAATACACTCTTAACTCGCTATTGCACCTTACGGTGCGTGAGGGACCAAAAGAAGGCGGGCTTTTGCCGAGCCTAGCAGTGAAAGTTCCATTAGTTTAATTGGTCCCATGCACGAGGAAGAAGGAGAAATAAAAAGAGCTTCTTGTTTTTATCTGTATTGTGCAACACAAAACAACTGCAAATGGTTTCTTTGGGACGAGAGAATCGCTGCTAAACAGCCGTAAGTCGTTACTGTAAGTAGAGTCATTTGTCAGGCGTTAAACGCCGGTCGTAATCAAGGTGGTCACTTTCAGCAACGGGCAGCAAGACTTGGTTCATAATCCGTTCATCTACAAATTGTCCTGTCTCAGTTGAACGGCAAGAATTATTTGCATTTCAAACAATGAACCTAATTCCAATTGTTTACCCCCAATTTAGTTTTAACCCTCACGACTAAAACGTAGCCGACCTTTTCCAATCCTATGGAAAGTCCAAAACCAAAACTTTCTACTTTAATGGAAACCTATCCGCTCATATCAAAATCCTTCAGAAGAACCCCTCTTAAAAAAAACACTCCAAATCCTAGACCTAAAGGTCCAAATCTTTACACACACCTCTACCGTTAAACACTGTGAATGTGTAAAAATGGAGTGTCATGCCCAATTTCGTTGTCACAATATGTTAACCCATTTTGTAACAATGACAATAAAGGTATATTCTATACTATTCTATTCTATTCTATTCTATTCTATTCTAAACACTAAACTTCAACCTTTGACTCTTAGCCAAAACCCTTTCAGTAAAATCCAAACTCTAACTTCACAAGAAATACTCCTAAATCCCTAAAATGGTAAATTGTCATTGCCCAAACCTTGTCTCTGAACTTGTGGACCAATCTAAACTTCTACCACTCGATTCTAGTCCACATCCCCAATATGTTTCTGACTTTACTGCTTAAAACAAGCACTTGACCCCGCTCCACATCCCTAATTTTCTATATCCTAAACACAGACCTTCTTCAAGATCAAATCTAAATGGTAATCTCTCTAAAACCAAAACTCAGAATTCTAATGGAATTCCTGTCACTTAAATCCAGATCATAAATCTTTAACAGAATGCCTTAAAACAATACTCCAAATCCAAAATCGCAAGTCCCAAAAACATTGTGGATCGACCTTAACTTATACCTCGGTCTTGATCCTGGTCCACGTCTCTAGTTTGACCCCATTGAAATCCGATTGCTCATCTCAATAACATTGCTTCAGACCCCAAACCTGTACCTCTTAATGAAAACGTTGCCACTAAAATGCAAACTGTAACTTTAAATACAATACTCCTAATCTTAAAAGCCAAATTCTCAACCTTTATCTCTAGCCTTAAAATATCAACCCAAACGTCAACCCCTAAAACTAAGTTCGCAACCAAAATCCACATATCTAATCCAGTTTCTTAAACCCTTATTTGTAACACAGACCCTAAAAACTATACTTTTTCAACATAACATGTCTAAACATGAACTGTAACTAAGATCCTGCCACTAAAATCCAAACTGGAACTTATGACCTATAAGCACAGCTTCTCCAAAGCAAATCTTCAAAATAACATCCTAAAACTCTACCCCTACTGACCTAGATCTTAATCCAATCCAGTTCCCTGATATCTTGATTAAAACATAAAACTCAAACCTCAACTCTTGTCTCACTAGTTAAGGTCCTAAACCTTGATTCTCTCCTTTAACCAAAACCTTGAATCTCAAATTCTAACCATCTTTTACATAACAGCCCCTAAAAATAACAAATATTCTCAATCATAAAGGCCAAATCCAAACCCTTAACTCTAACCTTAAAGCATAATTCTAAACCTCTACCACTAAAACTTAGCCCTTGATCCTAGCTCACTTCTGTCATTTCTAAAATAATACACTCTTAACCCCCAACCTAACACAGAATTTTTGATCCAAGACCACATCTCTAAAGCTAAAACCCTAAAACCCAGCCCTTTAAATATAACACAGACCCTAAAACCTGCACTTCACTCGCAAACGGCAATGGCCGCCTGAACAGCTGTACGTCATTAAAATAAGTACGGTCATTCCGGGTTTGTCGGCCATTAAAAAGCCGCCGTATTTTGTTCATAAACTTGTGTTTATCGGGTGTGAAAAAGGTTTCTTTGCAGCTGGCGGCCATTGAAACCTTTAGACCCGTGTCCTGCCGTTATGTTTAGCCTTAAATAGCGATACGGCGTTTAGTGGCACTGTTCTCAGGAAGAAACTCATTTGTACAAATACTGCATGTTCATGGTAGATTGCAGGCGTTAGTTACCGGCCCCTATAAGAAATTGAAAAACTGTTGCAAAAGTGGACCTCCAGGATACCCAAACGCTGTCTTATGACTTTATAATCCGACAGTATGAAATAAGAAGTTTTATTTCTGCCCCTTTTTATGGAATTTTCCCCACTATACAATGTCAAGATTTATTGTGTGTGCCCAAAAACTATGCTATTTTCGTACTTGTGTTCCAACATGTCTGTCTGCTATTGGTCAAAGTCATATGAAATGATTTTCTGCTATTGTGAGCCACAGCAAAAATACATATATCTTAATGACTTAACTACTTCTCACAATGCCTTGTTCTCTCTTAATTTTATTCAGAATTCAGAATATGTGAGTCGGCAATACAATTCTGTATTTTTTGTACAGTATTTATTGACTATTGGTCTCAAGTCTGGAGTAATGCTAAAGTGAAGCAAAAACATGATGACCATGGAAACAAAGCTCTCGATAATTAAGATATATGAAGATTTACTCATCGCTACTCTTACTAAGTTTGATGGCCAAAACCCATCGACAACTGGGACTATTACTTAGAATAAAAAGCGCCATTACAGCAAGAAAATCTTCTACGGCATAAACATCAAGTAAAATTATTTAATTTAAATGCGCTGTATCCTTCCCCCCTGCATCCACTTGCTACTCCACTATACCAATTCAAGTCACAAAACAATAAATGTCAAATAAAACTTAAATAATACATTTACATGTATATTTAATTTTAGTATATTTGATCCTATGCAGTAATCCCTTGCTGTACCATGGTTTACTTATTGCGGTTTCCCCACTTAGTGAATTTTCATCATGCATTCTGTTTCACATTCTGATTGGCTAATGAGAGGAAAGATGCTTTCTGTTGCCAACAAACTTGCACATCTCCACCCGCTAAGCATACTGTTTCTTTTGTGATCCCTAGAGGCTCCTTAGTGCGTTTTCAAAAAGTTTTGATTGAATGGAAAATATTTATTTCTGTAGGACAGAACTGCAAGGTAAATGTACTTCTCCATAAGATTCACACGATGGTGGCAAAAAGTCATGCAAAGTAGATCAGGTCCTTAATTTATACTGGTGTGCAATAAATAGCAATATTATTTTTTAAATTCTACTTTGACTGTACAGAAGTTGTTCGGGAAAATAATTATAAAGTACATTACTTTTATTTGTTAAGAAAATACTTTAGCTTGTAAATTTGGTTTGTTATTGAGAAATAAATAAATAAATGAATAAGATAGGTAGATAGATATCTCTCACTTCCAGCAGTATCCTTTTGTTGTTTATTGACAGATTAACAGGATGGCCTCGGGGTGCTGTGTTGAAGTTTAGCAACAGCGGAGTGGATGACGTCACTCGCTAGGCCAAAAGTTTGACGTCCTTGCAGCAGATGGTAATCTTTGTGGCCAGGGTTACACCACCTCATGTTCACTTAGATAGCGAGTCCACCACCTCTCCACTTCCCGCAGGCTTTTTGTCTCTTTCTGCCCGAACAGCGCTGAAGCCGGGTAGCTCCACGTATGCTAGACGTGAGCCACGTTTCAGTAAAACACAGCAAACTGCACTCCCTGTACGCTTTGATCTTTTTCACCAGCACAGTCAGTTCGTCTGTCTTATTTGGTAGAGAGTTCACATTTACCATGATTACGGACGGTACCATAGGCTTATAACGCTGCTAGCCGCTTAGCCTTCACCTTAGCTCCGGCTCTGCAGCCACGATAGGGCCCCCTCATCATGCCGGCACGAGAATTCTTCAGGGCAAGGAGTTGATTCCTCGACTAAACGCATTTTTGTGCGTTAAAACCCATAATGATAGGATAGAAAGTAATCCAAAGTCAAACGGGACGAAAAACAGAGAAGATAGAAGCAGACACTTAAAACAATAAATCACAAAAAAGAGCGAAATAACATGGAGCTGCTGGAAAGGCTGCTGGAAAGGCTGCCGCTTGCGGCGGCGCCTATGATATAGAATAAATCTAGAAATAAAGAAATAAAGGTTTTTACTTCGTGGGGTTTGACTATCGCGGAACATTTTTTTAGAATGCAACACCTGCGAAGAAAAGAGGGATTGCTGTATTATACATATTGCACATATGTCATACTTACTATATACAGTTTTGTATGTGGTACTGGGGTTGGGAAGGCATTAGCTAACTAGCATAGGTTTCTATCCTTCACTACAGCAATTTCACTTTGCGATCCCCACCTCAGAACCGATTCATGCCGTATCCCGGGGGTTAGCTGAATAAACCCAAATCCTTACCCATGCAAGCTGTTTGTCCTAAAACTTTGAGTCCCATCCCTCAGCCTTCGCCCAAAAACCTCACGGCTGCATTTTATTCCGATAAGTAGGATCATCCGTTTTTTGGTCAGGCATTAAACGACGTCCGTATATCGTTTCTTGTCGTGTTTATCGAGTGTGAAAAAGGTCAAAAGAACACGCCACAGACACGGCCGGCAGCAGACGCCATCTGTCGTGAGTCGAAACCTTTTGACCCGGGACATTTTACGTAACGTTCAAACATAAATATCACTTTTACACAAAATGCACGGCACAGAACCAAAAACGGGTTGACAGTTCTCTCTCGGTGTGTCGCGGTCTACTTTTGTAGATTTAATACTTTGTGGATTTTCATTGTGCAGTGTGTTCTTAATTGTAATTGGCTAAAGAGTTGCCCCACCCTGTTTCTGCCGGTGCGTCAATAACGTTGCGGTATAAGTTGTACACATAAAGTAGGTAAAATACGGTAAGTATTTAGTCAAGGACTAATCGTGCAAGTTCTCCTGCTTGAAAAGATTAGAGAGGCCTGACATTTTCAACATGAGCAAACCTAAACCATGAGAGACAGAATGTGGGGGGGAATGAAATCACACTGTTTTATATTTAAATATTTTATTTACAAATTAGTGTGGAAAATAGTTATTTGGTCACCTACGAACAAGATAGAATTCTATGTGTCAAATAAGTCTAACTAGGCGCCACTGGTTACCTATGTAAATGGCACCTATTTAAACTCGATATCGGTATAAAGTACACCTGTCCTTAACCTCAGTCACTCACACTCCAAAATCCACGACGGTCAAGACCAAAGAGCTGTCAAAGGACTTTGCAGACAAAATTTAAGAACTGCACCAGACTGGGGAGACTGAATCTGCAATAGGTCAAATGTTTGGTGTAAATAAATCAAATTATTAGAAAATGGACGACATACAAGACCAATGATAATCTTCCTCAATCTGGGATATCACCCCATAGCGTCAGAATGATAAGAAGAATGGGGAGCAATCCTAGAACCACAGTGAATGAAAGTAACAAAGGCTACAATTAGTAACACAATGTGCCGGCAAGGAATCTAATCTTGCACTTCCAAACGCCCCACCGCCCGCTGAAGCCAGTACGTGTCCAGGCCCATCTGCTGTTAACTACAGAGAATTTGGATGATCATGAAGATGACTGGGAAAATGTGTTCTGGTCAGATGAAACCAAAATATAACTTTTTGGTACTAAAACAGGTTCTCGTGTTTGAATGGGAAAGAATCCTGAATTGCATCCGAAGAACACCATACAAACTTGCACGGTGGGGAAATTATCATGGTTTGGGTATTTTTCTGCAAAGGGACAAATGATCTGTGTCAAGGTGAATGGGGCCATGTATCGAGATATTTTGAGCGAAAATATCCTTTCATCAGCACGGGCATTGACGATAAGACTGTCTTTTAGAATGACAATGATCCGAAACACACTGCCAGGACAACAAAGGAGTGTCTTCATAAGAAGTTTTTCAAGGTCCTGGAGCGGCCTACCCACTCTCCAGATATCGAACTTATAGAAAATCTGTAGAGGGTGTTGAAAGTCCGTGTTGCCCAATGACAGCCCCAAATCTTCACTGCTCTAGAGAATATCTGCATGGAGGAATGGGCCAATATACCAGCAAGTGTTAAACTTGCTGTGTGTGAAAGCTTATGAAGAGTTGCAAAAATGGTTTGATCTCGGTTATTACAAAAAGTGCATGATTTTTTTGGTATTGACCAAATACTTATTTTACACCATGATTTGCAGATAAATTCTTTAAAAATCAAACAGTGTGATTTTCCTAGTTTTTCTTTTTCCATATTCTGTCTCTCATGGTTGAGTTTTACCCATGTTGAGAATAACAGGTCTCTAATATTTTTAAGAGGGAGAACTTGCACAAAAAGTGCTTGCCTAAATACTCATTTGCCCTACTGTTTGTATAACAATTTGACCAACCTACATTGTGTATGTGCAAATATTTTTTAATTCCCAGTTTCTCCAAGAGCCATGTTGACATTTTCTATCGCAGAAATATCACAATTTTTATTACATATTTTTGTTTTCCCATTTACGTCCACAGGATGTCGACAAAATATCATCTGAAGTAATGTGGATGGTTTCAAAACATTTAAAATTGATCTTTAGTTCATTTTTAAGAAGGCCTGCTAAACAAAAAGTATACTAATAATATATCGCCACATTAATAACATAAGAGCATTACTCAGTTTTTTGGGCCAAATTGACATTTTTTGCCCAAATCAGGTTCCCATAGAAAGCTGCTATACCTGCACAAGTTGGTCAACCAATCTTGTTCCATACAACCAACCAATCGTGCAATGAATTAGCGAAGTTATCTTTAAAATAACTTTTTGAAAGTACAGGCGTTTTTGTAAAAAAATGCAGTGCTTTTATTTGTTAGAATAAAAGTGATTTAGCCTGTAAATATTTTTTGTCTTTGGGTTCAATGTTTAATAGAGTAATCAATACATCAGTGAAGGTTTCTAATTTGCAGGTTGTTACTATTATGAGGGATCACTGTAATCTTGAAATTTGCTCCCATTTTTAAAAGTTGTCACGAGGACAGAGCAGCTCGACCTCTGCAATGTTTAGCCGCTAAAAAACGGGAAAATTAAAACGATATTGTCTCGTTTTCTCGCAGTATCAGATGTCGAGGTTTTCTCAAGTGGTCATTTCGCCGGTTCGGACTGTGTGAGGTGGGTTTTTGGCTTTGGTTACATGACTTGATGTTATGTGACTCATCAATGATTCAAAAGTTGGGACAACGTGCGATCGTCAATGAGGAAACAAATAAATGAAAATTGTGTCCCAACTTGTACACCATGGCACGTTTTTGTGCCAGAAAAAGTTGTCCATAAAATTATGTAAAAAAAAAAAGGGAAAAAAAAAGTAATAGGTTACTTTGTGGAGTAAAAGTAGCACATAAAACGCCAGATTTGCCTGGAATTTATAGCGCCTCTTATTATTTGATCTTCTTTAAGTAATATAGTTTGTGTTTACTTGAAAAAAAAATATCATTGAAAGCTTCATTTCCATACTTATCATGTTTTTCTACTCCCTTTAGCATCACTGCAAGTCTTGAGGCCTATGGTGAATAAATATAGCACAAAAATCATCAATATTCGATGTCCGATATGCACACATTTATGTTATATGTTATAGATATATTGTTTTTATGATTTTTATCCTTTTGCACATTTTAATTTAATTTACTTTCCTTGCACTGAAATCAGAAGCCCCCAATGCTGTTATACTTATATGACAATAAAAGCCATTTCTTCATTCGTTCATTCATTCACTCATCCTTTCATTCATTCATTCATTCATTCATTCAGAAAGACTGAGAATCTGAACTGAATGAAGAGAAAGGTGAGCGGTTCCTCAGCCAATAACATATCAGCTCTATTATAATGTTGGATGCAAACCAATAGCAGACCAGCATTTTTAATAGCATAGCAGACAGACATCTCGGAAACGTGACTAAGCTTGAATTTGATAAGTTATTGGGCACATAAAATTATTTGTTGGTGATGTGGTATACGCAGACCATGTGGGAGGGACCAAAAATGCATCTTATTGTGAAAATGTCGTAAGGCGGGGTTCGCTGTAACCTGGGGTTTGTCATGAACCAGAACAAGATCAGGACCCAAAAGCGGGACTTTCACACACAAGCGTTTTATTTTACGGGAAATTGTGAGTCATGCACGTTAGGCAGCAGTCTGGCGTGAAATTATAGGAAGCCAGAGGCAGACGAGATCGATACCAACTGCCCGAGTAGATATCGGACAGATGGGGTCGATACCAGACAGGAAGGACAGACAAGATTGATAATGAAACAGGATATCGAAAATAAACAGGACAAACAAGACGGGAACAAAACTGGAAATCGATATTAAACAGGACAAAAATATACGGGAACAATACCGGACTGGAAATACCAACAGGAAAACAGGACCGAGTCAGAATCCACGTCTTGCGGGGCAGAGGTTCGTTGACGGACCGACAAACGAAGAGCGAGGGCACTGAGCTTAAAAAGACGGAAAGCCAATATGTCAATGAGCCGCAGCTGGGGGCCAATTGGGTGCCGTGGCAACCGTGACAGGGGTACTACTGCAATTCATTGAATGTACTTTTGTATTTATGTTTTACCGCGGACAATTGCAGGTACAGAATGGAAAGCAAAACTAGTGAGGCGAGAACCTATGTATATTGACGTACGACGTTGATTATACTCCAATCAAATAAACACAACGTTAAAGAAAATCTCGAGCATAAAAATCAAACAATATGGATGCATTCTCACTAAGGCAATCGATTTTCAGGGAAGCCCCCCCAAACTCCCCAACCGGCCCCCCGGCTTGTAGGCACAATCGAGGCAATTAGCCCCCAGGCGATGATTTACCGAAACGTCATTAAAAAGTCGTCACGTAAAGCGTGCGTCCGATCGATAGCCGGCTAACCTTTCGTTGTTAGCGAGAAGAAGTGTCCTACGCTAACCGGGATTAACACTTGGGTGAAATCTCCCACCGCGCGGTCATAAATCATTGACACGCCTTTACTAGCGTCAACCGGCTTTATAGGCTGTTTACTACTGTTTTAATACCACTTTACTGCCTCCCACAGGAGCATTTCGCCGGCTTTTATTCAACGTATTTTTCAAGAGAGCGGGGCGCAGATTTTTGAGTGTTTCCTTCTGAGATCAGAAAACACGATTTCCGACAAATCAAAACAAGGGCTGAAACGGCGGCAGGTGTCAAACCGAAAATGAGTTGTCTGCGACTTGTGACACAGGCAAAAAAACGAGCCGGGTTTGGAAAAAAGGGTTATGGATTGCTCAATTTTGAGTAAAATGGCGACCGAATTGGCACAGGTAACCTTTGAAGAACGAGGTGGAAGGGCTCCAGCTGGCTAATTGGAAAATACGGCGAAAGTTGGGCAAAATTACAGAGAGCTGCAAAGTTTTACAGTTAGTAATTAGTGCTAATTGATCTTAAGCCTCACTAAGTTAAAGGTTTAAACCAGGGGTCTCAAATAGCGGCCTGAGGGACAGTTACAGCATGAGACTCCTTGTGATTAAGGGCCATACAAATAAACATGGCTTGACTTGACTAGTGTGATCCTAAATATGTCAATTAAATTGTCAATATGAATGTTCCTTTTGGAGAGGAGATAGTCGCTACTGATTTACTTAAGAAAGTACGCACCTTGCAAATATTTTAATAACAATATTGGGTGCGTGTTATACACGAGTATTTTTACAGTAGTATATTTACATATTTGTGCAATGATTGATTAGTCGAAAGATATTGCTGACCTCAATTGTAAAACATTGGATGCAACGGAATTTGAACCTGGATTGCAGCGGTGGGAGTGCCGGATGCTAACCACTAGATTGCTACGGATATAATTAATATACTTTAGATTATATCTCATTATCACATTATTTTTACTCACGCTTTCAAGAAGTATAATTGAAAAATGAATTGTCCTAAGGAGATTTGCAGTGACCTTTCTACATATTAGATTAATTGGGTCCCAGATTGGTATCAGGAGTTGCTTGTATTTCGAGTATACAGTATATTTCCCATAGAAAATTACTGAAAATCTATGTATCCGTTCCGTCCTCCACTTTTCGAGTGTTTTCTTCTGAGATCAAAAACCAACAAAGAGTTGTTGGGGATTTGCGACACGGCAGAAAAAAATAGTCGGAATTGGAAGAAAAAGTAGTATGGATTACTCAATTTTGGGTGAAATGGCTCAGGCAACCTTTGGAGAACGAGGTGGAAAGGCTCCAAGTGGCGAATTGGAAAATACCGTGATAAATGGGCAAAATCAAAAAGAACTGCAAAGTATGGTTTACAATTAGTGCTAGTTGATCCAAAGCAGCTCAATGGGCCTCAAACACATGGCCCGAGGGCCGGTTGGGACTGGCGGAGTAATATTTGAAAAGGGACAAGTATGCTCCATAACCTCTTGTCACATACCATAACATTTTAGCCAAAGCTAATTCTCAAGGCCTGTAATGTATACAGATGATGACGGACAATACAGAGATGAAGAAAATCGCGTATGAGTGATACGAACGATTAGGAATAGCGCGTCTAGAACTATGATTAACTTTGTGTTATTGTTGCTGTTGTTATATCATAACTGTTATTATTAATAGTATTACAATTGTTGTTATATAATTAGTGTGTTTAATAGGGAAGATGAAGGGGTGGGGAATATAAGCATTTGGTTCTGACTACCCTTTTTCGAACATATTATTTAATATTATTTTGTTGTTGAGTTATTGTTTTTCTTCTGTTTTTATTTTAATGTTCAAATAAAGTTTTCATTCATTCATTCATTCATTTAATGTCGTGAAAGCCCCTAGCCCCACCTCAAAATGTACATTTAATGTACAATATAAATGTTTCTTTAGGGGAGGAGATGGTCAACGCTGTTAAACTGAAGCCTAAAAGACAGTAGATAAACCTTGCAAATATTTTTAAAAGTAATTGAATTTGATTATAAAAAAGGTGTATGCACCGCACAGGTTTCACCCACCACGAAATCCCCTTGAGGCCTAAAGTCTGTCGAGTCGTCCTCCAATGAATTCAACACTAACTCCATGAATAATGAACGCAAGGGCGAGCGAGCAATAGAGAGAAAGAGAGAGCGAGAGACAGAGAGGTCCTTGAGGAGAACAGCATGATGAAGAGCTTGTGGGGGGGCAACTTGTTAGTCTTCCCTCATCAATTAGAAGTCAACAGGACGGAGAAGTGTTCGGGATGGGTAGGGGGAGTGGCTGGGCGTCATTACACAAAGGCAATGTGCGCAGATCTATAAAGAAACTGGAGGTGGAGAAGACTCGATAGCAATGAGCAGGAAGTGAGCAGTAATGGGAGAGAATCGTGAAGGACGGAGGTTTATTTGATTTTGCTGTGGGGGGCGGGTGGGCTATGATGACAATAGCGAGATTTGTGTGACCTCAGAGAATTCATGCTCGCTTAAAGTTGAATATAATCGCAGTAGCCGTGTAATTACGTCAATACATTTCACGTGGTAACATATTTTTTCGGAGCTTTATGGAACTTGAGTAACATATTTAACATCTCATCTCATCTCATTAGCTGCACCGCTTATCCTCAGTAGGGTCGCGGGGGTGCTGGAGCCCATCCCAACAATTATCGGGCAGTGGGCAGGGGACACCCTAAACTGGTTGCCAGCCAATCGCAGGGCACACAGGTACAGATAACTCGCTCATTCACACCCAGGTCAAAAGGTTTCACACATTCACCTTTATAGAGGTTATGTTTTAGCCTGTTCACATTTTCTTCAATTAATTTCCTTTTTATTTGAACGGGTGGATTTTTCATCGATGAACAGTACATTAAATGCAACTAAATTATTCTCACTTCTACACAAATTTAAGTCAAGTTTAAGTGTATTTATTTCTGTTTATATTTTTTTTGCCAAATGAGTGAAATTTTGTTTGTTGGGACTACAGTATAGTGAAATGTAACTAAAATAGTCGCACATAGAAACAGAATGAAGTGTATTTATGTCACGGTTGCCATGGCGCCCAATTGCCCCCGCCTGTGTGGCGCCAGCTGCGGCTCGTTGACGGATTGGCTTTCCTTTTATTTAAGCTCAGTGCTCTCACTCTTCCTTTGTCAGTTTGCTAACAAACCTGCCCTGCAAGACGTGGGTTTTGACTCGTTCCTGTTTCCTGTTGGTATTTCCTGTCCGGTAGTGTTCCAGTTTATTTTTGTCCTGTTTAATATCGGTTTCCAGTTTCGTTCATGTCTATTTTCGTTCTGTTTAATTTGGATATCCTGTTTTTATATCAATCTTGTCCGTCCCCATCCGTCCAATATCTGCTCGGGCAATTTGTAGCGATCTCGTCGACCTCTGGCTTCCTGTCATTCCACGCCAGACTTCTGCCTAACGCGCATGATTCCCCATTTCCCGTAAAAAAAAGGCTTGTGTGAGAAACGTCACGCATTTGGGTCCTGATCCTGTTCCGGTTCTTGACAATTTATGGTTGTGATATTAATAACTATTTACATTTGGGTGGATTAACACAACTCATTTTTTTCCTTTTACAATTGCAATCTGAGTGGATGCAAAGTACAGTGCAATGGCACTAAAGTAATTGCACACCTACACAAATATAAGTCAAGTTTATTCACAGTTTTCTTGTTTTAAGCTGTTCTCTTTCAAATTAGTGCCATTCTATCTGGTGGATCTGCAATAAAATGTTACTAAAGTTGTCACACATTCACACAGGTTTAAGTGGATTTATAGTCATCTTGTTTAACCAGTTACAAATTTGGTGGATTAAGATACTTTTTTTTATATTGTATCAATCTAGAGTGGAATGCGACTAACGTAGTTACAAATCACAGATTTAAGTCATGTCTAAGTGTATTAATGGTCGTCCTGTTTCAAGCTGTCCACATTTTGGTACAGTAATATTTTTTTGTTTTTTGTTTTTCAAAAGATTGTAAATTTGTTTGGATATACAGTACAGTGAAATGTGACTAAAGTAGTCACACACAAAATCAGATTGACATGTATTTACAGCAGTGATACTATAAACTGTTTATATTTTGGGTGACTTAACAACAATTGTTTGTTAGTGTTTACACGTGCATTTTAAGTGGACGTAAAGTACACACACAGCAATGCAACTAAAGTGCACCTAAACAGATTAAGGTCAAGTTTCTGTTTATTTACAGCTGTCTCGTTTTAAGCTGTTCTCATTTTTGGTAGAAAAACATTTTTTTTTTTCCAAACATGTGTAACTTTGTGAGGTGGATCGACAGTAAAGTGTGTCTTAAGTAGTACATTTACCCAGATAGAATAGAATTTTGTTTCATATTTTAATCTGTCCCCGCGACCTCAGTGAGGATAAGCGGTGCAGATAATGGATGGATGGATGGATAATTTTACCTGTTTACATTTCAGTGGAGTAAATACTTTTTTAAAATTGTTTTTACAAGTACATTTTAAGTACACGACTAAAAGTACTTGCACACCTACAAGGATTTAAGTCGAGTTTAAGTGTATTTATAGTTGTCTTTTATTTTATTGGGGCGGGAGTGGCTCAGGAGGTAGAGCGCTCGTCTTGGGATCAAGAGATCGCAGTTCGAATCCCGGCTCCTCCGTGTTACATGTCGAAGTGTCCTTGGGTAAGACACTGAACCCCTAATGCCCCCAATAAGCAGGTTAGTGCCTTACATGGCTGCACGGCCGCTATTGGGAAATGTGAAGCACACTGTAAAGCGCTTTGGGAAGTCTTGACTTGAAAAGCGCTTTATAAATGCAGATCATTTCATTTCATTTCATTTAACGTTCTCATTTTGATGGATTAGTTTATTTTCATCGTGTGCAATTGGTTTGGTGGATCTACATTAAAATGTGACTAAAAATTTCGCACATCACACAGATTTAGCTGAATTTATAGTTGTCTTGTCTACATTTTCGTATATTAACCTTTGTTTTTGTTATTATGTGTGTCATGTTTACTGGATTATCAGTACAGAACAGCGCAGTGTGACTAAATTAGTCGTACATACAGATTTCGTATATTTATGGTTGTCTTGTTCAAACCACATTTCAGTGGATAACCACAGCTTGTTCTAAATCGGCCAAAATATGTTAAATTTAAAGTAGAGGACTGTCAGAATGAGAACAGGAGGAGGACCCAGATGTGTAACGTTTTCACACAAGCTTTATTTTACGGGAATGGGGCAGTCATGCGCGTGAACACAAACACCAGTGATTCGGCGATCCCTAGGCGGAAGAAATGAGACAGAAGTCCGGCGTGGAAAAACAGGAAGCCAGATACACGAGCAGATACCATACAGATGGGGTCGATAACGGACAGGACGGGACAGACAGGATCGATACCAAATACACGAACAGATGCCAGACAGATGGGATCGATACCAGACAGGACGGGACAGCCAACCAGGTACTGGAGACTGCTGTCAGATATCAGACAGGACAGCAGACGGATCGATACTGGATACTCGCGCAAGATATCGGACAGGATGAGACAGCCGGAATCAGTACTGGATACCGGAGACTGTAGCAAGATATCAGACAGGACGAGACAGACGGGATCGATAACAGACACTGAAAACTGGAGTCAGATATCAAACAGAACAAAATCGACGGGATCGATACCCGATACTGGAGACTGGAGTCAGATATCAGACAGGACGAGATAGACGGAATCGATACCAGACACTGGGGACTGGAGTCAGATATCAAACAGGACGAGATAGACAGGATCGATACCGGACAGGATTCACAAGCAGGATACCGGACGGATTCAAAACACACGTCTAGCCGGTGCAGAGGTTCGTTGACGAACTGACAAGGGGTGAGTGAGAGCACTGAACTTAAATAGGAGGGAAGCCAATCAAGCAACAAGCCGCAGCTGGCGCCAAACTGGCAGGGCCAAGTGAGGGCAATGGGCAATCGTGACAAAAACAACGCAATGCGACTGAAATATTCGCACAACTTGAATTATTGAATACATAATTAGTAGGATAATTCATTGGTATCTAGAGTCTGAATTTATACGATTTTAAATAGTGCAATACAGAAGATATTAAACAGCTTTATATTTATCTGAGCAGTTTTTCTTTTCCCCTGAGGTTTTTGATGTATTTTCTATTTTTTTTTATCTCCACCTGAGCAGATTCTGAATGATTTGTGACGGCATATTTATTCCCCCTGTACTACTTTGGAAAGCATTACTGTGTTGTTACTTGGACCTGCAGAGATTTTAGAGGATTTCACGTAATCTCCTCCCGACAAACCTATTGCTGGAATGTTTTTTTTTTTTTTCTGAGTGCGAAACTGAAATTTGAGGGTAGTCGTATTTTGCATACCTTATTTTCTTGACTTTAGGACGCACCAGATTATAAGTAGTTGTTTGTAAAATATAGTTCATACATAGGGCACTGGACTATAAGGTGCAAAGTCGATACATTCATAAATGATCTAGCGGTTTTTTCTTGTGTTCAGAAGAAAAAAAAAGTTTAAAAATGTATGAGTTCCGATTACAATTGCCTATTGTTCCCAAAAGAAGACACCACTTGTTCACTCTATAAAAATAATGACCAGTTTCATTATTTTGAATAGCTTTACACTTTTAATTCACTGTGGATTGATTTGATGATGAATTACTAATCAATTTAAAAACATACACACATCGATTGATAAAATACAAAACATTGCATCCGTCTAGTCAAGATCTATCTATTTGGATAAAATATATTTTATAAATCCCAATTTGCACGCGTGTCTGTGCGTATGTGGCTTATAGGCTCCAAAACAGCTAAACCGAGTTTCATGAACATTTACACACTTATTCTTTAGGCTTCTGCAAGTGTCCAGAACTAGGTTTGGTGTCACAGCACCCTCAACGTATACTAACAAAATCCATAAAAATCTGCTTTCATGTACAAGAGGCTCTTTAGCTGCATGCGGTCGTACTGCTCTTTGGCACTCCATAGTGGCTCCCTGGTGCTTGTTCAAAGCCCCAACAACCTCGCTCAAGTAGAATACCCCGCAACTCTGAGCTAGTATGCTTATTCAAACAAAAGTAATTAACTAAACATTTTGACAACATGGAAATTGAAATGTGGTGGATATTCTGGCTTGTTTAAAGAAAGTGGTGTGTGTATTGTGGAAAGGGAAAATAGAGTAGCTAAAGAGATAAATAAGCAGAGATTTTCTATTGTACGTTTGAAGTTGTAGACCCACAGCACCAATCGGCAGTTATGCTAATGCTTTGTGGTTGCGCATAAGTACCTTGTCATTGGAGAAGTCATTTGAACCTGCAACGCAAAATTTCTCTCATGGTGAAGTTCTACAATTTTTATTTATTAAAAGCAACAACAAAAAATCATCAACCTCAGAATTACAGCATCTTGCAGTTAAAACTCACAGTGATGCAGGCATAAATCATGAATCATCATACAAAGACAAATGACCAATCTTTTGAGTACACACTAAAGCTTTAGCGATTGAATCTTTATTACTAATATGGAAATCTATAAAGGTACGTAGTATGTCATATTCTTGTCCTTGTAACTATAGGACCTTTCTCTGAAGATTACAATATAAAGAACCATTTCATTGTAATTGTGCATTTGCAATTTTATTTACTGTATTTTCCAGACTACAAAGTGCACCTGTGATTTTCTTAAATATTTTTACTGTTAAGAGTTGCATGGTGGATGCATTTTGAGCAATCGTACCGACACTTCGACTCGATGTACGCAATCATCTAGATCAGGGTGGGAACTATTTGGAGTCGGAGGCCATTACTGGAGACCTATTCATTGTTTTCTTTCATGAGTAAATAAATATGCAGATATTTACATAATACATTAAGTCCCTGTTTCAGCACTAAATTTGATATTTAGTTTTGTAGCTTTACTGTTGTATTTTCTAGTACTTTTGAAGTATTTCTGCAGTCTGATATTATTAGTATTTCCATAGTAGTAATCTTGTAATATTTTAATGGTAACATTTTTGTCAAGACCAGAACAGAAGGAGGACCCAGATGCGTAACATTACTCACAAGTTAATTGAAAAAAAGAGGAAAGTCAGCACCAGCGATCCAGTGCTCGCTGTACGCGGGAGGCAAGCTGCTCATGGGATCGGAGTGTGTTCTGAATGCGGAAGTGGATCTTCCGGAGCGGGAGATCATAGCGTAGTTAGACGGTAAAACAGGGCGTTAGACGGGATGGGATCAAAACGTGGTCAGGGTCAAATAACGGATCGTTGCAGGAGACGAACAGGGAAATCAGGATCGGACGAGTGGAAAACGGATGACAAAAACGGGACCGAGTCAGAGTCAAAACGCTTGCCTTGTTAAAACAGAGGTTCGCTGACGGACTGACAACAGGCGAGTGAAAGGACTGAGCTTGAATAGGACAGGGAGCCAAACAGGTAACCAGCAGCAGCTGGCACCAAACGAGCGGGCACAGGTGAATGTAATGAGTAATAATGACAATTTTTGTAGTATTACTGTAGTTGATTTTTTTTATAATTTCCTTAGAAGGATTTTTAAAGTATTTCCATAGTGGTGTTTCCATAGTGGCATTTCTGGTGTCATATTTCTATAGAGGTATATTTGTATTATTTTATTTGTGTTGTATTATTTTTGTAGTATTTTCACAGTAGACTTTTTGTTGAATACCTGTGGTTGTTTTGTAGTTTTTCTCCTGAAACATTCCTTATTAGTATTTTTGTAGACTAGTCGTAACATTTCTGTTTTACTATTTTTGTATTATAGTATTACTGTAGTGGTGTTTTTGTTGAAGTATTTTGGAAGTTGTTCCATAGTATTATTTCCACTATTGTGTTTGTGTAGTATTTCTGGAGAAGTACTTTTTATCATAGTATTAGTGTTGTAGTATTTTTGTAGCATTTCAAAAGTATGTTTTTCTCTGATTGAAAGCAAAATAATATATGAGGGGCCTATTCTTAGCACCAAATTTGATATTTAGTTTTGTAGCCATTTTGTGGTACTTTTGTTGCATTTCTGTAGTAATATTTTTGTTGTAAACACACAAAAGGACAATGGGGACACAGTTGGCACAAAAAAACACGCTTTTATTAGAAGCACTTGATTCGGTATTGTCACGATATCTTGACCATTTTTTTTCAAGGAAGGGCTGAATTCAAAAGCCTGCCGGATCGCATTTTGCCCGTGGAATGTAGTTTTCATACCCTTAGTATATAAGAATAGAAAAAAAATAATGATTGAGTCATCATCGTGCTAAAATGTGGACCTCTTTTTGGAGAAACTCTGTGTAGCTTATATACAGTATATGGTAGATTTTACCTTATTTTATTTATATTATATCGATCAAAGTGCAAGAATATTCCAAGACTTGAGCTTTTTGGGAACGCACTTCCGGGACAAATTGGCTCAGCAGTGGCCCGGCGGGTCGCCTCGGCCCGTCATTGTCACCAAATGTGTTGACACTCGACTCTAAAAGTGTTTTTGTCAGCGCGTTGGAGCAGCGGCGTTGAAAATCAGCCAAGAGTGCCGAGCGAGAGGTTCAAATGCTGTTTACGTTTCTCGGGAACGGGAGCGCGGTGGGCAGTCGCGTTTGCGCCGATACGCACGTTTGGATCATTTTTGTATTTTATATATATTTTTTTAGTCTTTTTTTTCTTGCATTAAATTGTCATAAAATATTATCAAAAAACGTAGGGATTTTTTTTCTACGTAGATCAAACGCTGTAGAACAACTATAGCAATAAAGACCTGGCTCCCTTTGAAAATCTCTCTATCTCTTCCTCTCTTTCTCCCTCTCTCTCCATCACTCTCTATATTTTCTTTCTTGCTCTATATCCCTCTCTGTATCTTTTTCTATCCCTTGTTTTATCCCTCTCCCTCTGTCTTTGTCTCTTTCTTTCTTTCTTTCTTTCTTTCTTTCTTTCTTTCTTTCTTTCTTTCTTTCTTTCACATTCTCACTCTGTCTTTCTGTCCCTCTTGATCACTCTGGCTCTCTTTATCACTCTCTCTCTCTTACTGTTTCTCTATATTGCTCTCTTTTGTTCTTCTCCTTTTCTCTCTATCTCTCTCATCCTTCTTTTGCCTCTCTCTCTCTCCCTCTCTCTCCGTCTCTCTCTCTCTCTCTCTCTCTCTCTCTCTCTTTTGTTCCCTTTATTTATCTTTGTCTGTTTCTCTCCCTCTCTCTGACAGTCTCTTCATCTCTCTCTGGCTCCCTCTCTCCCATTCCCTCTTATTCTCATTTTTTTTCTCCCGCTGTACCTGGCTCCCTTTTTTGTTTCCATATTTTTTCTCTGTTGCCTTTATTTATCTTTATCTGTCTGTCTGACTGTCTGTCTGTCTGTCTGTCTGTCTGTCTGTCTGTCTGTCTGTCCATCCGTCTGTCTGTCCGTCCATCTGTCTGTAGTCCCTCTCTCTCTTTCTCTCTCTCTCACTCTCTCTCTCTCTCTCACTCTCACTCTGTCTCTCTCTCTCTCTCCCACCCTCCCTCTCCCTCTCTCTCTGGGGCGTTAACTCTTCCTCTTCCTCCCCCTCCTCCCTCGCTTTATCTCCGTCTTGTTCTCTTTATATCTCTCTTTCGCTCATTATCCTATTATGTCAATATATGTATCCCTTTCCCTCCGTATATGTCTATTTCTGCTCCTCTGTCTCATTCTATCCGCCCTCTCTTTCTCTCTCCCTCTCTCTCTCTCTCTCTCTCTCTCTCTCTCTCTCTCTCTCTCTCATCCCAGCTTTCTCCCTCCCTCTCTTTTGCTCTCTTTTGGTCTCTCCTCTCTCTCTGTCTCTCTCTCCCTCTCCCCTCCCTATCTCTCTCTTTCTCTTTCTATCTCTCTCTCTCTCAATCGAAAGTGCTAGTGATTCGTCAAAACGAGTCGAGTCGTTTGTAGTTGGCTTAGTATAAACAATGTTAAATCTTAAATTAGGTTATATATCACTGCATATTTGCAATTGGCTGGCAACCAGTTCGGGGTGTCCCCTGCCCACTGCCCGATGATTGCTGGGATGGGCTCCAGCACCCCCGCGCCCCAACTGAGGATAAGCGGTGTAGCTAATGAGATGAGATCACTGCATATTGAAACAATAAAGGCTACTATTATAAGTTGCACAATACATATTCAAAATTATTTGATTTGAGGCATACTGTTCCATTATCATTTGAGACATATCATTAAAACACAAAAATCTAAATACAGTAACTGTTTTCGGAGCCAACAGCGATGAGACAGGGAGCCGAAAAGGAGAGCGAAGTGGGCGTGGTACAAATATAGATTGACGCGCGGGACGGCCAATGGGAATGCGGAGAACCGTTGGCCGGACCCGCTGGTTACTCCGCCGCGTCCGCGCGCGCACACGCGGCGGAAGCGAGCAAGCGCGCGGCCGAGGAGCGCCGCGCACCTCAAGAAGGATTTTGGGGGGGCGGATGAGGGATTTTTAGGCGGGACCTCGGACAGGTAAGTTTAATTTATTTCTTGTTTATTCGCTGAATATTTCAATGAGTTGTTGACGAAGGCGGGGGAACACAGCGCCTGCGCACTTTTGACACCTTGACGAAGAAAAACGTTAATTATTATTTTAAATTAATGTCATTGCTTTTTCGCACGAAGAAGATCCAATAGAACGGGCAAGGTTCGTCGTGACGTGCGCGTAGACGAGTTTAAACATTTCCTACAAATTTTGAGACCCTTTCTTAATATTTTGCAGCATGAAATAAGAAAAATATATTTTTTAAAAGTGAGTGAGTGAATGAATGCGGCAGCGTTTACCGCAAAGGAGAGAATGCAAGCGTGTGTCACGCACACGCGCACGTGCACATCGGAGTGGAGTGGAATCGCGCGCTAAGACATGAGCGGACCACTTTGGAATGTGCGTGGTAATGATGCTCCTGTTTCTCTCTCTCTCTCTCCTCTCGCTCTCTCATCTTTTTTTTTCTTTTTATCTGACTTTCTTCCTCCCTCTTTTTATCTCTCTCTCTCTCTCTCTCTTTAGATCTCTTTCTTCCTCTCTCTCTCTCTCTCTCTCTCTCTCTCTCTCTCTCTCTCTCTCTCTCTCTCTCTCTCTCTCTCTCTCTCTCTCTCTCTCTCTTATTTCTCTCTTTCTCACTTTAGCTCTTTTTGTGTCTGTCTCTGCTTCCTTTTTCTCCCTCTCTCAATCCTTCTCTTTCTGCCGTGTTATTTCTATGTAAACTCCCTTTTAATTATCTTTCTTAACTATCTTTAACTATCTTTCTCTCACCCCTTTCTTTTTCAGCCTTGTTTTCTTTCTTTCGCCAACTCCCTCTGTTATATCTCTATCCTTCCATCTATCTCTCCCTCTCCCTCCGTCTCCCATTTAATTTTCTCTATTCTTTATCTCTTTCCCCTCCTTTTGTTCTCTCACTGTTTCTGTCTTTCTTTATCTCTTTTTCTTTTGTTCCCCCACTCCCCCTCTCTCTTTTTGTGTCATTGTCCCTTTTTGTAACTCTCATTTTTCTCTCTTACTCTAACTCTTCTCTCTTACTCTCACCATTGTCTTTTCTTTTTCCTGCTCTCTGTCTCTCTCAATTCTGTTTTCTCTCTCTCTCCTTCTCTTTCTCCAGCTCCTCTTTCTTTTCGTCATCCCCTCTGTGTCTGTCTTCCCTCTCTTTCTTTCTTTGTCTCCGTTTTTCCCTTCTCTTCTTCTCTTTCTCTCGTTCTCTCTTTCTATTCCTTTCTTTCTCTCTCTCGTGCTCTTTTGTACTCTTTCGTGCTCTTTTGTGCTCTTTCGTGCTCTCTCTGACTCTCCGTCGACCTTTTCATTTTGTCTTTGCCTTTTTTATCTTTCTCCTTCTTTTTCTCTCTCTTTCTGTGTTTCTTTCTCTCTTTCTCCCTTTCTCTCTCATTTGTATTCTCACTTTCACTACACCCCTCTCTGTCTCATTCTCTCTCTGTTTAACCCTTTCTCCTTCTTTTCCCTTTCCCTCCTTCTCTTTCTTTACCTATTTTCCTTTTTCTCTGTCTTTCTCTTTATCCCTCTCTCATTTTCTCTCCCTACCTTTCTTTCGTTTTTTTCTCTCTCCCTCTTTTTCTCTCTCTCCCCTTAATTTATCTTTCTCTCGTTTTCCCTTTCTCTCATTCCTTCTCTCTTTCTATCTTTCTCTCTTAGTCTCCCTCTCTTTATTTTACTTTATTTCTCTGTCTCTCTCTCAAAGAGGCTTGTGACTGGCCAATATGGGTGGCGTAAACCCACTATCACTGGTTGAAAATACACAGTTGTTTCATCCAATTAATTTGATATTTATTTTATAATTAGGGTCACCGATTGTAATTAGGGTGGAATGCTGGGTCCTCAAATCAGACCATTTGAGAACCACTGGATATGAAGTCCTTACAATGGGAGCACTTCAGCTCACTCCAACCTATGAAGATCCTTTCAAATGTCCTGTTGTATGAGTACCAACAGGGGGCAGACATGGGCAACGTCCTCAACCTGCTTGAACGAACTGTCTCTATGTGGCCTGTTTTCGCTGCCTTTTGAGTCCCATTCGCAGCTGCTATGTCTTTATGTGCGTGTGCACGTGCACCGTGTGCGCGTGCATGTGTGTGTGTGTGTGTGTGTGTGCGTGTTTTTTTCTTTGGGACATTTTTTCTGCTGAGGGTTGGTTTCTTTTGTGAAATGGGACGCTGATATAATCTGTGGTGAACTTTCCTTGGTCTGTTGAGACCAGCTAGTTAATTGGAGCTCCATTAGTCTTAACCAAGAAGGCGAAGGACAGGTGGGCAGGGGGACCTTAGCACGCAACCACAAGGGGTGTTGAATGGCGTGCTCGGACACTTCGGGATTTTATTTTATTTAACCAGGATGACGCACAATGCAGATTAACTAGAAGCTAATTTTCGTCTGCAGTCCCTCGAAAAAGGACATTTTATTCTATTTAACAGGGCTGATGCAGTCAGCAGCTAATTTTCATTTTTAGTCCTTTTGGAAAAGGTCTGTACCTTAAATATGGACGCATTATTTTTATTTAACAGGGAGGGAGTTCAGAGATTTAGCTACAAGCTAATTTTGATTTGTAAACCATCAAAAAAGGACAATTGTCACGACCAGAACAGAGGGAGGACCCAATCGCGTAACGTTACTCACAAGTTTATTGAAATATAGAGGATAGGCAGCGCCAGTGATCCAGTGCTCGCTGGATGCGGGAAGCAGGCCGCTCACGGAATTGGTGCGTGTTCTCACTGCAGAAGTGGATGTTCCGGAGCGGGAGGTCGTAGCGTAGTTAGACGGAAAAACAGGTCGTTAGCCGGGACGGGAGATCAAAATGTGGTCGGGGTAAAAAAAACGGGTCGTAGCAGGAGACAAACGGGGAAATCGGGAACGGACGAGTGGAAAACGGGTGAAAAAACAGGACCGACGGGAGTCAGCGGCAAAAATGCTTGCCTCGTGAAAACAGATGTTCGCTTACGGACTGACAACAGGCGAGTGAAAGGACTGAGATTAAATAGGAGAGGGAACCAATCCAACCAGCAGCAGCTGGCGCCAAACGAGCGGGAACAGGTGAGCGTAATGAATAATCATGACAATAGTACATAAAGCAACATGTGTTAGCTGCAAGCACATTTTTATCTGTAGTTTCTCAATAAAGGACTACAACTGTTTTTTATTTATTTAGCCAGGACAGTGCCGATTGCACATTTAGTTAGCTGCTAGGTACCGTATTTTCCGCACTATAGGGCGCACCCCCAAAAAATAGTTTTTGGTCCTATATCTTCCATAGATAAGGCGCACCGGATTATAAGGCGCTACAATGGGAACGTCGACAAAACAGTCAGATGATTCAGTCAAACTGATTACCCCCTTAACATTCCCAAAGCTTGCAAAGAAGCAAATACGTGTCGTAGACACGTGCGGATGCGGTGTCCGTACAATGTCACTTAAATGCGTCATTTCAAATATCATTCGGAAGGTTGAAGTCTTGGGATTCAAGAAATGCCAAACATTTCTATGTTTCTATTTTCTTTTTCGCTCGCAACTTTACTGTGCATATGACAATAAACACTTGGAATTGAGTTTAATTAACTCAACTCATCACAGCAACATCATGATCGTTCTAAAACAAGATACCGGGAACATATAAAGCCGCATAATTCACCTAAGTTCTCACGTTCAATAATGATACGCAATCATGGTCTTCTTACAACCGTGAGTGAAGTAAATCCAGGAGAGTAGAATATTTACAAATACAGACTAATGAAACATGTTTCTTTATGCCGTACTTTAGCAAGCTTGCTACGCCATTGCTAAACTCGGCCGATTGCAGGGTTTGTTTTGGCCATCTAGCCAATCCGAGGCTCCGAAAAACTTCAGCCAATAGTGATCGATTCAAATGATGATTGACACATGGGTTAGCCAATGAAACGCCAGTATATAAATCCCAGCATACACCGCAGACTTGCTACGCCATTGCTAAACTCGGCCGATTGCAGGGTTTGTTTTGGCCATCTAGCCAATCCGAGGCTCCGAATAACTTCAGCCAATAGTGATCGATTCAAATGATGATTGACACATTGGTTAGCCAATGAAACGCCGGTATATAAATCCCAGCATACACCGCGGACTTGCTACGCCATTGCTAAACTCGGCCGATTGCAGGGTTTGTTTTTGGCCATCTAGCCAATCCGAGGCTCCGAAAAACTTCAGCCAATAGTGATCGATTCAAATGATGATTGACACATTGGTTAGCCAATGAAACGCCGGTATATAAATCCCAGCATACACCGCGGACTTGCTACGCCATTGCTAAACTCGGCCGATTGCAGGGTTTGTTTTGGCCATCTAGCCAATCCGAGGCTCCGAAAAACTTCAGCCAATAGTGATCGATTCAAATGATGATTGACACATTGGTTAGCCAATGAAACGCCGGTATATAAATCCCAGCATACACCGCGGACTACTCCACGTTCGGGGTAAAATCAAGTCGGCGGCTGTTGAGTTAGTTGCGAGACCTTGCGAATTTAATATTGAGCCATATATAAGGCGCACTGTGTTATAAGGCGCATGGTCAGCTTTTGAAAAAAATTAAGACTTTTAGGTGCGCCTTATAGTGCGGAAAATACGGTAATTATTATCTGTATTCCCTTGAAAAGCGTACTAAGCCCCGCCACCCTTTTTATATAACAATGTACACAGCCAATGTAGCTAACAGTTTAGCTTTCATATATAGTTCCTCGAAAAAGAAGTACATTTTCAACATTTTTCTTCCATTAATTTAACAGGGACCATGCAAACAGCATATTTAGTTGCAGATAAGCTAATTTCTATCAGTGGTCCTTCGGAAGGGACTGCGATTTTTTTCGGGATGATGCAAACAGCAGATTTAGTTAGCTACAACCTAATTTATATCTGTAGCCCCTTAAAAAACACTACAACTCCTTCCCTCTTTTACGTTAAACAGAGACAATGCAGACAAAACATTTTGTTAGCTACAAGCCGATTTATATGTGTAGTTCCCCCGAAAAGGACAAACCTTTTTTTTTTTTATTTAACAGGGCCACTGGTTTCTGCAGATATAGCTAGCTACAGAGTAAGTTCCATTTGTAGTACCTTCAGAAAATGACTACAATCTTAATATCCTCATTTATAATTTAACAGGGAAAATGTAGAGCGATGCTACAAGATAATTTTTTATCTGTAGTCCCTCGGGAAAGGACTAAAACTTTTTTTTTTAATTTAGAAGTGATAATGCACACAGTAGATTTCCTTTGCTATCAAATATTTTCATCTGTATTCCCTTGGAAAAGGCGTATAACATTCTCCACTCGTTTTCCGTTGCTTTAATTAAGAATATTTAGTTAGCTACAGGCTAATTTCTATCTGTAGTCCTTCAAACATGGACTGCCGTTTTGTTTAACAGGGGGCAACAGACAGGGCATTTTAAGGGAGCTACACACTAACATTTGTAGTACCTTCAGAAAAAGACTACAACCTAAATACCAGGGACAATGTTAGAAGATTTAGCTACAAGCTATTTTTTAAATCGTAGTCTCTCAGAAAAGGACAACAACCCCCTCCTACCATTTTTTTTATTTATCAGGGACAATGTCCACAGTAGTTTTAGCTAACAAGAGAGTTTTCATCTTTAGTCCCACTAAAACGAATGACATTTTTATATGTTTTTAACAGGGATTTAGTTAGCTACAAGCTAATTTTTCTGTAGCCCCTTGAAAAAGCACTAGCCCCCCTCCCCCCATTTTTTATTTATCTAACAGGGACAATGCACATAGCAATTTTAGCTTCAACCTAATTTATATCTGTAGTCCCTCAAACATTGACTATTATAAGGTTTTAACAATCCCCAAGTATATTTGACTTTATGTAAGATAAAGCAGTGTATAAAATAGTATATAACTTCACTATGTTTTTGTTTTAGATTTAACACAGGATATTTTGCAAGTTTCACGATCATTTCCATTCGTAGTCCTTCAGAATAGATAAGAACTACAGAAAAATACATATCTGTGAAAAGTGTCAAAGCCTTCAATAACGATACTCGAGTCAAATCATGTCTCTATATCATTTCTCATTTTCCACATTTCCAGATCAAAGATTATAAAAAAGACACAAGCATCAATGGAAACATCAGAGCGCTAGTCCAAGAACTTAGCTTTCATCTCCATGATAGCGTTGGCGGTTGTCTGGGGAGTTGCCGTGATGTCTCAGACTTTGTTTTGTTCTTACCAGTAAAGAAGTTGCAAAAAAATTTAAATGTTCATTGAACCAAAAATCTGCATCAAATCTTGAAACCATGACTTGAAACCTTACCCTTTTCGTGACTCAGTTGCAGGCGCATACCTGAACAAAATGGTTATATACGTATTTACAGCTCATTACGGTGGCAAATTTCCAACGCATGAATTTTTGCTTTGTACCCTATTTTCACGGATTCCTTGACACGAAGACTTTAAAGTGTTGTTTTTTTTTTTTTTGCTAAATATAAAATTCCAAACGAAGGAACACGATGCTTCTTTGCCAGATCAACTTTGTTGAAGTTGCCAACAAGTCTCGTTTGCAAATAAACAAATGGGGTTAGGCTTTCGCGTGACCCAGTTACGAAATCTTGAAAAGAAGAAAAATTGTCTCGCTCTCGAGAGGTTGCGGCAACGACTAACTTTGGGGAGGCGAATGTCACGTCCGCCTCCGAAGCCGATATTGCGCATTCGCTAATTGCCCAGAAAAACAACCCACAGAAGCTTTTCAAACCACAACTTGAAACCCTACCACTGAATTGAAATTCAAATTGGGAGAAATTCCATTTGAAAACCTTCATTTATGCTCAAAATTATTTCAGAGCCGTAATCGTAACCCTTGACCCATAATGTTGTGAACTTCGATTTCAAATCCTACACCTACTGGGAAAGAAACAAAGTCAGAGGTATTAAAACTCTCCTGAAACCCTTACACGTTCTAAAATATCAGATTTTACAATCAAAACCCAACTTTAATTTAAAATCTCCTTAAGCCATAATTTTAAAAGATGATTATTCTAAAATAAACATTTAAATCAACTTTTATATTGTCTTGAATCTTACCTCAACACTACATTGAAAATACACATACACGTATAAAACAATTCAAACGAAGCATTAAGCTGGT
Organism: Urocampus carinirostris; assembly: GCF_059441175.1. Classification (NCBI taxonomy): domain Eukaryota; kingdom Metazoa; phylum Chordata; class Actinopteri; order Syngnathiformes; family Syngnathidae; genus Urocampus; species Urocampus carinirostris. Next base: position 7,378,195 of record NC_142366.1, on the reverse strand, counting down.
AAAGCTAATGCTAGTTTTGGACCTGGCTATAGCTCTCTTAGGAAGTCACTGTACACTTATCAAGCTTTAAAACGTGGGAAATCGTAGTTTTAACACCCAAAACTGACGAGTCTGAGTTAGTTGTGGGATAAATTTGAAGCTTTATCGTGAAAGTGAAACATAGAAGACCTGACACATATCTTGGTCCTAGTTTTAGCCCCTATAGTCATGACATATTTGAGATCCCTTAATAAATGGAAAATCATGTTTTCAATTCCCCAAAACTGCTGATTCTGTGTTCACTACCCTGTAGATGGAAGCCATGACACGTTTTCTGGTGAACCTGGTTCCACAAGGACCTACTGCAAGTTTTGGTCCTAGCCTTAGCTCTCAGAGGAAATCATGGCATATTTGTGACTCCATAAATTTTGGCAAATCATGGTTCTGACCCCTAAGACCGACAATCAAATTTCTGAATGGAATTAATTGAAAGTTTTTTTAAATTGATACTCCAAAGACCTGACATATGTGTTGGTTCTAGCTTCATCTTCTGGAGAAAGTCACGGCATGTTTGTGACCCATTAGGAAGTGTTTATTGGTAGTCTCGACCCACAAAAATGGACTACCCCACTTTCCCTACACTTAAAATGAAAGATGCGCCAATATAACTGGTACGCAAAAACCTAATGCAAGTTTAGGTCCTAGCCTAGCACCCGTAGAAGTCACGCAACATTTGTGACTCCCAAACATGTATGAAATCGTAGTTTTGTCAGCCCAAACTGCCAATTCTGCTTTCCCTACCCTTAATATGGCAGGATTGCCAAGTTTCCTGGCAAAGCTGGCTCCACAAAGACCCAATGCAGGTTTAGGTTCTAGCTTTAGCTTTCTGCTAATCCAATTTTCCTATGGAAAAAAATAAAGGTTTGTTGTGAAACAGATACCTCAAAGATGTGACACATATACAGGTCCTAGCTTTAGGTCCTAAAAATAGTCATGAAACATTTGTGACTCCCTAAAACGGCGGAAATTGTAATTTTGACACCCAACAACTGCCGATTGTCCTTTCCTTATCCCTAATATGAAAGGACCTCCAAGTTTTTGGGTAAAACTGGTTGTACAAAGACCTAAAGTGAGTGTTGGTTCTCGCTATAGCTCTCTTAGGAAGTCACATTTAACACTCTTTAAAATGTGGGAAATTATAGTTTTTACATTCAAAACTGATGAGTCTGCTTATCTTTTAGAAGGAACTGAAAGTTTTGTTGCTAAACAGGTCTTAGCTTTAGGTCTTGTACATTGTCACGACACATTTGTGACTTATTTAATTGCAGGGAATTGTAGTTTTGATATCTAAAACTGCCAATTTTGCATTCCCTCTCGGTAAAACAGCAAATATTCTGGTAAAACTGGTTCCACAAAGACCTAACACACATTTTGTCCTAGCTTTAGCTCCTTTAGAATGTCGCGACACATTTGTGATTCCCTAAAATGTGGGAAATCAGAATTTTGTCATCCAAATTCTGCATTCCCTATGGAAGAAATGCCACGTTTTCCGATGTCTCGCTAAGCAGCTGAGCGTCCATTTTGAAAGCAGTCTTAGAATAAGCGCTTTCATCTAGTGTCAAGTGCGATAAAACATTTTTCGGACCCCAAACTTTCATCCCAGCGGGAGGTTGGGGCCCAGCTGGACGCAAATGGGAAAAGCATCCTGATAAGAGCGTCTCAGTTTGCCGGGCGAGAGCGCGGATTACAATGCGCATCATGCTCCATTCGTTTAAGAAGCTCATGCCAAAGGACAAGTGGCAGCCGCGGCCAATCGGCGACGTGCCAAAAGTGCGCTTGTGGTGTCGAAAAATGTTTAAACACTCCCCCCCACGAATCACCTCCCCCCCCTACAATCCTTCCTTTCTGAAGCTGCTGCACTCGCTCGCAACCGTGACATTTTGCCATGCAGAAAAAGAAAACATTTGAAAAATATTATCAATACAATAATGTTGGCAAATATATATTTTTTCAAATATATATTTTTTGTGATGTGATCAGATTTATACATTATGTCACATAATTTAATTTAATTAAACATCAAGAACATCACTGAAGAAACATTACTTTGACTGTGAAAAGAAGTATGTTAACAAAAGCCTTGGCTTACTGGAAAGATATCCTCTGGTCTGAGGAGACAAGGACTAATGTATTTGGCTCAGATGGTGAGAAGCATGTGTGGCGGCAACTAGGTGAGGAGTACACACATGTTTGTGTCGTGCCTAAAGTCAAGGATGGTGTTGGTATTGTCATGGTCTGGGTCTGCATGAGTACAACTGGTATTGGGGAGTTGCATTTCATTATGGGAAACACAAACTCAAGGATGTACTGTGAAATACAGGAGCAGAGAATGATCCCCTCTTTCCAAAATTGGGTCACAGGGCAGTGTTCCAGCCTGACAGTGACCCTGAATACACTTCTAAGATGACCACGGTATTTCGAACTGGGCTAAGGGTAAAGGGGATGGAGTGGCCAAGCATGTCTCCAGATCTAAATCCAATAGAATATTTTCGGGGTATCCTCAAGCAAAAGGTGGATAAGCACACAATCTTGAATACCCCCCACCTCATTAATGTGGTCATAGAGGAGTGAAAGAGCATTCCAGTGGCAATTAGCAAAGCTCTGCTGAAATCCATGGCCAGGAGGTTTAAAGTGGTTCCTTAAAATCATCGTGGCCACTCAAAATATTGAACATCACAAATTTTTACTTAAGGGTGTTCTCACTTTTTTTCCAGGGGTTTGGCTTTTAATGGCTATATTTTGAGTTTTTTGAGGGAAACACAAATTACACTACTATATAGGCTTTAAACATTTTGATAACATCTCTGCAGAAATATAAGTTGTGTACTCAATTTTGTGACATACTGTATGTATATGGTGTTTCCCTTAAAATGTTGTGAGAATCCAGTGGATAAACGGTCTCTAGGGAAGGGGTGAGCAGAAATCGGGCCAGATTTTGGAAGGTGAAAATGTGTAAGGGCTGACTATTCTGCATAGCATTTTTTGAACAGTCTTTTATGAATTCACCTTCTGTGAAAGGTTTGCAGTGTTTGGCAATTAGTGCCGTGACCTTGTAGCTCGCCTTTGTAGAATTTTCATTTGACTCACAAGGTCTCGTGAAAATGCACGACGGTGCTGTTAAAACAGCTTCCAGTTGCTTACCTTTTCACAGCATTCCTTTCCAGTTAGCTTTTTTAAAAACAAAGTAATCCAATTTCCACATGTAATGGAACCAGCGGTCTTTAAAGTCTTCTTTTTTTTTTTTGAAAGTCTTTATGTCTGAAATGGGGTGGGCTAAAAATATTACAGCAAGGCGAGGGTAAGGTGCCTAAAGAGCTACTGCCATCATCTGGTGAGATACAATTTTTTTGTGCACATTTCTTTTTACACTGCGGTCAACAGAGGCCACGGGCCAGTAAAAACTTGGGCTTAACTCATGGGCTTAACTGGCCTCTGGGCCGAACTTTGGACATGCCTGCTCTACAAGGTGTGGTGGCATGCTCCCCCGGAAGAAAATGTTAACATTTTCAATCCTTGATCTGATTCTTTGAGGTGGCAGACTGTACCACGCACTTTCGGAGGCTTTTTAACAGCTTCAACTCAAATCTAAAGCTCACTTGAGTTATCAAACGGTGCCCCAAGACTTGGGGCGTTACAGCTACAACATGAAGCTAATGCTAACATTTATCTTCCATGAAGCGTCTGAAATTGCTAACATTAAGCTTCTATGAAGCCTAACTGAAGCGGACGGAGTTATTGGTCATCCGTAGGGCCTTTAAAATGGCTACAACATGAAGCTAATGCTAACATTTAGCTTATTTTAAACCCAACTGAAGCATCGAGAAGGTACCACCATCCGGTTGGGCCTTTGTAACAGCTAAAACATGAAGCGAATGGTAATTTTTTGCTTCTTACTGACAGATCCCAACCTGCCACGACTGTCGTCCACGTCGTTAGCCCTTAGCCGTTAGCATTAGCAGTTAGCATTAGCAGTGACTTAGGGGTGTTCTCCCCCGCCCCCCTTCTGAGAAACTATAGCATCCCTCCAGGCTCGGTTGTTGGATATTCCTGTTAGCATGAATAAAACAGGAGCCAGAAACAACTTTTTTGGGTGTATACAACTAAACAAGGAAAATAAACACTGTTTAGCAGGATTCTCTTAGGTAAATGTGGCCGGTTAAATTATGGAAGATGTGATCCTGACCTGCTCTGACATGTAAAACGTGTTGAAGACGATACAGAAGACGACAGCGCTTGGCAGGTGATTAGCCCGATATAGCGGAAACACGCTGTTATGGGAACGCCGTTTTTAGCACCATGCTAACAGTTTATGTTATTTAAAACAATAGTTCTCAATTGGTCTGGCTTGAGGACCGACCATTACACCCCAATGACAAGCTGCGGCTTGAATCAAGAACACATTTTCACTTCTCTAATGTATCAATTGAAAGGATTGTGCAGTTTAAAGCAGAGAAAGTACAATATATTCATCTTCTTTTTTTCTTTCAAAAAACCAAAACCAAACTGAACCGACTTTAAATACCGTATATGTATTTAAGCCTACATCACATATGAGTGATGCCCTAAAACAGCCTTTTCTTTTTCTTAAAACTAACATTCTTGGAAGACATTATTTTGGATAGAAAGGGGAAATAAAACCAACAAAATAACAATTAAATGAGATTTGGCCCCTCACAAATGTGCATATTGACTGTACGAGGTAGAAAATATTGCAGGGCATCCTCTGTTAAGAAGTGTAATTGACCCTCAGTTTATTTCCTCTTCTAAGCAATAATTTGTCAAGGAAAAGCCCGCGACACACTTTTTGGTCCCGACCCACCAATTGAGTAACAGTCTAGTGGTCGAATCATCACACTGTCCCTTTAATGAAAAACAGTTTGGTTTATTTACTGGGTCCCTGTGGTTTGTATTCTACCTTGTGATTTTTAGCACTTATTTTTTGAAACAAAATTGTGGTATACAGTGGTCAAATAATACATACAAGGGATCTCATACTTGTTTGTGTTGGGGGCCATCGAAACTAGGCCAAATGGGGTTTTCCGCAAAATCAGTGCTGATGAAAACAATTAGCTGTTCTTAAAGGGGTCGTGTTTCATTTTTTTCCACCTTATGTCGCCTTAATTTGTAGTTCAACCAACAAATAGTCCAAGCCAGACTATGAACTACAGAGACTGAAAGTAAGCAAAAAGCACCCTTTTTTCTTAATTTAAATAGGGAATTAAAAATAGGGAAAAATCAATATGAAAAAAGGCAAAAGTGGAAAACAGGAATAAAAAGAAAAGTAGGGGAAACTATTGCAAAGATAGAAAAAAGCCAAAAGACAAAAGATAAAAACAAAAACGGGAAAAAAGCAGTTTTGTTTCTTTTACTTTTTTCTTTTTCTCTACATTTGAAAAAACATTACTTTCCTTTTTCCGGAGTTTTACGTTTTTCTTTTTCTTTTCTCTTTTTTCATGATTTTTTCTTTTCTTATATGATGTATGTTTTGGTCACTTTGAGACTCTGAACGTTGTCTTATTCTGTTGCGCTTGTAGCACTTGTTTTGGGTGGCACAACAGATTAAAGCGGCATCTAGTGGGAAAATAAAAAACACTGCCCCTTTAACGTTCATACTAAGGCGGGGGCCTCCAACTAGCGTCCTGGGAGCCCCAATTGGCTCCCCAGCCGCAAGTTTGAGACCGCCGATATACACTCTCCCTCTAAAGAAAAAATGATGCGGTTTGGTCATTTTGAATCTCCGTAGTTTGGAATCTTGTATGTGCTCTGTAGCACGACTATACATGAAATATTACAAAAATATTACAGAAATACTACTTTGGGAATACTTTAAAAACTATTTTACCGAAGAATTACAACAATTACACGCCAGTAATACCATAATATAAACATACTAATACAGAAATATTATGACAGAAATCCTACAAAAAAATAATACTCTAGAAACATTCCAACCAAAATAAAATACAAAACTAACCACAGTGATATTACAAAAATATAAAAATAAAAATATAAAATAATACAAAAATTACAGAAATACTGCGATGAAAATACTACATATACACAACAAAAATAGTTCTATGGATATACTTGAAAAATACTCCTCCATAAATACTACAAAATACTAGAACAGAACTATTACAACTGAAATACTACAACAATACAACAACACTATTCCTTAAAATATCCAACAGATACACTGAAAAAAATACTATATTACAAATGATATGCTACAAAAAAAACACTACTGCAGTAATGATACAAAGATAATACGGAAATAAAACGACAGTAATACTCGAAATACTACGTACTAGTTTTCGACTGCAGAAATACTTCAAAAATGCTATATTCAACTACAGTAACACTACAAAACAAACTAATAATTCAGTGCTTAAAACAAAGACCTAATTTGTTATTTAGCTTTAATTGTGAGTGTTTCGAAACAATTTGACGGAATTATCTATTTAAAAACAAATATAAAAGATGCAGATATGTGCATGTAAATGTATTCATAAATGCCAATTAGAAACATTGGACAGGCCTCCAGGTTCCTGGCCCAGATTTTTAATCCAATGCAGCCCACGGCTCCAGAAAGTTTAGATACCTTTGGTTTATATTCTTTCAAATCGATTTCTTGGAGCCCCACCAAAAAAAAAAAAAAAAAAAACTTTCAAACTGAATAATGGAAAGCGTGCTAACAATGGAAGTGATTCTAAAGCGGCCATATTTTTCTCATGGCAGTAATTGGGTGATTCTTTTTTGCAGCAACATTTTGGTGTCATGATTTTTGAAACAAAATATCCTATATTTCATGTGTTTACGATTTTACTACAACACTAATATGTTTAACACTAAGAAATACATATTGGTCAAGTTCAGGGATCGATACGATGATAATTATGGCTGGTTTTCTTAAACAGTGTCCCTGAATGTTTTCCACCATTTCCTAACAAACGTTTTACTAACAATGTCACAGTTGCCATGGCGCCCAATTGGCCCCGCCTGTGCGGTGCCAGCAGAGGCTCGTTGACGAATTGGATTTCCGTCTATTTAAGATCAGTGCTCTCACTCTTCCTTTTTCAGTCCGTCAACGAACCTCTGCCCCACAAGACGTGGGTTTGATTCAGTCGTGTTTCCTGTTGGTATTTCCTGTCTGGTATTGTTCCCGTTTATTTTGTCCTGTTTAATATTGGTTTCCAGTTTCGTTCCCGTCTAGTTTGTACTGTTTATTTTTAATATCCTGTTTTGATATCAATCCTCTCTGTCCCGTCCTGTCCGGCAGAGACCCCATCTGTCTGATATCTGCTTGGACAATTGGTATCAATCTCATCAGCCTCTGGCTTCCTATCATTCCACGCCAGACTGCTGCCTAACGTGCACAACTCCCCATTTCCCGTAAAATAAAAGGCTTGTGTGAGAAACGTCACACATTTGGGTCCTGATCCTGTTCCTGTTCATGACAAACAAAGCTTATCCATCCATTATCTACACCTCTTATCCTCAGTAGGGTCGCGGGGGTGCTGGAGCCCATCCCAGCGATCTTCGGGCAGTGGGCAGGGGACACCCTGACCTGGTTGCCAGCCAGTCACAGGGCGCACAGGGATAGACAACTCATTCGCTCATTCACACCCAGGGACAATTTGGACCGGGTGATTAACATAAGATGCATGTTTTTATAATATGGGGGGAAACTGGAGTGCCCGGAGGAAACCCACGCAGACGTGGGGGGAACATGCAAACTCCACATGGGGAGGCTGGACTTGAACCCTGAACCTCTGCCCTGTGGGGCTTCACGCTAACCACCCAGCGGCCGTGCCGCCTTCCAACAAAGCTTAATTTTTTAAGTTTTGTTTATAAATAATACATATATATTAAATGAAGTTAACATTATTATTATTATTATTATTATTATTATTATTAATAATAATAATAATATTATCATCATCACTTCACTATCTAAATTCTCACTGTATTGGTATCTGGACAGGAAAACATAGCATAAAAAAAGATGTGCAAATGAAATGTTGCTCCCAACAGAGAATCACCCAATTATAGTTGTGCCGTGATTAGCGAGCTAGCGCTAAGATTGGGTTGCCTTAGCTGATTCCGATCTGGAGCTGCTTAAGAATCGGCGGCGGGAAATCGAGCGCGGTGACGCCTCCTTAGCGGCGCTAACAAGTGTCGTGCGGGATTAGACGTGTCGGCGGAACCAAAATCTAATCAAAGCCTATGAATTATTTATTCGGTGGCGGAAAACTGTTGTGTTGACGTTCATTTTTTTGTATCTAGAGACAAAATGTAAATCGACTTTTTGCGAGCTAATTTCTTATTATGTTTTTGGAAGTATTTTATTTTTCTGTTTTTTTCTGAATAACTAATTCCCCTTCACAGATGTTTTTTCCTGTTTTTCTGTGTTGTTTGGGCATGAGTTTTTCCAAACATCTATTTCCTGCTTTTTCAGATTTCATTTTTTTCTGTTATGTTTTTAGATTATTTTGATTTATTTAGGTGGATGTTCAGAATAATGATTTTAGGGTTTTTTTTGGTCATAGATTTGGCTTTAGTTTTCTGAGTGTTTTTTTTTTCTTTTCCAAATTTTTGTTTTTATTTCTTTTTTCTAGTTTTTTGGAATATTTTTATTCTGGTTTTGGGAGGCATTTATCAAGTTTTCATTTATTATTTTTTCCCTAGTTTTTGAACTTTTTCTTTTTGTTGTGATTTTCCATGATGTTTTAATAGTTGATATATATACATATATATATATATATATATATATATATATATATATATATATATATATATATATATATATATATATATATATATATATATACAGGGAGTGCAGAATTAATAGGCAAATGAGTATTTTGACCACATCATCCTCTTTATGCATGTTGTCTTACTCCAAGCTGTATAGGCTCGAAAGCCTACTACCAATTAAGCATATCAGGTGATGTGCATCTCTGTAATGAGAAGGGGTGTGGTCTAATGACATCAACACCCTATATCAGGTGTGCATAATTATTAGACAACTTCCTTTCCTTTGGCAAAATGGGTCAGAAGAGGGACTTGACAGGCTCTGAAAAGTCAAAAATAGTGAGATATCTTGCAGAGGGATGCAGCACTCTTAAAATTGCCAAGCTTCCGAAGCGTGATCATCGAACAATCAAGCGTTACATTCAAAATAGTCAACAGGGTCGCAAGAAGCGTGTAGAAAAACCAAGGCGCAAAATAACTGCTCGTGAACTGAGAAAAGTCAAGCGTACAACTGCCAAGATGCCACTTGCCACCAGTTTTGCCATATTTCAGAGCTGCAACATCACTGGAGTGCCCAAAAGCACAAGGTGTGCAATACTCAGAGACATGGCCAAGGTAAGAAAGGCTGAAAAACGACCACCACTGAACAAGACACACAAGCTGAAACGTCAAGACTGGGCCAAGAAAAATCTCAAGACGGATTTTTCTAAGGTTTTATGGACTGATGAAATGAGAGTGAGTCTTGATGGGCCAGATGGATGGGCCCGTGGCTGGATCGGTAAAGGGCAGAGAGCTCCAGTCCGCCTCAGACGCCAGCAAGGTGGAGGTGGGGTACTGGTATGGGTTGGTATCATCAAAGATGAGCTTGTGGGGCCTTTTCTGGTTGAGGATGGACTCAAGCTCAACTCCCAGTCCTACTGCCAGTTTCTGGAAGACACCTTCTTCAAGCAGTGGTACAGGAAGAAGTCCGCATCCTTCAAGAAAAACATGATTTTCATGCAGGACAACGCTCCATCACACGCATCCAAGTACTCCACAGCGTGGCTGGCAAGAAAGGGTCTAAAAGAAGAAAAACTAATGACATGGCCTCCTTGTTCACCTGATCTGAACCCCATAGAGAACCTGTGGTCCCTCATCAAATGTGAGATTTACAAGGAGGGAAAACAGTACACCTCTCTGAACAGTGTCTGGGAGGCTGTGGTTGCTGCTGCACGCAATGTTGATCGTGAACAGATCAAAGCACTGACAGAATCCATGGGTGGCAGGCTTTTGAGTGTCCTTGCAAAGAAAGGTGGCTATATTGGTCACTGATTTGTTTTTGTTTTGTTTTTGAATGTCAGAAATGTATATTTGTGAATGTTGAGCTGTTATATTGTTTTCCCTGATGAAAATAAATAATTGAAATGGGTATACATTTGTTTTTTTTAAGTTGCCTAATAATTATGCACAGTAATAGTCACCTGCACACACAGATATCCTCCTAAAATAGCTAAAACTAAAAAAGCCCCACTCCAACTTCCAAAATATTCAGCTTTGATATTAATGAGACTTTTGGGTTCATTAAGAACATGGTTGTTGTTCAATAATAAAATTAATCCTCAAAAATACAACTTGCCTAATAATTCTGCACTCCCTATATATATATATATATATATATATATATATATATATATATATATATATATATATATATATATATATATATATATATATATATATATATCTGCCTTAACACTTACGCTAAACTTACTACTCGACCTAAATACTGAGTAGGTTTGTTTCTCAAATTTGCTTGGGGAAATCCAATTGAAATTATTTTCTCAAGACCTGACACAATCTGAAAAAAACATAATGCCCGTGTATTGTTAAAAATCAAAATTGAAAGTTTTATATTATGACCCTTTTTTTACCCTTTAAACTCCGTACTCAAAATATTTGTTTATTTTGGTAAATTGTAACCGAGTATCTAATTCCTCACTACTCACAGTGTTACATTTTGGGGGTGAAAAGACCCATGTGGGGGAACCTGGGACTGAAGACAGGCGTGTTCAAAAAGAGGGATGGTATTTAATTACAAAATGAGGTACAACATAGCGCACAAGACAACAAAATGTCCAACCAAAACCAAACTTTCCACCTTGGCTGATCAGCTCATCGGCAGGCTCTAGAGAAGTATGATAACCAACATTTGAATCAACTGTGTTGGAGGATTGTGACCTATAAAATGTCTCAACTGTTTTAAAAAAGTCAAGTGTCTGAAGACCCCAAGCGTGGAACCAGAATTATTGGCAGTTTCTCATCATCAAACCTTTCAAATGATCAGCTTATCAGCAGGCCATAGAGAAGATTGATAAACATTTGGATCAGCTATGTTTGAGAAGGATAAACCACCATTACTCAGGTTCTAGACTTGAGGTCTGTATAGACTTATTGGTCTTATAAAACTGTTTGGATGTTTTGGAGTTCTCCTTTCTCTAACACAGCTGATTCAAATGGTTATTGACCTTCTCTACAGCCTACTAATGAGCTGAGTATTTGATTCAGCCATGTTAAAGGGGTGGGAAATAATAATAATAATAATAATTTCCTTGTATTGTCATTCTGTGTAACAATGTACACAGAACAAAATGTCGATTGCACCTGACCCGTTGTAGCGAGCCGATGCAGCCGCAGCCAACAGAGGGCGCCGCCGACCACTTTTTAAGTCTTAGGAATGATGCCAACACTTCATGTTCCAAGCTTGGGGTCTTAAAATGTTTGACTTAATGGTTTTACAAAACTGTTGGGACACTTTGGAGGTCTCCCTCCTTCAACTTGGCTGATTCAAATGATCAGCTCACCGGCGGGCTCTTTAGAATGTCAACAAACATTTGAACTTGCTGTGTTGGAGGAGGGAATCCTCCAAAACGTCCCAACTGCTGTAAAACCATTAAGTCTTTCTAGACCCCAGGCTTAAAACTAGAGGTTATAGGCGGTTTTATTGGCAGGCTCTAGAGAAGGATGATAAACATTTGTATCTTATGTATTGGAGAAGATACCACCTTATCTTATCTTAAGTTCTAAGATTGAGGTCTCAGAGACTCAATGGTCCTTTTCTAATGACTTGAAACTTAACTGAGAACCCTAACCAGGCCTTCAATCTTGGAACTAGATCTTTTTGCTGGTTTCTCTTCCTCCAACTTGGCTGACTTTTATAATAAACTTGTCAACAGGCTGTGGAGAAAGTCGATAATCCTTTCAATCAGCTGATTTGGAGGAGGGGGACCTCAAAATCCCGGGGATCTAGTTTGGATGGTTACCGGTCAACTCATTAAGTCGACTGTTTAGATCCAGAGCTTTCACTGTAGTCGTACGGCTCAATCACTTGTAAGTTTCCTCTCAAACTTTTGTTGTTTTCTGTGCACAAAAATCAAAACGTAAGATCGCGGATCTTTTGATTTGCGAATCGGATTCGGCGTTGTCACTTCAGTCAGGTCGGCCTCAAACGAGTCTGGCTTCTCATGTCACGCCAACTGATCCTGCTTACAACTTGACTCGACATCCAGACACAGAGTCAAAGGACTTCTGTCAGTCTGGGAAAACTAAAAACTACCAAAACGACAATGTGGAGTTGCTCGTTAAATTTGGAGTGCAATGCTGGGAAATACAAGGTCTGGAATTTTACGGCGAATACATCTTATTTACCCAATAGTGACATCATCAAAAGGCAACTTTGCTTTCATCAAAAGGCATGGAAATTGGAAAAAAGATGGAAGGATTGGAAAAAAATCTCTATACTCTGAGCTTTGGTCTTATACTTAAGGTAAGCGCAAGCGTATTCTTGAGGCAGAATTAAGAAGAGCATTGGTCTATAATTAAGGTTTTAAGTATCGAAAAAAATCTATGAGTCATTATGAATTGGATCTTCGGTTAGGATTTTAATTTTTCCGACCATAGGAAAATGTCAAGGTGTAAAGGGTCTATTTGTATAGCCCTTAATCACAAAGAGTCTCAAAGGGCTGCACAGATCAAAGACTATTGGAAACTATTATTACAGACTATGACACCATCCCCTGATATTGTCGACATAAAATAAAGGTTAGAGGGTAAACAAATCCAAACGTAGGTTTTCCTTTTAAGATTAATCCTTTTTGTTTTACTCTTTCTTGCAGGATTTCCATCATGGTTTCTGGAATTTATCCTTCCCATCTTTAAACTCACCTGAAGGGTCCGTGACTGAATCAGGATGTAAGAAGGACCCCATTTTTTTTGTCGGGACCATGATCTCCCCCGGATCTACCGAGACCTTTTGGATTTAAACTTGGAGTCGGGCAACGGTGGCGGATCCTTTTACAAGACGCCGCCATGAGGATTCACGGCACTGTCCTGGTCTGGTTCTGCTTCATCCAGAGGGCACACGGGGCCAATCAGAACCTGCCCGCCCGTGTTCTGGCCCGTAACCCTGGGCGGAACCAGAGCAGGTTGGAGACGGAAGTGCACCACAGGCCCAAACGGGGCTGGATCTGGAACCAGTTCTTTGTTTTAGAAGAACATTTGGGGACGGAACAGCAGTACGTGGGGAAGGTGAGGACTACATATTCTAGACGGGTTCTGAAATTTTTTGGAATCTACCATGTTTATTCATGTACAACGCGCACCCCTAATATTTGAATATGAATTGGTATAAAATGTGATTTAACATTTTCTTAGTAGATTTTGTCTCATTATCACTATTTTTAGTCATGGTACCAGAGGAGAATGTTTCTAACGTGTGCGTTTCACATGGTACAATGACAATACAATATTTTGTTCTATTATCAGCATTGTGACACATTTATTGTCATCATAACATGTGAAATGCACAATTGGTACTGTGAAGTAATGGGAGCTTGATACTGAGATTTGGTCTTTACTCTATTTTACTTTTGATACAATGGTTGGAGGGCATTACGGCAGCGCAGTAGTTAGCGCATGTGCAGCACAGTTCTGATGTCTTAAGATCGGACCTTCCTATATATATATATATATATATATATATATGTATATATATATATATATATATATATATATATATATATATATATATATATATATATATATATATATATATATATATATATATATATATATATATATATATATATATAATATATATATATATATATATATATAAACAAAGTCCCCCCAAAAAGAGAATACAAAATATTTTTTTAAAAAGTGAGTGTTTGACTATCTTTGATTCTGTGCCTATGTCATCGGATTTGTTGGCAATTTTTCATTCCATGTCAATATGTTAAATACCATTGGCCATTTTTGATTCCCTGTCGCTGCCATTGAGCCTGTCGGCCATTTTTAATTCTGAGTCACTGCCATTAGAGGAGTCAGCTTTTTTTCTATTCTGTGTTGCCCTCATTAACAGCATCGGCCATCTTTGATTCTGTGTCCCAGCCATTGAGAGCGTCGGCCATCTTTAATTCTGAGTCGCTGCCATTAGAGGCGTCAACTATTTTCTATTCTGTGTCGCCGTCATTAACAGCATCGGCCATCTTTGATTCTGTGTCCCAGCCATTGAACATGTCGGCCATCTTTGATTCTGAGTCGCTGCCATTAGAAGCTTTGGTTATTTTCTATTCTGTGTCGCTGTCATTAACAGCATCGGCCATCTTTGAGTCTGTGTGCCAGCTATTGAGCGTGTCGGCCATCTTTAATTCTGAGTCACCGCCATTAGAGGCGTCAGCTATTTTCTATTCTGTGTCGCCATCATTAAAAGCGCCGGCCATCTTTGAACCAGTGTCCCTCTTTGATTTCTGCTGAGTCAACGTCATGAGAATCTGAGAAACTTCAACCCAATTTGATATGCCGCCTGGGAATGAAAGACGACGGCGGCGAGCTAGCTAGCGCGGGAATCTAATTTAGTGTTTGAGAGCTACCGCTCTGAAAATGGCACTGGCTGCTGCGCTCCACGTGTCCCCAATTCCGGCGGTGAGTCGCTTAAGTCGTCTTGCTTTGCAAATTGTCCGTCCTTATCTCCGAAAAAGCGTTTGTGCACCGTACTGATCATTATTCCGAGCAGTCGGGCGGCCGCCGGCTAATCCGCTCGAGCCTGCTCGGCTCCAAATACTGCGCCGACTCTCAGCGTATGTCGGCACCCAAAAGAAGAAAAGCGGGATGATGCGCTTGGGGAAAGGCAACAACTACAAATATGACTTTGCGCCTGAAAAGTCTGTTTATTGAATCAGAGCACGCCGGGTGGCCTAGCTGCCCGCCCTATGCTAGAAAATACATTTAAATAAAAACAAATATTGGTCGTATCGTGATATCACGCTAACATAATAACATCATACCCCAGGAAGTTTTTTTCAGCTATTTATCCGCACAATAATCCACTCTTTAGGACAAGAGTGCTCACACTTTTTCAGCATGCGAGCTACTGTATTTTCCGGACAATAAATTACAGTTTTCTTTAATAGTTTGGCCAGGGGTGCAACTTAAACTCCTGTGAAACCTATTTGTGATTTTAACACATTATTATATCATTATATTTGCAATTTGTATTACCGGTACTGTATATTACTTCACATGTTGTTTTCACACCAAACCGCAAGAGGGCGCTCTAGGCCTGTGCTGCATATTTAAAACATGGAAGCAAAAAAGCTAAGCGGCTTATCGTATTTCTCCCGAGTTGGAGGAGTTGTGTATCGGTAAAACTGAGGACGAATATTTCATTGGATTTATTGATGGATTTATTGATTTGGAGTGAAACTGATAGTTTGGTAAACATGTTCTTTGTGCAACAGTTGTTTGAATAACTATTAATGTTACATCAATACTGAGCTATTCGAGTGTGTGTAACGTTAGTATACCGTGTTCTCTATTTTATTTTTATTTTATATTGGCTTTCAACATGCCTTGCATGTTTTTGGTGTTTGTGCTTTTTTTTATCAAATAATTCCCCAAAAATGTAACTTCTACATGTTTTCTTTTAAATTATGCATTTTTTAGCTGGTGCAACCTATACTCCAAAGAGACTTATATTCCATAAAACGCGGTACCTACAAAATGACCAAGTCAAAATGCTCTACCTACATAAAATGGAGATGTAAGAGCAGTGTAGCATTTTTAGAAAAACACATCCTGATTAGTAGAATTGAATGCTCACAATATTTTGCACTGCACCAAATGTTCTCCAATTTGCTACTGCTGCTTAGCAACATTGATCTATGTTGAAAATCTGCATTTGACTGCAGATACAAATACAATGTACTCATTACCTAACCACGATCTACCAGTACTACCCAAGGGATCAACAGGTAGATTATGATCGGGGCGGCAGTAGCTCAGGAGGTAGAGCGATCGTTTTAGGATTAAGGGATCCCAGTTCGAATCCCGGCTTGTCCGTGTTACATGCCGAAGTGTCCTTGGGTAAGACATTGAACCCCCAATTACCCCCAATAAGCAGGTTAGCGCCTTACATGGCTGCACAGATCACGGCCGCTATTGGGAAATGTGAAGCACAATGTAAAGCGCTTTGGGAAGTCATTGACTTGAAAAGCGCTATATAAATGCAGATCATTTCATTTCATGATCTACGTAATGAGCACCCCTGATCTAAGATAGTTTAGGTAATTTGAATCATTAATGGTGTTATTTCACTGCAAACGTTTTTAGAATCGTTATTTTTTTCAGTTATTTATATACACAAATATTAAACTTAACATATTTCTGAGGTGAGTATATTACACTGCATAAAATTAAGTGGTATAGCGTTTAAAGAAATGTATTTAGCATGATTTGAAACAAAGGCGCAACACAATCTACCAACTGCAAGATAATTAAAGTAATTGTAATTGTAAATTGACGTAAAGCTTGTTAAGATAGCTCATAACAAAGAAATACACTCAAAAACAGCAAGATGTTCTTATTTTGTGTTCTTCAAGGAAAGCTTGTGCTGTATTCCTGTATGCCCAAATTTAGGGTTGTCTTTATAGCTCAGTGAATGCAAAAATCAAATTGGCATTATATTTTTCTCATTCTTGGATATATTTTCCCAACAATTACAAATAGAACAAGCAAAACAACTTACCACGGACAGTGTATTTCAAGTATGAATTGATGTATTTTACTGCCAAAATAGCTTATAACAGAAAATAAATGACTTGACTCAAAATTAGCAACAACAACTTCTGCAAATGGGGAAATATGTTTTTCTTATTTATATTGTTCAAAGAATGAAAGCACTCGTACGCCAATAGTTATGGTTGTCTTCATTGAGTATTTTTTTCAGTTGTTCATCTCTGCAAAAACATGATTAAACATGTCTGACTCAGGTGTCTTTTACTTCAGTGTGAGTATTGATTTAACTCTTAAAATACATCCTTAATCCAAATGTTACGTTTTTTTTCAGTTACTTATTCTCGCAAAAAAATGTGACTAAACCTTTTTCTGACTTGTGCGACTTATACTACATTGCGAGTGAAGATATTTCAACGCAAAAATTAAATTGGCATAACATCTTACTCATTTTTGACTACAATTACAAGGAAAACAAGTGAGATAATTTAAACCTTGGGTTTAGAAATAACTACATAAAGTATTTTGACCATAGAATGTCCATGCCTTTATGATGTTATAACTTTTTTATTCCCGTTTTTATTTTGCCCCCTGTAGAGTACATTTTTGTCAATGCCTTCTCTTTGATGATAACTTATCAAAATTATCAAAAGAAATAAATGAATAAGGGGAAATACTTCCCTTAAGTATATATTTAGGTACAGTATTTTACTGCAAAAACAAGTTCAAATAGCTTATAACAGGAAAATATAATTACAATTAACAAACTTTTCCACCAATGGGATAATATTATATTATTTGTTTATATTTCAAAGAAAGCTAGCGCTGCATTTTGTACGCCAAAATTTAGGGGCGTCTTCATTGCAATGTTTTTCAATTATTTATCCACGCAAAATTGCAAATACACATTTTCTGACTCGTACTACTTATACTCCCGTACGAGTGAAGATATTACACTGCGAAAAATAAAATCTTAACGCATTGCCAGTGTTTTTTTAGCTATGCATCCGTGTGTGTGGAGTTTAGATGTTCTCCCCGTGCTTGCGTGGGTTTCCTCCGGCAACTCTGGTTTCCTCCCACATTCCAAAAACATGCGTGTCAGGTTAATTGGCCGGTCCAAATTGTCTAGGTGTGAATGAGCGAGTGAATTGTCTGTTCCTGTGTTCTCTGCGACTGCCTGGCAACCGGTTCAGGGTGTCCCCTGCCCACTGCTCGAAGATAGCTGCGATGGGCTCCAGCAGCCCCGCAACCCTACTGAGGATAAGAGGTGCAGATAATGGATGGATAGATGGGTGTGTCTTATGTTTTTTGAGAAATTGTTAAAAAATAAATAAATAATTATTTTTGAAGACATTGCACGGCAAAAAAAAAAAAAAAAAAAAAAAAAAAATCCTACCCCATTGGCAGAACATTGTTTTTTAAATAAAACAAGAACATTCCTCCTTAAAAATAATCCCGTATTTCAGTTTGGAGCATCTGCGATATAAAAGTAAATGGCTATTTTTTTTCTGCTTTTTATTCAGTTAACAGTTGTGTGTTTTTTAGCTTAATCATTTATTTATTGCATTCATTCATTTATTCATTCATGTAATTAATTATGTATTTATTTCAACAGAAGCGAATTTTCAGTTGTAATTTTAAGGTTCTTAGTTATTCTTTTTATACATAATTTGCGACCCTTGAGAGGATAAGCGGTGTAGAACAAGGATGGTTAGAATGATTAACTGAAAAATTGTTTCATTATTCTGTACTTTCATTGATTCATGCATTTATATAGTTATAAGCCCATTTACGGTTCAGTTTGTGGTTTTTTAAGTACGTATTCATTTTACAACATTATTTTATTTTTTTTAAAATTTGAAACACAGTGCCAGTTTTTTGTTTTGTGTATTTCTGTAATTATTGTTATTCTTATTTTATTTCTTCATTCAATTAGCATCCCATTCCATGTTGAGATTTTTCATTTGTTCATGTATTTATTCAGTTATTTATTCATACATCTGTTTCTTCTGTCATGTATTTATTCATTAGTTAATTTGAAGGCCGTCTAACTGTGATTTAGGGGTTATTTATTCGTCATGTATTAAGGCAACCTTCTTGTAATTGTTTGTTTTTTTGTTCATTTATTTATGTATTCATTAATTAATTCGTTTTTTATTTGATTAGAAATCATTTTGCAGTTGGGGTTTTTTCTGTAATTTGTACATTTGTTTATTCCTTTGTATTTAATTTAATGTCCTTATTTATTAATGTCAGCAGTTCATAACAATCCCATGAGGGTAAATGCACGTTCTATTTCGTAATTACCCCGCCCCCTTCAATTATTCTGTAGCCTAATTCGAACAGTTATCGGTATCAACGACGTAAACCACATTAGCATCACTAATCTTTTTGCGCGTCTTTGAAAGACAGTGTTATTTATCTTAGTGTCACGCAAATAAACGTTTGATGTTCGCTTCCTGTCCTATGAAAGCTAGCCTCCGTTGAACACAGGAAACGTCGTAAGACAAATTTGACATGCCGACATTTTGAAGCAGTCACCGGAGCGAAGACGAGCGTGTAACTCCCCGGGCGGATGCCCGATAAGCGGCGACACATCCGACGATCTGACAAGCGCCTAGCTGATAACGCTTCAGACCTCTGACATGCATGTTCAGAAAAAAAGGGTTTTGGCTAGTAAGTGCCAAAGAGTTATATTCTTTATTAATTATTCAAGGATTATATGACCATTTTCGAAAAAAAGGAATATATCTGAGAAGACAGTAATTTAAATATCTGAATTTGGAATAAACACAAAATAGCGATATTGAATCTGTTGGGTTACGAAAGGACTTAAAATATCGGCATGCTAGCCAATAAGGGATGTGCTAATACGATGGTGATTTTTTGTTGAGCTGTGGGCGGTGCCAACTGGAAAGGTTCTAAGCCCGGTTTGGAATTTTATCATATCCCTTTTGATGGAGACATAATATGTTTATGTTTATCTAGAAATGAAGGGACTGCGTTGTGCCGAGGCACAACTACGGCAGCCCTCAAGTATTCCAGGATTCGCATCGAGCATTTTTTACAAGGTACGTTTGAAGTATGTTCAAGCAATTT
Organism: Urocampus carinirostris; assembly: GCF_059441175.1. NCBI lineage: Eukaryota > Metazoa > Chordata > Actinopteri > Syngnathiformes > Syngnathidae > Urocampus > Urocampus carinirostris. The sequence continues at coordinate 7,358,254 of NC_142366.1, read as the reverse complement.
AATGTTAAGTAGAAGTCACGCCAAAGACACTCAATAGAGCTACCAAGTTAGCTAATGCTAAATAGCTAACATTAGTGTGTCACTGTAGCCATTTCTTACTACGTAGACGAGCTGTTTTTAATTTTTAATTAACTAGCGATTCAAGATGGTACTCTTCAGAATATAGGGTGGCAGTAGCTCACGAGGTAAAGCGCTTGTCTTGGGATCTATTGGTCACAGTTTCGATTCCCTGGCCCTCTGTGTTATATGTCGAAGTATTGAGCAAGATACTGAATCCCTAATGCCCATGATAAGCAGGAAGTTGCCTTGCATGGATGACGCTGCTATCGGTGTGCGAGTGTGTGTGAAGCACATTGTAAAGTGCTTTGGTGGGTCTTCATTATATAAGACCCATATATATACTATATAAATGCAGACAAGTTACAAGTAGAAATATCACACGTATTGATACTATCAATGGATAAAATGCTATACTGTTCTATTGGAGCTGCCAAAAACTTAGATACTAAGTTGTTTTAGTTTACGCGAGGGTGGACATTTCATCCTGGGGTTGCATTTTGAGCACAAATAAGCGCAGCAACAAGAACTGATTAGAATCTAGATTTTTATGAGCTTTTATATCAGCCTGTGTATAGGGATACTCCATTTACAATACAGTGGGACATATGGTGTGGACTGAAGTCAGGCAGACTAGACCAGTTGGTTAAATCTGTGAATATGTCAGGAGGAAGACAGTATGGGTCGGTAGCTAGCCTTGCTAATGCTATTTCCAGTTTCTCTGAATAGGGCTCTTTGTGCTTTCCAACAAGGTGATCCTTCTCATTCGACAGCTGCACGTTTAATTTGTCATTGCCAATGGTGTTGAACAGTATAGCTTTTTGTTGTGGTTTACTGTTTACTGGCACCACCCACTGTTTACTACGGTTTACTGTTGTCCGTCATTGTGTTGTAGGACACGCGTGTGCAAAAGGTCAATATGTTTAATGTTTTCGAAGAAAGGATAGGTGACTGGCTGTTTTGGCTAGCTACCGTCATAGAGCAACACTATTTTTCCCTGACACGGATTGTACGACCATTTTGGGTAAACAAGGACTGGAATTCCTTGGAAAAGAAACGGCAATATAAATGTGAAACTAAAATGAAAATAAACGTAAACACCTTTATAGTATATATATATATATATATATATATATATATATATATTTTTTTTTTTTTTTTTTTCGATTCAGCTAAGGAAAAATAAAAACAGTGCAGCTAATGGGGAAAATGATAAAGCGGCAACAAGGAAGAGCAACCATTATTGAGAAATCAATTTGACATGCGTGTTTATAAAGACCAAAACTCCAGATGGTTTGCGCAAATAAAAAAAGAAGTAGGAGGGGGAGAAAACAACATTTCATTAGCATGATAGCGCTAATGCGCTGGCTCTTTAACCCTCCTGACAGGGCGGGCGGATCCTCATTTAGCCACAAATTGCTTTTGGAACAAAATATCTTGAGCTCAATTTTTTTTTCAAAGGTTTGTTAAGGAGCTAGCTGCTGTTCTTGTAGCTGCTAGGTTTTTGTTTGTGCAGATTAAGGAACACTGAACACGGCACGTTAGCCGTCTGGGTTGTTTTATTTTATGCTAGATAAGCGGCAACTACGCTAGTTATATTTACAGATGTGTGAAAGACGTGGATGTGTTTTGCAAAAGTATTGAGCCCTAAGAACTGTTCGACACTTTGCCATATGTTAGGCTTCAAACATATAGATAAAAAAATCCAAATAGTTTGGAAGAAAGATTAACTGTAGGACGCAATTGTAAAAAGAAACAAAATTTATTCAACATGTAATTTTGTGCCAAGAAATAAAATGTTGAAAATTTTGAGTTACAAAAAGATTGGCCCCGTCCTGTTTTGTGTCTTTTGGGGTATGCCTCTACAAGTTTTACGCATCCTGAAAGATACATATTTGCCCATTCTTCTTTACAAAACAATACGTTTTTTAAGGTTTTATGTTGATGTTTCTGCACAGCATTTTTCGGATCTTTCCTCAAATGCTTTATAGGATTGAGGTCTGGACCTGGGCTTGGCCATTCTAGCTAGGAACTGTATCTAGTGATCTTATTTGTGATCGGGTGATTTTTTTTTTTTTTTTCTGAAGTCAGTGGTCCAAAATTCAGATAGCACGAAGACTCTTAACTGATTCGCTTGATGAACATCAAACGGAATAAAACAATGTGTTTTTTTCAAGAGGTTTTATTTTTCCGCGTTATATATTGATGAAAATTGCGTTTGGTATCGGAAGTGGGAATTCCCGATGAGCACCTGCAGCTTTGGCGTCTAAAAAATTCTTTTTGTGGCGCTCGTCATCGGAAACGAATCCTGACGGCTCCCAGCTGGGATTTTGACAAGGGACAAGCTCCGCCCACCAAATTTGCATATGCACAACGTTCTTTTGTTTTTTATTTAGTTATTTATTTCTCTTCTTGTTGTTCTCGTCACGTCGTGTTCACGTCGCCTGATTCTGTCACAACAGCGAGACGCATGAATAAAACATGGCTGCCGTAGACCAACACCAGATAAAACACGGAGCTCTGTGAAGCTTCACTTACTTTCCTATTCTTCCTTCCTTAGTGCGGTACCATACTATACTATTGTATACTATATTATACTATACCATATTACATTATATCCTTTTATACTATAGTATAACGTACCATACTCAATTTTATCAGATTATACTATACATTATATTACTGCACATACCATACTACACATTCCATACTATACTATATACAACACAATACATACCATTGTATATACTATTAAATACAGTACTGTACTGTATTTCATTATATTATATCTTACCAAACTATAATAATACAATATATTATACTGGATACCGTTTGGACGACACAGCAGCTGGGTGGTTAGCATGCAACCCCATCGTGTGAATGTCCAGAGTCTAAATCCAACTGCCGCACCATGTCAGGTTAAGCCCCCCACAAAAAAAAAAAGAAAAAGAAAAGAAGATCTCAATTATTAAAACACAATAAATACATTATTTATCAGTTTCTGAGAAAGTATTCTTTTCACATCATTCTCCTCGTTACTCTCTAAAACAAATATAATGTGTGAATTATGTGACAAACATGCATCTCCTTGTGAAAATTTTAAAGTTTAAAGTGGGATTGGACATGCACCAGGAGTGAGCCACAAGAGCCTGACCAGACCAGCTACCATCCTTTCATGTATGGAGTTTTCATGTTCACCGCGTGCTTGGAAAGATTTCCTACTATCACTCCGGTTTCCTCCCATCTTTCAAAAATATGCATGTTAGGTTAGTTGCCCGTTTCAAGTCATATTTTGGTGTGAATGAGCGAGTGAGTCATTTATCTATTTGTGCCCTGCGACTGGCAGGCAACCAGTTGAGGGTGTCTCCTGCCCACTGCTGGGGGCGGGCTCCAGCACTCCCCAGACCCTACTGAGAATAAGCGTTACAGATAACGAATGGATGGATGGATGGATGGATGGATGGATGGTTGGTTAGTTGGATCCCTTAGCTACTAGGTTCGTAGGATTACCCATAAGGTGCCTTGGTGGTGCCCATCCCTCTCCAGGCCAACATGTTTTACTATACTCTATTATACTATATTATAATATAAATTACCATACTATATTATAATATGTTATATTATACTGTGTAGAAGAAGAAAACAATGAAAATAATGTTTATGATAGACCCCATTAAATACATTGTTGTGGTTTTCTTCTCCCTCCTCGATGACTCACATTGTTTACATCATTTGTGAAGAGCACCATGATTGGTGGCCTTAGTCCGCCCTCTCCGTGACCCTCGGGCGAGCGCTCGTTAGCGGCGCGACCAATCGATGAGGACCCGCCGACTTGATTGCGAGGCGGTCATCAGACAATCGACGCCGCGAAAAAAAGTGATTAAATCCTCTCGAGTGAGGTGGAATTAATCAAAGCCAACCCGCAGACGCTAATTACAAATATGAACTCGACGCGCTCGTATCGACGGGTGTACTTGGTTCTCGGGATAATTGTTAAATATTTCAATACGAGCGTGAGAATATATAAAAAAAAAAAAGCCAATACATGTCGAAATGAAATTACCGAACAAACATGTTTGATTAAGTACTATGTTGACGGTAGGAAGAACATTTATTAGCATACTTTCAGTTGGAGAGCTTCTGACGATAAATGCAGTAAAAATCATAGTACTCAAGTACTGTTAACACAATTTCATTATTATGAAACACTTTTCTTTATTCTGCAATAGCTGTCAGTCAGTGGTTAAAGACATAAATAAATGTGAAATATTTCAATATGTGCTCCAAAATTGAAAAGCATAACAAAAATCGTTGCTCATAAATGTCGGAAAAAAATTAACGAACAAACGTTTTTGATTAAGTACTATGTTGAAGAGAGGAAGAACATCTATTAGCGTCCTTTCAGTTGGAGAGGTTGTGAAAATAAAAACTGTTGAAGTTGTATTACTTTAGTACTGTAAACACAATTTGAATTTTATGAAACTGTTTTGCTTATCCTTCAATAACTGTCAGACATAAATAAGTGTGAAATTTTTCACTGCTATGGACAAAATTAAAAACAAAACAAAAATGTTGCCAGTAAATGTCGTAATGCAATTACCAGACAACATTTTTCCAGTGACGGAGGAAGAAAATCTATTAGCTTCATTTCAGTTGGTGAGCTTGTGATGATCGAAATTGTACAGGTTTCAGTACTTAAGTACTGTTGTAAGCTAATATACCATATGGGGAAACCTGAACACATTACAAGTGACTCTCCCAGGGTCATTGGGGGTTTCGGGTCTTCGTCGGACAACCTCGGCCAGGCGACTCAGCTGAGGGTGATCAATCCCCCGACTTGTGTCCAGGTAGCGCTCTACACCCAGCCTCCGCCCTCTTTAACCAGAGCCAGCGTGAAGCCTTTCCAGCTGCTCCCAAGATGTTGTTGATGGCTCTTTGCCTATGCAGTCCACAAATACCAAGGAACCAGAGAACATGGTTTAAGAACATGTCTGCAATTCCCCTCTAGCCCGTTTCAATAGGCTCGCAGTGGCTCCTCCACCCAGGGGCTCACTACACATCCTTGGGGAGAGCCGGTGCTCAGTGTTAGAGAAATGTAATGGCCGAGTTTCACGGACTGTGGGCGGTTTGAGAGTAAGTCCATTATCCATGGACTTGTGAAGTGGATCGGTGATCGGCCGGAGGTGTAGGGGGTGAAAAGCAGGGGGCTCAGTACACATCCTTGGGGGGAGCCGGTGCTCAGTGTTAGGGTGGGAGAGACGTGATGGCCGTGTTTCACGGACTGTGGGCGGTTTGAGAGAAAATCCATTATCCAGTACCAGATGGAGGAAGAGAGTCCTAGGTGAAAGAGTTTTTTTCACCAGGATCTCCAGGATAATGGTATTGAAGGCTGAGTTGAAGTCCAAGAAGCGCATTCTGACGTAGCTCCCCCGGTGATCCAGGTGGCCCAGCGCAGTGTGAACTGCGGAGTTCATGGCGTCATCAGTGGAACGGTTTGCCCTGTAGGCAAACTGATGGAGGTCCAGTGAGGGTCGTAGGGAGTCTTGATGTGCTGGGACACCAACCTCTCAAAGCACTTCATGACCTCAGACGGAAGTGCAACAGGCCTGTAGTCATTGAGGCTTTCCACTACTGACTTCTTGGGAATGGGAATGATGGTGGAGGTTTTGAAGCAGGGTGGGATGGTAGCCTGTGACAGGGACTGGATATAGATGGTGGTGACGAACCTAGCCAGCGGTTCAGCACAGTCCCTGAGTACTCTCCCTGGTACCCCATCTGGGCCAGCTGCCTTCCTGGGGTTTATGGTTCTCAGCACACGTCTTATTTCATGCTCCTGAAGAGTCAGTGTGTTGCTGCAGGTTGTTGGTGGGTGTGGTGTGACTGCTTCCAGCTAATTCCAGCTAGTTTTCAGGTATCTTGTTCAGACTGATCGTGATGTTTCTGTGATAAGTACGTTTTGAAATCCCAAAACTTAAGCTATGCAATGATATTTTGCATGACATATTTCAGTGACCGGTGACAATTGTGAAGACACCACTCATTTTATCAACAAAGGCGGGCTGTCGGAATGTTCAGGGGTTAAGGACGTAAATAAGCAATACATCATTAAATGTGAGCACCAGAATTAAAGAACATATGTCGCAAATAAATGTTGGAGTGAAATTATCGAAAAAAAAGTTTAAATTTGACGGTGAAGGGAGGAGGAAAATATTTTAGCGTCTTTACAATTGCAGAGGTTGTGATGATAAAAATGGTAAAAGTCGTATAACTTAACTAATGTAAACCAAATTTAAATATTATTTAATTATTATGTTTATTCTGCGGTTAAGGACGTGTATACGTTTTAAAAATTTCAATGCGAGTTCAGAATCGAAAAAGAAACGTTGCCAATAAATGTCGGAATGAAATTACTGAACAAAAGCGTTTGACGGGAGAAAGAAAACCTATTAGCGTCCTTTTCGGTTGGAGAGGTTTTGACGATAAAAATGGTTAAAGTCATACAGAGCTACTTGGGTACTGTAAACACAATTTCGATATTATTAAACTCTTTTATTTATTCTGCCAGAGCCGCCGGTCTGCGGTTAAAGACGTAAATAAGCGTGACGAGGTCATAACGATGCTATTGGGGAATTGCAAAAACCTGGCTGCTCGCTAATGACTAGCCTAATGATGAATGCTAATGATTAGCGCTAATGTTCACTTGTTACTTGTTAAATAATGGATTGAGCGGAACCTTAGCACGGAATTAAAACCAAGTTTATAGTCTTGGTGGAAACAAAAACGCAAGCTAACTGTGACCAATGTTACTTCCAGAAAATGTGTCTCTTTAAAACAGGTAGCATCAGTACAACTATGTTTGCATATTTAGCATGAAAACAACTATGCGTTAGCTTGACATCCAAAGTCAGCATTAGTAAGCACAAACACTGTTCAAATGAGCCAGGTAGCATGATTGTCAATACTCATCACTAGTGCTTGTTAGCTAACTTCATTAAAAAAAAGGTTTCCTTTAACAGCTAGTATTAGGAGAAACACGCTAGCAAATCTCGCCAAATACGATTATGTGTAAGCTTGACATTCAAAGTCAGCATTGGTGAGCACAAATACTGTTTAAAGGGGCCAGGTAGCATGATTGAGAATACACAACATTAGTGCTAGCCAGCTAACCTCAGGTATAAAGATCTCTTTAGACATCTAGCATTAGCACAAATATGTCAGTAGATTTAGCACAATACAACTACATGTTGGCTTGACTCCCAAACTTACTGATGAGCTAAAAGAAATATGAAATGAAATGAAAATGATCTGCATTTATATAGCGCTTTTCAAGTCAATGACTTCCCAGAGCACTTTACATTGTGCTTCACATTTCCCAATAGCGGCCGTGATCTGTGCAGCCATGTAAGGCGCTAACCTGCTTATTTGGGGTATTGGGGGTTCAGTGTCTTACCCAAGGACACCGGGATTCGAACTGGGATCCCTTAATCCTAAAACGATCGCTCTACCTCCTGAGCTACTGCCGCCCCCAATACAATTATAGTATGATTGGAAATCCATATCATGATTTCTAGCTAGATACCTAACTTCAGAAAAAAAAACGTAAACAGCTAGTATCAGGACAAAACACTCCAGCAAATGTATAACAAAAACAATAATGTGTTGGGTTGACATCCAAAGTCAGCATTTGTAAGCATCAACACTGTTCAAGCTAGCCAGGCAACGTGATTGACAATACAGTACACTAGCGCTCACTATCTAACCTAAAAAAATATATTTTAACAGCTAGTGTCAGGAAAAACATGCCAGCATATTTAGCACAAAAATGTGTTAGTTTGACAAGTCATTAGTAATAAGCTAACACAAACAATTAAAGTTTGACAGGTATCATTATTATTCACAAACATATTTTTTGCAAGCCAGCTAACATCAGAGAAAAAAAGAATATTTGAACACTTAGCACGAGACCAAACACACCAGCAAATTTGACAATTAAAAACTACATTTGAGCTTACCAATGCTGACGGATGCCAAGCTAACAATAATGAAGTTAGACTTAGCTAGCAAGTCACGTCAAGTCATGTTTATTAGAAAGCATAATTGACTATACCCATTATTAGCACTATCTCTCCAAGTCCTGTCTAGCCTGGAATTTCACTAAAAGATTTGTATGGATAACACAATATTATTTTACGTACTAGTTAATTTCATTCTAGCATGTCTTTTCCCTCAGTTTTAAGATTAGCATTGTTAACAAAAGTAGTTGTATTAGTCTAGAACATCATGAAAATATGTTCTAGCTAATGATGTTAACATCATTAGCTTTATTTGTCTACAACATAACAACAATGAGGGCAGCACGGCGGCGCAGTGGTTAGCACGTGTGCGGCACAGTTCTAAGGTCTTGGGAACCTCCTGTGTGGGTTCAAATCCAGCTACTAGTTTGTATGTTCTCCCCGTGCTTGCGTGGGTTTCCTCCGGGCACTCCGGTTTCCTCCCACATTCCAAAGACATGCATTTCAGGTGGATTGGCCGGTCCAAATTGTCCCTAGGTGTGAATGAGCGAGCAAGTTGTCTGTCCCTGTGTGCCCTGCAATTGGCTGGCAACCAGTTGAGGGTGTCCCCTGCCCAATGCCCGATGATTGCTGGGATGGGCTCCAGCACCCCCGCGACCCTACTGAGGATAAGCGGTGCAGCTAATGAGATGAGATAACAACAATAATTATTCGTACTATTTAGCTAACTCATGTTCAGTGTGGATTTCTACAAAATTTTACAATTCGCATTGTAACAGCTTTATTTTTCTACATCATCAAAATGTAATATTAGTTATAGCACGCTAACTCACGTTTAGCAGAGATTTCTCCTAAATTTTACGATTAGCAATGTTCACAAATATCAGCTTTAGTTGTGTACAAAATGTAATATTAGTACTAGCTAGTTGACTCACATTGGCTTTGATTTCTACTGCATTTTACGATTAGCTTCATTAAAAAACGTATATTGAACATTAAGAAAATATAGCATTAGTAGCTGTTAGTGCCCGTTTTTATACCTTGAGGTGAGCATTGGTCCGCTAACAGTAATTAAAAAGTTAGCACTTATAAGCTAAGACAAACACATGTTAAAGTTAGCAGGGTACCATGATTGATCATGCTCATCCCTCGTGCTAGCAAGCTGGCTAATTCACATTTAGCGTGAATTTTTACTAGCGTACACAAACATTATTTTGGACATATATTACCTTCATTTGCTCAATTTGCATAGTTAATTACGAAGCTGTAGCATAGGTGGTTAGTATTAGCCAGATAACAGAAAACAAACAATTTGTCATCCAGAGTTAAAACTAAGATCCACATCTAAAACTGGTAGTACAATTAGAATTGTTGACAAACATTAGCTTTATCAGCTTAATGGCCTAGAACATGATGAAAATTTAGCAATATCACTTGCTTGTGCCTTAAGTTACCTAAGGTTATCGTTAGCTATATAATAGAAACCAAACAGTTTTGCATTCAGACTTAATACTAATATTCACGTTTAGCGTGTGTTGTACTATTAGCAGTGTTAAACATATGCTTATTTTCCTAGAGTATTTTGAAAATGAAGCAATAATGCCTGTGGACGCCTTAATTTACCAAAGTTAGCATTAGCCAGATGACAGAAACCAAACAGCTTGGCATTAAGGTAAAGCTGAGATTTAAGTCTACCATGGGTTGTGCGATTAGCATCGTAAACACACAATAGCTTAATCTGCTTGTTTGCATAGAACAATATGAAACTGTTTAATTAGCACCTTTTAGAGCCTTAAGGTACCTTGAGATTAGCATTAGTCAGATAAAAAACAGTTTGGCATCTAGGTTTAACTAAGATTCATGTCTAGCATTGTAGGATTAGCATTGTTAACAAACATTTGCTGTAGAAGCTTATTTGCATAGAATATTATGAAACTGCAGCATTAGCATCTATTAGTGCCTTAAGGTATCATGTGGTTAGCATTAGACAGATAACATAAACCCAACAGTTTGGGATCCAGAGTTAAAACTAAGATTACCATCTAGTATAGATTGTACGATTAGCATTGTTAACAAACATTAGTTTTATGTGATTTGCATAAAATATTATGAAACTGTAACATTAGCGCCTGTTAGCGCCTTGAGGTACCTCGGAGACGTTAGCTCCCAGCAACCAATCTAATCTTTTTCATTTTCTTTCAAGGAGGCACAGGTGACCCCGGGGGATGGCAGAGGCCCTTCGTGAGCCCCTCGGCAGCCCCTGCCGTCGATAAACGAGCTAGCCCGCCAGCTAAAGTGCTAATTACGCACTCTTCCGTCACGCTATCTTTTTTGGGGGGGCTGGCCCGCCCCTCTAAGTGCCTTTCAGAGAGAGAAGTTTGATGAATAATTGATGAAGTGGTGTTTATCTTGCGGGCCCTTGACTGAAACTCATTAGGGACCAGATGGAGGCGGGGCCCCGTGGCCCCTAGCCAAAACTGCCACCGGGAACTAAGTTGAGCACATGTTTGAAAAGAGAGAAGTGTTTTCGCAGCTGAATGGGCGAGCCATATTTCTTGGGATATAAAAAAATAACGTTATGGGATTTAAGCTTCAGTTCGAGCAAGTATCTAAAAAGATAGGTAAACAACAATAACAGAAAATGTAGTGTTCTCCTTTTGTGAACTACCTTTTAAAATAAAAGATGGATCAATTTTCTTCTTTTTGGTATTCAAGCCTCAGTTCGAGGTTCGACTATCTGAAAAGAACGGCCCGTTAGACAATAACAATAGAAATTTTCAGGTTGCCGTTTAGTGAATTAGCTTCGAATATAAAGGATTTATCACTTTTTTAAATTCAAATTTCAGTTAAAGGTTAGAATATCTAAAAAGATCAGCCAGGTAAAAAAATGCAAGTATTTCAAAATGTTTTTATTGTATTGATGCAATTTAATCTTCAGTTCGAGGTTTGAGTACTGGATCCAAAAATATTAGCTAGGTAAACAAATAAAACCCCCAAATTATTTTTGTTTTCCTTTATGGGATTTAGGCTTCAGTTTGAGCGAGTATCTAAAAAGATCAGGAAAGATAAACCACAACAACAGAAAATGTAGTGTTCCCATTTGGAGACTAGCTTTTAAAATAAAATGTAAACTTTTGCGGTAATAATACACCTGGGGACTGATAGAAATCGCGAGGAAGAAAAAAAAAAGAACGTGCAAGTCGTATTTCCTTGAAAAGGTTTCAAAGTGGCGCTCTTTGCCCGAGTCCCTTTCGTTTAGAGTTACCTCGGCGCAGAGTCTGCGGCACCCCGCAGCGTATTCTCGTGCTCGACACGCACCAAATTCCCGTAGGAATTCTGGGTAATTGATATCAAGAGGATTAATGCCTTTATTCTATAAACAGTCTAAAGCAGGGGTGGGCGACCTCAAGCCCGGGGATCGGATGTGGATCGCCTGGGTCTTTAATGCGGCCCGCGGAGAATGTATAATAATTTATAATATTTTATAATATTTTTTTATATGGTAAAATGCCACAAATAATAAACACCTGGCTCCTCAAAACCCTACACTCTTTTATCAAATGCACCTAGCAAATTAATAATGTAAATAACGTCATGTATCTGTTTATAAATATCCATTTCAGGGCTATCAAACATGCAGCCAAGGGTTTTAATCCGGCCCGCTGAGAAGAACCAAAAAAATAATTTGCAGTTGGACATATGTCCACTGGATTTCCTCAAAGCCATCCTTATCTTTCTTCCTCTCTCTCTTTAATACTCGTTTTCTCTTTCTTTTTTATGTCTTTTCCTCTCTCTATCTATGTCTTTCTCTCTCTCTCTCTCTCTCTCTCTCTCTCTCTCTCTCTCTCGCTCTATTTCATCTCTCTTTCTCTCTTCTCTCTTTTCTTTTGGTCTTTTTTTCTTCTTTCTCTTTCTTACTTGATCTCTTTCATTCCCTTTTATTTTTGTATTTCTCGTTCTCTCTTTCTGTATCTTTGTCTTACCTTACCTGTCTTAAAAAATGTTTCGAATTATTTTCTCGTCTTTTCTTGCGCATCTATAAATATTTTAGTTAATGTTTCCTGTCTTTTTCAGGGAAAATGCGTTTTACATGACAAAAGTTATTCCTGTAAGTTTATTCTTCCGTATTTGGACATAGATACTTGAAGGTCGAGCTGAAGCTTAAATCACATTATTTTATTTTATTTTTCATTAATGTGTTGTTGTGTGTTTTCCAGAGAATGTGAGTTGCTTGACATTAATGTTGCCTAATATAAAAACAAGTTCATCGTTTAAAAGACTTAAATTTCAGTATAGAGTGAAAAAAAAGTTTTTATAATTTAGTAGAATAAAATTACTTAGACTAGCTGACGATTCATTACAACTGCTATAAAGCCTTGATGACGCCAACTCAAAATCTGAGGAAAGAAGGAAAGAAAGAAGGAAAGAAAGAAAGAAAGGAAGAAGGAAAGACAGACAGACAGACAGACGGACAGAAAGAAAGAGAGTAAAATAGAGAAGGTAACAGAGGGACATAAAGAGAAAGAAAGAAAGAACAAGCGAGAAACAAAGAGAAGAAGAACAGTAGGTAGGGAGTAGGGTAATTTGACTTAGTCAACCACATAAGAAATAATTTTACTGGAAAATCACAATGACCCAGCACTGGTGGGGTATTTTCAGAATAGGTCAGTGGGCATCCCACGTGTGCATGAGGGGGCACTCGGATGCCCGAGGGTACCAAGTTTGAAACCCCTGGTCTCTAAACATAAACTTGACTTGATATGATTTAGATGTTTTAGCCCAGCAGAGAAGGCCTTGCGGGCTCTGACTGCCCACAACTGCTGTGCAGTATATCAGCCAATGAGTGCATCACCATGTTTATTGTCATCATGTTCCATTAAATTCGATACAGTTAGAGCACTATCTGTACTCTGTGTGAGTCAGTGTTCACCCAATAAATCAATGTACGTGATTCAATGTAGAAAAAACGATTTAAAAAAATAATGTGACATTTTCAGGATTAGCTTGAATTGTGTCTGTTGTTTAATTTCATGGATGAAACAAAACAAGATTAAAAAAAACATATTCTATCCAGTATATCAGACATTGAATGCATCACCATTTTTTGTGTTGTCATGTTCCATGAAATTCGAAACTGTTCAAGCAGTATCGGGACTCTGTGTGAGTCAGTGTTCACCCAATGAATCACCGTACACGTATCAAAAAAACGAGTCCAAATATAATGTGACATTTAAAGGATTAGTTTGAATAGTTATAGCTTGCTAACTCGCATGGGTTTGTCCTAAATTTGACAATAAGCATCATTAACGACCATAGTCTTTTTTTGCTTATCTGGTCAGAACATTACAAACATGTAGCAAAAGTCCCCGTTAGCGCCTGTTAGCCTGAACGTAAGTTATTATTATGTGGATTACAGGAACCAAGCAGTTTTAAAACTAAGATTCACATACAGCATGAATTGTATTGTTAGCGTTGATAACAAACAATAGCTTTATCTGCTTATTCGCGTAAAATGTTGTGAAAATGTAGCAATAGCGCCTGTTAGTACATTGAGGTTAGCATTAGCCAGATAACAGAAACCAAACAATTTCGGTATCCAGAGTTAAAACTATCATTCACATCTCTAATGGATTGTACGATTAGCATTGTTAACAAACATTAGCTTAATCTGCTTTTTTGCCTATAGCATTATGAAAATGTAACATTAGTGCCTGTTAGCACCTCGTGGTACCTCACAGATGTTAGATTTGTTATAATTTTCTGTTTTTTTAAATGTCATGCATGATGCAAAATAATATTTAAAACATTAATTTTCGTTGGGGTTGTCCATCGATTCGATGATGACCATCTTCTTTTATTTGTGAGTCTGCTGATGTTTGAACAGTCCGATCCTGGATTGTGGTCGGAGACTCAGGTAATAGAGGATACCTGCGCAATGACGGTTTTTAAAGTGGCGTAAGGGGTGCGCTTTCCCCAACGCCACTATCTTGATTGTAAAGAAGATGGTTCCAGTGGCAAGGGAGACCCTAGACGACCGGCATCTTTCTACAACTGCAGGCGGCTAACGGGATCCAGGTCTTTAGGAAACCGCCTCAAAGCGTGCCGCCACCAGCTTTTGGGATCACTCTTAGTCTGGACTCTACCCTTCGACCTGTTCGGCTTGGGTAACCCTACCAGGAGTACGAGACTCCCGCCGACATAGCTCTAGGGGTCATGGAGACGCGCAAAGTGCCCCACCACGATAAGGTGGTGATCCGTCGGGACACACATTAATTTTATATGCAGTATGTCAGCCCTTAAGGGTGTCACCGTGTTTTGTGCTGTCATGTTCCATGAACATTGAAACAGTTGAAGTGGTGTCTGTACTTTGTATTAGTGATCAATCAAAAAAGCATCATACTTTTATCAATGTAGGAAAAAATAGTCCAAATAGTGGCGCGACATTTTCAGGATTAGCTGTACTTTTTCCTGTTGAATTTCATGCATGATACAAAAGAATATCTAAATCCAAACATATAAACAAATCCCAATTTGCGTGATCGTATGTGGCTTATACGCTCCGATATGGCTGAATGGATTTTCATGTATATGTACACAATTGTACTTTAGACTTATGTGAGTGTTTTTAGCTAGGTTTGGTGTCAATGCACCTCAAATAAATACCAACAAAATTAATACAAATCTGTTATCCTGTACAAGCTGCCCTGGAGCTGCATGAAGCCATGCGGCCCTTTAACACTACGTAGAGGCTCCCTGGCATTTTTTCAACAAACCATGGCCCCAACAACCTCGACCAAGTAAAATGCCTGGCAACGCCAAGCCCAACAACGTAGAGGCATTGTGCCTGTTTAAAATAAAATTGTTTTCTTCCCATTATGTCAGTCATTGAATGCATCACCATGTTTTGTATTGTCATGTTGTAATGAAACTTGAAACAATTTGATTGGTATCGGTACTCTGCATTAGGCAGTGCTCAACCCACGAAGCACCATACTTGTATCAATGTAGAAAAAAAAGAGTCTAAATAGTAACGGGACATTTTCAGGATTAGCTTGAATTCCCCCTGTTGATTTTCATACATGACACAAAATAATACCTAAATCTAAACTTTTTGGGATTCGAATCCTGATTTAGGTGTGTGTGTTTGTATGTAGCTAATAGGCTCTGAAACAGCTAAACAGACTTTCATGTAAATATGCACAGTACTATGTTATGCTTCTGGGAGTGTTTTTAGCTAGGTTTGGTGTCAAGGCACCCCCAATAAATACCAACACAATCTATAAACATCTGTTATTCTACAAGCGGCTCTGGAGCTGCGTGCAGCCATGCGACCCTGAGCATTTCGTAGTTGCTCCCTGGCACTTTTTCAACAAACCACGGCATATCATGTTCTATGAAACTTGGAACAGTTCGACTGGTATCGGAACTCTGTATTAGTCAGTGTTCACCCAATGAATCACTGTACTCGAATCAATGTACAAAAAAAAAAATCCAGATCGTAATGTGACATTTTGAGGATTAGCTCCGAATTTTCCCTGTTGTTTAATTTCACGCATGACGCTCGGCTAGTCGCCGTTTTCATCAAACGGGAATTGCATTCGCTCGCTACAAAACGTCCTTGTGCTCGTACCACAAACGTATTGTAAAAGCCTCTCAAGTTCTAAATCACGATATTTGACAATGTGAGCTGTCTCTCTTTAGTAAACCCATTTTTTTGGGGGGTTATCATGCGAGTATCGTCCAAATCTGGCGTCATCTAAATCCCTCCGGTGGAGCTTTCCTCACCTCAAGGAAAATTGCACTCAAGGAAGTAAAGTCCGTGTCGGATTTGAAAGGACATATTTTTCACACCTGTCTCTGCAAATCCGTCTGCTCGTAAGCTTCATGACGGCTTCAGCTCACTTTAATACAGGGGTGGGTAAACTATAGCATGCGAGCCACACGCGCCCCATCAGGCTTCTTCCTCTGGCCCGACTGACAAAAATGGTCAAAACATAATGACAATATATTGATATGATAATGAATATAGCACTGGTGAGCTTTCAGGCCCAGCAAGGCCTTCTCTGCTGGCCTAAAAAAATCTGAATCATATGACATAATTAGTTTTTCACCATGAATACTAAAATTAAATATTTCCAAATTGTCTGTCAACTTCCTTTCGTCGCTTTGCCTCTGTTTGCGCTGCTTCCAGAAGTGTGCTTTAATTTTTTAGCATTTAACCAAACTCATTTCAGCCATGGCCTATTGCCAGGCTCAATAACTTCAGAATGTGATTTTCAGGCCTTTAGGAGTAACATTAGTGTTTAATAAACCTGTTGTTTTAGCCAATTAGATTTCAAGTTGACGCACTATTCCCAATCTCTCGTATCACTCATAACCCATTTTCTTCATCTTTGTATTCTGCCAGGAGTGTTTTTTTGTATTTAAATTTGAACAAGTGAACAGTTGGACATTGTTTGATCTCGTCTTGTAAATTGTTTCAAAGTTTGACTCCACACATTGACACACACACATACTTTTCCTGGAGGTTCTCACTTTTGGGATTATGAATTTACTACAGCCCCTTAAGTTACAATTTCCCTCTTTCTGAATGAATAATTGTTTCCATTTCGCAAAGTGATTTCTGCCAGCATGCATTAGTGTATTACACTAAAATCTGGCCCCAGAAAACTACGTAAGCAGTTTGCAGACTAGAAAAATCTAACAAAATTTAAAGAAAAAAGAGAAATGTTCAAACTCATGGCATGTGGAGAAACATATAAAAAAAACACAACAGTTCACTTAAATTTGCATTAGAGAAACTGTTTTAGCAGTCTTTATTCAAACCAGATCAATATACCCTGTAAAAGTTGCGTTCATAATCTGATCAACTTACCAACGGAGATGTCTCAGGACCTTTCTTGATCAGGCAGTAGGGAGTCGGTCCAGAAGAGGTTTAGAAAGATTAAAGAATGCCAAAAACAAAGCACGTGAGACAGTCTCCAACTGTTAAGATGATCCCTTTTCTGGACTGCCGATTGCAGGTAGCAATCATGGAGGGCCATGAACTCGCAAGCAAAAATAAGCAGAGCAAAACCGTGGCCTGCTTGATAATAGCAACAGTTGTACATTTTGTAATCCTTGTTTTGCAAGGCACTTTCTGGCAACAAGAATTGGCATTTCTCTCTAAAATCCGGCCAAAGAGAACTGTGTGAGCAGTAAGCAAGATTGTAAAAAAATAAAGAAAATCAAATGAAGGGAAAAGTTTAAAGCAGGGAACGGTAACCTATGGCTCGCGAGCCATATGTAGCTCCTTTCATGAGTACACATTGCTCATAGATCAAATTAAAAGTGAGCAATTTTGCTACAAATTACATTATACTGGAGTGATTTTCATACATGCATTGCTCAAAGAATGCTGAGATGGGAGGATTCGGTCCATTATATATAAGACACAATTTATACTACAGTTTACATTCAAGGTGTCACACCTACAGACCGCGTTGTGTCTGTAAATCGCTGAATAACCTTGTATATGGAAGCTCATCAAACAATCTATGTCATTGTTGAGGCATTTCGCGATGAAAATCCACAGAACAAGCTTTAACCCAAAGCACAAGTATTACCCAGAAGCTTTAGTCAAGAGTGTAGAGAATTTGGATTGGGCAAATGGTAGGAATGGGCGGAACTATACACAGGACAGGACGCACACATTCTTTCTCCTTTGCCAGCGCTGTCTGCACGGTAGGTAATTACGTTGGTAATCCAAATTGGTACTTCTGGAAAATCTTGCACTTTGTTTTGAAACCATTATTTGGGAGCCTCATAACGCTTAGGTAACTGCGGGAGGGACACCAATGTTGTGGTATATTTATATTGATATGGGACACAGGCTCTGGCACAATTATTATTTCTTAATCGTATCACTTTATCTTGAATCACACAGTAAAATAACCTGTGCTGAATAATTAGCCTTTGTCTGGAGAGCAGGTTTGGCAGTTTTGTTGAATTTTGTCTTAAAATATATGGTGTGACACTCTAGGAAAAAAAAAAAAAAGAAATATTTTTTCTTTTATGGCTCTTTGGGTTAGTAAGGTCCCGACCCCTGGTCTAAAGGATGGCCAGATTGTGCCCCAAGAAGCTTTTTGTACCAACCAGAACTGACCTCCTCACTCACCACGACTGTTCCTCCACCTTTGTGTGTGTGGGCAGAAGGAAGCAGTCCATTGTAATTCAAGACTGTTTTGGTAAACTCTCCCTAAAGTGCTCTGATCAGGATCTGTTGCCTGGTGAGAATACTCTTTTACATTTCAATTATTGGGCAGATATCTAAAGACAAATGTTCTGACAGATAAACAAACCAAACCTAAACCTTTTCAAATTGGTGTCCTTTTCGTGTCCACTGGAGTCCAGTGGGTGAAGAGAGAAAACTGAGCAGGAGTCTGAAGTTCTCTTCACGGCAGTTGTCCTAGGCTTAAAAGATTGCGGTCAATATCAATGTCATCCGTGATACTCACGATCGGACAAATCAGAGGAGGCTCGGCTCCTAATCCGGAAATTCCAACCCATCAAAACGTTCCTTTTCCCGGCTCACCTGGCTGATAACCGAGCTAATGTTGTGCTTTCAGATGGTTTCAGGCAATAAAATTGACACCAGTAAGGTATTGTTGACCTATCCTGACCACATGTTTGCGATTTACATTGTTCACGTGTAGAGAAGCGTTGACTTGAGAAAGAACATAATCTTTTTGGACCAATCCTAATAATAGGGTAGGGCAAAATATATATCAATATTAGACAGAAAATAAAATGTTAAATTTGTTTTCTTCCCCTAATTTAGGATATATATTTTTATACTGAGTGTGCTCATTCTTAGTGTTTTTTTTTTTTTTTTCAATTTTTTAGTTATTTCACTTAGGGGCCGGTCACACAGCCGTTTGCGGCTGAATCACGGCCAGAAATTTCTGCCTGTGAGGCGGACGCTTTGAGATCGCCATACAGACGAGATACAGCAGTGCTTAACACTCGGTCGGAAATTCGCGCGCGGGTGGCAGCGCGAAAGAGTTTTGCGCTGCTCAATTCTTCGGATCGCGGGTACACAGCCTTTCACGGGCGCATCGAGGCTGAACCACGGCCAGAAATTTCTGGCCGTGAAGCAGATGCTGCTGGGCGCTGTTGGACGCTTTGAGACCGCCATATAGACGAGATACAGCAGTGCTTTACTCGCGGCCGGAAATTCACACGCGGTTGGCCGCGCGAAAAAGTTTTGAGCTGCTCAAAACTTTGAGCACGTGTTAACCGCGGGCGGCACACAAGGTAATGACGCGGAAATGACGCGGAAAGACGTGCTCTGGCCGCGGCCAGGGCGTGGTTACACATGGGTAGGACGGGAAATTTCAGCGGGTAATCGTGGGTGGAGCATGGTAATAGCATGTTCTGCGCCTGTATCGCGGTGTTATTAAGTGAAATTAGCGTGTTACCCGTGTGACGGTCAAACGCCTTTCTCCGCGTATATACAGCGCGATTTGCCGAGCACACGTCAGTCGTGCTCGAGACGTCAAGGGGGTGAACATGGATCCCCGACAGCGTAGTGACCTCGTCTTAATTCATTTTTATTTCTTGACATTTCTTTCCATTTCATAACAAGATAATAAAAACAAAATGAAAAACTATTACAATAATAACATATTGGCTTCTTCGGTGCCATAGCTTGAAATCTTGATCTTCACGGGACTGTGTCTTGAGCGGTTATGATTTCTACAGCCCGGTGTTATGCCGAGAAATGCATCCCTGCCGAGATTTGCATCCCCTCGCTACTACAACCACTTTTACCTCGTTTTATCTCACTTTTATATCACTTTTAGGGAATGTAATGGCGAACATATAACCAAAACCACTTTGTCTATGTTTAATGCAAAATATATGTATTTCTATAGCTATATATTTGATTTAAAATATAAATATATGAACATAGCAAATGTGTTCTTTAGGATAATGAAAAAAAAATAGGCACAATTTTCTGCCAAGAATGTATTCTTTTGTAGCGTAAATAAACAAATACTGTTTTCATCGTAGGTGCATGTCCACTGTGAGATAGATACACTAAAAAGACAATTACAGAAATCACAACACATTATTTTCTGAACAATTCATGTGCGTGATACAGCTGCAAATACGTATTTGAACACCTGAATATCATCTAAAATTCTGACCTTGAAAGACCCGTTAGTCCGCCCATCAGAAGTCCATCAGCACTCTATGTATCATGCTGAATCAGATGCACCTGTTTGAAGTGGTTGGCTGCATAAAGACATCTGTCCACCTCATACAATCAGTAAGACTTTAAAATGTATCATGGCGAAAAGCTGTCCAAACACACCAGAGTCAAAATTGTGTGCCTCCACACTGCTGGAAAGATCTGCGGAGCAATTGCCAAGAAGCTTGGTGAAAAAGGTCCATTGTTGGAGCAATCAGTAGAAAATGGAATAAGCTAAAGATGACTGTCAATCTCAATTGGAGTGGAGCCCCATGTGAGATATCACCTCGTGGGGTCTCAATGATTCTAAGAAAGGTAAGGAATCAGCCCGGAACTACACAACAGGAGTTGGTCAATGACTTGAAAAGAGCTGGGACCACTGTTTCCAAGGTTACTGTAGGTAATACACTAAGACGTCATGGTTTGAACTCATGCATGTCACGAAAGGTCTCCCTGCTTAAACGAGCACATGTCAAGGCCAGTTGTAAGTTTGCATTTGACTATTTGGATGATACAGAAGAGTCATGGGAGAAAGTTTTGTGGTCAGATGAGACCAAAATAGAACTTTTTAGTCATAATTCCACTAAGCGTGTTTGGAGGAAGAAGAATGACGAGTACAATCCGAAGAACACCATCCCTACTGTGAAGCTTGGGGGTGGTTCGGTGTGTTTTTCTGCACATGGGGCAGGACGAGTGCACTGCATTAAAGAGAGGATGACTGGGGCCGTGTATTGTGAGATTTTGAGGAACAACCTCATTCCCTCAGTCAGAGCATTGTAGAAGGGTCGTGGCCAGGTCTTCCAAAACGACAACGACCCGAAGCACACAGCCAGGAAAACCAAGAAGAGGCTCCGTAAGAAGCATATCAAGGTTCTAGCATGGCCCAGCCAGTCTCCAGACCTGAACTCAATCGAAAATCTGTTGGAGGAAGCTCAAACTCTGTTTCTCAGTGACAGCCCAGAAACCTGACTGATCTAGAGAATATCTGTGTGGAGGAGTGGGCCAAGATCCCTCCTGCAGTGTGTGCAAACCTGTTTAAAACTTACAGGAAACTTTCGACCTTTGTAATCGCAAACAAAAGCTTCTGTACCAAATATTAACGTTCATTTCCTCAGATGTTCAAATACTTATTTGCAGCTATGTCACACAAAAAAATCATGAATTGTGATGTCTGGATTTTTCTTTTTAGTTTATCTATCTCACAGTGGACATGTACCGTCGATGAAAATTTCAGACATCTCCATGATTCCTAAGTGGGAGCATTGGCAAAATAGCAGGGTGTTTAAACACTAATTTCCTTCTTATAATAATAGTCGGCATTAAATTGGTGCCCCTTCGAGGGACTGCATTTCATGTTCTAAATAAAGATATGTCGCACTGTAATTTCTGATCGTAAATGTAAGTATGTTCGAAGCAAAAGCTAAAAGGAATTTTGTTTCGCAGCTTCACTCCAACTCGGACAAAGGGGACGGCACGGTGCGTTACATCCTGAGCGGCGAGGGTGCGGGCAGCATCTTTCTGATCAACGAAGTGACAGGTGACATCCACGCCACGCGGAGTCTGGACCGTGAAAAAAAGTCGCATTATGTGCTGCATGCGCAAGCTTTGGACCGCAACACGCAGGATGCGCTGGAGCCCAAATCGGAGTTTATCATCAAAGTGCAAGATATTAACGACAACCCGCCGCGATTTCCCGAAGGGCCCTTCGTTGCCAGCGTACCCGAGATGGCTGATGTGGGTAAGTGAGATGGAGAAAATTCGCAAACGGTTGTGCGCAAAAAGACAATAGGTGATGCTAGCCCGCATGCCTTTCATGCAAGGTCTACAAATGACTGAATTTTGGGTTCATTTTTTTTTTCATCCAAAATCTTTTTTTTTATCGTTATTAGAATTATGATTATTATGAGTTGTGCACATAATTTCATTAATTGATGTTAGAGGCAAAGTTGTTTTGCAAGTGCTAATAATGACATTTAACCCCCACCTCTCTTGGCAAAAAACAAAACAAAAAACAAAAAAACACATAAGACACTGTATCCCCTTCCCCATAATATTATAAGATATCATAGCATTTTAGTGTGCAAATTGTAGCATATGGCAAGCTCACCAGGTTGTCTTTTTAAGGAGAAATAACCTATTAATTTAAGCCCTTTCACAATAAAACAAAAAATATAAAACACTGTTAACCGATCCCTTAACCACGTGGGTCATCTGGGCACCACCTCCTGTGGTGTGTCTTGGGCAAGTAAGACCTGGCAGTTTATTCCTCAGGTTTGCTCACCCACTTGAAAAATATGTTTTTTATGGTTACAAATAGCAAACACAGCCTCCTATGCTGACTCAGATACAGCACTTTCATCATCTGGTCGTCATCCAGCTTTTTAGGGAGGAACCGAACCTGAGCATATATGTTGATCATAATTAATATTAAAATACTAATAATAATGCAATTTTAATAATTTTCGGCTATTCTTTTCTCATCCCATATTGCTTTTTTTTTGCCAAAAAACACTGAATCATTTTTTGCCAAAAAACACTGAATTATATATATATATATATATGTATATATACAAGTCAGTTTTTCATCATCGTTTGGCTGGGAGTACGACTTATACTCTGATGAGACTTAAATGTGAACTTATTAACACATTATTTTGTAATTGAATTTGACATTTTCATTACTACTTCTGTACATCACTTCACATGTTATCTTCACACTAAACCACAAGAGGGCATTCTAGACCTGTGATGTTATTTTTTTACCCTTCCCTGTTGTGGGAGTGACACTTTTCGAAGCGTAAAGAGGAAGCAGCTTCTCGTCCCCATTTGTAGGAACTGCTTAATGGTAAAAGTACCACCGAGGGTGAAGATTTGATTGTATTTCGTGAGTTGGAGTGACACTGATGGTTTGGTAACATGCTCTTTATGCAAGAGTATTCTGAAGAACTCTTAATATCGTTACTGTCGTGCTTGCTAAGATATGCACGTACGTGTAACGTTAGTATACCGTGTTGGCCTCTCAAGATGACATGTATGTTTTTGGTGTTGGATTTTAGCAAATCAATTTGTTCCAGAAATGCGAATTATACTCATAGTGCGACTCATACATGTTTTTTCCCTCTTAATTATGCATTTTTTGGCTGGTGCGATTTACACTCTGGAGAGACTTACAGTCTGGAAAATATGGTGGGTGGGTGTTTAAATTGGATGATGCTACAGCCCGAGTTGGCAGCACGGCAGCGTAGTGGTTAGCACACGCGCGGCACAGTTCTGAGGCCATGAGATTGAACCTCGCTGTGTCGAGTTTGCATGTTCTCCCCATGCTTGCGTGGGTTTCCTCCAGGCACTCCGGTTTCCTCCCACATTCCAAAAAACATGCATGTCAGGTTAATTGGCCGGCCCAAATTGTCCCTAGGTGTGAATGAGCGGGTAAGTTGTCTGTCTCTGTGTGCCCTGGGACTGGCTGGCAACCAGTTCAGGGAATACCCTGCCCACTGCCCGAAGATAACTGGGATGGGCTCCAGCACCACCGCGACCCTACTGAGGATAAGCGGTGCAGATAATGGATAGAGCCCGAGTTGTATGCTATAATAATGACTGAATTTTGGGTACCTTTTTTTTAGGTACAAAATAATAATAATAGTAATTATTATTATCCTGAGGTATATAAATAAATAAATAAATATATATATATATATATATATATATATATATATATATATATATATATATATATATATATATATATATATATATATATATATATACATATACTTATATATCTATTCCCAGATAGGAAAGACCTTTGCAGAAGCACTCTTTCAAAAAGCCATGGCATCCCCTCACATGCTCTTCAACTCATTCATTTTTGATGGTTGTTTTGTTTCTTTGCCTGACGACAAAAGACTTCCTCTCGGTCCAGCGGCTCCCTGGACCGATAGCCAATCAAATTGTGCCTTTCGCCAACATTTCAGCGCACATCCCTTGAAATAAGGGTTTCACGGCCATTTGAAGGGATGCAGGCTGCATACTTACCATTGTTTCCCTACAGAAAATGTGGATGCTAGCTTGGCGAATCATTCTTTTTACATCTCAGCAAAGGGGGTTTAGAAACACATCATTTTTTTCTTATTTTTGTCTTTTTCAACTTCCTGTGTCGGTGGCACCCTTTGAGCACATCTTCCAGTTGACCATTGAGTCTGTGGCGTCACATTGAAAGTTTTTGTACCCTGAAAAAAAAATAATAATCCTTGAACCTGATGGCAGCTCAGCTAAAGTGTACTCAAAAGTAAAATCCTTGCAGGGCCTTTTTCATAAGACCATTTTATGTTATTTTATTTATTTTTTATGTTAGGTTCTCCACATGAAAGGAGCGAAGTAACTCGAATAGTCTGCAAATGTCACGATAGCGTCGGGATGTTTCAGGCACGCTTTCATTGTGTTTCTAGATAAAGTAAACCTGTAACAGGCAAAACACTTGAAGTACAAAGAAAGCTCATTTTATTTCACAGTTACAGTAAACCCCCGGGATATGGTGATCCCACCTTACGATGCCTTCACTTTGGTAGGAGATGTGCTTTGGCCGTTCTCACAGCATTTTCCTAAAAACACTTTTTTACGTTCCAAAAAACTTAAAAAACATATTTTTACTATTTATACAGTAGGCCCCGGGATACAGCGACCCCACATATGACATTTTCACTTTGCAGTGTGAAATAAGAAGTTGTTTTGTGTGGCCAAAACCTCAAGAACATTTTGTTATTATGTATACAGTGGACACTGGTATACGACAACCCCATTTTTCAAAGTTTTCACTCTACAGTGGGGAGGAAGTTTTTTCAGCCCCTTGTTACATGAGTTTCCCCACCATACAACATCAACATTCTTGTCCGTGCCCCAAAAAGGATTAACTTCATAAAAATTGTACTTAGTATATGTACAGTAGACCTCAGGGTATGGCAACACCACGTTACAATGTTTTCAATAAATGAATACAAGGAATGCCCAGGAATTAGCCATGAAATTACTCGCAAGCAAAAAGTTTTGAAAACTGTTTCATTTTTAATCCACCTTCACTGTCTCCTCCTCCTTCTGCATCCACCAGCTACTCCACTAAACCACCTCAAATTACATCACCAAAAGTTAATTAAATGTATTTTTCCATTACACATACATTTATCTATAAAGTTATTTAACATTATACGGATATATTTCACAACAATATTATTAACTGTATGCTATTTTATTTTAGTATTTTCTCTGTGATACTGGGGGTGGCGAACCCATTGGCATAGGTTTCTATTGTTCGCTATACTCTGGGTCGGGTTTTAGAGAAACATGAAATTACGAGGGAATTTGTACGTACATAACATAAATTTGACAAGCTGTTTTACATACGTGTACATAATAAGTTGCAATGCTATTGACGCGTCTTCTACGCCAATCACAATATAGAACACAATGATACAAAATGCACATAAAACGGTGCAGTGGTATCTATTATTTTGTCCATGAGGTTGGAAAGGAAGCCCCACATGTACATTAATTATGCAAACATCAACATGGCCGCCGGCACTCTCATAATATACGCTCGATACGTGCCAGCTCCGTCTCATGTGTATTCATGTTGACGCGGGCGACAAGCTCAAATTCCGTGCGAAAAAATATATAATTTGCAAACAGCGTCAACATCAAGAGGCGCAAGACAAGCTAATCGTCGACACCTTAGCGGAATCCCGCGTTTCTATTTCCAGCTACGAGTTCAAGGACGAATTGTGGCTGCATTTTCGTTTAGTGTTTGTCAACATCAAGAAATGCACGACAAGCTAATTGTCGACACGTTAGAGAAATCACGTGGTACTATTTCGAACTCTGACTTCAACGACGAAAAGGAAGGATTCATTTGAAAGTACGCGTCTATTTTTGAGATGTCACTTTTAACGATGATTTTATACACGATAAGAGATGTCTACAAAAGAAATGGCAGATCATTCTTCTTGTTTGTCCCTTCTACTTCCTGTTAGGGCTTGCACAATGAATCAAATTAATTAGATTGATCCGCCATTGAATAATCAACGATTAAAGAATGTGTTAAGTGGTAAAACTGAGGCAAGCAATTGATGAGAATAAATTAAAATCGACGAGTGCAAATTCCGTGCGGTTCAATTTGCGTCCGGTGGTTGGCAACATCAAGATAGACATGACAAGATAATTGCAGACGTGTTAGCGAAATCTCGCTTTTCTATTTCCAGGTTGAAAAGAATGATTTATTTGAAAGTACGCATCTATTTATTTAACATCACTTTTAAAAAATTTGAATAAATAAATGACGTCTACAAAATAAATGGCAGCTGTTTGTTGAAGCATACCAATTGGCACTCATTGGTCCCTTCTACTTCCTATTAGGGCTTGCACAATTATTAATTAACTAGCTTCATCTTCTATTTAATAATCAACAATTTAAGAATTTGCTAAGTGTTGAAACTGAGGCAAGCAGTTGAAGAGAATAAATCAAAATCAACGAGTGCAAATTCCGTGGGAAAAAACAAATGTTGCGGTTCAATTTGCGCCCAGTGTTTGTCAACATCAAGAAACACATGACAAGTTAATTACTGACACGTTAGCGGAATCTCGTGTTTCTATTTCCTGCTACGAGTTCAAGGACAAAAAGAGAGGATTCATTTGAAAGTACGGGTCTATTTAAGGAACGTAACTTTTAACGATGATTTTGAACAAATAAATGACGTGTACAAAAGAAACAGCAGATGTTCCTTGAAGCATACCAGTTTGTGCTCGTTCGTCACTTCTACTTCCTATTAGGGCTTGCACAATTAACCAAATTAAATCGATTAATCTTCTACTTAATAATCAACGATTTAAGAATTTACTAAATGGTAAAACCGAGGCTAGTAAAAGTTTATAATTTTGATTTGAAGTCGGCGAGTGCAACATCAGCGCAAAAAAAACAAAAAAAAATTGCGGTTGAATTGGCATACAGTGTTGTCAACATCAAGCTGCGCATGACAAGCCAATCGTCAAAATGTTAGCAGAATCTCACGTTTTATATCCAGCTACAAGTTCAAGGACAAATAGATGAGGTATTTGAAAGTGTGCATCTATTTTACTGAGACAGCCCTGATTAAGGTAACCAATGATCTTCTACTGGCAATGGACTCCGGCGCTCCATCACTCTTGCTGCTGCTGGACCTAAGTGCTGCCTTTGACACTGTAGACTATAATATCTTACTAGAACGGTTAGAAAAATGGATTCGTCTCTCAGGAACCATCCTCTTATGGTTTAGATCCTACCTCTCAGATGACATCTGAGCCCTTTAGTGTTACCTGTGGTGTTCAGCAGAGTTTAGTACTTGGCCCCCTTCTTTTCAGCATTTACTTGCTTCCATTAGGTGATATTATTCGCAAGTATAATATCAGTTTTCATTGCTACGCAGATGACACTCAACTTTATCTTCCGAAGAAGGAATCAGTGGAAATTTGGAGGCCTGCCTCACTGAGATAAAAGAACGGATGTCACTCAACTTCTTGCGCCTTAACTTTGAAAACACCGAAATGTTAGTTATTGGTCCATCTAAATGCCGTCACTTGTTATCAAAAACTGCTCCGAACATTGACAAATTTAGTTGTCATATTTGACCCCGATCTGTCCTTTCCAACACACTTTAAGAATATTACTAGAAGAGCTTTCTTTAATCTTCGTAACATTGCTGAAATTTGCCCTATGCTATCTCAGTCGGATGTGGAGATTATAATTAACGCGTTTGTTGCCTCCCGTCTTGATTACTGTAATGCACTACTCTCCGGTTTCCCTAAGTCCAAAATCAAAAGCCTTCAGCTGGTACAAAATGCTGCAGCGAGGCTTTTAACTAAGACAAAAATGTTTGATCACATCACCCCGATTTTAGTTAACCTGCATTGGGTCCCTGTTAGCTTAAAATGTGATTTTAAGGTTATGTTGGTAGTATACAAAATCATGCATAGACATAATCCCTCATATCTTTCAGATTGAATTTCCCCCTATGTTACGGTCCGGAGCCTTCGCTCTGAAAATACTGGTTTACTGGTGATCCCAAAAGCCAAGAAGAGCTCCGCAGGTTCGAGAGCGTTCTCCACTCGGGCCCCGGTGCTGTGGAATGCTTTTCCCCCTGAGATTCGATCTGCAACCTCAGTGGAAATGTTTGTATCTAAGCTTGAAAAACACTTCTATTCTATAGCATACGAATAACCTATATTTTATGTTGACAATATATTTGTATTATTTGCCCTCATGTAGGTTTAAGATCAGGAAATGGTGTCATAATAGTCTGTGGTTTGCAATAATCTGTGGTCTGTGCAGCCCTTTGAGACTATACAAATAAACATGACTTGACTTGACATTACTTCTAACAACATTTTTGCTGGAAAGAAATGACGCCTACAAAAAAAACAGCAGATGTTACTTGAAGCATAGCGGTTTGCGCTCATTTTTCCCTTCTACTTCCTGGTATGGCTTGAACGGTAAATCTAATTATTTGGATGAATTTGCTATTTTTTAATCAATAATTTAAAACATTGTTAAGTTGTTAAGTAGTGACAATTCATTAAAGAGTTTCATTCGAAATCGACGAGCGCAAATTCCATGCAAAAAAAGAATTGAATTTGCATTCAGTCTTTGTCAGCATCCAGTTGCACATGAGAAGATAATCGTCAACATGTTAGCAGAATCTGACGTTTTATTTCCAGCTAATAGTTCAAGGACAAATAGATAAGAGTTATTTGAAACAATGGAGGACATCACTTCTAACGACAACTTTGTAGGTGATTAATGTCATCTACAAAAGGAAATGGCAGATGTTCCTTATATCATACGAGTTCTCATTTGTACAACCCAAACACTTTTTGACAGGGTATGCACAAGGAATTTAATTAATTAGATCCATCCGCCATTTTATAATCAACAATTTAGGAATTTGCTAAATGGTTGAACCGAAGGAAGTAATCAAGAGTTTTATATGAAATTTATGAGTGCAAATTCCATGCGAAAAAAAAACTCTTTGGTTGACTTTACATCCAGTGTTTGTCAACATCAAATAACGATTGACAAGATAGTCTTAACCTGTTAAAATAGTCTTACATTTATATTTTGAGCTACGACTCCAAGCAGAAAAAGTAAGAATTCATTTGAAAGAATGAGTTTATTTACGTGACGTCAATCTTTGAAACATATGCGTTCCTGCTTGTATATCCTGTCAACTTCCTGGTAGGGTTTGCACAATAAATTAAATTACCGTATTTTCCGCACTATAGGGCGCACCGGGTTATAAGGCGCACCCCCAAAAAATAGTTTTTGGTCCTATATCTTCCATAGATAAGGCGCACCGGATTATAAGGCGCTACAATGGGAACGTCGACAAAACAGTCAGATGATTCAGTCCAACTGATTACCCCCTTAACATTCCCAAAGCTTGCAAAGAAGCAAATACGTGTCGTAGACACGTGCGGATGCGGTGTCCGTACGATGTCACTCAAATGCATCGTTTCAAATATCATTCGGAAGGTTAAAGTCTTGGGATTCAAGAAATGCCAACCATTCCTTAGTTTCTATTTTCTTTTTCGCTCGCAACTTTACTGTGCATATGACAATAAACACTTGAGTTTAATACACTCAACTCATCACAGCAACATCAAGATCGTTCTAAAACAAGATACCGGGAAGATATAAAGCCGCATAGCTCACCTAAGTTCTCACGTTCAATAATTATATGCAATCATGGTCTTCTTACAAGCGTGAGTGTAGTAAATCCAGGAGAGTAAAATATTTACTAATACAGACTTATGAAACATGTTTCTTTATGGCATAGTTTAGCAAGCTTGCTATTCAGTCATCTTTTTCGGCCAATTGCAGGGTTTGTTTCGGTCCTCTAGCCTATCCGAGGCTCCGAATAACTTCAGCCAATAGCGATCGATTTAACGGATGATTGACACATCTTTTTCGGCCAATTGCAGGGTTTGTTTCGGCTCTCTAGCCTATCCGAGGCTCCGAATAACTTCAGCCAATAGCGATCGATTTAACGGATGATTGACATATCTTTTTCGGCCAATTGCAGGGTTTGTTTCGGCCCTCTAGCCAATCCGAGGCTCCGAATAACTTCAGCCAATAGCGATCGATTTAACGGATGATTGACACATCTTTTTCGGCCAATTGCAGGGTTTGTTTTGGCCCTCTAGCCTATCCGAGGCTCCTAATAACTTTAGCCAATAGCAATCGATTCAAATGATGATTGACGCATTGGTTAGCCAATGAAATGCCGATATATAAATCCCAGCATACACCGCGGACTACTCCACGTTCGGGGGAAAATCGAGTCGGAGGCTGTTGCGTAAGTTGCGAGACCTTGCGATTTAATATTGAGCCATATATAAGGCGCACTGTATTATAAGGCGCATGGTCAGCTTTTGAAAAAAATTAAGACTTTTAGGTGCGCCTTATAGTGCGGAAAATACGGTAATTAGAACAATCCACCATTTTGTAATTTAAGAAATATTTATTTCTTTAAACCTCAAAGGTATATTGAAATAGGTACTTACAATTTTAAAAATAATTGTTAGTAGGTTTATTGTTTAGTCTAAAATAGGATGAAATCATAATCACTTTGATTAACTGATTAAACAGTGTTAGAACTTTTAGTCATATGTCCATTTGATCAGTTTTTACATGTGAGGTTTAGCACCAGTTAGCAGTTGCTATTAATTTCTAAATGAGCTAGGTCATGGCAATGAACGTATACAAGCGTCCGCTACCTACTGGTAGGGCTTGCACATTAAATCGAATTAATTATATTAATCTGTTATTTTACAATGAACAATTAAAGAATGTTCTTAAACTGAGGCAAGCAATTGAGGCAAGTTTTATTTGAAATTGGTGCTCATAGTTTCTAAAATAAATGTTAGGAGGTTCAGTGTTTTGTCTTAAATCATATACAATTGTAATCACCTTGAATAATCGATTGCATTGAGATAAGATTTCTGGTCGTATGTCGATTCAATCTGCAGATTTTCACCAGAGTTTTAGCACCAGTTAACAGCTGCTAGCATATTCCAGATGAGCTGGGATCATGACAATGAACGTATACAGGTTTACGCATGCAAATCCCATCTACTTCTTGGTAGGGCTTGCACAATTAATACACTTGTTTAGATTAATGCGCCATTTAATATCCAGCGATTTTAGAATTAGTTAAGTTTTAAAGTCGAGGCAAGTGTTTTAAGAGTTCAAATTGAAACTAGTGCCTCCTATTTCTTAAAATAATTGTATGTAGGTTTACTGTTTTTGTATAAAATCAGATAAAATCGTAATCACTAAAAATGACTGACTAAATTGAGATACTTTTTGGTTTCATCTCAATTTTATCTGGTTAGAAACATTTAGCAGCTGCTAGCATATTCATGAAGAGCTGTGGAAACAAACCATTTCGTGATCCCGTCTACTTCCTGCTAAGGAAGGGACAAAGATCAAATTAACGCCATTAATTCGGCATATTAGAATCAGCAATTTAAACATGTGCAACTTTTTAACAATTCAACCTCAAATCATTGCTTGCAATTTATTGAAGTAAACATCCGTTTATTGTGTAGTCCATATTCGTTATCACCTGGAAAGACTGATTACATTTAGATGAAGTTTTTGGTTATATCTGTATTTCATTCTCTTTTTGGTATGTGACTTTCTGATATTCATGAATAACTGTGCTTATTCTTAAAACTGATGCAAATACTCTAGTTTAATAATTGTATTCATGTGAAACCAGTGCTTATAATTCTCGGAGGTGTACTGGTTGTCTAAAATCGGATACAAACTTAATCATCAAGAACTACTGGCTTAATTGAAATATCAATTTCTGGGGCAGCACAGCAGCACAGTAGTTAGCGCATGTGCGGCACAATTCTGAGGTCATGAGATGAAACATTCCTGTGTGGAGTTTGCATGTTCTCCCCGTGCTTGCGTGGGTTTCTTTCGGGTACTTCGGATTCCTCCCACAATCCCAAAACATGCCTATCATGTTAATTGGCCGGTCCAAGTTGTCCCTAGGTGTGAATGAGCGAGTGAGTTGTTTGTCTCTGTGTGCCCTGCGACTGGCTGGCAACCAGTTCAGAGTGTCCCCTGCCCACTGCCCGAAGATAGATGGGATGGGCTCCGGCACCCCTGCAACCCTACTGAGGATGAGCGGTGCAGATAAGGGATGGAAGGATACATTTCTGGCTATATTGCCCGTGCCTTCCTTCTGGACCCGACTTCCTGGTTAGCAGTGTTGACCAGCTGCTCAAATCGTGTTGATTGTTGACTTGTGTCTAGAGTACTTCAGCAAGTTCACAAAGAAAAAAAGAAGATTGATCACAAATGTTTGTTTTCCGATTTACATCAATCATACAAGCCTCTTAAATGTTAAAGAATTAACTTTCTGTCCGTGTCCTTTGCCTCTTTTCAAACTTTGCATTTTCTCAGCAGTCTAAACCATGCTACGCTAACCACGCGCTAACTGAAGCCACGCAAGGGACGGAAATCGAGTCTTGTGATAATTAACTCTGTCTTCCCGCCTCCTCGCACGCTAATCCCGTGAAAGTAGCTGCTCTTAATCATCGAATGCCTCACGGCAGTCATCGGAGAATGCTGATGTAGCGGCGACACGTGTCCTCAGAGGTCGGCTAGCTCAACCATGACGTCGCCAGGTCGTAGCCGTCGTGCAAAACTTGAGAATAGGGAGCTAAAACGCTGACCTAGATGAAAAATACCCACTAGTTCAATTATTTTTAATTTTAAATGTCGCAGTTTCATATTTCCATAAATCAGTGGCCACCTCTCACTTGGGGCACATTTTTTAAACTTATATAATCACATATCAAATCCATAATGTAGCTTAGAATGTTGTCAAAGTACACAAGTGACATGCATAAACTAAAACATTCGATTAAATCAAGGTTTTTGTCCTTTTCGGGTAATACATCCACAAATCGAAAACTGTGCCTCACTCATAGCACCCTTTTTTTAAATAATAAGATAAGTTCACACGAAATGACTGGAATTTTGAACTATAATGCTGAACAAAAGGGCAGCATGGCAGCGCAGTGGTTGGCTCGTCTGAGGTCATGAGATCGAACCTCCTGTGTGTTTGCATGGTCTTCCCGTGCTTGCGTGGGTTTCCTCCGGGCACTCCAGTTTCCTCCCACATTCCAAAAACATGCTTTTCAGGTTAATTGGCGGGTCCAAATTGTCCCTAGATGTGATTGAGCTAGTGACTTGTCTGTCTCTGTGTCCCCTGCCCGCTGCCTGGAGATAGCTGAGATGGGCTCCAGCACCCCCGCGATCCTACTGAGAATAAGCGGTGCAGATAATGGATGGATGGATGCTGAGCGAAATGAAATTTGATTAGTTAACTATAATGGCAGTTTCAAAGACAAAATAAAACTGCAAAAAATATATTGTCGATTTTGTTTTTTTATCCCATTAACCAACTAATCTTAAAGTGTTTAAATCTGTATATTGGGTTGAATTAATTAATGTAAAAATAAGCAAGTACTTTGTTAAATTTGTGAATTCTAAACTGATTCATATAATTTTTAATCCAAAAGGTGAAGAAACTTATTTCCAAGTAGTTACCAATCAATTTGATGAGCTATTTGTTGCTGTTACTTGTTAATGTAACATTCATTATTTTGTTTCAATTAAATGTTACGGGTTAATAGTACCACAAAAAAGAGGCAGCCCTTTGCTTGGGGCACCATTTCTCTCGTAATTGTATCTATAATGTACCCCAAAATCAAGTACAAAAGCAACATGCAAAACTACATGCATCCGAAATTGTGCTCCCTCCAAAGGGGTTAGGTTGATATTTCACAAACCCCGACTAATTCCACTCCAAATTTTGCTCTATTTTGGGGGTAATATTCCTGAAAATGAATGGCCATCCCTTGCTCGTGGCATCTTTTTTTTTAATGTCATTTTATGAAGTCATGTATCCAATTTATTTAATGTAGCGCAAACACGTATACAAGTACACAAGAAAAAGGCAAACTTAGAAAATACCACTCCTTCAAATCTTTGCTCAGCTGGGGTAGATAGTTCTAGATGTGGATGCATCCCTCGCCTGTGCACCAACTAATTCACGTCATCAGCATAAGATGACATAACAGGTCTCAAAAATAGATGAAAGTAGTTAAGCAACATGAAAACTCTTCAAAATTATGGTCACTTGGAAGTTTAAATGAAGGGCCACCCCTCACTCAGGGCCACAATTTTGTAAACGTATTATAAAATCATGAATCAGTCCTATAAAGTAGCTCGAAAACTTACAAAAAATAACACAAGCGACAGGCAATGGCAGGAAAATCCACATCCTTCCAATGTTGCCCCCTTTAGTGTTAATAATCCTACAAATAGAATGCTTACCTTGCTCGGGGCACCGTTTTTATGCATCTGCATGAGATCACATATCAAGTCAGGAATTAATATCAATAATTATGATAACAAAGTCAAGACAATAACAGCACCGCAGGCAGCACATCTCGCCAGCGTGGTGGCGCGATCTTCGCCCCGGTTGCGCAATTATAAAACGCCGGGTTAATGGAGCCTGTCATACCATTGCAGACACACTCCTGCTGTTCCATTGGCCAATGATGCCTGGCGGTAAGATGGGCACTGCGTATTTACGGTAGATAAAAACTGCCAGCGAGCCACCCTTATTTGTCTGGAGAAAAAGAAAGGTCATTTCCTGGGGAAAAAAACGACGCCTCTGTTGCATTAATTGTTATGGTGGTCACATCACAGGAGTTTATAATCCCAGCACATCTGGCGTCAACATGCAAACTATGAAAACGTCCTCTCCAAAGGTTTGCTCACTTTTGTGTTACTATTCTTCTACTTCAAAATGTATCTTGGGTTTACAGTCGTACAAATGAAAGGCTGCTCTTGCTAGTAGGCACCATTTGTTTACGTCATTGTAAAATATAATTCAGATATTCATAAAATATAGCTCAAGAACTCTTAAAAGTACACAAGCGTCATTCAAACCCTGAAAATGTCCACTCCTTCCAAATAACTTTATAAAAAATAATTAAAAGGCTGCCATTGCTTTGGGCACCATTTTTCTATGCAATTATATAATATATGTCAGTTATACATTACATAGCTTTAAACGTTGTAAAAGTACACAAACAACACGCAAACCCTGAAAAATTTAACTCTTAAAGTTTGCTCCCTTAATAGTTAAAATTCCAACAAATGAAAGTAAGTCTGCTCTCACCTGGCGCACCATATTTGCATAAAATAATATGTAAAATGTATAAAACTACACAAGTAGCACGGAAACCATAGAAAATTCTCACTTATTCAAATTTTTTTTTTTGTTGTTTGTATGAGGGAAGAAAAAGACCATGGAGAAAAAAAAACAGCCACAGTAATAATTGTTACATTGGTCACATCATGGGAAGGTTATGATAATCCGGGCTCGTCTGGCATCGTCTCATGAGATTGGGATCATATTTGCAGTCGATATTGCCAGGCACGTTCCCAGGAGAAGAAAAATTGGCCGGGAAAATGCAAGCGGCATTTCCTGCGAAAAATTGGTCACAGGCTTTGAACAGGATCAGTTCTGACAGCTTGCCTTGCTTATCAAATATAACAAAATGTTTTGAAGGAAAGAACTTCTAGAATGGGTTGGGATCATTGGGATGCACAATATGCAAAATGTCAAAAACAAATATAAGAGCAAACTTGTTCCGAGGGCAGATTGTCATGGTAATTTTAAGTTTGTATTTTTATTTAACTGAATTTGACCTTGTATATATAGTAAAATATAAATAATATTTGAATCATTGATGAATCATTTTCTCATTTAGAAGTATATTTTACATTCTACAATTTATTTTAAAAGTAATAGTTAATGTATTATTTATTTAAGACTTTAGGTTTTGTCTCCTTTGTTTTTTAATATTTTGGTAGTACGATAAGAAAGTTAACAGAAGAAAATTAATTTTAGTTCAAAGTATTTTTAAGTTTACAATGTATTCTAAGAATTTTAAGAAAATTATGAATTAAAAAAATATTACATTTGGGGGATTTTGTTTTACAATTCATTCTAGGATTTTATTCTGTGAAATAAGAAATAGGATATTTAAAAAAAATAATAAAAATGGTTATCATCCATCTATCCATTTTTTGCACTGCACTAGGGATACGGATAAAATGTTGTCAATCGAATTATTATACCTTCCAAATGTTGGATTGTTTTAATTTTTTAGCTATAATAATAAAACAATACAAAGTTGAAATATTAAAATTGTTAATTTTTTTCATCTTCAGTATATTCATACATGTTTCAATAAACTTGTAAAGTCATTGTCCTTTAATAAATAATTGAAATATTAATATTAATTGAAAAAGTAAGAAAAAAATATATTATTTTAGGGTATTCGTTTGCATGTTTTACAATTTATTTTGATCATTATTTTTTTATGTAATAAGATAAATAATAGTTGAATAATTAATACTTATTGTTTTATTTCACTATTAAGTAAAAAAAAAGATATGACAGTAATAGAAAAAATTATTAGGATTTATTTTTTGATTTTACGTATTACTTTTATATATTTGACCATTTATCTTAAGATGTTTTTTAAAAAATAATAATAACAGTTGAATAATGATGAATTAATGTTCTGATTTTTAGTAATGTTTTTCATTTATTATGTTTTATTTTTTGACCACCTTAGTGGTCAAAACGACCATGTTCCTCGGGAGGCCCTGTGGGGGGTGCTTCGGGAGTATGGGTCTTATCCAGGCTGTGCAGTCCCTGTATGCCCGGCGCCAGAGTCTGGTCCGCATTGCCGGCAGTAAGTCGGATTCGTTCCCGGTGAGGGTTGGACTCCGCCAGGGCTGCCCTTTGTCACCGATTCTGTTCATACCTTTTATGGAGAGAATTTCTAGGCGCAGCCTTGGTGGGGAGGGAGTCCGGTTTGGGGGCCTCAGCATTGCGTCACTGCTTTTTGCCGATGACCTGGCGCTGTTGGCTTCCACAAGCCGTGATCTTCAGCTCTCGCTGGAGCGATTCGCAGCCGAGTGTGAAGCGGCCGGGATGAGAATTAGCACCTCTAAGTCCGAGACCATGGTAGTTAGCCGTAAAAGGGTGGTATTCTCCCTCCGGGTTGTGGATGAGATCTTGCCCCAAGTGGAGGAGGGAGGAGTTCAAGTATCTTTGGGTCTTGTTCACAAGTGAGGGTAGGATCGAACGGGAGATCGACAGACGGGTCGGTACAGTATCTGCAGTCATTCGGACCCTGTACCGGTCTGCCGTGGTGAAGAAGGAGCTGAGCCGAAAGGCAAGGCTCTCGATCTACCGGTCCATCTACGTTCCTACCCTCACCTATGGTCATGAACTGTGCGTTATCACCGAAAGAACATGATCCCGGATACAAGTGGCTGAAATGAGTTTCCTCCGCAGGGTGTCTGGGTTCTCCCTTAGAGATAAGGTGAGAAGCTCAGTCATCCGGGAGGGACTCTGTGTAGAGCCACTGCTCCTCCGCATTTAGAGGAGCCAGGTGAGGTGGCTCGGGCATCTAATAAGGATGCCCTCTAGACGCCCCCCTTGGGAGGTGTTCCGGGCATGTCCCACCGGCAGGAGGCCCCGGGGGAGACCCAGGACACGTTAGAGAGACTATGTCTCTAGGCTGGCCTGGGAACGCCTCGGGATCCCGTCGGATGAGCTGGAGGGGGAGGCTGGGGATAGGGACGTCTGAGCTTCCCTTTTGAGGCTGCTGCTCCCGACCCCGGATGAGCGTAAGACAATGGATGGATGTTTTATTTTTGTTTTTTTATCTGTGTATTATGCACATAACCACCGTGGCCCAGTTCAATTTCTGTTGCGTCCGATGTTTTGCAATTATTCTCAATTTTCGACTGGTCACTTGCATTAAATCGTTATTTACCGCCGTAAAACATTGTTTACAAGGCACACTTGAGGTAAAGAAATGTGCATCATACATAAATAAATAAGGTAATAAAAATGTTTGTATTATAAAATGTTTGTTCACGATTGTTTCCAGGTATTTGATTTTCTTTTTAAATTTTTTTTTTTTTTTTTTAGGTACGTCGGTTCTTCAAGTGACGGCAACAGATGCCGATGACCCGACATACGGAAACAGCGCCCGTATTGTCTACAGCATCCTTCAGGGGCAGCCATATTTTTCTGTGGACCCAAAAACAGGTGACCCCTCAAAAAGAGTAGCACACTGCATTTCCCATCCTTTCAGGGGTTTGTATGGGTGCTTGAACTCATGGAAAAAGACTATTTGGTGAAGTGCTTGTAAATGCTTAAAATTGTCACTGTTTCATAGGTGTTGGGCTGGTCTCAGGAGATAGGGTTAGAAACTAGGGTTTAGGCTTTGAATAAGGGTTTTAAAGTTATTTTATGGTTCCAAAATAGGATTCGGGATAAGGTTAGAAACTAAGGTTTAGGGTCCTTTTTATGGTATTAAATTCAATTTAAGGTACTGAACTATGGTTGAAACTAGGGCAGGGGTCGGGGAGTGGCCAAGGTGTCAGCGTCCTGTATTACTTTCAACGTTAAAGTAATTGCTAACAAAATCAACAATTACCGAACTACAAATTACAAACAATTATGTTTGAATGCTCGGCATCTAGCCCAATTTATTTCCTTCCTGTATGACTTTCAAATTTAAAGTGATGGTATAGTAACAAAAAACTCTGGAACTACTAATTAAAAAAGAATAATTTTGCAATGTTTGCAATGCGGTAACATACACTACAAATTTGTTTACTTTTCTTAAATTATGCTAGCCTGATTTTCATGAAACACAGAAAGTAACGAAGGTAATGTATGCATACAAAATCAATAATTCTGGAACTACAAATTACAAAATTGAAATGTTGAATGTTAAGCATCTACTCCAATTTCATTTTGCAGTTTAAGGGAAACAAAGGAAGTGACCAATTTGCCATATACTCTATGACTTTCAAAGTTATAAATATGATATGTGAAATAAAATTAACCGGTCTGGACCTACAAACAACGGAATTAGAATATTGAATGCTCAACATCTTATCGCTGCTCGTATTACAATTTCTTGTCCAATATGCCAACATCCACTACAACTTTCAAAGTAATTCTAACTAATCAAACTAAATGAAAATGTTGAAGGTTTAACCTTAATTGCTAGCTTGCTGTGGAGTAACCTTTCTCAAATTTACGCCAGAGAAATTTTGTGGCCAATGTTTCAAATTCCTGTACGAAAAAGTAACAAAATTCTATCAAAATAAACAATTCTGGAGCTATAAACAGAATATACATTTTCAAAACCTACTGCTTATTGCCAGATTGCTGTACTGTCACATCACTATCTACAATGTATACTTTGCAAATTCCTGTATGTCTTTCAAAGTAACAGTAATGTTTGGCCAATAAATTTTGCCAACATTATGTTTAATACTTGACCATTTATTTTAAGATGTTTGAAAAAAATACTAACAGTTAAATAATGTTGAATTTTTAAAGTAACAGTGATGTTTTGCCAATAAAATAAACAGTTCTACTTTAAATTACCTAAGAAATAAATAATGCTTGGTCTCTGTGAAGTAATATCTACTCCAAATTTCTTTTCTCATTCATGATAGAGCAGTTTCCTGGAAGTGCCTTGATCTAAATTATTATACGACCGTCAAAATAAATGTAAAGCATGTCAAACAAGATAAATTTTTTTCTGGAAAACACATTATAAAAAAGAAAACTGCAGTTTGCTGTAAAGTACTATCTACTACAAAATCTTTATTAACTTTCCCTATATGAATGGTTGCGCAGTTTCCTGGCTACACAGCAACTGCCTGAGGTTACTATCCTTGTACAATATTTTCAGCAAAAGTAATGCCATGCTAACAAAATAATATTACCAGAACTACAAATTACAACAAAAAAAATCATGCTAGCTTTAGGTGAAGTAACAGCTACTTACAAAATCCTTGTATACTCCCTGCTCCTTGTTAACCTTTCTCAAATGTATGCTAGTGTGATTCCTTGGCAACACAGGAAGTGTTTCTACTTTCTGAACAACTTTCAGAGTGATAGTAATGCTTTGCTAACAAAATGAACAATTCTCGCAGTGATAATTATAAAAGTCAACATGTTCTTTTGTTTTTTCATATCAAGAACAATTTCATACTGCGTTAATGAAAAATGTCTTTTTTTTTCATTTTAAGTGTCGCAGCAGGAAACCGCCAAGATCTTTTTGTAAGGCGCCGAAAGCAGCAATTAAATGTCGACGGCTCCTAGACGTAGGCAACATTTTGACGCGATGTGAGAAATGTCTGGTTGGAAACATTTCTGTATCGTTTGTCATGGCGTCAAAGACAGTTCCAATCAGGTATCACACCACAACCAGGCCCAGAAGTCTACTCTTGCTTTAATTATTTATTAATACCCTAGGTCAAGCTTGAAACCCTACCTTAAAACCATAACTCAAAACCCCATTGAATAACTTGCATTTGAGTTCCTAATTTGAAACCCTAACTCCTGTTTTAAAGTCCTATTTTTCAACATTCGTTTTTCCTTTTTGGTTTAAGTTTCTTTAAAACCCGATCAATACTAGGAGGGTTTGAAATCTTTGAAGTTGTAACCCAGAAACTGGCTTGAAAGTTCAAACGTTAACTCTGAATTGAATACCTTGTTTAAAAGCCTTACTTTTGCTTAAAAACCTGATTTTCACACCCCAATTTGAAACCTAAACCTTAAGTTTAAACATTACTTTAAATCCTAAAGCCCGACAATGCATTCAAACATTTTCTTAAAATTCCTAGTATTTAATTTGAAACCTGATTTTTACACATAATTTTAAACTAACACTCGAATTGAAACTTGTCTCGAAATCTGAAAGTTGCTTAAAAACTACTTTCGAAGCATACCAAGTTAAAGAATCAAAACCCGATAAATGAACCTGCATCCAAGTCCTCAACTTGAAATCTTTACTTTGTTTTAAGGCCAACTTAACATTTGAAACCTTACATTCTGTAATGAAATGTCACTTGAAATTCCTAACCCTGAAACTGACTTGAAAGTTTATGCAAAAAACACTGAATTGGAACCCTTCTTAAAGATTTGAAACGCAAACCCTTATTTGAAACCTCTCTTGAAACCCTAATTTTGCTTAAAACATTGCTTCTTTTTTTGAAGCCATGAACCACACTTAATCCTTTCATTATTTGAAAGATTTATTGAAATCTTAACATTGTTTTGACCTCAGTAGAAATATTTACAGTATTCCTTTTTAAACACAGACTTGAAACTTTCTTTTAAGGGCTCACCTTGAGTTAAAACCGTATTCCCACTCCCCAATTTAAAACCCCTAATTTTCTTTTTGTCGCGATCCTAACCACTATTTGTAATCTTCATGTTGCCCATACCCTTTGAAAACCAATTTTTTAAACCATAACCTAGACTTAAAGCCCTTCTTTAAAACCACGCTTGGGCTTAAAACAATACTTCCTCGTTTTAGTTTGAAACTTCAAGTATAATATGTAGGAAACTATTTCTTATATGCAATGACCTAACTCTGAAACCTTCGTTGGCAACCTAAACCCTTGTTTAAAAATGTATTTGAGCTTCTTACTCTGGCTTCAAAGACATTTTTGATTTATTTAGTATGGATTTAAAATCTTAACTGTCTATTAAGGACTATTCAACCCTCTACAAAGGTCTGTTGACCCAACAAACGTACCTGCGCCGTGCAGCGTC
The DNA here is from genome assembly GCF_059441175.1 of Urocampus carinirostris. Taxonomy (NCBI): domain Eukaryota; kingdom Metazoa; phylum Chordata; class Actinopteri; order Syngnathiformes; family Syngnathidae; genus Urocampus; species Urocampus carinirostris. Next base: position 7,316,162 of record NC_142366.1, on the reverse strand, counting down.
CGTGCTACCTGACTCGCTGATTCAGCGATTATTCGGTGCCGTAATTGTGACCCGGGGCAGGGCACGCAATGCTTGGCCAGCTGAACACGGCACGCACTCGGTTACACAAGTGGCCTGTTGTTTTCGCCACTGGCCATCCACCCTTGCCCCTCAAATTGGCACGCATGGAAGTAAAGAAGAAAAGCCAAGAGTGGGAGGAAGGAGTTTGTTCCAGCGTGTCCTGATTCTGATTCATGAAACTGAATCAAATCTTCCCTAAATGGTTTTGCACCCCACGCATTGAAAATCGATTGCCTTTTGTGCAGGGATTTATATCCCTAATTACAGACTTTCCTGCATGAAGAGGACTGGATCAAGTCATCGAGCTAAAGTCAGTTCAAGTTTTACACGTTTTACACTTTCAACTATAGACGTTTCTGGACTGAAATAAGATCCGATCGTCCCTGTATCGTTTCACACTGTACAGGTCGAAAATTAACCGGCTTTTTTGCGCCTGAGATTCAACAAATTGTTTAAGGTTCTATACTATTACTTAGTGGATGGTTTCACACACTATGAGGATTAGATCAAGTCATGAAGTTCTTAACTAAAACTGGATCAATATGTCCCTGGATCATTTTAGTGGATTTCCCTGCAGAATGAAGACTGGATCGAGTCATTCAGTTCCAGAAACTTTATCTGTAACTGTTTCTGTACTGAAACCAGATTGAATTGTCAATAAATGATTTATTTCTGGACTGAAAACCGCTCAAAACGTCCCTGATTCATTACAGGATTCAAACCCTTACTTGGTAGCCTTCCCCGCCCAACGGGAACTGGATCAAGTCATTAAAATTCCAGCCTGTTCAAGCTGAAAACGGTTCACATCTCATCTATATACAAGATGGACTGAAACCGGATTTAATTGTTTTTGAATTTCTACCATTACTTGTTAGACTTTCCTAAATCTTGAGGACTGGCTCAAGTAATGAAGTTCCAGTTCAAACCCTCATTCACGATTGCTTCTGGACCGAAACCTGATCAGACTGTCCCTAAAACAATTTCAGATTTATAACCTTAATCTTTTGACTTTTCTGCACAATAAGGGCTGGATCGAGTCACCAAGTTCGTGTCTGGACTAAAAAAATGGGTTGTATTGTCCCTGAAATATTTTGAGATCTATAATCTCTATTAGGAAACTTTCTTCTACTATGAGGAGAGAAACAAGTCATCATGTCGCAGCCCGTTCACAGTTCACACCTTCATTTATGAATGCTTCTGAACAGAAACTCGATTTGCACAGCAAGAATTTGAGATCTATTACCTTAATCAGCAGACTTTTCTGCACGATGAAAACAGAAAAAAGTCATCAAGTTTGCGACTGTTCACAGCTTCATCCATTAATGAATGGTGGTGGACTGAACACGGATTTGATATTCTATGAATCACTTATGGTCCTCTACCCGTACCTATATTTTCCTGTACGCTGAGGATTGGATGAAGTCATGAAGTTGCAGACATACACACCTTGATCCATGGATGATTGTTGAAGGAATGAAACTTTTTTAAATAATATAGACTACTAAACTACTACAATATTGTCTGAACTGAAACCAGATGAATCATACCTTGGACATTTTAAGATTCATAACTTTACTATGCAGAAATTCCTGCAGAATAATTAATTATGTTGCAGACTATTCACACCATCATCCTTAAACATTTTTTGTGGACTGAAACCTAATTCCATTATTCATTCATTCATTCACTGTGTGAATAGGATGAAGTCATCAAGTTCCAGACAAACACGTATTGGTCCATTGATAATCGTTTCATGACTGAAACTGAATTGAATCATCCATAAATGATATTTTCTGGACTGAGACCACATTGAATTGTCTGTGAAACATTTCGAGATCTATAACCTTACTCAGCAGACGTTCCTGCACGATGAGGATAGAAACAAGTCATCGGGTTCCAGACTGTTCACACTTTCATCCATAAACAATTGTTTATGGACTGAGAAAAGATTGAATCATCCTTAATCTTTTGTGGACTTAAACTGGAGTGTATTTTCCCTGAAAGGTTTTGGGAAATATGGCCTCACATGGTAGACTTCCCTCCAGTACGGGGACTAAATCAAGTCATCAAGTTTGTACCTTGACTTTAAAGTTGATCAAATCGTCTTTGAATCATTTTGATTCAGTGAACGATCACATTCAGTCCGATTTGCCAGTCATCCAACAGTGGCTTCCTTTTATTTCTTTGGCTGCCAGCTTGTCAGCAGCTCATCTTCTGTGCTGAACCCAAGCACAGAGCAACACACACCCCTACCTAATGCCTCCAGCATCGTAAATGGGCTACTTCAGCCATCCTGCCTGGTTGGTGTTGGGGGGGCGACGTGGTGTCATGGCATCGCTGGTGGGGACGGTGAGGCCCAACCCTCAGACCTATTTATGACACCCCTTCCTCACTCACGAGTTTGCACTTACACTTTGTATTTACTGTACGCTTCCACTTGACACCTTACCTATCCCTTGAGTTTTCTTCAAAAGTCACCGGGCTCGGTGAAATTACATTTGGTGAAGGAAAATGAGCTGGCAAACCAGGGGAAGACAATGGGCTCGTCAGACCCACCACCTAAGAAGGCCAATTTCTTGGCTGATCTGGGATTTGCCGGCGATGAAGTTTACAAAATGATCCGATACGGATGACTGTTACGCTGTCAATCACGTCGGAACTCTGTCGGAAAAAAACTTTTGATTGCCATCTGGCTAGCGCGACGGGAGGGGCCAGGATTCCGGAAGACGGAGATTGAAGGGCGCCAGGCTAATCTGGGCTAATCCCTTTTGTCCACCGGGGAGATTGCGTTTCTTCAGAAGTTTGCCGCCAGACAAAGCGGCAGCCGACGCGATGCTATCGACGTTAATAGAGCGAAGAGGTTGGGCACGGGGCCACCGCAAATTGGCCCTGATTCAAAGGAGTCGACTGCGCCTCAATTATTTTCTAGATTAACCCGGCAGCCTTGTGGTCAGACAGCGTTAGCTACCTTTCCGTGTTTCAAAGTTGAGCTTTCAAAGGGATTGTTCGGGTGGTTTCTTTTTTTCACTTGTCAAACTGAAAACAGCAACGTCAGCATAATAGCAGTTTTTCAGCAACCGGAGCTAGCGCTGTTTGTTGCAGATTCTCGTCGGTGGCTGTAACTTTTCAATTCAAGTCAAGTCATGTTTATTTGTATAGCCCTTAATCACAAAGAGTCTCAAAGGGCTGCACAGACCACAGATTATTGCAAACCACCACTATTATTTGAATTTTTCTTCCATAGTTAATCCTTTTTAGCTTGGATGCTAACTGGAGTTCTTGATGATTATTCTTTCTCAAAAAACGAGCGCGCATAATTGTTGGATGAATGTGGGTCATGTTTGGTTAATGGAGTCAGATAACTAATTCGAACAATTTGGTAAACGGTACATTTTGATAGATAAATTCCCAACAGAATGGATTGCCGAAACGAGTAAAACGGAAGACTGGTGCGATGTGATCAAGAAAAAAAGAACGATTAAAAAATGGCCATTATTTGCAGTCATTGTATGTATTTTTGTGGTTTGGTTCATGGTATTTACAAGTAAGAATTGTAAAGTTGGAGTTTTACGTTACTCTGGCTCGCCGCCGAGCGTGGTCGGTCTCTTTCTCGATCCAGCGTACTCATTGACCCACTTTGAAAATCCGACCAATCGGCTTTATTTGCTGACCTTTTGAGTCTCATCAAAAGAGTCTCCATGAGTCACTTTTGAATGGGGTAAATTAGCCATGCACTGCCTTTGATTGATATGAATAGCGCGCAGAAAACGGATTAGCCGTTAACTTGGAAAGGTTTCAATTTACCACGTCGCTATCATCTTGTTATACAGTATTTCTTCAAGGCCTGATTATTTCATGAGTGGAAGTTCAAACACTCTTCCTGTCAAAATTGATCTTTATCATATGTAGTCATCATTGGTAGCCAGGCTAAAATAGGTGTATGACTTTTTTAACAAAATAAATTATTCTGGGACAACAAATTACACGGGAGCTTTATATACAAATATACTTGCCTCATTCGTCACACTTCGTTGAACTAAAATAATAAAAGAAATACAAAATGGGATTTTTAGCAGTGAACGGGCAATATCAGCTCAATCTACTAAACTGGGCCTTCTGAAGCTGAGAAAATACTGCACTTTATGGTCTTTACATGAAACTAGACTGAACGTCAGCTCTTTTACCCCATTACTGCCTTCTAGCGGCGAGAAGGAGCATTTAGTTTGTAATTATTAAAAAAAAAATCTTAACTTTTGACCGAAACCTCACTTTTTTGCTGACATACTCAGAAATGTACGTGGGGCTGGATTTAATCATCCAACAAGCCAAATATGATCCGCGGGCTGTATGTTTCAAATGTCTGCTTTACTGGAAAGAGAACACTGCTCAGTTTTTTTTTTTTTTTCAACTCGATCTTGGTTTTGGAAGATCGATAAAAACGATTTATTTGCAGGCCTTCTTGCGCCATCTTGAAATTCCCCGAGAGCGTTCCCAGTCGAGCGTATTATTGGAGAGGTTGGCAAGTTCAGCCAAAATTTAGCACTCAGGGGGACGTTGGCTAGCTAGCGCCACGGAATGAAGAGAAAACAGCTTATTGCACCTGTTAAATCAAGGAGGATTGTCTGGGAACATTCACGTGAAATGTGGGACCAATGCCAGAAAATGTAAATCAAATAAAAGGAGTCCTCGATGCACTGATGAGCAGTTCTTCAATGTCAGGGAAGGAAAAGAGAAAACTCCACAAATGAAATGAAAGCATAGGGTTTGAACAGGTCCTTGGAATCCTTGAAAAGGATTGAATTTGGGTTGAAGGGCTTGTAGATGCTTAATAAGTCTGATTAAAAATAGTGCAGAAACGGCTCTGCGGTGTCTGCTTTGCGATTGCATTTCTTCCCCCCTCGCTATTAACTGCAGCCGGCATTAGTTTGTACAGCATTTTCTTATGAAGCATTAAACATGGCATTATGACAGGTGTATTAGTTCAAGGTTTATACATTAATTACTGACATTTATTTTGGGCCATGCAGAAAAATAAATTGTTGGCAAATTGTAATGGGAAGAACTTCCTGCAGTTGAGAAAGAAGGCTACATATTACTGTGATTTTTAGCCGACACCGATATGGGCAAACATTTGAGAAGTTATACTTAAAAACAAATATGTTTGTGATTTATTCAGCATCTTAAAATCATATGTCTTGATGAATGCACAAGCAATATTAAAAAATAGTTTAGGTAAATCACAAATATATTTCTGGCTCTGCAAAATACAGTACATGATTGACACCAAATTTCTTCTTGTAAAGGTAATAGAGACGCTGAAAGTTCTTATAAAGTGCTTGAATTTGGCTATGAAAAGGCATCAGGCCAAATTTGAGCTTTAAACACATTTTTTTGTGTATAACACACATTTTTTTTCTACCGATGTTTTCCCATTACCAACTATAAATCTAATATCCCCGAAAATCACAATAACCCATCACTTGTGAGCTATTTTCAGAACCAGCCTGCAGGCTACTAAGGGTAACACATTGGTGAATCCTGGTGTATATATTAATAGTTTTCTCCATCTGTGATGTTATTAAAACAGATACAAGAATACTTAAATGAAAAAGAAAAACAATTCAAATACAATAACCATTTAAAAATGACAGAATGTGCACTCATGAAATAAAGATATTCATTATCCAGTTTAAAGCTCTAAGTGTGCCGATATACAGTGCATCCGGAAAGTATTCACAGCGCTGCACGTTTTCCACATTTTGTTATGTTACAGCCTCATTCCAAATTGTATTAATTCAATCTCTTATCTCAAAATTCTACACAAAATACTCCATTATGACGATGTGAATTTTTTTTTTCCTTTTTTTGAATTTATTAAAAATAGAAAACCAAGAATTCACATTTACATAAGTATTCACAGCCCTTGCCATAAAGCTCAAAATTGAGCTCAGGTGCATCTTTTTTCCACTGATTATCCTTGAGATCTTTCTACAGCTTAATTGGAGTCCACCTGCAGTAAATTCAGTTGATTGGACATGATTTGGAAAGGCACACACCTGTCTATATAAGGTCCCACAGTTGAGTGTGCATGTCAGAGCACAAACACCAAGCATTAAGTCAAAAGAGCTGTCTGTAGACCTGCGAGACAGGATTGTCTTGAGGCACAAATCTGGGGAAGGATACAGAAAAAATTCTGCTGCTTAGAAGGTCCCAATGAGCACAGTGGCCTCCATTATTCGTAAATGGAAGACATTTGGAACCACCAGGACTCTTCCTAGAGCTGGCCAGCCTTCTAAACTGAGCGATCGGGGAAGAAGGGCCTTAGTCAGGGAGGTGACCAAGAACCCGATGGTCACTCTGTCAGAGCTCCAGCGTTCCTCTGTGGAGAGAGGAGAGCCTTCCAGAAGGACAACCATCTCTGCAGCAATCCACCAATCTGGCCTGTATGGTAGAGTGGCCAGACTAAAGCCACTCCTTAGTAAAAGGAACATGGAAGCCCGTCTGGAATTTGCCAAAAAGCACCTGAATGACTCTCAGACCATGAGAAACAAAATTCTCTGGTCTGATGAGACAAAGATTGAACTCTTTGGTGTGAATGCCAGGCGCCATGTTTGGAGGAAACGAGGCACCGCTCATCACCAGGCCAATACCATCCCTACAGTGAAGCATGGTGGTGGCAGCATCATGCTGTGGGGATGTTTTTCAGCAGCATGAACTGGCAGACTAGTCAGGATAGAAGGAAAAATGAATGCAGCAATATATAGAGATATCCTGGATGAAAACCTGCTCCAGAGCGCTCTTGACTTCAGGCTGTGGCGAAGTTTCATTTTTCAGCAGGACAACGACCCAAAGCACACAGCCAAGATCTCAAAAGATTGGCTTCAGAACAACTCCGTGAATGTCCTGGAGTGGCCCAGCCAGAGTCCAGACTTGAATCCGATCGAACATCTCTGGAGAGATCTGAAAATGGCTGTGCACAAACGTCTCCCATCCAACCTGATTGAGCTTAAGACTTATTGCAAAGAAAAATGGGCAAAACTGCCTAAATATAGGTGTGCTAAACTTGTGGGATCATATTCAAAAAGACTTGAGGCTGTATTTGCTGCCAAGGGTGGATCAACAAAGTATTAAGCAAAGGCAATGAATACTTATGTAAATGTGATTTCTTAGTTTTCAATTTTTAATAAATTCAAAAAAAGTAAAAAAAAAAAACTTGTTCACATTGTCATAATGGAGTATTTTGTGTAGAATTTTGAGATAAGAGATTAAATTAATATTGGAAACCATATTGGAATGAGGCTGTAACATAATAAAATGTAGAAAAAGTGAAGCGCTGTGAATACTTTCCGGATGTACTGTATGTAGACAAGATATCCAACCAAACGGATGGAACTGAAAAAACTGTCTCATATATTTTCTGCCCATAAGATTTGTCGCTGATGGTATTTGTCCACAGGGACCATCAGAACGGCCTTAGCCAACATGGACCGGGAAGCACGAGAGCATTACACGGTGGTCATCCAAGCCAAAGACATGGCGGGACAAGTGGGCGGGCTGTCCGGCTCCACTCTTGTCAACGTCACACTTACTGACGTCAACGACAACCCACCAAAGTTCCTGCAAAGTACGTATGAGTAGCTCCCGACTCCAAGTACTTACCATTCGTCAATCTCTAGAGGACCTTTCCTAAAAATCCATGCCAAAATGCACGACAAAAGAAATGACAAATTTGATGCTCTCTTGCTCTGTATTCGTCAACGTCACGCTAACCGACAGTTCCCGTGAAGTACGTTTGTGTAGCGTCCTCGTCTAGTCCCGAGTCCACGTCCTTATGTTTCATCAAGTCTCCAGAGGACCGATCCTGCCATACTTGAAAATTAATAAATAGCTAGAAATACTGTATAAAATCAAAACATCAATAAATGACACTATGACATCCAGATGAAAGTACCGTATTTGCTGGACTATAGACCACACCTGACTATAAGCCTGCTCCAATACATTTTAAAGGAAAAAAAACATTTTCTACATACACAAGTCACATTTGACTATAAAGCTCCCCTTAGAAAAATGACGCCGGATTGAAATTATGTGACAAAAATTGCGGCACATAGTTATGATACTAAACACATCAATTTTTGACTGCAGAAAACTACCAGCAGTACGTGCCAGAATCCGCGCCGGTCGGCAAGCCGGTTGGCAAAATCAAGGCCAACGACGAGGACGTTGGCGTCAACGCCGATGTCAGGTACAGCATCATCAACTCGGAAGGCGCTAATACGTTCTCCATCGCTACTGACAAGGACACTAAGGAAGGGGTCATCACCCTCAAGAAGGTCAGTTGCCTGTTCAGTCTCCGGGTAGGGCAGTGCTTCTCAATTATTTTCTGTCACGCCCCCTCTTGGAAGAAGAAATCCTCTCTTCCAAAATTTTTTTGAAATTGAACAGGACAAAACAAAGATGGCTTAATATCGATGGTAAAACAGCACAATCGTCCATGCCAAATCTACACCTTTGGACACATTTAAAAAAAAAAAAAAAAAAAAAAAAACACACTCAAGCACCTTATCAGCGTGGTTGGGTTGTAAATGTCTTCAAATAAATGCTTAATTTATTTGGCTGTCCGCTGCCAGCATTTTTGAAATAGCAAGCACAGCAGTATGTGCTCGTCTCCCTTTAAGGTCACAGTGAAGTGCTACAGGAGCAGACTATTGTTTGTTTCTTAACCGCGTCTCTCTTCACCTGTCTACTTGATAAACGCACTGCATGGAGGCTAAATGTAAACAAAACAATCTCCCAATTAGAACACCACTGCGCCCTAGTGTAGGGAGAGGCAATGGCACTTTATTCTAGTAGAGTTTAAAAAAAGTTCCCCAAAGTCAAAGACGCACACCCACCCCACTATTTCAGAAACACTGGGTTAGGGTTAGTTACTCCCAACGAAGGGGTAGATAAAAATCCAGAGTCTTAGCCCGACCTAAATTTTGGCCCAGGTCAAGCCAAAAATGTCAGTCATTATGTTTGAGTCGAGCTTCTCTGTCGCTGACCGTATATATATTTTTTCAAAGAAATATTTGATTACAATACTGTGTACTAAAAATGTGTGGATACTAAAAGAAGACAAATGAATTTATTGGAAAAGAGAAAAAAAAAATTAAGAGCTATTGGCGTGGGCCATGATGTGCAAGAAATACTGGATTAAATCAGTAACTTGTCACAACTCACTGTCGCATTGCTTCACTAACATATTAGGCCACAAAAACTTGCCGAAAAAATATATTCAACCTAGAATAAAGTTGAGAAACACGTAAGCTAATTATGCTCATTTGAATTCTTATTGTTTGTATTTCAGAAAAAAATTCTGACCCAAAAAGAAATAAATCTCAAACTAATCAAATGTTAGTTCCACCCCAACCTAGTTCACTCTGGCCCAGAAATCCTAAGGAGACAAAACTCAAAGGAAACTGGCAAAAAAGTTCAGAAACACAGACTAATCATTAGTTAAAGTATTTTTGGGAAAATTCCTGACCCCAATAAGCAATATGTTAAACCAAACTAATATCTTAAGATCCACCCCAACCTGGTTCAACAAGGCCCAGAAATCTTAACGAAACAAAACTCAAAGAAAACTAGGAAAAAAGTCAAGCAGCACAAACCTAAGGGCGCGGTCACACAGCCTTTCACGGGTGTATCGAGGCTGAATCACGGCCAGAAGTTTCTGCCCGTGAAGCAGACGCTGTTGGACGCTTTAAAATCGCGATACAGACGAGATACAGCCGTACTTTACACGCGGCAAGAAATTCACACGCGGTTGGCCGCGCGAAAAAGTTTTGCGCTGCTCAAAACTTTAGACCACCGGTAACCGCGGGCGGCACACGTGGTACACACGAGGTAATGACGCAGTACAGACGCAGTACAGACGCGAAACGACGTGCTACGGCCGCGGCCAGGGCGTGGTTACACGCGGGTAGGACGCAAAATTTTAGCGGGTAATCGCGGGTGGAGCACGGTCATAGCACGTTTGTTCTCCGCCTGTATCGCGGTGTTATCACGTGAATTAGCGTGTGTAACGCGTGTGACGGTCAAACGCCTTTCTCCGCGTATATACAGCGCGATATGCCGAGCACACGTCAATGCCTGGCAAGTGGGAGCAAACCATCTGTCCTGCAGCACAGCAAAGTTCTGTTGTCAGCTCAATTTGCACAATAGAATCATTTGAGAACAAAAAACAATTCTTATTGAGAGGGAAACCTGACAGTTCCACACTCCAAATGTTGACAGTAAACATGAAAATATTTTGACTCCGAAAGACTATGAGGTCTTTCCTACCAACATGAAGAAAATCAAATCCATCCATTTTTTAGGTGGGCTTTCACCAAAAACGGGCGTCAGTTGTGCTCGAGACGTCAAGGGGTGAACATGGATCCCTGTCACCGTAGTGACCTCGTCTTAATCCATTTTTATTTCTTGACATTTCTTTTCATTTCATAACAAGATAATAAAATAAAAATGAAAAACTATTAGCGAATGAGTTGTCTGTCCCTGTGTGCCCTGCGATTGGCTGGCAACCAGTTCAGGGTGTCTCCTGCCCACTGCGCGGAGATGGCTGGGATGGGCTCCAGCCCCCCCGCGACCCTAATGAGGATAAGCGGTGTAGCTGATGAGATGAGATGAGAACTATTACAATAATAACATATTGGCTTCTTCTTCGGTGCCATAGCTTGAAATCTTGATCTTCACGGGACTGTGTCTTGAGCGGTTATGATTTCTACAGCCCGGCTCGGCAGCTTTTATACCCGTGGTCCACACGCGGAAAAGACGTGGAACTGACGCGATGAGGAAGCGGAACAGTCGCCGGCGTCTGTTTTGCGGGCATACCACAGATGAACAGCGGGTTGGCCAATTTTGCGCATTTTCTTCCGCGGTCAACCACGGGCAAAAAAAAATCGCAAAATTTTACCCGCGATACAGACGCAAAAGGCTGTGTGACCGGGTCCTAAGGTAGATTAGTATGTTTTAATTGTTCTTTTTGGTACCAAAAACTCCGTACCCAAAAATACCAAATCTCAAACCAAAGGAATATCTTAGTTCCACCCCAACCTAGTTCACTTTGGCCCGAACATTTTAGTGATGCAAATCTCAAAGCATACTTGCAAACACAGACACTCAGACGTAAATTAATTTAGCTTATTTTAATAATTATTTTTTTGTATTTTTAGACGAATCTCTGACCCCAAAATACAATATATTAAACCAAACAAATATCTTAATATCCACCCCAACTTAGTTCCTTAGACCCAGAAATCCTAATAAAACTTCTAGAAAACTAGAAAATAAGTTACGATCATTTAGCATGTTTCAATTGTTCTTTTTCTATTCAGGAAAAATCAATAAAATACGAAATCCCAAACCAAATGAAAATGTTGGTCTCCATCCTAACTTGGTTCACTTTTATTCAGAAATCTTAATGGGACAAAACCCGGAAAAAAACTAGTCCTCACAAACAAAATATGAAATATGGGGTTTTTGGATATGCCTAATTATCCAGAAAATATGGCAACTGGTCAGGCTCGGGTTGGTTTGGGTCTTAACGCCCGCGGGCCTGGGTTGGGTAGGGCTCAATTTCTTTTTCGGCCTGATCTTAATTTTAGTGTTTTTGCCAGCCGTTGAACTACGAACGCAAGAAGACTTACACGCTGCACATCGAGGGCACCAATACGCACGCCGATCCTCGCTTTTCCTACCTTGGCGCCTTCAAGGACACGGCTACGCTAAAGATTAGCGTTGGCGACGTGGACGAAGCGCCCGTTTTCTCGTTGGATTATTACATCTTGGACGTCTACGAAAACGCACCTGCTGGCACGGAAGTGGGCGCGGTCACCGCCAGGGACCCCGATGCCAGGAACAGTCCCGTGAGGTAAGGAAAACCGCAACTGTGTTAACCACGGCTAGCTAATCTTGAAAACGTATTAGTTTAATTTACATTGAATATAATCCAAGAGTCAAAAAGTATTTACAATTTTTAAATTGAAGTGAAATTGTAAATTGAATGTTTTGTTTTTTTATTGAATTCATTTTTATTTAGACTCAAAAATATGATATTTAAATAAAAAAAATACATTTGAAATTATTATTTGAGTTTAACTTAGATTTTCTTTTTAATTATGTATATTTTTCATTCTAAATGTATTAAATTAAAATAAATAAAACATAGCGCTTGTACGGCACAGTTCTAAGGTCTTGGGAACCTCCTGTGTGGGTTGAAACCCAGCTACCGGCCTTACTGTGCGGAGTTTGTATGTTCTCCGCGTGCTTGCGTGGGTTTCCTACGGGCACTCCGGTTTCCTACCACATTCAAAAGACATGCATGTCAGGTTAATTGGCCGGCCCAAATTGTCCCTAGGTGTGAATGAGCGAGTGAGTTGTCTGTCCCTGTGTGCCCTACGATTGGCTGGCAACCAGTGCCTGATGATTGCTGGGATGGGCTCCAGCACCCCCGCGACCCTACTGAGGATAAGCGGTGCAGCTAATGAGATGAGATGAGATATTATCTTTGAATATATTACAACATTTTATTTATTTTAGTTTTTATTTTAGTTCATTGGTTTTATTTGGGGGTAGGACGGCAGGACAGTGGTCAGTGCGTGTGCGGCACAGTTCTTAGGTCATGAGATCGAACCTTCCTGTGTGGAGCTTGCATGTTCTCCCCGTGCTTGTGTGAGTTTCCTCCGGGCACTTCGGTTTCTTCCCACATTCCAAAAACATAAATGTCAGGTGAATTGTCCGGTCCAAATTGTCCCTAGGTATGAATGAGCGAGTGAGTTGTCTGTCCCTGTGTGCCTTGCGACTGGCTTTATGGTGTCCCCTGCCCACTGCCTGAAGATAGCTGGGATGAGCTCCAGGACCCCCGCGACCTTACTGAGGATAAGCGGTACAGATGATAGATAGATGGTTTTAAAATTCCTCGCTGCGCACGCCCCCGGGTGTCAAGCCGTACTGTTCAAACAAACGAAGAAGAGTCACTTTCGTTTTCTGAGGCTTACGCGGCGTAGCATGCTAGCGGTGGGAAAGAGACACGACAAGCTTTATGCACTTTTCTTTTACTTGGTGCACATTTTTGTTCAAATATTTACGACAGCTTTACATCAAATTTACAGTTTAATTTAATTTAATTTATTTCAAAACTGAAATTCATTAGTTAATTTATTTTAATCGATTTCCAGCCCTAATATGTATATACTGGTATATGCATATATATACATATGCATCTTAAGTTTGTGTTAAGATGCATGTGTGGCCAAAAAGTTACACTTTTAAGTGTATTTTTAGCAGATATAATAATTGAAGTTTATGCACAGTATGTGCAATCCACCTTTGATTTCAGTTTTGGCTGGAGATAGGATTTTATAATCTTGCATATATATTGTAGGTGGGTTGAAACCGACCGTAAAATATCAAATGTAACAATTTCAATGACAGCATTTTATGATGTAGGGATTTTTTTCTTATTTTGTTAAATCGGACATTCTTGACAAAGTCAAGAATCATTGATGCATTCAACAAATTATGTGGTTTTTGTCTGTATTTGAAATCCAAAACAGGTCAGTGGCGACCCCAAGAGGAGGGTTAATGTGACAAAACTCAAAGCTAACTATGAAAATAGTTAAGAAACACAGGCTTAAGCTAATTTAGCTCATTGTTATAGTTTTGTTCACTCGTTCACTTTGGCCCAATATCCTATTGAGACAAAACTCAAGGCAAACTGGCAAAAACATTTTTAATAAACATGAATTTAAGCTACTGTTGTTATTATTTGTATTGAAGTAAAAATACAGTATATCAAATGACGCAGTCATTTTATTATCCACCCCAAACAAGTTGACCTAGAACCCAAAATCTTATCGTTGCAAAACTCTGGGTAAACAAGAAAAAAGTTGAGAAACACTCACTTCAGCTAATTTTCCTCATTTTATTTAATTATCTATATATCCTCTCCAACCTAGCGCACTTCGGCCTTGGAATTTAACGTCGAACAAATATTTCGGTGACAGATTTTTTTTTCATCTCTGGATTGAAGGAAGCACAGGAGATAGTAAAGCTTAGCTCATTGGTATTCGAGCTAAAGTCGGCTTTCCGAGGCGACGCTAATGGAAAAGATCGCTAGCGCCCCCAGGGCGTGCGACTCATCCGAGAGACGGCGGCAGCCACATAGGTATCGGTTTTCGTGACATCCGTTTTCCTGTTTTACGCCTGCGGCATTCTTAAACGACGGCGGGGCGCTAATGAGATGTCGTTCTAACGCTTGCGCAGAGAGAGATTCTGAATGTTAACTGATGGTATTTTGTGCGCTCAAAGGAGGAGGAGCCTGTTTATTTCTCGCCGCTAATGATAGTGTTGATTCCTTCTCTGACTGCCAAATGATGGGCATATTCAGGTATTTCAAAGACAAAAAGGAAGCGGCGCTTGTGTCATTTAAGCTCGGTCTGAGTAAGACTCCTTTTTCTGTTTGCTAACTGGGCCTGGGAAAAAAGGAGGCAAAGCCTGTGTACTTTCCACTGCTGATAGTGTTGCGCGATATTCTCTTTCTGATGGATATTTTCTGACTGATGGGCGTGTCCAGATATTTCGTAGACTAAAAGAAGGCGGAAACTGAGAGAGATTATTTTTCTGATCGCTAATCGGTTCGCTGGTTCACGTATTACATACACAAACAGGAAGCGGTGCATATGTTATTTCCGCCATCGCTGGCGCTGACTGAGTTACAGCTTCCAATTGCTGTCTACTTCTGGCCTCTGATGCTATCGCCAATACCCTTTCCGATCGCTAACAGATGGGCGTGTCCAGATATTTTGGTGACAAGTAGGAGGAGCCTGTGTACTTTAACCTGGTAGCAATGAGTACAATTCATTCTCCAATTGCTGATTAATGGGTGGACCCTATTTACTTATCACCGTCACTGCTGCTAGTGCAGATTGCCTCTCCAATTGCCAACTGATGGCCGTGTTCTACTATTTTGTGGAGAAAAAGGAGGCGCAGCTTGTGTACTTTAAGCTAACGCTGAGTACAATTCTGAACGCTGACTAATGGCCGAAGCCGCCACTGCCGCTATTGCCGATTCCCTTTCCGATCGCTAATTGATAGGCGGAGGCTGTGTACTTTGTAGTAGCGCTGACCAAGAGTCCTTTTCAGATCATTAACTGAAGTGAGTGTCCATGTATTTCATAGAGAACAAGGAGGCAGAGCCTGTGTACCTTACGCTGCTGCTAGCGCCAAGCAAGATTATTTTTCCGGTCGCTAACTAGTGGCCGTGTTCAAGAATTACGTACACAAAAGGAGGCCTTTAGCATTGTACATAAAGCTAGTGCTAAGCAAGATTTGTTTTCCGATCTTTACCTAATAGGCAGAGCCTGCGTTTCTTCTCGCCATCACTGCTGACCGTGATTTATTTCGTGCTAATTCCCTTTCAGATCGCTAATGGATATGTACAAGTATTTTTTTTTTTTTAAAAGCCTCTGTACTTTGGGGCAAGTTCTAAACAAGATTCATTTTCCGATCTATGACTAATGAGCAGAACCTGTTTAATTCTCATCGCCACTGCTGCGAGCGCCTATTCCTTTTCTGCTTGCTAAATGATGGGCGTGTCCAGGTATTTTGTGGAGAAGAAGGAGGAGGAGCCAGTGTACTTTCGCATCGACGAACTGAGCGGCACTATCCGTACCACGCAGCCTCTGGACCGCGAGGCTAACGCGTGGCACAACATCACCGTCATGGCCTCTGAGATCGGTAAGTGCAAGCCCCGCCCCCTTCAAGCCGATACACTTGGGTATTTGAGTAAATATGGACAGTGCCAAGTGTCAACTTTACAAAGAAGAATCATTTGCATATTGATTATAGTCTTGAGAAACCCGATCCTCCTCATAATTGGGCGGCGAAATCAAATTAGCACCGATTGTTGAATGTTCTTTCATACAGTAACAATTGATTAAAGCTGAGGCGGACCCTGCTAGCTTTAGCCGTCAGGTAGCCGGGCTCGTTTCTAATCACAATTAGTCAAATCCCCTGACGAGTCGCTGAGGTAGCGCATGCTAATGCTTCATTATCGGGCGCTGTTGCTCATTGGCATTCGGCCCGTCGCGAGAAAAAATATAAAAAATGTTTGCAGTCGTGCATAAAAGACCTCCAGGCAAAAAAAATGAGTCGACTGTAAGGCTAGGCAATTAATTCCATTAATTCGATATCATGAATGAACCTGATCAATTTGAATTCAATATATTCAATCAATTTGATTAATTTTCAATAATTGGATCAAGTTGAATGACTAATATAGTGAATTAATTAAATTAATTTATCTTGATTTAATATGGTTGTATAATTGGATGGATTCAATAAGGATAATTTATTCAACTAGAATTAATTCAAATATATTCAATTATTTAACTAATTCACAATATTTTGATCAATTTGAATTAATTATTTTTGAATTAATTTGGTATGGTGGATAAATTGTATTAATTTGATTTTAGAATGCATTTGATTATTTATAATTATTTCACATTAATTTGATCAATTTAAATGAATCAAATTGATTGAATTGTTCCAATTAATATCAATCCAATTAATATGGTCAATGAATTGAATTAATTTGATATAGTGAATTAGCCTGATAAACGAAAATTAATTTAATGCGTTATTTTTTTTTCTCTAGGGTAAATACATTTTGATTTGATAAATTTAATTGTAAACTATACATTTTTATTTTTTTCGGAGTAAATATTGTGTAAAATCTAAAATATATACATATGTATTCTTATGGAGAATGTGTTTTGGTAATCACTATCCCTATTATTCAGGAGAAATGGTACAGTATCTTATATCAGTATCGGTTGGAAAGAAACAGTCACCATGGATGCTTTGCATATTAGGATAGAACGGTTTACATTCACAAGATGTGTGTTCTTTAATACAAGAGTTGATCTTGTTTTTAACGTTCCAGACAATCCGGGGCTTTTCAGTTCCATCCCGGTCACCGTCCAAGTTCTGGACGTTAACGATAACGCACCTGAAGTGGCCGACGCCCACCAGGAGGTCATCGTCTGCGAAAGCACCAGAGCTGGACAGGTCAGTTTGTATTTTTTTCAGTTAATCCAACTATATTATATTCTTGGATTTATGGTTTGTTTCAGTTTCACATTGTTTTAATTTTGATTTGTTTTTTTCCCCTTTTCTGACTTTGTTTTTCAGTTTTTAAAAATATTTAATTTTCCGTTTTTTCAGTTTATTTTTTTCTCCCAATATGTTTTAGTTGTTTGCTGAATTTGTTTATTTTGTCTTTATATTTCATGTTGCTGAGTGTAGTTTTTCAGACATTTTGTGTGATCACTTTGGGGGTTTTTTTCTGGTTTTGGAATATATTTTCTGTTTCATGAAACAATTCATCTTCTCCTATTTCTGAAGAGTTTTTTTTTCTGTTGTTCCGATTTCTTATTCATCAAAATGTTGTATTTGTTTAGGATACGTCTTAAATAGTTTTCCATATTATTGGTTTGTGTTTTTCAATACATTTTTCAGTAATTTGAAACATTTTCTTTTCTTTCTTTTTTTAATATTTGTGTGTGTGTTTCGGAAATTGTTATGAATAATATAATAATATACTTTTATAATAATATATACTTTTTTAGTCTTTTTCGAATCATTTTCATTTTATTTTCGAGTTTTGTTCACAAACATCTGTTTTTCGAAATACCCATTTTATAGTTTTTGTAATAGTCTCTATTATTCTCTGAACATTGTTTTTTCTCTTTTCAGAATTGTATATCTTCGGTTATTTGGAATATGTATTAAATAATTTCTCCTAATTTTTGGTGAGGTTCTCAAATTATTTTCTGGTTATCACAAATAATTCTTAAATAATGAAATAATTAATTTAATAATTTGGGGTTTTCTAAATGATTATTCCTGAGTTTTTGGAATACGAAAAAAAACACATTTTCATGTTTTTGCCCGAAGACTGCTGGGAAGTGCTCCGGCACCCACACGACCCTAGTTAGAATAAGCGGCACAGATAATGGATGGATGGATGAAATATGTGTTAAACAATTTGTTGTGATTTTTTTTTCTTTTAAACGATGTTCACTTCATTTTGTGTATTGTTAACCAATGGAAAATATAAGGCAGCCTTGTCATCCCGGAAAAGGGATTACCACTTGTGTGGCCCATTCTCAAGATTTCCTATTTTCCCTCATGTTGAGGTTGTGGGACATTTTGTGATTAAGGGATATACAAAGAAAGGTTACTTGACTTAATTTTTTTTTTTTACTTTTTTCAGAATATTTTTTACATGTTCTCCAGGATATTTATTTAAGCGTCATAGTTTTTCCCCAACCAACAAGCAAAATATTTACACATTGTTTGTATTTTTCTGCTTGTCCAAACACAGCCACCAACAGTGCTTATGTTCCTTATTAGCCCCCCAAAACACGTAATTGAACAAAATCAAGCTAGGAATTTACGAAACTGAAGCTTGGAAAAACAAAACACACCTCACACTGCTGACGTTTTTTATTTTGTTCCCTGAGGCGGTTGTCACTAGCTAGCGCTGCGCTGTCGCCAATTAAAAAAAACAAAAAACGGAGTGGGCTTGGTCCTTCCAGCAAGCTTGGTCCTTCCAGCCAGATTGCAGCTAATGTATTGGTTAATGATCTCGTCCTCTGTGTCACGATTTTAGCTGATCCAAACCATTGGCGCCGTGGACAAGGACGACTTCGCTAATGGACAACGCTTCTCTTTCGCTTTGCCCGGACACGATCCCGTCAATCCCAATTTCACCCTCAAGGACAACGAAGGTCAGTCAGCGCACTGTCACTAAAAATGTGTGTTTTTTTAGGAGCTAGCTAGCAACGGCTAGTTTTTTTTAAGTCTAATATACTTTCTTTACATTGCTACAAGTGAAGATTAGTGAATAATAGTTGAGCTAGTGTACTTTATAATAGTAACAGAATTAAATTTAAAAATAAAACTACCTGTGTAATGAACTGAAGTAACACTTACTTTTTTTTGTATGTGCGTAGGGGGAACAATTGAGCTACTGTATTTTCTAACAAGAACAATTCACATTTGAAAATATATTATAAGTAAATTAATGTTTCTTTATACCTATGATATATTGTGGTAGAACTTTCTTTTTTGTAGGGGGGTGAACAATGGAGCTACCGTCTTTTTAAAAAATAACAATACCCTTTCAAAAAGAAAATAAATAAAAAAATTGATTTGTCAGTATTTTTATCATGACCTGAAGTAATCCTAAGATATTCAGCTATTATATCAAGTCTTAAATGCAATATCCGGGTTGTGTATAGGTTTTTATTTTTGATGTGAATACTTCATATTAGAAGTAAATGGGATATATTTTTCTATTTACTATATTTTCCTTTGGATATCTTGCCAACTGGAGTGCAACCCTAATTTCATTGTTACAGGACAATGATATTAAAGGTGGTTCTGATTCTTTTTCAAGGATGCTAGGGGTAGGGGAAACACAAATTAGCTACCATATTTACAACAAAATAAAAAAATAAATCCTTCGGCATCTCGAAAAATAAATCCTTCGGCATCTCGGAATACAAATGAGTGTTAAATACCCGGGTGGGACTCCAGGCACGCGTTTTGTCATCTGCATTATCGGTGCTCCCCCTTGGCGGCAATCTCCTGAGCGTTTCAGACAGATGTTGTTACCATGGTGACCGTCTCTAGCTCGCATCCAGTGGAGGACCGAAACATCCTCGCCACCCCTCGTATGACTGCGAGACCGAAATAGCGGCCGTGACTTTGCGCTCGTCCGCAAGCTAAATCCAATCTGAAAGACGGAAGCACGTCGTAAAAGTCTCTGCCGGCACGGCAGTTCTTGTTTGTCCTCAACCCGCAGTCAGGACAGCCAATAAAAACAGTTTGATAAGCGCTGAGGGACCATGGGACATACGTCATTGCTCAACAAGAGACACAACTTGTCACATTTTCAATACAAGTCCAAAGTTGAGGACACTAAAAAGTTCTTTAACCCTCCTGTTGTCTTTGGGTCATAATGACCCACCGGTATTTAAAACCCAGCCAAAATCTCCTTAATTACATTTTTTAAACTTTGAGTTTTAGGACTTTTCCTAGATTGGCCCCAACTGTAGGAAAAAAATAAACGTTGTTTTTGTTAACAATTCCATGTAAACTATATAACGAAATCCATCAAGATGGTGTTCGGGTCAAAATGACCCGCCACTGTGTTTAAAACCCCCTAGAAATCCCCCAAATTATCACAAGCCAGAAACGGAGACAGGACCCAATAGCGTTCGTTTTACTCATTTTTTATTGAGAACGAGAGCAGTGCTTGCTTCCACGATCCGATGATCGTCGTCACGGGTAGCTGATGGCAGTAACACGGAAGTGGCACTTCCGTGTCGAGCAATGGTAGTCATAGACAGTGAGAAAACGGGTCGATGGCCGGGACGGAGGAGCAAAGGCAATAAAGAGTCCAGAAAAGAGGTCGGCAACAGGTATCAGGCAGGAAACAGGGCAAAACAGGTCGATGGCCGGGACGGAGGAGCAAAAGCAGAAACGGATCCAGAACAACACGTATCCCAGCCATCTCCGGGCAGTGGGCAGGGGACACCCTGAACTGGTTACCAGCCAATCGCAGGGCACACGGGGACAGACAACTCACTCGCTCAGTCACACCTAGGGACAATTTGGACCGGCCAGGACAGTACTGTAGTGCTTCATTCCGCCGGTACCCATGTGTGGCGCTGTGATAGGTTACCCATCATCCTACCCGAAGAAGAAATCCACTTCCTCTTCCTAGCTCGTGTGTATACATTCTTTACTGTATCTCCAGCGCGCTAAGAACTTTGAAATTAGCTTTGTTTAATATCTCGTGCATCTATTCAATGTGGTTGGTGTAAAGAAGAGGCGAGCTTTTTCTTTTGAAATGAAAGTGGAATAGGAAAGCTTCATGCGGTTAAGAACAATGTCGGGTCGCCTAACTCTTGAACCCCATGTTCCAAAAGTAAGCCGCATCTCGGCAAAGTGCAACGCATTGGAACTGAACGAAATAGCGCCGCAAAGAAAATCTTTTTCTTTCAATTACAAGATTTAAATAATTAAATATTTGGCAAAAAAAGCAAAAAAAAGTTTGTAAAGCTTGTCAGCTATTGGTTGAGAACTAGAAATGACTTCTGACGTAATCCCTCTCGAGTGGAAAGAGGAAGTGGCTCATCTAATGTGAAACAAAGGATGAACATTACTTGGGATTTTGTGATTTAAGTGTTAAACTGATAGTTGGGTAAGTATGATCCTTATGACAGAGTTATGTGAATAATATAACTTTGGCGCCAAAGTGCGCATTTTGTCGCTGAACGTAAGTGCCAAAATGTGTCACTTAAGTAAAAATACTGTTACTTGAAAAATGACACTCAAGTAGAAGTAAAAAGCAGTCCTCTAAATTGGTGATTTTCACCCATGTGCCGCGACACAGTGGTGTGCCATGAGAGATCGTCAGGTGTGCCGTGAGAAATTAGCCAATGTCACTTTTTAAAAATTACAATTTTATAAAAGATTTATGAATCATTTTCTGCAAATATTATGTCGTTGTCAGGTGTCTGTGCTGTAAAAAGATTCAGAGATTCAGATTCAGATATACTTTATTGTTATTCTAGTAGACGTGTATACAGAACGAAATGTCGATACATCTGACCCGCACAGTTTCCTTGATGTACAGATATAAATAAAATGTTGTATTGAGTTGGAGTATTGAAGTACTAATAATATACTAAATAATTATGGCTATTTATAGTATTTTACAGTAGTGCAGAGAGTGCAAGAGGAGCAGCTAACCAGATGTGCCAAATGGGCAGTCAGGTAAACAAGTCAGGTAAACAGTAACAATAACACTGTAGTACGATAGTGCAGAGGAGAACAGATGTGCGAGTAGTGGCTAGCTATAAAGAACTGCCAGTAGTGCAAAAAAGTCAAACAAAACCAACAGATGTACAGATTAGCAGCAGTTTAGACTTACTATGTGTTTGATTGACCATTTAACAGTCTAATGGCCAGGGGGACAAGACTATTGTGGAACCTGGTGGTCCTGCACCGCACACTGCAGTACCTCTTCCCAGAGGCTAGAAGAGTGAACAGTCCATGATGGGGGTGAGAGGGGTCCCTGAAAATGTTCTTGGCTTGGGATAGGCAGCGCTTCTGGCCAATGTCCTGAATGGAGGGGAGAGAAGTCCCGATGATTTTCTCTGCTGTCCTCGTCACCCTCCTCACACTACCCAAGTCGGAAGCGCTGCAATCTCCACACCACACAGAGATACAGCTGGTCAGGATACTGTCTATGGTGCCCCTGTAGAATGTGATGAGGGAGGGTGGGGGCAGGTGGGCTCTCCTCATCCTCCGCAGGAGGTACAGGCGCTGCTGTGCCCTCTTCACCAGTGATGCAGTGTTCACGGACCAGGTGAGTTTGTTTGTGATGTGCACCCCTAGGAACTTGATGCTGCTGACAACCTCCACAGCCTTGTTGTTGATGAGAAGTGGGGCATGGTTGGGCTGGTTTTTCCTGAAGTCGATAATGATCTCTTTAGTTTTGTCAACATTCAGGACCAGGCTGTTGTCCCTGCACCAGCCCACCAACTGCTCCACCTCCTCTCTGTAGGCCAGGTCGTTGTCGTCCCTGATGAGGCCCACCACTGTTGTGTCGTCCGCAAACTTCACGATGTGGTTTGTGGCTGACCTAGGGACGCAGACGTGTGTCATCAGGGTGAACAGCAAGGGGCTCAGGACACAGCCTTGGGGGGAGCCCGTGCTAAGGGTGATGACATCGGAGATGTTCTGACCAATCCGCACTGACTGGGGTCTGTCAGTGAGGAAGTCCAGCAGCCAGTTCCGCAGGGGGGTGTTGAAACCCAGGAGTCTCATTTTGTCTACTAGGTGTTGTGGGATGATTGTGTTGAATGCTGAACTGAAGTCCAGGAACAGCATCCGCAAATGGGTGTTCTTCTCCTCTAGGTGTGTCAGGCTCAGGTGAAGCGCAGAGGAGATGGCATCCCCGGTGGAGCGGTTTGTCCGGTAGGCAAACTGAAAGGGGTCGAGTGAGGAGGGGAGACTGGAGGTGATGTGCTCTTTAACCAGTCTCTCAAAGAACTTCATTATGATAGGGGTCAGTGCAACGGGCCGGTAATCGTTCAATGATAAGATCTGGGGGTTCTTTGGCACTGGGATGATGGTGGCAATCTTGAAGCATGATGGTACCGTGGCTTGGTCTAGCGAGGTGTTGAAAATGTCTGTTAGAACACAAGCCAGCTGATCGGCGCACTCCCTAAGGACCCGCCCTGGAATGTTGTCCGGGCCTGGAGCCTTCCGTGTGTTGACCCTTCTCAGGATCTTCCTCACGTCAGTTGAGTCCAGGAGGAGTGCTCTTTCGTCCTGATGTGGAACCGCTTTTGCTGCAGGGGTGCCATTTTGTGCCTCGAACCTCCCAAAGAAGTTGTTGAGGTCATTCATAAAGTCCATGCTAGTGTCCTGCACTGGGGCGGTGGTTGGCTTGTATCTGGTGATGGCCTGGGGGTATTACAAATTATATACCGTTCAGTGTCATTTTATAACATTTTTCGTTAGTGATGTGCCGCAAATTTTTTTCAATGTAAAAAACATGCCCTGGCTCAAAAAAGATTGGATCTAAATAATTACTTGAATCAAAGTAAGAGCATGCTGTGCAGATCTTCGACAAAGGGGAAGGAAAAAAAAAAACGCAAGAGAGAAGCCCGGTCCGACTTAATGACTGACATTTCAATCCCAAACCCAGCCTGAAATCTGTGTCACACACACTTGTGTGTCACAGGCAACCCTGCTGTTTGATTAGAATTGATAAACAGAGAAGCTGCAAGGAAGAATTATGAAGATCGCATACCTGACAACTTGTACATTTACCCCACATTTCATACATTTTCTCAATGATTTCAAATTGGATGCCTCGTGTAACAATTTTTATACGTAAAGAAAAACACCATTTTGGCTCTAATCCAGATCGACTCGGTCACTGGTAGCAGACGACGCCATCGTAGACTGCTAATATTATCACAGTATTCTACATATTCTGTCGTGCTGTGGGTGAATAGGTGCCACGTTGTGTTTGTCAAGTTTGTTATCGCTTAATAAGGAGAATTGCAACCTTTAATAGGGAAATAAATTGTCAGCGGTTGACATATATGAGATTGAGAGACTTCCGATAACACGTAAGCACGTACTGCACATTTGAAATTTGTCACGATTATGGATTTGGATCACCTGTGCTCGCTCATTTGGCGCCAGCCGCTGCGGGCTATCTGGTTGGTTCCTTGTCCCTTTTTAAGCCCAGTCGTTTGACTCGCCTCGTGTCAGACCGTCAGCGAACCTCTGTTGTTACAAGGCAAGCATTTTGACCCTGACTCCTGCCTGTCCCGTTTTTGCCCCCGCTTTTCCACCGGTCCGTTCCTGATCTTCCCGTTTGTCTCCGGCTACGACCTGTTTTCGATCCCGACCACATCTGCTCTCCCGTCCCGGCTTATGACCCGTTTTTTGAGCCCGACCACGTTTTTGCTCTCCTGTCCCGGCTACCGACCTGCTTTCCATCTCCCGCTACGGAAGATCCACTTCCGTATTCGGATCAAGATCCGATTGCGAGAGCGACTTGCCACGTCCAGCAAGCACCTGATCGCGTGCGCTCCCCTTCCTGTTTCTATTCAATAAACTTGTGGTTAACGCTACGCATTTGGGTCCTGATTCCGTTCTGGGCTTGACAAAAGTAAAGTTGATGTAACTTAAAATTAACGTACACACAACATTTTTACACAATTTTTTTTCTCAATTTTTACCTGTAGTAGTTTTGCAAACTGGAATGAAGTGATGCTGGTGGTAAGCAGTCTCTAGTGGTAGCCTCTGGGACAGTTTGTGACCTGGATTTTCTGTGTATGAATAGCAGTATTTTTCTTCCAAATAAAATATTTTTAAATACTCATGTTTAAAGGCGCTTGTATAAATATGGAACAAGACACTCATATCAGGTGTAAATCAAGAAGCTATTTATTTTTTTACATCTTGGAAATACACTGCTGAGTATTACAAAAGTAAAAAAAAATGGCATAGAAGAAAAAACTAGTATCAGATGCCAAAAAAATAACTTGTATTTGGCATATATGACAACATACGTTTTCAGAGAAGAAGACGCTAGCATATAGGAGATACTTTATAAACGATTTTCCTTCTAATATTCAGCACGAAATAAGTAGCTTATGTTCAACATAGCAAATTACGTATGTTTTCAAGAAAGATTATGGTAGCATTTATCCAAAAGCTACTGGAAAAAAAAACTTTAAGCGTATCTTCTACTAGTATTCAGCTCAAATGAAGTAGCTCGTATTTAGCATAATAGATGACAAAGTTTGGCACCAATCAGACATGTTGAAACCGTTTTTTACCCTCCACACCCGCCATTTTGAATGACACGAAGGCTAATTAAACATCCCACGCGCTATCTAGCGACCTCGACAGCCGCTGCTGCGCCAGACGGGCTCTCAGTATGGGCGGCGGAAATCGATTGATCTCAAAGGCGAGAGGGGTCTGTTTCAAAGATTATCTCCCCGTTTTGTCACATTGTGACGGGAAATGTCATTTGAAAATGATGGATAAGGAGAACAAAGCATCATGGTGGGTGCTAGAGTCACAAAGTTAAAAAAAAAAACAGCTATTTTTCAGAACCCAAATCAAGTTTTTTTTGTTCTTTTACTTGAGTTACTGTATTTAATTGTTATTATTTTACCTTGAAAATAACTCAAAAGTCTGGGTGCGGGTTATACTCAAGGTTTTACGATATATTAATGTATTTGTGCAATGGTTCATCATTCGAAAAGCAAAACAATGGATGCAATGGGAAACAAAACCGGGTGGCGGTGTTGAGAGCGCCGAATCCCAACTATTGGACCACCAGTTATATAGATGACATACAAAAAGGTCTTTGATTTAATTTAATCACACTATTTTTATTGAAGGTACCAGAAAATGATGTTAGAGATGAAAAAAACATATAGTCGTTCACAAAGATATAAATAAGCGCAAAGAAGTATGACGAGGGGAAAAAAATATTTGTTTTATCTTATGATGAAAATGACTTTGAAGGACATTAAATAATGAAATAAATATTTTTATGTTTGTATCGTCAATAAATGATTTTAATTATGGCTGCACTTATTTTCTTCTGCAATGCTTCATTCAAGCTAAATAAAAGTGAAATAAAATTGAATGTGTATACATCTATATATGTCTGTATATGTATGTGTGTATATATATATATATATATATATATATATATATATATATATATATATATATATATATATTTATATTTTTACAGACATATGGATATATAGATCATAGATACCAGTTATTAATAAAAATTAGGGGTGTGCATTATACATGTATGAATGAGGTAGTCACAAGGAACTCGGCTATAATGGCCATCTTTTGACTAAAGCTCGGCTCGCTTTAGTTGACATTTGATCACGACTGAGTGACGCTATCGCTAATGTCGCTATCGCTAATGGCACCATCGCTAATAGCGCCGTTTAAAAGTCAGCGTTGTTTGAGTGATTGTGTCAAGTGGAAACTGTTGCCTGGTTTGAATAAATGTAGTCTTCATACAGAGATGAAAAGAATGTAATAACCATGTAATCACACTATACGCACTATAAGGCTCACTAACAAAAAATGGTCTTTTGTGATATATTTTTAGCAAGCAACATGACCTGGATAGAACACTTGATCGAGTTCCTTGGAGTATTCTTTATTCGGGAGCTCCAGTACTGAATATGTCTCATAGAGGGTTTTGGAAACCCCACAAAAGCAGAGATTTATCGATTTTGTTGGTATTTGCCGAGGACACTTTAACACAAAACATAACTAAAGACACTTGTAGAGAACTAAAGTACCACTGGGTCAATTTTCTCAAAAATCCGTTCAGCCGTTTTGAAGCTTACAAGTCATAAACAAAAACAAACACATACATACACCCACACACACAAATCAGGATGTATAAAGTATTGTTGATTTTATTTCAATAGATTGATTTAGATTAGATACACAAGGCACACTGGGTTGAGAGGTGCATTGGGGTAAAACTTGAAGAGCTAGGTTTTCATTGAAAAAAATCAAACAAACTTTGAATCAAAATGATTTATTTCATAGAGCATAAATTAACAATATGTTGATGTGCATTATCTGATTTCACCACAAAAATGTATTTTAGCAACACTTATGCTAACCACATGAGGGCACTGGAAGACCACTCTATATGATTCTCAGCGGCAGAACAGCTACCGTATGCATTTTTATTCACTAAGAATTGAAACAAAATTGCATGCTTCTGCACAAAATGCTATCAAAAACTTAAATCTTCAAGTAATCACGATCCTTTTAATAATGAAGGACAAATATTATCCAAAGCAAATACAAAAGATAATTTGTATGAGCGTTCCAAAGTTCTACACTTCTTTTTTATTTCCTTTTAGCAAGGAACAATACACATTTAACGAGAAGAGGGCATTTGAATATCACTGTGTTTCTCGAAGGTGGAACAGTTACTTTATGCAGATTTTGTTTCTTTCTTCTTTCTCTTTTTTTTTTTTCAACTTTTAGTACGAAATTCTTTCTTCTTTTTTTCAATAATTTTTGAAATTGTAATTGTATTCTATTTTTTAAGAAAAAAAACGGTTCCTGATGATTTCTTTGATTAATATTTGAGTTTAGTCGACTGTCATGATTAGTGATGTGACTCAGCTGTGACCGCTCATTTGGCGCAACCCGCAGCGAGTTCTGATTGGCTCCCTGTCAGTATTTGCACCCAGTCCTGTCTGTCACCTGTTGTCAGTCCATCTGCGAACCTCTGTTTCTCAAGGAAAGCCTTTTTTCGACCCCTGACACCCACCTGTCCCGTTTTTGCTCCCGTTTGTCTCCGGCTACGACCCGTTTTGATCCCGACTACGTCTGCTCTCCCGTCCTGGCTTACGACCCGTTTCTGTCACCGACCACGCTTTTGCTCTCCTGTCCCGGCAATCGACCTGTTTTTTTCTGCCCATGACACCGCCATCTCCTACTACGGAAGATCCACTTCCGTATTCGAATCACGATCCGATTGCTAGAGCGACTTGGATCGTGGGCGCAACCCTTCCTCTTTCCTCCAATAACTTGTGAGAACCGTAACACTAGTGGGTCCTGTTTCCATTTTGGTCCTGACATCAACATAAAAAAATACAGTGGTTTTGGGTGTCATGAAAGGCACTTTTAAATAAAATGTATTATCATGATACCCTGAAAAATGTGCAAATTATCTTATATGATATGCTATCATATATGTTTTGATCAAAAATAAATAAGAATAAAATCGAATCTTTTGTCTTTCTTTTGTATAAAAAAAAAAGCCCAAATGGTTTCGATATTGGTAACAGTTAACATAAAATATTCATGAAATAGATAAATCCAAACAATAAATATTCACAAACAAGAAAAAGAGTCAGAAAAATGGGCATATTTACTTCCACTGTGTATTTTATCCCATCCGAGACGAATGCTTCCCTCAATGCAAGGCGTTTCTATTGCACCTGACAATTGCTTAACCTCTTCAACAATCATCATTTTTATCAGGCCGGTGGATAAACGGAGATGAAATCCGATTGGCCCCAGTCGGAGAATCTCGCTCTGCAAGCGTGAAAAAGGAAATCAAGTGTCAAGCGCAAAGGAGGTCAGCGGAGATTTAGCGCCGTCAATGACTGCCAGGCGGATTTTCTACCCGAACAACAACAGAGGCTTCTCCTTTTCATTTTTTATTTTTTATTATAGAGCCGCCACCGAGCTGTACTCGTAAAAAGACTTGAAGGAAGCCGTGCGAGGAGCTTACTTTAATTAACCGATGCCGGCCGGCGGTGTGCCTCGGCAGAGGAATCGTAATCCACCGACTCTTTAAGGGGTCTGTGGACTCTGCTACTCGCAGACAAACCTCAAAAGAATTTGTTTGACCAACCAAACGTTACTTTTAAGGCTCTGCTTGGATCTCAATAACTGAGGAAATCATAGAGATGTAATAGCCATGCAAGCTAACCGTTAGCTTGTCAAATGATTTCTTTGGGAAAATTCAATGAGTGCTGCCTCACCGTCTCCCGAAATTTTTGACTCAAACTTTTGTAATACCTGTAGACAGACCTCAAAAGAACCCGTCTGACTACAAACCGTCGCTTCTAAGAAGCTTCTCGGATCTCAATAATTGAGGAAATCATAGATAGACCTGTAATAGCATGCAAGCTAACCATTAGTTAGTCAAATTACATTCTGTAGGAAAATTTGAATTATGCTGACTAACCTTCTCCAATAAACTTTTAACTCAAACTTTCAGACTACTCGTAGAAGGACCTCAAAAAACCTATGACTTCAAACCGTTGCTTTTAAGATACTGCTTGGATTGCAATAACTAAGGTATATCATGTCGAAATATTTCTGTGGGAAAGGTCGATTAAACTGTGAATGACTTATTTGGATGACGCGTAGACAAATTTTAAAATAACTTGTTTTACTTTCAGAGACTGTACCTAACACACTTGGATCGCAACAGCTAAGGAAAAGCTAGCCGTATAAAAGCCATACAAACTTACTGATAGCCCGTTAAATTATTCCTGTGTGAAAATTCGATTAGTGCTGACTCACTGTCTCTCAAAAATACATTTTATCAAACTTTTAGACATTAATAGATAGACCTCAAAATAACTTGTTTGACTCTTAACCATTGTTTCTAAAACTGCCTGAAACTCAATAACTGAGGAAAGGATAGCTGTGTAGTACCCAAGCAAGCTAACCGTCAGCATGTCAAGATTTCACTGTGGTAAGAGTCGATTAAACTGTGACTCAAATGACTTATTTGGACTACTCATAGACAGATCTTGGGATAACTTGTTTGCCTTTTAGCGATTGTAATCCATATGCACTATTACATCAAGTCGGTTAGACGATAGACAGGTTATAGTTACTCAAACAAATAGTTAGCATGTCGATTTATTTTTGTGGGAGAATTTGATTCGAGCTGAATCCCACCAAAAAAACCTATGCAAATATAAACGACTCAAAGTCACAAAATAACTGGTTTGACTTTTCTAAGACATAAACAGTATGTCAACAACTTTTTGTGACATGGCCACAAAAGCTAGCAGTTAGCAATCAAATTATTTTTTTGTGCCTTTGCAAATTGAAACGACTCATGGACAGACCTCAGAAGAGAAGAACTTGTCTGACCTTCAGCAATTGTTCCTGAGATGTTGCTTGGATCTCAATAACTAAGCAAAAGCCTGCCGTGTAAAAGCAATGCAAGCTAACCATAGAAAAATAGATTAAAACGGACTAATCCTTCTACCACCCAAAAAAACTTTAACTCGAGTAAGGTAAAATATAGAATATGGCCAGGTTATAGGCACGAAGGCTAATTTTTACCACGTCAATAGTTCCCGTCAGAAAATTTCATTTGAGTTAACTCACACCCCCCTAACCCTAAAAATGTTCTTGCCTCAAATGGTTAAATTGGGCGACTCATCAATGGAGCTTAAGATAAATTGTTTGACTTTCAACTATGTTTCCAAGACGTATGTTGCAGCACAAGACACTGGCTGGGTTACAGCCACACAAGCTAACAGTTTGTCAATGTATTCCTGTGGGAAAAGTCAATTAAGGCTGACCATAGAATCCCCGAAAAAACCTTTGCCTATGTATCCTGGTAAAGGAAGTAGCTGCAACATGATTAGTCTCTGCCACGCCATTGAGATATTTTTATCCCGCAGACTCAAGCGCCCCACTCCCTCCAAAACCCCCACAGCGGAGGCCTTCGTGTTCCCGCAGTGCTTTAATGTCCGCTTCAGCACATCCGGGGGAAAAAAAAAAAGCTCCATCCACCTCAGAGCTCTCTCACAGGCAAACATGTACTACGACTTCAAGTTTGGTTTTTACTTGGCCGAATAGATGGAGGAATTGTTGGATGTAGGGTTGGATAAATATTCTATGAGACAGTTGTGGCAAGCGCCCTCTTCTATGCGACAGCGTGTTGGGGAGGCAGCGTCAAGAAGAAGGATGCCTCTCGTCTCAATAAACTGGCTAGGAAAGCGAGCTCTGTTGTGGGCAAAGAGCTGGACAGCCTAACAACAGTAGCTGGGAGACGGGCACGGGAAAAGCTGCGGTCAATCATGGACAATCCATCGCATCCACTACACAGCATTATCTCCAGACAGAAGAGCAGTTTCAGCGACAGACTGCTGTCACTGTCTTGTACTACGGACAGACTGAAGAGATCTTTTCTTCCTCATGCCATGAGGCTCTTTAACTCTACCCGGCAGAGTAAAAGCCCACATTAAACCACACCACCTACATTGCATATTACCGAATTGTATTGCAATATGTATTCTGTGTAGCACTATTTAGATATTCTATATAACACGCTACAGTGGGCATTTGCACGTCACACTGGGTATTTGTATATTGTATTCTTTTTGCTTTATTATTGTATTGTTCTCAGCTCAGGGATGCTGCTGGAAATATGAATTTCCCTCCGGGGATGAATAAAGTATCTATCTATCTATCTCTCTATCTCTATCTCTATCTGGATGGATGGATGGATGGATGGATGGATGGATGGATGGACGGGTGGATGAATGGATGAATAGATATATGGATTGAAAAACAGATTAATTGATGGATGTTTTAATAGATGCATAGATGAGTTGAAAGAATGATAGACGGATGGATGGATGGATGGGTGTATGGATGGATTTACATAGGGATGGATGGGTGGACGGAAGGATAAATGGGTGGATGGATTAACAAATATTGATTGATGTTTTAATAGATGCATGGGTGAGGTGAAAGAATGATAGATAGATGGATGGATGGATTTACATAGGGATGGATGGATGGATTGATAATAGATTTAATAGATGCATAGATGAGTTGAAAGAATGATAGACGGATGGATGGATGGATGCATGGATGGATGGATGGAAGGCTACAAGGATGTAAGTGTTAGATAGATGGATGGATAGAAGGAGGGATGATTGGAGAGACAGAGGAATGGTGGGATTGACAGAGAGAGGAAGGGATGGAGGGAGGTTTGGACGGAGTGATGATTGGACATACAGAAAAATAAAATTAATTTATAGTAAAAGGGATGGGTGTAAGTTTGTAATGAAAGGTAGATGGATTGATGGAAAGATAGATGGAGGAAATGAAAGGTTGGTGCATAGATGTATGGAGGTATTGACTGAAAGTTGGGTGATGGATAGATGATAGATTGAAAGAACTGTAGATGGATGGATGTTTGTACATAGAGAGAGATTGAGGGAGGGATGGGAGGGGGCAAGGATGGTTGAAAGATGAAAGATTAAAGGAGGAATGGTAGGGAAAAACAGAAGAAGGGATGAAGGATTGGATGGATTGACAGAGAGATTGAGCGAGGGATGGAGAGAGGTTTGGATGAAGGGATGATTTAACATAGAGATAAAGGGATGAAAAATGAATGCATTGAATGAAAGATGGATGGATGGAAGGATATATGTATGGACGGATTGACCGAGAGATGGAGGAATGAAAGGGAATGGAAGGGGATGGGTGATGGATGGATTGATTCATTGACAATTGGGCAGAGGGATGGACAGATGGATTAAAATAGAGATTGATGGTTGTCACCAGTGGACGAAACCCAACTCAAACTGTATTCACTCTTTCTCCATCGGAGGGCGCCATCACAACCACCAAAATAACATTCTGCAATTGTGCCTTTTAATCACGGGAACACATTTCTACTTGATCATGCTAAAACTGGTAATGAATATGGATGCTACTTAAAGAAGTTATATTTGTCTCATACCTGCCTCTCATGCACCACAGAGTCTTTAATAACGCAATTGTTTGCTTTTTACCTGCCGCACAGGCCGTCATGGCGCTCTTTAGCAAACACAAACATCTTTTTTTTCTTTGCCTTGCGGTTTGGTGGATAAGACAGGCCCGGACGCTTTCCCCGGGCCGGTAATTGGACAGACGTGGACACGAGTCCGGCGCTGTAATGACGCCGCACTCGTAGCGCTTGAAAAAGCGCCACAGGGAGTCGAGCTCGGCGCTGAAAAGTGATAACAAGCTCTGGTTGGCTCTTAGGACGGCGCTCGGTTTGATTACTCGCGCTACCAAGCAGGACTCTTAGCACTGTGGAATGGCCGTCACGGAAAAAAAAAAAAATGAAAAGATTGTCCTACAACATGGACTGACCCTAGATGATTTTTTTGTTCTTGTTTTTTTCTGTTGGAGTTGAAGAATTGCTGAAATCTTTGGGGTTCTTTTTTTAGCACAGGCAAAAACTGACCGATAAACGTATTTTTAATTTTGTAGGTTTTGTTGTTGTTTACCTTTTTTGGCTTGATGCAATGTTTATATTGCAAATTGGTTCAAAACTGTTTTAATATTAAGAACCAAACAATGATACAATTTTATCTTATTTAGCTACGATTTAGGCTGCTGTAAGTTTAAGATTATTTAAACCAGATAAAGGAAACAAAAGGGGGAACAATATACAAATATGAAAATTTCACATCCATATTTTCTATTTTACTTATATTTTTCCTGGAGAAATAGAAAAATAAAAATTTTAAAACTTCTTTTACCAGCAGATACATTTGTTTAATCTTAATTCCAAGTATATTTTTTTTCAAGTGGGGGAGCAACCCCTATCCAAACAAGCAGCCTGGAGAGGGGTATGGGTGCCACCTGGCTGTACTCGCACAAGACACACGAAAGGAAGTGGTACCCTGAAGTGCTGTCACGGGGGCCGGTTGGGGAGGGCTTTGTGTGTCGGGTGTGACTGTCTGTGTACACAACTGATAGACTTGTGTATGCTGTCAGTCAAACAGCGGGGTGGGTGCATAAGTCTCTGTCCACCCCCAAAACCAAACTGCAGAGCACAGCTGCAGATAAACTATTATTTTAGTGGCACATTACATTGAAAATATATTCATGAATTAAATGAGCCTCTGATGAAAGTCATAAGAGCACAAAGAAATGCTGATCACCAATTGGTGCTCCGTGGATTGTTATCGGGTCGAGGAAGCGACTGGGGCAATGTCAGGAGAATAGGCAATAGGGAGGCTGCAGGTCAAGCCTGTTATGGCTAAGCTAACAGCTCTCTTAAGGATCGCCTGACGAGCTTGTATCTCACCAATGCTTAACCCATTACCCATGAAACAGAGGACCTGGAGCTATCATTCTCGGCAAACAACTACATTTGGGACTGTTGTATTTTAACTTAGACACATTTACTCTATACTTCTTGATGTAATAAACCAGAAAATAGCATTTTAATGGTATTAGTTGACGTTTTGGACTAATCTGTTTTGGTTTTTTTTTATGGTGGGCAGACAGCACGGCGAGTATCGTGGCGCGCCGTCGTCGCTTCAACCAGCTGACACAAGAGATATACCGGCTGGCCGTGGTCGTTCGGGACGGAGGCGAGCCCTCCCTCAGTGCCACCAGCACCCTCACTTTGCGGGTATGCCCATGCCGCCACCACGGCAAAGTGAGGGCCTGCAGGGGCCCCGCATTCCTCTCCTCCGCTGGACTCAGCACCGGGGCCCTCGTCGCCATTTTGCTCTGCGTCGTCATCTCGCTCGGTATGTTGCCTGCTGGCCATTCTGAAGAAAAAAATATATATATTCACGATTAAGCTCAATGTAAATATATATATATATATATATAATGTATATATTATTAAATATATATATTATATATATTTATTTTTAAAATTATGCACAGAACGTGTGATGTTCCTCTCCACAGTTATGCAAATATGTAAGAACATTTTCCACGTGACCAGGGGACCCGAGGAATTTAGTCTCAAAGTTGACCCATCTAGCTTGTTCTTTGTTGAGTTGTGATGTCATTGAAGGCACACAAGACTCTCAAAATGGCAAGTCCCATTAACACAAAATGTGAGGCCAGCTCCGAAACAGACAGTGATAATAGGGAACAGCGATTGCATACCACTCATTTCTGCATGTGCATGGAGGTAGGCCATTGTGTATTTTCGCTTGTGTCCAGGGTTTGTACAGGTTCTTGAAATCATTGAATACGCTTAGATTTTAATGTTTTGTTTTCATTGTTTAAAAAGTGCTTGAATTTTGGATAAAATTCTTGTAAATGTTTGAAATTGTTTGAAAAGTTAGCATGCTCCAACATAAGCACTGCTAACTAATGCGCTTCAATGACGTCTTTTCAACTTAATCTATCCAAAACTTGCGTTTATTTATAGAAATGACTTTTTTGCAAGATAAACAAGAACATAACTATACGATCGGGTAGAAATGGTAATGAATAGCCACAAGAAGCCATCCGCTATGCTGGCTAATGGCTAACCTAGGTCAGTTGTTTTTTTTTTAAATAAATTGCACCGGCAAACATTTATTTTTATTGAATTTCGATCTTTAATTTTTTAAACAAAAATCAATTTGCACCAGCAGATACATTTTAATGCAATTATTATTTGGTGTGTTTTGAGATTTGAAATTTAATAGACTACTCAAATTTTACTAGGTTTTTTAAAGTCTGATTTAGAAATTTGTTTTTCATTTACTATATTTTTCTTTAAAAAAATAAAACAAATTTCATAAGAAGGTAGAATGTGTAATAAAATGAATCAATTGATTTATGCATTGCAAATAAAACAAATTATTTTTGCTTGGTGAATATATTTGGGATATATTTTTACCCATATGTTAACTGTTTTTTTAAAATCATTTTCACATAACTGCTCATTTCGTATATTTTTTTTTACGTTGAGTATATAAAATGAAGAAGAAAACAGGAAAGTGGCAAAAATTGCTTCATAAGGAAAATGGCTAGTAAATGTGAGTTTTAGTATTTTGGTTAAAAATAAATGTTTGTTTGTAAAATATTGTGTTTATTTACACATTGCAAAAGGTTAGCGGTTTTGTTTCTTCAATCAATATCAATTATTATTGATGGAAAATATGTTAATACATATCAAGGACATCATCATTAACTGCTGCTTTGTAAGACTGGGAGGTTCGGGTTCGCGCCCCGGCCGAGTCATTCCTAAGACTTAAAAAGTGGTCGGCGGCGCCCTCTGTTGGCTGCGGCTGCATCGGCTCGCTACAACGGGTCAGGTGCAACGACATTTCGTTCTGTGTACATTGTTACACAGAATGACAATACAAGGAAATTATTATTATTATTATTATTAAATGAGAAAAATTGATTTTTATAAAACCGTTAAAATGTGA
Source organism: Urocampus carinirostris (assembly GCF_059441175.1). Lineage (NCBI taxonomy): Eukaryota > Metazoa > Chordata > Actinopteri > Syngnathiformes > Syngnathidae > Urocampus > Urocampus carinirostris. Next base: position 7,279,725 of record NC_142366.1, on the reverse strand, counting down.
GCAATTTCCTACATTGAAAATGTTTTGGATTTTGGGATTTTTAGTACCAAGTGTGTCAGATCCCGACAGGCCTCCTTGTCTATGGGCATGGATTTTGATTTATATCTGCTATCAATTATGGATCAGCACATTCCTAATTTCTATTACCAGGTGGGCACTTTCTAGCCACTCTCCTCAGATGAGCAGGAATGGTCTGAAAGCGACAGGCCTTCTTGTATATGGGTGGATATTTTGATTGCTATCTGATATTAGATCAGGAAAGACCTGATTTTTAGTACCAGGTGGGCGCTCTCAATCCGCTCCCACTAGGTTGGGGGCAACGGTGTGTCCAATTCCTGACAGGATTACTTGTATATGGAAATATATTTTGAATAATATATTATATTCATATTGGATCAGAACAGCCTTACTTTCTAGTACCAGGTGGGGACTTTCCAGCCACTCCCCTCAGTGTCTCGTATCCTGACAACTGCATGTATGCAGGTAGAGTTTTTGAAATGTCTGAGGTGTTATTGGTTCGTGACAGCCCTAATTTGCAGTAGCAAGCGTTCACTCACGAGCCACTCACCCCAGGTCAGGGGAAAAGGTGTGTCAGATCCTATTTGATATTGATTTTTGATTGGGACTGCCCCAATTACTCATACTAGGAGGAGCACTTTCCAACCACTTTCCCAGTGTGTCAGATCCTGACTGGCCTGCCTGTCTAGATAAGTAGATAGATACTTTGTTCATCCCCGTAGGGAAATTCACATTTTCAGCAGTATCCTTTTGTTAAAAAATTAAATAAAATAAGAACACAAAACAAAATAAGAACACAAAAATACCCGATCCAACATGTAGAATAAAGAGCATTTTAAAAAATGTTCAAAAAATAGACACTGTAATAGAAATAAAGCAAAATATGCAAATGTGAGGTTAGGGTTTAATGTGGGCTTTTACTCCCCCGGCAGGAGGGAGAAATGATCTCCTCAGTCTGTCCGTGGAACAAGACAGCGACAACAGTCTGTCACTAAAGCTGCTTGGAGGGTGTAGATGGGTCTATGGGTGTAGATTTTGAATAATATCTCAAATCGACTCTGGACTAGGACAGCCCTATTTTCTAGGACTCGGTGTGCACTCTCCAGCCACTTTCCTTAGGTTTGGGGAAATTATGTACCACCGAGAGGACTGCTTGTATTCAGGCATAGATTTTGATTTTGATTTCTACTTTTGATGTTGGATCAGGATGGCCTTAATTTCTAGTACCAGGTATGCATTCTCCAGTGACTTGACTACTTGTTCATAGGCAGAGATTTTGAAATATTTCCCAGACTAGGACAACCCTAATTTCCAGTGCTTGGCTTGTACTTAACTTTACATTTATTTCCGCAGCTATCGTGGTTCTCTTCGTCACGCTGAAGCGCAGCAAAAAGGAACCGCTGATGATATCTGAGGAGGACGTCCGTGAGAACGTGGTGACGTATGACGACGAGGGCGGCGGAGAGGAGGACACTGAAGCCTTCGATATCATAGCCCTGAGAAATCCTGCCGCCGCCGAGGAACTCAAATTCCGACGGGACGTTCGACCGGACGCCCGGCGCTCGCTCGGTGCTCCCGCTAGCCCGTCCCTCCACCTGGACCAAGTGGACGTCCACCAGTTCATCAAGCAAAGACTCGTAGAAGCTAACCTGGACACGAGCGGGCCGCCTTACGACTCGCTGCAGACGTACGCTTACGAGGGGCGAGGTTCATCCGCCGGCTCAATCAGTTCTTTGGACTCGCCCCAAACGGTTTCGCCCTCAGACGACGGGGACGATTGGGGACCTAAGTTCCACAATTTGGCACAAATTTATCTTGAGGTGCAGCTGGACGTCAAGACTTAGAGTGCTCCTTTATGGGATCTTTACCGAAAAAATTGGAGGATTTACTGGCCAGTTTTTACTGACATTTCTTTTGGGGATTCAGGCGATTGAATGAGGAAGTACCGTATTTTCTGCACTGTAAGACACACCGGAATATAAGGCTCACCCCCACAAAAAATTTGCCTCTGATGATGTTTTTTTTTCATAGGGACTATAAGGCACATGGAATTAAAGCTTCAATAAGGGCTATGGTCCCCCCCCAAAATTAAAAAAATAACATGTTTGTACACCGTTGAAAGCAATCGGAAATTAACCCAGATCGCGACGGGGAGAAGGCTGGATCCCATCCACTATACCAGGGGTCAGCAATCTGTGGCTCCAGAGCCTCATGTGGTCCTTGTGGCTCCCTAGAGCATTTTCTAAGATGCTCGGAAACAGAAAAACAAGAGGGAGGAGAATATATATTTTTTTAATATAGTTCCAGGACAAACCTCAAATCTATGATTATCAATGTTTTTTGAGTCTGTAAAAACGTTTTTAAAGATATCAAATGAATGATTTTTATGCATAAATCCCTCTTTGATTTTGATTTTAAAAATGTTTTTTTTCTTGCAGTTTACAGACATTTAAGTTTTTGTTTTTTTAGTCTGTAATGCCTTTTTCAACATTTTTGGTTCTTGGCCCCTGCACTATAGATGAATTTATGTCATCATTACTATCGTTATTCTTAGTCACAGTACCAATTAATATTTATGTTGTTATTGTGATTAAAATATTGTCAGTCATCAAACCGGTCTGTGGTACAGAAAAGGTCGGGTACCACAAAATGTATGAGATTCTGAACTTAATAAAGAGGAAGGAATTATGGGAAGTATGTTGGTCGTTCAGAACTCAATGAAGAGAAAGTCATTTTGGGAAGTAATTTGTCAGAAATAAACGCATTGCTGCACATTTTGAAAACACTTGTCACTGACAATGCTTAGTTTGACTTGTGAAAAAGTGAAAAGTTATTCTCTATATTTTTTAAATCACTTTTTTCTCATTACTTCAACATATATGGTAATGTGACTAAAATATTGCTATAATGAAATAAAACCCTAATTCCTTTCCATGTAGTATCTGTCTGCCTTGGTCTAGTAAATAAGAGCCAGTGCTCTTCCTGTCGTGATCCAGGTTCAATTTCTGTTGCATTTGTGAACAACCCTCCATGTCCCTTCAGGCTTAGAGGCTAGATTTTAGTGCTCTTACCATTTCTATCTGGTTCAATTTACGTTGCTACTATTGTTATGCAATTGTGGTCAGTGATCCTAACAATTCATCAATATATGTCAATGCATTTTCGACTTTGTCCACATACATATATGGCTCATTGGATTACAAGGGACACATTCAAATTTCTCGCCAATTTGTGATATGTGTGTGCTTCTTATATTCCATAAAATACGGTACTAAGAACAGCACAGACGGGGGGGGAGTTCAAGGGATATTTTCAATGTGTATATTTTTTATGACTCAATAAAGTCCACGTGGGTGGATATGACTAAGGAAGTGCATATGAGTTTTTTCCTTTTGGCGCTCGTTGTTTCCTCTTTTTACGCGTCCCCCGGCAAGCGGCGCCGGCAGGACGTTCGTATTGTGCGCAGCTTCGGAGTTAATTAAGGAGCTCTTTTATGGTGGAAATGCAAGGTAACAACGCTCCGAGGAGGCCAAGCACGCCGCTTTTAAAGAACAAAGTGTATTATTTGACCACGAGATGTTGCTGTATTGAAGGGGTGGGCAACTATTTGGAGTCGGGGGTCGAATTGGGTTCAAAAATGCGGCCAAGGGGCCGATCCTGGAGACCTCTCAATTTTTTCCCCCTTTAAGAATAAAGATACATGCAGACAACTACATATTATATTTTTTTAGATTTGTTTTTAGATAATAGTTTCATCGTCATAGGTTTTGAAATGCTCACAATTAATGCAAAATATAAGGTCCCTGTTTTAAGCACTTACTTTTGCAATATTACTCTAGTTGAGTTTTGTAGTATTTCTGTAGAAGGAGTTTTGTAGTATTTTCGCGGTGTGACAAAAACACCAGTATTTTGTAGTATTTATCTAGGAGTATTTTTGAAATAGTTCCTTAGTTGAATTTTTGCAGTACTTCTGTAGTATGTTTTAGTTAATCTGGAGTAGTGTTTTGTACTATTTCTCGAGTAGTGTTTTTGTAGTATTTTTATAGTAGTATTTCTTTATTATACTTAATATTCTATGTTAGTATTTTGTAGTAGCTATGTTTGAGTGTAAAATGTTTGTAGTAATTTGTAGATGCATTCTTCACTCGTATTTTGTTGTATATTGTGTATTATAGTATTGCTATAGTAATGTTTCTGTAGTATTTATTTTGTTTTCAGAATGAAAGCAAAATAATCCATAAAGTTCTTGTTTTAAAGCACAAAAATTGATGTTTAGATTGTAATGATTTTGTAGCATTTATGTAGTAGTACTTTTGAAGTAGACACACCTAAAATATGAGTTGTACTTTATTTACGATTACATATATTGCCATTATACTTTGAACAGTGGGGCCCGCGGGCTCAAGTTTCCCACCCCTGCTGTATTGTGTCCTGCTAAAAGCAAAGAGGAAAATGTACCATTCTTTCTTTATAGCTGGGGTAGAAAACTACGGCCCGTGGGCCACATACAGACCATCAGGCTTTCTAATATTGCCTCCCAAATCAATATGCTAAATATATATATATATATATATATATATATATATATATATATATACTGTATAAATATAATGGTCATAAAAATACAACTAATTAAAATGTAGTGCCAGTCTTTTCCCCGGTGTCTCTTCCTGTTGACTGCACTCAACGCCAAAGAGGAAATATATGTTTCTGTACATGCTATTTTTGGTATCATTTGTTTAAAGACAAATTCTGTGCAAGAATATACATTGCATTATAAGTTTTTAATGCATATTTTAAAGCTTTTAAAAAAGGGACTTGTATTACTTTACTTTAATTTTGAATGTTTCAATCAACATGATCTAATTATGAACAAATATAAGAATAAATCTAACATCTTAATGTAGATATCTGCATCCTTATTTCGTAAATACATCTGAAAAAATAGATAGGCCTACATTATCCTTTTTTCATTATATATTCGCAAGGTATCGGACTTGAGACTGTTTGGACTGATACAGCAATTCCAAACACTCTTTTAATTATTGTTTTCTTAGCCCGTCCCCTTGGGATTTTTTTCCAACATAATACAGCCCCTGACTCAAACCGTTTTCTTCTGCTTTAAAGGGACAGTGAGTGATATTTGAAATTATGTCAACCTTACCTAGAAGGAGCTGACATTATTGTCATTTATCTTGCTGCTACTGGTATCCAAAAAAAAAAAAAATCTTGTATAAGACTTGTATGTATATTTAGAAAAAAGGTCCAGCTTTCCTTTTCATATTCTTTCTATTAGGAGTTGGTTGCACAATACAGCGACACCTAGTGGTCAAATAATACACACTATCCTATCAATGTTTTTTGCATTTGCAACAGCTCTTTAGTTTTAAGAATATAATTGTCGACTTCCCTTCTGTTTTGTTTTGTCTTTTCTTATAAAGTCGTGCGCTCTCACAGAACCCTTTCAATTAGTTTTAAAATGTCACTGAAATAATTGGCAATTAATTATAGAATCGTTTGGCAAATGGTGTAAAGAGGGCCCCAGAACTCTCTTTTTCCACACTGCTGAGTGAAAACATCACTAGGAGGGGTGCCATATCTCTGGAGTCTGCCATAAACATAATATGTTTTCAAGTTTTTGGGCACGAAAAATAGTTTGTCATTGATGTGGTACAGTGGGGAAAAGGTTGTAAAGAGGGGTTGGAAAAACTATAATAACACACAGTTAAGTGAAATTGTCATAAGGAGAGGTTGCCATATCTTGGAAGTTTACTGTGTACATAATATATTTTCAAGTTTCTAGGCATAAATAAGCATTTGTTTTGGTTGATGTGGTTTAGCGGGGAAAATGCTGTAAAGAGAGGCTGGAAAAACCTCTAAATTCCACATTGTCAGGTGAAAACATCATAAGGAGGGTTTGCTGTATCTTGGAGGTATACAGTATATGTAATATAGATAATACTCTTTTTTGGTTTTGGGCACACAAAACTGTATGCTGTCATTGTTGATGTGGTATTATGGGAAAAGGTTGTAAAGAGGGGGATAAAAAAAATTGACACTGTTAAGTGAAAACATCATAAGGAAGTGTCGCCGTATCTTGGGAATCTTAAGATACGTTTTTAAGTTCTTGGGCACATCAAATCTATTGCTTTCTATGTGGTATAGTGAGATTACGGCTGTAAAGAAGGGCTGAAAAACCATCTCATTCCACTTTTCTGTAAGGTGGGGATGCTGTATCCCGGGGATCTATTCTGAATTGTGTTTTTTTTCCCTGTACAATTGAACAACGGTCCTCGACCTCTATTGGTTCACTTTGTATTGCACTATTTACCAGGTCTTTTTTGATTGATAGGCGGGCGTGTCTTTGATGTTATCTTAATTTGCGGAGTGACGCAATAGTCGGCGTCAGGTATTAATCACCCGCTCGGTTTCCCACAATCCCGGGCACTCGAGCGCAACCTCGACAAGTGCTTTTTAATTAATGAGCGCTGGAGTTCATTTTCAGCTCAAAAGCGAGTGCTAGCGTATGCTCGTTTGCTTTTAATTAGCGTTTACAAGCAACTATTTGGATGAGCTTTTCCACTCGTGGATAAAAAAAAAGAAAAAAAAACTCACAAAAAAGTCATTTATCTCCAGCTAGGAAAACGATGGCCGCTGTGGACAGGAAGTAATGTCGTCAGCGCCGTTTTAATTTAGTTATCGTAAGCTTCGGCTGCATGACGATTTTCCAGAGAGTAAATCATTTGGCATAGAGCGATTTTGTTTAATTGAGTTGTTATCCTCAGGGAGTAAATTAAGGGATTCTACTCTTTTATTTCCCGTGAAGTAAAACAATTTGATAATCACATTTAAAAAAAATAAAAAAATAAAAAGTGGTTTGCATATTCAAATGTATAATAACATCAGAGATAATAATACAATAGACCTCTGGATACAGCGGACCCACCTTAAAATGTTTCGGCTTCACGGTGTGGAATATGTTTTTCTGCCCCTCTTTACAGCCTTATGCCCACTATATCACATAAAAAAACACAAAAAACAAAAATCTGCGTGCCTAAAAATTCCAAAACGTTTTATGCGTGATGTATTTTCCCGGGATACAGCAACTCCTCCTTATAATGTTTTCACTTTTCGGTGTCGAATAAGACATTTTTGTACGTCCCCTCTTTACAGCCTTATCCCCACATTACCACATCAAACACCTAAAATGTTTTAAATTTTGTACAACAGGATAAATTTGCATGCCAAAAAATGTAAAAAGCAACATTACTGTTACAGTAAACCTCTGGGATGTGATGACCCTTCCTTATGACACTTTCACTTAACAGTAAGAGATTTTTGTGGCCTCTCTTTACAGCATATTCTCCACTGTACCACATCATCAAGACAACAGCAAACAATTTTGCGTGACCAAAAACTTAAAAACATATATTGTATTAACATATCCTAAATTCCAATGAGCCCCTAAGCAAAGGAGTACACCTGCATCCACCTGCTACTCGGCTCTACCACCTCAAATCGTGTGACACCAAAGGTAAATAACCTTGTTTTTTTTTCTCCTTTACATGTATATTTATTCATGTTATTTAATCATACACACTTATATGTATTGTTCTTTCGTAGTGCTTAATACATATATTTTTGTTATTTTATAAATCATCAATTAAAGTTAACGACTTATAACCCTGGAACTGTTAGCCAGAAGCCAAACAGAAACATGTATTATTTGCGTCTGTCTTGATTGTCAGTTTTTTGATTGTGTTAAAATGTCCCTGAAGGCCTCATTATCTATCCGGCAAACAAGCAAACCTGGCATGCTCTTTTAAAACCCCGTCAATGGAGAACCGGGACACGTCTCGACGGACAGCCAGCTGAAGAAGCAACAAAAGGTAAGGTTTTCACTGGAAAATATTTATACAGTGGTACAGTGATGTTCAGAACAATGGCAGTGCTATGTGACTACTCAGAATATCTCAGGTTTTGGTATATTTTTATTGCTCCATGCCAAACAAATTACCAGTAGGTCCAAAAGATCCTCAGAAAACAAACGAGACCCAGCATTCATAATGGGCTGTGCAGTTGGGCAAACAGTTCAAAGAGGTGTGTTCAAAAAATAGCATTGTCTGCTGTTGACTCAACAAACTCAGAACTATTTTGTATTTCCCCAAAAAAGGGATATAGCAATCCTATATTTAGTTGCATCACCACCATTTTTTAAAACGGCTTCAGATCTGTGTGGCATGGAGTCAATCAACTTGTGACACCATTCAGTTGTTATTCCACTCTATGATTCCTTCACAACATTCCACAGTTCATTTAGATTTTGGGGTTTTGCTTCACAAAAAGCATTTTTGATATCACCCACAAGTTCTTAATTGGATTGAGATCTGGGGATTGGGTTGGCCCCTCAATAACGAGAATTTTAGTGGGTTGAAGACTTTGCTTGTCTATTAGTGTGTTTGGGGTTGTTGTCTTATTAAAGCACCCATTTCAAGGGCATGTACTATTCAGCATAAGGCCACATAACATTTTCAAGTATCTTGACGTACACAAACTGATCCATGATCCCTGGTGTGCGACAAATAGGCCCAACACAAGAGGAGCAGAAACATTCCCAGACTATGATACTTGCACCACCAGGCTTCACTGTTTTCAATGTGTACCGAGGTTTGTATTCAGAGATTGGGGGTCGTCTCACACATGGTCCGTGGCCCCTGGACACTAAAAGGACACTTTTACTTTCGTCAGTCGACAACATGTTCCTCAATTTTTCTTGAGGCCAGCTGATGTATTATTTGGCGAATTGTAACCTCTTCAGCACATGCCTTTTTTTTGGTTACAGAGGGACTCTGCTTGTGATTCTTGAAAAAAAATGTGCTTTACTCAGATGTGTTCTAACTGTCACAGCACTTAAAGGTAACTGCAGACTGGGTTTGGTCATCCTGGAGCTGATCATTGCCTGAGCCTTTGCAATTCTGGTTAATCTCTTTTAATAGTTGTTGTCTTCTGTTTTCTTCCGTGTGTCTCTGGTTTTTCTACCCATTACAGGGCATTGGATATTATTTCAGCTTAACAGCCAATACTTTTTTGTACTTCGTTATAGGTTCTTTATTCTCCAATCAAGGTTTTAATCATAAAACGCCATTCTTCGGAGCAGTGTCTTGATCGTTGAATTTTCCTTATATGCATGTTCAACCTGTGCTAGCTTCATTATCCTGAATAGGCGTCCCCTGATTAACACCTGATTCACAGTTTTGGGGGTTTTTCTTCCCCAAAATTGATGAACTCAGTTAATGGGTGCCACACTGTAATGTTTTTTAACACACCCCTTTGAACGATTTGTTCAATTGCAGAACCTATTATTAATGGTGGGTCTTGTCTATTTTCTGAGAATCTACTAGACAGCACTGTACCTCTACGAATGAATTTAGTTCGTTCTAGGAGTAGCTTTGTAACCTGAAACATTTGTAAGTAGGGACGCCTTTTGAATGTAAATGTGCTAATCCGTTCCCCCCGCAAAAGTATAACATGTATTTGAAATAAATCATAAAAGAGCTTTAGAACATGAAACAGATAAATATCAAAGTTGGATTTCCACACCCAAAAAAAAATACATAAATCATGAGGCACATGATGTAAAAAACATGAGAATAAAGGACGGCAGTAGCTCAGGAGGTAGAGCGCTCGTCTTGGGATCAAGGGATCCCAGTTCGAATCCCGGCTCGTCCGTGTTACATGTCGAAGTGTCCTTGGGTAAGACACTGAACCCCTAATACCCCCAATAAGTAGGTTAGCGCCTTACATGGCTGCAAGGCCGCTATTGGGAAATGTGAAGCACACTGTAAAGCGCCTTGAGAAGTCATTGACTTGAAAAGCGCTATATAAAAAAAAAAAATGCAGATCATAATAAAAATATTCATGGCACGGCAGATGAGTGTTTAGCGCGTCGGCAGCATAGTTCTGAGGTCATGTGTTCCGATCAAGCTACTGGCCTTCCTATGCAGAGTTCCTATATTGTCCCCGTGCTTGCGTGAGTTTCCTCCGGGTGCTCCAAAAACATGCATGTCAGGTTGATTGGCCCGTCCAACTTGTCCCTAAGTGTAAACAAACGAGTGAGTTTTCTCTCTCTCTGTGCCCTGCTACTGCCTGGCTACCGGTTCAGTTCTGCCCTCTGCCCGAGGACAGCTTGGATGGGCTCCAACCCCCCACCACCTTAGTGAGGATAAGCGGTGCAGATAAAAATGGAGTTTGTTTTAAACCAATGCTGTGTTTAAAAAAAAAATGTTTTCTTTCAATAATGTCTCAAATTAAGGTTTTAATCTGGAGTTGAGGTAGTGTTTTATTATATTGTTTTATTGTTCCTAACAAGAGTTCAGCTTTAAAAATGATGATACAGTTCCAAACATTGAGGTAATTTGGTTTTAATAAAGTTTTGGAGTTTGTTTGTATCTGTTCAATGTATTTTAAACAATAGTTATACTGTAGTTTCAAATTTCAGGTTTATACCTCAGGTTTCATTTATGACACTTTTAAACATGGTATATGTTTACGACGGATGGTTGGGGTTTAAACAAAAATAAGATGAGGTTTTCAAAACCTAATAGGAGTGGCACATTAAGGTTTGATTTTGGGTTTCATGGTAATTTTATTGGTTTTAACGAGTTAGGTCTTTAAAATTGGGCTTCTAAATTGAAATTAGGGTTTCAAACACAAACAAATTTGTGTTCCTAAAATGGTCTGAACCAATTTTTGTGTCTCTTAAACCAGGGTTATGTTTTTTAAATTGAAGTTGTTTCAAAGCAGTAAACCAAGTTAAGGGTTCAAAGTGCAGTTTTAAATTGGGTTAAGGTTCGCAAAAAAGAATTTGGGCTTCAATTTGAAATCAGTGTTTTCTTCAAAGCATGCTTGGCCTTTGCATCAGACTTTTAAGATAAGGTTTCAAATCTTTTCAAATAAAACGCCTGATTAAATTGCTTAATGTTTAAAGTTTTTTTTTTAATCAACAAGTCTTCGAGCAATAATTCATTTTTGCTTCACTCTCTTATTAAACTTTATTGACTCTCTGCCATAGCACGGCGGCGCAGTGGTTAGCGCGTTTGCGGCCCAGTTCTGAGGTCGTGGGAACCTCCTGCGTGGGTTCAAATCCAGCTACCGGCCTTACTGTGCGGAGTTTGTATGTTCTCCCCGTGCTTGCGTGGCTTTCCTCCGGGCACTCTCTGGTTTCCTCCCACATTCCAAAGACATGCATTTCAGGTGAATTGGCCGGTCCAAATTGTCCCTAGGTGTGAATGGGCAAGTGAGTTGTCTGTCCCCGTGTGCCCTGCGATTGGCTGGCAACCAGTTCAGGGTGTCCCATGCCCACTGTCTGGAGATGGCTGGGATGGGCTTCTGAGTCCCTCTGAGGCCTGTTGTCATTTGCAAGATAGCTAGGAGGACATTAGCATGCTAGCTAAGGTAAGGCGGAGGACAACCCCCTTTTTGTGAGCTTGGGGCTAATTATGTATATTTTTGTGTCTCCCTGGTGGAGGTCTCATGAGCCAGCCACATGATTCTGAGACGGGAATTCTTTATTTTTATATTTTTTTCTCTGACGGGAATTCTCGAGGGGGGACGTGACTCGGCTTCTGCTGTCCATGTTTGTTTTGGTTGAACAAAGTAAGTCATGTCTTAAGGAAATCAAATAATTCAAAGTGCCTTTTTCAAAGCCTTGGACTCGTAGTCTTAACGTGGAATATTTGAATAACCTTAATGGAGAGAAGAAAGAAAAATGGTAATCTTCATGGGAACATATTTTGATGGGAAAATTACCCGTATTCTTCTCCTTTATAATAGGAGGTGTCATTGTTATGAAAGCAGACGCAATAAATATTAAATTAAGTGTGAGAATAAGGAAACAAAGAAGTATGAACATCGGAAAATGCATTTTTTTATCTGAATAAATTTAAGACAATGAAAACAATTATGAGGACTTAAAAAAAAGTCTTTAAAATTAACCAGACAGGACGAGACAAACTAGCAGACAAACAAAGTGATATCTGAGAAGTGAAGAAGTGAAGAAGTTTTTAGGATTTACAGAAAATAAATCCTATTGCTGAAACAAAAGTAGGCAGGTGCATAAATTTGGGCACCCCAACAGAAAAAATACATCAATATAAAGTAGATCCTCCTTTTGCAGAAATAACAGCCTCTAAACGCTTCCTTTAGCTTCCAATGAGGGTGGGGATTCTGGTTGAAGGTATTTTTGACCATTCTTCTTTACAAAACCTCTTGACTTCAGTCAGGTTTGATGGGTTCAGAGCATAGACAGCCCGCTTTTAATCACACCACAAATTTTCAATAACATTCAGGTCTGGAGACTGAGATGGCCATTCCGGAACATTGTAATTGTTCCTATGCATGAATGCCTTAGTAGAATTCGAGCAGTGTTTGGGGCCGCCGCCTTGTTGAAGTATCCAACCCTGGCGCAACTTCAGCTTTGTCACTGATTCTAGAACATTGTTCGCAAAAATCTGCTGATACTGACTGGAATCCATGCGAGCTTCAACTTTTACAAGATTACCAGTACCTGCACTGGCCACAAAGCCCTACAGTATGATGGAACCACCACCAAGTTTTACTGTGGGTAGAAAGTGTTTGTTTTGGAGTGCTGTGTTCTTCTTCCGCCATGCATCAAGCTCCTTGTTATGTCCAAATAACACCATTTTAGTTTCATCAGTCCACAGCACCTTTTTCCAAAATAAAGCTGACTTGTCCAAAAGTGCTTTAGCATACCTCAAGCAACTCCGTTTGTGGCATATGCACATAAAAAGCTTCTCAACCAATGATTTATAAAGGAAAATCTTGAAAATGATCAGGGGGACCCAAACTTTTGCATACGACAGTGTGTATATATATATATATATATATATATATATATATATATATATATATATATATATATATATATATATATATATATATATATATATACAATTGGCAATTGGCTAATGTCATCTGACAATTTTGAACCATTTCTCTACTAAGTGTTGAATGTAAAATCTTTTTCTCCCTGCGATCGTTAAGTTCAGGGTGTCCCCTGCCCAGTGCCCGATGATTGCTGGGACGGGCTCCAGCACCCCCGCGACCCTACTGTGGATGAGCGGTGCAGCTGATGAGATGAGATATATTTGGATACCTTAACCACTAGGGTTGTAGGGGCACCATTTCTGTCTTGAGAGAATACAGCCTTGTGGCGCCCATCCTTCTCCATACTAACATACAACTGAACAAATGTTGTTGGGACATTTTCCATACTCTTGTTCTTAGGGTATAGTAGTCATTATTTCAAAATAGATACTACTTTAAAAATATTAAGTTTAGGGAAGTCAAATAAAATGTTGTTTTTTTATTCATTAGAATAATGTGATTAAATAAATTTAAAGATAGCTAAAATATTTAAAAGATTTATAGACAGCCACCGTTTTGTTCCGATGAAGCCTCGCTTATTCAGCGCTAGCAAATATTTGACCCGCTAGAGCAACTCGCAGTATTGCCAATCTGACAAAAATGGCACTGAGTAAACTGCAGCAAATTCAAGAAAGGGGACTGCCTAGACTCGATGTTTTACTTGCTCAAAATCATTATTCGTGTCTCATACAAACAATTGTAGATCCAAAATTTAATGTTTTTATAGTCAAGCCAAAGGAGTTCACATTGCAGTAACTTTTAGGATATCAAATGAATCAGTTCTCTGGTGGAGATTACTAAGTGAAATTGCCATATGATGGGGACCCTAACCTTTGCTATTGAACTTTGACTGTCCCATATAATAAGTACTGCTTATAAGCAGTATGTGTATCATTGTATAATTGTATAAAGGCACTACAAGACACATGAATTCAAACTGATTTTCTTTTATTTATGAAAAATTAATTTATCAAGTACATATCTCATACATATTTTAGCAAAGAAATGTAAAGGCATGACAACTTTGCAGAGGGAAGTTTAAAAGTATTTTTTGTTTTAATCCCTCAGTCTCCTACACTATCAACTAGCAGACAACAGAAGTTTGTTGACGGACTGACAAAGTGTGAGTGAGAGCACCGAGCTTAAATAGAAGGGAAGCCAATCTGTCAACGAGCCACAGCTGGCGCCACACGGGCGGGGCAAATTGGGCAGCCATGGCAACCGTGACACAGTCAATAAAAATGTCATTTTCACTTAGATTCACCGTATTTTCCTGACTATAGGCGCACCTAAATAACCCCAAAAATTCAGCAATTTGACAGTGCGCCCCAAAGACTTAGAAATGTATAATTATGTACCATGAAATATGGTAAGCATTCATACATGAATCAATTTATTTTTGGGTTAAAAACTGAGTATTTTTCATGACGTTTATCTTTAAATAAATAAGTTAATTAAGTAATACGTTTTTTCAGTTTTTTTTTCATCGCAACGTTAGCACTTAAAGTAGTTTAACCTCAGGATAGGTCATGAAACAATTCTGTGGTGGGATCGCAAAGTGAAATTTCTGTATACTGCGTGAAAGAAACCTATGCCTTCAGACCCCCTGTACCGCAGATTAACTTGTTAAACTTTAAAACTGTGTAGGCTACGTCAAATTTTCATGTTTAATCGAACTATTACAGTGAGATACAACATAATCCGTTATAAGAATCACAAAGTGAAATCGGTGTATAGCGGGGAAGAGAAACCAATGCTAATTAGCTAATAAGAACCCCTGCCACCCCAGCTGAAAATATAAAACTTAAAAATCTGCACAGTAAGTGTTTATGTGTAATTTAAATATTACAGTAGTCCCCTGGGATACGGCATTATCCGTTCTGATGTGGGAACACAAAGTAAAAATGCTGTATAGTGGGGCAGAGAAACCTATGCTAGTTAGCCAATGTCTTCAGAACCCCTGCTACCCCTGATAAAAACATTAAACCTCAAAATGTACGGATTAATCTGCAATTTTTAAATGTAACAGATATCCAGGATTCGAAATGATCCGTTGCGACTTTGAAATTACGAACTTAAATTGTTGTGTGGTTTGGGATAGAAACCTATGCTATTTACAGTAGCTCTAACTACCCTAGATAATTAAATAGCATTATACACAGTCAGCATTACGTATAAACTGTAAATGTACATAGTATATGACAAATATAAATCTAAATGAAAAAATTAAATCTGACTTTTATTGTGACATGACTTGAGCCGGTACAGTGAAATAAAGGGTGTATGCAGAGAAGGGGGGGGACGCTGAATTAAAATTAAAGTAAGTTAAAACTTCTACTTGCGGAGATTGCCTTGGACTTACATCACTGCAAATGTGTAATATATGTGCATATGATAAAATGTTTTTGTAAATCCAATTTGATTTACCTTTGGTGTGACTTGAGGTGGTACAATAGAGTAGAAGGTGGACAAACTGACAGGAGAGAGTAAACGAAAAACAGGTTTTATACTTTCCACTTGGCAGGATTAGAAGGTTTATCTCCTTAATTTACCTCATGTGTTTTAATAATAGTCATGATTGGCTATTGGTGGCGGCCATGTAATATAGCAAGGTAAGCCATTTGTGTGCCTTCTAAATAATTGCAAGCTTCGATCCCATGGTTATCATGTTTTTGCTTCTTCTTTTTGCATCACTGCATGTCTTGGGTTCCATAGCAGACACAGTACCAAAAAATATTGTATTGCATTGCCTACTCATATCTTTATATTTTTGGGGTAATTGCAAGCTTTGTTTCCATGTTTCTCATGTTCTGTTCACTCTAGCATCACTGAAAGCCTGGAGACCAATAGCCAATGATTTCAGTACGAAAAATACGATATTGTATACCCAGCATCTTCGTATTTCTTGAAAATTGCAAGCTTCCTTTTCGTGGTTATCTTTTTGTTTCTCCTTTTAGCATTGTGGATCCATCGTAAATAGACAAAAAAAAATTGTGTTGTAGCACCAACTTGCTCAATTATAGAATAGAATAGAATAGAATTTACTTTTCTTGTCATTCTTTGTAACCATTCACACAGAACGAAATGTCGATACACCTGACCCGTACAGTTAAACTGTAACAAGCCGATGCAGCCGCAGCCAAACAGGGCGCCGCCATTTTAGACCCAACTGCTGTGTTGGGAGTCATTAGGTGACCAAACCCCACAATTCCAACCCTTAATGCCGAGCGCTAAGCAGGGAGGCAATGAGTACCAATGTTGTAAGTCTTAGGTGTGACTCGGCCGAGGCTTGAACCAGCGACCTCCCAGTCTCGGAGCGGGCGCCCTACCATCTAGGCTACCGAGTTGGTAGGGATATGACTTGGTAATAGCAAGCTTTGTTTCATAGTAATCATGTTTTTATTTCCATATTTGTCATTTTAGAACCTTAATCTTAGAGCCAATAGCAAATTAATACAGTAAACAAGTACATTATTGTATTGCAGACTCACAGCTCTATTTCTTGGTAATTTCAAACTCCCAAGCCTTGGGACCAATAGCCAATACAGGTAGAAAAATACTGTAACTCGCATCGTGTTTCTTAATAATTGCAAGGTTCGTTTCCATAGTCTTCATGTTTTTGCTTCTCTTTTTAGGCTTGGGATCCGTAACAAATAAGCACAGTACAAAAAAACTCAGCATTGTATTGTCGACTCAATTTTGTATGTCTTGATAACGATGTTTTTGCTTCTTCCTTTAGCATCACTGCAAGCCCAGGGACCTATAGCCGATCAATTCAGCAGTAAAAACACAGTAGGTCCTATTCACAATATATATGTTCCATACGCTTGAGTAATTCATGAAATGAAAGTAGGTATAGAACGG
Organism: Urocampus carinirostris; assembly: GCF_059441175.1. NCBI lineage: Eukaryota > Metazoa > Chordata > Actinopteri > Syngnathiformes > Syngnathidae > Urocampus > Urocampus carinirostris. The sequence goes on along the minus strand of NC_142366.1, from coordinate 7,262,898 downwards.
ATTAACAACAAAAGTTGAGGGAACACTGCACGCTATTTCCTTGGAGGAAGTAAATTTTGCGAAGGAGGTGCTAGGACTGCTAAACAACAAGCACAACACCTGCAAGATTGCAGTTCCCGTGAAATAAACACAGCATCCTTTTTTGCCACCACTTCATTAGCGACTTTGTGCAGGGAAGCTCTGCACTCTGCTAGCTGTTTGGGGGGAATCTTAAGGGGGCAATATTAGGGGCGGCTTACCTCCCGTGAGGCCCTCCCTTTCTAGCACACAGCGAGACTAATGGAGGCAGGAAAGGATTTGCAAAGTGAAAAAAAATATGTGAGCGGCTGCATTGATGGGGAGCGTTCACGGGGCAAATAAAGACATTTCTAAATCACTTTACGGACTTGATCCACATTTTAACACACAAATAAATCTGCATGACACAAACAAACAAAATTGCTTTTCTATTCTGAGTAGGCTACTTCCTTTCCTATTGGGTGCTCTCAGTATGCCTGCACAGTAAAATAACAAGTGTTACTTGAACACTGTGGCTAACCCCCCCCCCTGTTGACTGAGGTTGGGTTAATATTGACTTTGTGTCAACTCATTTTAATTGAACACAAAATCAACTAGAGTTTATTTAACACTTAAACATGTATTGGATGTTTTATTTTTTTTTTTCAAATTAAATTAACATAGATTATGAAATTTGAATAATGAACACAACCAGTGTACTTGAGTGTTAAATTAACACTAGTAAACTAAAACTTGAATAGTCAGCGATGTTATTCGATTGCTAAATCAATAATTACCCTGGTTTGCTAACACTTGAATAGTACACAGGTTGCGTTCATTGATTAACTTTATTAACATTTGTTTTGAATTAACACTGGTTAACTAACATTTAAATATTATACTAGTTGGTTTTATTAGTTAACTAGCGTTAATTTATCACTTAATCAATGAACACATTGACCAGCTTACTTCTTGATGAAAGTAACTGATGTCAATTAAACACATAGAGTACACTGCTTGTGTTAAATAGTTGATTCGTTAACTAACTGTTAATTGGTGTTGCATTAAAAATAAACTAGCTAAATTACCACTGGTTAACAAAGTTACCTAACAATTGGAGTACATTAATTGATTGTGTGTATTGGTTAAATTTGTCATGATTGTCCTATTTGAAACACCTGTGGCAGCTTGATTGGCGCCAACAGCCCGAACAAGCTGATTGGTGGCCACATTCTTCTTAAGCCCCTGTCTCCAGTTCAAACTTTGTCAGATCATTGCGAGCTGTTGTGTTTACACTCAGTGAGCGTTTCCATCCGACTACGTCCCTGTTAAACCTGTTTTCTGCTTGATCCCTGTTTCTGAACCTGACTACGCCTGTTCTGCCTGCCGCCTGCCTACGATCACTTTTACGAACTCGACATCGCCTCTAACGACGTGCCATTCCCGCCTGCCTTCTTTCGACACGGAAGTGTCACCCCCGCCTTGCTCGATTCCGCTCTTCGCCAGTCCTCGGATCAAGCAATCAAGCAAGCCTAAATTTCACTCTCTTTCAATAAAACCTGAGAAACGCATGCAATTGAGTCCCATGTCCGTTCTAGTCTGTGACCAAATTAACACAGGCTAACAAAGTTAACTAATTAACTCACAAACAAATCAAGCAATGAATTTGTATTTAACATCAGTTAACTAATTAATCAACTAATTAACTGAACTATTGAACTTAGTTTATAAAAAACGGTTAGCTTAGTTAATTAGCACAATTAACCAGAGTACTCTTTAAGTGATAACCGTGTTGACCGGTGTTATTTTAACTAAATAAACACACTCTAAGTGATAAATTAACACTGGTTAATTGGGACAACTGACACAATCAGTCAATGTTGATTCAACCACCAATAAGTACACTTGTTGTGTTAATAAGCAGTCTTTTTCACTCAGAGTACACTGGTTAATTGTGTTACTTTAACCGGACTGAACTTCACTCTCAAAATCAACAATTGCATTATTTATCTTAGCCGTTGTTAAATTAACACTTAAATGGTACAGAAATTAGTTATGTTGGTTAACTGTTATTAATCCAATAAGTACATTTCATTAAATTAACACAGGTTAAGCAACTTATTCATAAAAACAACAATTTTACCCTGTTTGTTAGATTAACACTGGTTAACTAAGACAACTACCTGACACCATCAACCAGTGTTAATTTAATATTTAAGTATTAAACTGGTTGGTGTTATTTAACATATTTAACTTGGCTAAATGGTGTTGGTTTAAGAGTCAATTTTAATGTTAAAATAACACCGGTTATCTGACTGCGAGCACGTCTTCGTCCACCTCTAGGAAGCTCCTGGCATTGATGTTCCAGCCGGCGAAATCCTATACTTGATATAGCGTTCGATACTAATATTAATCATGTATGTGGCACAGTGACAGTCATCTGATTTCCACGCTTTGAAAAATCTTTGAAATGATCTTGTAAAGAAAATGAAAATGCTTTCATAAGTTAAATAAAACAGATGCGACTCTGCCGCCGCAGACAAATGAAGGACATGTTTCTGCCACCACATGATGAAATAATCATGCAATAAACGCAATTTCAGTCGGCCAGTTTATATACGGCCGCTGGAACAAACTGCCATTTTATTAGGAGGAATGTGTTTTGGATTTGGAAAGGCTTCTGACGTTCACACTGAATTGGTTCATGGACTCGTTAGTAAGCTAGTTAGCAGTCAACTGCAAAATAAACCTAATCCAGAGTTTAAATACAAAAGTACACAAAAAACAGACTCATTCTCAATCAGCTGCACCACTTATCCTCAGTAGGGTCGCGGGGGTGCTGGAGCCCATCATAGCAATCATCGGGCAGTGGACAGGGGACACCCAGAACTGGTTGCCTGCCAATCGCAGGGCACACAGGGACAGACAACTCACTCGCTCTTTCACACCTAGGGAGAATTTGGACCAGCCAATCCACCTGAAATGCATGTCTTTGGAATGTGGGAGGAAACCGGAGTGCCCGGAGGAACCCCACGCAAGCACGGGGAGAACATACAAACTCCGCACAGGAAGTCCGGTAGCTGGAGGTTCCCAAGACCTTAGAACTGTGCCGCACACGCACTTACCACTGCGCCGCCGTGCTGCAAAAAAAGATTACCAGTACCTGCATATATATATATATATATATATGTGTTGATGTGTTGCCAGCCACTCTATAAATCACTTTCTTGCCCATTCACATCAAGGCTTCAAAGGGTGTGGAGGAAATACCGGAATACCTTGTGTATAACGTGCACCTCATTTTTTTAAAAATAAAAACCAGTGTAAGATTTTTTTTTTTTTTACTTTTTCTCAAAATAAAGCATTGAAAGTGACTAACGTTGTTGAATACATGTGACCATGACTCAAATGATTTATTGACAACTATGAACACAATACCGACACATACAAATTAAGGTATCTAAAAACAATTTAATTAACCAAGCCAGATTTCACTCTAAACTATACTGCATTGTATTTATTATATTGTTCTCTAGTTATGCCAGTCTTAACATACTGTGCTGAAGTCTGGGGCAATAATTACAAAAGTTGACTCCATCCCCAAAAATGTGCAAAAAGACTTATACCCAAGGCAGGATACAGTGATCACACCAATATTCTATTTATGCCGTCTAAATTGTTAAAAGGGTATCTCATAGACTTTTCCACTTCATAACTGCTATTTAAGTTGAACAAAGAGGTACTGCCAGAAAACATTCAAAAATGATCTATGCGAAAAGAAGGAAGCTATAAATTGGAGGGATGCAGTAATTTTAAGATTCAACCAGTGATAACCACCAGGAAAAGTATGTGTGTGTTTGTATGGCGAGTCAAAATTTGGAACAAATTTCTGGTAAATCTCAAACAATGTCCAAATATTCACCTGTTTGAATCCAAATACAAAGAATCAATATTGTTAAAGTACAGAGAGGAATAAAATTGGGTCTGAATGATGGTTAGGGATCATAACTATTATAAGAGCAAATGGGTGGTGTAAGCCATAAATCAACCTTGTTATTATCACAACTGTTTTTAACTGTTATTATCGCTTTTGCTATGATTGTCATTATTACTGGTGTCTGAATGATTTTTAGTGATAAGCTACATTGAAGAGTAATTAGATAAGTCAAAGTAATTATCTGTTATCATTATAACAATTGTGATGATTATTATTATGATATGCCCTGCGATTGGCTGGCAACCAGTTCAGGGTGTCCCCTGCCCACTGCCCGATGATTGCTGGGATGGGCTCCAGCCCCCCGCGACCCTACTGAGGATAAGCGGTACGGCTAATGAGATGAGATGAGATTATTATGATAACTTATGTGACTATTATTGTGAATATTATTATTAGTAATAGTATTATTGGTATCCAAATAATGTTAGCGATCAGCCTTATACAGTCAAAAGATGAGTCAAGGAAATAATTACGCTTGTTTTTATTATAACGATTATTGAGACTATTATTTTTGTTGTTATTACTGTAATTATTATTGTCATCAACTTATATGACTATACTTATTGTCATTGTTATTATATTGCTATCACCATTGAATTATATAAAGTCACTACCATATAGATCTATATTTATAAACAAACCAATGAGGTGAATAAATTTGTTGGTGATGATAGTAAAAACTAAACAAAAACTTAATAAAAAGAGGTACAATCACATAGAGATAACATTTAATAAGAACACAAAGCAGACGTTCCTGCACACGCGGGAGTTTTGATGTTGGAGGTATCTGGCTCAAGCTCCCCTGCTTTGTATTTTAATGCAAAGTTTAGGTCACTCAATAATGATGTTCCTGATACCTGGGGGTGGACCCCCTAAGGCAGCAGGTCCAGACACTTATTATGACGGGAAACACACACCACAGAACAGTCAGTTGTCACCATGAGCACCAATAGGAATTTTTAATTTTAATAGATACTCTTATTATTTCGCATGCTGAAAATGGATGGAGACAGCAATGATAATGATGATGGTGAAAGTGGTGGTGGTGATGGTAGTGATGATAATGATGATGATGACTGAGTGACTATGCATCCACAAAACGTATGTAAATATGTATATTTTTACTGGAGTTAAACAGCCTCATGGCATGAGGAAGAAATAGTCTCCTCTGTCTATCCGTGGAACAAGACTGTGACAGCAGTCTGTCGCTGAAGCTGCTCTTTCCGTTTAGGATCAAATAAGCATATGCTTTTTCATATTCCTTTTGGGACATGTTACGTTCACAATGTTTTGGTTTTTTGACTTGTTGTTTTGTTTAATTCATTCATTCAAATATGCTCTTTGCAGAATATACAGCAAAGACGCAATTACTACCTTTTCCCTGTGTACAAACATGCATAATTAATTAATAATACATTATTAAAACATCAATTTAAATTAATAAACAAATAAACGATGCAAAAATAAGGTATAGTATCGTCCCATTTGACGATTAGTTCTGGGCAGACTCCTTTTTTGATAATTGCAAAGTTCATTCCCATGGTTATCATGTTTTGCTTCTCTCTTTAGCGTCATTGCAATTCTTTAACCCATAGGGGATAAATATTTTTTAAGCACACAATATTTTAAACTCAAAGAAGAGAGGCACTTTGGACGAAAGTTCAACCAATAGCCTACCAGCATTTTCATGATGTCATGACGTGAACCAAACAAAGAGCAGGATTTTATGACGTCCACCAATTGCAGACACAGAAAAGTCAGAATTTTTAAAGTCTCTGTGCATGTGAAATTTGTTGACATCGAAATGGGGAAAATGTGCCAAAGAGGGGTTACATTTTTTTATACATTTCTTCCCCACTGAAGTAAAAACGTCATAAAGAATGGTTGTTGTTTCCCGGTGTTCTAACTGTCGAGTAAAATAAAGCACACCTACTTTGATCTTTACGAAAAAATAACATGCAAAATGATTTTGGATTTTGGATTAAGATGCAGAAAACAGAAATTGTACTCCTGCCGTACCACTTGAAGAGTTCGCCTTTCTGCTTGTAACGCGTTTGAGCGCATTAGCGAGAGCAAGGCCGGACTGAAGCTCTTAACACGCCGCTGTGTCAAAACCGGCCGTCATCTTTGTGCTAGCGCCACGCTAACGTGCATATTCAAGGTAGTGCCAAGCTAGAAGCACTTGAAGGCTTTTCCATAAATCGTTCGGGTTAGCTAGAAAACTCGTCCAAGTGGGTGATTAAAGTGTATGGGATAGCGGACTAGCAGTGTTTTTTTTCCTTCAAACTTTTCGGGTTCAAGTTCATTAGTGCTAATTTGTGTTCAGAGTGCTTGTGATCCGCCCCCATCGACTGACTCGGCCAACTTTAGCAGTCAGCTTGGTTCAATCACTACTGGAAATTCCACACGGCAGAAAGAAAGCCGTGTGCGCAAATTCAAGGAAGAAACTCCACTTTTTTTGTACAAACCACACCAGATTTTAGGCGCAGGCTTAAACAGCTATAAAAAAGAACTTCAGGTATATTTCTTAATTCAAAGAAAATCAGCGGGGAAACGTCTAGTACAGAAAAGTAACACATTAATTGGCATTTTTATTATTTTCCACTGGTCATCATATACAAGTTTAAAATAAGTTCAAAATTAACTGCTTGATAGACAGTTGACATAACAAATATAAAAAAGGCAGACAAGAAATGGCCGGAGTTTGGTCCTGTCCTTTGACAACCAAACACTTTTCACATCATTCTAGTCATCTAATCAGATTTTTATGGGCAGCACGGCGGCGCAGTGTTGAGATTAAACTTTCCTGTGTGGAGTTTGCATGTTCTCCCCGTGCTTGCTAGGTTTCCTCCGGGCACTCCGTTTTCCGCCCACATTCCAAAAACATGCATGTCAGGTTTATTGGCCTGCCCGAATTGTCCCTAGGTGTGAATGAGCAAGTGAGTTGTCTGTCTCTGTGTGCCCTGCGACTGGCTGGCGACCAATTCAGGGTTTCCCTTGCCCACTGCCTGAAGAAAGCCGGGATGGGCTCCAGCACCCCCGCAACCCTACTGAGGATAAGTGGTGCAGATAATGGATGGATGGATAGTATTTTATACAAACGTGGTATCACATACTATTTTGTTATTTAAGGTTTTTACTTGAAGTAGCAGGGGTTGGGAAGGCATTAGCTAATTGGCATCTATAATCAGCATATGTATCTTTCCGCCGCTGTACAACTATTTCACATTGCAATCCACACCACGGAATCAATACTTCGAGGAACCCAGGGCTCCGTCATACAACTTTAGAAATGTAATACTTTACAAAAACTAACTTTTACATGAAGATATATCATCACGGACACTATTTAGTATTTATGTCCTAATCTGCACTTTATCAGTGTCACATTTCTTTGAAAGAGAAATGAAAATGATAAATGGCATTAAAATTAAAGAGGTTGCAAATGAAAATCTGAAAGCATTGCGATGATTTATCCCTGTGAATGCGCTGTCTCATTAATTACAAGTGAGGAGTAGCTTAGCGTACTGATTTTTATTCCAGCTCGACACAAACTTGAATCGATTTTTTTTGGGTTCAAACCAGTTATCTGATAATGAAATATCTTTTTTCGAAGGATATTAAACACAAAGTGAACAAGTGCTAACTGTAGCGAGCACTCACCAGCTGCTCAATAGCTAAACTAGAAGTCTCGAACGTATTTTACCAGGGGGGTCTGAAGCTACAGTTTGAGCCGAATTGGGTTTTCTACAAAATTATTTTAGATGGAAACTGTCAGGACCAGAACAGGAAACAGGACCAACTCGCGTAACATTACTCACATTATTATTGGGGAGAAGGGAAAGCAGCACACACATGATCCGGAGATCGCTGGTCGCGATGTGGGACTTCTGTGGCGAGCGATGGCGGTGTCGGGAACGGAAAAAGGTCGAAAACCAGAAGAGTAGACGTGGTAGAGATCAAAAACGGATCGTTATTCGGGGCGGGAGAACAGACGTAGTTGAGATCAAAACAGGTCGTAATTCGGGAAGGGAGAGCAGACATGGTCAAGATCAAACAGATCGCAGCGGGAGAAAAACAAGAGCAAAAACACGGGACAGGCGATAAAGGGCTTGCCGTGTAAAACCGGAGATTTGCAAAAAGGGGACTGGCAGGACAGAGTTTAAATACTGACAGGGAGCCAATCCGTCAACAAGCTCCAGCTGGCGCCCATGGGCGGGGACCAATTGGGACCCATGGCAACCGTGACAGAAACGTTTTCATTTGGTGTAAAAATACTCCAATTTTCACTTTACAGTTGCCATGTCGAAAATGTGGGGGGCTAAAATTCCCACAGAAAGCCAAAGTCAAGGTCGCCAAAGGCTACTGCCATCATCTGGTGAAATGGTGATTTATTTTTTTGTACAAAATGATTTTATACTGCAGTTAACATTATTACAGGCCACATGCTATTCATTTCATGACAGAGGCAGTGGGCCGGTAAACGTTTGGTCAGGGGCCATAACTGGCCCCTGGCCAGACTTTGAACATGGCTGGTTTAGACATTCCTCATCTAGACAAATGCTAAGTGGCTAACAAAAATGCCAATGCTAACATACTACCGTTTTCCTATTTGTGCTATTCCCTTTAGCATCCTTTGCAGGGCTTTCACTGTTTAGTTATTCATGAAACGAACGTGTTTTCTTTTGATGCTAAATGAAATATTTACAAAAGTGTCTGGGCCTTATGCACCGCAAACAAAGCAATTAGCTTTGATAGCTAATGCCTTTTGAAGTCAATGGTTGCGTTCATTAGCATGTGTGGCGCCGCCGCCATATTAGCATTAATCGTTAGTATCAAAACATTAGCTAATGGAACAAAGCCACGAGAATGAAGCGATTCCATTTTACGCCCTTGTCATTTGTGACGGGAATTGTATCGAGCGTGGTGGGAAGTGACAGTGCACAAGATTCTACTTTCCGTGGGTTTTTTGGTTCGGACCCTAAAGATTTTTCTTTTTGAATCGAACTCTTACTCACTTTCAGATGATGAGCTTGCTGTCATGACGCTGGCTGAAAAACGTGCGACGTCTAGGGAGTTTGCGTCACCAGCTAACTCTGCGGCTAGTGTGTTTCCACACTCCTTGACAGCTGCCATTTTGTATGTATCATATCCCACCGCTAGACATCTAATGTACGTGTTCACACGTGTAAAGAATAGCATACTTGTATCTCTTTATTTACATTAGCATAAACTTATACTTGCTAACATAATTGACGCTAATTGGCCATGGCATCCGGGTTTTTTGATGTATTTGAGGTATATTTTGATATGTAGCGTCTGTGAGCTACAAGTAGACACTAAGATAAAACATAAAACAGTTCTGAGGTAAAATTGCAATATAGCGGAGAATGGTATCCTATGCTAATTAGCGCTGGACCCCAGATCAAAACATTGAAATAACAAAATAGTATCTACTAAGTACTACTTATGTGTACTATAGATGCATGTGATTAAAATAACATTAGAAATAAATAGACATGTGAAAAAAAAGACATGTGTTTCACGATCTGTGTGACGTGACTTGAGCTGGTCATTTGGAGTAGTGGGTGGATGCAAGCTGGGATGAGCAAAATTGAAAATGATTTAAATCTTCGACATTTTAGGTACGGTATGCCCTCAAAATTTGTCATAATACAAAGTGTGTGCTTTCTTTATATTTATTCATAGTCGCAAGCTTTGTTTACATGGTTGTCGTGCTTTTTCTTCTACCTTTAGCATAGTTGCAAACCTTTAAATTCCTTGACCAGGGTATTACTAAGAGATGATAATTTAGCGTCAATTTTGACAAGAAAGAAGGAGTGGACCATATGTCAAACTATTATTTCACACATTTAAAAAAAAGTACAATCTCGAATTTTATCACAAAATTGAAAATGAAAAATGTAAATATTAAGTTTTCTTAATTTAATGCGAGTAGAAAAAAAAACAACTTTTGGGAAATATGTCTTTCTGTACAGGCTTTGGTTTAAATTGTGAACATATTTATTAAATATCATAACTTTAGGCCTTGATGAAAAACAATAACATTAGCAGCTGCTAACTGCTAATGGTAGCATTGTTACTAATAATTTATTAGTTAGGGTTTTTGACACGCTAAATTATGATTTACTACTACAGGGTGTTAGCCACTAAAGCAATGCTACGTGCGAATTTGGCAAGCCAAAATAATGATTCAAATCCAGGCTATGGACTGCTAGAACAGTGTTTCAATTTTCAGGGATCATGAGTAGTCGTAAAGTAAAGTAATCCTAAAGGGGCTAAAGAGAAGCTAGCCATTAAATAGATGCCATTTGCAATATGGTTAGCAGCCGGATTAGCCAAAATTCAGGCCAGTGACTGCTGGAACATCAGACCATACGGACTGAATTTCGTAGATCACCATCTTGTTGAGATCGTTCACGATCTGATATCGTCATTTACAGTTATGCGATAATAGCCAGTAAAGTTATACGTGCTATTTTGGTTACTAGCTGTATTAGAAGAAATAAATGCTAAATCCAGGGCAGGGACTGCTGGATCTAATGACCTATTAATTTTTGGAGTCCTTAATCTTGTTGAGGTCGGTCACTTTCATTATTGTCATTTACAGTATTGCTAGCAGCTATGTGCTTATTTGTTTATTAGCTCCGTTAGCCAAAATATGAGCTAAATCCAGACCATGGACAAGTACAGATGACAATTTGACGATCTTCCAATTTTCTGAAATCACGATATTGACAAAGTCATTCACGATTTAATATGGTTGTATACAGTGATGCTATCGGCTAAAACTAAACAAGCCACTAAAGTGAGGGTATGTCTTGATTTGGCTAAGAGCTGTGCTACCAAAAATTTTAGCTAAATGTAAGCCAGGGACTGTCAGAAGAGAAGACAATATGAAGAACTTTCCATTTTCAGAGAACACGATCTTGTTAAATCCAATCACAATATTTTTAGTCCTTCACGATTTAAATTTATAATATACAGTGATGCTATCGTTATAGCAAAGCTGGCCACCTAAATAATGCTTTGTGCTACTTTGCCTAGAAGCAACATTAGCCTCATTTGAGACAGATGGATAACTTTTCATTTTCGGAGATTACTATCTTGATGAATATGTTATCCACTCGTTATTAGAGTAAAAAAACCTCAAAATAAATATTTTTTTCATCATCAGGCAGAATGTCGACCTGCAAAACCGAAAAAATCTGACCAGCTTTTCCTTTTTTCGATTCCTTTTGACTCAGCGGATCTTCTGCTTCCATTTTCCCGTCTCCGGAAAGCTTGATTACCCCACCAACTGCCTGAAAACAGCCCGAGGACTCGACCGTACAGTGAACCTGCAGCAAAAATCATCCACTGTTACTAAATGCGAGCGTTGCCGAGCGTTACCTGCCCGCAATCGACCCTGGCACTCGTTACAAGCCCCCGAGGGTCTTGTCGCCGATATTTTGCGCTTTGCTACCCCGTTGAGGGATGTTGACGGACACAAAAAACCTGGACGGTCTCTGTATCCGACCTAATTAGGACAAAGAGTCAGGGCATTTTTCATTTGCTCAGCAGAAAAGGATGGGTGGCTTTGGTTTCCATGGTTACGGTGGTACTCCTGAAAAAATATGATCACCCTTGAAGGCTTCAGATCCAAGGTTGATTTTTTTTTCTTCTTGGCATCCTTTTGCATCTTCATCAATTCGCGCTGACGATGACAAGGTCCTGTTTGAGTTGCGCGGCGCCATCTCGACTTCTCGGCCGATCCTTCATGTTGTGGCTGACGTCTTGGTGATTCACATCCACTCCTTCGTTTCCTCACCGGCTGTCTTCTTTTGCTCAAATATGTGCCGTTAAACTAGGCAGTTGAAGGGATATGATATGAATTTGTTCTTGGGATTGTTCTGTGTCAAAAAGTGCCATCAAGCGATGGTAGAAACCTATAACAAGTGTTGGGAATAACACTTTCATCAATAACGTAGTTACGTAAAGGCGTTATTTTTTTCAGTAATGGGGTGATCTCACTAATTATTTTTTATGCTGTTACTGTTACTGAGGGTCAAAAGCGTCGCGTTCCGTACGTTTTCGTGTGTTGCCAGTGTCTGAAACAACGTCTGCCCGGACGCCCGGGGCATGCATCTTTTACATTGGGCGTACAACTTACAAAACGTCTCTGCCCGGGTGGCCAACAACTTTTTCAATAAATAAATAAATAAATAAAACTTTCGTTTTGATTAATTATATTTTGATTTTTTTCAAATGAAATGTTTGCTTTATTCCGATTTTGAAATCTTCGTTCGATTTGACAATTTGCATACTCGGCAGCCAATCAGAAGCCCGCATCGAATAACTTTGTGCCTCCGGACACTCCCGAGGGTTTTAAGGTCGTGCATTTGCATATCATTTTCTAAAGTAGATGTAAGAAAAATGGATAAGTTGTTAGGAATAGAGCCAAAACCTCAGCCCCAGAAGAAATATTCGAAAGAAGCTCACAAAATTTATGATGCTACAAAACCTAAACGTACATTATAAACATCGTGGAAAGAGGAGTTCACGTGGCTTGTATAGATTGCATGAGTGAAGATGAGTTAATACAGATACATACTGATGGCAGAAGGAAAACAGCGATGTCATATACATGCAATGAATGTTATAAGTAGATTTATAATAAACTTAATTTTAAAGTGTTCTTCTGTTATACATTCTGATTATCAATCCTTAATATTTAGCAACAATGGGTTTTTTTGTGATTGGTCGTCTTATTGTGTTTAAAGTTGTGAAAATGGGGCAGGCAACCTTTTGGCTGGGCAGGCAACTTTTCAGAGTTGTCTGCCCCGTTGTCTGGTAACTTTTTGTCATGAGTTTCAGACACTGGTGTTACGTACACTTTTGTGCTTTAAGTACGATTGTTCGTTTACGCATGTTTTTTATGTGTTTCCGTAAGTTTTGTGTGTGTTAACGTACATTTTTGTGCATGTATTTACATTTGTATTTTTGCGTGGGTTCACATGTTTTGTGTGTGTTAACGTAAGTTTTTGTGCAGGTGTTATTGTGCGTGGGTTCACGTATGTTTTCGTGCGCGCGTTTGCGTTGGTTTTTGAGAGCGCATTTATGTCCAGTCTGCGTCTGTTAATGTACGTTTTCGTGCGTGCGTTTTCGCTCGTGCGTTTATGTACGTTTTTGTGCTAGCGTTCACTCATATTTTTTGCGTGCATTCACGTGTGTTTTTGTGCGTGTGCTTGGTTATGTTTTTGTGCGCGCGTTTACATAAGTTTTCATGCGTGAATGTACGATTGTTTTCATGCGTTACATACATTTTCTTGCGTGCATTTACGTACGTATTTGTGCGTGCGTTCACATGCATTTTTTACGCTTATGAGCTTTTACAGACATTTTGTGTGTGTTAACGTAGGTTTTTGTGCGTACATTCACGTAGGTTTTCGTGCGTGCATTTATGTTCGTTTTTGTGCGTGCGTTTTAGTATGTTTTCCTACTGTATTTTATTTAATCTTTTTTAATATTTACTCCCCTTTTTCTCTTTTCCACTTTCCACTTTTCAATTTTTTTTTACTTTTTATTTGTTTAGATAATAAAGGTTCAGAAAAGCTACTCAAAAGCGTAAAGAAAAATAATATTGTGTTTTTGTCACTTTGAGTCTTTACTTTTTATTGTTGTGCTTTTTTTTGCACCCATTTTCGGTTGCAAAACACCATACACATTGAGTTGTCAAATATTACACACTGTACCTTTAAAGCAAGTGCGTTCATATTCGGTCAAGAAGAAAGTAAACCAATGCCTCTTGCCGGGAGTTAATCAGTAGGACTGATGCCGGTGGTTTATTTTTCAGTATAAGAGGCCCTCAAATGAGCTGAAATTAATGCAGTTGGCCTGCGTGACGGAGCACAATGTCCGCGCTATTAAATGTTATTTGCGCCTCGGCGAGCTGGGAGATGAGAGCAAGGCGGGCGGGAAACGCTGGATGAATGGAAATGGAATTAAAGAAAAAGAAAATATCAGGGGGTGGTGACACGATAACCTCGGACTATCGGAACGTGGCCCAATTACTGTTTGAGTCGGCAAAATAAAATGCAATAACCCTCCAACTCTATCTAGGAAATACTAATCACGCTGTCGTGACGCGTAAAACTCACTTGCTCTTGAAGACGGTACGATACAAGAAGTCGATCAGCATCAGCCGTACATGGATATTTTTGTGCAAACTGCAAAGCACCTCGACAAAAAGGATCCCATATTGACCGTGCAAACTGCCATAAGATGTCTGCTAACTGTATAAACTGCAAGAGTGCCTCATGACGGAAAATCATGTCAGGGAGTTTGACGCATTGCAAGACCGCAGCGGTGGTGGGACATGATCAAAATGGCACCTCAAAAACAAAAAGTTCAAACAGACTGCTAAACGGAATATCAGGATTGAGCAACAATAAAACCCAGAAATATAGTAGCAGTTTTTATTACGCCTTTTCTAACTTGGAAAACACTGCAGTTAAATTATGACTGCTTGCTTTGAATGTTACTTAGACACGCTCTTGTCAGAATGTAGCCTTTGCCAATAGCAAAGTACTGTCTAGAATATTCTGCTATTAAATAATTTGAAAATTCGTTAATCTCCAGCCTCCAATGTTACAAAGGCAGAGAGAAAAACTATTAACACGCGTCACACAACACATTTTTTATGAAAATGCAGACTCCAGTAGCTCAGTTTTTACGCAATAACCGCATGCTAAATTCAAAAAGTGTTGAGTCAAAAAAAAAAGGAACAGTAGATCCCGAAACACAGCGAGCCCTGCCTAAAGAAATTCTGTTACCAAATACAACAAAGTTTCTGTAGTTATTTATGCCAATTATATAAAGGATAAAAACTACTAAAAATCAAAATCAAATAAAAAGCATTGCTCATTTTTTATTGAGAATGTTGATTGTTTCTTAGTCATTCATGGTGCATTGGTCCCATTTTCACAGGTTCGATCTTCTGTTTCCTATCAAAAAAATACTTATGGCTTAAAAAGGGCACTCTAAAATATACTAGGAAAAAGGTTAAAAACATGAATGTATATGTTCTGAAACGATTTTCAATGTTTGGAAGCTCTGACTTAACGACAAGATGGTTTTTTTCAACTCTATACGTCAATTTCCCCGTAATAAATTATTTTGAACAACTAAAAACGCATCAAATTCAGCTTTGCGATTTTCGTTACGTCTTTAAGATGCATGTCTGCTTTTCGTCAAAGTCATATCAAATGTTAGCTGCTATTGGTAGGCAATACCACGAGATGAAACAAATATTAGGCTGAACTCCTTCCCACATTACCTTTCTCTTTTTGTTCAGTTCAAAATCCTGCGTGCTTCTTCCCCAGACTTTATCAGTTACTGTATTTCTTCTTTTTTTTTTTTACTGTATTCGCTTTGAGTCCAAAGCTTGCAGTGAGGCTAAAGAGAAAAGCAAAACCTCTGCTGAACTATGTCCCACATTGCTTTTTGAATATTTGGCCCGAAAAATGACAAGTATCTTAGATGGAATGAGAATATGTCCTTTTTTTTCCAGGGTTAACGCTAAAAAAACTATAAACAGGGAATCAGCTGGAATGATCTCATGCAAGACATTCAGGGTTTTTTTTCCAATGTAGAATCTCATTTTATGAGCTTAGTTTCGCTATCAGTCCGGAGGCTTGTAGTGATGCTAAAGGGAGAAGCAAAGGTTAAAAAAAATCACTTATTCTTTTATATTTTTTTATAATATTATATAATCATGTATATTACTCTTAAATAGCATATAATTGGTATTAATTCTTGTATTTATGTTTTTATATTAAGTGCCATGGTTTTCGAGCTATTTAGCATTTGTTTCCCTCCCTCGCTATACGGCAATCTCACTATGATTCCCATGTCAGAACTGATTGTCGTATTACGGGGGTCTACTGAAAAAGTTAAATTACCTCAGGAGATTAATAAATATTCAGCAAAGATGAAAACACCAGAAAAAAAACCCGTCTTTGTTGCCTTTGTGTTGGAGTTACTGAAAAATGAACACGCCGGCTCGTTCATTCTCTCCACGTAAACACGGCGTCCTTGTCTTTCTTTTCAAAAAGGAAAACCCTTTACAAGCAACTGACAACAGATTATGAGTCATAAAAAGCAAACTGAGGCGGCCGTTTAAAATGTCCCCCCCCCAAAAATAGCCTTTTGTAGGTGGTCAAACTCATTTAAGCTCGGGGGCCAGATAGAAGAAAAAAACTAACGGGGCCTGCACTAGTAGATTAAAGACAATAGAGAGAGATGGTAAGAAACATCGAACAAGAAAGGGAGAACAAGAGAGACTATTTAAAGTGGGGGAAGGGAGAGAATACAAAAGGATTAAGATAGGAGGAAGGGGAAACAATCAGAAAGGGAAAGAGAGAGAATGAGAAATTGAAAGAGAGAATGTGAGAATGAGAGGAGTGAGAGAGAGAATGTGAAAGAAAGCTGAGGGAGACGAAGGATGTGGAAGAGGCAAGAGGGGGAGGGCAAGAGAGAGAGAGAGAGAGATGCATCTAAAATTGTCGTTAGTGCAGCTCGTTGTTCTCTTATGCTTCACTCAGCTTTGTCTCGCAGGCCAGATTAAAGCCCTTGGCGGGCCTGAGCACGCAAACCACATGTTTGAACCCCTGCGCTCCAGATATGTTCACATTCTCTTCAAATGCACATAAAGGGTTTTCATATATTTTAACACGGCACTGATGAAGACCTTTACGATTGCGGTAAAAGCATAAGAGTCATTTTTGTCGTAATTGTCTCTGATTGATGAGCAGTTTTACAACTTTGGAATCGTGGCAAGAAAGGGCAGGAGGGAGATTCCTAGTTTGGAAAAAAAAAGAACTTGAAGTAGCTCAAATGAGCCGAAACACGGGCAAAGGAGATTAGATAGCACTAAGGTTTAACAAGGTAGAGAACTGTATTCCCCAGTGGCCATGTTATCCCTGTAGCTGTTAGCCGAAGCTACGTACGTCGATGGAGGTTACGGTTTCAGGCTTCAGCTCCAAATGTATGAATAAGTAGTTGGAAATAGAAATCCTTGACTTAGGATATATTAGTTCACTAACACCTGAGTAATTGTGTCGGATGTTAGCTCTGTAAGTGTTAGCCGAAGCTACATATATTGATGGACGTTAACTTTTTGAATAAACCACAAAAAAATCAGTGAGCATAAGTGGTCTGAAAAATAAATATTGGAACAAGGATGTATTAGTTCACTAACGCCTGAGTAATTGCTCCAGATGTTAGCTGTGTAAGTGTTAGCCAAACCTACGTACAGTGGTAGACGTTACAGTTACAGACTTCTGCCCCGTATTTGAAGCTGATGTGCATAAGCGAGAGGTTTTATCTTACTTTGTGAACAAACTGCTAACACATTGACAAATAATAGAGACCAGATGTGGATATAGATAACCAATTACGCACGGTGATCGTTGGTCGCGGGGAGCAGGTTGCTCTGAATGCGGAAGTGGTATTTCCGTGGCGAGCAATGGCGGTGTCGGTAGCGGGAAAAAACAGGTCAGTAAAATCTGGTCGATATAAAAAAATGGGTCGAAGCCAGGAAACAGATGGGAAACAAAACAGTGTTTCGCAGACGGACTGACTACAGGTGGCAGAAAGACGGGGGATTAAATAGTGACCGGGAGCCAATCAGAGTCCGAGGCAGTTGGCGCCAAAGGAGCGGGCACAGTAATCATGACACATTTGGCTAAAGTAGACATTGGATAAGATAAACACCATTCAATTTTTAAGTTATTTAATTGGTTGAAGACTAGGTTTTTGGGCCATGATTTTTACCTTTTTTGTTTTATATTTATTTTTAAAAGTAACCTAAATGTATTTAAAGTTTTTAAAATAATTACTGACTTGTTTTTGGCTATGTTACCTCTGTAGATGTTAGCAAAACCTACGTATGTCAATGGAAGAGACTGTTCCAGACTTCATCCCCGTATTAAAAGCCGATAAGCTTATGTGAAACGTTTTTGCTAGTTTTTTGAGCAAATGGCTAACAAATTCGGGAGGATATGTGACCAATATGCAGAAAGATATGGATACAGAAAAACAATGGTATATGTTTTTTTCTAGATCCTTATGGGTACAAATAATATAAGTACTTACTTCTCAGATAGATATAAATACTAATAATTATGTACACACTCAAAATGACAACATTACCATCAAAACTGATTGGGAAGGAGAAATATTCGAAACGAGCCAGTTATCTCCAAAACACATCTGTGTTAGATTTCAAAACTTTGAAATGCTGACTTTTCAGGAGCTAAATTTGGAGATTGGATAGAGTAAACATTTAGCTCTTCATCAGGTTGAAATAATTTTTGGACCATTTTAGCTCTGTATGTCAATGGGCATTACTGTTCCAGACTTATGTTCCGTATTTGAAGTAGATTCGTGCACGTGAGACGTTTTTGCTAACTCTGTTATTAAACCACTATGAAATTATTGAGGATAAGTGGTCAGAAAATGAAATCTTCTAATCGTGATATATCAGTTCACTAACACCTGAAAAATGGTGCAAAAATGGATACAGATAACCAATAATATATATTTTTCCAGACCCATATACACTAACCAGCCACTTTATTAGGTACTCTATGCGAGTAATGGGTTGGACCCGTTTGCATTCAGAACACCCTCAATTATTGCCTCCATGATGCGAATCTCCCGTTCCACCCTATCCCAAATACACCCTATTGGATTGTGATCTGATGACTTTGAGTACAGTGAACTCATTGTCATGTTTAGGAAACTAGTCTGATATTATTCCAGCTTTAAGACGTGGCGCATTATCTTGCTAAAAGTAGCCTTCAGAAGTTGGGTACATTGTGGTCGTAAAGGGATAGAGATGTTAAGCAACAATACTCAGGTAGGCTGTGGCGATGCAACGATACTCCGCTGGTACCAAGGGACCCAAAGAGTGCCAAGAAAATATTCCCCACACCATTCCACCATCACCACCTGCTTGAACTATTAACACAAAGCAGGGATCCATCCATACATTCATGTTGTAGATGGCAAATTCTGACCATACGATCAGAATGTCGAGGCAGAAATTGAGACTCATCAGACCAGGCAACATTTTTCCGATCTCCTATTGTCCAATTTTGATGAGCTCGTACAAATTGTATCCTCTGTTTCCTGTTCTTAGCTTCTGCTGCTGTACCCCATCTGCCTCAAAGTTCGATATACTGTGTGTTCAGCGACACTCTTCTGCCTACCTTGGTTGTTACGGTTCCAGACTTAAGCTCCGTATTTGAAGTCGATTTGTTTACGTGAAATGTTTTAGCTTTGTGAATTAACGTATAAACAATCGGCTAGTATAACTGGTCGGAAAAGGGAATATTTGAACCGGGATGTATTACTTTTGCCACCGCCTTAAGTAATGGCGCCGCATGTTAGCTCTGTAGCTGCTAGCCAAAGCCACATATGCTAAAAGACGTTACGGTTCCAGACTTCAGCTCTGTAATTGAAGCTAATGTGCGCACGTGAAAAAACGCCTGGGTGGATAAGTGTTAAGAAAAACAAAATCTATGAATCAGGATGTATTACTTTTGCCTAAGTCTTGATGCCGCATGTTAGCCCTCTAGCAGTTTGCCGAAACTACGTACGTCAATGGACAGTGCGGTTCTATGTTTCAGCTCTGTATTAGAAGCTGATGCGCACACGTGACACGTTTTGGCAAACTTGGTGAACAAACGTTTAACAAATTGGTGAGGCTAAGTGGTTGGGAAAAAAAAAAATAAATAAATAAAATTAAAAGAAAAAAAATAAAATAAATATATATATATATATATATATATATATATATATATATATATATATATATATATATCCCTTTACTAACACGTTGGTCATGATACAGGTGTTGGTCAAAGCTTACTGTGTCGATGAACATTACAGACTTGAGCTCTAAATTTGAAGTTAAAGCGCATACACGAAACGTTTTAGCAAGGTTTGTGAACAAACTGCTAACAAATTGGTGGAGATAAGTCGTTTGAAACAAAAAAATTCAAATCGGGATGTATTATTTTTGCCTATGCCAGAGCATTAAATAAAACTCCTTTCTTGAGTTACTTGGTGTACCCGTGCCGGCAAATGATTACTTCAATGGCAGGTCGACATTATCACAGCTGGAGTTTTTAAAATAAGCACACGGTCAAATTGTCCTGTTCCTTTTGTTCCGGCGGAACCCTTAATAATCCAGACGCATAGCAACCGCCGCCGCTGCCAGAAATTAGCATGAAATTCCTTTATTGGGCCGTCTCGTTCTGTACCTGAGGCGTATGAGAGGTAGGAATTGATAAGATCGCCATGCGCCCTTGTCAAGGTTATTGAGCTGCTCACAACTAGCCGCTATCGTTACCATTTCAACCCCCGCTTGATTAGATCATAAAATGTAATTGACACGGTGTGCTGTGTTTAATGCGCAAATAACACCGCTGAGTGTTTAAATCATTCCCAGACCTTTGATAAGTTAGATTGCCCTGGAGACAAAAGCTTCCCAAAGTGTGATTGGATAAATTTATTTTGAAAAAAATGGCAGCCAATCCCAAACAGTGAAAAAAAAAAACAGTTGAAAAGACACCAAGGTTCTGTTCGAAAGCCATATTTGTTCGGGTGAAAAAAGGTCTTTTTTTTAGACCAATTCGATAACTGATAATTTCCTGCTTATCAGACCGATATCAATACTCATAACCAATAGAACACTTTCTACATTGAACCTGACCATAAAGAAACCGGTGGCAATGACAATCTAGCAAGATTCTGTACAAAATATGTCTTTATCTAGTCCAAAAAAGGTCATAACTGTACACGATAACTTTTCTATACCAATACAGTAACTGATAACATCCTTCTTTTCCAGACCCGTTAATCCCTAATAATATACATACTTTTTCAGACAATTATGGATATCGATAAACCAATGTGAACATCGATAACTGAAATGAATATACATATTCTGATGTTGGATTGGCAAAACACCAGTATATTTTTGACATAATCATTTGTTTGGATAATCATACTTTTCAAGATGTTAAAATCACAGACTTTTGGGCAATAGATCTAAAAATTAGATTGGCAAAACACCACCCAATAAAATTGAAGACCTCAAAATTTGGTTGAAAATACCTTGTTTCCAAGATGATGCAAAGACTACTTTTCATGGGCTAGATTTGGACATTGGAGTGTCAAAACCAGATTTATCCCAAACATAACGTTTAAAACCCATCCGGTGCCGGGCGGGAACCGATTTTCTCATTATTTTTTATTTAGGATCCCGATTTGTGCGTGAAATGCAATCAAAATTCCCCCTATTCTGTAAAATTGCACGTAATTATAACCGTATTTTCCTTTAAGAGCCATAAGAGCCTTATTGTGTGAATATGAGTCTTGAGTGGAATCCGGAAAGGCAAAGCGTTTATTGATCTTCTCCTTCAAATGTGGAAGAGAAAATGCTAATTCTTGATTTGCCATTGGCCCGGCACAAAGTCCAGTATATTGTTTAGGCTTGGAGAGAATCATGGGGATTTTGTTAATCACAA
The DNA here is from genome assembly GCF_059441175.1 of Urocampus carinirostris. Lineage (NCBI taxonomy): Eukaryota > Metazoa > Chordata > Actinopteri > Syngnathiformes > Syngnathidae > Urocampus > Urocampus carinirostris. Next base: position 7,241,304 of record NC_142366.1, on the reverse strand, counting down.
ATTCACAGTGGAAAGTTTTTGTGCTAATGTGGCAAATAATTTTTTGATTTTCAAAATGTATTTGTTTTGTTTTGATATAGTGTAAAACATTTGTTGCGAAGTCTAATATATACTCACACACACACACACACACACACACACACACACACACACACACACACACACACACACACACACTTACACACACACACATTCTTTTCTTCTTTAAAAGTTATTTTTTTTTTTTTATTTAAAAATACTAATCATTAAAACATACTTAATTTATTTCGAAGTTCAACAAAAAAGATAATAGAATATGAGCAAATTACATAAATTAAAATTGATAAAGGTTGTTTTGATTATTTTTTAATTTTTTGATATAGTCTTAAACGTATTTTGATAATGAAGTTTGTGGCAAAGATGAATAAATATTAATGAATTAAAAGAAGAGACGACAAATATGAATATATTTAAGAAAAGAGGTTTAAAACCGGCCAAATATATCTATTGTGACGTCTAAAGATGTTTATTTCTTCAATGTTTTGACATTTTATTTGGTGTATTATAAAAATAAAAATGTAATAATAAAATACCGTTGTTGTTGTTTTTTTGTGAAGTCAACGGAAAATTTATAAATATACCGTATTTTCCGCACTATAAGGCGCACCTAAAAGTCTTACCGTATTTTCCGCACTATATGGCGCACCATGTTATAAGGCGCACCTTCAATGAATGATATATTTTAAAACTTATGCCATACATAAGACGCACCCCATTATAAGGCGCTATAAGTGCATGCTGGTTTAAGATCAGGTAATTGTGCAATTTTGTAATTGTAATCCTGTGCAGTCCTTCGAGACATTTTTTGGGATTAAGGGCTATTTACGGTAAATAAATGTGACGACTTGACTACAGTAGAGAATGTAGTTACGTTATGCAACCTCTAGATGTTGCCACGCTCAAGGGAATGTCAACAAAACATTCAAAAAGGTCAAGCTTTATTAACAAACAAGCTTTCCACAACTCCATTCACTCCCAAAATAAACAGCCGTTTTATTATTTTCTCTGAGGTAAAGCATTTTCGTGACACATCTTTAACATCTTTGAACAACATCGACATATCATTTTATTTTTTGTCCATTTAGTCAACACGCAAAGAAAAAAACGTCTGATACTGTTATTTTAAATGAAACGTTAGTGCAATCGCAATAAAGTGACACTCGTAATGTGCAAAAACAACGAGTGCAAAACGATAACAATAAAGCAATAACATAATAACTGTAAAATGTAAAACAAAGATCACTCTATAAGCTCCTCATCGACGAATCCCTCGAATTCTTCTTCTGCTGTGTTTGAATTGACCATATCTCAGTGAATGGGCCATCCAACACGTCCGGTGTTTTTGTGCCAGCGCTGTTGCCTTCATACGTATAGTTATCGTACTGACACTTCTGCTTGCCGCTCTTTGTTGAACAACCCACTGTTCAAGTGTCTCCTCTAACTCTGGCCATCTTGCTTTATTGCCACGGAAACTTTGTTGAGTTTTCCTTACTTGGCGGAGCTTATCTTCATCCTTTCTCCACTTCCGTACCATCGATTCATTTAAGTTTAACTCTCTCGCTGCCGCTCTATTGCCGTGTTGTGCTGCGTGACTGATCGCTTTGAGTTTAAACTCGGCGTTGTACGCGTGTCTCTTAACAGGAGCCATTTTTTATACAAATGCACGTATGAAAGAGAATCTCGCTCTCTCTCTCTCTCTCTCTCGCTCTCTCTCTCTCTCTGTCAAACGTGACATTCTGAATAATTCTGCGTTTGTTTAAGGTAAATTGTGCTTTACATCTTCACCAGTCAAAACCCTGGATTCAGACAAATACTGTATTTGTTGAATATGAATTAAGCAGTTTAATGGGGTAGCCATTTTGCCACTTAGTAAACAAATACAACACGAGCCCCGGCAACTACCAATCGTTTAATATTTCCCAGTATGCACAGCGCGAAAAATGGAGTCGGCGGCTGTTTCTCGTAGTTGCGAGACCTTGCGAATTTAATATTGAGCCATATATAAGGCGCACTGTGTTATAAGGCGCATGGTCAGCTTTTGAAAAAAAATAAGACTTTTAGGTGCGCCTTATAGTGCGGAAAATACGGTAATTTTTTTCAAAAGCTGACCATGCGCCTTATAATACAGTGCGCCTTATATATGGCTCAATATTAAATCGCAAGGTCTCGCAACTTACGTAACAGCCGCCGACTCGATTTTCCCCCGAACGTGTAGTAGTCCGCGGTGTATGCTGGGATTTATATACCAGCGTTTCATTGGCTAACCAATGCGTCAATCATCATTTGAATCGATCGCTATTGGCTAAAGTTATTCGGAGCCTCGGATAGGCTAGAGAGCCGAAACAAACCCTGCAATTGGCCAAAAAAGATGTGTCAATCATCCGTTAAATCGATCGCTATTGGCTGAAGTTATTCAGAGCCTCAGATTGGCTAGAGGGCCAAAACAAACCCTGAAATTGACCGAAAAAGATGTGTCAATCATCCGTTAAATCGATCGCTATTGGCTGAAGTTATTCGGAGCCTCGGATTGGCTAGAGGGCCGAAACAAACCCTGCAATTGGCCGAAAAAGATGTGTCAATCATCCGTTAAATCGATCGCTATTGGCTGAAGTTATTCTGAGCCTCGGATAGGCTAGAGGGCCGAAACAAACCGTGCAATTGGCCGAAAAAGATGACTGAATAGCAAGCTTGCTAAACTACGCCATAAAGAAACATGTTTCATAAATCTGTATTTGTAAATATTTTACTCTCCTGGATTTACTACACTCACGCTTGTAAGAAGACCATGATTGCGTATCATTATTGAACATGAGAACTTAGGTGAGCTATGCGGCTTTATATTTTCCCGGTATCTTGTTTTAGAACGATCTTGATGTTGCTGTGATGAGTTGAGTGAATTAAACTCAATTCCAAGTGTTTATTGTCATATGCACAGTAAAGTTGCGAGCGAAAAAGAAAATAGAAACTAAAGAATGGTTGGCATTTCTTGAATCCCAAGACTTTAACCTTCCGAATGATATTTGAAATGATGCATTTGAGTGACATCGTACGGACACCGCATCCGCACGTGTCTACGACACGTATTTGCTTCTTTGCAAGCTTTGGGAATGTTAAGGGGGTAATCAGTTTGACTGAATCATCTGACTGTTTTGTCGACGTTCCCATTGTAGCGCCTTATAATCCGGTGCGCCTTATCTATGGAAGATATAGGACCAAAAACTAATTTTTTGGGGGTGCGCCCTATAACCCGGTGCGCCCTATAGTGCGGAAAATGCGGTAAATAAAATAAATCAAATCAAAAACGAAAAGGTTGTTTATTTTTCCAATTCAAAATTGTAATATTTCATTTTGAGATTTATAAAATACTCCCAAATATATTTTTTACTAATGAAGTAAGTGTAAGACGAAATTCATAAAATATTAATACATTAATAAAGGATGGCAAAGGTTATTTTCAAAAAACCATAAAATGTTTATTTGTAAATGTAAAAATAGTCCAAATATATCAATTGTTTGATATATTTTAAAACACGTATCCATAAAATAACATGTTCTGCACAATGACAATAATAGGTAGAGTAAAGTCAATTGAAGTGATCACTTCTGTCATGTCCTGCACGGTTGTCATGGCGCCCAGCTGGCCCCGCCCCTTGACACCGGCTGAGACGCATTGGACTGATTGCTTTTGGAGTACATAAACGCTCCTTTTGGGACTGCCCGTTGCCAGACAATTGTTTAACCCTCGTTGAAACCCTGTCCATGCCCGTTTGATCTGAGTAATGCCTAGTTTGTAATTTTGATTGCCTTTAAACCTGTTTTGTTTTGTTTTTGGTCCGTTTGTGTGTTGGACAACTTTTAGTTCTCAATTAAAGTGACAGATCGGCTACGCAAATGAGTTCCGACTTCCTGCTTCCCGGCCTGTTTCGTGACAGAATGGTCTGGCCATACGATGTGAACTCAGCGAACGATCCCAACACAATTTGGGGAAAGCTGGAGGATGCCGTTTGGCGATCGCCCAGTCAGGTCGCCACCCTTCAGTTGCAGGCCGAGCAAGCTCAACGCATGCAACGCCAAACGGAGCAATTAGCTCAGCGGACTGAGTCCCTGTCTCGTCTGCTGAAAGAGTTCCTATTGGCAACGGCCCCCCCTTCCGCAGCTCCTTCTCTGGCCGTGACGTCACCTTCCCTGCACACTGGAACCATGGCCCCGCCTATCGTGGCCATTGCTGTGCCTCGAATGGGGTTCCCGGGAAGATTTGGCGCCGAGCTGTCCGAGGATCCTGTCGGCCTCAACGTCGCGCCTGTCGGCCTCAATGCTGTGCCTGTCGGCCGACCTTCCATGCCCGCCTGTCGGTCTGACTCTCCTGCTTGCCTGTCTGACTCCCCTGCTTGCCTGTCTGACTCCCCTGCTTGCCTGTCTGACTCCCTCGCTTGCCTTTCTGACTCCCTTGCTTGCCAGTCGCTCCGCCGATCGCCAGTCCGACTCCGCCGACCGCCAGTCCGACTTGTCAGCTCGCCGCTCTGATTCATCCGCCTTCCGCTCCTGCCTCTCCCCTTTCCTGCGTTTTTGGAAGAGGGAGTGGTGTTGCCCTCATCGGGAGCATCGACCCATTCTGGGGGGCGAGGTATTTGTTTCCTTTTGGGACCTCAGGAGCTGTCCCTTAAAGGGGGGGTTTTGTCATGTCCTGGACAGGGTTGTCATGGCGCCCAGCTGGCCCCGCTCCTTGACACCGGCTGAGACGCATTCGACTGATTGCTTTTGGAGTACTTAAACGCTCCTTTTGGGACTGCCCGTTGCCAGACCATTGTTTAACCCTCGTTGAAACCCTGTTCATGCCTGTTTGATCTGAGTAATGCCTAGTTTGTAATTTTGATTGCCTTTGAACCTGTTTTGTTTTGTTTTGTTTTTGGTCTGTTTGTGTGTTGGAAAACTTTTATTTCTCAATTAAAGTGACAGATCAGCTACGCAAATGAGTTCAGACTTCCTGCTTCCCGGCCCGTTTTGTGAAAACTTCATCATTTCTGTAGTTTTCTTTATGTATTTAAATTAATTTATAAATTAATGAATGCCCATCTGCTAAAATATTAATAGTGATATTTATGAAAAAGGTGCATTGAGTTTGCTAAAAAAAAAAAAAAAAGTCAAACGAAGAAAAATAAAAACTGATCTTTTGGTGACAACTTGAAAACTTACAATAAAAAAATGGCTGCAAAAACAGTGTGCATGAAAATCATTAATCATCATTAATAAAAAAAAACATGAGATTGCCTGCTGAGTCTTGCACACTTTTAATATTTGTCATATATTCCTGTTTAAAAACTCATGAATATTCACGAGCCAATCCCCGTCCGATTTACACAATTCTTTTTTTAATGCCGTCATTATTCAGCAGACATCAAATGTGAATTATTAGCAGGCACTGCTGCGGGCAGCCCTGCTTTCCATCAAAATATTCATCATATTCCTTTTGTCTCTCCTGCGAGTGCATAGAAAAAAAGTGATGAAGTTAGCGGATTCCGGGCGTGTTGGGTTAATAAAATTTTACGGGACGTGCACGCACACGCACACAAATGCATAGCGTGCACAACGTGCACAGGGAGAGATTGTGCAGAAAAGACCTTGAGCTTTATTTGCATATGAAAAGTAAACTCCTGTGTGGGAAGCGATATCCGCTCGCTCGGGTGGATGTTACACAAGCCCTGTGTTTCATTCACAGATTTACTAAAAAATGTTTTTGCTTCACCCTTCACTAGCCCCCCTACCCAATTCTTCCTATAATACTGTTTGCCAGGGGGCATGAAACTGAAATGAATCAAAAATAAAAGAAGCGGCTAATGCTAGTTGCTAACTTTGCGACCTCTAAAGCGATGCATTAAAATACTAGATAGCTGGCAGATAACCGCTTGAATTAAATATCTGCTCTGTTCAGGATGACAGACAAAAACAAATAAAGAAAAATACTTAAAACAGTAAAAGAAATATGACTCTTTTGCAGAGCATGAATTTTCAATTGTCCTATGTTCTGATTGAGCAACACTAGATGCCAATGCTAGTTGTTAAAGATATTTCCTAATGCTGGGCTCGTCGCAGCTAGCCAGCCCGAAAGCAATGCTAGACAAAACCAAAGCTAGCAGCTAACCGCCCGAGCTAAGTTTGAGTTCAGTTCAGGCTAACGAAAAAAAAATTGAAATACAATGAAGAGCAAAAATCGATTTACCATGGAAATGTAAGGTACAGTCAAATAGATACAAAACAATTCTTGGTCTATTATACAATAATGTATTAAGATCATCTTAGGGGCCATCAAAAACCTCGGAGGTCAAGTCCAGCTCACGGGCTTAGACTTTGACATATAAGCATTGTTTTCCTTCATCTGCACAACCCATTTCGATTCCACACCAGCCTGAGTTCCAGGGACAGCGCCGATACTCGTTTAGGTACCAAGGACAGCTTCTGCTCGAGGGTAGAGAATTAAAAGAAGGATTTGTTTTTTTTCCCTAGCAGGATGATTTTAACGACCAGGAGAACAAAATAATCCTTTTATAAAGTTGTGCTTGTAGTTGTTTTTGTCTGTTTGTGGATTATTCTTGTAAGTTATATGCTCGTGGCTGGTTTTTAAGTTTTATGTTTGGGAAGGCAGGCAGAAGATAATTTTCACGGCATAATTTGCGACATATATTCATCAAATATAAGCAATAACTTTATATAGTAAATGTTTGCTCGTTTGTTTTAGACAGTAAGGATTCAATTTTAAAGTGACAATAAACACAGCAAAAACATTACCATAAGAAGTCCTTTTTTACATTGTAATCGTTACACCAATGCAATATACTGTATAAATAGAAATGATTTGTACCAACATTTATACAGGAGACCCCTCCCCACTATTTAACCTATCCTTAAATTCTCTAGTACATCCATCCATCCATTATCTGCTCCGCTTATTCGCAGTAGGGTCGCGGGGGGTGCTGGAGCCCATCCCAGCTTTCTTTGGGCAGTGGGCAGGGGACACGCTGAACCGGTTGCCGGCCATTCGCAGGCCAATTAACCTGACATGCATGTTTTTCGGATGTGGAAGGAAACCAGAGTGCCTGGAAGAAAATCACGCAAGCACGGGGAAGACATGCAAACTCCACACAGGAAGGTTCGATCTCGTAACCTCAGAACTGTGTGTACAAAAAAATCTCTGAAATGAGCAAAACTTTTTTTTAAAGATCTGATTATTTTCCTTACAATTTTAAGTATGTATTACTAAAACCAACAACAACACTGAAACTTAATGATTTCATCTAAAATTGTGGGGTTTTTTTGGAAGGGGGGGGTAGTTTTCCTTTAACACATTCAGAATAGAAATAGAAAACAGCGAAATTTTAGAGCAATATGTGAAAAGTTGTGATACTTATGAATATTTTGTGTCAAGAAAACGAATTGTGTCTTCATTTTAGCTTATATTTACAATAGTATATTTAACAATATATAATATTTATTAAAATATCTGTCTAATTTCTTCAGACCGATTGTTAATTGATTAATCTTGGTAAATTGAATTTTTTCCTTCTTGGTTTCTTTCTTTTTTAAATGAGTTTGCTAGTAAAGAAATATTCAAAAAACAAACCAGTTTAATATGGCAGATTTGTTGCCGTTTAGGTACTTGTTTCAAAAATCTGAAATACTTCTTATAATTATCAAAATTATCCACCAACAACAGCATCCATACAAATCCACCATCTTGTTGTTTACGTTTGCCACAAAAGGTTTAAGCTCAGAACTACGTCAATCCAAATGGGATATGCAGATTTATAACAATAATTTAAGAGTATAGTTGACGATACATATCTAAAAAATGTTTAAATACCAAGACAAAAAACAAATTGACATTTGTTTTGAGCTTTTTGTTTTTATTTTCATTTTTAAGATCATTGTGCGAAAAAAAAACATGTTAAAAAACTATTAACATCTGGGTCTTGGTAACCAATTTCTGGTGCTTTATTTGTCCTCAACTATGATGCCACAGTTGCTGTTATCTGTCAAATAAATATTGGTCCAATAATTATTGTAACTAATCGGAATTTTATTTATTTGAATATATTTTTCAACCAACCGCCCTTTGCAATTCCAGTTTTTCTTAAAATAATTTATGTTTGTGCATAGTCGCACGTCAAAAGAGTGGATGTCTCTCAATTTCTTGCGTCTTAACTCTGAAAAGACTGAAATGTTAGTCATTGGTCCTTCTAAATGCCGTGACTTATTCTCAAAAACTGCTGTGAACATTGACAAATGTCACATCACACAGAGTGACTCAGTTAAAAATTTAGGTGTCATATTTGACCCCGATCTGTCCTTTCAAACACATGTGAAGAAAATTACTAGAACCGCTTTCTTCCATCTTCGCAACATTGCTAAAATTCGTCCTATACTGTCTCAGTCGGATGCGGAGATTATAATTCACGCGTTTGTTACCTCCCGTCTCGATTACTGTAATGCACTACTCTCCGGTCTCCCGAAGTCCAGAATCAAGAGTCTTCAGTTGGTACAAAATGCTTCAGCAAGGCTTTTAACTACGACAAAAAAGTCTGATCACATCACGCCGATTTTGGCTAACCTGCATTGGCTCCCTGTTAGCCTAGGATGTGATTTCAAGGTTCTCTTAGTATTATACAAATTCACACATGGACTTGCTCCCTCATATCTTTCAGATCTGATTTCCCCCTATGTTCCAGTCCGAAGCCTTCGTTCTGAGAGCGCCGGTCTTCTGGTGATCCCAAGAGCCCAGAAGTGTTCCGCTGGTTCGAGAGCGTTCTCCATCCGGGCACCGGTGCTGTGGAACGCTCTTCCCCCTGAGATCCGATCTGCAACCTCAGTGGAAATGTTTAAATCTAAGCTTAAAACACACTTCTACTCTATAGCATATGAATAACCTATACTTTTTGTGGACAATATATCTGCATTATTTGTGATTGCAACATCCTTTGCTGACTGGTAATCCTGAAAGGGGGATGCCACATGTGCGGTCCCTTCTCAAGTTTTCTTCATTTTCCTCATGTTGAGGTTTTTCAGTTTTTCCTTGCCCTCATGTTGGTTCCAGATCAGGGGATGGTGTAATAACAGTCTGAAAAAATAGTCTGTGTAATAACCTGTGAAGCCCTTTGAGACTCGTTGTGATTAAGGGCTATACAAATGTAAAACATGACTAGACTTGACTTGACTAAATTGTGACTTTGAAAATGTTAAAGTAGCGCCATCCTCGCGCGTTGCCAAATCAGAGGTGCGATTGCGTAAGCCTTAGCATCCTACCACCCGCCGGCTAATGCGAGTGACAGATTTGCGACTTTTAGGCGTCGTTTTTCACACTCAACTTTGTTGAAGGATTTCCTGAAAATAACCCACGGCTGTTTTCCTTCCTTGACGTTAAGTGATGAAGTTCATGATGTGCATTAACCAAGGTTTTGCAAATCGGCTATGGTGTTAAGGTTCTACAGTCAGGTTTCAAAATGGACTTACAGATTTAAAATGTTGAAATTGGATTTTCAGAAAAAATTGGTTAATTCAAATCTAAGAAAGCTGGTTTGGTGTTATGATTCTAGAGTCGGGTTTAAAGGCGGGTTCGTCCTGAAAAGATGAAGGGATGTTTGGGTCAACATAGTGTTCTTATAGTTGGGTTTCACTACAAGGGTTATGGATTCAAAGGTTTGCATTGGGTGTTCAGCAGAACGGATTACACTTTTGGTAAGCCATTCATGTGTTAGGGTTCTACGTTTGGTTTAAGAAAGAGTTATGGCTTTAAATGTTTGACATGAAGTGACGAGGAAAGGTTAGAAATGCTAGTATAGTGTTAAGGTTTTCTAGTTGGTTTTCAAGACGGGGTTGGAGTTTCAACAGGTTTAAATTATAGTTTTAGAAGAAAGGTTTAATTAAAGTTCAGGAGCGCTCGTATAGTGTTATGGTTCTATACATGGGTTAGAAAATAGGGTTAGGGAGTCCAAAGTTTTATTGAGGGTTAAGAAGAAAGTTTTGATTAAAGGATTAGATCTGGCAAGTCATTCTGGTTTTAAGGTTTTCCATTTGGTCTTGAAGACAGAGTTGGGGCTTTAAAGGTTTGAAATGTTTGGGAAAGCCGGTCAAGTCTTAAGGTGGTTTTATTGGGTTTCAAGACAGGGCTTCAATGGTTTGCAACTTGTGGTTAGGAAGAAAGTTTACTGTCTTGAATTCAGTTGACTGTTTTTGGTATAGTTGAAGTCCCCGGATCAAGGTTTCAAACCTACAGCTGACTTGAAAACATTGCTCATAGCATGGAATAGGGTTTTCATTGTAACAACAACTTAATCATGTCTTCTGCTCTCCCGCAATGTTCCAAACTGAGCAGACAACTGATGATGATTTTGTGCACTGTGTTGATGACCCTCTGTAAGGTTCTCTTGTCTGTTTGCAGCATAAAGAGTGTACTGTTTCACAATGACGTTTAGTCATGTAATTACCGTAAATTCCGGACTACAGAGTGCACCTGATTATAAGCCACACCCACCACTTTTTAAGAGGATAACCGCTTTTGTACTTACACTAGCCGCACATGTATATAAGATAGATAGATAGATAGATAGATAGATAGATACTTTATTCATCCCCGTAGGGAAATTCACACTTCCAGCAGTCTACCCCGTTGTTTATTAACAGATGAACATGATGTCCTTGGGGTGCTTGTAGCGAAGTGGATGACGTCACGCCAGTCCAAAAATTCGACATCCCTGCGGCAGATGGAAAACTTTTCTTTGTGAAAATCCAGGGATACACCACCTCGTGTTAGCAAGTCTGCCTCCTCTCCGATTCCCCCCGGCTTTCGTGTCTCTGTTTGGCGGCGTTGAAGCCGGATTGCTCCGGGTAGCTCCGGGTGGCTACACGTTAGCGTCCGGAATGCTAAACGTGAGCCACGTTTCCGCAAAACACAGCAACTGCGCTCCCTGTGCGCTTCGATGTTTTCCACCAGCACTCGATGATCTTATTTGGTCGAGAGTTCGCATTTACCATGATTACGGATGGTACCGAAGACTTATAACGCCGCTAGCCGCTTCGCTAGCTCCGGCTTTCCTTCCACGATAGGCCCCTTCATCACGCCGGCACGAGAATTTTTCAGGGCAAGGAGTTGAAATTCCTTGAATACAAAACCCATGTCCATAGGATAGAGGTAATCCATAGTGTAGTTGTCAAAACGGGAAGAAAAAACACCGAAGATAGGAGCAGACAATAAAACAATAAACAATAAAACAATAGGGCAGCTGCTGGAAAAGGCAGCAGCCGCTCGTGGCAGCGCTGCTTTGATCTTAAGCCACATTCACCTACATTGAAACATGTAACGCAATCACAATATTAACCAAAACTTGACTTTGTGTTCCGCGATTGTAACTGGATATAAAGTACACAGTCCCAAAAACAAAGCCGGCAAAATGAACGGAAACCGATACCGGTACTTAACGTTTGATGCAGACTTGCAGAGTCCGGGTACCCGTTGAAACTAATCCAAGGCTAAAAAGTCTATATTTCCAAAGGTAAGGGCGGGGAAAATATATATCCACTATTGTCCGCCACGACAACCGGTCTCACTCACCTTTACCCCACTTCCCGTCAGCCCGCGTTTGCTCCGCCCCTTCTTTTTGATTTGCCCGTGGAAAACATATCAGAATAAGTCTCTAAAATAAATACATTACAAACATATACAGTTGCAAATACATATTATACATGGTTACACATATTTACAAAGAAAGACGGTACACCGAGAGAGTTTTCAAAGCTTTAATAATAATATTATAACTTTCATCCCAAACCGTGCCTGTAAAGGGTAGCAAAACGCTACTAACAACACGCTCGCAGCACAGTAAACAGGTCTATTAAAAAAAACATACCGTATATGTAGGAATCACGGTGAACCTTCCTCGGCTTCCTACTTATACCTGAAGTAATCAAAGTTGCCTTCCTTCAGTATGGGAAAGAGACATTGTCATATAGACATCGTCCCACGCTCCCTTACTCAAAAACACGCTAGCAACTCGCTCACAAAGTGAACTTTACGTGCAGTAGTTCTGTTTCCTTCCTTATCGGACTGCTCGATTGCGTATAGCTTGAAAGCTGCGTCATGTGCCTTTTTTTTTGCAATTTGCATGATGAGGATATGTCTACGCTAATTTAATTTGTGCACAAGGTAAGAAGTCGCAGTCTTCCTCGGCGTATATATTCCACCTGTCTAAATCTTACCTTTTGTATTCGAGCGCCGCTGGCGGCTGTTAGAAAAATTACATAAATTGGCTGCATCACTGAATAAGCCGCAGGGTTTGAGAAATAAGTAGCGGCTTATAGTCCGGAATTTACGGTAGGTGTTTATCGCACATTTTGACTTGGTTTTGAAAGATACAAATTTGTTTTTGCTCATACAGTGTCTGAAACTCGTGACAAAAAGTTACCGGACACCAGGGCAGACAACTCTGAAAAGTTGCCTGACCAGAAATAAAGTTGCGTGTCCCATTTTTCACAACTTGAAACACAATAAGACAACTAATCGCAAAAAACAAATCAAACTTTGTTGCAAAGTACCGAGCATTGATAATCACAATATATAACAGAACAACATTTTAATATTAAGTTTACTATAAATCTACTTACATTCATTGCATGTATATAATATCGCTGTTTTTCCATCTGCCATCAGTATGGACCTGTATTTACTCATCTTCATTCATGCAATGTTAGCGTTGCATCGTCTGCTACAAGCCACGTGAACTCCTCTTTCCACGATGCTTTGAATATAAATTTACGTTTTGTAGCGTCATAAATTTTGCTTCCTCTGAACATTTATTCTTATTATTACAACATGCCCTAATCGAAAACCTACATGAAGAGGTTTTGGCTTGATTCCATTGATTCCTAACCACTTATCCATTTTTCTTATGTTCTCTGTGTGTCTACTTTTGTTAAGATTTGTCAATTTAATAGCGCTCTTATTCGTGATATTGCGGTAAGACGTTTTCCATCGTGTGAAGTCATTACGCACGCACCATATTTCGTTTTGCTATTGTTGATTGCCATGCTGTATTGAATGGAGCCATGTTCTTGTTTTGCTTGCTGTTGAGGAATAAATATGCTTAGAGGCTGAACCACAATGTCCTGCTTATCTTCTCACACATAAGGAAACTGCACACTCTGACATATCCTTAACAACTTTGGAAAATTATATGCAAATGCATGAACTTATAACGCTCGGGAAAGTCCAGAAGCACGAAGTTGTTCGATGTCCTCTGATCGGCTGCCGAGTATGCAAATTGCTAGACAAACCGAAATTCCGAAATTTCCAAACCAAATGAAGATTTCGAAATTGGAATAAAGCAAACGTTCGATTTGAAAAAAAATATTTCGTTTTTTGTTTTTTGTTTTCCTTTAAAAGTTGTTGGCCACCCGGGCAGACATCGTTGTGTAAGTTGTACGCCTGATGTAAAAGATGCACGCCCCGGGCGTCCTGGTAGACGTTATTTCAAACACTGGCTAATGGTTATGTTCAATTTGCCCTTAAACTGATGCCAACTAGGGCTGATGTAAATGCAACCAGTCCATCTTATTCGAGTGCTTACTTAAAGTATTTTCTTATTGTTTTTGCGAGTTAATGATTCTCCTGGGCAGCACGGCGGCACAGTGGTTAGCGCTTGTGCGCCACTGTTCATGTCATGGGAACCTGTCGTGGGTTCAAATCCAGCTCCAGACTTCCTGTGCGGAGTTTGTATGTTCTCCCCGTGCTTGCGTGGGTTTCCTCCGGGCACTCCGGTTTCCTCCCACGCTCCAAAAAACATGCATTTCAGGTGAATTGGCCGGTCCAAATTGTCCCTAGGTGTGAATGAGCGAATGAGTTGTCTGTCCCTGTGTGCCCTGCGATTGGCTGGCAACCAGTTCAGGGTGTCCCCCTGCCCACTGCCCGGAGATGGCTGGGATGGGCTCCAGCCCCCCGCGACCCTAATGAGGATAAGCGGTACGGCTGATGAGATGAGATGAGGCTCCTGTCAAGTAAGCTAGGTCTCCTCTTATTAGCTCTATTACTGCGGATCCGCATTCCCGGTAGGATGAGGTTTCAAGTATCGGCGAATGGATGAAAGACACGTCGAGAGATTGTTCTCGCACTTGTCAATGAAGTCATCTCACTGATTGAGCGCTTGCTAAGCAGTTGGCGTCGCTAGCTGGGAATCTTTTTAGCGCTTGCAGGTTGTTGCCGCTCCATAGGACATCCTGACGATTACAATGGAATCATTGAGCAGGGTTCAGCGGCTGACTTTACCTCGGACCTTTTGACGTTGATGCGTCAGGGATAAAAATGGTGATTCGACCCATTTAAATCACAATAGATGCGATATGACATCAGATTTAACCTGAAGATTTCAAAGTTAAATTGCCGTATAGCAGGGGATAGAAACCTATGATAGTTAGAGAGAAGAGACAACAGATATTAAAACTTGACGATTGCCTTGCCCTTGAAGAATTGTCTTGCTTTAATTGCCTCATTATTGTTAATTATAGTCCCGACGGTCAATTGGTTACAATTAAGTGAGGGTAGCGATTCGTTTGCCTTCTATGTATTTCTTGATAATAGCAAGCTTTCTTTTCATGGTTATCATGTTATTTTCTCCTCCCTTTAGCATCACTGCAAGCCTTGGCACCAGTAGCAAATACATTTTTGTGCAAGTAAAAGAAGGTGTCCTTGTCCTTGTCTGTTCAATTGAGTCAAATTGCCTAACATCCAAATTTATTTTTTTTCCTGAGCAACCTGCTGCTCCTCTCGCATGAGTATTTCAGGCTTGGGTGTATACTATTTGTTCTAAATTGATCAAGGCCTATGAAAGGGTCCGGCCACCTATGTTTCCTCACAGGTCACAGGCTCCTCTGTGTTATATGTCGAAGTGACCTTGGGCAAGACACTGAATCCCTAATGCCCCCGATAGCAGGTAGTTGCCTTGCAAGTCTGACGCTGCTATCGGTTAGTTAGTGTGTAAAAAGGAAAAGTGTGAAGCACATGCTAAAGCGCTTTAGGAGGTCTTCATTGACTTCAAAAGTGCTATATAAATTCAGACCATTTACCATGTACCACTATTTGTTCAAATACACTAACGTACATTTTATTTTTTCCCTAGTCAACCTGCTGCTCCTCTTGTTAGGGCAAATCAAGCTTGAGTGGGTTTTCTTTGTCCTGGATTGCAGCAAGCCCAGGAAAGGCCAGACTGCCTATCTCTGCATTTATTTGTTCATGTTATACTTATGTGTGATGATTTCGCTCAGGTCCGAGTTAAATTATTTTCCTAATCAACCTGCTGCTCCACCACATTCAAAGGCAACATTCAGTGTGTGTTTTCTGTGTCCTGGATTGAATGAGGCCCACGAAAGGGCATGGACTTTGCTTTGCATTGCTCTTTTTGTTCGACCTACTAGTGCGTCTATACAAATTGTTTTCATAAACAACTTGCTGCCCCTCCTGCATGTGTAAATACAGCTTGAGTGTGTTTTATTCGTCCTGGATTGGACAAGGCCAAGAAACCATCCACTTGCCTATCTTTTGCTGCAAAGCTCTGTTCATTCGACCCACGATTTTATAATTTTCCCTAAGGTTCATATTGAATTTTTCCCTAATCAACCTGAGCGAACTACCGGCAGGCGCCGCTACCCACGTTCTTGTTCACCCCGCGACGGGTCATGACTCATTGGAGGCATCGGCAAACCGACCGGCAAACATCTGTCCTCTCGGTGTTGCTCCCGCCTCTGTCATCGCTATTCCTGGCAGCCGACGCCGGAGTTTTAAATCCACAATTAGCCTCTGACTGCGCATGGCGGCTATCGCTTCTTGTGCCGCCGGGAGACATGAAAGCGTTCCCGGCATATTTGCCTCCGAGGTCGGGTTGATGTACTCGCTCCCACAACTGCAGCAGCAGATGGAAGCGGTACGCCGACCGAAGGTTTAGCTAACGTGCCGGAAGAGAAGTGTAATTGTTAGCCGGGGGAGGCCGGATTCATTACGGGAGTTTTTGTTATGAAGCCAGAAGTGCATCAGACATGCATGAGTCCCCTTTGGCGTTGTAGCCCACCCTCAGGCCTGCCCACATCGAGGCTTTTCCGACATTTCCTATTCTCAGCCATTAGAATTTTCAATTTGTGATTTTCAAGCCTGCTGGTTACTAAGCTTTTCTCATAGTTCAGCGTTAGTTTCAGGCCAAGTACGGATCCTGGCTGCATGAGGGCCAATTTTCGACAGATAAGCTAGCGCCATGAAAAAGTGAGGTATTATACGACTCAAACAAACAAACTTCGCACAAAGGAAGCTATTTAAGAGTTATCGCTTGATCTCTTTCTTCCTTTTGTAGCTTTGGTCATAATCTTAACAACTCTGGGTTTTTCCTGCTTTTGTCTCCTGAATTGCTCTTTAGAATTGCTTTAATATTGACATTTCAGGTTCTCCATTGATGTCTTTATCCATTCTCCATCCCAGTCCAACTGCTAATTTTGAATCAGAAAATTAAAAAAAAAACGTATTAGTCCAAAATCATTGACGTATGCTAGCTTGAGCCAAGTATTCCCCAATTTGAAGGCTTGACGAGAAAATGTAACAGGTGTGTGGACGTTAGATCCAATCTTAGATATGTTCTTAGGACAAAAGCAAATGTTTAATGCTGAAAAAACTCCCATTCTTTAGATAGATAGATAGATAGATAGATAGATAGATAGATAGATAGATAGATAGATAGATAGATAGATAGATAGATAGATAGATAGATAGATAGATAGATAGATAGATAGATAGATAGATAGATAGATAGATAGATAGATAGATAGATAGATAGATAGATAGATAGATAGATAGATAGATACTTTATTCATCCCCGAAGGGAAATTCACATTTCCAGCAGCATCCCTGAGCTGAGAACAGTACAATAATGAAGCCAAAAGAATACAATATACAAATACCCAGTGTGACGTGCAAATGCCCACTGTAGCGTGTTATATAAAGTAACTAAATAGTGCTACACAGAAAACATATTGCAGTAAGATTCGGTAATATCCAATGTAGGTGGTGTGGTTTAATGTGGGCCTTTACTCTGCTGGGTGGAGTTAAAGAGCCTCATGGCATGAGGAAGAAAAGATCTCTTCAGTCTGTCCGTAGTACAAGACAGTGACAGCAGTCTGTCGCTGAAACTGCTCTTCTGTCTGGAGATAATGCTGTGTATTGGATGCGATGTATTGTCCATGATTGACCTCAGCTTTTTCAGTGCTCGTCTCTCAGCTACTGTTGTTAGGCTGTCCAGCTCTTTGCCCACAACAGAGCTCGCTTTCCTAGCCAGTTTATTGAGACGAGAGGCATCCTTCTTCTTGACGCTGCCTCCCCAACACGCTGCCGCATAGAAGAGGGCGCTTGCCACTACTGTCTCATAAAATATTTTCAGGAGCTTTTTGCAGATGTTGAAGGAGGCCAGCCTTCTGAGGAAGTAAAGTCGGCTTTGCCCTTTCCTACATAGAGCTTTTGTGTTGGCAGTCCAGTCCAGTTTGTTGTCCAGCTGCACACCCAGGTATTTGTAGGTCTGGACAAATTCTACACATTCTCCCTTGATGGTTACAGGAACCGGGTTAGTTCTGGTTCACCTGAAGTCCACCACCATCTCTCTGGTCTTGGTGGTGTTTAGGTGCAAGTGGTTTGCGTCGCTCCATCGGACAAAAACAAAATAAACAAAGTCCTGAATCAATTTCCTGTACTCCTCCTCCTGCCCGTTTCTGATACATCCCACGATCGCAGTGTCGTCGGCAAACTTTTGCACATGGCAGGACTCAGAGTTGTACTTAAAGTCCGATGTACAACTCTTTATTTTTCACTTTTATTTGAACAAACTTGGCGAAATTTACAAATACAAATTATTTGTGTTATTCTAAATAAAATGACCTAATGTATAAAATCAAGTTGTGGAGTGCTTTTTCAAACCCAAAAAAAAAAAGTTTTTGGTTTTGCAGAAATATTTTGAACAGAAAATTTAAGAAATAACATTTTTGTGGGGTATTTTCATGTAAAAGTGTTGGGTCAAATCAACCTTGGGTTAAATTACCCATTATCTGCACCACTTATCCTTACTAGGGTCACAAGAGCACTGGAGCCCATTGCAACTATGTTTTGGGCAGTCGACAGGGGACACCCTGAACTGGTTGCCAGTTGCAAGACACCATTCATACGCCGATCATACCTAGGGAAATTTTGGACAGGCCGATTAACCTGAAACCTGAGAGTGTACCAAGAGGAATTTTTGTGTACTGCACACAAAACCTATATTCACATTACTTTCTTGTGTTTTTCTTATCCCGAATTTCGCACTCATCCCACCTTGACGGTGCCCAAGCATTTAGCGATCAATTCTGTTAATTTCATTTCCTTGGTGTCATTTCCAGTTATATCATTTTTGTTTGACTCCCTACTAAGCCAGACTAAGAGAAGCCTAAAAATCAGGGATTTAATGGAGCTGGAAAAACGTCTGACAGTATTGCCTGATTAGAAAATCAGGTAGCGTGACTCCTCGCATTGATTTGCCGCCGTCGCCATCCATCAGCGATCCACCTTTAAATACTCAATGACGCCGACGGAAAGGGATGAAAATCGCTCATGTGGCGAGGAAGATGAAGACGGGATGAGACAGCTGCTTGGGGAAGGGGAATGTCATTAGTTGTCTAATATCAAGATGGTGGAGATGTGCAGATGAACTGTGGGCGCGCTGTCACATTTGTAGCGCTTCGTCGCAGCACCGAAAGAAGAATTCATTCAATTCCATTTGCGACTCGTTGACGGACGTCTGTCAGGATAAATGCCGACACGCCGCTCACATTGTTATCATTATTAGAAGGGCTGCTACGTCAAGTCATGTCTATTCGTGTAGCCCTTGATCAAGAAGTCTCAAAGGGCTGCAAAGACTACCATTACAACATGCCCTAATCGAAAACCTACATGAAGGCAAGGAAAAATTCAAAAACCTCAACATTAAGAGAATGAACATTCAGTACACAGACATCAACATGAAATATGGGTAATAACAAAATGTCCGGATGACAACTTCCAAAGGTCAACAACATTTATCAGCTAATGAATAGAAGTGTGTTTTAAGCCTAGATTTAAACAGTTCCACCGAGGTTGCAGGTCAAATCTCAGACACAGAGCAGTCCACAGCACTTGGGCCCAAATGGAGAATGCTCTTGAACCTGCAGATTTCTTCTTTGCTCTTGGGATCTCAAGTACCGGTAGATCAACATTTTCCAAAAAAAGGCTCCAACCAAGAAACGGAAAATTTAAACTAAAAGATATGAGACGCCAGTTGTACATAATACCAACAGAACCTATAAATCATATCTTTGACTGTAAAAAACGTTAGCATGTAGTATTAGAAAGATGACCTTTACATTAGATGCTAAACGTAGAATAGAATAGATAGAATCATCTTAATCATCATTGATATCAAAGTTGTGCAACATTGTATGCAATGAGATTAGACATGGCACTCCAGGGTAAAACATGTAATAAAGACTTTGAAGAGAAAAGATGAAAAATCTATCAGGATAAATAGTAGTGCTTGGAAAACTGGCCCAACTTACAATAATATTGCATTGAAAAAGAATAGTGCATTGTATCAAAAGTGAAATGAAAATAAGTGCAACAAAGTAATGCTAAATGGTAAGTTGAGTCAGGTTTTAAATATTGGACAAATAGAAAAATATTTCATAGGATGCCCGTTCTATGTTTTGACTATTATTGTGCACTGTTGTCTGTTCGAACATCACAGTCGCTTTTACATTTTTTTGATCTTTGATTTGCACAACCCTTAGGGCTCATTGTTTTTTTGTTTGTAACTTTGAAGACTAAATAAAAAGAGGGGGCTATAGGACGGGATAAAATTGTCTTAAATGAAGACGCCTGTCCTGATTGTCATTGCATGTTCAAAATCCAATGATGCCTTTTCTCCTTATTTTGAGTGTTATTTATGTCTTTAAACTTAACATTAACTGTAGCCACGAGTCAGGTCAAGTCATGTTTATTTGCACAGCCCTTAATCACAAGGAGTCTCAAAGGGCTGCAAAGACCACAGGCTATTGCAAACTACAGACTATTTTTACACCAGTCCCTGATCTAAAACCGACATCCGGGCAAAGAAAAACTCA
Organism: Urocampus carinirostris; assembly: GCF_059441175.1. Lineage (NCBI taxonomy): Eukaryota > Metazoa > Chordata > Actinopteri > Syngnathiformes > Syngnathidae > Urocampus > Urocampus carinirostris. Next base: position 7,221,069 of record NC_142366.1, on the reverse strand, counting down.
AAGACCTCAGCATGACCAAAATGAAGACACCTTGAGAAGGGACCCTAGCTTTAATGCATCGTGTCAAACTCAAGGCCTACGGGCGAGATGTGGTCTTCCATATCATTTTATCTGACTTCCGTAAAAATGTTTTGCCTACGATGTGGCCCGGAGCGATAAATGAGTTAGATATCCTAGCTTTTGTGTATCAAATTGCACCTAAAATCTTTACATACTTGGAGTAGATGATTATACTACAGTATTTGTGTTAGCATTAAACTAACACAAATTGATGCAAACACATGGTTTGGTTGACTAATATTTTGAGAGCTATATCTTTAATGTTTACTAGTTTTTATTCAATTTCCAGTTAAACTCAACTTATGTTGATGTAACCATCTTAAAACTCCTAAAAACGTTTGTTGGTAAAATTGCTCATTTTTCTCCTCCGGGATACATCAAGAATCAATTCTGAGTTGAGGATCGCAAATTGAAATTGAAGTATAGCTGGGGAAAGAAACCTTGCTCATTACATAACACGTTCCAAATAAAAAGTAAATAAAAGTACGTATGTGTAATTCGTGTATATAATTATAAACAATTTCAAAAAAATAAAAAGCTAAAAGGAAATTTTGGTTTGATGTGACTTGAGCCAACATGTGGTTGCAAATGGGGTGGAAATGGCAAATCAAAATTAAATTTTATTTTAAAACTTCCACTTGTGAGGATTGTCATGCTTTTGCTTTGCTTTAATCACCTTATATTCAATAGTCCTGTTAATTGGTTATGTCATATTCTTGAGTAAGGGTCGCGAGTTTGCTGGTCTTTGTATTTGACGAGCTTTGTTTCCATGGTCATCATGATTTTTTTCTTTTCCTTTTACCCTCACCACAAACCTTGGAGCCCATTGCAATATTTGGGGGGCATGGGAAATAATGTGTTATTGATGTGGTATAGTGGGGCTGTAAGAGGTAGCAGTGGCCTTTAAGACGGCCCCAAAAACCATAGTCTGTACTGTGAAGTGAGAATGCCAACAGGTGGGGTTGTCATTTCCTGGGGTTTTATGTATAAACACTTTTCATCATCTCATTAGCCGTACCGCTTATCCTCATTAGGGTCGCGGGGGGCTGGAGCCCATCCCAGCCATCTCCGGGCAGTGGGCAGGGGACACCCTGAACTGGTTGCCAGCCAATCGCAGGGCACACACGGACAGACAACTCATTCGCTCATTCACACCTATGGACAATTTGGACCGACCAATTCACCTGAAATGCATGTTTTTGGAACGTGGGAGGAAACCGGAGTACCCGGAGGAAACCCACGCAAGCACGGGGAGAACATACAAACTCCGCACAGGAAGTCTGGAGCTGGATTTGAACCCACGACAGGTTCCCATGACATGAACTGTGCCGCACAAGCGCTAACCACTGCGCCGCCGTGCTGCCCTAAACACTTTTGGGTGTTCTGAAATACAGTAAAGACATGAAATCTGTCTAGCTTGGAAATAAGGTCTAAAGTTCAGGTTGCTACATTGTTAGCGAAGAAAACACAAATAAAATAAGCAAAACTTGCATTGGCGAGGTCACAAACAAATCAAAACGTTTGTTTGCGTTGTTGACTTGGATATTGCATGCCCCCAAACAAGAAGGAAATAACAGCGGCTACAAGTTAGCAACAAACAACACGAGCGCTGCAGGCGAAGCCATTCCGCTTAAATTGATCATTAATTAAACGAACACCACACAGAAATCCACGCATGAAACAAAGCAGCAAACAAAGGTAGCAAGGAGACGTGCTGTTTTGTCGCCTAATTTCAAATTTTGAAAAAGCAGGAAATGAAGGAAGGCGGCACACGAGGGGACTGTTCCAAAACGAGACAGGCAGAAAAAAGATTTAAATTGGGAGCAAATAACACGTTGTCGTCAGGAGAGGCATCACTTGCTAGTGAGAGAGTTAGCGCTCGATGCGTCTTGTGTTTACATGCAGTTAGCGCCAGCTAATTAGTGGCTCGCCTCTCTTGAGAACAGACTTAGAGAGGGAGGCGGAATCAGAGAAACTGGCAGGATTTCAATATTAGAAGCGAATGGATTTGTCTTGTCATTGCAAGCCAGCCATGTCCTACAGACTGGGCAGAGAGGAACCCATTATGTTATTTGTTGTTGCTTCAAACCTTTCCAATTTGACCCTAACAGGTATGGAGTCTAACAACTGACAAGTCCCATGACTTAACATACAGTATTGCGACACTGGACCAGTCCCATGTGGTCCCAGAAATGAATGTGGTCTGACTCCCGACTAAACCCTTGACTTACTGTAGTCTGACTTTGTATCGGTCACATGTGGTTCCAAGACTGAATGTGTTGTGACTTCGGATTCCAAATCTGGATTTTTCCCATGACTGAATGTGGTATGACTCGGATTCAAACTCCGGACCAGTAGGCTGTGGTTCTAGGACCGAATGTGGTATTCCTGCTGATTCAGACTTTGAACCGGTCTCATATGGTCCCAAGATGGAACGTGGAATGACTCCAGACCAGTCCCATGCAGTCACAGAACTGAATGTGCTATGACTCAAGACTCCAACTCCAGACTGGTCCTACGTGGTCCAAGGACTGAATGTGGTATATCTACAGATTCCGAATTCAGACTAATCTCATATGGTCCAGAACTGGACGTGGTAAGGCTTGGGATTGAAATTTTGGACTAGTCCCAGGTGGTGCCGGGACTGGATTTGGTATGACACTAAATTCCGACTCCAGATTCCGACTCCAGACCGTTCCCATGTGGTCCCAGAACAAAATGTGGCATGACTCAAATTCTGACTCTGGACTGGTCCCATGAATAATTGTGGTATGACTCTGAATGTTGACTATGGACGTTTTTCATCGGCTCCCAGGGCTGAATGTGAAATTACTACCATTGGTCCCACAACCGAATGTGGTATGACTCTGGATTCCGACTCCAATTTGGTCTAATGTAGTCCTAGGAATTTAGTGTGAATACAGATTCCAACTCCAATGGTCTCTTGTTGTCGCAGGACGGAATGGGGTATGTCTCTGGATTCCAACCCTTGTCAAGTTCCATGTCGTCCCAAAACTGAATGTAATACGACACTGGATTCAGACTCTCACCTGGTCCCCTATGATCCCGGGAATTAAGGTAGTCTGACCCCAGTTCGGTCCCATGAATTCCCAGAACTGAATGTGGTATAACTCCAAATTGGTCCCATGTAGTCCTAGAAATTAGTGTGACTACAGATTCCAACTCCAAAATTGGACCAATGCCAAATCTGGATTTTTCCCATGACTGAATGTGGTATGACTCTGATTCTGATCCCTGACTGGTCCACTCTGATCCCAGGAATTAATATAGTCCATTACAAGATAGGTCCATTGTGGCCCCAAGGCTGAATGTGGTATGGCTCCAGATTCCGACTATGGAATGATCCCATGTGTCCCCATACCTGAACCTGGTCTGACTAGTACTCTATAGCCTTTCAAACTTCGGAAAGAAAATGCTATCATTTGCCCAAGATTGATGATAGACGGATCCTCCAATCACCTTTTGAAATACGCATCCTAAATAGCTCATTTGCGCAAATAAACAGCATTTTTATTTGACTTTTGATCTTTCAATAAACGTCCAAATAAATGACAAGGAGAAATCAATCTTGAAAAGCAGCCAAATCGCTCTTGTGCTTTTACGTCCAAATCGCTAATGCCGTTACTCTGATCAACGTGCTCATAATTCCTGCCGTTAGCTCAATAGTGATTCCCGCTTTACTAATTTGTTTTTCATTGTGCTAGCGCCGCCGCCATCCTCAAATATTCATGGCCGTCCTTCGGGGATCATCCCGCAGAGACAGGGAGACGCAAACGTGCCTTAAAAAAATTGCGAGGGAGTCGGTGTAAAGCCTTTCACCTTCTAATTAAGTTACAAATACGAGCCCTGAAGGTGAGTCCTGGGACCTATTACAGTAGGCAATCGGGATACGACACAAATCTGTACTGAAGTGGGGATCACAAAAAAAAATTGCCATGTAGCGGGGGATGGACAACTATGCTATTTACCGCTGGTACCACTGATGAAAACATTCAAAAACCAAGAAGAATATAGTAAGTACTACCTCTGTGTAATTAATGTGCAAATAAGAAATTACCAGTATAAAAAAATAATATTTGATATACTTTTGGAGTGACGTGATTTGAGCCGGTCAAGTGGAGTAGCGGGTGAATGCAGAGGGGCAGATGACGACGGTGTCTTGAAAACGAAACTGATTTTAAAACTTCAACTTGCTAGCAATATCAGCAGTCCGTAGCAGTAGAGCCCCTCAAAAAGACAGTATTCAAATCAATATTGTTTTTTAATAAATTATTATTATTTATTAGATAGCTGTGATGGGCTCCAGCACCCCCGCGACCCTACTGAGGATAAGCAGTGCAGATTATGGATGGATAATGGATGAAAATATACTGCTTCTGAACTAGCATTGGGCAGCACGGTCAGCTAGTGAGCTACAGATAGATTAGCTAAAAAATAATTCCGGTTGGAGTGGGGACATTAGGTCGGGAAGTGATAATAATATTATTCCATATTATTTAAAGATATAATAATAATAATAATAATAATAATAATAATAATGCAGCACGGCGGCGCAGTGGTTAGCGCTTGTGCGGCACAGTTCATGTCATGGGAACCTGTCGTGGGTTCAAATCCAGCTCCAGACTTCCTGTGCGGAGTTTGTATGTTCTCCCCGTGCTTGCGTGGGTTTCCTCCGGGCACTCGGTTTCCTCCCACGTTCCAAAAACATGCATTTCAGGTGAATTGGCCTGTGAATGAGCGAATGAGTTGTCTGTCCCTGTGTGCCCTGCGATTGGCTGGCAACCAGTTCAGGGTGTCCCCTGCCCACTGCCCGGAGATGGCTGGGATGGGCTCCAGCCCCCCCCCGCGACCCTAATGAGGATAAGCGGTACGGCTGATGAGATGAGATGAGATGAAATTATATTATTCTTTTTTTTTAATACTTGTAGGTGGAGAAATGTATTTGACGTGTGGTACACCTAGAGGGACCTGTTGGCCATTTTGCTGCTACGGGTATCCCCAAAAAAGAAAAACATGTCTTTTTTAACTTTTTTCTTCCTTTTAGTGTTCTTTTTTGTGTGGGTTTTTTTTCTTCGTTTTCCCCTGGATTTTTTTCATTTTTTTCTTCATTTTTTTTTTCATTTTCTTCATTTTTCCCTTTACATTTTCAATTCACCTTTTTTTCTTTTTCTCTCGTTTGCTATTATTTTTCCCCTTTTTAATTATTATTTAATTGTTTTATTTTCTTCTTTGTTCCTTTTTTATTTGTTTTTGTTTGTTCCTCTTTTATTTTCCCTATTGTTATCTTTTCCTTTCTAATTTTCTCTTTTGTCTTATTTATTTTTCCCCTTTTTTCCCTTTGGGTTTTTTTCTTTGCAAAAATTCTATCCATCTATCTATCTATCCATCTATCTATCAGTCTATCTATCTGTCTATCTATCTGTCTATCTATCTACCCTGGTCATATCCCTCGAGAGCGTGACCGACAGCGAGACAAACACATCTTTGCAAAATACTGGCCAAAAATGAAGCAATGCTTTTTGGTCACATTATGTCTCCATGGTTTGTATTCTTCCTTGTGCTTTGTAGCACTCGTTTTCAGCTGCGCCACAAAATAAAGTGACGTCTAGTGGTCAAATATGACACACTGTTCTTTTAAAGAATAGTAAAAAAAAACTAGGGATCTGACAATGGCGTTAGTTGCTGGCGACAGAAAAGCAAGCGACGACTTCTATTAATAATTAGATTCTACGCCAAAAGGTCGTTCACACGGCGTCTCGCAACCTGGCGGGTATCTGCGATCGTTTCTGTTGGTATCGATTGGCTGCCTGGAACAGAACATGCGAGTCCGCTCTCGGGTTAATTGCCCTCAACGTGTTTCGCTCGCGTTCGCTATATCGGCTCGTGACATTTGCTTTATCCTCTTCATTTCTTAACAAAGTTAGTTCACATTTTCTCACTTCTTATTTTAAAATATCAAGCTCAACATCTTGTACGTCATCCCCTCATATACTTGCCATTTTTGGAGTAGTGTGATTAGCATTCTGGTTAGAATAAATAGCATACGGTCTTCATTAACATAAGCATAATAAACACGCTTTATTTTGTCGGCCACAAAAATAAGTCACTTTCACAGGTTTTGTCCGTACAGAGTCAGCATTCATGCTCACGGTCATATGATAGGAGCTTTTGATTAGTCGTGATTAATTATGTCCGGTTGAAGTTTGCATTTAAACATGTAAGTAGTCGTTCATTGTTATTTAAAACTAAACACATCAAGTTTTTGTACAGCTAGTGTACAAGGCATACAGTCCCCATCAGCATATAGTTAATGTATACACTTTATTTTGTTGACAACGAATATAAGTTGTTTGTACAGGTTTTGCCCATACAGAGTTAGCATTCATGCTAATGCTTGTATAGCACGACAATTAAATATTTTCACAAGTCTGTGCAAAGTTAGCATTCATGCTAATGGTTGTATGTTACAAATGCTAATTAGCAGTTATTTGTAAACATAATAATAAATAAATCAAATGTTTTAAACTGCTGTATTTAAACGTGCAAGTCGATTCTTATAATTTGTAAAGGAACGTGTAGGGTCATGTTAGAAGTTGTGTGATTAAGAATCTAGTTAGCATAGATAGCATATGCAGTCCTCATTAGCATATGAATAATGTGTCAGCCTTTATTTTGTAGGGCACAAAAATATTTCATTGAAATTTACTGGTATAGACTTATGATCCTTCACAGTTTTTTTCCATACACAAGTATCATTCATTCTAATGGCTGTATACTACTGGTCGCTAATTAGCACTTTGTGGTGAAGTTGAAAGTTCATATTTTAACACGTAAGTAGTTTTTTATCCTTATCTAAGACAAAACTTTAATGTTCATTTTAGCATCTTTGTGTTTAACAGTCACATTCATATACATGTGTCAGTGTACATGTGGATAAGTATTTAAGCTAGTGCCTGGGCAGCAAAGCTATTATGTTACAATGAATATAACGAAATGTGAAATGTTATCAAATAAATGAAAGCTCTTTTAACTAGGGGTAGGCGATATAAAAAATAAAGTTTTGGGATATTTTAGCCGTATTTTGCAGTCCTATGCTCGTGTTAGTCACTGAATATCACTTTAAGCTAGCAGTCTTAGACGTCAGATAAGGTTAGACTTTGTGACATCCTCACTCTGCGTCTCAAGTATTCACCTCTGATCCCAAATATTCACATTTAAATAAAAAACTATTCACAACCGGAATATTGCACTTCAAAGCGGGATATTGCACTTAAAATTTTTTTTCAAAACTGCGGTTTAGTGTGATGATATTTTCAGGAAGAAAGCTATCTTTAAGTCTGTTCAGTCCTTGTGGGATCTGAACCGTCAGCCCGATGGTAACGTTTGGTTACATTGGTAAGATTAGTTACACAATCATGACCTGTTACATAAAATGTAGATGTTGTCCTCAGAAGTCCCTCTTTCTCCACAATAGCTCTAGCATCCAATTAAAAATATAAATGAAGGTCTCTACATTTTTCAGGCGTGATCTGGTAGTCCGTGCTATAGCTAACGGGTGCAACCACTCAGGTCACACTGCCACCATGAACTTGTTTGAACTTAAGTAATGAGCCCAAGCACCGTACTCCCTCCAAGCTCGGTTTTTCAACTCTCATTAACTGGGATTTTACCTCGGAAGTTACAAGAGTTGATTGCTAATTAGCTGATAATCTCCCTGGAAGCACAAAGTCCAGAGCTGATCTGTACGAGCTTACTTGTCTCATTTTACAAATTTACGAGTTGGATTGTGTAGGTTGACTCTCCAGACGCTCCTTCCCAAGTGTCGACCCCCACCACATGGCAGTTGTCGGCCTGAGGTCACAAAGTGTGGCTATTGACTCTAAACATGTACGTTGAATGTCAAAGCTCGTTAGAAGAGGGGGGTGGTTATTAAAATATTATATTATATATTATTATTAATTTATTTTCTGGTCTTCATGTGATTGCCGTCTATAGTTGTCTCAAATCTGGACAATGAAGGACTTGTGGTATTTAGTACTATAACAGAGATATGACTGGAGACACTTAAGGGGATTGCTTCAAGTCCGTGAACATACAGTAGACCCCCAAGATACAATGTCCCTGCCTGTCAACAGTTTCGCTTTACAGGGCAGAATGTAAGGTGTTTCAGCCCCTCTTTATGGTATTCCCCCCAATTCTATGATGTCAACAACAAATTATTTAAAATGCCCAAAAACTTCCAATTGTGGCTCTGCATATGAAAAGTCATGCTTTTACAATGCTTGTCTGCCATTAGCTGACGGTGTATACAAATGCTGATCTATAATTGGCTGAACTATCTCCCTCAATGCATACGTCTGTTCATCGAGCTCAGAATCGCATGGGCTTCATAAAGCCTTTGGAAGTCAGCGATACAATACCGTATTTTCCTGTACAGTAGTTATTTGTTATGTGACCAAATATTGCAATGATGCTAAAGGGAGAAGTAAAAATGTGGCATACACATATTTCAAATATGAATAGATGAAAAATGGAAGTTTACTTATTCCCTAGTGTCAGCCACCAGGGAGCAGGTCGCTCGGGACACGGAAGTGGCACTTCTCTGGCGAGCGATAGCGGTGTCGAAGAGGGAAAACCAGGTCGAGTTGTCGGGGCGCAGGTGCAGAGACGTGATTAAACGGAAACAGGTCGAAGCCGGGAAACGTACGGGAGTCAAAAAACAGGGAGTCAGGTTCGGAAGGCTTGCCTTAGCGAAGCTGAAGGTTAGCAACGATCGGACGCCAGTAACAGGAAGTCGGGGGGTTTAAAAACTGGCAATGAGCCAATCAGCGACCAGGGCTGCAGCTGCAGGTGCTCCGAATCAGTACACCTAGAGTCTAGGGCCTAGCGTGATAGATGAAAAGCCCAGCCAGTTTTACTCACCCCTTCATTCGAAGATCATCCTAATGTGAAGAATTACATGACGAAAAAAAAAACTAAACGACAAAGACCAGAAAGAACAGAGACTCGAAAGGACCGGGACTCCAAACGACTAGCACCCAAAAGGATTGGGACCCAAAACGACCGAGACCTGAAATGACAAAATGCATAAATAAATGAATAAATTGCATTTGTCATATATTTAGATATTACGTGATTTATCAGTGTTCATTTCTTTTTATCACATTGATCATTGGCTTTTCATATTTATACATATTCTAGGATCCGTCCTCTATAGAATCAAACAAAAAAACATTGTTGCTGTAGACAAGTTCCCAGCCAAATGCAATAAAGACGTCAAGGCGAGTCCTGCCTTAATTTGGCACCGTGTCCCTAGCCGGTGGACACAAACTTAGGGGAGTGAAGCAGAACCGAGCCGACAACTCATCACCAATCCTTTATTTCACTCAAAGCCAAAACCTTGCTGAAGCGACAAGGACACCCGATAAATGAACAAAACAAGGAAGAAACTGGAGAGTTGTCATCATGGAGATCGCCCGCCACGTTTAGAAGCAAATCATCTTTTCTAACGAGCTCTCTTTGATGATAAAGTGCCGATTATCTTTTGGCCGTCCCCTGAGACGCTCTCGGAAATGAAAGCCGCCGTTTTGCGGGTTCGAAAATAGATCATTGACGCTAGCTTCCGTGATTGATGTATACCGTTTTAGCGGCGACGACGGCATCGGGACATTTGAGAAACGGAGCCCAAATTGACTATAGATTACAACCCGGGCTCAACTTGACTATGCCCTGTGGTTGAGAACTTGTCTTGTAGTCAAACTACATAGAATCACATCAATTTTAATATAATCCTTGCACAATGGACATTTTCAGGAAAAATGTTCATCGATATACTGTAGTATTACCCTGAAGAACAACATGGATCTTTCTTAGGTGGGGATTGCATTTTGAAATTGCTGATAGAAAGCTGTGCTAACTCCAAACCCCCAATACTCCAGATAAATACCTTAAAAATAGTACGTAGTTAGTATTGATGTGTAGCAGACGTGAATATGATTACATAACATTATACATATGTAAAAAAATGAAATTTGATCCACCATTGGTGACATGATTTAAACAAGAGGGGAGAGGAGATGATGGATTACAGTAAAACTGATTTAGAAACTCCCACTTGTAAGGAATGACATATCCTTGGATTTCATTTCTTTAATAGCCTTGTTATTTAAGATAAAAAGTACAGAACATCAATTGGTTAAAGCCATTCGACTTAGCAAGAGTAGTGATTAGAGCGTCTTTTGCGTACTTCTTGAGAATCACCAGATTTTTGTTTCCTCTATTGCATCACTGTGAGTCTTGGTAGCCATAAACAAAATAAATAAAGTTTAAACATTGAGTATTATGTAGCCAACTCAAACGTGAAATTCTGATCTGAGTCAAAAGACGGGAAGGCATTGTGGGAGGTAGTTTAGCGAATATCTTGTCTGCAGTTTTTTGATGCCGTGACGCAAACCTATAGCAGATGGACATCTTAGACACGTAACTCGCATACGCATCAATATTGCAAAGTTTGAATTTGATAAATTATTGGCACAGAAAATAATTTGATGTTGTTTGCTGGGGAAAAACTATAAAGTAATTTCTCAATGTCATATGGAGCGGAAAATGTCACGGTCGCCATGGCGACCAGTCTGCCGCGCCCCCGAACTCAGGCTGAAGCAGATCAGTTGATTACTGGTCTGCTACTTAAGGCTGGGTTGTGGGTTTGGCGGGCGCTGGCTCATTACACATTCCCCGGTCTGTTATGCCTTGTCCTGTTTTAGTTTTAAACATTGTCCGTTCTGTTATGCCTTGTCCTGTTTAGTTGAGTTGGAAGAAACAACTGTTTGTTTTGTCATGTCCCAGAGTTTTGGACAACTTTTATTTTGGTGAATAAAAGTTTTGGATCGTTACGCAATTGAGTTCTCCCTTCCTGCCTCCTGCCTCCGTTCTGGTCCGGTCACCCTTTCCACTCCACCACGCCTCGTGACAGCCCCCTTCCCTTCCACCACGTGACAGAAAAGGCTGTAAAGAGTGTCTAAAAATACTGTTTACGCACTGTTAAGTGGAAATGTTGTTAGGCGAGGATGCCCTAGCCCAAAGGTTTAACTGTACTCAGTTGTACATTGAATCTAATATACTTTATATAGGCTCAATCATATATAACCACTGTACTGTTTGATAATAATAATCAAGTATATGAACTGATACTGTTTAGCCAATCAGAATGCAGAACACGATGCACCTTAAAGAGAACGTTCACTCTACCTCATGCATTTGTAGAAATATCTCAAATCAAGCATTGTAAATGACAAACGTTGAATGACTGTGGCCATGATTAATTATTTGACAACGTAAACTATGACCACAATACCAACATAAAATGTACAATATATCTAATGTCCTCCAAAATCGGATTCATCTTCAGATACACTAACAATGTTTTTCCCCTCATTGTGTTTTTTTTTCACATTTATTTGTATATTTCATGATGACTTTGTTTTCTGTAATCTCGCACATAACTATTATTTTTGACTAAACTTTAATTGCATAGTATTGTAAAACCTTGTGTATAACTAGCACTGAAACGTTTTTTTACCTTTTTAGGTAAAAAATATGCTTCATACACGTATATGTACGCACACGCACTATATATATATATATATATATATATATATATATATATATATATATATATATATATATATATATATATATATATATATATATATATGTAATAAATGAATTGTTAAGAAATATGTGAAGAAAAAACGACTTTTAGGGGTGTCAAGAACCGGAACAGGAGGAGGACCCAGATGCGTGACATTTCTCACACAAGCTTATTTTACAGGAAATGGGGCAGTCATGCACGTTAACCCAAACGCCAGTAATTCGCCGATTGTTGGGCGGAGGATGTAAGGCAGCAGTCTGGCGTGGAATGACAGGAAGCCAGAGGGCGATGAGATCGATACCAATTGCACGAGCAGATATCGGACAGATGGGGTCGATACCGGAGAGGACGGGACAGACAGGATTGATATCAGGCACTGGAGACTGGAGTCTGATAACAAGCAGGATGAGAAAGACAGAAACGATACCAGACACTGGAGATCGAAATTAAACCGGACAAAGTAGACGGGAACGCTACAAGACACTGGAGATCGATATCGAACAGAACAAAATAGCCGGGACCGAACTTGGACATCGATATTAAACAGGACAAAATAGACAGGAAAGATACCGGACAGGAAACACAAGCAGGGAACCGGACAGAGTCAAAACGCACGTCTTGCGAGTGCAGAGATTTGTTGACGGACTGACAAAGGGTGAGTGACAGCACAGAGCTTAAATAGGAGGGAAGCCAATCAGTCAACGAGCTGCAGCTGAAGCCAAACGGGCGGGGCCAATTGGGTGCCATGGGCAGCCATGACAGGGGAGTTTATTTTGGATTAATTCATACAAAATAAAGTATTTTCTTGGTCCACGTTAGATGGGCTAAACACAACCCAATTGTGTATGTCTTTTCCGTATCCATAATTAGCCCAAAGAACTACCACTATTTTAAAGAATTTTTCCACATTAAAATATTTAACTTTAAGGAGGACTATGTTGTTTCTATTCTCAAACATCGGTCTCTGTTACTGTAACAACAATTAGCGTTATAATAAGTTAAAGCCAAATGACTTTTGTATGTACTCAATTTGATCTGTGGGTTAAGATTTGACACACTCCCTTCCACGACCAGGGTTTGATTCCCTTTTCATCCACTGTGTTGTGATTGTGATCAATAATTGCACAAAATACGGTATAATATTAACATAAAACCACTTATAGTGTGCACACCCCAAATTTAGTTATTTTTACGTACAGGAAATGTGAATTACACATGCATAAATATGGTAAGTGCTATTTATATTAAATATGAATGCACATGACTAAATAACATTAGACAAATATACAGGTAAAAGGGGGCAGCATGGCGGCGCAGTGGTTAGCTCGTGTGCGGCACAGTTCTGAGGTCATGAGATCAAACCTCCTGTGTGGAGTTTGCATATTCTCCCCATGCTTGCGTGTGTTTCCTCCGGGCACTCCGGTTTCCTCCCACACTCCAAAAACATGCGTGTCAGGTTAATAAGCCGGTCCAAATTGTCCCTAGGTGTGACTGAGCGAGTGAGTGTTCTGTTCCTGTGTGCCCTGCGACTGGCTGGCAACCAGTTCACTGCCCGAAGATAGCTTGGATGGGCTCCAGCATCCCCGCGACCCTACTGAGGATAAGCTGTGCAGGTAATGGATGGATGGACATGTAAAGGAAAAAATACATTTGATTGACCTTTAGTTTGGCATCACTTGAGCTGGTTCACTGGAGTAACGGGTGAATGCAGATTCCCTTTACATTCAATTTTTTGCATTTGTTGTCAACGATATTTTTCAACTGGTCTATCATTGCACAGATAATTTGCTTCTACTGCTGTAAAACATTGTTTACAACATGCACCCAAATTTTGAGTTCCTTTATAGGTACAAAAAATATCGAATAAATATAGCCCAAATTACAATTGGAAGCCAACAGATCCACCCTACAACAACACCAATCAGACACAAACACAAAAGACGTCGCATACCCGTAACACGTTGCCTGTGTCATAAATCAAGCGTCTGAACATCTCCGTCTTGTCTGATGCTCTCGTTGTTGTTCGAAACAAAAAAGAGGCGTCTCGTTGGAATGCAGATGCCTTTCGTTATCCGCCGCCATCGGCAACTGACTGACTCATGCGGGGAAGCGTGACATTTAGCGAATAATCAGTCTGCCATTTGCCTATTCTTCTTCGGCATCGCTTTGTGTCTCCTTGTTGATAAAATCTCCATCGAAGACATTCGGACTCCAAATGAATGTTGAGGGACTTCAGTTAAAAAAAAAGTCATTCTCCGTTCAATATTCACAATCCTTTTGTTCCAAAACTTAATACAGTATAAACCCAGGATAAGACATTTTCACTCCATGGGAGTGGTGTCAAACCCATTTTCACCCAAGACGACATAAAAAAAAGGTCTGTCCGCACAGAGCCTGATATAATTTAAAAATGTAAATACTATGCCTGCATCTAGCTATTATTTTAACAATCGATGATTTGGTCAATTGTTTCTTCGATTAATCGATTTTTTTAACAAGAAGCCAGAAGCAGAAGAAATCGATACCAGATGCACGAGCAGATACCAGACAGACGGGATCGATACCGGACAGTGCGAGCTAGACAGGTTCGATACAACTAAATTTTTTATTTAGTTTTGTAATAACTTTGTACTATGTATATACTTTTTCTGTTGTAGTATTTTTGTCATAGATAAACAAAGGTGCAATTGGGACAAATCTGGCACAAAAAATGTTTATTCGTGGTACTTTTTTTAACATTATATATATTTAAGTATGTTTTCCTGATACATATACCATCTTTTTCTGGCATATATATATATATATAAATATAAATGCCTGACGTGCCACATGTAGTCCGTGAGCTATAGTTTACCCACCACTGTTTTAAGGGAATAACAATCCTTGTAAGATTTTAGATCTCTTCATGTTTATTCAACTTCTGCTGTCTCCTCACCCTTTTGCATCCATCTGCTTCTCCACTCTACCAGCCAAGTCCCATTACACCAAAGGTTAATATAATACCAGGGCCTCTAAGCACATTCGCATAGTGTTCTATCCCCCACTATACAGCAATTTAACTTTAGCATGCCCACCTCAGAACAGAATTAGGTTGTATCCTGGGGGTCTACTGTAAAAAAAAAGGTGGTTGTTTTCAAATAACAAGACCTTGGTACAAGGTAGTAACAACACACAAGTGGTTTCAAAACAACTAAGAATGTCCCACCCCCAAAAACTTTGGGGGGTACAGTTAATATAAAATGCAGCAGTAATAAAGTCCAGGTGTGAAGACAGATTAGGCGCAGGTGGACACTTTCAATCACTCTGCTCAGGTTGGGAAATGGTAGAAGCTCCTAACACTTAAACTAAATACCCTAATACAATTTAGCTTGTTTTTTTTGAACAGAAACATGTCCAAAGAAAGGGAATCTATTCAGCTCCTGGTTTATAAACTTAAGAAAAAGATGTTTCTTTTTCATATTGTCAGTTAACATGGTTGGCGCCTGTGGAAGAGGCATCATCCTTCCACTGCATCCACCTGCTTCTCCATTGCACCAGCTCAGGTCACGCCGGGGCTTCAAAACTAATTAGCATAGGGGTTTTTTAAATATCGCCATACAGGAAATTCACTTTACCATCCCCATATTTGAACTGATTAACATTGTACCCTGCTGGTTTTCTGTATAAGACTTTTTGTCATGAAAAAAGGGCGGTTGTTTATAATAACAAGACTTGGTTTCAAAAAAGCAAAAACAATGCAAATCGTCTCAGAAAAACAAAAATGGTCACAACCTATGGTGTACGGTACAGTCAATATAAAAAGCAGGAGTAATAAAGTCCAGTTCTGGAGACTGATTAGATGCAGGTGGGTGCTCTTCAGCCACTCCTCCCTGATTGGAAAAAGGTACCAGACACTTTGACTACCTTCGACAATTTGACATGTTTTCAGAATATGGAAAAAAAAAATATCTACTGAGCCCCTGCTTCATAAACTGGATAAAACGATGAGATGTTTCTCCTCCATGTTGTTAGTTAAAATGGAGGCTCTAGAGGAGGCATCATCCCTCCACTGAACTCTCGTCCCCAAGCTCGTTAAGTGTCCCAATATGGCTGCCCACGCTGCACAGGTATTGATTATTGCGTGCCCGCGGGTGGCTTTTCCTGCAGCTCCAGAACACTTTTTATTTTCTTTAACGTACAACCCTTGCGTTAGAACACATAAGGATGATTGAGCTACTATTTTTTTGTAAGTTATTTCTAAAATTACTCGACACAAGGAGTAGCTTAAAGGTCAAATCGATAATTTTATGTCTTAAACACATTCTGTTCTTAACCTTTCTGAGAAGAACTTTCCTAAAATAATTGCCCAGATTTGACAAGATGTGTGATGAATTTGGTAGCGTTAACATTAAAGGGACAGTGTGTATCATTTAGTCCCTCTTTTCATACAAATAACTAGCAGACATATATGAACTATATTACAAGCTTTTTATTCATACTGTACTTGTGTTCTAGGGCAAAATATAGTGACATCTAGTGGTCAGAAAATACACACTGTGACATATTTAACAATCAACCCCAAAATAATTATGTCATTTTCTTCTTCAATTTGATCATAGTTTATATTATTTGTGCTTTTTAGCATTCATGTTGCACAAAAAATTCAGCGACATCTAGTGATCATAACCATATACTGTCCCTTTAAAAAATGTTATGTTTTAGCTAAAAAGAGGAAAATTGGGTGATATTAATGGTCACATAGTCAATCTCTAATTGGTATTCTTCGCTTTTTTTGTTGCACGACAAAATACAGTCATGATTACTGATGTGACTCAGCTGTGCCCGCTCTTTTGGCGCCAACTGCAGCGGGTTCTGATTGGCTCCCGATCAGTATTTGAACCCAGTCCCGTCCCCTTTGGTCAGTCCATCTGCGAACCTCAGTGAACACTAGGCATGCCTTTTTCAACCCTGACACCCACCTGTCCCGTTTTTTGCTCCCGTCTGTCCCCGGCTTCGACCCGTTTTTGCTCCTGACGACGTCTGCTCTCCCGTCCGGGCTTCGACCCATTTTTGATCATGACCACGTCTGCTCTCCCGTCCCCGACTCTGTCTTCTCTCAAATTCTGGCTTACTTCCGACCCTGGCCACGCCTTGTTCTCCCAGTCCCGGCTACCGACTCGTTTTTTCCGTCCCCGATACCGCCATTCCGCTTCTGCGTTCGGAGCACCATTTGAGTACAAGAGCAACTTGCTTCCCGCATCCAGCGAACACCGTATCGTGGGCCCAGCCCTTTCTCTTTCCTCTAATAAAACTTGTGAGAAAGGTAACGCAATTGGGTCCTGTTTCCGTTCTGGTCCTGACACATCTAGTGGTCAAAAATACACTGTCATGTTAAAAATTGTGACATGTTTCATGCAAAAAATAAAAAATGAATACATTTCCAGTCCATCTGTACACAAAGTGTGAGATCTAGAGGAATCAACAACTTTCAGTCTCTCTAGTTTGGATTTTTCTTTGTCAGCACTCGTTTTGTTGAATGACACAACACAACGAAATCTAGTGGGCAAATCATACACAGTGTTCCTTTAAAACTCTAAAAAGTTCAGTCATTTTCTTTATCTTGTATTCTTTCTTTTGCGTTTAGCACTCAGTTACATGACACAATACAGAGGGAAACCGTGCACACTGTCCTTTTAATCTGTGTAATTATTTATAACAGTTCTATCAAAACTGGAACAACAATTTACAGATCTATAAAGAGTGAAGCTTTAATAACTAAATGTTTTCAAAAGGAGGCCATTTTTTATCTTTCTTGATTATAAAAACAAACAACTGCAGCTTAATCGATTCAGGCAGCCCTTATACTTCTCGCCTTGGGTTGGATTCTGGTTCCAACGTCCCAGCCAGTACCGGACCGGCGCCAAGTTTAAAACTGGGCCGGTTATATAAGCAATGATTGGCCTAAAAAGAAAGAACGGTACGTTTAAAGTTCATTAAAAATAAATGAAAGGATTCTTAACATGAAATAAATGATGATTTCATTCATGTCCCCAAAGTACCGTACCGTTTACTCCATTGCTCGTCCGAGGCTAGCCAAAAGCATGGACTGACACTATGTATGAATGGATACAACTGTGGCATACACTATATGTAGATGTTTACAAGTGAAGCAGTTCCATCATAGGAGCAGAAAATAGAAAGAGAGCACCATTATTGTGTCCCATTTGTATCCATGGTGCACTTGTATGTGGCTAGCCAAAAGCACAGACGTTTTTGCCGTACAAAATACGTTTATTATGCATTTTAAGGAAATCTGTACGGAAAAACGCAAATGTATCAATTATGGGTAAAATCCGGTATACACCAACTATCACGAAACAGCAAATCAATCAAGTCAAATGAGTTCGCCGCGATATCTCAGTATTTTTTTTTTTCCGTTGCAAACGAAGCAAGCAGTTTGATGCTACTGTGCGCATGCATCTGTCGCCTCCGATTTCATGTGGTAGTTATGTAGTGGAAGGAAGTCCGTCTCTTTTTAGAGAACCGGCTTTTTCGGCTCAACTCATTAAAGAGATACATATGTATTGGGCAGCACGGCGGGGCAGTGGTTAGCGCGTGTGCGGCACAGTTCTGAGGTCATGGGTTCAAATCCAGCTACCAGACTTCTTGTGCGGAGTTTGTATATTCTCCCTGTGCTTGCATGGGTTTCCTCCGGGCACTCCGGTTTCCTCCCACATTCTAAAAACATGAATTTCAGGTGAATTGGCCGGTCCAAATTGTCCCGAGGTGTGTATGCACGAGCGAGTTGTCTGTCCCTGTGTGCCCTGCGATTGGCTGGCAACCAGTTCAGGGTGTGCCCTGCGCACTGCCCGAAGATAGCTGGGATGGGCTCCAGCACCCCCGCGACCCTACTGAGGATAAGCGGTGCAGATAATTGATATATATATATATATATATATATATATATATATATATATATATATATATATATATATATATATATATATATGTATATAAAACTGATGATATAACTGATGATATAATGATGTGTTAATAAGTTGTTTGCAGACCCAGTTGTTTTTGCAAATTTCCCTATTACTGATCCATAACAATCCAACATTAGACAAATAATTCTTCATTTCTTAATTATCGCACATCAAGGCCAAACAATGTGTGTTTTGATGCGAACGAAACAGCGTCCTCGCACCAAGGTTATCGTCTTCGTTCCGACAGTTTTTTTGTAGCGCAGAAATGTGACCCAACCAGGCCCAAACAATTATTTACAGCCTTTGCCACAACAAATAGGTGCCGCGAAGGCCTCACTTTGAACATTGAAGGCCGCCTGGCTATTTACACAGCGCCTGACATTTAGGGGACAGTCAAAGCAGGGAGATGTCTATCACGTACCCAGCAAAATTATTTACGAGACTAAAGGGAGATGACCTCTATTACCGACTACTGTCGGTTTAAAAAAAATGTTGGTACTGAAAGGGAAAAGCTGGTGTAAAATTTGACCTGCCTGGTTCATACTGCCAATTACTGTACCTATAAAAGTCAATTTTGGTCACTTTTTGACAACTAGCTCAATCGGATAGGATAGTCTGATTTTACAAATGACCCCCGGGTTGCAGTCTCTGATATTTTCACATTATATATTTTTTCAGACCCTCAAAACAGGATTTTCCCCACTATCCACTGTCAACAACCAACTATTTTGCGTGCCCAAAAATACACAATATATATATAAAATTCATTCTTAGTGGGGTTTGTGCATATGACTGCATGTTTTGCCTCCAAAAAGCTTATCTGCTATTAGTTGACGTCCTCTCAAATTCTGTTCTGCTTTTGATGTTTGTCGCAGTGTCATGAAGATGCCAATATGTTATTGGCTGAAGTCTCTCCCAGAATTCTTTTAACTCTCGTCATTCTGTCCAGAATCTCAAGTGCAACTCTGGGAAATAATACTGTTTTCCTTTTATCCTGTGTTTATTTTTTGTGGGTCAGGGGCTTGCAGTGACGCAAAAGAGAGAAGAAATAACATGATAACCCTGGAAACTGAGCTTTCAATTATTTAGAAATACATGGAAGGCACACCTATTGTTACCAAAGCTAACATAAATGGATGGAGCAATAGATGATTGGAAGAATTATCATTAAATAGATAAATAAAGAATTTTTCAAAGCAAGGGGATCTAGGGGCGTGTCAACCATCAAATGTTGAAGGTTTAAAATTCGTTTTATGTTGAAAATGGTGTCTCGTCCCCTTTTCTGCATCCACCCGCTAATCCACTCGACCAGGTAAAGTCACATATGAGGCCATGAAATTTAATAAAATATCATTGTTTTATATGTAAATCAGTTATAATGGGTAGCAGCACCTAGGATGAGTGGTTAGCACGTCCGGGGCACAGTTCTGAGGTCATGGGATCAAATCCTGCTACCAGACTCCCTGTGCAGAGTTTGCATGGTCTCCCTGTGCCAGTGTGGGTTTCCTGCAGGCACTTCTGTTTCTTCCCACATTCCAAAACATGCATGTCAGGTTAATTGGCCGATCCAAAATGGTATGAATGAGTGAGTGAGTTGTCTGTCGGTGTTCCCAGCGACTGGCTGGCAACCAGTTCAGGGTGTCCCCTGCCCACTGCCCGAAGATAGCTGGGGTGTGCTCCAGCACCCCTGCGACCCTACTGAGGATAAGCGGTGCAGATAATGGATGGAAAAAGCTATGTATGTTTTTGGAATGTGGGAGGAAACCGGAGTGCCCGGACGCGCTACTCTGCCGCTGTGTGTATTCATATGAATATATGTTACACACAGTATAAATACTGTTGTTGTATTTTGTACCAGGGTTGGGAATGTTTTTGCTAATCGACATTGGTGTCTATCCCGCACTATACGGCAATTTTATATTGCAATCCGCACCTTAAAACCGATTTTTGCTATTTGCCGGGGTTTTATTCTATTAGGGTTGCTTAAACTGTTTCAATGGAGTTTTCTACCATTTGTAATTTATAGTTCTTGGCCTTATACGATAACGTTCGGTTATAGTCTCTAGTTCCACGCTTGAGCGCTCGTTGGAGCTCACGCAATCAAACACATCGATTTGTCAGTCGGGTCAACGCCATCGTCATCAAAATTGGCGATCCGAGCAATGGCGGCTTATTGCCGACTCGGTTATTGCAACCTGTCTTCATCCAGTCAGCAGTGGGAAGGTTTTGAACTTCAAATTCAGCCAGTCTGAAATTTCGCTGTATTCAATAAAATTTTGGTGACAAAATACTTAATAAAATGAATGACAAAATACGGAAATAAATGACGAAATAGATTAAATGAAAAAAATACAAAAAACACTTCACAAGACACGACAAAGTAATAAGCAATAACATGACTAAGTGATGATACAGCAAAGAGCAAAAAAGCAATGGAAAGACGAAGAAAACGTCAAAAAAAGTGACAAAATGAGAGAATGCGATGAAAAGTGACAAAATGATGAAATGAACGACAGAAAGACAATAGAGCAACAAATAGAAGAAAAAAAGGAGCAAAGAATCCAATAGGAGGAAACGAGCGATGCAATCGCTAAATAAGGGCCCGGTCACACAGCCGGTCACACAGCCGTTTGCGGCTGAATCACGGCCAGAAATTTCTGCCTGTGAGGCGGACGCTATTGGACGCTTTGAGATCGCCATACAGACGAGATACAGCAGTGCTTAACACGCGGTCGGAAATTCGCGCGCGGGTGGCAGCGCGAAAAAGTTTTGCGCTGCTCAATTCTTTAAAGCGCGGGTACACAGCCTTTCACGGGCGTATCGAGGCTGAACCACGGCCAGAAATCTCTGGCCGTGAAGCAGACGCTGTTGGGCGCTGTTGGGCGTGGTTACACATGGGTAGGACGGGAAATTTCAGCGGGTAATCGTGGGTGGAGCATGGTAATAGCATGTTCTGCGCCTGTATCGCGGTGTTATTACGTGAAATTAGCATGTTACGCGTGTGACAGTCAAATGCCTTTCTCCGCGTATATACAGCGCGATTTGCCGAGCACACGTCAGTTGTGCTCGAGACTTCAAGGGGTGGACATGGATCCCCGTCACCGTAGTGACCTCGTCTTAATCCATTTTTATTTCTTGACATTTCTTTTCATTTCATAACAAGATAATAAGGAGTCGGATTTGGGCACAACACCGGCTCGGGAGCTTTTATACCCGTGGTCCACAAGAGAAAATGACGCGAAAATGACGCGATGAGGAAGCGGAACAGTCGCCGGCGTCTGTTTTGCGGGCATACCACCGATGAACAGCGGGTTGGCCAATTTTGAGATACAGCAATGCTTTACTCGCGGTCAGAAATCCACACGCGGTTGGCTGCACGAAAAAGTTTTGAGCTGCTCAAAACTTTGAGCACGTGTTAACCGCGGGCGGAACACGAGGTAATGACGCGGAACGACGTGCTCTGGCCGCGGCCAGGTTTGCGTAGGTGTCGGATTTGGGCACAAAACCGGCTCGGGAGCTTTTATACCCGTGGTCCACACGAGAAAATGACGCGGAAATGACGCGATGAGGAAGCGGCACAGTCGCCGGCGTCTGTTTTGCAGGCATAACACCGACGAACAGCGGGTCGGCCAATTTTGCGCATTTTCCATCGCGGGCAACCACGGGCAAAAAAAAAACCCGCAAAATTTTAGCCGTGATTCAGCCGCAAACGGCTGTGTGACCGTCCCCTAAGTGACGAAATAACAAAAAAGTGTCGATAAAAGACACAAAATGATGATTAAGCGATGGAATAAAGAAAAACACGTTCAAAGTTGACAAAACTACAAAAAAACTATAACAAATGACAAAATGATGAAATAAGTAACAAACTGACAGAATAATTGACAAAATGGCTAAATAAGCGACAAAATGACAAAAAAAGCAACTAAATGACGGAAAGAACAATGAAAAAAATTGGCACAATAAAAGGAAAAAAACATTTAAAAAAAACACAAAAAAGACCAAAAGAGCAATTAAATGACAAAAAAAGTGTAGAGAAAAGCAACAAAATGCAGGAAAAGGCCAACGTTTTCAGAACCGGAACAGATGGTAGACCCAAAAGCGTAACGTTTCACAACAAACTTTATTGCAAAAGCTGAGAAGTCAGGTATGGGAAAGCAAGCACCAGCAATCCGGCGATCGCTGGGCTGGAGGAGCCGGGAGCTCACGGGGTCCGCGCGTGGTTGGAAGGCGGGAACAAGTTGAGTAGCCGGGACGGACGATCGGAGCGTGGTTGGTGGGCAGCAACCAGTTGAGTAGCCGGAACGGGCTTTCGTTGCGCGGTCAATGGGCCGAAAAAGGTCAAGGAGCCGGGGACGATCAGAAATCCAGAGGCAGACGAGCAGGATACAGGTAAAGACAGGACAGATGGGAGCCAGAGTCAAATAGTGCTTGCCTTGCGTGTGCGGAGGTTCGCTGACGGACTGACAAGGACTGAATGGAGTACTGAGTTTAAATAGGAGGGGAACTAATTGGGCATCGAGCAGCAGCTGGTGTGAAACGAGCGGAGGTCGTTGTGAGGTCAATGGGTAATTGTGACAAAAGTGAGCAATAAAATGACAGACTAAGCGACTAAACACGCGAAGAAGTTAGAAAATGACAAAATAATTGACAAAATGGCTAAATAAGCGACAAAATGACAAAAAAGCAACAAAATGACGGAAAGAACAATGAAAAATTTGGCACAAAAAAGGAAAAAACGATTAAAAACGACACAAAATGAGTGATGAAATGACAAAAAAAAAATGCAGAAAGAAGGCCAAAGTGAGTAGAAAAAGCGACTAAACACACAATTAAACAAGTTACAAAATGACAAAAAAGTGATATAATGACGGAAAAGGCAACAAAACATGCAATTTATCTATCAAATGAGTGACGAAACAAGGAACAGAATGACGAAATGAGGAAATGTGCGACCAAACTAGCGACAAAATGCATAAATAAATGAAGAAATTGCATTGATATCCTATACATAGGTCTCTGTGATTTATGTGTTCTTTATTTCTATGGCACATATTCGTAGCTAATTATTTTTCACTACAGCATAAGCGATGACGGAGTTTTTACGCACTATTGTGCCGTCAGCTATTACGGCGTTCGGAGCCCGGAGCGTCCATACCCTTCGAATGGTAAGACATCCATGACATTTTTGTCCGAATCTTACAGAGCATGTTGCGCCTCCGCCGCCGCTAATTATCTTGTTTGTGTCATTCAAAAGGCATTAATTGAACACAGATGCTTATTATGTTGATTAAAGTGACAGGATTGGAGCGCCGAGCAATTAGCCAAGGAAAATAATCATCAGCCGATGAGAAACTGGGGTAAAGAAAAACGGACGGAACTTGTCTTGGCCGTTAGTGAAAAAAAAAATTACTGTAGACCCTGGAATCCGCACCCTAGAACAGATTGGGATGAAATTGCCTTATAGCGGGGGATAGAAACCTAGGATGTTTAGCTAAGGTCTTCGAAACTTCCTGGGTAAAAACAAAGCATTTTATTGTGTAATACGAAATGAATCAAAAATTAAAATTGGCATATAGCAGGGTATATAAACATCTCCCACTACAAAATCATAGTACATAGCAGTGCTTCTCAAGTATTTTCTGTCACACCCTACACCTCAGAGGAAGAAATCCTCTCGCAAATCCCCTCAACTCTCACTGTTGTCAACGGCTCAATTGGCCCCGTCCGTGTGGCGCCAGCTGAGGCTCGTTGACGGATTGGCTTCCTTTCCATTTAAGCTCAGTGCTCTCACTCGCCCTTTGTCAGTCCGTCAACGAACCTCTGTCCCGCAAGACGTGGGTTTAGACTCTGTCCGGTTCCCTGCCCGCGTTTCCTGTCTGGTATCGTTCCCGTCTATTTTTGTCCTGTTTCATTTCGATATCCTGTTTTGTTATCAATCCTGTCTGTCCTGTCCTGTCCGGTATTTACCCCATCTGTCAGATATCTGTTCGGGCGATTGGTATGGATCTCGTCGGCCTCTGGCTTCCTGTCATTCCACGCCATACTGCTGCCTAATGTGCATGACTCCCCATTTCCCGTAAAATAAAAGGCTTGTGTGAGAAACATCACGACTTTGGGTCCTGATCCTGTTCCTGTTCATGACCCCAACAATTCTTTCTCCTCATCCGCATTCATTATTTTTTTTTCATAAGTGACTCAGGAGTCTCCTCCACTTCATCTTTACACTTGATACTCAATATTTTTACCCTGTGCTATACGCACATTGTGGAGGATGAATGTAAAGAAAACAATGCCAAAAAGAGCACCACTGTTCTCTAGTGCAGTGGGGGCACTATTGCACTTGCTTCGTTGGAAAGTTAGGGAAAAAAAATTCCAGAGGTCAAAAACACCCGCGCCCCCTCGACAGAGCCTCGCCCCACTATTTGAGAACCACTGGTATATAGTAAGTACTACTTATGTGTATATGATTAAGTAACATTATAAATATACAGAAAAATTACATTTGGTTTTGCCTATTTTGTGAAGTGACTTGAGCTGTTCCGGTGGAGTAATGAGAGATGATAGGAAGCCAAAGGCCAACGAGATCGCTACCCATTGCCCAAGTTGATATCGGAGGGATGGAGTCGATACCGGACAGGACGGGACAGACAGGATAGATAATGAAACAGGATATCGAAAATAAACAGGACAAACTAGACAGGAACGAAAACAGGAGAGAATAATAAACAGGACAAAAATAGATGGGAACAATACCGGACAGGGAATACCAACAGGAAACAGGACCGCGGCAAAACCCACGTCTTGCGGGGCAGAGGTTCGTTGATGGACTGACAACTGGGGATTGACAGGACTGGGTTTGAGTAGGGACAGGGACCCAATCAGACAGTTAGCGCCAAATGAGCAGGCACAGGTGATTCCAATTGGCAATCACAACATATTTCTTGATAATGCCAAGCTGTGTTTACATAGTTAGCGTGTATTTGCTTCACCCTTTAACACCTCTGCAAGCCATGGGACCTATCGTGAATAAATAAATTACAAAGAATACAGCATAGTATATCTGACAACTTGACAGCCAATTCTTATACCCATTCTGTATTTCTTGATAACGGAAAGCTTTATTTCCATAGTTATCGTGGTTTTTTTCTCTCCCTCAAGCATCACTGCATGCCTTGGGAGTTGGGACCCATAGCCACTAAATACAGTACAAAAATAAAGGATTGTATTGCCAACTTGAAGATAATTTACGAAGCACACGAGATTCTTAACGAGGAGAGAGGCATTTTGGGAGCTGTATCAGCCAATAGGACATCGCCAATTGCATGCATTTGATATGATGTCAACGAATAGAAGAGAGCCATCAGAGAGACGGACGTGACTATCCTTGCACACAAAAACGTGAAATAAATCGTTGTTGATGTCGTACAGTGGGGAAAACGCTGTAAAGAGGCGTCGGGAAATCACACTGTAAAATGAAAATGTCATAAAGCGGGATAGTTGTATCTGGGGTTCTTCTGTAATTATTGAAATCTTCAATTTTCTCACGTGTGATGTACAGACCGATTAACGCATTCCCAGGACCATAAAAAGTCCGAATAGAGACACAAACCATACGGGGTCATGTGTTAGCTAGCCGATAAATGACATAAATCCGGCATGCAAGTCAACACCAGATAACAGGTCATGTTTAAATAAAATAAAAAAAATCTGAGCAGAGCGAGCCCCGAGAATAAAGATAATTATTTTTGATAAGGCACGACTGAGGAAAGGCTAAGTTGATAAGATGCAGCGGGGCGAGCGGGCATCCTTGACACAGGCACCGAAAACCATACTCCTCATTAGCATACAGATAATGTCACGCACTTTATTGTGTTTGCCACAAAAATAGGTCGGATTGAAGTCGAAGTCGGATTGATTCACTAGCGCTAGGACTAGCTTTGGAATCTTTTCACTGGTTTTGTCCGAGTTAGCATTCATGCTAATAGTTGTATAATAGGATTTACTAATTAGCCTTGATTTGTTGTGTCAAGTTGAAAGTTCGTATTTTAACATGTAAGTAGTACTTTATTGTTATTTAAAAGTAAAGACTCCATGTTGGTCATAGTGTGATTAGCAGTCTATTTTACATACATAACGTACATACCTTATTAGCATACAGATAACGTCACACGCTTTATGGTGTTAGCCACAAACATGATTTAGCTTGAAGTTCACTAGCGCTAGGACCGACTTCGGAATATTTTCACTGGTTTTGTCCGCACAGAGTTAGCATTCAAGCTGTTAGTTGTATAACAGGAATTACTAATTAGCCGTGATTTGTTGTGTCAAGTTGAAAGTTCGTTTTTTACCATGTAAGTAGTACGTTATTGTAAAAGTAAAGACTCCATGTTTGTCGTAACATGATTAGCAGTCTCGTTAGCATACATGGCGTACGATCCTCATTAGCATACATATGATCTCATTTGCTTTATTGTTATGGCCACAAAATAAAGTAGGGTTGAATTTTACAAGCGCTAGGAATCTTTTCACAGATTTTGTCCGTACAGAATTAGCATCAGTATGAGAGGGGTCGCTAAATAGCAGTGATTTGTTGTGTCAAGTTGAAAGTTCATTTTTAAACATCTAAGTAGTATAGCATTGTTGTTTAAAAGTAAAGATTCCATTAAAGTCAGATTGAAGCTTACTAGTCCTCTGACTGGCTCAAGGTTGTTGTTTTTGTACAGGTTGTGTCCATACATTCATCATGCTAATGGTCCTGTAATTGAAGTCACTTATTAGCTGGGATTTGTTGTGTCAAGTTAAAAGTTTGTATCTTAATATGTAAGTAGTATTTTATTGTAACATCCAGTACTCATCCGCATACAGATAATGTTTCAGTTGATATTGACCATAAGTTAAAATCATTATTGAATTGTGAAAATGGCATGTTCGCTGCATATGCTTAAATATGAATAAATGTGTACATGGGGAAAAAAATAGCACCCCCTTCAATATGGGTGAAGGATATAACATTAAATTGTTTCTGGCAGTTAGGTAGCTCATCCCCAGTTCCTGTAGGCATTTATCTTTTAGCTTGATTAGCAAACAGCATTGCTTTGGTGGCTAGTGTTGCCTTCACCACTAGAATTACTTTAGTAGTAAATGCTAAATGATCTAATAGCTAATGACACACCTTAAGAGAACTTAACTACTAATACTAGCATTGTGTACACAGTTGTTGCATTTTTGGGGAACAAGAATATAAATTTGTCAGAAATGTGCTAATTATTTGCAAAAATAGCAAATGTTAGCATTATGTGAATCATTTGTGCATTTTTTGGAGGAAAAAAGAAAGTTTTAAAAACATTCCTAATTAGGCATAAAACATGAAAGTTACAGAAAAATGGTGCTAATGAAGTGCAAAAAAAAATCATTGATGGGAATAAAAGCAAAATGATAAATATGACAATTATGTGCCAACCTGAAAAGAAAAAATAAATAGCCAAACGTGAGCCTAAAAAACATGTTTTGGATAAAAAAGTATAAGGAAATTGGTTATAAGTGTGCAAAAAAAGACAAGAGGAAGAAAATCGTCAGGAATGTTCTAATGTTGTGCATAAAACTTCATTTTCAAAAAAGATAAAGAAAGTGGTCAGTGAACGCTAATAAAGCCCTTTTTTTGGAAAAACAAAAATAAAATGGTCCGAAATATTTGCATTTTTTGGAAAAAATTTTTTTGAAAAAATCAAGATCGTTATCATATTTCCTTATAATTTCTCTAAAATTGCTTAAAATGTTTGTCTAATCTTAGATATGCATGACATCTCCCACTGACTTTGAACACACCACAACCTTTCAGTCCCACGTATGGACATACGAGGCATACGAGTTTTGTCTGTATCCGTCATCCGAGCGTCTGACAAGTTATAATTGCAAAACTCTTCCGGAAGGAAGCGGCTAGCATTCCGTGCACTAACGTTGTCGCCGCCATCAATCATGCTGAGCGTTTTCGTAATCAAACATCGGAATTATGAAAAATGGCGTCTGTCAGCGTCCGATGGCTCACTTCATCTCGAGTCTTCCCGCCACCCAAACGTTAGCTTACTTCTGATGCTAATTTCATCCCCCCTGCATCAAGTGCTTGAAAAATCGACTACCGGACGTGAGTTTATCTACAGTCCGTGTCCATAAATCACTCACGGATGATTTTTTTTTTTTGCTGAGCAAAGTGCTTTTAGCCTACAGGGTTTTTGATCAAATTAGCCGAGATAATTTGACAAATCCCGGGAGCGCCGCCGCAATCAAGCTTCAAACAAATCCTGACGTTTATCGCCGTCTTCTGTAGCACGCAACGGACATTTTGACCTCCGAGAAGGTCGATTTGGATTAGGTCTGCTAGCGATAAGATGTTAGCAAGTACAAGTGTACACAAATGCTACAGTCCCATTTCTGGGATATATTACTGTGTTTTTGCTAGTTTTAGACATTGTTCCTGGTCACAGAGTAGATGTTGGTCTCCTTTTAGCGGAGACGTTAGCAGTCAGAAACGTTAAATAAGGAATCCGTCTTCGCTAGCTCACTACGGACGTTTTGGCCTCTAAGGGAGACAATTTGGTTTAGGTTAGAAAGCGATAAGATGTTAGTAAGTACAAGTGTAAGCAAATCTATAATCCCAGTATACTCTTAGCAGGGATGCTAACACTAACATTTCTAGGTTATGGTAGCTTCATTTTTTGCTAGTGGAAGTAGCCGTACACTAGTGTCAGGGTAATGTTGTATAACTCGAGGTAATGGTCTTAGCTGTCACAGGTGTACATAAATATCCAAGATTCCTGTCTCATTTCAGCAGAGATGCTTGAGGTCACACTACTAGGATGTGTTAGCCTCATCATTTTGCAACTGGAAAGCTAGTTGTCCAAAATTACACACTGTCCCTTTAAAAATTGTGACACATTTCACAGAACAAAAAAAACAGAAAACCAGGTGAATTTCTTTGTTGCTCCACCTCTGCATTTATTATTCTTCCTTTAGTTTTTTTGCACTCTGTTGCCCTACATAATACAGTGATATCTAGAGGTAGAATATTTCACAAGGTCATTTTAAAAAATGTGACATTTCACCAAAACATAATGAAAAAAAAGAAAATTGGGTTATTTCAATGGTCACGTTGCTCATATTACCTACCCCTTAATCTTCCCTACCAAATATACCAATGATATAACAACAAATGTAATGATATTAATGATAACAGTTTTGTATTAAGAATAGTAACAATAATAACAACAAATGTAATGATATTAATAAAAACAGTTTTGTATTAAGAATAGT
The DNA here is from genome assembly GCF_059441175.1 of Urocampus carinirostris. Taxonomy (NCBI): domain Eukaryota; kingdom Metazoa; phylum Chordata; class Actinopteri; order Syngnathiformes; family Syngnathidae; genus Urocampus; species Urocampus carinirostris. Next base: position 7,191,063 of record NC_142366.1, on the reverse strand, counting down.
AACAATAACACAAAGTTAACTAGATGCACTATTCCCAATCTCCTGCACCACTGATACCCCACCCTCCTCATTTCTGTATTCCGCCAGGAATGTCCTTTGTATCTAAACCTGAAAAAGTGAATAGTTGGACACCGTTTCATCTCGTCTTGCAATCCGTTCCAAAGCTTGACTCCACACACAGACACACACATACTTTTCCTAGTGTTTTTGCTGACCTTAAATAGCAGTTGTGTAGTGAAAAATTTTACTAAATAATCTAATTTTAATAATTTGGACTGCAGGAATACAATATTAGTATGATCTCGATATCCTACCCTGTGCACGGTTCTAATTGCACGTTTTTGGAGGATAAAAAGGGGCTGTAGTGAACTTTTGTAATTATTGCCCCAGACTTCTGCACAATATGTTAAGTATGGCAGAACTAGAGAAAAAATATAATAAATACAATGCATTATAGTTTAAAACTATTCCTTTAAGTCGGATGTTAACAAATGCAAACTTGTAGTTGTAAACATTCAATGTCATAGTTTTTCTCTCATTTAGTGTACTGACCTTGCCCACGCTAGCACGTGCGGCCTCCTGCTGTTCCGTGCTAGCTTAGTCCAATTAGCTTCAGAAGCTAAAGCAGAGGGAAGTGAACACATTTTCTCTTCACATTTGCAAACTGTGAAAAAACAGGTTTTGCAAACTGCAGCGGTGCATTCAAGCGGGAGTACGAGCGCGTGTCAGCGGGCGCTCAATCCTTTGCCGCCGCTCTTCTTTCACTCTCTGTCTTTCTTCCTATTGGCTAAAGCGCTAAAGCACTTTGGGCTGGAATTAGCGGCGCCCGGGCCCTGGCGGAGGGCTTCAAAGCTAGCATGAGCCGCGCGGGGGTTATCGGCGATGGAAATCGGCAAAAAAAAGTGGCAGGCGGTCCGAGGCGTGAAGTTTACGGAGAATTCTTTGATCCTCGAGTGCTCTTGCTTCAACTAGGATGCAATATGTGGCCGGCGGCAAGGCCGCTAGCGCTCTCTTTAAGCGGCCAGGGACCACCCACTGGAAACTAATGACTGGAAGTTAAATTATTAATTCAAAATACCAATATTGCTAAAATCATATTGTGTAAGCTTAACTAAAAATAAAAAGGTGGGCAACTATAATAACTACTAGGGATGCACCTTAATATTATAGAAAATTAAATACTTCTACTACAACTGTTTTAGAACAAAAGAGAGTACAAATGCACAAAGAAGGCAATACAATGAAAATTCTAAAAAAAATTACGATTTCTACAAGTCAACTAAAACATGTTTCATTGCACAATATTTTGAAAATGAGGTGGAGATAGTGTAAACAGTACAATGTAAAAACATATAACAGTATTAAAAAAATTGTCACGGTTGCCATGGCGCCCAATTACCCCCCCCCCCCCCCTTGTGTGATGCCAGCTGCGGCTCGTTAAAAGATTGGCTTCCTTTCTATTTAAACTCAGTGCTCTCACTCACCCTTTGTCAGTCCGTCAATGAACCTCTGCACCCACAAGACATGGGTCTTGAGTCTGTCCGGTTTCCCGCTGGTGTCCTGTCCGGTACTGTTCCCATCTAATTTGTCCTATTCAATATCGATCTTCAGTTTCGTTCCCGTCTAGTTTGTCCTGTTTAATCTCGATACCTAGTTTTGATAGCAATCTTGTCTGTCCCGTCCTGTCCGGTATCGACCCCATCTGTCCGATATCTGCTCATGCAATTGGTATCAATCTCGTCAGCCGCTGGCTTCCTGTCATTCCACGCCAGACTGCCGCCTTACATCTTCCACTCAACGATCGCAGCATCACTGGCATTCGGGTTAACGTGCATGACTGCCCCATTTCCCGTAAAATAAAAGGTTGTGTGAGAAACGTATCGCATTTGGGTTCTCCTCCTGCTCCGGTTCGTGACAATAAAAATATATAATATATAATATATAATATATAATATATAATATATAATATATAATATATAATATATAATATATAATATATAATATATAATATATAATATATAATATATAATATATTGTCAAGGACCAGAACAAGCACTCGGATCCAATAGCGTCAGTTTTATAGTTTATTTGGACAAGGTTCGGTGGAGCGGGCTTGAGACGTCGGGTCTTGGTAGCAGAAAGCCTCTTTGGACGGAAGGGCAGCTCCGTGGTGAAACGCGTGACGAGCAAAGTAGCAGGTAAGTCGGTGGCTGGGGCGGGAGAGTAGATCGTAAACTTGTAACAGAAAAGGGTCAGGCAACGAGAAGCAGGCTTGGAATAGACAAAGGGATCGTGGGTACCTTGAATGTTGGAGGCTCACTCATGGAAACGAGGAATACACTCGAACGTCCATCTCTGGACGCTGACAGCTTAAGTAGAAAGCTTCCACCAATCAGGAAGCACGCCAGCTGATTACCTCAGGTGGCTCCAGTTAGGTAATCACGACAGAACCCCCCCCTCAAGGGACGGCTCCAGAAGTCCCCCAGGGAAAGAAATTAATCCAAAACACGTCACATGGAAACACAGGTAATCCAAGGGAACAAAAAGTCATAGGCCAGTTACGAATAATCCCCAAAACCCAAAATACGTCACCGATAATCCAAAATAGAGAGTCCAGCGGTCGACCGACGAACCCCAGAGGACCCCTCAGAATTCTTCCAAATGGACAGACACCCCATCGTCTGGATCTGAAGGGGCGGTAGCGGGTGGGTCCGCAGGCGGAGGAGTAGCAGCGCCAGACCCCCGAGGACGACCACGGCGCGGTGCTGGTAAGTCTGGATGTAGTCGATGGAACTCCGCCACAAGAGACCGGTCCAGGATCTGCCTGCTGGGAACCCATGATCTCTCCTCCGGACCATATCCCTCCCAGTCGACCAAGTACTGGAAGCCCCGACCCCTGCGTCGGGAGCGAAGCAGGCGGCGCACTGTATAGATAGACTCCCCGTCCAAGGAGCGTGGAGCCGGGGGAGGAGGTGGAATGGGTGCCAACGGGCTCTGGCTGACGGGCTTGATCCGGGAGACATGAAACGTGGGGTGCACTCTCATAGATCTTGGTAGACGGAGACGAACTGCTTAGGAGTTGATAATTCTAACAATAGGAAACGGGCCAAGATACCGAGGAGCCAGTTTCCTCGACTCAACCTTCAGTGGTAGATCAGCGGATGCAAGCCACACCTTCTGGCCCACCTGGTAACTTGGAGCAGGACTCCTCCGTCGATTAGCCCCGACTGAATGAGCCTTGCCTGCCCGAAGGAGTGTGGCCCGAGCACAAGCCCAGGTTCGCCGACAGCGGCGTGCGTTCGCCGTAGCTGACGGGCAGTTAACTTCCTCTTCTTGACTAGGGAACATAGGAGGTTGGTAGCCATATACGCACTGGAAAGGGGACATTCCCGTGGAGGAGCTAACCAAAGAATTGTGAGCATACTCCACCCATGCCAATTGCCGAGCCCAAGACAACGGTTCACTAGAGACCATACAGCGAAGTGCCGTTTCCAGATCTTGGTTCACTCGCTCAGACTGGCCGTTGGATTGGGGGTGGAACCCCGATGAGAGGCTGACTGAGGCACCCAACAGACGACAGAACTCCTTCCAAAACACGGACGAGAATTGGGGACCCCGGTCAGAAACAATGTCCAGAGGGATGCCATGGAGGCGGAACACGTGTTGCTGGACTATCAACGCAGTTTCCTTGGCGGAGGGGAGCTTGGGTAGTGCCACGAAATGGACCATCTTACTGAACCGGTCCACGATAGTAAGTACGGTCGTCATCCCCTCAGACACTGGCAACCCCGTCACAAAGTCCAGGGCGATGTGGGACCATGGCCGGCGGGGAACCGGTAGTGGATGTAACAGACCGGCCGGACGTTGGTGGGATGCTTTGTTCTGGGCGCACACTTGACAGGCGGAGACATATTCCCGAATGTCCTTGGCCATAGAAGGCCACCAGAAGCGTCGGGACAAAAAACTGTGGGTCCGAGCCGACCCCGGATGGCAAGAAAAGTGAGAATTGTGCCCCCATTGGAGGACCTCAGACCGTAAGGGTTCGGGGACGAATAGTCGACCCTCGGGACAGGAGTTGGGATCCGCCTGATCGGGTAATGCCTCTCTGACTCGGGACTCGATATCCCAGGAAACTGCCGCCACTATACGGGAGGCCGGAAGGACCGTCGCAGGACCCTGAGGTATCTCATTGGAACTCTGGAATTGCCGGGAGAGCGCGTCGGGCTTCACATTACGAGATCCGGGTCTGTAGGACAGAGTGAAGTTAAAGCGGGTGAAAAACAGAACCCAACGTGACTGGCGAGGGTTGAGCCGCTTGGCCGATCTAATATATTCTAAATTCTTGTGGTCAGTCCAAACTACGAACGGCACCGTTACCCCCTCCAACCAATGCCGCCATTCTTCCAGGGCTAGCTTGACGGCCAACAACTCACGATCCCCCACGTCGTAGTTGCGTTCGGCCGGGGACAACCGTCAGGAAAAGAAGGCGCACGGGTGCATCTTCTGGTCCTTGTCAGACCGCTGGGACAAGACGGCACCCACTCCCACATCTGAGGCGTCCACCTCCACTACCAGTTGGCGTGCGGGGTCAGGTACCTGGAGTATGGGGGCCGTAGAGAAATGATTCTTTAAACAGTTAAAAGCTGCATTTGCCTCGGGAGACCACCGGAATGACTCTTTAGGGCTGGTGAGGAACGTGAGGGGAGTTGCCACCGAACTGTAGTTCCTGATGAACCTCCGGTAGAAGTGGGCAAAACCAAGGAATTGTTGGAGTTTTTTGCGAGACTCAGGGACAGGCCAAGAAGTGACAGCTGATACCTTGGCAGGATCCATCTGAAGGGTCCCCTCCGCCACGATGTAGCCCAGGAATGAAACCGTCTTGGCATGAAACTCGCACTTCTCCGCTTTAACAAATAAAGAGTTCTCTAGGAGAAGACGGAGAACAAGCTGGACATGTTTTCGGTGTTCCTCGAGGGACTTCGAGAAAATTAAAATATCGTCCAGATACACAAAAACAAAACGATTAAGCACATCTCGTAAAATGTCATTTATCAAAGATTGGAAAACGGCTGGAGCATTGGTTAACCCGAACGGCATTACCAGGTACTCGTAGTGACCGGTGGGTGTGTTGAATGCTGTCTTCCACTCATCTCCTTCCCGGATACGGACTAAGTGGTAGGCGTTGCGCAGGTCAAGTTTAGTGAAGATTGTGGCCCCCTGTAGAAGTTCAAATGCAGAGGCAAGCAGAGGCAAGGGATAGCGATTTTTAACAGTGATTTCATTAAGGCCCCGATAATCTATACAGGGCCGGAGTGACCCGTCCTTTTTTCCTACAAAGAAGAACCCCGCCCCCGCTGGAGAAGAGGAGGGTCGAATAATACCAGCCCCCAAGGCATCGGAAACGTACTCCTCCATGGCCTTCCTCTCGGGAATGGACAGGGAGTAGAGGCGGCCCCGAGGAGGAACGGACCCTGGCAGAAGATCAATCGCGCAGTCATAAGGTCTATGAGGGGGCAGGGAAGAGGCCTTAGCTTTACTGAAGACCTCCCGTAGGTGGTGGTAACAGGCTGGGACCTTGGACAGATTAGGTGGGGCCCTCGTGGAAGCAGGGTGATCCGGGTAAGGAGCGGCTCGCAGGCAGGTTTGGTGACAGTCCATGCCCCATTGTAGTATCGACCCAGTGCGCCAGTCGAAATGGGGGTTGTGTTGCACCAACCAAGGATGACCCAGAACAAGGGGTTGGCTAGGGGATTGAAGTAAATGGAATCTGATCTTCTCTCTGTGATTTCCAGACAACTGTAGTTCTATGGGTTCAGTTATTTGGGATACGGTGCCTAACAGGTGACCATCCAAAGCCCGAGCTGATACCGGATTAGGAAGGGTTTTAACAGGTATCCCCATCTTGTGTGCGAGTGACAGATCCAGGATATTGGCTTCGGCGCCAGAATCGATCAGGGCATGTAAGGGCTGAGATGAACCGGAAAGAATGAGATTTGCTCGAAGAACAGGTCTATCAGTCTTGGGGAACGAAACTAAAGCCGAGCTCAACCGGACGTCCCCTATGTCCGACGAGCGTTGGCTTTTAACGGGCAATTGACCACCCTATGTCCCTGGCCGCCGCAGTAAAAACATAGCCGTTCGGAACGCCTTCGCTGGCGCTCTTCGACGGAGAAAGAGGTGCGGTCCACCTCCATCATCTCATAAGGTGTGGTAGAGGTGGTTCGAGCGTTCTGTCAAGGACCAGAACAAGCACTCGGATCCAATAGCGTCAGTTTTATAGTTTATTTGGACAAGGTTCGGTGGAGCAGGCTTGAGACATCGGGTCTTGGTAGCAGAAAGCCTCTTTGGACGGAAGGGCAGCTCCGTGGTGAAACGCGTGACGAGCAACGTAGCAGGTAAGTCGGTGGCCGGGGCGGGAGAGTAGATCGTAAACTTGTAACAGAAAAGGGTCAGGCAACGAGAAGCAGGCTTGGAATAGACAAAGGGATCGTGGGTACCTTGAATGTTGGAGGCTCACTCATGGAAACGAGGAGTACACTCTGGACGCTGACAGCTTAAGTAGAAAGCTTCCACCAATCAGGAAGCACGCCAGCTGATTACCTCAGGTGGCTCCAGTTAGGTAATCACGACAATATATAATATATAATATATAATATATAATATATAATATATAATATATAATATATAATATATAATATATAATATATAATATATAATATATAATATATAATATATAATATATAATATATATATGCATGCCTCGTTACAATAAAATAGATATTTAAATAGACTTTCAAAATATGTCCACTAAAAACATTTCAAGCTTACAATTTTCAACAGCAAGAAAAAAAAAAAAGACTTGTGCTTCTATCGTTTTCCTGAAAGCTTTTGTGTGCCGTTTGTTGTGAAACGAGTGGAGATTGCATTTCAATGGCGGCCCCATTTCCATTTCTCCTCACATTTTCTTTTCTTCAAAGACACAAAAAAATAAAAACGCTCATCCGCTTTGAACTTTGACAGCAACAACAACGGGCGGGGACTTTTGTGACTATTCATCAAAGAAACGTGATGGCTGTGGCCCTGTTTTATTTTTTATTTTTTTATGTATTTATTTTTTATGTGCAACATAACAGAATTTTTTATTCTAAGAGTTGAACTTGGGCTTAATCACCTTCTTGAAAGTCAGTATTTCCCGTTTTTAAGTACTTTGAAAAAGTTTAGGTCAGGTGTGGGCAATCTATGGATTGCAAGCCACAAATGGCCCATCAGGCTGTTTAATCCGGACCCGAGAACAAAAACAAACAAAACAAAAATGGTACCAAACAAAAAATTATTTTGCGTGCCACTTTATTTCCCAGTGTCCGTTTGTGGCCCCCTCCTCCATAAAGACAATACACATACAGTGGGACCTCGCTCCTTTTTTTTAAGCATTTTTGAAGGGGCGTCGCTCCTTCGCGGATTTTCTCTTTTCGCGGGTGGTTTTGGTCCCCATTAACCGCGATAACCGAGGGATTACTGTAATGATGTTGTGGTGCTGCTCCTGTCCCCAGTATCTCTTTGTGGGCCCCTTCTCTGTACAAAGAGTGCTACAAATTAAGACATGTCGTGTTCGTGCTGCTCTTGTCCCTAATATCAGTTTGTGGCCCACTCCCTAATTTTCAAAAGTACTGAGGATGATGATGATGTTGTTTTGGTACCGTTCATGTCCTCAGTGTCCCTTTTTAACCCCCTTTCTCCATTAAAAAGTAATATTAAAACATGTTATTTTGGTTCTCCTCTCGTCCCCAGTGTCATTTTGTTGCCTTCACCATCTTAAAAAAAAAGTACTAAAGATAATGTTCTTTAGGTCCCCAGTGTCCTTTTGTGGCCCACTCCTCCATTACAAAAGTACTGCAAGAACAAATGTTTTTTGGTGCTGCTTTTGTCCCCGGTTTTCTCTTGTGGTTCATCCCTCAATAAAATTCATTCTTCATATTATATCATGTATTATGTAATATAAATGCAATTTCAATATTATTTTCTTGATTGTGGCTCTTTCTGTATTAGCATTTTCATCATGTATTATGATTTCAAAATATTTAGCAAATGTTGTGCAAAAAATATTCTTTTGTACTTCCGTTTTTGTCCCCAGTGTACCTTTTTGGGCCACTTCTTTAGGTAAAATGTCGTCATGATTACTCATTACACTCACCTATGCCCGCTCATTTGGCGCCAGCTGCTGCTGGTTACCTGATTGGTTCACCAGCCTATTTAAGCTCACTCCTTTCACTCGCCTGTTGTCAGTCCGGCAGCGAACTTCTGTTTTCACAAGGCAAGCATTTTGGACTCTTATTCCCGTCGGTCCCGTTTTGTCACCCGTTTTCCACCAGTCCGTTCCTGATTTCCTCGTTTGTGTCCTGCTACAACAATTTTTGACCCTGACCACGTTTTGATGTCCCGTCCCGGATAACGACGCGTTTTTTGACCACGACCACGTTTTGATCTCCCGTCCCGGCTAATTACCTGTTTTTCTGTCTAACTACGCTACGATCTACCGCTCCGGAAGATCCACTTCCGTATTCGGAACACGTTCCGATCCCGTGAGCAGCTTGTTTCCCGCGTCTAGCGAGCACCGGATCGCTGGCACGGATTTTTCCTTTAGATCCCAATACACTTTTGAGAAACGTTACGTGATTGGGTCTACCATTTGTTCTGATTCTGACAAATGTACTACATTATGTCCAAAATTATGGAAATGTTTTTTTTTCTGTAATTGTTCATTTTTAATGGTGTATTTTTTTGCATCTGCGACTGTTTTATTTTTCAGGATATTACATGTCATGTGGACGGAAAATCCCTTGCTACCACACGTTTTTCCTTTGTTAATCAAAAATGCGAAATTCTCTTGTCAACATTATACTTTATTCTTTTATTAGATTCGATTTCCTTGTTATGTAAATAAACATAGTTTGTTAGTTTCAAACCTCTTGCATTATTTATGTGTGTCTCTTTTTCTTTCGGACTGATCAATCTTTATCCATGCCAATGAACTGAAAATCGCTCATTTTAAGCTAAAACAAAATGTCTTTAAAATACTGTCTCCTTCATGATAAATGCTTGACAGACTATGAGGTTATGTTGAATCAATTTGGGTGGGAAACCGTAAGCACTGCCAGCTGGCTGGTAACCACCGACTTAGATTCTGAACCAAATAAATATGTTTTAAAGCAATTTTCTCCACACATGCATAAAAAAAAACCTTTTTTGCGCTTTGAGTTTTTAAATGCATATTTAGTTTTTAAAAAAGGGGCATCATTTAGTTATTTACCGTAATTCTGCTTCTAAAAAAACAACTTTGTAATTATTCAAACAAATAAAAAATTAAATGTAGCAAGTTGTTTATAATATTAAAAATGAGAAAAATATATATATTTATGTTTATGAATTGCCAAAGTATTTTATGTAGACTTCATAATGGCAGATACAAAAAAGCAAATACACTAACTATTTTTTCTCTCTCCTGACCCGCCCACCCCTTTACTATTCAGTTTCCAAAGGCCTGTGCTAGGTCAAATTGGTTCTAAAGGGTCAGTGCGTATTATTTGATAGCTAGATGTTTGTTTTTAAGTCGTGGTAACATAAACGAGTTCTAAAAACAAAAGAAAGAATACAAACAACAGAGATGCAAAATGACCAATCCTCACCATTTGGGATATTTCTTTGTTGACAGGTTTCTAATTTTTGGGTACCTGTTTTGCAAGATGGCAAACACTGATGACAGCGCCCTCTAGGTGAGCCTCATCCATCAATCCATCCAATATCTGGACCTCTTATCCTCAGTAGGCTCGCGGGGGTGCTGTAGCCCATCCCAGCTATCTCCGGGCAATGGGCAGGGGACACTCTGGACTGGTTGCCAGCCAGTGGCAGGGCACACAGAGACAGACAATTCACTCACTCATTCACACCTAGGGTCAGTTTGGACAGGCCAATCAACCTGGCATGCATGTTTTTGGAATGTGGGAGGAAATCAGAGTGCCCGGAGGAAACCCATGCAAGCACAGGGAGAACATGCAAACCCCGCACAGGAAGGTTGGTAGCTGGATTTGAAGCCATGACCTCAGGACTGTGCTACTCACGCGCTAACCACTGCGCTACCGTGCCGCCAGGTGAGTCTAATGTAATGTCTAAAAGGTGCAAATTTCTAGACCTAAGAGTTTAAAAAAAGTACGTTTATATGTCCATGTATGTTTTATTATGATTTAAATCAGTAGTGGAGGGGTCTCCAACATGGTTCTCGTGGGCACTAGGTAGCTCGTTGAGATCACCTATGTAGACCCCAGATAATTTCTGAAAATAACTCACCAGTGATGGATGTTTTTCCAGGGAATTTTATTTCTAAATGGCATGATGTTCAAGTTGTTTACCTAAGTTATAGAATAAACAATTTAGTAATTTTCCTATTCCAAGGCCAGCTTCCCCCACCAGAGTTGTGTGAGAGGGCACTCTCTGTACTGTTGGGTGCTTCGTGACCGGAGTCCTCCTACGTCTCATTGAGTGTTTCCACCATGCGCTTCATTAGGTTTCCCCTTTCCCACTGATGGTCCTGGATTAGTTATTACAATCTGCTTATAACATAGAAATAAAATAGTACAAACTTGATAACCATTAGGGTCGTAGGGGCTCCACTTCCTTTGGTCTGTCTTGGGTAAGTACAGCTTAGCAGCGCCAAACTCTCTTCAGTCTGTTTTTTTGACTTGGGATTTGCTTCCACTCATGAAACAGATAGTACTTGGTTACCAGTAGCAGTAAAAGCCTCCTGAACTGACTCATACAGCACCTTCATTTCCTGGTCAACGATATTTCTTTTTTTTCGGTGTACAGCATCATCCTTCTTTTCAGAGATACGCCAGAATCAGGCAATGGCAGGCAGTGTCATTTGTCAGAAAATACTAATACTGGAACAAAAATCACTCGGGAAGAAATATTTTGAGCAGAGATTTTGAGTACCACACTGTACAATGTGCATTGCATCATTTGAGGCTTTCATATGTTTTGTTGAAAACACTAGAAGGTGTTAAAGATACACACTGTCCCTTTAACTGCAAATTTCAAATTAGGACCACACAATACTCCCTTAATCGAGGAAGCTAAAATGATCTTATTACTCTGCATTGCTGCGGGAATAATATTATTTGTCCGTGGGCACGGTGATTGACGGTGCGGTCACAGACGTGTATAACCACTCGAAGACAGTCATGCATTTTCAATGCGTCGCATTTTCATCTATTGACGAATATCAAAAGTCAAACATGCACTTGCATGTTCTTGATGCATTATGAAGAGATCTCTCTTGAACTGCTTTCCTTTCCAAACTCGGAGCTTGAAGCTGCACCAGGACGGGAGATGAATATAAACGCAGCGCTAATCTGCACAAGCGCTCCCTGTTAAATTTTGGCGGATTATACCCACAGGACCACACTTAAAATGTCTATTTTCTGGATGCGCAGCTTTTAACCAAAACATAGGTTGGAAATGTTCAAATGAAATTAATATTTGGTTTAAAAAAATGGTCTTTCCGAATTAGTATTAAGAAAATACATAGAAAATATGACTTTTTGGTAGAAAAACGGGACCACCTTAAACAACAATTTTTTGACTAAATTTAGTCCACATTGAATGGGCCAGAAGCAAACTACACAAATGACAAAAGGTGGTTAATATGATGTAAGAAAGATGCCGAGGTTCTGTTCCTAAGACATATATCTTTGGTTGAAAGAACTGTATTTTTCAAGATGTTAAAAAATGTCTTTTATGGGACAAATTGGGACCAGATGAATGCCTTTTCACTAAACTTAGTCCATGTTGGATTGTCCGAAAACGACCTTGAACCCAAGGTTTGGTCTAGAATATGTCGTTATTTGGTAGGAAAAAAGTATTTTTCAAGACGTTAAAAAGATGACGTTTTGGAGCACTTTAGATGACAACATTTTCATTTAACTTGGTGCACGCTAGATGAGCAAAAAATGAGTGAAATTACATCAAGGATATGACCAAAAGACATCCTAATCCGTTTTTTAAAAGTGTTTGCTTTTTTCAAGACGTGGAAAATATGCCTTTTTGACAATTTTAGGCGATTATTCTTTAAACTAAATTTATGTCATGATTACTCATTACACTAACCTGTGCCTGCTCGTTTGGCTGCTGCTGCTGGTTACCTGATTAGTTCCCCGTCCTATTTAAGCTCAGTCCTTTCACTCGCCTGTTGTCATTCCGTCAGCGAACCTCTGTTTTCTCAAGGCAAGCATTTTGACTCTAACTCCCGTCGGTCCCGTTTTGTCACCTGTTTTCCACGCGTCTGTTCCTGATTTCCCGGTTGTCTCCTGCTACGACCAGTTCTTTGACCCCGACCACGTTTTGATCTGCCGTCCTGGCTAACGACCTGTTTTTTGACCCCGACTACGTTCTGATCTCCCGTCCCGGCTACCGATCTGTTTTTACGCTACGATCTCCCGCTCCGGAGGATCCACTTACGCATTCGGAACACACTTGGATCCCATGAGCGGCTTGTTTCCCGCTTCCAGCGAGCACCGCCTTTCCTCTACATTTCAATAAACTTGTGAGTAACGTTATGCATCTGGGTCCTCCTTCATTTCTGGTGGTGACAATTTAAGCCACTTTGGATGGGCTGAAAACAATCTACATGTCCAGGCAAAACTAGTTTCAAAGACGCCAAGTTTTGGTCTAAAAGGTGTAACTATTTGATTGATAAAATATCTAGTTCATGAGGTTGAAAAGATTTTGGATCACTTAAAATAACATCTTTTAAAATAAATTTAGTAAATGTTGGGGCAGCACGACGGTGCAGTGGTTAGCGCGTGTGCGACACAGTTCTGAGGCCATGAGATCGAAGCTCCTGTGTGGAGTTTGTTTGTTCTCCCCGGGCTTGCGTGGGTTTCCTCCGGGCACTCCGGTTTCCTCACATTCCAAAAACATGCATTTTCGGTTAATTGGCCGGTCCAGATTGTCCCTAGGTGTGAATGAGCGAGTGAATTGTCTGTCCCTGTGTGCCCTGTGACTGGCTGGCAACCAGTTCAGGGTGTCCCCTGCCCACTGCCCGAAGATAGCTGGGATGGGCTCCAGCACCCCCGTGACTCTACTGAGGAAAAGCGTTGCAGATAATGGATGGATGGATGGATAGTCAACGTTGGATTTGCTGAAAGCCAAGACATTGACAAGACACCAAGGTTCACTCCAAAAGATGTTCTAATTTAATGTCAGAAAAAAAATACTTCAAAGCTTTGAAAATATGACTTTTCGAACCACTTTAGCCGACAGTTTTGGACAAAATTTAGGTCATTTTGGGTGGGGAAAAATTGGCTGAAAAGAATCCAAGGTTCCGTCCAAAAGACGTCATAATGTGATTGAATATGTCTCTGCAGAAATCAAAAAGTCAACTTTTTGGTAACTAAATTGTGACCATTTGATATTACCTTTTTTTTATTATTCCGTGTTCAAAAACAACCTAGGCAGACAGCAAAAAATGGTTGAAAATGTTGAAAATATGTCAGAGTTTTGTCCAAAACATATACATTTGGTTGAAAAAAATGTATTTTTCTGGGACGACTTTTTAGAAGCTAAATTTGGACCACTTAAGATGACAATTCTTTAAATAAATTTAGTCAATGTTGGAGTTATAAATATTATACCTACGCAGCAGAAACTTGGTGACAAGATGTTAGAAATAAGCCAAAATGTCAAGTCAAGTCATGCTTATTTGTATAGCCCTTAATCACAAGGAGTCTCAAATGCCATAAAGTTGTACCCATTTTTTTTTTTCACACTGTGAATTTAAAAAGTAAAAGAGGGTTGCTATATCCCGGGACCCATTTTATAACTGACTGCACAAAAACAGACAATAACCATTAGCAATAGTGATCACAGCATAAGCATTTTATGTCAAAAAATTCTCAAAGAAGACAAAAATGATAGCATCTAACATGCTCATGTCCTCCAGGGGGCATGTTCCTCTTCACTCACAGTCGACTCTAATCCGGAACCCAGTATTTAAGGACTGTGCCCGGAGCAAAAGCTGTCGGATGGTTGTTTACCCTTGTATGCTATGTATCTTCGACCTGATTTTCCCTGTCGTGCGTCTATTCTGGACTCCCTGAACTTTACCAGCTGTTACTGTTTTTTTGTTTGTTTTTTGTACTCATTTTCTCTATCAATTCATTTATCTTTCCCTTCCCAATAAACTCTTTTCATTCATCTTGTGTATGTATTCATGAGTCCACCTCACCAAAACATAACAAAAACAACAAGAACTTGTTAATTCCTTATCAGGCTCTGATGACTTTAAACACACGTCATTAACATTTTTTTATTTAAAACTGTAAACATAATAATGCTAGCTAAGTCAATCGAAAAGAACGCCATTCCGCGTTCTGCGGCGAATTTCATGGAGTCGCAATAAAATATTGGAGATCGTTAAACAAGGTCCTCTAAGGTGTTTCATTAAGATTTAAAAAAAATGATCATAACGGCCATTTTATTAGCAGCATCTGTTTCATTATTTGCAATTACGACGGAAATCGGAGTGGAATGGCGGCAGATGCCGAGCCTTTATTATTGTTTTTTTAGCGGCCAGCTCGCAAAAACGCACTTGAACATGTTCGCCCGCAGATAAGATAAGCTTAAGGGAAGGCTAGTGCCGTTCATCACCGGCAGACAAAAAAAAATGAAAATGTTTTTTTATGATGTGGATATAAAACTGATGATTACTTGCAGCCGCTAGCCTGCCTCCAGATAAAAAAAAACTGCAAAGATAAAGTGTTTGGAGTAGGGAATTATATGCGAATATATTCTGGGTTTTATTTCAGAAAAGTTTGGACTAAATAGCAAAATGCTTGGGTGGACACGTTGACATGTGTGTTGCATCATGGTTTTAGATAGAAAGACACACAAATACACACGAACACACACACTCTGCTAAATATTTGATTTTATTCTTTGGAACTTGTTCCTGCACAACCCACCAGAGACACAAGTACACAAAGAAAAGCCGTGAGCGACTGGATAGCAAATGCTAAGGCAGCATATTTTTTTATATAAAAGCTACTCGATGCACTGGTGTGTTGGACTCTGACAAAAATTCTGGGACGCATACTTATAGGTCTCGGATTGAAAAATTGCTATAAATATATATAATGAAAGTATGGGCTTTGCTTGGAGCATCGATATAAATTTGAATATATGTGTAATTTTAAAGTGAAGTATGATTTTTTTTACATAGCTACAGCTCTCGGACTGAAATTTGTTTTTGTTGTGTTTATAGCATGCTCCTACAATACTTTTTCATATTATGGTTAACGGTATTGAAACAAATAACCTATTTTTGCTAAAATTGCACTGGGCAAAATTAAAGAACACTTTCAGTTGCCTCCCACTTAATGGTGCTAATCTAGTACATGGTGCTTATTTCCTTGAATACCTGCCAACCCCTAGTCAAGTCAAGTCAAGTCAAGTCCCATTTCTTTGTATAGCCCTTAATCACAAAAATGTCTCAAAGGACTGTACAGGATTACAATGACACAAACGCCTGATCCTAAACCAACATGCGGGCAAGGAAAAACTCAAAACCTTAGAGTGGGGAAAAAGTAACCTTGAGAAGGGTCCTTACAAGTGGTTCTCCCCCTTCCATGATGACCAGGGTGGAATTGATTTAGCATTGGGTCACAGTACACAAACATAGTCAACATCAATAAATGAGAACACTTGGTAACATGTTGAAATTTGTCCAGAAAGTGCATGACAGCAACAACGCCCCCAGCCTGTGAACTAGTACAAAAAGTCCATAACAGCAACGACGCAGTTTCCCATTTCTGCCGGCTGGTCGATGCAGGCGTTGACAAGCTTCAGGTCAAGGCACTGGTCCCTGACTCATCTCAAATCGTCCTTCTCCCTCGTATCACCACCAGCCAGGCAGTCGGAAAAAGACAGGACAATACAAAATATGAGGTGGGCATCAATCATAAGCTTTGGAATAGAAGTGTGTCTTAAGTCTAGATTTAAAAACTTCCACTGAGGTTGCAGATCCTATCTCCGGAGGCCGAGCCTTCCACAGCACGGGGGCCCGGATGGAGAACGCTCTCGACCCTGCAGGCTTCTTCTTAGCTCTCAGAGTCACAAGTAGACCGGCATTTTCAGATCGGAGTCTCCGTGCAGGGACATAGGGGGAAATCAAATCAGAGAGATAAGAGGGTGCAAGTCCATGCAAACATTTATATTTTAATAAGAGAACCTTAAAGTCACATATTAAGTGGACTGGGAGCCAGTGCAAGATGGCCAAACCAGGAGTAATATGCTCAAACTTCTTTGTCTTAGTCAAGAGTCTCGCTACCGCATTCTGAACAAGCTGCAAACTTTTGATGCTCGACATCGGGAGAACAGAAAGCAATACATTACAGTAATCAAGCCGAGAAGTAATAAACACATGAATTAGAACCTCTGTATCTAAATTGGGACAGCATCGAACGAATCTTCGCAATATTATGGAGGTGGAAGAGGCTATTGTAGTAATATTTTTCACATGTAACTGAAACGACAGATTAGTATCAAATATATCACCAATATTTTTGACTGAGTCACGATGGGTGATATTACTTTTGTCTAGGTTCAGGGCAGTGTTTGAAAACAACTCACGACAATGACCTGGACCAATAATCAACATTTCATTTTTTTCTGAGTCAAGGCGCAAAAAAATCAGTAACATCTTTGAATCTCAGTAAGGCAAGCCACAAGATTTTTACAACTTAACTGTCCAGTTTTCTCCAGTGGCGGATACAGTTGAGTATTATCTGCAAAGCAATGGAAACTAATATTATACTTGCGGATAATATCCATGAGCGGAAGCATATAAATTCTAAAGAGAAGGGGGACAGGTACAGAACCCTTTGGAACGCCACAGGGGACATCAGTGTGTTTAGAGGTCAGATTTCCATAATTAACACATTGCGTCCTGTTTGACAGGTAGGACCTAAACCATGAGAGTACAGTTCCTGAGATACTGATGCATTCCAGACGAACAAGTAATATGTTGTAGTCAACAGTATCAAAAGCAGCACTGAGATCCAGCAGCAGTAACATTGACGATACACCGGAATCTATTTCTGAGAGGAGATCATTGGTTACTTTAGCCAAGGCTGTCTCAGTAGAGTGATTTCCCCTAAATGCTGACTGGACAGTTTCAAAAAGATTATTTTCCGACATAAAGTCATTTAGCTGCTGTGCAACGACCTTTTCAAGTAATTTTGCAAAAATGGCAGAATTTACACTGGCCTATAATTACCAAGTCTTTTAGGATTTAAGGTTAGGTCACTTAAGCGTGGGTTAAATGACCTTGTTGAATCGTTTCATGAAAAAAAATACCATAAATTCGTTGGCAGAATAAGAACTATTTGGGTTAAGTTTCTGTCTGGTAAGTTTCGCCATTGTGTCGAACGAAAATTTCAGATTCTTATGTATAACAATTATCTTAGATAAAAACAATGATTTAGCTGAAGCAAGAGCTACTTTATATTTCAGCAAGCTTTCACACCAGGCAAGTCAGAAGACCTCCAGATTTGTAATGAGCCATTTTCATATTGTGACTACTAAAGCCTTAATTTTCCTTATCACAGTAAACAGTACCTCACACTTAACAAGATAGTGATCAGAGATGGCATTGGGATACAGTAATACTGTAACATTTGAAGCTACTTCACCCCATGTCAGAACAAGATCGTGAGTATTCCCATCTTTATGAGTGGGTACATCAACTATTTGATTAAAACCAAATGTATTAATCAATGACTTAAAAGCAATTGCAAGAAAATTTGATGGGGAGTTTATGTGAACATCAAAATCACCAATGATTACAACATTTTCCGCATAAGTTACTACGTCTGTTAACAGTTCCGAAAATTCATCCCAAAAAATTTAATATGGTCCAGGTGGGTGATACACAACAAACAGATAAATTGGTGTTGACATTAAGGACCTCATAAACAGTGCTTCAAACGGGAGTAAATTTCAACATATCTTCCGAAATGAGAGCAACACCACCACCTTTTTGGCACAGTCGTGCCAAGTGAGAACTCACAAAGTTAGGGGGAGAAGCCTCATTTAGCACTATAAACTCATTTGGTTTTAACCAGGTCTCACAAAGGCCAATAAGGTTAAGATTGTGATCACTAATAAGGTCATTGACAAGGAAAGCTTTGAAAGCTAGCGATCTAATATTCAGAAGGCCAAGCTTCAGCACTGTATCAAATATTCCAAAATTTGGTCCTTGCAAAAATGAAGTAATTTTCTTTGCTGCAAAAAAAATATAAAGTCACACCGACTGGCATTTCTTTTTTGTGGTCCAGATGATGTATTGCACGTGAAGCTGCAGGTTTTCAATTATTTAGCTTGACTGGTGGCAGAAACAGAAGTGACGCGAGGCTAATATGTGCAACACATCCATCATCTGGCCCCACTTCTACAACGTTAGCTATTTTTGTTAGCGTGGCATCAACATCCAAGCTAATTTAAAATTTCTTCTACCTCCATCGACCGCTAAGCTAATCAAGACCAACAAATTTCATTTAAGTGGTGATAATAATGTGATTAGCACGTAAATCGGTCGTTTCTTTTCATTTCTCAGCACGGGGAGCAATCAATCAGGGACAAATTGAAGCTTGCTGTTTCTTAAAATTCAATCTCGTTGATTGATTTAATTAGCGCTAGCACTCACCATCAATTAAAAGTCTTTGAAAGAACACAAAAGTAACATGATAATATTTAACTTGGTTATTCGAGTTGATCTTCTGGGATGCAAATCATTATTTTAGATCGTTTGAATAATTTGAAAATATCCACAGCTCTCAAAGTAAACATTAGTCAGCCATTTTGATCAAATGTGAGCCCAATCACGACTCTTATTAAAGTACATACTTTAAGTAAATGCATTTATATAGCGCTTTTCGAGTCAATGAAGACCTCCTAAAGTGCTTAGATAGGTTATAAAGAGGAGGGGCCCCAGGAAAGGGCCCTGGTGCACACCTGTAGAGACTAGATTGGGTCAGAGGAGAAAAAAATTACTTGAATAGCTTGAATGTGACCAGTGAGGTACGAGTAGAACTATTGAAGGGGGGTGTGGGTTAGGCCAAGTTAAGAGTCTGCTAAGAAGAATTGAATGGGAAATGGTGTCATAGGCGACACTTAGGTCGAGGAGGATGCGAATGGAAAGTATCTTGATAAGTACACTTTCAGAGCGGTGGCGCAGACAGAAACCGGACTAAAAGGGTTTGAATAAACTGTTTGTTTTGAGATGACCATCAAGTTGGTAGGACACTACTTTTTCGAGGATTTTGGATATGAATGGTAGGTTAGATATAGGGCGAAGATTGTTGAAGTTGTTTGGGTCTTAACCGGGCTTTTTCAGAATGGGCTTGGCGGTCTGAGTTTTAAGGGCAGAGGGGACAGAACTGGGGAAAGTGAAGAATGGATTATGACAGACATGTCAATTATGCATGTGAATACACATTTGTGTCAAACGTGCAGCTTTCATTTCACATCAAAAACTGGTAGAAAATGTAGTTTCTTTTTTTTGAGACAAAGTAGACTGTGAACACAATCACAATATAAAATTTAAATTGTATCTATTTAATGTCCATCAAGTGTGATTATTCATCAGTTACATCAAAGAGTTGTTTATCTCGTTGTAAGGACCAGAACAGACGAGAGACCCAAACGCGTAACGTTTCACACCAAGCTTTATTGCGGAAGCGGAGAAGTCAGGCGCCCGAAAACAAACAGCAGCGATTCGGCGACTGCTAGGCAGGAGAAGCAGGAAGCCCAGGAGGTCGGAGCATGGTTGGCGGGCGGAAACAAGTCGAGCAGCCGGGAGCGGAGATCGGAGCGTGGTTGGTGGGCAACAATAAGTCGGGCAGCCGGTACGGGAGATCGGAGCGTGGTCAGAGAACGGAGCAAGTCAGGTAATCGGAGTCGATCGGGAAGCCAGGGACAGGGGGACCGATACAGGATGCTGAATACAGGATACCGGATAACAGACACAGGATACAGGACAGGTCGGGAAAAGAACAGGACGCAGAGTCAAAAATGCCTGCCCTGCAAGCGCGTAGGTTCGCTGACGGACTGACCAGGAGTGAAGGAGAGTGTTGAGTTTAAATAGTAGGGGAACCAATCAGGAATCGAGCAGCAACTGAAGCCAAATGAGCGGGCACAGGTGAGAGCAATGAGCAAATCATGACAGTTGTTTTCGCGTTTATATCTTTCAGGACCACTTTTTGTTTTTTATTCTCTGGTCCCATTAATTATATGTGATAATGAGATAAAATCCAATGCCTTTTCGGATGTCATCCGCTGTTTTTGGAATTACACCGTCATAAAATAGCACGGTTATGTAAGTGTTATTTTTTCAGTAACAAGGTCATGTAACTCACTACTTTTCCCCTGTTACAACGCCGTAATCGTTGCATACGGTCAAAAGCAGTGCGTCATTTTGGTTTCAGAACGCCAATGGCGGCGTGTCCCCGCACATCTGACGTTGTTTTCAGCGGCGCACTTTTCCGCTCTCTTCCGAGTTCGTCCCGTCAGGTTTTGCGGTATCATATTAGCTGATAGCATATACTGTATTTAGATAGTCATTATGAATACAGTGTTATTTAATGTGCCCTGAAAAAAGGCAAATTGGTGAATGCAACGACCGTGTCTGTGAGCCGTCTCTTGGAAGTGGGAGCCGGTTCCCTTTGAGACTCTGTGTCTCTCTTTTAATTGGTCGACTTGCATTTTTCCAGGGATTCTGTTCTGTTGACTTTGAATTTGTTTAGTACATCTTTTCCCTGTAGATTTATAAACATTTTAATTCATGTTTCCTGTTTAGTGTTAACGTTTGAGTGATAAATTTGCTATATTTTTCCTCTTTTTAAGTCCTTCATAATAATGCATAATAAATGGTTTTATATGGATGAAATAACAAAAACAACCTCAAGAGCCATTTGGGAGCCAAGCCAAAAAAGCCGGTTTTCTGGAAAACAATTGGAATTCCCATCTTTACAATGGATAATTCGAGTTAGATTTAATTTATTAGACTCACTTTATATTGTATACTGCTGTTTGTTATTTTATTGCATTGTTTACTGTTTATTTTTGTTGCACTTCAAGTCTAGTTATGTTGCTGTTGAGGTGCAATAAATATTAGAAGCTTCTATAACATAACTAATTGTCTTTTCTTCTTTATTCAACTGACTCAAATACTGCTCAGAAATTTTCTAACTCTTCAACATGCAACAACTTCTTTTTAGAGTAACGGAAAGTTACTTTTCCTGGTAACTAGATACCTTTACAACAGAGTAAGTCGGTCAGCAACTCATTTACGTTTTGGAAGAAGAAGTAATTATAACTGATTAATTTTTTAAAGTACACTGGTCATCCGTATCACTGGTCGTCAAATGGTAAGGATTTTGGCGCTATTATCGCTGCAACCCGGACTCAATTGAGATAGATAGATAGATGGATACTTCATTCATCCCCGCAGGGAAATTCACATTTCCAGCAGCATCCCTGCGCTGAGAACAATACAATAATAAAGCAAAAAGAATACAATATACAAATACCCAATGTGACGTGCTAATACCCACTGTAGCGTGTTATATAGAGTATCTAGATAATGCTACACAGAATACACATTGCAAAAAAATACAGTAATATGCAATGTAGGGGATGTGGTTTAATGTGGGCCTTTACTCTGCCGGGTGGAGTTAAAGAGCCTCATGGCATGAGGAAAAAAAGATCTCTTTAGTCTGTCCATGGTACGAGACAGTGACAGCAGTCTGTCGCTGAAGCTGCTCTTCTGTCTGGATATAATGCTGTGTAGTGGATGTGATGAATTGTCCATGATTGACCGCAGCTTTTTCAGTGCCCGTCTCTCAGCTACTGTTGTCAGGCGGTCCAGCTCTGTGCCCACAACAGAGCTCGCTTTCCTCGCCAGTTTATTGAGACGAGAGGCATCCTTCTTCATGACGCTGCCTCCCCAACACGCTGCCGCATAGAAGAGGGCGCTTGCCACAACTGTCTCATAGAATATTTTCAGGAGCTTTTTGCAGATGTTGAAGGAGGCCAGCCTTCTGAGGAAGTAGTCGGCTTTGACCTTTCCTACATAGAGCTTCTGTGTTGGCAGTCCAGTCCAGTTTGTTGTCCAGCTGCACACCCAGGTATTTGTAGGTCTGGAAAAATTCTACACATTCTCCTTTGATGGTTACAGGAACCGAGTGAATTCTAGTTCTCCTGAAGTCCACCACTATTTCCCTGGTCTTGGTGGTGTTCAGGTGCAGGTGGTTTGCGTCGCTCCATTGGACAAAGTCCTGAATCAACTTCCTGTACTCCTCCTCCTGCCCACGACCACAGTGTCATCAGCAAACTTTTGCACGTGGCAGGACTCAGAGTTGTACTGAAAGTCCGGTGTATACAGAGTGAGTAGGAACGGAGAGACCACGGTCCCCTGCGGAGATCCTGTGCTGCTAACCATAGTGTCCGATGTACTGCCCCCCTGTTTCACATACTGGGGTCTGCCTGTCAGGTAGTCCGTAATCCATACTACAAGGTGTGAGCTAACTCTCATCTCTGGCAGTTTCCTACTAAGTAGCAGAGACTGTATGGTATTGAAGGCACTGGAGAAGTCCAAAAATGTAATCCCCACAGCCCCCTTAGCCCTATCCAGGTGAGAGAGGGATCGGTGTAGCATGTAAACTATAGCATTATCCTCTCCCACCTTTTCCTGGTAAGCAAATTGCAGAGGGTCGATGGTGTGACGGACCTGTAGCCTCAGGTGGTGCAGCAGCAACCGCTCCATGGTTTTTATCACATGTGATGTCAGGGCGACAGGCCTGAAGTCATTGAGTTCCTCATGTCTGGATTTCTTTGGGACTGGGATGATGCAGGATTTTTTCCACAGCTGAGGGACCCTCCCCTGTTCAAGGCTCAGGTTGAAGATGCGCTGCTCCAACGCACAGGCCTTCAGCAGTCGTGGCCCGGGGGGATACTCCATCTGGACCAGCTGCCTTGCTGGTTCGCAGCCTCCTCAGCTCTCCACACACCTGGGCTGCAGTTATCTTGAGTGGGGGGATGTCCTCCGTGCTAGTGTCCAGAAGGGGAGGGACAGTTGCAGTACTCTGGGGTGAGGATGAGTTGGGGTGGTCAAACCTGTTGAAAAAGTTGTTTAACTGGTTGACTCTCCCCACATCTACGTCCACAGCCACACCCTGATTGGTGCTGCAGCCAGTAATGGTTTTCATCCCTTCCCACACCTCTTTCATGCTGTTGTTCTTTCAGGAAATGGTCTACTGAAGCAGAGCAGACTCCTGTTGTTCAGGTTGCAGCCAGTTTTGCGACTGTGGTCAGCAATACATTTTGAATGATGAGTAACTGCACGAATATGGTATTATGTAAGAGTATATACCAGGATATAACCTGAAAAAATATGAGTTATACACAAAGCAACAGATCATTAAAACAAAATACATTGCACAAAGAAAAGTAAATCGCTAATATTTTGCGTGGTTATTTATGTTAATTCTATCACCAATAAGAAATTATTGATACACAACAACCAGATAAATTGGTGTTGACATTAAAATTATTGGTGATAGGAATGAGTGGAGAGGTGTTGTAAAAGGATAGTGGGATGTTTGGATGCGTTCTAATGGATGGGCAGGGCACCTGTGTGATGCGGCAGGGGTAAACCAGTGAAAGCTGTCGGACCCTGTTGTTGAACAAGAGTGTGTTGTGTCACCCTGACCTGAGTGACATGGCAACTCTCTTGCGTCCCGTTTCATCTGGAGGCACGAAAGCATGACCAACTTGGGTGCCGAGGTGCCTAACTTGTTTGGGTGTTTGGGCATTTGGGTTGGCCATGGTCCAAAAATGTTTGCGTGTGTTTTTTTGCTATTTTTTCCCCTTTTTATTTTCTTTGTTATTGTATGTGATTGTCTTGCTGTCGGTCAGCCCTCTTGAGGGATATGACCAAGGTAGGTAGATAGATAGATAGATAGATAGATAGATAGATAGATAGATAGATAGATAGGGTTGACAACATTCAAAGACACTGTTTAAGAAAAGAAGTAATAATTATTATTGTATCAATCATGACTTTGCATTTCGAAGTGCTGAATATATTAGTGTCGTAATAAAATCATGAAAACATGAAACATAGAAGTTTTCATTTTCAAAAATGATGACATCATAATGTTGCCGCAAACAAAGAATCCCCACTGACAATTTTAATTTTTATGTATTTTTGGTTGAAATAGACATTCCTAACAAAGCCAAAAAGTCTTGATGCAATAAATAAATGTATGTGGTTTTTGTATGTATTTAAAATCCAAAACATGTCGGTTGTGACCTTAAAATAAGAAGAGTTAAAACCAGAATTATATTATGAAATCAAATATTTGGAACACATGAACTGAATTTATTTGATCCAACATTCAAAAAAATGGATTCCTATTTAAAAAAAGAATATTGAACATAACAAATGCAAACACAATTGGCATGGACTACTCCGTCACGATTGGCCATTGCTCTCTGACCTGGGCCCACTCTTTTGGCGCCAGCTGCTGCTCGCTGCTTGATTGGCTCCCCTCCTATTTAAACTCAGTGCTTCCATTCACTCCTGGTCAGTCCGTCAACAGACCTCTGCACTTGCAAGACTTGCATTTTAACTCTGTCCGTTATCCTGCTCGTGTATCCAGTACCCAGTATCGATTCCGTCTGTCCCGTCCTGTTCGGTATCTTGTTTGTGTATCCAGTATCCAGTATCCGGTATCGATCCCGTCTGTCCTGTCTTGTCCGGTATCCTGCTCATGTATCCTGTATCCTGTATCGATCCGTTCGGTCCTGTCCTGTCCGGTATCCTGCTCGTGTATCCGGTATCGATCCCGTCTGCCCTGTCAAGTATCTTGCTTGTGTAACCAGTATCCTGTATCGATCCCTTCCGTCCCGTCCTGTCTGGTATCTTGCTCGCATATCCGATATGATAGATAGATAGATAGATAGATAGATAGATAGATAGATAGATAGATAGATAGATAGATAGATAGATAGATAGATAGATAGATAGATAGATAGATAGATAGATAGATAGATAGATAGATAGATAGATAGATAGATAGATAGATAGATAGATAGATAGATAGATAGATAGATAGATAGATAGATAGATAGATAGATAGATAGATAGATAGATAGATAGATAGATAGATAGATAGATAGATAGATAGATAGATAGATAGATAGATAGATAGATTTATGTTAATCCTACGGAATGCAAATCAGAAATCAGTCATTTTGTTCTAGTATGAGGCCCAAACACGAATCTTATTATGACTTACATAATTAAAACTAAATCTAGATAGCGTCAACACATTAATCTCGTTTAAATACAACAACGTGATTGGCTGTGGAAAAGCGTCACTCAAACACGATTCTAATTATTCAGCAGTAACCGAACGACAATGACGGCTGTCAGCTGTCATGTCTCGTCATACATCATTGGCAGCAAGAACGTCCGAGCTAATGCTAATGTGCCGCGTGACACAATTAGCCTTTGGCGGCGCATCTATCAAAACACGAAAATTTTGCTTTTCGCATTTAAAGGGGCGGGACTGCCGATATGACATGATATTGGATCTTAAAAGGTATTTCTTGGCTGTCAAAATGATTTTAAAAGGCTGTGATTAGCAATGTCGTTCTTGGTGACACAGCATAAGGCTCAATAGCAGATTTCATGATTATTTTTTTTAAATAGACGACAAAGGCAGCTTCCTTTTGAAAATAGGACGTTTTTACACACTGGGGAAAATGGCGGTAGAGTAAATAAATATTTATTTCAAATTATGGAATTAGAAGATAATATAGTTATACAGTATGTTTTTCCCCAACCAACAGTGTAGAACTTTTGGACATTGCATTTTGGCCCATATCAGGTCCAGTCTCTTTTAGACATAATTCTGCCCCAAAATAGATGTCTACAATTAGGTTGTGGTTAGCCCGTCAGACATTCTTCAAATTAAGTCCAAAAGTAGTTTTTGTGTCCAAATTAGTTTAAATTTAACCCCCAAATGTTGTTTTTTGAAGGTCTTGAAAAGGACATTTTTAAAATTTTAAAATTTTTACCAAAGATGTATTTTGGAATTAACCTTAGCTTAATTTATTTTATTTTCAAGCAGTTTTTGTTGTTGTTTTCATCTCACCCAACGTGGACTAAATTTGGTCGTGTCAAGACCAGAACACGGGCCCAGATGTGTAACGTTTACTCACAAGTTTATTGAGATAAAGAGAAAAAACAAGCGCCAGCGATACGGTGCTCACTGGACAAGGGAAGCAAGCCGTTCACGGGATCGGAGCATGTTCGGAATGCGGAAGTGGATTTTCCGGAGCAGGAGAAAAAAAAACGGGTTGTCAGCCGGACAGGAGATCAGAACTTGGTCGGGGTCAAAAAACGGGTCGTAGCCGGAGACAAACAGGGAAATCAGGAACAGATGAGTGGGAAACGGGTGACAAAATGACGGGAGTCAGAGTCAAAATGCTTGCCTTGTGTAAACAGAGGTTCACTGACGGACTGACAACAGGCAAGTGAAAGCACTGAGCTTAAATAGGAGGGCAAACCAATCAGGTAACGAGCAGCAGCTGGCGCCAAACGAGCAAGCACAGGTGAGTGTAATGAGTAATCATGACAGGTCGTCTGAAGTGGTCCAAGTCTAGCCCCTAATAGTCGTCTTTTCTGAACGTAATGGGAAAGATCTTTGTTCAACCAAATAATGTCTTTTGTACAGAACTTTGGCAACTTTTTAGTTTCTTCAGAACGAGTTTTTCCCGGAGGAGTGTGTTCCTTGAACTCATCTAAAAGTGGTCCAAATCTAGCCCCGAAGATTCTTCTTTTTAACATAATAGGAAAGCTGTTTTATCTACAAAATAATTACCCATTTTGGATGAAACCTTGGCATCGTCTTCGACATCTTTTCAACCTGTATTTGCCAGACGTGTAGCTTGTTTTCAGCCCATCCAATGTAGACTTAATTTGCTCCAATATTGGTAATCTAAAATTGTCCAAATTTGGCCCATAAAATGTATTATTTTCAATGTCAGGGCAAAGACCTTTCATCAAGATAAATCATGACACTTGGGGACAAAACCATGGCGTCTTTACAAAACCCATTTAGACTGTTTTTTGCCAGGTTAATAGCTAATTTTTATCCACATTACTTACAATAAATTTGGTCAAAATTACTCATATAATGCGGTCCAAATCTATTTCCTATGGGGCCGGTCACACAGCTGTTTGCGGCTGAATCATGGCCAGAAATTTCTGCCTGTGAGGCGGACGCTATTGGACGCTTTGAGATCGCCATACAGACGAGATACAGCAGTGCTTAACACGCGGTCGGAAATTCGCGCGCGGGTGGCCGCGCGAAAAAGTTTTGAGCTGCTCAAAACTTTTGAGCTGCTCAAAACTTTGAGCACGTGTTAACCGCGGGTGGCACACGAGGTAATTACGCGGAAATGACGCGGAAATGACGCGGAACGACGTGCTCTGGCGGCGGCCAGGGCGTGGTTACACATGGGTAGGACGGGAGATTTCAGCGGGTAATCGTGGGTGGAGCATGGTAATAGCATGTTCTGCGCCTGTATCGCGGTGTTATTACGTGAAATTAGCGTGTTACACGTGTGACGGTCAAACGCCTTTCTCCGCGTATATACAGCGCGATTTGCCGAGCACACGTCACTTGTGCTCGAGACGTCAAGGGGTGAACATGGATCCCCGTCACCGTAGTGACCTCGTCTTAATCCATTTTTATTTCTTGACATTTCTTTTCATTTCATAACAAGATAATAAAATAAAAATGAAAAACTATTACAATAATAACATATTGGCTTCTTTGGTGCCATAGCTTGAAATCTTGATCTTCACGGGACTGTGCCTTGAGCGGTTATGATTTCTACAGCCTGGTGTTATGCCGAGAAATACATCCCTGCCGAGATTTGCATCCCCTCGCTACTACAACCACTTTTATATCA
The DNA here is from genome assembly GCF_059441175.1 of Urocampus carinirostris. NCBI lineage: Eukaryota > Metazoa > Chordata > Actinopteri > Syngnathiformes > Syngnathidae > Urocampus > Urocampus carinirostris. Next base: position 7,162,968 of record NC_142366.1, on the reverse strand, counting down.
CTTTTAGGGAATGTAATGGCGAACATATAACCAAAACCACTTCGTCTTGCATTTGTTGGGAATGTAATACAACTTAAACCATTCCGTCTTTGTTTTTGTTGTGAACGTAATCGAACGGTAATGCACACCGTATATAAAATCCTCCCCCCCTCGCGTGAACGCGCATTCTGCTGCGCTTCCAACAAAAGCGATCTATTCTATATAAAACGCTTATTAAAACAATAAAGTGAGCTAATTATAACAATTGGGAGATCCTAGTCTGTATAACGCGTTTATTTAAACAATAAAGTGCGATCGTATTCTACAAAATGCGTTTGTTAACGCGGATGAAAAAGTAATTAACGTCAATGCACGCTTCCAACAAAAGCGATCGCAGCAGAATGCGCGTTCACGCGGGGGGGGGGGGGGGGGGGGGGGGGGGGGTGGTTGGGGGGGTTGCGTAGGAGTCGGATTTGGGTACAACACCGGCTCGGGAGCTTTTATACCCGTGGTCCACACGAGAAAATGACGCGGAAATGACGCGATGAGGAAGCGGAACAGTCGCCGGCGTCTGTTTTGCGGGCATACCACCGATGGACAGCGGGTTGGCCAATTTTGCGCATTTTCCATCGCGGGCAACCACGGGCAAAAAAAACCCGCAAAATTTTAGCCGTGATTCAGCCGCAAACGGCTGTGTGACCGGCCCCTATAAGTCGTCTTTTCAACCAATTTTCCGTCAAGTCAGTATGTTATTTTAAAACCGTCAAATGTGGACTAGATTTAGTCAAAAATGCTAGTCTGGTGTCCAAATTTAGCCTCCCAAAATTTGTCCTCTCAAAGTAATGGGAAAGACCTTTTTTTAAACAAATACCTACAGTACGTCTTCAGGGAGAACCTTGACGTCTTTTTAACCAGTTTTTGTGACGTGATCAGCTAGTAGGGTGTTTAAAACTGTTTTTTTAAACAATAAGAAGGGGTCAAAATTTGGCTCTGGAGGAAGCCTATTGTAGAAAGTCTTGAATAAGCTATTTTTCTTTTCAATTTCCGTTTTTAACTAAATAAAAACGTATTTTGGACCAAACCTTGATGCCTTGTAACATTGTTGAACCATTTCTTAACCCTTCGCTCAAATTTAATACACGTACCTCTAATAATTACAAAACGTTTGAGGCTCTTGTGATGCGGTCCCCTCAATTGTCAATTGATGTAATAACTATCTATCGTGCACCTGGGCCATACACAACTTTCTTAGACAAATTTGCTGAACTTTTGCCTGAACTAGTAACCTATGCAGACAAAATTATAATTATTGGAGACTTTAACATTCATATGAACTCCCCACACAGTTCACTTACTATTGCGTTTAGTTCTCTAATTGATGCATTTGGTTTTACTCAACTGGTTGACTTGCCAACCCATAAAAATGGGAACACGCTAGACTTGATTCTGACTCGAGGAGTTTTAACATCAAACATTATGGTTCTACCGTGTACTACTGTTATCTCTGATCATTATTTAGTGACATTTGAGGTGCTAACTAAATGTAGACTTAATAAAGCTGAGGGATTTAGCGGACGCAATATAAGCACTGGCACAGTTTCTGAGCTCTTTGAACTCCTTCCTGGAGCAGTTGCGTCCTTTCCTAAATACAATGGCTCGATTGACTCACTCATGAATGAGTTCAATACCACCCTGACTAGTGTGCTGGATTCAATAGCGCCCATAAAACTAAAATCACGTCCTAAAAGACGCACACCTTGGTTTACTGATGAAACTAGAGCCCTTAAAAAAGAATGCAGGAAATGGGAGAGAAAATGGCGCGCTACCAAGCTTGAGGTTTTCCATCAAACCTGGTGTGACAGCTTGTTAAAGTATAAAGCGGCCCTTGCCTCTGCTAAATCGGCCTACCTTTCGAAGGTGATTGCGTCTCAAAAGAACAACCCCAAAGCCCTTTTTGACACTGTAGCATCGCTTACAAGGCAACAGGCTATCGCAGACAGTTCGACACACTCTGCTCAGGACTTAATGGTCTTCTTCACTAAGAAGATTCAATGCATACAGGAAGAAATTGCAAAAGATATTGTTAGTACCACACGTATTAAAGGACTGAAATTTACAGATGCACGACAGGGTGGCTGCCCTGGGAAAATGGCCGGTTTTAGTGAACTGTCACTTGATGATCTCAAACAAGTGGTGAATGCGGCCAAACCGACAACTTGCCAGTTCGACCCTCTCCCAGGTTCACTTATTAAAAGTATTTTTAGCGTCCTTGGGCCTTCAGTTCTAAATATTATAAATACATCACTCTCCTCAGGTGTAGTTCCAGCAGCTTTTAAGTCCGCCGTTATTAAACCCACACTGAAACGACCCAACCTTGATCCAGAAATATTAAGTAATTACAGACCTGTGTCAAACCTACCTTTCCTCTCTAAAGTACTCGAAAGAGTAGTGGCACAGCACCTGAATGCTTTCATATCGGAGAATAACCTTTTTGAATCCATGCAATCAGGATTCAGGGCTAACCACTCTACTGAGACAGCTCTGATCAAGGTAACAAATGATCTCCTAATGTCAATGGATTCTGGCGCTTCATCACTTTTGCTGCTGCTGGATCTTAGTGCTGCTTTTGACACAGTGCGCCACAATATCCTACTAGAACGGTTGGAAAAATGGATTGGTCTCTCAGGAGCAGTCCTCTCGTGGTTCAAATCTTACCTCTCAGATAGGACGCACTGTGTTAAATATGGTGAAACGACATCTGAGCCCTTTAATGTTACCTGCGGTGTTCCGCAGGGTTCAGTGCTCGGCCCCCTACTTTTCAACATTTACATGCTTCCATTAGGTGATATTATTCGCAAGTACAATATCAGCTTCCACTGCTACGCAGACGACACTCAACTATATCTTCCGTTGGAGGAATCTTCCACACTAAACTGTGGAAATTTGGAGGCCTGTCTCACTGAGATAAAAGAGTGGATGTCACTCAATTTCTTGCGTCTTAACTCTGAAAAGACCGAAATGTTAGTCATTGGTCCTTCTAAATGCCGGGACTTATTCGCAAAAACTGCTGTGAACATTGACAAATGTCACATCACACAGAGTGACTCAGTTAAAAATTTAGGTGTCATATTTGACCCTGATCTATCCTTTGAGATGCATGTAAAGCAAATTACTAGAACTGCCTTCTTCCATCTTCGCAACATTGCTAAAATCCGTTCAATACTGTCTCAGTCTGATGCGGAAACAATAATTCATGCATTTGTTACCTCCCGTCTCGATTACTGCAATGCACTACTCTCCGGTCTCCCGAAGTCCAGAATCAAGTCTCTTCAGCTAGTACAAAATGCCGCAGCGAGGCTTTTAACTAGGACAAAAAAGTACGATCACATAACACCGATTATGGCTAACCTGCATTGGCTCCCAGTTAGCCAAAGATGTGACTTCAAAGTTCTCTTAGTATTGTACAAAATCATACATGGACTTGCTCCCTCTTATCTTTCAGATCTGATCTGCCACTATGTCCCGGTCCGAAGCCTACGATCTGAGAGTGCTGGTCTTCTGATGATCCCGAGAGCAAAGAAGTCTTCGGCTGGTTCGAGAGCGTTCTCCATCCGGGCACCGGTGCTGTGGAATGCTCTTCCCCCTGAGATTCGATCTGCAACCTCAGTGGAAATGTTTAAATCTAAACTTAAAACTCACTTCTACTCCATTGCATACGAATAACCTACTCCTCTTGTCGGTTGAAAATAGTTTGTGTAATATAGTGTATCAATCTGTGTAGCCCTTTGAGACTCTTCGTGATTTAGGGCTATACAAATAAAAATGACTTGACTTGACTTGACTTCCAATATGGAGTAAATTCATAGTTTGATCAACATCTTGAAAAATACCTTTTTTCAACTATCACTTGTCAACTAAATCAAAACTTCCATTGGGCGATACCTTGGCCGTTTTTTCATGTATTTTCAACATCTCCTCGTCTGTTTTTGCTGGGTAGGGTGGTTGCCAGTGCTTCCACGGCGCAGATTCAGCTGCCACATCAAACTGGATCTGCTCAAGTTCTCAATCCATTGATATTTTCTCTCCTTATTTTGAGTGTGTACTAAAGTTTAAATGTAACACCTTCCCAATTCCGGTTCGTCAAAAGGAAATAGTTGTCGATTTTCTAATTTTCTAAAAATGAAAATTACTCTGAATAGCAATTGTTGCCTTACTTTATTGTCTTTTTTAATTCAATTTTCCAAGTTTACAAGGAAAAATTTAACAAACTAATCTCGTGCATGTTTTCCCATACTTCAAAGAAAATGTTATGTTATCATTTGTATTGTTTTTGACAACAGTTCCAAGACAGATTGAAAGTTATTGAAAGAATCGACAAAGAAGGGATGGTCTAACATGGCGGCAGCCATTTAGGAATGCAGCGCAAGTATACGCAAAGCCGAGAACATTTCTCATCAGCCGACAAGTAGGCCTGATTGCCGCTTCTTTAGCTAGCGGGTAGCGTCCCCGCACTACGGCTACAATCAGTGATGAATGCTAACACGAAGCGGCGAGGTAATCATTCCTCCGTGATGCGATCGCCGATTCCTGCTCAGAAACGATAAGACCGAAGTGGCGGCGAGACGAAAAGCACCTGAGAGGCACTTCGTTAGCCCCGCCACTAGTTGTTGTGGCAACAATGTGCAAGCGTCGAGGTCACAGAAGCGTTTGTCAACACCCAGAAATGAATCTCCGGGTCAAACAGGAGCCGATTTTCCATTCACAAGACAAAATAAGCCCTTCTTGGACCTTGAAAATGTTCAATCATATTTTCAAATGTTGTGGTTTAAATGTGTCCAATGAAATATATTTTTGGTGGTAAAGGTTGAAGGTTTTATTTAACAGACATGAGCGCAGGAAATCGAGTAGGAATGATTTTTTTCTTTTTTACATAAATCGAATTGGCTCCCCCTCCCATCCGATCTCTCCCCTCTGTTAAGTCAATTGTCCAACATGACTGTGTTAGAGAGACCACTGTTATGAGTTGCAATGCAGGGAAGCAGGAACCATGGAAGGTCCTCAAAATGATCGTATTAAATCCCAAAATCATCAACAAGGAAACAAACAAATGGTTTATGAACAATTAAACTGTATAAGGGGTGGCACGGCAGAAGAGTATTTAGCGCATCTGCAGCACAGTTCTGAGGTCATGGGTTCAAACCCAGCTACCAGATTTCCTGTGCGGGATTTGCATGATCTTCCCGTGCTTGCAAGGGTTTCCTCTAGGCACTCCAGTTTCCTCTCACATTCTAAAAATGTGCATGTCAGGTTAATTGGCCAGTCCAAATTATCCCTATGTGTTAGTGAGCAAGTGAGTTGTCTGTCTCTGTGTGCCCTGAGACCGGCTATCCCCTGCCCACAGCCCGAAGAAAGCTAGGATGGGCTCCAGCACTCCCGCGACCCTAGACAGGGTAAGTTTGGCAGATAATGGATAAACTGTTTAAACCAGAAAACAAAAAACAAACCTCACAAACCGGGATAAAAACTTGAAAACAGTTATGGCGGCGGAGATAATAATGGTTTCAAATTATTACCTGAATACAGGCTCTTTTTAAAATGTCATTATGAGGCTCAGGATAATTATATGACATGTGTGTGTTCAGACATACCTGTCCCAATTCCAAACCCATTAGGCACCTTCTGATGAAAGGGGGTGAACCAGACCACAACAGACCACATCTCATTTTATTATGATTCCATGCATCTATTTTCTATTGTAATGTTTCCCGAGAATGTTAGAGAAAAAAAAAGTGGAAAACGGGGACGACAATGATCAAGTTAAAGAATCAAATAATTGCGGTATACGAAAATGGTGTACAAGTCTGCCATCAAAGTGCTGCTTTAAGGTACTGTAAATGGTTAGAAATTATTTTATGTTTATCTTTATGACCAGTATATTAATTTTAATCATCCACACCAGGGGTGTCAAACTCATTTTCACAGAAGGCCACATCAGCGAAATTGGCTGTCCTCAAAGGGCCCTATGTAATTACTCCTTAATGTAAAATTTATTATTCATTCCAGGCACAAACTTTACTGTTGCATTGGAAAATATAGCTACACATATATGTTATCAATTAAATATAACAAAATTTTCTTGAACATTTTCGAGAGAATTTATCATTTTTACCGGGATCACATTGATTTATAGAAACACTGCAGTTGTAGTGATAATGAGCCATCAGTTTGAAACTAACGTAGGGCGTTGTGGGAAATGCAATATTTGGTCAAAGTACTATTTATTCTTTGGAACACGTCAAATGTGGCAGCAGGCCATATTTAGAGTTTAAAACATGTGATCTACATTTTTAAATAATCAAATGTTAAGGTAAATGTTTTTTTAATTGTCCGGGTATTATTTTAAAGTGGTTTTAGTAGGTCGCCTTATGTCCGAGTATAAGGTATATGTAAAATGTAACTGGAGCGAGGGGCAGCCTATGATTTTGTATATTTTTTGAGTATTTTCATATACGCACACAAATTCATTTTATTTCATAAAATGGTTAACACGTACATTTCAATGTACAAGTCTTGTCACGTTCTCCGACTGAGCCGCAACTTTTCCATTTGATTCCTAATCCGGCTTAATCAGTGCCAAGGAATCGGAGCGTCCCCAAGTGGTCCCCGACTCTTTCAGTTGGTATCGGGCCACCTGACTGAATTTTGAGCCGGTAATTGTCTGAAAAACCAACGGGGGCCTCAGTAATGAGGTAGTCCTGTTGTGTGCACGGACTTCTGACCATACGTGAATGGATTACAGATGCCTGGGTTGACAGTTTGCTAACTTATGTTGTCTATTTTTTAGGTATTTGAACACCATGACCTCCAGAAATTCACTGACACTGTTTTATCCTACATCCGTTACTGCACGGATGAAGTCACAGTATATAAAAAAATCAAAAACTACCCAAATCAAAAACCCTGGATGTCCAGCGAGGTGCGCACCCTCCTCAAACACCGCAACACCGCCTTCAGGTCTGGAGACAAGACTCTTTACGGGGTGGCCAGGGCTGACCTGAAGAGAGGCATCAAGGAAGCAAAAGCAGCCTACACAAGGAGGATCGAGCACCTCTTCGCTGGAAATGACCCGAGGAGGATGTGGCAGGGCCTCCAACACATCACCAACTTCAGAGGCCACAACCTGGCAACTGTTGAGGCTGAGGCTTCACTAGCTGAGTACCTTAATCAGTTCTTCGCTCGCTTTGAAGCTGGTAGGCCACAAACAGCCACATCACACCCACCAACAACCAGCAGCAACTCCCTCACATTTCAGGAGCACGAAGTTAGGCGTGCGCTGAATACCATAAACCCCAGGAAGGCAACTGGCCCGGATGGAGTACCAGGGAGGGTACTCAGGGACTGTTCCAATCCGCTGGCTGGGGTCTTCACCACCATCTTCAACCGGTCCCTGTCACAGGCGACCGTCCCACCTTGCCTCAAAACCTCCACCATCATTACCATCCCCAAAAAGTCAGCAGTGGAAAGCCTCAACGACTACAGGCCTGTAGCTCTTACGCCTGTGGTCATGAAGTGCTTCGAGAGGTTAGTGTACCGGCACATCAAAAACTCCCTGCCACTCACACTGGACCCCCACCAGTTTGCCTACAGGGCAAACCGCTCCACTGACGACGCCAAAAACACAGCACTTCACACCGTGCTGAAACACCTGGATCACCGGGAGAGCTACGTCAGAATGCTCTTCCTGGACTTCAGCTCAGCCTTCAACACCATTATCCCGGAGATCCTGGTGGAGAAACTTGCACACCTAGGACTCTCTCCCTCCATCTGCCACTGGATAATGGACTTCCTCTCCAACCGCCCACAGTCGGTGAAACTCGGTACCCATGTCTCTCCCACCCTAACACTGAACACTGGCTCCCCCCAAGGTTGTGCACTGAGCCCCCTGCTTTTCACCCTCTACAGCTCCGACTGCTCACCGACCCACCCCACAAACACTATCATTAAGTTCGCTGACGATACCACCTTGATCGGCCTCATCTCTGAAGGGGACGAGGCGGCATACAGGGATGAGGTTGAGTCACTTTCAACGTGGTGTTCGGAAAACCACCTCATATTGAACACCACAAAAACAAAAGAACTGATTCTGGATTTCAGAAGGAATGGCAGGAATCCAGCACCACTCATCATAAAAGGAGACTGTGTAGAGAGAGTCCACTCGTTCAAATTCCTGGGCGTGCACATCTCCGACGACCTCTCCTGGTCTGCAAACACCAGAGCGGTGGTAGGGAAGGCCCAGCAGCGACTGCACTTCCTGAGATTGCTCAGGAAAAATAACCTAAAACAGCAGCTGCAGGTGTCCTTCTACAAAGCCACAGGGGAGAGCATCCTAACATACTGCATCACGGTGTGGTATGCTAGGTGCACAGCAGCAGACAGGAAAAAGCTCCAGAGGATCATCAAAACAGCCCAGAGAATCGTCGGCTGCTCTCTGCCCAGTCTGGAGGACATTGCCTGCTCTCGCTACCTCAGCAGAGCAGAAAACATCATCAAGGACTTTTCTCACCCCGGCCACCATCTCTTCGACCTGCTGCCTTCCGGCAAGCGCTACAGGTCACACAAAGCAAAAACGAACAGACTCAGAGACAGTTTCTTCCCCACAGCCATTACCACCCTAAACAGACACCGCACAAAAAACTGAAAACTGTTGCAAAAAAAACTACCTCACACGTATGTAAAATGGTACTCACGTACATGCTGTCTGCACTATGTTTGTTCACTGCTCAAACAGACACCGCACAAAAAAAAACCCTGAAAACTCGTGCCAACACTACCTCATACGAATATAATGTTACTCATGTCTTGTTCTTGCACATGTCGACTGCACTACGTTTAATGCTCAAATTGCACAATGTCTGACCATTTCCTGTTTCATGCTGACTATTTTTGCACTATGATGACTTTGCACCAAATGCAATATTGCACAACCGTTACGATACCAACGTTATCAGGACAACCCTGTATGTAACATCCCACATGCCGACATTTCTTGTGTAAATACCATGTAAATTATAGCTATAGCCTTATCCCCCTTGTCTTATAACATTATCTTCTCTGTTCCTTTATCTTCTTGCTCATACCTCACTATGAATGTGTAAAACTGGAGTGTCATGCCCAATTTCGTTGTCACAATATGTTAGCCCATTTGTAACAATGACAATAAAGGTATATTCTATTCTATTCTATTCTATTTTAAAGCTAGCACTCAATAACATAATACAAAAGAACCTTAGGTTATAGTGACCACGCCTAATGATGTTTTCACATTACGGTGTTGAAAAGGGTGTTTTGGGGCCCCATTTTAAGGCCTTTTCTGTATGATATTGACAACAAATATTTTCGGAATGCCTAAAAACTTTGCTTTTTGGGATCATAGGTATTAATTATAAGTTATGGCACAGACTGAATGACACCCTACAATACCTTTTTTTACTTCTTTTTCTCATTCAGTTCAGAATCGATACGAAATCTTTTTTTTTCTTCAGTATTTGCAACAGCTCCCAGGCTTGCAGTGATGCTAAAGGGAGGAGTAAAAAAACATGAAAAAGAAGCTTGCAATGATCAATAAATACAAAGAACGCACACACATTACCTAAGGGAACGCACACACATTACCTAAGGAATATGGCCGTAATCAATTAACGATCGGGACTCTTGTTTAAAATAGGTGAGCGATTAAAGCACGGGTAAGCAAATGTTTTGAGTTACAGGCTGTGTAGGGTTATACGAATTGACGAAATGGTTGGGGGAAAATCGATAATTGATTTAATTTTCTGTATGTAGCGACAGTAATTCCGCAATACAGGAGGGAAAAAGATAATGTAGTCCAATCTTTATTTTGGAGCTTTTTTAAAATAATTTTCACTTTTTATTTTGCACAGTACATCATCTTTGAATAAACAAACATACAGACATATACAAGTACATTATATATACACAGTGGAACCTCGGTTTTCGAACGCCTCTCAGTTCGAACAAATCGGTGCTCTTGCCTGATTGCTGGATCCGAGGACTGGCGGAGAGTGGGATTGAGCAAGCCGGGGATGACACTTCCGTGTCGGAAGAAGGGAATGGCACGTCGTTAGACCAGGGCTGGAGATCAGAGGCAATGTCGAGTTTGTAATAGTGATCATAGGCAGGCGACAGGCAGAACAGGCGTAGTCAGGTTCAGAAATGGGTCGAGGGGAACAGGCACAAAACTGATTTAACAGGGATCGAGTTGGACGGAAATGCTCACTGAGTGAACGGTCTGACAAAGTTTGAACTAGAGACAGGGGCTTAAGAAGGGTGTGGCCACCAATCACCTTGTCCGGGCTGTTGGCGCCAATCAAGTTGACACAGGTGTTCCAAATAGGGCAATCATGACATAATGGGTGGCTACACGCACTTCAGGTCACACACACTCTTGGATTTATGGACTTTCCTTTTACTAATTATCTACTGAAGAAGCTTAGATAGAGCAAAAAACAATAATAAGAAAAAAACAAAGACAACTAATATGACCTATCGTAATTTGGTCAAAAATCTAGGTGTTGTATTTGATTCTAATCTGTCGTTTCAGTTATACGTGAAAAATCTGACTAGAATAGCTGTCTTCCACCTCCGTAATATTGTGAAGATTCTTTCGATGCTGTCCCAATCAGATGCACAGGTTCTAATTCATGCGTTTATTACTTCTCGGCTTGATTACTGTAATGTATTGCTTTCTGATCTCCCGATGTCGAGCATCAAAAATGTGTAGCTGGTTCAGAATGCGTCAGCGAGACTCTTGACTAAGACAAAAAAGTTTGAGCATATTACTCCTGTATTGGCCACATTGCACTGGCTCCCAGTCAACTTAAGATGTGACTTTAAGGTTCTCATATTAACATACAAATGTTTGCATGGACTTGCTCGGCCTCCGGAGATAAGATCTGCAACCTCAGTGGAAGATTTTTAATCTTCACTTAAGACGCACTTCTATTCAAAAGCTTATGATTGATGCCCACCTCATATTTTGTATTGTCCCGTCTTTTTCCAACTGCCTGGCTGGTGGTGATATGAAGGAGAAGGACGATTTGAGATGAGTCAGCGGACCAGCGTCTTGACCTGAAGCATGTCAACGCCTGCATTGACCAGCCGGCAGAGATGGGAAACTGCGTCTGTCACAAGCCAGAAACAGAGACAGGACCCAATAGCGTTCATTTTACTCAGTTTTATTGATAAAGAAAAAGCAGTCCTTGCTTCCACGATCCGATGATCGGCGGACACGGGTAGCGGATGGCACTTCCGTGTCGAGCGAGGGTACTCGTAGGCAGCGGGAAAACAGGTCGATGGCCGGGACGGTGGAGAAAGGGCAGTAACGAGTCCAGAAAATAGGTCGGCAACAGGTATAAGGCAGGAAACAGGGCAAAACAGGTCGATGGCTGGGGCGAAGGAGCAAGGCAGAAACAGGTCCAGAAACAGGTTGGCAACAGGTATCAGGCAGGAGAAAACAGGGCAGGAAAATGTCGGACAGTACAGAGCTTGCCTAGCTGGGAGACTAGGTTCGCAGACAGTCTGACAGGGGAAGACAGGGGTTTAAAAAGAGTCAGAATGCCAACAGGCGACTAGGGCTGTTGGCGCCAACGGGGCGGTCGCAGGTGCCCCGAATCAGCAATCATGACAGTGTCGTTGCTGTTATGGACTTTTTGGACTACTTTACAGGCTTGAGGCATCGTTGCTGTCATGCACTTTCCAGACAAATTTCAACATGTTACATAGTATTCTCTTTTAATGATGTTGACTATGTTTATGTACTGTGGCACAATGCTAAATCTATTCCACCCTGGTCATCCTGAAAGGAGGATTACCACTTGTGAGGCCCCTTCTCAAGGTTTCTTTTTTCCTCACGCTGAGGTTTTGAGTTTTTCCTTGCCCGCAAGTTGGTTTAAGATCAGGCGATTGTGTCATTGTAATCCTGTACAGTCCTTTGAGACATTTTTGTGATTAAGGGCAATACAAATAAATGTGACTTGACTTGACAACTAGAAGTTGAGGACTGAAACTGGCACCATTTGGATGGCCAACAACATTGGCTTGATTATTACGTTATTGTATTTTGATAGAATTCCCTTTTTACGTCACACCAATGCCAATACCTAGCAACAACGAGATGTTCTGCGAAGTTCTGCCTTGATGAAGATGAAGGCTCAGTCTTTATTTCCTCCGGTGTTGAGCGATGAGGAATCCTGGTAGGCTTGAGAGCCGGTTGGGACGAGGACCACGGGATGCAAAGTGTTGACAGAGAGGTTGACTGAGGTTGACTGGTGGTGGCTTGAGGCTTCTCTGAGGTCGCTGGCTTTGTCCCACTGGTTTGGCGATTAGCCTGATCAAGTCTGGCTGCTGACTTGGCTGGGCTCTCTGGCTGCCCATTTAGCTGAGACCTGGTCAGGACCGGCCAGGGCCTTGGTCCAGTTCCTCCTGTTAGGACATGCCTTCCTGCCTTTTGGCTGGCCAAAGTTAGACTGCCCTTGCGAGGTGACGCGTGTACCAGATCTCAGTTCCGGTCTCCTGGGAGGGGCGGTCCTCCTGTGGGGGAATTGTCACGGCAACCTTTGATGCGCATATGCAAGATTACGTCCCTCCTCCCCAAACTCACATTCTACCATTATCAGTCAGATAACATACAGTATCTATGTGATTGACTTTAAAACTCAGTATTCACTTCACATGTTTTAACATTGTTTGCTCAATTTCTGACATTGCGAAACAGAATTCTGACCAAACGTTGAATACTCTACATGTGTGTTTACGTACGTGTTAGGTGTTTTTGTGTGTATTTACGTATGTTTCGTGTGTTTACCTGTATTTGGTGTGTAATTACATACATTTTGTGTATTTCCGTATGTTTTTCTGTGTGATTACGTGTCTTTTATGTGTTTTAGTAGGTTTTGTGTATTTGCATACGTTTTATGCGTTTACGTATGTTTTTTGTGCATGTTTACGTAAATTTTTTTGGGTGTTTTTCATAATTATTTATGCATGTTTCCTTCCTTTTTTTTGCGTTTCCGTATGTTTTTGGGTGCGCTTATGTACATTTTTTTGCGCATTTGCGTACTTTTTTGTGCGTTTTTGCGTATCTTTTTGTGCGGAATTATGTATATGCTGATAGTCATTTTATGATATTGTTTACTGTTTCATTTTCTTGCATTTCAAATGTAGGATTATTTTCCAGTATCGCCTACACCCCTTATTGACTTCTGATTTAAAATTCCAAAACCATCAAACTGAATTTTTCCTATTCTATAATAAATGCCAACTTGATGATGTCCACATCGAAATAATTCACGTTGGGACACTCCATGAAGTTTTTTTGTCGACTGTTCCTGAATTACTGCCAGAAGCCGGTGTCCAATCACAAAGCCACATTTCACGCGGCAACCGTGACAAAAGTGTTGCTCGTTGCGTCTCTCAATATTTATCATAGTACAATTTCTCGCCTTGGCATACCTCCGCCGAGCTCTCGGCGGCCACGTTAATTTATGGCGTGCTCAGCATGCCGCTGTTTATCACCTTTTCGCTACGCTAGGTCGGCACCGTCTTCTGGGAACCGTTTAGGGATTTTCGATTTCGATTCGGTCATACGAAAAACTGCCGCCTACTTCTTTGTGTCTATGTAACTGTAGAGTCCCAGGATAGAACATGAAATGGTTCTGAGATGGGGGTCGTTAATGAAATGTCTGTATAGCTGGGCATAGCAACCTATGCAAATCAGCTCCAAACCCTCTGGTACTCCAGTCCACAAAAAAATGTTAAAATAACAAAGTAGTGTATTGTGAGTACGAGTTATGTTAATAAGATAATTGAAAAAAATTGTGAATAAATATTTCTTTTTTGCTTTCTCTTTTTGTTTCTTTCTCTTTTGCTCTTTTTCTTCTTTATTTTCGCTTTACCTTCTCTTTATTTTCTTTGTCTCTTTGTCTCTTTCTCTTTCTTTCTCTTTCTTTCTCTTTCTTTCTCTTTCTTTCTCTTTCTTTCTCTTTCTTTCTCTTTCTTTCTCTTTCTTTCTCTTTCTGTCTCCTGTGTTTACTGTTTATTTCCTCTCACCCTTTCTTTTTCTCTTTCCTCCTTTATTATTCTTTGCCTCTCCATCGGACTGGGGGAGTGTGAGGAGGGTGATGAGGACAGCAGAGAAAATCATTGGGACTTCTCTCCCCTCCATTCAGGACACAAGCGCTGCCTATCCCGAGCCAAGAACATCATTAGGGACCCCTCTCACCCCCATCATGGACTGTTCACTCTGCTAGCCTCTGGGAAGAGGTACTTTAGTGTGCGGTGCAGGACCACCAGGTTCTGCAATAGTTTTGTCCCCCTGGCCATTAGACTGTTAAATGGTCAATCACACACAAAGTAAGTCTACACTGCTGCTAATCTGTACATCTGTTTGTCTGTTGTTTTTAGGAGTCCTATATACCTAGCCACTCCTTTGCACATCTGTTCTCCTCTGCACTATCGTACTACAGTGTTATTGTTACTGTACAGTGACTTGTTTACCTGACTGCCCATTTTGCACATCTGGTTAGCTGCTACTCTTGCACTCTTTGCACTCTTTGCACTATTGTATAATACTATACATAGCCATAATTATTTAGTATATTATTAGTACTTCAATACTCCAACTCAATACAACATTTTATTTATATCTGTACATTCAAGGAAACTGTGCGGGTCAGATGTATCGACATTTCGTTCTGTATACACGTGTTCTAGAGTGACAATAAAGTATATCTGAATGTGAATCTGAATCTGAATCCTCTCTCTACTTCTCCCTCTCTCTTTCTCTTTGTCTCTTTCCTTTTCTCTTTCTTCTCTCTCTCTCCCTTTCTTTTTTTCTATCTCTTTATTTCCTTCTCTTCAAACGACAAGTCTGACCCTTGTGAGAATGATTTTCTACCACCCCAACTCTCAAGAGAGGCCAAAAAAAAACCATTGGTTTTCACACTGTGAAGTGAAAACGTCTTAAGGCAGGGACGCTGTATCCCGGGATCCACGTGCGGCAAGGGCATTAAGTGGCAGGAACGGTGCCCAAATTCTGGCCAAGCTGTAATAAGGAAGCAAATCAGAAGTTGTTATCTGGCACTTCATGATCGGGCCCGCTGATTATCAAGTGTCTGCAGGGTCACACAGTCCTGCTTTTAAATCGCCGTCTAATTGGTTCCATTGTTCCTTAGGCAGGGGAATTGAAAAAAAAAAGTCCTTCCGACCACCCATACCTCCTGCAGGCCTTTATTCAAAAACCCAACTTTGACTCTTGACGTTTTTCGCCACATTCTCTCGTCTCGTATAAATGAATGCCTTAATGACTGGAAAGAGACTTAAGTGGCGAAGTGAAACGTCTTGACGTGTCTTTGATGACTATGTTACTACAAAGTAAATCACGCTGTCTCGTTTATAAATAAATGATGACATGCCTGACTGTAGTCATTTCAATTCCTGCAGCTCATGAATGAATGAAATAGGGATTGTCACTGTGACCTTATTGAAGCTTTGCCACATAGTCAAATGGCAGTGCAGGGCTGCAACTATTAGTCAACAAAATTGATAATGTAAATAATCATTATATTATTTACATTATCATATTATATTGTCGCCTGACAAGTTTATCCAATAGAGTGAGGCATCTCTACAAAATTTGCTGAGAGTGGCTAATGCGCAACAGCTTCTCTGTCTCAAGCGTCAACATCCAGTACGCATACAAAAACTTTTAAAGTTTAGAATTTTAGCCTGGATACGGGGGACAAAAATTTTGCAAAGTAGATCTTGCGTATAATGACAGTACCCTGACGATGCCTCAACATTTAAAGATCACGCCGGAAAGTTGAACGAAACAGAGTCTGACTCGCCTCTGTAAAATTCAAGTAACATTCAAGCTAATGCGGTTTTGATGACATGTAATGTACATTTTATACACCTGTATTTTATTAGAGAGCTTGAACGCATTGCCAGACTGTGCCCGACAAATATATTTAAAATTAAATATATGCAGTCCAAAGAACAAATATCAGTTGTCAAAACTATTTGATTTCAAAATGTTGACAATCTTTCAGTACTTTTGATTCAGAGATGGCAGTTGATCACTACAAGTACTTTACAAAATGCACATATTTGTTTAATTAGCAATTATCCGATTATTGGACTAATTGCTTCAAAAGTCGGTGACTTGAGGACTGTTAAAATAGTCGTTAATTGCAGGTCTGGGGAGGCAAATGAAACTGTGCCTCACCTGTCCTTATGGATATATATAATTAAAAATATATTAAATTGTTATTTATCCGATTTCTTTCTCATTTCTCTCCAACCTCTTTTTAGATTTTTTTTTTTTCAAAACGGCCAATTTTTAACTTCATATTAATTTACAGGAATACAATAATTACAGGCAGCACGGCGGCGCAGTGGTTAGCGCTTGTGCGGCACAGTTCATGTCGTGGGAACCTGTCGTGGGTTCAAATCCAGCTCCAGACTTCCTGTGCGGAGTTTGTATGTTCTCCCCGTGCTTGCGTGGGTTTCCTCCGGGCACTCCGGTTTCCTCCCACGTTCCAAAAACATGCATTTCAGGTGAATTGGCCGGTCCAAATTGTCCCTAGGTGTGAATGAGCGAATGAGTTGTCTGTCCCTGTGTGCCCTGTGATTGGCTGGCAACCAGTTCAGGGTGTCCCCTGCCCACTGCCCGGAGATGGCTGGGATGGGCTCCAGCCCCCCCGCGACCCTAATGAGGATAAGCGGTACGGCTAATGAGATGAGATGAGACAATAATTACATAACTGAGGCTGATCCTCACATGTCATGCCAGAAATATAAAATGAAAAATGTATTAAATCTCATCTCATCTCATTAGCCGTACCGCTTATCCTTATTAGGGTCGCGGGGGGGCTGGAGCCCATCCCAGCCATCTTCGGGCAGTGGGCAGGGGAATGTATTAAATAGTTAGATTCATTTTGTGACCCTTCTCATTTCCTTTCACAATTTTTGGATTGTTTTTTGAAAAATGGTTGAATTTTCATACATGTCTTTTAAGTATACACGTAGTGCATAACTTATTACGGTGAGGCGAGAGAACTGCATGCCGCACTCTCAGTGTGGAGTGTCTGCAGATGCACTGTGAGGCAGAATGAGGAAGAATGAACATTGAGACACACAATTTTCCTGTCTCATGGTAGAGTGATGCACGCAATTCTCTTGCCTCATGGCAGAGGGCGATAGTGAGACCAAGGATTCTGATTTGGCGCACATTACCAAACAATACAACTTGTGAATGTATTAGCATGCTGACAGCAAGTCTTTTTTGTCTTTGCATTGACTATTTTTGGAGACAGTGCCTTACTTATCTACAGTGAGTTAATCAGGGGAGGAAGGTGAGGCTTTACCTAACCTGTCATCAAAGAACTATGAAATTAGGCATGCATAATATGGCGCTGAGCGTCTGGAAATGCAGTGAAGCACGCATCTCTGTTGCCTCATGGCAGAGGGCAATAGTAAGACCAAGTATTCTGATTTGGCGTACACTGAGACCCAAACAATAGAATTGGAGATGGTATTAGTGAGCTAACAGCAAGTCAAGCCATCAAATCATTTTCGAGGATTTTCTCTTCCAAAATGGCTCAATCTTCACATGATCTAATGAATGTTATTAATACAATTAGTATGTAACCTATTATTGTGCTGTCCCTGCCATGAAGCCAGACAATTGCATCCTTCCTCTGCATCTGCAAACAAACTTTGCTGAGTGTCTGCAGATGCAGAGGGAGGCACGCAAGTCTTTTGTGTCATGGCAGAGGGCCATAGCGAGACTAAGGATCGGGATTTGGTGCACACCTCAACCCATTCAGTACAATTAGCAATAGTATTAGCAAGCTAACAGCAAGTCAAGCCATTCAGTCATTAATTCTCTCATTGTGTTGACTATTTCTAATAATCTATTGATGCTTTTATTCAAATGGAGCAGGCATAGACTTTATTTATAAGTTTAAGGTGGTACTTCAAAATATTCTACTTGCTGATGCCATCTTCTGGCTGAAATAATTTGCAGCCTCTGTCAATCTGCTCGTTTTCCGCATGCAAGTACAGTGGGACCTCGCTACTTCGCGGTTCCACGCTCGCGGGTTCAGAGCTTCGCGGGTCTAAAAAATAATAATAATAAAATAAAATATTTTTTTTTAAAAATCTTGAAGGGGCGTCGCTACTTCGCAGATTTTCACTTTTCGGGGGTGGTTTTGGTCCCCATTAACCGCGATAACCGAGGGATTACTGTATTCGACTTCAGATGCGATTGAATACGCTCTTCTTTTAGGGGATTTTGGTTGGCATTTGGACTTCATTTTTTAAACAGTCCAGTGTTTCCCATAACATTTCGTGAGACTCTGGTGGGTGGACTGTCTAGGGGGGCACCAGGGGCATGGTCCCACAAAAAAAGTTTCACATTTTAAATTTAAATGCCTCAATCTGGTGCATTATTAGAGTAAAATCAAGAAGCGAGATCAATGGTTAACGTGTGCCCATGTAAAATATTGAATCCTAAAGACAAAGTTTATGAGACTCTGGTGGGACCAATTAAACCAAGTGGGCCCACCAGAACCATCATGTGGCATGGGAAACACTGCAGCAGTCCTCTTCTTACTTTCACCATTTTCATCCTAAAATAAAAGAATGAAATAACTCTAGAACACACACCTACTTCCCACCTACTTATATATATTTCAAAAGAATCAAGAAATATAAATTCCAGTCTGAGATAATGCTATAAATGATCATTCCCAGTAACGTCATCATCAAAAATATTAAAGCCACAAATGATGCAATGTGTTTTATACAATGTGACACTCAAAAATCGGATCAAAATACTTTTTCCCTGGTGATTAAGGATCTAGAATCAGAATCCTGACACAAACGATGCTGCCCGTCATTGCCGAGTTTTGGCTCATTTACAGCGAAAAATAACAGCAACCAGATAATAAGGTGCTGTATCTGAGTCCGATCAGGAGGTATCTCCTGCTACTGGTAACCATGGAAACCACTACTTTCAGTTTAATGTGGGGTAGCAAACCCCCTACCTAAAAAACTGCCTGGAGAGTGATGGGCACCGCCAGGCTGTACTTGCCCAAGACACACCATAGTAAGTCGTGTAGCTATGACCCTAGCTGTTAAAGGATCTGTGATCCATGAGTGAGAGAGTACATAATTGGCTAGAGAGATAATCACAAAATTTCTAAGACATGTATTTAATTGAAGCAAATCGTAACAATGTCAACCTAGCATGATTTTCATTTCACTTCCGTCAAAAGGGCTAAACTGTTTCGGAGAACCCCATCGTGATCCCTGAAGCCAGATAATGTGTGATTTAAAGCAGTGTTTTTTTGAATAGTGGGGTGGGTCCTCCTGTGGGGGTGCGAAGCTCTCTAAATGGGGGCGTGTTTGACTTTGGGGAACTATTTTTTTACACTGACAGAATAAAGTGCAATTGCACTTCCACTACACTAGGGAACAGTTGAGTTCTCATTGGCGTATTTTTTTTTTACATTTAGCCTCCACGCAGTGCATTAAGCACAGGGTATAAGCATTGAGTATAAAGTGTAGACACGAAGTGTTGCAGATCCCTAAGTGAACCCATAAAAAAGTCCTTAACAAGGATGGGAGACAGGCAAAAAGAAACGGGGCGACAAAACAAAATGTCTCCTCCCGAAAACGAAGAAAAGTAAGTTTGACAAAGCGCATGTAGAACTTCACTGCAACCACGGAGGGTAACGGACAAAGATCGACATGCTTGCTATGTTAAAAAGATTGGCAGTGGACAGCACAACCCAAATAAAATCAAGCTCTCACCCTGTCACGGTTGCCCATTGCCCTCACTTGGCCCCGCCTATTTGGCGTCAGCTGTGACTCGTTGCCTGATTGGCTTCCCTCCTATTTAAACTCTCATTCACTCCTTGTCAGTCTGTCAACGATTCTCTGCACTTGCTAGACTTGTGTTTTGACTCTGTCTGGTTTCCTGCTTGTGTATCCAGTATCCGATATCAAACTCATCTGTCTCGTCCTGTCCGGTACCTTAGTCTCGTCTCCACTATTCGATATTGATCCCGTCTGTCCTCCTGTCCAGTATCTTGCTCCAGTATCTAGGGATCAGAATTTTCCGCGGATCCGCGGATTTCCGCTGTTTTTGAACCCCAAAGGTCATTCCCGTAAATCGTCTAAATTCGATGAGAAAATATTTTGGGGGGTGAGGTATGATACGTGACTGTTTCATCACCCCAAGTTAGCAGTTAGAGATCGCGAGAAAAATCGGCAAAAAGAAGCGCAGCGCATTAGATCTATAACACACAACAAATAGATCGACTCCTACCATTGGTCGATAGGTTCGCTGATAACCAATCAGCGGAGCTTTTGTTCAGAGCATTGGCTTTCTCAAACATGGCGCTCCTTCCGGTCTTTTCAAACGGTGAAATGAGTGTTTGAAAAAGTAAATATGAAAATACTAAGAAAAGAAGACGAGGCTTTTGTCTCCGAGATTGATAAAGGAATCAAGAATAAATTTAAGTGGTCATGGCTGGAGAAGACTGTCACAGACTGACATGTATTTTCTTTAAGCATGTTCAGTTTGTGCATTCTATTTTCAAATTAATGATGAATGGTTATTAATGTATATATTTTCATATATATTGTTGATTAGTAGCTAAATACAAGGTCCATCTTCATCATCAAAACACAACAACAATGGTGATGGTTGTAACATTGTAATCCCCCAATTGTTTTAAACATCTTAAAACTGAAAAAAATACATGGTTTCTGTTTTGTTGGATTTAATTCATTCTAGTGCAATTTTCACAGAGCAAATAAGATAAATGCCGTTGGCTTCGGGTGGGTTTGCCCCCCTGAGCCCCCCACCGGGCTCCGCCCTGGACCTGGCCGGGGCCTGCGGCCCCTGGACCCTGGCTATTTCAGCTGAAAATGAAAATCTCCATTCTGATCCCTGAGTATCTGGTGTTGATCCCGACTATCCCGTCCGGTATCTACCCGTGTGTCCTGTATCGATCCCATCTGTTCTGTCGGGAAAATGTGCCGAAAGGCGTGGATTTGGCATGAACGAAGGTGACATGTTACCACCAATATCGAGCAATTGTTGTTTTGTCCCCACCAATATTATATGATCATTAAATAAAGATGGGAGGTGAATTGAATTTTTCTTCCGAGGGGCGGCATGAGAGAGATGAATTCAGGAGCACTGGATTAAGGTATTGTGCCCTACTCAAAGTACCAATGCATAAGAAAGAGAATGCATATTGTAACTCCACACCCAGATGGATTATTTGTCACTTCTTGTTTTAATTCCGAGAGCTTTTTAGCGGATAACGTGTCAACAGAAAAACGGCATCAACACCAGATGGCCGCCATCACGTCCTCACGTATAAAACGATGCAGGCGAGACGTTTTTTTGCTCCGCGTTAAATTAACTCACCAGTTACCAAGCAACTGTCACGGCGGGAGGCTGCCTTTTATTCCATCCTTTTTTGGAATAACGTGGATATATAGGCGGTGTACATTAGGAATTCATTACATTACCTATAGGCCCCAAAGTTACAGGAACACACACAAAAATTATGAACAATATTTATCCATCAAAAGATTTATTCAAAATCCACTTTTAAACTGAAATTATTTTCTGCTCATTTTGCCAAATTATTATTGAAACCATCCATTCATTATCTGCACCGCTTATCCTCATAAGGGTCACGGGGGTGCTGGAGCCCATCCCAGGCATTTTCGAGCAGTGTGCATGGGACACCCTGAACTGGTTGCCAGCCATTCGCAGGGCACACAGAGACAAACAATTCACTCGTTCACACCTAGGGACTATTTGAAAGCGGCCAATTAACCTGACATGCATGTTTTTGGAATGTTGGAGGAAACTAGGGTGCCCCGGAGGAAACCCACAAAGACAAAAAGAGAACATGCAAACTCTGCACGGGGAGGTTGTGGTGGAACCCTAGACCTCTGCACTGATCATCCAGCCGCCGTGCCGCCCATATTGAAACCACTGAGCGTGTATTTTTCTCATGTCCAATTATACTGAGTTCTGGCAGATTTTACAGCTCTGGCTCACTCCTGTCATCTCCACTTTTCCCACCAACTTGTCTAGAGACCATATATTTGGACTCATTTTACAGGACAATAATGAAGAAAGTGCAGTAAATATTATTTTATGTACGGCAAAATCCACAAAAAATATTCGAGTGTAAATCTGTTTTTCCTGAAATTTGTCAGTGAATTTGTTTTTTGGGGTTTAACCTTTGAGTTTTGATGACTATTCCCAAGTCCAAAGGATATATATATATATATATATATATATATATATATATATATATATATATATATATATATATATACAGTAAACCTCGGATAAGTCGGACTCGCATAAGTCGGATTCTCGGATAAGTCGGACAAATTGCGTGGAACGTTTGTTCTCTAGGCTTTTCTGTAGTATTACACCTCGCATAAGTCGGATTTTATAAGTCGGATCCTCGCCTAAGTCGGATGGATTTTTCCGTACAATTGACCCTTTTTAATGGTTTTCGCCTCTGATAAGTCGGATCGGTATCAGGTCGCCTAGGACATCTCCCAAATGCTCTAAATTTCAGCCTCCAGTGGCAGTAAGCGATGGAATTTTCCGGGAAGATTTTCACTCCTCACAGATTTTCCGGGAAGATTTTCACCCCTCCCAGATTTTCCGGGAAGATTTCTTGATGTGACGTGGCGTTCCGTGATTGGCAGAGGCTATTCATCAAACTCCTCCTCAGTGTTGAATGATAGCACTCTCAATCACAGCACGCGGTCATAGAACAAAGCCTCGTAATCATAATCCCATTGTTTCTTATTACAGTAGTGCTAGCATTCAAATTGAATTTGTGTGAATTTCTTTGGACTTCCTTGCGGTCTGTGCGGTCGGATAATGGTGTTGAAGGCTGAGCTGAAGTCCAGGAAGAGCATTCTGACGTAGCTCTCCCGGTGATCCAGGTGTTTCAGCACGGTGTGAAGTGCTGTGTTTTTGGCGTCGTCAGTGGAGCGGTTTGCCCTGTAGGCAAACTGGTGGGGGTCCAGTGTGAGTGGCAGGGAGTTTTTGATGTGCCGGTACACTAACCTCTCGAAGCACTTCATGACCACAGGCGTAAGAGCTACAGGCCTGTAGTCGTTGAGGCTTTCCACTGCTGACTTTTTGGGGATGGTAATGATGGTGGAGGTTTTGAGGCAAGGTGGGACGGTCGCCTGTGACAGGGACCGGTTGAAGATGGTGGTGAAGACCCCAGCCAGCGGATTGGAACAGTCCCTGAGTACCCTCCCTGGTACTCCATCCGGGCCAGTTGCCTTCCTGGGGTTTATGGTATTCAGCGCACGCCTAACTTCGTGCTCCTGAAATGTGAGGGAGTTGCTGCTGGTTGTTGGTGGGTGTGATGTGGCTGTTTGTGGCCTACCAGCTTCAAAGCGAGCGAAGAACTGATTAAGGTACTCAGCTAGTGAAGCCTCAGCCTCAACAGTTGCCAGGTTGTGGCCTCTGAAGTTGGTGATGTGTTGGAGGCCCTGCCACATCCTCCTCGGGTCATTTCCAGCGAAGAGGTGCTCGATCCTCCTTGTGTAGGCTGCTTTTGCTTCCTTGATGCCTCTCTTCAGGTCAGCCCTGGCCACCCCGTAAAGAGTCTTGTCTCCAGACCTGAAGGCGGTGTTGCGGTGTTTGAGGAGGGTGCGCACCTCGCTGGACATCCAGGGTTTTTGATTTGGGTAGTTTTTGATTTTTTTATATACTGTGACTTCATCCGTGCAGTAACGGATGTAGGATAAAACAGTGTCAGTGAATTTCTGGAGGTCATGGTGTTCAAATACCTAAAAAATAGACAACATAAGTTAGCAAACTGTCAACCCAGGCATCTGTAATCCATTCACGTATGGTCAGAAGTCCGTGCACACAACAGGACTACCTCATTACTGAGGCCCCCGTTGGTTTTTCAGACAATTACCGGCTCAAAATTCAGTCAGGTGGCCCGATACCAACTGAAAGAGTCGGGGACCACTTGGGGACGCTCCGATTCCTTGGCACTGATTAAGCCGGATTAGGAATCAAATGGAAAAGTTGCGGCTCAGTCGGAGAACGTGACAAGACTTGTACATTGAAATGTACGTGTTAACCATTTTATGAAATAAAATGAATTTGTGTGCGTATATGAAAATACTCAAAAAATATACAAAATCATAGGCTGCCCCTCGCTCCAGTTACATTTTACATATACCTTATACTCGGACATAAGGCGACCTACTAAAACCACTTTAAAATAATACCCGGACAATTAAAAAAACATTTACCTTAACATTTGATTATTTAAAAATGTAGATCACATGTTTTAAACTCTAAATATGGCCTGCTGCCACATTTGACGTGTTCCAAAGAATAAATAGTACTTTGACCAAATATTGCATTTCCCACAACGCCCTACGTTAGTTTCAAACTGATGGCTCATTATCACTACAACTGCAGTGTTTCTATAAATCAATGTGATCCCGGTAAAAATGATAAATTCTCTCGAAAATGTTCAAGAAAATTTTGTTATATTTAATTGATAACATATATGTGTAGCTATATTTTCCAATGCAACAGTAAAGTTTGTGCCTGGAATGAATAATAAATTTTACATTAAGGAGTAATTACATAGGGCCCTTTGAGGACAGCCAATTTCGCTGATGTGGCCTTCTGTGAAAATGAGTTTGACACCCCTGGTGTGGATGATTAAAATTAATATACTGGTCATAAAGATAAACATAAAATAATTTCTAACCATTTACAGTACCTTAAAGCAGCACTTTGATGGCAGACTTGTACACCATTTTCGTATACCGCAATTATTTGATTCTTTAACTTGATCATTGTCGTCCCCGTTTTCCACTTTTTTTTTCTCTAACATTCTCGGGAAACATTACAATAGAAAATAGATGCATGGAATCATAATAAAATGAGATGTGGTCTGTTGTGGTCTGGTTCACCCCCTTTCATCAGAAGGTGCCTAATGGGTTTGGAATTGGGACAGGTATGTCTGAACACACACATGTCATATAATTATCCTGAGCCTCATAATGACATTTTAAAAAGAGCCTGTATTCAGGTAATAATTTGAAACCATTATTATCTCCGCCGCCATAACTGTTTTCAAGTTTTTATCCCGGTTTGTGAGGTTTGTTTTTTGTTTTCTGGTTTAAACAGTTTATCCATTATCTGCCAAACTTACCCTGTCTAGGGTCGCGGGAGTGCTGGAGCCCATCCTAGCTTTCTTCGGGCTGTGGGCAGGGGATAGCCGGTCTCAGGGCACACAGAGACAGACAACTCACTTGCTCACTAACACATAGGGATAATTTGGACTGGCCAATTAACCTGACATGCACATTTTTAGAATGTGAGAGGAAACTGGAGTGCCTAGAGGAAACCCTTGCAAGCACGGGAAGATCATGCAAATCCCGCACAGGAAATCTGGTAGCTGGGTTTGAACCCATGACCTCAGAACTGTGCTGCAGATGCGCTAAATACTCTTCTGCCGTGCCACCCCTTATACAGTTTAATTGTTCATAAACCATTTGTTTGTTTCCTTGTTGATGATTTTGGGATTTAATACGATCATTTTGAGGACCTTCCATGGTTCCTGCTTCCCTGCATTGCAACTCATAACAGTGGTCTCTCTAACACAGTCATGTTGGACAATTGACTTAACAGAGGGGAGAGATCGGATGGGAGGGGGAGCCAATTCGATTTATGTAAAAAAGAAAAAAATCATTCCTACTCGATTTCCTGCGCTCATGTCTGTTAAATAAAACCTTCAACCTTTACCACCAAAAATATATTTCATTGGACACATTTAAACCACAACATTTGAAAATATGATTGAACATTTTCAAGGTCCAAGAAGGGCTTATTTTGTCTTGTGAATGGAAAATCGGCTCCTGTTTGACCCGGAGATTCATTTCTGGGTGTTGACAAACGCTTCTGTGACCTCGACGCTTGCACATTGTTGCCACAACAACTAGTGGCGGGGCTAACGAAGTGCCTCTCAGGTGCTTTTCGTCTCGCCGCCACTTCGGTCTTATCGTTTCTGAGCAGGAATCGGCGATCGCATCACGGAGGAATGATTACCTCGCCGCTTCGTGTTAGCATTCATCACTGATTGTAGCCGTAGTGCGGGGACGCTACCCGCTAGCTAAAGAAGCGGCAATCAGGCCTACTTGTCGGCTGATGAGAAATGTTCTCGGCTTTGCGTATACTTGCGCTGCATTCCTAAATGGCTGCCGCCATGTTAGACCATCCCTTCTTTGTCGATTCTTTCAATAACTTTCAATCTGTCTTGGAACTGTTGTCAAAAACAATACAAATGATAACATAACATTTTCTTTGAAGTATGGGAAAACATGCACGAGATTAGTTTGTTAAATTTTTCCTTGTAAACTTGGAAAATTGAATTAAAAAAGACAATAAAGTAAGGCAACAATTGCTATTCAGAGTAATTTTCATTTTTAGAAAATTAGAAAATCGACAACTATTTCCTTTTGACGAACCGGAATTGGGAAGGTGTTACATTTAAACTTTAGTACACACTCAAAATAAGGAGAGAAAATATCAATGGATTGAGAACTTGAGCAGATCCAGTTTGATGTGGCAGCTGAATCTGCGCCGTGGAAGCACTGGCAACCACCCTACCCAGCAAAAACAGACGAGGAGATGTTGAAAATACATGAAAAAACGGCCAAGGTATCGCCCAATGGAAGTTTTGATTTAGTTGACAAGTGATAGTTGAAAAAAGGTATTTTTCAAGATGTTGATCAAACTATGAATTTACTC
Source organism: Urocampus carinirostris (assembly GCF_059441175.1). Classification (NCBI taxonomy): domain Eukaryota; kingdom Metazoa; phylum Chordata; class Actinopteri; order Syngnathiformes; family Syngnathidae; genus Urocampus; species Urocampus carinirostris. Next base: position 7,136,057 of record NC_142366.1, on the reverse strand, counting down.
CATATTGGAAGTCAAGTCAAGTCAAGTCATTTTTATTTGTATAGCCCTAAATCACGAAGAGTCTCAAAGGGCTACACAGATTGATACACTATATTACACAAACTATTTTCAACCGACAAGAGGAGTAGGTTATTCGTATGCAATGGAGTAGAAGTGAGTTTTAAGTTTAGATTTAAACATTTCCACTGAGGTTGCAGATCGAATCTCAGGGGGAAGAGCATTCCACAGCACCGGTGCCCGGATGGAGAACGCTCTCGAACCAGCCGAAGACTTCTTTGCTCTCGGGATCATCAGAAGACCAGCACTCTCAGATCGTAGGCTTCGGACCGGGACATAGTGGCAGATCAGATCTGAAAGATAAGAGGGAGCAAGTCCATGTATGATTTTGTACAATACTAAGAGAACTTTGAAGTCACATCTTTGGCTAACTGGGAGCCAATGCAGGTTAGCCATAATCGGTGTTATGTGATCGTACTTTTTTGTCCTAGTTAAAAGCCTCGCTGCGGCATTTTGTACTAGCTGAAGAGACTTGATTCTGGACTTCGGGAGACCGGAGAGTAGTGCATTGCAGTAATCGAGACGGGAGGTAACAAATGCATGAATTATTGTTTCCGCATCAGACTGAGACAGTATTGAACGGATTTTAGCAATGTTGCGAAGATGGAAGAAGGCAGTTCTAGTAATTTGCTTTACATGCATCTCAAAGGATAGATCAGGGTCAAATATGACACCTAAATTTTTAACTGAGTCACTCTGTGTGATGTGACATTTGTCAATGTTCACAGCAGTTTTTGCGAATAAGTCCCGGCATTTAGAAGGACCAATGACTAACATTTCGGTCTTTTCAGAGTTAAGACGCAAGAAATTGAGTGACATCCACTCTTTTATCTCAGTGAGACAGGCCTCCAAATTTCCACAGTTTAGTGTGGAAGATTCCTCCAACGGAAGATATAGTTGAGTGTCGTCTGCGTAGCAGTGGAAGCTGATATTGTACTTGCGAATAATATCACCTAATGGAAGCATGTAAATGTTGAAAAGTAGGGGGCCGAGCACTGAACCCTGCGGAACACCGCAGGTAACATTAAAGGGCTCAGATGTCGTTTCACCATATTTAACACAGTGCGTCCTATCTGAGAGGTAAGATTTGAACCACGAGAGGACTGCTCCTGAGAGACCAATCCATTTTTCCAACCGTTCTAGTAGGATATTGTGGCGCACTGTGTCAAAAGCAGCACTAAGATCCAGCAGCAGCAAAAGTGATGAAGCGCCAGAATCCATTGACATTAGGAGATCATTTGTTACCTTGATCAGAGCTGTCTCAGTAGAGTGGTTAGCCCTGAATCCTGATTGCATGGATTCAAAAAGGTTATTCTCCGATATGAAAGCATTCAGGTGCTGTGCCACTACTCTTTCGAGTACTTTAGAGAGGAAAGGTAGGTTTGACACAGGTCTGTAATTACTTAATATTTCTGGATCAAGGTTGGGTCGTTTCAGTGTGGGTTTAATAACGGCGGACTTAAAAGCTGCTGGAACTACACCTGAGGAGAGTGATGTATTTATAATATTTAGAACTGAAGGCCCAAGGACGCTAAAAAGACTTTTAATAAGTGAACCTGGGAGAGGGTCGAACTGGCAAGTTGTCGGTTTGGCCGCATTCACCACTTGTTTGAGATCATCAAGTGACAGTTCACTAAAACCGGCCATTTTCCCAGGGCAGCCACCCTGTCGTGCATCTGTAAATTTCAGTCCTTTAATACGTGTGGTACTAACAATATCTTTTGCAATTTCTTCCTGTATGCATTGAATCTTCTTAGTGAAGAAGACCATTAAGTCCTGAGCAGAGTGTGTCGAACTGTCTGCGATAGCCTGTTGCCTTGTAAGCGATGCTACAGTGTCAAAAAGGGCTTTGGGGTTGTTCTTTTGAGACGCAATCACCTTCGAAAGGTAGGCCGATTTAGCAGAGGCAAGGGCCGCTTTATACTTTAACAAGCTGTCACACCAGGTTTGATGGAAAACCTCAAGCTTGGTAGCGCGCCATTTTCTCTCCCATTTCCTGCATTCTTTTTTAAGGGCTCTAGTTTCATCAGTAAACCAAGGTGTGCGTCTTTTAGGACGTGATTTTAGTTTTATGGGCGCTATTGAATCCAGCACACTAGTCAGGGTGGTATTGAACTCATTCATGAGTGAGTCAATCGAGCCATTGTATTTAGGAAAGGACGCAACTGCTCCAGGAAGGAGTTCAAAGAGCTCAGAAACTGTGCCAGTGCTTATATTGCGTCCGCTAAATCCCTCAGCTTTATTAAGTCTACATTTAGTTAGCACCTCAAATGTCACTAAATAATGATCAGAGATAACAGTAGTACACGGTAGAACCATAATGTTTGATGTTAAAACTCCTCGAGTCAGAATCAAGTCTAGCGTGTTCCCATTTTTATGGGTTGGCAAGTCAACCAGTTGAGTAAAACCAAATGCATCAATTAGAGAACTAAACGCAATAGTAAGTGAACTGTGTGGGGAGTTCATATGAATGTTAAAGTCTCCAATAATTATAATTTTGTCTGCATAGGTTACTAGTTCAGGCAAAAGTTCAGCAAATTTGTCTAAGAAAGTTGTGTATGGCCCAGGTGCACGATAGATAGTTATTACATCAATTGACAATTGAGGGGACCGCATCACAAGAGCCTCAAACGTTTTGTAATTATTAGAGGTACGTGTATTAAATTTGAGCGAAGGGTTAAGAAATGGTTCAACAATGTTACAAGGCATCAAGGTTTGGTCCAAAATACGTTTTTATTTAGTTAAAAACGGAAATTGAAAAGAAAAATAGCTTATTCAAGACTTTCTACAATAGGCTTCCTCCAGAGCCAAATTTTGACCCCTTCTTATTGTTTAAAAAAACAGTTTTAAACACCCTACTAGCTGATCACGTCACAAAAACTGGTTAAAAAGACGTCAAGGTTCTCCCTGAAGACGTACTGTAGGTATTTGTTTAAAAAAAGGTCTTTCCCATTACTTTGAGAGGACAAATTTTGGGAGGCTAAATTTGGACACCAGACTAGCATTTTTGACTAAATCTAGTCCACATTTGACGGTTTTAAAATAACATACTGACTTGACGGAAAATTGGTTGAAAAGACGACTTATAGGGGCCGGTCACACAGCCGTTTGCGGCTGAATCACGGCTAAAATTTTGCGGGTTTTTTTTGCCCGTGGTTGCCCGCGATGGAAAATGCGCAAAATTGGCCAACCCGCTGTCCATCGGTGGTATGCCCGCAAAACAGACGCCGGCGACTGTTCGCTTCCTCATCGCGTCATTTCCGCGTCATTTTCTCGTGTGGACCACGGGTATAAAAGCTCCCGAGCCGGTGTTGTACCCAAATCCGACTCCTACGCAACCCCCCCAACCACCCCCCCCCCCCCCCCCCCCCCCCCCCCCCGCGTGAACGCGCATTCTGCTGCGATCGCTTTTGTTGGAAGCGTGCATTGACGTTAATTACTTTTTCATCCGCGTTAACAAACGCATTTTGTAGAATACGATCGCACTTTATTGTTTAAATAAACGCGTTATACAGACTAGGATCTCCCAATTGTTATAATTAGCTCACTTTATTGTTTTAATAAGCGTTTTATATAGAATAGATCGCTTTTGTTGGAAGCGCAGCAGAATGCGCGTTCACGCGAGGGGGGGAGGATTTTATATACGGTGTGCATTACCGTTCGATTACGTTCACAACAAAAACAAAGACGGAATGGTTTAAGTTGTATTACATTCCCAACAAATGCAAGACGAAGTGGTTTTGGTTATATGTTCGCCATTACATTCCCTAAAAGTGATATAAAAGTGGTTGTAGTAGCGAGGGGATGCAAATCTCGGCAGGGATGTATTTCTCGGCATAACACCAGGCTGTAGAAATCATAACCGCTCAAGGCACAGTCCCGTGAAGATCAAGATTTCAAGCTATGGCACCAAAGAAGCCAATATGTTATTATTGTAATAGTTTTTCATTTTTATTTTATTATCTTGTTATGAAATGAAAAGAAATGTCAAGAAATAAAAATGGATTAAGACGAGGTCACTACGGTGACGGGGATCCATGTTCACCCCTTGACGTCTCGAGCACAAGTGACGTGTGCTCGGCAAATCGCGCTGTATATACGCGGAGAAAGGCGTTTGACCGTCACACGTGTAACACGCTAATTTCACGTAATAACACCGCGATACAGGCGCAGAACATGCTATTACCATGCTCCACCCACGATTACCCGCTGAAATCTCCCGTCCTACCCATGTGTAACCACGCCCTGGCCGCCGCCAGAGCACGTCGTTCCGCGTCATTTCCGCGTCATTTCCGCGTAATTACCTCGTGTGCCACCCGCGGTTAACACGTGCTCAAAGTTTTGAGCAGCTCAAAAGTTTTGAGCAGCTCAAAACTTTTTCGCGCGGCCACCCGCGCGCGAATTTCCGACCGCGTGTTAAGCACTGCTGTATCTCGTCTGTATGGCGATCTCAAAGCGTCCAATAGCGTCCGCCTCACAGGCAGAAATTTCTGGCCATGATTCAGCCGCAAACAGCTGTGTGACCGGCCCCATAGGAAATAGATTTGGACCGCATTATATGAGTAATTTTGACCAAATTTATTGTAAGTAATGTGGATAAAAATTAGCTATTAACCTGGCAAAAAACAGTCTAAATGGGTTTTGTAAAGACGCCATGGTTTTGTCCCCAAGTGTCATGATTTATCTTGATGAAAGGTCTTTGCCCTGACATTGAAAATAATACATTTTATGGGCCAAATTTGGACAATTTTAGATTACCAATATTGGAGCAAATTAAGTCTACATTGGATGGGCTGAAAACAAGCTACACGTCTGGCAAATACAGGTTGAAAAGATGTCGAAGACGATGCCAAGGTTTCATCCAAAATGGGTAATTATTTTGTAGATAAAACAGCTTTCCTATTATGTTAAAAAGAAGAATCTTCGGGGCTAGATTTGGACCACTTTTAGATGAGTTCAAGGAACACACTCCTCCGGGAAAAACTCGTTCTGAAGAAACTAAAAAGTTGCCAAAGTTCTGTACAAAAGACATTATTTGGTTGAACAAAGATCTTTCCCATTACGTTCAGAAAAGACGACTATTAGGGGCTAGACTTGGACCACTTCAGACGACCTGTCATGATTACTCATTACACTCACCTGTGCTTGCTCGTTTGGCGCCAGCTGCTGCTCGTTACCTGATTGGTTTGCCCTCCTATTTAAGCTCAGTGCTTTCACTTGCCTGTTGTCAGTCCGTCAGTGAACCTCTGTTTACACAAGGCAAGCATTTTGACTCTGACTCCCGTCATTTTGTCACCCGTTTCCCACTCATCTGTTCCTGATTTCCCTGTTTGTCTCCGGCTACGACCCGTTTTTTGACCCCGACCAAGTTCTGATCTCCTGTCCGGCTGACAACCCGTTTTTTTTTCTCCTGCTCCGGAAAATCCACTTCCGCATTCCGAACATGCTCCGATCCCGTGAACGGCTTGCTTCCCTTGTCCAGTGAGCACCGTATCGCTGGCGCTTGTTTTTTCTCTTTATCTCAATAAACTTGTGAGTAAACGTTACACATCTGGGCCCGTGTTCTGGTCTTGACACGACCAAATTTAGTCCACGTTGGGTGAGATGAAAACAACAACAAAAACTGCTTGAAAATAAAATAAATTAAGCTAAGGTTAATTCCAAAATACATCTTTGGTAAAAATTTTAAAATTTTAAAAATGTCCTTTTCAAGACCTTCAAAAAACAACATTTGGGGGTTAAATTTAAACTAATTTGGACACAAAAACTACTTTTGGACTTAATTTGAAGAATGTCTGACGGGCTAACCACAACCTAATTGTAGACATCTATTTTGGGGCAGAATTATGTCTAAAAGAGACTGGACCTGATATGGGCCAAAATGCAATGTCCAAAAGTTCTACACTGTTGGTTGGGGAAAAACATACTGTATAACTATATTATCTTCTAATTCCATAATTTGAAATAAATATTTATTTACTCTACCGCCATTTTCCCCAGTGTGTAAAAACGTCCTATTTTCAAAAGGAAGCTGCCTTTGTCGTCTATTTAAAAAAAATAATCATGAAATCTGCTATTGAGCCTTATGCTGTGTCACCAAGAACGACATTGCTAATCACAGCCTTTTAAAATCATTTTGACAGCCAAGAAATACCTTTTAAGATCCAATATCATGTCATATCGGCAGTCCCGCCCCTTTAAATGCGAAAAGCAAAATTTTCGTGTTTTGATAGATGCGCCGCCAAAGGCTAATTGTGTCACGCGGCACATTAGCATTAGCTCGGACGTTCTTGCTGCCAATGATGTATGACGAGACATGACAGCTGACAGCCGTCATTGTCGTTCGGTTACTGCTGAATAATTAGAATCGTGTTTGAGTGACGCTTTTCCACAGCCAATCACGTTGTTGTATTTAAACGAGATTAATGTGTTGACGCTATCTAGATTTAGTTTTAATTATGTAAGTCATAATAAGATTCGTGTTTGGGCCTCATACTAGAACAAAATGACTGATTTCTGATTTGCATTCCGTAGGATTAACATAAATCTATCTATCTATCTATCTATCTATCTATCTATCTATCTATCTATCTATCTATCTATCTATCTATCTATCTATCTATCTATCTATCTATCTATCTATCTATCTATCTATCTATCTATCTATCTATCTATCTATCTATCTATCTATCTATCTATCTATCTATCTATCTATCTATCTATCTATCTATCTATCTATCTATCTATCTATCTATCTATCTATCTATCTATCTATCTATCTATCTATCTATCATATCGGATATGCGAGCAAGATACCAGACAGGACGGGACGGAAGGGATCGATACAGGATACTGGTTACACAAGCAAGATACTTGACAGGGCAGACGGGATCGATACCGGATACACGAGCAGGATACCGGACAGGACAGGACCGAACGGATCGATACAGGATACAGGATACATGAGCAGGATACCGGACAAGACAGGACAGACGGGATCGATACCGGATACTGGATACTGGATACACAAACAAGATACCGAACAGGACGGGACAGACGGAATCGATACTGGGTACTGGATACACGAGCAGGATAACGGACAGAGTTAAAATGCAAGTCTTGCAAGTGCAGAGGTCTGTTGACGGACTGACCAGGAGTGAATGGAAGCACTGAGTTTAAATAGGAGGGGAGCCAATCAAGCAGCGAGCAGCAGCTGGCGCCAAAAGAGTGGGCCCAGGTCAGAGAGCAATGGCCAATCGTGACGGAGTAGTCCATGCCAATTGTGTTTGCATTTGTTATGTTCAATATTCTTTTTTTAAATAGGAATCCATTTTTTTGAATGTTGGATCAAATAAATTCAGTTCATGTGTTCCAAATATTTGATTTCATAATATAATTCTGGTTTTAACTCTTCTTATTTTAAGGTCACAACCGACATGTTTTGGATTTTAAATACATACAAAAACCACATACATTTATTTATTGCATCAAGACTTTTTGGCTTTGTTAGGAATGTCTATTTCAACCAAAAATACATAAAAATTAAAATTGTCAGTGGGGATTCTTTGTTTGCGGCAACATTATGATGTCATCATTTTTGAAAATGAAAACTTCTATGTTTCATGTTTTCATGATTTTATTACGACACTAATATATTCAGCACTTCGAAATGCAAAGTCATGATTGATACAATAATAATTATTACTTCTTTTCTTAAACAGTGTCTTTGAATGTTGTCAACCCTGCCAATTCCTAACAAACATTTTACCATAAGAAAAGCTTGATCTTTTTGATTGTTTTGTTCATAAATGCTTATTAAGCATTTAAGCATTCGAGGGCTGCAGGAGGTAGAGCGCTCGTCTTGGGATCAAGAGATCACAGTTCGAATCCCGGCTCCTCCGTGTTACATGTCGAAGTGTCCTTGGGTAAGACACTGAACCCCTAATGCCCCCAATAAGCAGGTTGGCGCCTTGCATGGCTGCTTGGCCACTATTGGTGTGTGAGTGTGTGTGAATGGGTAAATGTGAAGCACATTGTAAAGCGCTTTGGGAAGTCTTCATTCACTTGAAAAGCGCTGTATAAATGCAGATCATTTCATTTCAAATTCTTATTGAAGTTATTATTATTATTATTATCATCATCATTATTATTATTATTATTATTATTATTATTATTATTATCTCATCTCATCTTATCTCATCTCATCTCATCAGCCGTACCGCTTATCCTCATTAGGGTCGCGGGGGGGCTGGAGCCCATCCCAGCCATCTCCGGGCAGTGGGCAGGGGACACCCTGAACTGGTTGCCAGCCAATCGCAGGGCACACAGGGACAGACAACTCATTCGCTCATTCACACCTAGGGACAATTTGGACAGGCCAATTCACCTGAAATGCATGTTTTTGGAACGTGGGAGGAAACCGGAGTGCCCAGAGGAAACCCACGCAAGCACGGGGAGAAGATACAAACTCCGCACAGGAAGTGTGGAGCTGGATTTGAACCCACGACAGGTTCCCATGACATGAACTGTGCCGCACAAGCGCTAACCACTGCACCGCCGTGCTGCATTATTATTATTATTATCATTATTATTATTATTATTATATCTTTAAATAATATGGAATAATTTTATTATCACTTCCCGACCTAATGTCCCCACTCCAACCGGAATTCTTTTTTAGCTAATCTATCTGTAGCTCACTAGCTGACCGTGCTGCCCAATGCTAGTTCAGAAGCAGTATATTTTCATCCATTATTCATCCATAATCTGCACTGCTTATCCTCAGTAGGGTCGCGGGGGTGCTGGAGCCCATCACAGCTATCTTCGGGCAATGGGAAGGGGACACCCTAAACTGGTTGCCTTCCAGTCGCAAGGTACACACAGACAACTCACTCGCTCTTTCACACTTAGGGACAATTTGGACTGGCCAATTAACCTGGCATGCAGGAGTGCCCGGAGGAAACCCACGCAAGCACTGGGAGAAGATGCAAACTCCACAAAGGAAGGTTCGATATCATGACCTCAGAACTGTGCCGCACACGTGCCAACCACTGCGCTACCGTGCTGCCCAATGCTAGTTCAGAAGCAGTATATGTTCATCCATTATCCATCCATTATCTGCACCGCTTATCCTCAGTAGGGTCGCGGGGGTGCTGGAGCCCATCACAGCTATCTTCGGGCAATGGGCAGGGGACACCCTAAACTGGTTGCCTGCCAGTCGCAAGGTACACACAGACAACTCACTCGCTCTTTCACACCTAGGAACAATTTGGACTGGCCAATTAACCTGGCATGCAGGAGTGCCCGGAGGAAACCCACGCAAGCACTGGGAGAACATGCAAACTCCACAAAGGAAGGTTTGATATCATGACCTCAGAACTGTGCCGCACACGCGCCAACCACTGCGATGCCGTGCTCCCTAATGCTAGTTCAGCACCAGTATATTCTATATATGTATATTTATATCTATATGTATAGGTATCTATATTTATATGTCTATATGTGTATATGTGTATGTGTGTATGGGTGTATGACATACGAATACAAACACACACGTTATCCCTGACAAAAGATGAGCGGCATAATAAAGAACTAATAAACTGCCAGAGACTGCCAACCAAACCCCCGAGCAACACCCGCCATCTCGCATCTCTACTAACCGAGCAATCAAGCGGCAAGAAGTGACGAAGGGGTTGTGGGAGTTGGGAGTGAGGAGTGGGGGGGTCGACCCGACAAAGACGCCTTATTACCCCCCCGTAATTGCGAGCGATGCGCAAGGACGGCGCGGTTCCATTCGGGATATTTACAAGTCAATAAAGGTTTGCGTTGGCCGGGCGCCGTCCTTCACGCCTGCGCTTGCCAGATAAGACGGAGCAGGTCAAAAGGGGGCGCTAAAAGCAAATTGGCACAAAGCAGATCATACGTGGACCCGCTCCGACATTAGCGCTAGCGTAAATCAAGCACGGATACCGATCTTGGGGAGCCGGGCCCTCCAGGAAATGAAAGGCGCTTCAGGCATGTTATTGCGATAAAGAGATGCAGACGAGCGCTTCTGCTGAAAATAAGGTCTACCTTGTCGCTCTCGGGAGAAGGAAAACAAGCGCGCTCGTGTAGCTACATGCTAACGTTTGGTGCAAGGTCAAAACCCGAGTTCCACCGACAATACAAAAAGAAATGCGATTGATTGAAAGTGATCGCGTGACAGTATGAAGAACAAAACTAGCATACTACATATACGCCTCGCTACTACGAGCTTTGGTTACTGCTGGTTCTTTTTAGACTCATTAATGGCATTCATTCAATTAGAGAAGGCATTTTGTGCGCTTACATTTTAAAACTGATTTGCGGACTGTTAATGGATAAATTGAGTGAGAGTCCGGTGACTTTCCAACAGGATCGAGCCTCAGAGGTAGACAGTTTCTTAACACAATACTGCCAGACAGATGGATTGGACAGTCTGGGTGAAAATGGTCACGATCACAATCATCTTTTAATGGGGGTTTGCGAAACTATTGGTCCATGTGCCCCCGATTCCAAGAGACATGTATGCGCTGAAGGCATGGAAAAACAGAGGCTTTTGCAACCATTGATAAAGCAATGCTGGGTCGCATTTGGCAAGAATTTAACGATCTGCTTGATGTGTGTCATGTCAGGTCAAGTCATGTTTATTTATACAGCCCTTAATCACAAAGAGTCTCAAAGACTATTGCAAACTATTATTCCAGACTATTATGACACCATGCCCTCATCTAAAACATACATGAGGGCAAATGATACAAATATTATCAACATAAAGTATAGGTTATTCATATGCTATAGAGTAGAAGTATGTTTTAAGCTTAGATTTAAACACTTCCACTGAGGTTGCAGATCGAATCTCAGGGGGAAGAGCATTCCACAGCACCGGTGCCCGGATGGAGAACGCTCTCGAACCTGCGGATCTCTTCTTGGCTCTTGGGATCACTAGTTGACCAGCATTTTCAGAGCAAAGGCTCCGGACGGGAACATAAGGTGAAATTAAATCTGAAAGACATGAGGGAGCAAGTCCATGCATGATTCTGTATAATACCAACAGAAACTTAAAATTACATCTTAAGCTAACAGGGAACCAATGCAGGTTAGCTAAAATCGGGGTAATGTGATCAAACTTTCTTGTCTTAGTCAAAAGCCTCGCTGCAGCATTTTGTACCAGCTGAAGGCTCTTGATTTTGGACTTCGGGAGACCGGAGAGTGGTGCATTACAGTAATCGAGACAGGAAGTAACAAACGCGTGAATTATAATTTCCGCATCTGACTGAGACAGCATAGGACAAATTTTAGCAATGTTGCGAAGATGGAAGAAAGCTGTTCTAGTAATATTCTTTACGTGTGTTCTAAAGGACAAATCGGGATCAAATATGACACCTAAATTTTTAACTCAGTCACTCTGGGTGATCTCACATTTGTCAATGTTCAGAGCAGTTTTTGAGAACAAGTAACGCCATTTAGATGGACCAATAACTAACATTTCGGTCTTTTCAGAGTTAAGGCGCAAGAAGTTGAGTGAATAATGGTGCTCACATTGAACATCTTTGAACATTCCATGTAAAAATTGAGATTATTAGCTATGTGAATTTACTAGATGTGTTCTTATATCCTTAATAGTTTCTGAGATATTCAATGTCAAAATGTGCCTAAGACTTTTGGAACATCCTGTACAGTTCAACCCCAGGGTAAAGCGACCCTGCCCTAAAATTTTAGTCAAGTCAAGTCACATTTATTTATATAGCCCTTATCACAAAAATGTCTCAAAGGACTGCACAGTATTACAATGACACAATTACCTGATCTTAGGGGCCAGTCACACAGACATTTGCGGCTGAATCACGGCCAGAAATTGCTGCCTTTGAGGCGGACGCTATTGGACGCATTGAGATCGCTATTCAAACGAGATACAGCGGTGCTTAACACGAGGTCGGAAATTCGCGCGCAGGTGGCAGCGTGAAATTGTTTGCCGCTGCTCAATTCTTCAGAGCGCGGGTACACAGCCTTTCACGAGCGTATTGAGGCTGAACCACAGCCAGAAAATTCTGACCGTGAAGCAGATGCTGTTGGGCGCTGTTGGACGTTTTGAGACCGCCATATAGACGAGATAGAGCAGTGCTTTACTCGCGGTCGGAAATTTTCACGTGGTTGGCCGTGTTCAAAACTTTTGAGCTGCTCAAAAGTTTGAGCACGTGTTAAACCGCGTGCCGCACACGTGGTCAACACGAGGAAATGACGCGGAAATGACGCGGAACGACGTGCTCTGGCCGCGGCCAGGGCGTGCTTACACATGGGTATGACGGGAAATTTCAGCGGGTAATCGTGGGTGGAGCATGGTAATAGCATGTTCTGCGCCTGTATCGCGGTGTTATTACGTGAAATTAGCGTGTTACGCGTGTGACAGTCAAACGCCTTTCTCCGCGTATAAACGGCGCGAATGCCGAGCACACGTCAGTTGTGCTCGTGACGTCAAGGGGGTGAACATGGATCCCCGTCAGCGTAGTTTCTCTTCATTTCGAATAAATCTTTCGGTGCATTCGCAATGGTCACAGCAAGGCTTTAATGCTAGGACCTTAGCTTGGCCTTTTGGGAACGGTGCATTCGCAATGATCGCAGCAAGGCTTTAGGGCTAGGACCTTAGCTTGGCCTTTTGGCTGAGAGTAAGTGTCCCGGCTCCTAGGCTTTGTAGCGTATTATGAACTGACCGATAACGGATAATGGATAATGAATAACGAAGATAGAACAATAACCCTTAAAAACCCCAAACCCCAAACCCCTTTTGTCTGAGAGTAAGAATCCCGGCTCCTAAGCTTTGTAGCGTATTATGAACTGATCGATAATGGATAATGAATAAAGAAGATAGACCAATAACCCTTAAACCCCGCCCCCCCCGTCAGCGTAGTGACCTCGTCTTAATCCATTTTTATTTCTTGACATTTCTTTTCAAGATAATAAAATAAAAATGATGCCATAGCTTGAAATCTTGATCTTCACGAGACTGTGTCTTGTGCGGTTATGATTTCTACAGCCCAGTGCCGAGATTTGCATCCCTTCGCTACCACAACCACTTTTACCGTGTTTTATCTCACTTTTAGGGAATGTAATGGCGAATATATAACCAGAACCACTTCGTCTTGCGTTTGTTGGAAATGTATTACACCTTAAACCATTCCGTCTTTGTTTTTGTTGTGAACGTAATCGAACGGTAAATCCTCCCCCCCTCACGTGAACGCGCATTCTGCTGCGCTTCCAACAAAAGCGATCGTATTCTATATAAAACGCTTATTAAAACAATAAAGCGAACTAATTATAACAATTGGGATAACCTAGTCTATATAACGCGTTTATTTAAACAATAAAGTGCGATCGTATTCTACAAAATGCGTTTGTTAACGTGGATGAAAAAGTCACGCGAGGGGGGGGCGGGGCGGTGTGGGTGTTGCGTAGGAGTCGGATTTGGGCACAACACCGGCTCGGGAGCTTTTATAACCGTGGTCCACACGAGAAAATGACGCAGAAATGACGCGATGAGGAAGCGGAACAGTGGCCGGCTTCTGTTGAACAGCGGAACAGCGGGTTGGCCAATTTTGCGCATTTTCCATCCCAGGCAACCACGGGCAAAAAAAAAACGCAAAATTTTAGCCCTGATTCAGCCGCAAATGTCTGTGTGACAGGCCCCTTAAACCAACATGCGGGCAAGGAACAACTCAAAACCTCAGTGTGAGGAAAAAGAGAAACCTTGAGAAGGGACCTCACAAGAGGTAATCCCGCTTTCAGATTACATTTAGCATTACAATACACAAACATAATAAACACTAGGTAACATGTTAAAAATTTGTCCGGAAAGTGTACTTTATGGTGTGGTATAAGATGTTTTTTTAGGTCTTGCACAAAAATAATGCGATGCCCAAAATGTATATATTTTTAATTTTGTTATTGCGTATGCTTGTGTGAAATACGTCTAAGATGCCAGTCTGCTTTTGGTCAACATCATACAAGGCGAGCGCCTGCTTTTGGTTTTCATCACAGCATTATAAAAATGCCAATTCTCAATTGGCTAAACTACATCTTTATCGACTTTCACTCTCTTCATTCAATTCAGAATTATTACAATACTGTCTTTTTTGAATGGCACTTAACTTGTAATGGGTACCAGGGCTTGCAGTGATGCTAAAGGGAGAAGCAAAAAGATAACCATGAAATCGAACCTCCGGCTTATCGATAATCAAACGTATCAAGACAATTACTAAAAATAAGGAGGCGATTAAAGAAAAGAAAATCTCTCCAGGGAATGACAATCCTCGGAAGTTTTAACATAAGTTTCATTTTCAATCTATCATCACCATCCCTCCCCTTTCTGCATCCACCCGCTACTCCACTCGACCAAAGGTAAAATCCAATGTTTTTTTTTTCCCTTGACATGTATACAACTTGTAACGTTATTTAATCATTTGCATATGTGTGACACTGAAGCAGTACTACGTATATACTATTTGATCATATTAATGTTTCTATCTGGGGTATAGCTAAAAAGATTCCCCTACTGTATGGCAATTTCACCTTACGATCCCTACCTTTGGTTTTACCGTACATATCTTTCTAAGCATTGCAAAATACTCATTGTCTTCTGCCTCAGATTTGAATCTGCCATCTCCTTCTCCCTCTGCATTCACCTGCTACTCTCCTGTACCAGCTCAAGTCATATCACACCATGGGTAAATCAAATGTCATTCATTTTCTGTAAATCTATATTTATCAACGTTATTTAACCATGTATCATTGGATAACTAGTATAGGTTGGTATCCCCCATCTCAAAACAGATTCATGTCCTTTCCCAGGGGGCTACTATATTCATATTTTGCCTTATATAAAGCTCCAGCTAAATGCTAATTGAGCGTTAGCATTAATCCATTCTCTTAGATGCTCGATTCGTTTTCATGGGGGAAAAACTTTGATTTAATCCTGCTCCTGCACCAGGCTCCCAGCATGCTTTGCAGGGCGACGAACGGACCTGATGCCGGTCTGTTTGCTTTGATGGGAGGAGGGGGGGGGGCTTGAAAAAAATTTCGGGTTCACTCAGCGAGCATCTGCTCGGCCATACGAGAGGAGATAAATCTGCTACGGGCCTCATGCATCTTCATTAAAGGCGCCGCTCAACACTGAAAACTGCCAAACTGTCCAGATGCCTAGCTTGAAAAAGGAGGCGGGATGTTTGAAAAAAAAAATGGGAGGGAGAGTAGAGTATCGGGCATGGACTATCTGCTCCATTCGGGAGCGTTTCGTGCCACCGCCGCTTGGATTTAGACATCAATCTTGCTTAAACAATTACAGACCAAGTAGCCCATTTGCATTGTGCTCCGAGGCTCGCCCGCCACCCAATCGGCTAACAAATTCGGTTATGCACAAAAATGAAAATCAAACACGAACAGTTTTCAAAAAAAAAAAAATTGCCGTGTTTTGCGACAGGGAGCTACGAAAGCAGTTTCTGATGTGATTTGGGAACTACTCAGATCAGCCGTTTTGGATTATGGGCACCGCGCTGGAGACCCCTGTATTAGACCAACAAAATAGTTGACCAAACTTGACGGAAATTACAGTTATCCGGTTATTAGCATTAGTATTATTAGATCAAACAGAATTTTAATCGAGGAACTCCTCACATCTGCCGTTTTGTATTACAGTGGATGCTATAAATTAGCATGCTAAATAGCTAGCTCATTTGATAGCTAAGTGATGAAAAAGTTACAGGACACCAGGCATCTTTTCAGAGTTGTCTGCCCCATTTTTTTCCCAACTTGAAACACAGTAAGATGACTAATCGCAAAAAAACAAACAAAAAAAAAACATTGTTTCAAGTATTAAGGATTGATAATCATTATATATAACAGAACAACACTTTAAAATGAAGTTTATTATAAATCTACTCATAAAATGTCATTGCTTGGATATGACATCGCCGTTTTCCATCTGCCATCAGCATGTACCTGTATTTACTCATCTTCATTCATGCAATGTTAGCGTACAAGCCACGTGAACTCCTCTTTCCAAGATGCTTTTAATGTACGTTTACGTTTTGTAGCGTCATAAATTTTGTTAGCTTCTTTTGAATCTTTCTTCTGGGGCTGAGGTTTAAGCTTGATTCGTAACCACTTATCCATTTTTCTTGTGTTCTCTGTGCGTCTACTTTGGAAAATTATATGCAAATGCACGACCTTATAGCACTTGGGGGAGTCCGGAAGCAGTAAGTTATTCGATGCAGGCTTCTGATTCGCTGCCTAGTATGCAAATTGACAAACGATTCGAAATTCCGAAATTTCCAAACCGAAATAAGATTTTGAAAAAGGAATAAAGCAATGAAGATTTATTTTTTCTCCAAAAAGTTGTCGGCCACCTGGGTGGACATGTTTTGTTAGTTGTACGCCCGACGTAAAAGATGCACGCCCCGGCGTCCGGGCAGACAATGTTTCAGACACTGATTAGACCAAGAGTCAACAACCTTTTTGAAGCTAAGAGCAAATTTTTGTTACTGATTAGCGCGAAGGGTTTGATATGCCTTTGTAAGATGACAACATATATCATTACTATGTCCTTACTAGCAGTTGCAGTTTTAGACACAGGCGAGTCCGTCAGTCGCCAGTGGCGGCGTTTTTCCCACGACACATGGGGGAGTGGCGTGAGTGATTACAAAACAAGAAAAATAATAATCATAAATGTGCGCCGCAAAGCGTTTCTGTATTATCTGACAGCCTATCATTATGTATCTTGTCAAATGGGCACCCCTTCATTGCAGCTATGACGCCTCTGCTTCCTGTGAAGGTGTGTAGAGGGACTGAGATGAGGAATAGCACAGGGGAGGAGAAGGGCGGGGGACAGTTCACCTCTGACTGCGCGTCTCAAAATGAACGGCCTGGGGGGAGGATTCTCTGTAATCCTATACATAAAATATTTAGTTGGCGGCTCCTATCTTCCAAACGCACATTATTTATACGATTGAAAATTGTGTGAAACGGATAAATCTGTGCTACAAAATTGATTATAAGGTCACTCAGGTTAATTTGTTTAGCCTTGACCGCTTGTCGTGAGTGACAGTTGGGGATGGGCATCTGTTTTCATTTGAGACAAGTGGAAAATAAACAGAGATGGAAATAGTTTGTATTTATTATTTAAGCCTTTTTTAATAAACATTTGCCATTTTTATGTATATACAGAGACACCTCATTAATTCGGTTATTGCTGGTTCACTCCTTCATGCATATTTAACAAAATTGTCTTTATTGTCATTTATATGAATGTATTGTTCTTGGCCAGAGAGAGGCCTGGGTATGTGCTGCATGCTGCCAAATGTGTGTGCATCTATTGGCGGAACGTGGTCGTTGGGCAGGAACGAGTAGAGTAGCCGGGACGGGAGATCAGAGCGTGGGAGGAAACCGGAGTGCCCGGAGGAAACCCACGCACGGGGAGAACATACAAACTCCGCACAGAAAGTCCGGTAGCTGGATTTTAACCCACACAGGAGGTTCCCAAGACCTTAGAACTGTCCCGCACACGCGCTAACCACTGCGTCGCCGTGCTGACCCACTAAACGGATTATATAATCTTAAAAAATAAAAATGATATGTTATTTTTGTTGCCATTCATCATACAGAAAGATACTTATTGGATGAAATCAGGAAGATATATATATATATATATATATATATATATATATATATATATATATATATATATATATATATATATATATATATATATATATATATATATATATATATATATATATATATATATATATATATATATATATATATATATATATATATTTATATATATTTATATATATATATATATATACCGTAAATTCCGGACTATAGAGCGCACCTGATTATAAGCCGCACCCACCACATTTCGGGAGGAAAACCGATTTTGTACATACACAAGCCGCACCTGTATATTAGCCGCATGCGCCCACATTGAAGAAACGCAATACAAACACGAAATTAACCCATACCCGGCAAAATGAACAGAAAATAATACCGGTACTTAAGATTTAATGCAGACCTGCAGAGTCCGGGTGCCCGTTGAAAGTAATCCAAGGGAAAACGTGTATATTTCCAAAGGTAAGGGTGGGAAAAATATATATCCACTATTGTCGGCCGCGTCCACAAACATGTCTCACCTTTGCTCCACTTCCCGTCAGCCCGCGTTGGCCCCGCCCCTTCTTTCTAATTTGCTCGTACAAAACATATCAGAATAAGTTTCTAAAATAAATACATTTCAAAAATATACAGTTGCAAATACATATTATACATGGTTACACATATTTACAAAGAAAGACGGTACACCAAGAGAGTTTTCAAAGCTTTAATAATAATATTATAACTTTCATCCCAAACCGTGCCTGTGAATGGTAGCAAAACGCTAATAACAACACGCTCGCAACACAGTAAACAGCTCTGTTAAAAAAAATACTGTACTTGTGGTAAGCACGGTAAACGGTCCTCATCTTCCTCCTTATAACTGACATCATTAAAGTCGTCTTCCTTCAGAATGGGGAAGAGACTTTGGCATATAGACATTGTTCTACGCTCCCTTCATCCAAAACACGCTAACATCACGCTTGCTAAGTAAAGTTTGCGTGTGGTAGCTCTGTTTCCTTCTATATCGGACTGCTTGATTGCGTTTAGCTTGAAAGTTGGGTCATGTGCCTTTCTTTTTGCAATTTGCATGATGAGGATATGTCTACGCTAATTTAATTTGTGCACAGCTAAGAAGTTGCAGTCTAAATTTTACCTTTTGTACTCGAGCGCCGCTGGCAGCCGTTAGTAAAATTACATGAATTGGCCGCATCACTGAATAAGCCGCAGGGTTAAAAGTTTGGGAAAAAAGTAGCGGCTTATGGTCCGGAATTTACGGTATATATATATATATATATATATATATATATATATATACATATATATATATATATATATATATATATATATATATATATATATATATATATATATATATATATATATATATATATATATATATATATATATATATATTTTGCTAGCAGCACGGCGACACAGTGATTAGCGTGTGGGCGGCACAGTTCTGAGGTCATGAAATCGAACCTTCCAGGGTGGAGTTTGCATGTTCTCCCCGTGCCTGCGTGGGTTTCCTCCGGTCACTCCAGTTTCCTCCCACATTCCAAAAGCATGCATGTCAGGTTAATTTGCTGGTCCAAATTGTCCCTAGGTGTGAATGAGCGAGTGAATTGTCTGTCTCTGAGTGCCCTGTGACTGGCTGGCAACCAGTTTAGGGTGCCCACTGCCTGAAGATGGCTGGGATGGGCTCCAGCACCCACGCGACCCTACTGAGGATAAGCGGTGCATATAATGGATTGATGGATATACAGGGAGTGCAGAATCATTAGGCAAGTTGTATTTTTGAGGATTAATTTTATTATTGAACAACAACCATGTTCTTAATGAACCCAAAAGTCTCATTAATATCAAAGCTGAATATTTTGGAAGTTGGAGTGGGGCTTTTTTAGTTTTAGCTATTTTAGGAGGATATCTGTGTGTGCAGGTGACTATTACTGTGCATAATTATTAGGCAACTTAACAAAAAACAAATGTATACCCATTTCAATTATTTATTTTCATCAGGGAAACCAATATAACAGCTCAACATTCACAAATATACATTTCTGACATTCAAAAACAAAACAAAAACAAATCAGTGACCAATATAGCCACCTTTCTTTGCAAGGACACTCAAAAGCCTGCCATCCATGGATTCCGTCAGTGCTTTGATCTGTTCACGATCAACATTGCGTGCAGCAGCGACCACAGCCTCCCAGACACTGTTCAGAGAGGTGTACTGTTTTCCCTCCTTGTAAATCTCACATTTGATGAGGGACCACAGGTTCTCTATGGGGTTCAGATCAGGTGAACAAGGAGGCCATGTCATTAGTTTTTCTTCTTTTAGACCCTTTCTTGCCAGCCACGCTGTGGAGTACTTGGATGCGTGTGATGGAGCGTTGTCCTGCATGAAAATCATGTTTTTCTTGAAGGATGCGGACTTCTTCCTGTACCACTGCTTGAAGAAGGTGTCTTCCAGAAACTGGCAGTAGGACTGGGAGTTGAGCTTGAGTCCATCCTCAACCCGAAAAGGCCCCACAAGCTCATCTTTGATGATACCAGCCCATACCAGTACCCCACCTCCACCTTGCTGGCGTCTGAGGCGGACTGGAGCTCTCTGCCCTTTACCGATCCAGCCACGGGCCCATCCATCTGGCCCATCAAGACTCACTCTCATTTCATCAGTCCATAAAACCTTAGAAAAATCCGTCTTGAAATTTTTCTTGGCCCAGTCTTGACGTTTCAGCTTGTGTGTCTTGTTCAGTGGTGGTCGTTTTTCAGCCTTTCTTACCTTGGCCATGTCTCTGAGTATTGCACACCTTGTGCTTTTGGGCACTCCAGTGATGTTGCAGCTCTGAAATATGGCAAAACTGGTGGCAAGTGGCATCTTGGCAGCTGTACGCTTGACTTTTCTCAGTTCACGGGCAGTTATTTTGCGCCTTGGTTTTTCTACACGCTTCTTGCGACCCTGTTGACTATTTTGAATGTAACGCTTGATTGTTCGATGATCACGCTTCAGAAGCTTGGCAATTTTAAGAGTGCTGCATCCCTCTGCAAGATATCTCACTATTTTTGACTTTTCAGAGCCTGTCAAGTCCCTCTTCTGACCCATTTTGCCAGAGGAAAGGAAGTTGCCTAATAATTATGCACACCTGATATAGGGTGTTGATGTCATTAGACCACACCCCTTCTCATTACAGAGATGCACATCACCTGATATGCTTAATTGGTAGTAGGCTTTTGAGCCTATACAGCTTGGAGTAAGACAACATGCATAAAGAGGATGATGTGGTCAAAATACTCATTTGCCTAATAATTCTGCACTCCCTGTATTTTGCTATTTCTCCCACTTTGAAATCATGGATGCACCTAAAATTTTCATCGTAGGTGCATGTCCACTGTGAGAGAGATAAACTGAAATGAAAATGAAATGATTTGCATTTATATAGCGCTTTTCAAGTCAGTGACTTCCCAAAGCGCTTTACAATGTGCTCCACATTTCCCAATAGCGGCCTTGCAGCCATGTAAGGCGCTAACCTGCTTATTGGGGGTTTTAGGGGTTCAGTGTCTTACCCAAGGACACTTCGACATGTAACACGGACGAGCCGGGATTCGAACTGGAATCCCTTGATCCCAAGACGAGCGTTCTACCTCCTTTGCTACTGCCGCCCTCTAAAAAGAATAATCCAGAAATCACAAATCACAATGCATGATTTTTTTCACGAATTATTTGTGTGATGTTGCTGCAAATAAGTAAATGAATATTAATATTTGGTACAGTAGCCTTTATTGGCTATTACAGAGGCTATTACACACAGCAGGAGGGATCTTGGCCCACTCCTTCACAAGATCTTCTCTAGATCAGTCAGGTTTCTGGGTTTTTGAGTTTAAGCTCCCTCCAGAGATTTGCGATTGGGTTCAGGTCTAGAGACTGGCTGGGCCATGCTAGAATCTTAATATGCTTCTTATGGAGCCACTCCTTGGTTTTCCTGGCTGTGTGCTTTAGGTCCTTGTCGTGTTGGAAGACCCAGCCATGATCCAGCTTCAATGCTCTGTCTAAGGGAAGCAGGTTGTTCCTCAAAATCTCGCCATACACGGCCCCAGACATCCTCTCTTTAGTGCAGTGCACTAGTCCTGTCCCATGTGCGGAAAAACACCCCCAGAGCATGATGTTACCACTCCATGCTTTCAAAGTAGGGATGGTGTTCTTACAAATTGTACTCTTCAATCTTGTTCCAAACACTCTTAGTGGAATTATGAACACAAAACTTTCTCCTATGACTCCTCTGTATCATCCAAATGGTCATATGCAAACTTAAGACGGCCTTGACATGTGCTGGTTTAAGCAGGGGAACCTTTCGTGCTATGCATGATTTTAAATCATGACGTCTTAGTCTATTACCTACAGTAACCTTGGAAACAGTGGTCCCAGCTCTTTTCAGGTCATCGGCCAGCTCCTGTTGTTTAATTACAGCCTGATTCCTCTCCTTTTTTAGAATCATTGAGACCTCACGAGGTGATATCTTGCATGGGACTCCACTCCGATTGAGATTGACCGTCATGTTTATCTTCTTCCATTTTCTAACGATTGCTTCCAACAGTGAACCTTTTATTCACCTGCTGAGGCGTGTTCAGGAGAGTGATCAGACATGTAGTCTCTTGATAATCGCTTGCCGCGCACTGCTGAACGTTTTGTAATCGCTCACTGTGATTGCCTTACTGATCCAAAATGGCCGACGACAGTACAATGGATTTCGTTCTACAGCTTGCTTTGAGCGAGTTGGCTGATATGAGCGACAGTTCGCATATTGACACAGTTAAGGTTATCCTTAACGCAGTGGAAGGGTCATACCTGTCTTGCATTGTTCACAAACATTACCAGGCAATGTAAGACGATATATTACATCGCCAACAGCACTCGTCAGGGTGAGATCCTCCATCTTCTGCACTGTCGACGCCATGTTGGAAATCAAAGTAAGCGGTCTTTCTCCCGTGATTACTCGGGCACGCGAGCGCTCAATAATCACTGGCCGTTCAGAAGCTAGCGATAGCTCGCGATAGCAATCACTCACTCTCCTGAACACGCCTCAGCTGCTTGGCAATTGCTCCGTCGCCCTATCCAGCCTTGTGGAGGTGTACAATTTTTTTCTCTGGTGTCTTTGGACAGCTCTTTGGTCCATGTTACAAGTTAAAGTCTTACTGATTGTACGGGGTGGACAGGTGTCTTTACAACATCTAACAGGTGCATTTGATACAGGACGATACATGGAGTGCAGGTTGACTTCGAATGGGCAGATTAACAGGTCTTCTTTTAATGTCAGGATTCTAGATGATATACAGGTGTTCAAATACATATTTGTAGCTGTACCACACATATAAATTGTTTCTTTGTAGTTTGTCTCTCTCACAGTGGACATGCACCTACGATGAAAATTGCAGGGAGAAGTAGCAAAATAGCAGGGTTTGTAAATACTTGTTTTTTTCATTGTATATAAACAACATAAAAACCTAAAATAAAATCAAATTAATGGATTGGTCTATTACTGTCCCATTTTGGGCTACTTGGGTTAAGCCTAGAAAACCCCCAAATATAAGGTCATTTCATTTAAAACAACCTAGAAAAATGAATTACAATCCAAGTTAAGGGATACAATTACATTTTGTTACTCTGAAAATGATTAATTCTCAGCCGAATAACTTAATCCTACTTTCACTCTTAACCTTAATCTTAACCGATAAACCCAATACCACATAACCGCATGATCCCCCACCCTTAACCCCAACCCCACAGCCCTAGCCCTCAACCCTAACCCTAAACCTTTATCCCTAACTCTTAAAACACTTAACCCTAATCCTAATCCTTAACCCCCTAACCCCAACTCTTAACCCCTTAACTCTTAATGCCAATTTAACGCATAACTTTTAGAGCCTTACCGTTAACGCCTCACCCTTAAAGACTAACCCTAAACCCCTAACCTTTAATCCCTACCCCTTAATCCTTTACCCTTAACCCTCACCCATAATTCTAACCAGGTTTCAAAAAACGGCTGAGTTAGCATTAAAGCTTGCACAGCTTTTAAAAGGGAATGCAAAACGAAAGGAAACAAACAACACGGATCGAAATGTTGAAGTTAAACAACCGAATGTAGTCTACCTTTTTATCTTCCCTTTGTTGTCATGGCAACAACTTCTACATCAATATTCAATAAAAAGAATCTTAAAAGATTATGACATGGATTAGAATTCCGGAAAAGGTTCCAATCTCCGAGGTTTGCGTTGGGGTTATAAACGTACTTTCGGGATTCAGAGTGGGGTTTAATTCATGGTTTGAAAATTAGGTTATAATTCACACCAAGGAACGGCTTAGTGGTTATCTGACGTTGTTTACCGTCGGTGTTTACTGTTGTTCCCATCGGCCATATTGCAAGATGATCCCGGCATTTAGTTGCCACGGCGAAGGGCCTTCTGCCTTAAACTCAGACGTTCTCATGAATAATTCCTTGAGATAATGACAGAAATATTCATAAAATATAAGGATTCAGCTGCCGGTTATAGATCGATAAATGGCTGAAATGAGCCGCTAGGTCACATTCCAAAGGCATTTTTTTTTGGTTTCTTCTGGAGAAAAACAAATCTGAAAAAAAACGTATTTATGTTCGAACTACAAAAACATATGAAAAACTAATCTATTATTAAAAAAAATGTTGCAGACTGATTTAATGTCTGATTATTAGTACAGAAACACACAGCGAGTTGATTTCAAATTCAAAGAACGGAACTGAATTTTTCGGTCCCATTTTTTATTGAAAATAATAATAATTATAATCTGAAAATGTTTGGCTATTTGGGTTGTTATGTCAAGGAAAACAACCCAAATATCTGAATTAAAATTCTATGTTTTACCCCATTTTTGGTTATTTTTGATAAAATTATAATCTCTTATTCTGAAGGATAATGATTAACCTTTAACACTAACCCTTAACCCCGAACCCTTTACCCCTAAACCCTAACCATAACTCCTAAGCCTAACCTTCACAATTAACCCTAAACCCTAAACCCTAAACCCTAACTCTTAACCCTTACCCATACCCCTAAATCTCATCCTTTTCCCTAACCCTTACCCTTGACCCTTGCCCTTAACCTTTACAAATAACCCTTACACATAGTATGTATACATATCCCTTACACATAGCCCTTGCACATAGCCGCTACTCATAGCACTTACACATAACCCATAGAAATAACCCTTACTCATAACCCCTAATCCTTACTTCCTAAACAAAAAAAATATTATTGCCTCGTTTCAAAAATGTTAGATTAATGTTCTCTTTTACGATAAAGCGATTCAGTTGAGAAAAAAAAAAACACATTATGGTTTAATTCTTTAAAATAAACGACAAATCAAATGTTTATTAAATAATAATTTGTCGCAGCCCAGCTTCATTTATATTCCATAAATAAAACAATGTCCTTTCAAGGACCATCGTCGCCTGGCTTGTTTTTTAATTCTGTATCGACATCGTAATTTTATGCGGCGAATGACATAAAACAAACCTTGCGAAGATGCTTGGTTCTGGATAAGCGGCTCGCTCCCTAAAAAGTGGGCTTATCTCGGCGGCCATACTGTCCCAACCTCTACGAGTTGGAGCATTTACAACACTGGCTAGGCGAAAAAAAACTAGCAGCAGGTAATTCAACTGTCCCATGGGAAACGGGACGTTAGCCAATATCGCTATGCGTGATTCCAGCCAGCTATTTGAAGACATGATTTTCTTTTTTTTTATCTTAGCTTGAGATTCCCTCGCCTTTGCGGGAATTCGGGCATAACTTTTCCTGCGGCGGAATCAAAAGCTGACAGATGTGCGGGAAAGTCATAGAGCGCTGGTTGCTATCTCAAATGTAGCATATTAAAACCCCTATCCTATTAGACAGAGGGAAGTAAAGCTACTAGACTAGATCTAGATTTGATGAGTGGTCAGCCTAATAAAGTCAAAATAATTTGAACAATACCCGGCAAATAAATAAACAATGGACAAGACAATAGAAAACAATTAACTGGAATTATGGGAAATGAACACTCTTACTTGGTTCAGGATGTTGTTGGGTTTCACTTATACAAAATGACCCAATACAATAGGTTTTTGCTAAACATAAGACCTAAATAACCCCAAATTTTGCAGAAAGAAAGATCAAACCATGACAAGGATTTTAGTTCAGATTTGAATCTTTTGGGGTTTTCTAGAAATAATGACCCAAATAACCCCATTTTGTAAGGTTTATTGTTCTATACTCTTTATCAATTATCCATTATCCGTTATCGGTCAAACCATAATACACTGCAAAGCCAAGAGGCCGAGACACTTGTTCCCAGCCAAGAGGCTGAGTCAAGGTCCTAGCCACAGGGCCAAGCAGCGATCAATGCGAATGCACCGATCCCGGAGGTACTGCAATACCGGGCCGATGCGTGGAGTGGACAGAGCAAGCTCTTATTCCATCTCCTAATTGCAAAAATCAACTGAGCATGGTGCACAGTGTTACAGATTCTTTAACTTCCGGATAGCACACAGTCCAAAAACTACAGTAACTGAATATGAAGTACACAGTCCAAGAACAACAGGCTGCAATGATGATTTCAGCCAGAAGATTGCATCAGCTAGTAGAATATTTCGAAGTTAGGAACAACACCTTTCACTTATTTTGGTTGATAAACCTATTGTTAGTCGCAAAATGTACTTGATTGCTCCATTGATTGGGTTTAGGTATGTGCTATGAGCATTTGCTTTTTCTCAAAGTTCAGCGGTCCACAGTCAAGAAAAAAGTAATAATCAATTTCCTACCACGACCTTGATGTGGAGCTCCATGAGGAATCAGATCCGTGTTGGATTCCTCATTTGGGCAGCAGATTTCAAACTGTCCAAGGAATCGAAGAATATCCCCTGGAGAGAACAAAATCTAGTCTTTGAAAGGGTCCAGCAGAAGTAATATATTTAGCTTTTTTTAAATAATAAACTTTGACTACGCCGGGCTATCTGTGGCTCCTGTCATGGTTGCCATGGTGCCCACTTGGTCGCGCCCATGTGTGTCATGGTTGCCATGGCGCCCACTTGGCCGCGCCAGTGTGTGTCACGGTTGCCGTGGTGCCCAATTGGCCCCGTTCGTGTTGTGCCAGCTGCGGCTCGTTTAGAGATTGACTTTCGTTGTATATAAAGCTCAGCTCTCTCTTGCTTCAGTGTCAGCCCGTCAACACACTTCTGCCCCACAAAACGTGTGTTCTGTCCTGTTTTCCTGTGATATCTGCAGTCCGGTATTGTTCCCGTTTATTTTTGTACTGTTTAATTTCGGGTTCCAGTTTTGTTTTCCGTCTATTCTTGTTTTCCAGTTTGGTTACCGTTTAGTTTCTCTTGTCTATTTTCGTTACCCTGATTCGTTATCGATCTCGTCGGTCCCTGACATTGGGTACTGTATCTGTTCTGGTTCTGACAGCGACTTGACAAGTACAATGAAATAAGGAGACTGCTCGTAGCCTGAGTTAGTTACAATAACTGGTAGATTTACCCAGAAAATAGTCCAGAAAACAATAAAATCGACAGAGACAACGAATATTTGAAGGAAATCTCAAATTAGTTTTTGATTGAACTGTCTTTATTTTCATTGATAATTGATGTGAATCATTGAATGCAACAAGATTAGACATGGCACTCCATGTAATAAAGACTTTAAAGAGAAAAAAGGCAAAAAAATATGTATGTCGTGCGTAGAGACAGTGCAATGAAAAAGAATAGTAACAATAGTTCAAAGAAAATAAGTGAAGTAACACTTAGCAGAAACAAAAATCCCAAAACACTTTTCACAGTTTTGTGCAATACATATAAAATGTTGCGTCCATAATTCACCATAACCAATGTTTTCTTAAAGCATCAAAGCAACTTCTTAAAACTACAAACAGAAACAGAAACAAACTCACCAAAACTCGCCTAGTTCGGGTCTGTCCTTTGTAAATCACACCGTCACCAGGTATAGTTAAAACAAAGGTTTTATTTAAAAAGGGATTGTAATTAAAAATCCTCGGTCGTATATATAATCTACACTGGCGTGCGTGTACTGGTTCCAGCGAGAAATGACAAATGACGTGATATCTATCTTTTTTTTTTGTTTTTGTTTTTTACAAAACTTTATTGAAACCAGTCAAGTCATGTTTATTTGTATGTCCTTAATCTCAAGGAGTCTCAAAGGGCTGAACAGACCACAGACTATTGGAAACCACAGACTATTATAACACCATCTGATCTAAAACCTACATGAGGGCAAGGAAAAACTCAAAAACCTCAGCGTGAAGAAAATGAAGAAACGTTAAGAAAGGGGCCGCACGTGAGGTAATCCCCCTTCCTCGATGACCAGGCTGCAATGGATGTTGCATTAATAAACAATAAAAATGAAATGGAAAATAATTAAATTATAACACAAAATAAAAAAATAAAATACAATGGATGACCAGGTTACAAGGAATAACAAATTGTGGTTCACTAATTAAAATAATTTATTTCATTTGACAACTTAGTTATCGAATAAATGTTTTCTTTTTATTTTATCAAAATCTTGATTTATCTTTTTTATGTCTTCCTAACTGTTTTTTTACCAAGGGGTTGCTATCTCCTGTTTAGTGGCGGTTCTCCCGATGGGTGGCGGGCTCCGCCAGGCTCGACTAATCGAGTGATGAAAGTGGTCCAGATGGGAGAGGACAAAAACAGATTTTGTGGAAATGAGAAGGAGAGGAAAAAAAGTGTGCAATGGAATGTCAGGCAAAGTCAAGAGTGGCGTGCCATTTCACCCGCTAGTGAGTTCCATTCTGGCAAAACTCCTCAGATCACTCAACTAAAGCCGAAAAGCTGACAAGTTTGGCGCACGTGAAAAGGAAGGTAGGGGTGACAAATCCTCTTTATTTGATATACTTTGTTTGGTAACAATTCTTATTTCTTTATTCTAAATTTAATTTTTATTTATTTTTATTTTTTTAAGTCAAATGTGATGTTATATCATATGTTTTATTAATTATTTAATTATTATATTGTGATTTTATATTAATCACGAAATAATATTAATTTCTACTTTATATTTTGTAAGTCAAATGTTTTTTGAGAAAGTATTTTTATTTGGTAAACTAAAGAAATAGTTTACACTAATATTTTATGATAAATACTTTTCGGTCAGTGCAGCACGGCTGCGAAGTGGTTAGCGCTTGTGCAGCACAGTTCATGTCATGGGAACCTGTCGTGGGTTCAAATCCAGCTCCAGACTTCCTGTGTGGAGTTTGTATGTTCTCCCCGTGCTTGCGTGGGTTTCCTCCGGGCACTCCGGTTTCCTCCCACATTCCAAAAACATGCATTTCAGGTAAATTGGCCGGTCCAGATTGTCCCTAGGTGTGAATGAGCGAATGAGTTGTCTGTCCCTGTGTGCCCTGCGATTGGCTGGCAACCAGTTCAGGGTGTCCCCTGCCCACTGCCTGGAGATGGCTGGGATGGGCTCCAGCCCCCCGCGACCCTAATGAGGATAAGCGGTATGGCTAATGAGATGAGATGAGATGAGACTTTTCGGTCAAAAGTAATGTATTCCATGTTTAGTTTGTTTTTGACACAATTTTTGTTTATTTTTATAAGATTGTATTTATCTAAAGGATAAAGATTAACCTAACCCAACCCTAACCCTTAACCTTAACCCTCACCCATCACGCTTAATCCTCACTCTTAGCCCTTACCCTTACCCCTCACCCTTACCCGTTCTGTGTCACGATTACTAACTCAGATCACCTGGAGCAATCATGTGGCGCCTGATTGGCTGGCACTCCTCTCTTAAGCGCCCTGCGCCCTGAGGGGAGTGTCAGAGCATACATTCTTGTAACTCTGTGTGTTTCTCCCGATATCCCATTCATTTAGAACTCTGCTTACCTGATTTTTGCCTGCCTCCGATCCGACCTGTTTCTGTCCCACATTTTGATCTCTTCTCCAGTCCCGGTAAACACGACCTGCCTGATTTCCGCACTGCGATTGACGACTCATTCCGACGTTATCTTCCCGGCGCCGCTGCCGACGTCTGACGATCATCACGTCTCCAGCAAGCCCTGAACCCTTCCTTAATAAAAGACTAAAACAAATGCTCTGGGGTCCACTGGTCTGTTCTGGTTTTCTGACAGAACGCTCTGACCAGAATGAATCCCGCATTCGTTCCTTTGCCCCCTGACGACCACGGAAGCGATGACCAGCATGGCGCACTCCAGCGTCTTCACCATGCCGAAGGTGCGTTACGGCAAGTCGCCTCTGAAGTGGCCAACTTGACTCAGCCTGCACCAACACGAGCTGGCTCAACAACACCAGAGTTGGTCCAACCTCTCATCTCAACCACTTCATCGGAGCCCAACACCGACAACGCTCCTTCGAGCACCCGGAAGCGAATTCCGACCCCGCCTTCTCCAGATCTATTCGGCGCCGGATTCGCCGAGCCACGAGTGGGAGAGCCAGAGAAGTTTTGTGGGGATCCCGTCCAGATCCGCCCGTTCTTAGTAAACTTCCGGTTGATTTTCGATCTCCAGCCCCGCAACTTCGCGACCAAAGCGGCGAAAGTGGCATTCGTCATAAACCACCTCACAGGAAGAGCTTACCTTTGGGGAATGGCCGCCTACGAGAGAGGTGCGACGGCATGCACTTCATTCAACCTTCTGGCCCAAGAGATGACGAAGGTATTTGATTCAGGGTTCTTCGTTGGCCGATTCCTCCCGTTCGCTTCTGAACGTTCGCCAGGGAAGTCACTGGAATGAGGAGGCGCTGGTCGACGCCTATTTGCATAGTTTGGCGGACTATCTTAAAGAGGAGTTGGTGTCACACGCTTCCCCGGCTACGCTTGATGAGGCAATAGAATTAACCGCCCGGATTGACCATCGGGTTCAGGCAAGACGACGGGAACGGGGAGGTCCAAACCGAGTCGTTACCCGCCCGACTCAAGAAGAGGGTAACGTTCCGAACCCCTGGGTCGCGGCATCCCCCATCGTAGAGAAAATGGAGGTGGACCGGGTCTCTTTTTCCCCCGAGGAACGCCAGCGAAGGTACGTCGAACAATTATGCTTGTACTGCGGCGGCAAGGGACATTGCGTGGCCACCTGCCCGGTAAAAGCCAACGCTCGTCGAACATAGGGGGCGTCCGATTGAGCTCAGCCTTTGTATCTGCTCCCAAGAATGCGAGACCCGTTATCCAGGCTGATCTCTACCTCTCCGATTCCGCTCAGACATTTCCGGCCCTGATTGACTCAGGCGCCGAGGTAAACATTCTTGATCTGTCCCTCGCCCACAAGCTAGGGGTACCTGAAAAATCCCTCCCTAGTCCGATCTCGGCACAAGCGTTAGATGGTCACTTGCTGGGCACCGTTTCACGAATAACGCTGCCCGTCGAATTAAGACTGTCCGGTAACCACAGAAAGAAAATTTGTTTTCTGCTGCACTCCCCGGGTCAACCTATAGTTCTGGGTCACCCCTGGTTGGTCCAACATAACCCACATCTTGATTGACGTTCTGGCTCGATACTGGAGTGGGGTATGGACTGTCATCAAACCTGCCTGCGCGCGGCCTCTCAACCAGGTAGTTCCGTTTCCCCAAAGACACCACCCGACCTGTTCCGGGCTCCGAAGTGCTACCACCATTTACGGGAGGTTTTTAGCAAGGCAAAAGCCTCTTCCCTGCCGCCCCATAGGCCTTATGATTGAGTTATTGAACTCCTGCCCGGGTCCACTCCCCCTTGGGTTGGCTCTATTCCCTGTCGGCCCCCAAGAGGGAGGCTATGACAAGTACCGTAAATTCCGGACTATAAGCCGCTACTTTTTTCCCAAATGTTCAGCCCTGCGGCTTATTCAGTGAAGCGGCCAATTTATGTAACTTTTCTAATGGCCACCAGCGGTGCTGGAGTATTTTGACAGGCACGTTTGATGCATTGCGAGCATGATCCTACCAGGGTGTTGGTACCTTTCAAAGGCACGGTTTGGGATGAAAGTTATATTATTATTATTAAAGCTTTGAAAACTCTCTCGGTGTACCATCTTTCTTCTTAAATATGTGTAACCATGTATAATATGTATTTGTTACTGTATATTTTTGTAATGTATTTATTTTAGAGATTTATTCTGTTATGTGTTCTACGGGCGAATCAAAAAGAAGGGGCAGAGCAAATGCGGGCTGATGGGAAGTGGGGTAAAGCTGAGTTACCGGTAGATCTGTCTGTTGTCGCAGCGGACAATAGTGGATATATATTTTTCCAACCCTTAACTTTGGAAATATACATTTTGTTCCCTTAGATTACTTTCAACGGGATCCGGACTTTACAAGTCTGCATCAAACGTTAATTACGGGTATCATTTTCCATTCATGATGCCGACTGTGGTTCTAGGATTGTGTACTATTGACTTTTGGATTGTGTCAGTAGGAGGCTAGGAGGATAGGACCTAGACTCAGCCTCTTGGCTGGGAGCAAGTGTCTCGGCCTATTGGCTTTGTAGTGTATAATGATTTGACGGATAATGGATAATTGATAAAAAATATAGAACAATAAATCACAATCGTGGAACTTACAGCCTGGTCTGGGTTACACTTGTGATCGTGTCACAAGTTTTAATGCGGGCGCACGCGGCTTATACACAGGTGCGGCTTGTGTAAGTACAAAAGTGGGAAATCACTTTAAAAGTGGTGAGTGTGGCTTATAATCAGGTGTTTCTATTGTCCGGATTTCACGGTATATATCGGATCCTCCTTCTCGCCAGCTGGAGCGGGAGCGGGGTTCTTCTTTGTTGGGAAGAAGGACGGTCCCTCCGAACCTGCATCGATTACCGGGGACTCAACGATATTACGGTAAAGAACCGTTACCCGTTACCATTGCTTGCTTCTGCCTTCGAGTTACTACAGGGGGCCACGATATTCACGAAACTCGATCTCCGTAATGCCTATCACTTGGTCCGAATCCGGGAGGGAGATGAATAGAAGACGGCGTTCAACAACCCCACCGGCCTCTACAAATATCTGGTAATGCCGTTCGGGTTAACTAACGCTCCCGCTGTCTTCCAATCCCTTATTAATAACATGTTACGGGATGTGCTGAACCGTTTTGTCTTCGTATATTTGGATGACATTCTGATCTTTTCCAAGTCCCGAGAGGAACACCAGAAACACGTCCAGCTCGTCCTCCGTCGCCTCCTGGAGAACTCCCTGTTTGTCAAAGCCGAGAAATGTGAGTTCCACACCAAAGTCGTTTCATTCTTGGGCTACATTATAACTGAAGGGAAGCTACAGATGGACCCGGCCAAAGTATCTGCCGTCACCTCTTGGCCCGTTCCGGAGAATCATAAAAAGCTCCAGCA
This sequence comes from Urocampus carinirostris, assembly GCF_059441175.1. Lineage (NCBI taxonomy): Eukaryota > Metazoa > Chordata > Actinopteri > Syngnathiformes > Syngnathidae > Urocampus > Urocampus carinirostris. The sequence goes on along the minus strand of NC_142366.1, from coordinate 7,102,958 downwards.
ATTTCTTGGGTTCGCCAATTTCTACAGAAGGTTCATCCGTAATTACAGTTTGGTTCGGCTCCCCTCACGGCCCTCACTAGCCCCAAGGACGCTTTCCGGTGGTCCCCCGCAGCTGATGAGGCCTTCCATAAACTTAAAACCTAATTTTCCACGGCCCCTATTCTCCAGGTACCAGACCCCGCACGGCAACTCGTGGTGGAAGTGGATGCGTCGGATGTAGGAATTGGAGCCATTCTGTCCCAGAGGTCTTCGAAGGACCAGAAGATGCACCCGTGCGCCTTCTTCCCCGGCGGTTATCCCCGGCCGAGCGCAACTACGATGTGGGGGATCGTGAGTTGCTGGCCATTAAGCTAGCGCTAGAAGAGTGGCGGCACTGGCTGGAGGGGGTGACGGTGCTGTTTATTGTCTGGACGGACCACAAGAATTTAGAATACATCCGTTCGGGCAAGTGACTAAACCCATGACAGTCGCGTTGGTCTCTGTTTTTTGCCCGTTTCAATTTCACCCTGTCCTACAGACCTGGTTCCCGCAATGTGAAACCTGACGCCCTCTCTAGGCAGTTCCAGAAACCGGACGACCAACCCCAAGGCCCGGCAACCGTTCTCCCAGCATTGCGCATGGTTGCAACCGTCACATGGGACGTGGAGAGGCAAGTAATAGAAGTGCTACAAGACCAAGCCGGACCCAGCTCCTGTCCCGAGGGTCGATTATTTGTCCCAGAGCCCCTACGCTCAGAGGTTCTTCAGTGGGGGCACAATTCCCACCTGTCTTGCCACCCGGGGGTAGCGCGAACCCAAAGTTTTGTGTCTCTGCGTTTTTGGTGGCCTTCCATGGCAAGAGACATACAAGACTACGTCCTGGCTTGTCAAGTCTGCGCCCAGAATAAGTCCTTTCACCAGCGTCCGGCCGGTCTGCTACATCCCCTACCGGTCCCTCATTGGCCATGGTCTCATATAGCTATGGACTTTGTAACAGTGTTGCCCGAACCTGACCATAGTGGATCGGTTCAGTAAGATGGCACATTTTGTTGCTCTACCCAAACTCTCCTCCGCCAAAGAAACCGCCCAGGCCGTTCAACAGAACGTGTTTTGCCTCCATGGCATTCCACAGGATATTGTCTCTGACCGGGTCCTCAATTTTCGTCGGGATTTTGGAGAGAGTTCTGCCGACTACTGAGGGCGTCAGTCAGTCTCTCATCGGGGTTTCATCCCCAGTCCAACGGACGGTCTGAGCGAGTGAACCAGGACTTGGAGACAGCGCTGCGCTGCATGGTGTCTCGGGAACCGCTCTCATGGGCCAAGCACTTGGTTTGGGTGGAGTATTCTCACAACACCCTGGTCAGCTCCTCAACGGGAATCTCCCCCTTCCAGTGCGTGTATGGTTACCAACCTCCCCTGTTCCCCAGCCAAGAGGGGGAGGCTTCCTGCCTGTCTGCGACAGCAAACGCCCTACGCTGCCGGCGTATCTGGGCACAAGCCAGGACAGCACTCATTTGAGCGGGCAAGTCCCACTCGACTGGGGCTATCGACGACGAATGCCCGCTCCAAACTATCAGGTGGACCAAAGGGTTTGGCTCTCCTCCTCTGACCTGCCGCTGAGGTTGGAATCCAAGAAGCTGGCGCCTCGATTCCTGGGTCCATTCACAGTGGAGAGGATCATCAACCCCTCAGCGGTCCGTCTCTGCCTGCCGAGCTCCATGAGGGTTCATGCTACCTTTCATGTCTCTCGGATCAAGCCCGTCCACCAGAGCCCATTGGCAGCCGAGACGCCTCCTCCTCCAGCCCCACGCATGCTGGATGGGGACCCGGTCTACATGGTTTATCGCCTGCTCCGCTCCCGCGAGGACTTCAATACCTGGTCGACTGGGAGGGATACGGCCCAGAGGAGAGGTCATGGATCCGTTCCCTCGTGAAGGAGTTCCACCGGCTACACCCGGACCAACCAGCGCCGCGCCGTGGTCGTCCCCGAGGGCCTTCTACACGTTCACCTCCGGACCGACCCTCTGCCGCCCCTTCGGATGCTGATGAAGGGGCCTCTGTCCATTCGGAGGAATTCTAGGTACTGTACTGTTCTGACTCGCAGTTTTGTTTTTGTTTTTCAGTTGCCATGTCTCTCGCCATTGATCGTTGGATTGTTAATTTTTTTTTTTTGGGGGGGGATTGTTGGTGACGTGCCTGAGGACTCTGAGACTGCCAAGGACATCGAGTGACTTGCCTTGGATGTTTTCGGTGACGTATTGGAATACTTGTTTTACTTGTTTGGATTAACTTTTGACTTCTAACTTTTTTCCTTGGAGTACCTGCATTTTTTTTCTGTTTTTCTGTTCTCTGTGACTTCCCGGAATACCTGTTGACCTGCCCTTGGATTATTTTGTTTTTGTTTTTTGGGACTTCTGGAAAATTTTCTTTATATCAAAGCTGCAAGCGCTGGTTGACAACTAATCGATTTCCAAAAACATTTTGGTGATTGATTTAATGGTTGTTGGTACAAAACCAGAAAAACATGATTCACTTTGAAAATGATGCTCATTTTATGTGTTCATCTTTTTTTTTTACAAAAAGAAACGAGATAGATATGTCATAACAAATTGAGAATTTAATCATAAAAGGAGTCTTTTTTTGCACTGCCTTAGTTGATTTGTAGACGGAGGGCGAGCTCCTTTTGACATCAGTTGATGGATGAAGGTGGTTTGGTCCAAGGTCATGGTGGCCATTTTTGACCTCTGGAGCAGGAAATGAACATGGCTTAATAAAATGTTCGTAATTACACAGTCTGACATGAATCGCCAATAAAAGTCTAAGGTTAACGGCCGTTAGTGCTGCGCTCTGACCTTCGGGGACAAAGTCTGGATTGGGTGAAGACTACATGCTAAATGTTAACGTTTTAATTGTTATTTGGGAATTTGCAGGATTGATATTTTGATGGGCAGGTTTTACGTTGCCACGTTTTAAAGTCATTGAGGCATGTGAGATTTCATTAGGAGGGAGTTATTGGAGGTTAGTTTTTACGGCCGCTCGTGAAAAGCTGATGCAAATGACAGTGGTTTTTGAGGTACAGTGGGGAAAATTCTGCAAAGAGGGGGCAGAAAAAAAACACTCAATTCCCACGATAAAGTGAAAATGTGGTAAAGCACAGACGCGTATACATAGTTATACGTTTTTAAATGTGTGGGCACGGAAAATGGTATTTTGATGTGCTATTGTGGAAAAATGCTGTAAAGATGATAAAAATATATTATCCCACGCCGTAAAGTGAAGATTTCATAGGGCAAGGTCCCTGTAAACCGGGGGTCTTCTGTATACCAAACAGGTATCATTTTTTAGGTTTTGGGGAACGTGAAATCGTTTGTTGTTGTTGAGGCAAAGGCTGTAAAGAGAAGCCGTAAAGTGAAAACGTCATAAAGCGGGGACTCTGAATCCTGGGAGTCTACTGTCTACAAAATATCTATGTTCTTTGATTTGGATACTTAAAACTGTTTATTGTGGTTTTGGTATAGTGGGGCAAATGCTGTGAAGAGGTGCCAAAAAAAACCCTCTTATTCTACATTAAAAAGTTAAAACGTTGTAAGCTGGGGACTCCATATCCCGGGAGTCTATTGTACTACAAACGACTTTTCAGGTTTAAACGCGATCAAATTGAAATCTGACGCTAACCCCTCAAGTGACGGCACTGTCACGCCATCTGCTTAGCATCGGGACGCTTGGCCTTTGCTAGCGCTTCCCAAACGGCGAAATCGAGAAATTGTGAAGGGCTAACACGAAAAAAGGTCAACATCTGACAGGACCAAGACATATTGCGCCCAGAGGAGATCCTGTAAGGGGGGCGCTGCAAGGGGGGCAGCAATTTTGCTATTTCACCCTCACACGCGCTGGGGGAAATTGCCATTAGCATTCAAGGACAACAGTCATGCTTGAAAAGTCATCTGAATAGGCCGAAATCTCGTTGGCTTTCAGATCACGTTAACAAAAATCGCTTTGGACCATTGAGGAAGGGTTTGGTGGAGGGGGAGGGCAATATTTCGGGTAATGCAGCAAAAAAAATATCCTGAACGATTTTGAGGTATTTTAAGAAAAGATTTTAACATTATTGTCTTAAGAAATGCTTGTTATTTAACGTACTATTATTTAAGCTAACTGTGCAGACCAACTTGCTGTTAAACATTCTGTGCCTTTAGACGCACAAGGGGTAAATTAAATTTCTGATCCATTGATGGATCGTGATTCTAAAAAGAACACATTTGAATTGATTGATGAATATACCAATCTTGAGGATTATTAAATGTCAAATAGCATTTAATAATTAACAATAGTACGTCTCATATCTTATGCGATTTTATCATACTTAAAACCAGGGATCTCCAAAAGCTGAGAGCTATTTTTTGTTACTGTGCAAAGAGCTACTATTTTGGTGTACATTTCTAAGATGACAATTTATGTTATTACTACGTTGTTAAGCCAAGTCAAGTCACATATTTGTATAGCCCTTAATCACAAAATGTCTCTAAAGACTGCACAGGCCACAATTACACCATTCCTTAAACTGAAACTGATCGTTACTATGATGCTACCAGGTTGTAATTGTTAGAAGTTAGGTCAACCAGTAATACATCATGTCAGTCATAAAACAAATTTCATTGAACATGAGCTATTATTGCCAAGTATTCATAGGGAGCTACCCTGTGCTCGCGGTCACCACATGTAAAATCCCTGATTTTAGACATTTTTTTGCGAAAATTTTGAATACCATCATATTGGGAGTTTTTTTTTTTTTTACCAACAAGTTGTGTACACTGTGCGAATTTCCCTGCTTTTAAACATGCTGTGCCTTTATGAGACAACGCACAACAGGTATGGGAAATTTCTGACATGAAAAAATCTAAAATTAATCGATAAACATTAAAATATATCGAACAACAGAAAAACGCATTGTCATAAGTACAGAGTCATATATCTTATACGGTTGTTTATATTTTAGACGTTTTTTTCTGGAAATATTAAAATACCATCAGATTAAGAAACCATTTTTATAAATTGTACAGTTTTTGGCCTACTGTGCAGATTTCCCTGCCTCTAAACTTTCTGATCCTTTGATGCATTGTGATTGTGACGTGAACAAATCGGAAGTGATTGATGAACGTCCAATTTTTAATGAAAGTGTGTCAAATTATAGAAAAAAATGGATGGTTATAGGTTTAGCATTTCCTATCACATACGATGCTGTTCTATTTCATACCATTTATTCCAGAGATATTTTAATACCATCATATTAAGAAGTTATTTTAATTTAATGTATAACTTTTGAGTTCCGATGCTGAGCACCATGATATTAAACGTGCTGTGTCTTTAAGAGACAATGCAGACGGGTGAGAAAAATTTCCGATCCATTGATGCATATCAAAGTAACAAACAAACCAGGGGGCGCTCAATACAAATGGCATGTCCAAACCAGAAACACAGACTTAAACCAGAAATGGAAACTGCAAGGAACAAAGGATCGAACAAGTGTGCACTAAACTACGAGCAAGAAACAAAACAGAACAAACCTGGCAGTTCGCAAAGAACAAAGTAACCAAAAATTGGGTATTAAACTACAAACAAGATATCCAAACCAGAAACAGGAAACAAAACAAAAACAAATCAAATGTATCAACGACAGTGCTGTCCAAAATATTAAGGTCAGGTTAATTACAGATAGGTGTGTGGTGATTGGATAGAGCAGCGCTCGGTTCTAAACCCAGTTGGCGCCCTCTCGTGGATGGTGCTGGACGAAATCCATCACATTGGTCGAGAACCTTTTTGACCACAAAAGCATAACATTTTATTTATTTATTTATTTGGAGAAAGCCATACCATATATTTTAAGACAAATTTCAGCAAAGGTCCGCTGACCGCTACTGCTCATCTAATCAAATTGCTCGGTGTGCTTGGCCAGCATTTCTGGGGGTTTACTTTTTCTTCATTGGGTTTTCATTATAAAATATCTCAACAGTGTACCTTAATTGTTTAATTAGCTTCCATATAAAGTATTCCCCAACGACATACAGCCAAAACAGGTTGTGTTGTTAGGAGTACTTGTCAGATTTTAATTAATTTTAATCTCTGAGCCATACGTTTTCAAAAGATACAACTCTGGCTCATGAGCCATAGGTTCCCTACCACCGTCCTAACACCTACTGGCGAGCTGATGTTTTTTTTAGGTTCTACAACGACAACAAAACAAAAAAATTCCATACCAGTTTGTGATGTTGGTTGTAGGCGTTGAAGCGTTAGCACAGGCTCAAATGCGCTGTTGCTTTTTAATAGTTGAGTGTGGAGAGCGTAATTAGTTATATGTCCCGGACGCACCCCCGCACACACACAAGTCACGTAACCGTGTCAGCGCAATGGACGTTAAAGTGCATTTAAGTGAAGTGCCGCTTCTGCAAATGACAGAGTGCCACATTTGTCGCTAATTTATATGCTGACATATGAGCGCTCCAGACACTTTCTGGTTGGAATTGCTCACAAAACCTTAAAGTTCAAATTGATTTTCAGACATTGTGAGCAACTAAAAACGGTAATGCCTTGTTTATCAGAAGCCCCTGCTTTCAGCAATAGTTAACCGGAGATAATGGAACATTACGAAAAAAGTAAATCTTACACAGAGAGAATGGAAACATGCTGTCTCAACCCTTCACTTTCAGCAATAGACAACTGAGGATAATAGCTCACAGTCAAAACAGTGCATCTCATTTTTGGTGGGAAGAATGGAAAAAAGAGCTGTCATTTAATGACACAATTTGTTCTCTTAGCAACCGGCCAGGCGATAATGTATTGCAGCCAAAATTTAGGTGGGAAAATCAGTCAAGTCAAGTCAAATCAAGTCATGTTTATTTATATAGCCCTTAATCACAAGTAGTCTCATAGGGCTGCACAGACAAAGACATGCCACGCATGACACGGATTTGTTTATTCAGCCCCGCTCTCAGCGGGGATAATGGGGATAATGGATCGTGACCCACTGGTGCTTTACAATTTAGGTGGAAAGAATGGGAAAAAAGGGCCACCATTGCCACATATTTTGCTTTCTCTGCCACCCCTCTCACCAATGGTCAACTGGTGAACATGGATTGTGGGTTTTATTTAAGGCATGAATAACAGGGGAAAAAAAACCGCATGACACAATTCTCTCAGGCCCTGTTCTCAGCAATAGTCAGGTAGAGATAATGGATCATGGCTAAAAAGTGCAGTTAATATTAGATGGAAATGTCAGAAAAAAAGAGCCGCCACGCATGACACAAATTTGTTCTCTTGGCACTTCGCTCTCGACAATATTCAACTGGAGATAATGGATCCCAAAACGTTAAAGATGATTCAATTATTGAAATATTTGGCATTGCGTTACATAACTTATCAATTTGTTATTGCACTTTTAGCTACCATGTGACTTTAGCATTACGTTTTAGCATTTTCATGCTAATGTGTTAAAAGAAAACGTTACATTAGCTAGCAAGTTATGTTGATGGTATAGGCCCGTTTTGAAGCTAATTTGTGATTAGCTTGTTCCGTAAAATTCCAAAATGCCTATGACTTGCAAGCCGCACCCGAGACCAGTATGTTGTAAGAGTTGAAGTTAAATTGTATAGTTTATTACTTGTCAATCATTCACTGTGACGTAAGCAAGTCTGTTATGTTCTTGTTTAGCATTTTTGATGCTAATATGCTAACTGGAGGAGATACATCTGCTAGTTACATTGGTAAAATTGGCTCATTTCAAAGCTAATTTGTAATTAGCACGGAGTGTAAAATCCTAAAATGGCGTTGTGGGAATAACTTGCTAGCTGCTCCTGACATCAGTGTTGGATGAAATTATCTGAAAAAATAGCAATAACACAAGGGTTAATGTAATTAACTGGTAGATGTGCTTACTGCAACATTAACATTTAATCGGTTCTTCGAATATTCGATCATAACTTTTATAGATGACTACTTGTCAATCAATCCATGTGACATTGCACAGTCTCTTTAATGTTCGTGAGTAGCATTTTTTATGCTAATATGCTAACTGCAGGAGTTACATCTGCTAGCAATACACGTTGGTGATGTTGGGCTATTTCGAAGCTAAATTGGGAAAAGCATGTACCATAAAATCCCAAAACAGCGTTGTGGCTATAACTCACTAGCCGCACCTGACACCAGTAGCTGGTGTCGGATGAAATCATTAAAAAAAAAAAAAAAACAGCAATAACAAAGGGTCATCGTAATTAACCCGGTAGATGTGCTTACGGCGGCGACACGAGTGCGCCGACGGCTGACGGCTTCTTTTTTTTTTCCTGCCGGCTTTAATTGGCGGCGGCGTGAGAGGTTGCGTTTCTGGGCGACGTAGAAAGGCCAGCGCCGAGGTGGCGTGTAAACACACAATTACGCACTAATTAATTAACTCTGCAAATTTCAATTACACGGATGAGTCGAGTGTGGGAAAGACAGAGAATCGAGTGGGGGAAAAAAGGCTTTACTGTTCTACTGTAGCTGAAAAACATTTTATATAATGTCAAATATTAGCAGAGTGGCATTTAAAGACATACACCACTATTCAAATGTTTGGCGTTGCTAAGAAATGTCATTATATTTTTAGGGAGTTTTTTTCTTGGAGATAAAATGAACGATTAGGAAATTGCGCAGTGATGTTTGCAGAGCTAAGAAAAACAGTTTAGATGGTTAGGAAACCTATAAAACGGACCTTCCTTTGAGCTAGTCGAGTATCTGCTGCATCACGTTTGTGTGTGTGGTTAAAATTTCAGAATGACCAGAAAAAAAGAAGTGGAACTGGAAATTTCGAGAAATTGCCAAGAAACTGAAGAGCTCCTACAAAGCTGTGTACTACTCCCTTCAGAGAACAACAGAAGTAGAAATAGAGTGGAAAGAGAAGTGACAAGAAGGCAAGTACATAAAAGTCTCTAGTTTGAAAAATAGACACCTTTCAGATCCAGAATTGGCATCTTGGTTTGACAGTACACAGCAATGTAGCGCATCTGTGGCACCGTTCTGAGGTCATGGGATAAAATCCAGCTTCCAGCCTTTCTGTGCGGAGTTTGTATGTTCTCCCTGTGCTCGCGTGGGTTTCCTCCCACATTCCAAAAACACGCATGTCAGGTAAATTTACCGGTCCAAATTGTCACAAAGTGTAAATGAGCGAGTGAGTTGTCTGTCTCTGTGTGCCCTGCGACTGGCTCGAAACCAGTTAAGGTTGTCCCCTGCCCACTGCCCGAAGCCAGCTGAGATGGGCTCCAGCACCCCGCGACCCCTACTGAGGATAGGTGGTGCAGATAATGGAAGGATGGGTTTAATAGTACCTACAAAACATCAGTGTAAACATCTACAGTGAAGAGGTCACTCCGAGATGATGGCCTTCAAGTCAGCGTGACAAAGAAAACCCCATATCTGAGACTGGCTAACAAAGGAAAATGGAAAAAAACACAAATATTGGAAAACTCATTTGATAAATGAAAATGCAGGCGGACGGGCGAGTCGAGCAGGCGGACAGGTGATTCAGGCAGGCAGACAGACAAGTCAGGCAGGCTGATAGGCGAATCAGGCAGGCAGACGCACATGGCAGACAGGCCGACGAGCGTGGCATCCCGGACAGATCGGGCGTTGAAGGGGTGGTCCTGGAACGGAAAGGATGAGAGGCTGCACGTAGGCAGGTCTGGTGGCCTTCAGACAGAGTGCAAACCAGAGAGTGTGGAACTGGGCATGACCATGCCCAAGCTCCCCACAACTGGTAATGATAGTCCAGACTCTTTATAATGACTGTTTAGACAGCGCACAGGGTTGGTTCAGGGCCATTTCCATGACACTGTCGTCCTGTCTTACATACCATGTCAGGTTTGTTTTTTTGCTATTGTTTGGACACTTTGTTAGACCTGCTTTGTTTTTTTGACTGTTGTTGCTGCTTTTTGTTTATAAATAGAATCCTGTGTTAAGCAAACCCTAATCCCTTCCAGCTTTCTTGCATTTGGGTCCACCTCCACAAACGCGGCACTCTCATTCCACATTATACAGTTAAAACGTTTTACAACGTGGTTGCTGAATCCTGGGACTCTATTGTCTAAGAAAAAAGAACACAGTCTCAAAATAAAATGTTACTCTATTGGCTATTTGCAAACTCTCACTGGAATCATCTCCTGAAAAACAATTTTTCTCCCGGCGTGCTCTAATTCTACCCATCATATTGCTTTCTCGGAAACCTTAATTATCACTTTTGATTCTTTTTCTGTGGGAGCGAGACACTCCACAGGTGTCGCGCTTTCTGTTTTCACTCTTTCAATAACATAATTACAAAGGCAGGGGAAGATTTGCAATTATCTCTTTATGCCGCTGTTTGTGAGGTGCAAAGAACCAAGCGCTCCCTCGCTCGCTCCAGCCATCAAAATTTCAGGTCTCATTATAGGAAGAAATTGTGAGAAAAGCGGTCGAATAATTAGATAAACACGAGACGAAGGTTTGTTGGTGCTATTTTTTTTTTCTCAAGGAATTAGCAAAACAATACAGGATTAATTGACACTTGAGGAAACTGAGAATGTGCTTGAAACGTTCGCTTCTTTGTCATCATGTGTGATGAGACCAAACGAGATGCTAATGTAGCATTTGTTTGAAAGCGAAGAATAAGAGTGTTCATTCGGAATTTGCTTCTGGGAAAGTAGAGCCTCAGGATACGGCGACTCCGCCTTATGTTATTCTCACTTTACAGTGTGGAATCAGATGTTATTATAGCTTCTCTCTACAGCATTTTTCCCACGATATAACATCCAAAACACATAATTTTGCATGCCCCATAACCTACTACGTTCCACAATGACTCTCTCTCTCTCTTCATTGAGGTCAAAATCCGTTGTACTGTAATAGAGACCTAGGATACAACAACCCTGACTTAAAATGTTTACAGTGGGGAATCAGATGTAAATCCGGCCCCTCTTTATGGCATTTACCCCACTATAAAACATCCACAACAAATTATTTTTTGTTCCCCAAAACCTACTTGTATTAGCTGAACCAACCCTAACACACAATGCCTTTCCCTCGCTTCATCTAGTTTAAAATCAGGTGAGCTTTGTTAAGACATTGTGAGTTTGCAATATGATACTGTATCTTTGTACAGTATTCATTGGTGGTGGGGCCTAAAGATTGCTCCGATGCTAAAGGGAGAAGCAAAAAAATATAGAGTTACAGAAACGATGCTTGTATCGGTATTTTTGTACTGTATTTATTGGCTATGGGTCCCAAGGTTTGTAGTTATTCCAAAGGGTGAAGAAAAAATGTTATGACGATGGAAACGAAGCTTGCAATGATCCAGAAATGCAAAAATAGCACGATAATGACTACCCCTGCTCATTTGCATGCCAGTAACAAATTGATGGCTGTAATTCAAAATAAGGAGGCGATTAAAGCAACAAAGTCTTCTAAGAGTAAGTGTGGTTTTTAATCTTATTTCGCTGTCAATATTTCATCCTCTGTTTTCACCTGCTACCTCACTGGACCAGTTGAAATCCCTTAGCGCCAATCGTAAATCAAATATCATTCATTCGCTTATGGCCAAATAAAACAACAATAATAACAATAATAAAGTGATCACTAGAATACTAGGGATGTAGATGACTGAGGTAAAAGGCTTTAGATTCTATCTGATTATCACACAATACCTCGTCACCGATCTGTTCTGAAAGGTATAAATCAGGGTTGGGCAACTATTTGGAGTCAGGGGCCACATTGACTTTAAAAATGTGGCCAAGAGGCCAATTCTGGAAACAGATGAGTTTTTTCATTTATGAATAAATACACATGCTTACATCGTATAATTATAATTGTATAATTATTTCACATTTGTTTTTAAAGAGATTAATTTCTTCGAATTGGTTTTTGAAACTCTCGCAATTATTTATAGTATTTCCATTGTAGTATTTTATTGCATTTATGAAGTATTTATGTAGTATCTACATAGTTGTTTTTTTTTTAATATATCTGTGTATTCTTACTATTAATGTAATATTTCAGTCGTAATAATTCTGTAGTAGTATTTCTCTCATATTTCTTTCGAAGTATTTTTTTTAATTTTGTTTTATTACTGTAGTTGTATCTTTGTAGTATCTATATTGTAATATTTTGAAGTGTTTTTTTATTGTAGACTTTTCTTCTAAATGTTTATGTTGTGGTATTTTTTTATTATAGTATTTGTGTAGAACTCTTTTATCAAATTTCCATAGTATTTTTTATTTAGTATTTCCATAGGAGTTTTTAGTATTTCTTCAGTATTTTGGAATATTAATGTAGTTGTATTTTTGTAGCATTTCTGTAGTATTTTTTATTTTCAGAATGAAAGCAAAATAATATTTTGGATCACTAGTTTTAAGCACTTGACATTTAGGTTTGTAGTAGTTTTTGGTATGTTTGTAGTATTTCTGTAACGGTATTTTTTTTTGGTGTAGACACACAAAGGGACAATACTGGCAACCAAAAACATTTATAATATAAGTACTAGTCAGTACATGTTGAATATTTTCATTTGGCAGGCCAGATGAAAGAGCCTTGTCGAATGTCGGTGGCTACTGTAAAAAATGGTGTAGCATTTGATAAAAGGTAAACGATATCAAGAATTGATCCCAAACGGGTATTTAATTTCTTTTCTCCTTCTCACTCTCAAGGAGAGGGCAAACGTGGCCCAGATGTGCCGACAGATGTGCCCACGTTGCGTACGCTCGTCACATCGGGCCGAATCATCAGTGTTCCCATTCTGCCTCCTCGGATCGCGCATCCAGGTCCTGATCAGGCACGGCAGCTTCAGCCGGGTCGGCCGGGAACCGGTCGCCGACCCTTTGCTGTGGAGGTGAGTGCTGCCGTGCGTTTTTCATTCTTTTTTCATCTTTATTCCCCCTATTTTCTGTTCTCTTTTTTTCTTTTCTTTTCTCTTTTCTCTTTACTTCTTTGTCATGATGCTAAAGGGTTAAGCAAAAGCATGATACCCTTTGAAATGAAGCTTACAATTATCAAGAAATACAAAGATTAGAAATCAAACTTAAGGATATAACATGGAATAAAGACTAAAAATGGAGACAAAAAAACACAGCGTAGTGGCCTATGATATACAGTAATCCCTCGGTTATCGCGGTTAATGGGGACTAAAATCGCCCGCGAAAAGTGAAAATCTGCGAAGTAGCGACGCCCCTTCAAAAATGCTTAAAATAAATAAATATTATTATTATTATTATCATTTTTTAATTATTTTATTTTATTATTATTATATTTTAGACCCAGTTGATGGGGACCAAAACGACCTGTGAAAAGTGAAAATCCCGAAGTAGCGACGCCCCTTCAATGTCGTGATTACCTAACCGGAGTCACCTGAGGTAATCAGCTGGTGTGCTGGAACGCGATCTCTTGATTGGTGGAAGTCTACTACATAAGCTGTCAGCGTCCAGAGATGGACGTTCGAGTGTCTTCCTCATTTCCTGAGTGAACCTCCAACATTCAAGGTACCACAAGCCCATGTATATTCCAAGTCTGATTCTCGTTGCCTGACCCTTGTCTGTTAAAAGTTTACGATTACTCTTCCGCCCCGGCCACCGACTTACCTGCTACGTTTCGCCACGCGTTTTCACCACGGAGTTGCCATATCGTCCCAAGAGGCTTTCCACTGCCAAGGCTCGACGTCCCAAGCCTGCTCCACCGAATCTTGTCACAATAAAGCCTTTAACTGACGCTATTGGATCCGAGTCCTTGTTCTGTTCCTTGACATTCAAAAATGCTTAATTTTATTATTTTTTTTTTTTTATTATTTTATTTTATTATTATTATTTTCTAATGGAACCGCAAACGTGGAACCGCGAAGTAGTGAGGTCCCACTGTAATGATATTAATGATAATATTAATAATAATAATAATAATAAGAAGAAGAAGAAGAAGAATGATAATAATACTAATAATCGAAATAATAATGAAAAAGACTATTTATCTATCTATCTTCCCTGGTTATATCCATCGAGGGGGGTGACCGACAGCAAGACAAACACATACAAAAACAAAGAAAATATAAAAAAGGGAAGAAGTAGCAAAAAACACACACAAAATGTTTTGGTCCATGGCCAACCCAAATGCCCAAACACCCTAACAAGTTAAGCACCTCTGCACCCAAGTTGGTCATGCTTTCGTCCCTCCAGATGAAACGGGACACGGGAATGCGGTTATGACACTCTTCTGTTCAACAGCAGGGCCCGACAGCTTTCACTGGTTTACCCCTGCCCCATCACACGGGTGCCCTGCCCATCCCTTAAAATACGTCTAAACATCCCACTTTCATTTTACAAAACCTCTCCTCTCATTCCTATTATCACCAAAAAGACTAGTGCATTACAATAATAATGCAATGAGATGAATTGCAATAACATCCGGCAGCATACATACACACACACACACACATATATATATATATATATATATATATATATATATATATATATATATATATATATATATATATATATATATATATATATATATATATATATATATATATATATATATATATGTATATATATATATATATATATATACGATCCACTCAGATTCAAACAACTGACCAATATAGTTGAGAGTCAAATACATTTTATTCGAATTGTTTTAGCTTTTCCATGGAAATTATTCAGATGTTTCTTTCCCACCAATCAATCAGTTTTTTTTATCTTTGAAGCAGCGCGAAGTGAACACGCCCACAAGTGCTTTGGCTGTGCCAAGGGAAACAAATGCAATTCAAGTTCACAATACTTGATTTCACAACAACCAAGTAAAAAGCACAACCATTATTATGCATTGCCTTGCAGAGATTTCTGCAAAACAATGCTAAAGAATAGTTGCTGATGCACCACGGTGTGCATTACCAGCATCACGGCGTCTGCAGTTATTGGTTTGCAGACAAAACTATGAGCATTATTATTATTATTATTATTATTATTATTATTTTTATTATTATTATTATTATTATTATTATTATTGTTATAATTATATTTGAACTTTGGCACCACTCAACAAAATGTTTTAATTTGCATAAACTTGACTCTACGGCACTAAAGAGAAAAATACCAAAAATATAGGATATATAATGAAATGATAAGTCCAAGACTAGAAAATTATAAAATAATGTACATAGCACGCTTATGTGGTTGGCTCCTAAATGCAATAACATATAAATCACAGAACAATATCATTTTGAACATCCTCATGTTCTCACAACCCATGGGAAATTTATGCTCTCAAATGTTTACTTTTCAGAGCACTCTCTTTGATTTAAATTAAAGAAGCATGAAAATGTACATAATATGTACCTGCATGCCAAGATGGTTAAAATATCTTTATCTGGGGTAGCAGGGGGTTGTAGCTAATTAGCAATGTATTTTATACCCCACTATATGTGACCCGCTCTGCCTGAAATGAGTCACAAATAGCAATTTTCTATTTTTTAGCTACCAGTCAATAACTGAAGGAAAAAAATGTAAAAAATGATGTTTTATATTTTTCGTTATTCTAAAAGATATGCCATTTGAAAACACTCTCCACAAGCTTCAGTATCCACATAAATAGGGAAAATAACAAAATAATAACAAAAAAGTTCAATATTTCCAATTTTAGAAAACAAAACGAAAGTTCTTTTAATGTGTATTTAAATAAATATGCGCTAAAAATGTCTTTTAGTCTGGTCTAATTCTTTTTTGTGTGTACAGATGTCTTTGTTAAAATCAAACATTAACATTAGACTATCGCGTTAACTTAAGAACATTTCAATTACATTACCTGTACACTAAAAAAAACAAAAAACTACGAAAGCTTTAATTGTGATTTTCAGAGTTTTGATTAGGGTATCATTTTAAATTTCATGTCTTATACTTTCTATTGTTACCAAAAACCCAATTTGGATATTTGCCTCACTGTGACTCATTTTGGTAGTTCAGGATACATATACAGTGGTACCTGTACTTACGAATTTAATCTGTTCAGGGAGTAGCTTCCTAACCAGAAATCTTCGTAAGTAGAGACGCAATTTCCATATCAATGTGAGAATTTGTTCCAAGTCCCATAAAAGTACAGTATGATGTTTTTCGTTTTTTTTCATAAATCATAAAAGCGCATCAGAACATAAAACAAATACATCTTAAAATTAGATCACCGCATAATAAACATAAAATGAAAGGCACATTATGTAAAAAAAAAAAAAGAATAAAGGAAATAATAAAAATATAAAACTGATTCGATGACGTCTGCTTTTGCTGGCTTCCGACAAATCGTCAAAAATGGGCGAGGCAGACATCATAATGAGCAATAGTCCGACTTGTCAACACGTTTTCCGGGTGATTCCATTCCACAAATTCCGAAACGTTTTGCTAAAATGTCTTTGATTTGTGCTGATTGAATGATGGCTGCGTCATCTTCTTTGCCATATTGCAGGAATCCCTACTCCTCATAGTCTCTGAACTCAGTGACAGTGACAGTGACTTGAAAAGCATGCTGAGATACTGTAAACTCATGCGCACTGGGTTTCCAGCTAGTTTGTGTATGTTCGGTAAACTCAGGGAGCGGCTGATAGCAGTGCTATAACAGTATATGTATTATTATATATACTGTATTTTTGACTTCGTATTCTGAAACGACTTTGTAACTAGAGGCAATAATTTCTCATTCAGGAGCTTTGTCACCTGAAACTTTTGGTAAAGACATTCATAAGTAGAGGTACCATTGTATGGTGATTTTACTTTACGATTTCTACCTTAGAACAGATTCATGCCCTCTTTTTGAGGCCAGATGGGATCATGAGGGCGAATTCTTAACCCACGCTAACAAAGAAAACAGCTTCTTTTCACAGTCCACATTGGGTCCTTTGGGCCACAGCTGCTAAAAATGTTAGCGGTGCGTAGCTGTGACCTTTTTTTTCGGGAATATTCCCATAAGCCTCCGAGCACTTTTGCCACTGCAAATTGGAAAAGTCTACAGTGAGCATGTTGTAACACCGGCTAAAGAAAGAAGTGCACAACACGGCTATGCTAAATTTAGTCCAATAGTCCGCCCGCAAGAAGGCAACACAAGGGCACGGCATGTTCTCGGCTAGCCCAGGTGGGTTTTTATTTTTCCTTTTTTTCACGGAGGTGAGTTGAGATGGTACTTTTGCGCTTATCTCAGATTATTCCCTCATCAGTCATCTGACGTTTTAAAATCCGAGGGCTCGGAATGTTATCCCTAATGTTTATCCATGTCTTTCGCAGACTACAAATGGACTGGGTGGATTTTGTCTTTTTTTTTCAGAATGTTTTGATGGCACTACAGTGGTACCTCTACTTAAATGTGAAAGCTTCAGATAGCAAAGTATCTTAACAAGAGAATTTTCCCTCTAGTTACAAAGGCGTTTCAGGATATGAAGTCAAAAATAGAGCACAATGCGCGCTGCTATTAGATGCTCCCAGAGTTTCCCTATGGCTTAAAATCTGCCTGGTAACCCAGTGTGCATGCGTGCTACCAGCAAGCTCTTTGAGTCACCGTCACAGTTCAGAGTTCGAAACATCAGGAAGCTCCTAGCAAGGTAGCAGGAAGAAGGATGCAAACATCATTCAATTAGCAGAAATTTAAGACATTTTAGCACAACTCCATGAAATCTCGGAATTTGTGGAAAGGAAGCAACCGGAAAAGTGTTACCAAGTCAGGCACACCCTACATCTGTTCCGCGCATTTCCAACTGATTGTCAAAAGCCAACAAAAGCAGACGTCACTGGATCAGTTTTTCAAAAAACGTGAGGCAAAAAGGCAAATGAATATTTTCATTGTTTCTTTTATGCTTTGTGTTTTCAAATTTTATGCCTCTCATTTTATGTTAATTGTGCGGTAATCTAATTTTAACATGTATTTGTTTCATGTTCTAAGTTTATTTTATGATTATTCTTTTTAAATATCATATGGTATTTTTGCAGGGCTCAGAGAGAATTAGTGAATTTACATTTAAAATGTGTTTCTACTTAAGACGTTTTCAGGTTACGAAGCCACTCCCAGAACAGATTAAATTTGTAAGCAGAGGTGCCACTGTAGTTTGTTTTGTTAAATCATAATCCTATCAACTGTTCTTGTGTCACTCTTTGAATACTGCTATTATGCTAACACTACATGCAACATGCTAGCTCACATCCTAATCACAGCAGCCCTATCAAAGTACAATTGACCCCCGGGACACGACGTGAACATGATCTGAGGTGGGGGTTAGTAAGGTGAAATTGCCACATGGTGGGTGATACAAACCCATGCAAATTAGCTGATGTGTTTGATACCTGTTAACCTCGGTGAATTTTTCCCTTCATTAATGATTGTTAAGGGATAATAAACCTTACAAACACCCCACGGCAACTATTACCCACAGCAAGACAGACTTACTTTATTTACCAAATAAATGCTTGATCGAAAGTAACTATTGCTTGGGTGCCGCAACAATATTAGCAATCTCCAAAGATGTCATCTGCTACCAGTGACCAAAACCATCTGGATTAGAGACCAAATGGGCAAGACGAAATTGTTCAAACAAAAAACTTGTTTTTTAATTTTGAAAAGAAGTCCCATACAAAAACTGTCAGCACACATAATATGAAATGATCAAAAAACTTATAAAATACAAGGAAAACGTATGCAATGATAGATATGGTGTTTAAAACTCGCTTACGCTGGATAAAAACATTAATATAACAAATTACTGTTAGGAAGTAGTACTCATGTGAAATGTAAATGCAATGGATGAAATAATATTAAAAATATACCTAAAGAAAAAATACTGGATCTGTTGGATTGGAGTAGCGGGTGGATGTAGAGGGAGACTGATGGCATATAAAATTCAAACTGATTTTGAAACCTCAGCTTGTTGAGGATTGCAATTTTCTTAATTTTATTTTTTTTTTGCTTTAATATTCTCTTTATTCTTAAAGGGACACTCTCTAATTTTCTCTCAATTTGTTTCTTGCTCTTTTTTTTATTTCTCTCTCTTTTTCTCTCTTTGTTTCTCTTTTTTTATTTTTCTCTCTTTCTCTCTCTCTCTCTCTCTCTCTCTCTTTCTTTCTCTCTCTCTTTCTTTCTCTCTCTCTTGTCTTTCTTTCTCTCTCTTTATTTTTCTTGCCTTTTATTTCTCTCTCTCTCGAGCTCAAATGAGTTTGACACCCTTTATTAATACCATTCGGCCGGTTAGCAGCCTCTGATTTTCTAGCTAGGTTCCGTGTGTCCGCTAGCTTTCGTCCAGGGAGTTCGCGAGTAGGACGAAGGTGACTCCATAAAAAGCGAGTTCCCAGGCCCCTGCGTGAAAGCCCCCTCATTCCCCCGGAGGCCCCCACCGACTCATGATCACACAGCGAGCATAAGAAAAATGTGCAGACACACACTCTTGCACTGCGAGGTGCAAGCGCCTCTTGCCCAGGGGCGTCTCCAGCCCACCGCAGTGTCACACTCATGTGTTTACCCAGCAGTGCAGAGATGGATGGCAGGGGAGATTTGGGAGGGCGCTGGCTGGTTGCTCTGGCCAGCCACCACGGAGAGATTTCTGCATTGCTTCTTTGCGGTAAAGCTACCCGTACGCTTTCTGCTCCAACCGACTAGAACTCGTAATATTATCACCGCTGAGTGACCATTGCAGTCAACATAGGACATTACTCACCAGAATAGCACATTACCTCACCAGAATATTGAATTCCTTGAGCACCTAACCCAGAGGTCGGCAACCCAAAAAGTTGAAAGAGCCGTATTGGACCAAAAATAACAAAAAAAATGTATCTGATGTCATGATTGCGGATTGAGCGCAGCTGCGGTGGCTTGATTGGCGCCAACAGCCCGGACAGCTGATTGCTGGACACTCTCTTTTTAAACCCCCGGCTTCCTCTTAGAAGCTGTCAGATCGTTATGCGAACTGTTGCCGTCAGCTCAGTAAGCTTTTTCGTCCGACTCCGTTCCTACCCTGCTTTTTTTCTGCCTGATCTTTGTTGCCGACCTGACTACGCCCCATTCTGCCTGCCTGTTACCTGACCTGTTTCGCCCCGTTACCTGCCTGCCTCCTCCTACCGACCTCGCTTACGAACTCGACACCGCCTTTGATCTCCAGTCCCGGCCAAAGACTTGCTATACCCGCTGTCTCCGATCCTACTCGCCAGACACGGAAGTGCCACATCCGCACCGCTCGCTCCTTTTGTCCATCAGCCATCGGATCGTGGAAGCAAGCCTTATTCTCCCTCTTTATCAACAAAAACTGAGAAAACGAGCGCTAATGGGTCCTGTGTCCGTTTCTGGTCGGTGACATCTGAAGCCTCGAATGATTAAAACCCTTATATAAGCCTTACTATGAACCAACACATTCTGTGTACTGTATATCTGCAATTGGGATCAAAATTTACTATCATCTTCACTCCTTCACATTAAGGACATTTTGTTGTCTACTACAACACTAGATATTTCACCCCAAAACATGTATTTTGCCTAAAATGTTGGCTGCGGCTGCATCGGCTCGCCACAACGGGTCAGGTGTATCGACATTTCGTTCTGTGTACATTGTTACAAAGAATGACAATACAAAGGAAATTATTATTATTAATTATTATTAAAATTAGAGAACACTTGCACATGATGCTAATTTCCTTGATTATCTCTCAACCCCTATGTAACTGGCATTCTAACTGCGGACTGTGCAAGATGGTGGGCCGTTCTAAACTGATTGAAAGCCTCAGGCAGCAGGTTGTCCGAGTGAAAACGAAAGGGATGACCCGATCAGCCATGTTAATTCTTTACAAAACAAGTCACCCAAGAAGGCTGGTCCTCCACAGAAGACAATTGCAAGAGAGAACAAGTCACTGCGGAGGACGTCAATGGTTAATGGTTTCCATACTGCAACTGAAATTGGTCGGCAGTTCAGTGCTGAAAAGGGTAAGGATCTGTCACGCCATATAGTGTCCCACCATTTAAGAGCATATGGACTAAAGGCTCACGCACTCAGGACCAGGACAGAAAACAGGAAGCAGAACACACTCGCGTAACGTTACTCACAGTTTATTAGGGAGAAGAGAAAGAAGCGCACCCTCGATCCGGAGATCGGTGGTCGCGGGGAGTAGATTGCTCGGAATGCGGAAGTGGTCAAACTCCAACAGATTGTGGCGAGAACAAAACAGGAGCAAAAACACAGGAAAGACGGAGACTCTCAGGGCTTGACGTGTCAAAACAGAGTTTCTCAGGCGCTCCGACCAAATGGCGACTCTCAGGACAGCGTTTAAGTAGTGCCAGGGAGTAATCTTTCAACGAGTTTTAGCTGGTGTCTATGGGCGGGGCCAATTGGGTGCCCTGGCAACTTTTCCAGAAGCTGGCGCCACGCGGAGGGGGCAAATTTGGCGCCATGGCAACTGTGACACACACTGCAGTGACCAAACCTTTCATTAGCAAAAAAATCAAAAAGCTAGACTGAGCTTTGCTGAGGAGCATAGTGTGTGGACACAGAACTTATCCAGAGTTCACTTTAGCAGATTTAATTTGTTTGGGTCTGATGAGAAGTATTTTGTCCGGTGACACATTCAAGAAAGACTACATCCAAAGTGTGCAAAAAAAAGTCAGTGAAAGGTGAAGGAGGAAGTTTCATGGTTTGGGGCATGTTTTCAGGAATAGGAGTTAGGCCTCTTGTATAGCTATGAGGCGATGTAGATGCAGATGTGGAACAGAGTCTTCTTCAAAAGAACATGGTTCCTTAAGTGTGTTCGTCGCCCAATCAGGCTGCAGTCTTCATGCAGGACAATGCTCGATGTCACACAGCAAAACGGGTAAAGAATTGAAAATGGCATGGCCTGCTACAGTCCTGATCTCAACCTGTTAGAGAACCCCTGGAAAATTCTCAGTGACAAAGTTATGGTCAAGAAACCCACTACAATCACTGAACTGTGGAGGAAGCTGGAAGAAGAATGGACCAAAATCACACCAGGAAAACAGGGAAAGAGAAAGAACAAAGTTCAGAGAGAAAAAGAAAGAAAGAAAGAAACAAACAAACAAACAAACAAAGAAAGAAAGAGGGAGAGAAAATAGAAGGGGAGAGCAGGAGGGAGAGACAAAGAGATTGAGACAAAAAGAGAGAGACAAGTACAGTATTTGTGAGAGGCACTTGGCTTTGGCAACATCAAAAGGATATATTTCAACCTGCAGCTCAGTTTTCTCTTGCTTTTCTCTGAGCGTTGTCTCGCGGGCCAGATTCAATCCCTTAGCAGGCCTGATCTGACCCGCAGACCGTCTGTTTGACACCCCAAAACTATATGCTTGAAACAAGTACCGTATTTTCCACGCAATAAGGCGCACCTAAAAGTCTTATTTTTTTTCAAAAGCTGGCCATGCGCCTTATAATACACTGCGCCTTATATATGGCTCATTAGCAAAATTAGCAAGGTCTCGCAACTTACGCAACAGCCGCCGACTCGATTTTCCCCCGAACGTGGAGTAGTCCGCGGTGTATGCTGGGATTTATATACCGTCGTTTCATTGGCTAACCAATGTGTCAATCATCATTTGAATCGATTGCTATTGGCTAAAGTTATTAGGAGCCTCGGATACGCTAGAGGGCCAAAACAAACCCTGTAATCGGCCGAAAAAGATGTGTCAATCATCCGTTAAATCAATCGCTATTGGCTGAAGTTATTCGGAGCCTTGGATACGGTAGAGGGTCAAAACAAACCCTGCAATTGGCCGAAAAAGATGTGTCAATCATCCGTTACATCGATCGCTATTGGCTGAAGTTATTCGGAGCCTCGGATACGCTAGAGGGCCAAAACAAACCCTGCAATTGGCCGAAAAAGATGTGTCAATCATCCGTTACATCGATCGCTATTGGCTGAAGTTATTCGGAGCCTCGGATACGCTAGAGGGCCAAAACAAACCCTGCAATTGGCCGAAAAAGATGTGTCAATCATCCGTTACATCGATCGCTATTGGCTGAAGGTATTCGGAGCCTCGGATACGCTAGAGGGCCAAAACAAACCCTGCAATTGGCCGAAAAAGATGTGTCAATCATCCGTTACATCGATCGCTATTGGCTGAAGTTATTCGGAGCCTCGGATACGCTAGAGGGCCAAAACAAACCCTGCAATTGGCCGAAAAAGATGTGTCAATCATCCGTTACATCGATCGCTATTGGCTGAAGTTATTCGGAGCCTCGGATACGCTAGAGGGCCAAAACAAACCCTGCAATTGGCCGAAAAAGATGACTGAATAGCAAGCTTGCTAAACAACGCCATAAAGAAACATGTTTCATTAGTCTGTATCTGTAGATATTTTACTCTTCTGGATTTATTACACCCACGGTTGTAAGAAGACCATGAATGCGTATCATTATTGAACGTGAGAACTTAGGTGAGTTATGCAGCTTTATATTTTCCCGGTATCTTGTTTTAGAACGATCTTGATGTTGCTGTGATGAGTTGAGTGAATTAAACTCAATTCCAAGTGTTTATTGTCATATGCACAGTAAAGTTGCGAGCCAAAAAGAAAATAGAAACTAAGGAATGGTTGCCATTTCTTGAATTCCAAGACTTTAACCTTCCGAATGATATTTGAAATGACGCATTTAAGTGACATCGTACGGACACCGCATCCGCACGTGTCTACGACACGTATTTGCTTCTTTGCAAGCTTTGGGAATGTTAAGGGTGTAATCAGTTTGACTGAATCATCTGACTGTTTTGTCGACGTTCCCATTGTAGCGCCTTATAATCCGGTGCGCCTTATCTATGGAAGATATAGGACCAAAAACTTTTTTGGGGGTGCGCCCTATAACCTGGTGCGCCCTATAGTGCAGAAAATACGGTAATCCAGCAGGTAGTAGTTAATTTTTGCTTATTTCTTTTGTAGTTGTGGTAGAAAATGATCAACCATCTCCCAGAAAAGACTTATTTTTGGTTTATCATTTTCTACTTTTAAGCTATTGAAGTAGATTTTAATAGATATACACATACAGGTATACAGTTTCCATTGTGCAAGGAGCCCCACCCTCGTGGACGTGAATGTGAGACCGGACACCGTCCCAAGTGGGCATTGATCTACATGTCATAAAACTCGTGGTCAGAAAAGCCAAGGGTCTTTTTCTGTCTTTGTTCCTGTTGCTTAATCTTTGCCCCACCTTTGCCCAGCCCCCAACTTTCTTTTCGTTTGTGTGTCCAGACCTCATGTTTGTCCTATGTTTTCGGAATTAATCTTCATTCCTACTTAACGACAGAGAGTCTTCATCGCTTCGTCAACAATGGTCATTCCAAGTTCCTGCCAGCACTCGAGAAAATTCACATCACAATTTTTGCCTGTTTTTCTCTTCAAATACGCAAATAAATGTGAAAATATATGCAATATAGCAGATGGTATATATATATATATATATATATATATATATATATATATATATATATATATATATATATATATATATATATATATATATATATATATATATATATATATATATATATATATATATATATATATATATATATATATATATATATATATATATATATATATATATTAAGCTGTGATATGCTGGAGGATATAGCTTATTTGAGGTAATTTCTTCAGGTTTTATGCTATTTTAATTTGCTTTTCGTGTCCTGTCTAAAAATGAAATGTATGCCTGAAATAAGCAATGGTACATCATTTTCTTTCTCCCGGTTGTGTCATAAAGTATTTCTTAAATGATCATCCAGACTGGATAAGACAAATAAATGAGCTCATTTTAGGTGTACTGTTTTTGATAGTTTTTTTTCTATTCAAATAATAAGATATATGCTCAGAATAAGCATTCTAGCAGACAGAACATATTTCCTTTATTTCCTTTATTTTTTTCAAGTTGTGATGGAATATGTTTCTTAAAAAGAGCAAAATGACCGACCACCTGACACATCCATCCATCCAGCCATCCATTATCTGCACCGCTTATCCTCAGTATGGTCGCGGGGGTGCTGGAGTCCAGCTATCTTCGGCAGTGAGTAGGGGACACCCTGAACTGGTTGCCAGCCAGTCGTAGGGCACACAGAGACAGACAACTCACTCGCTACTTCACACCTAAGGACACTTCGGACCGGCCAATTAATCTGACATGCATGTTTTTAGAATGTGGGAGGACAACGGAGTGCCCGCAGAAAACCCACGCAAGCAGGGGGAGAACATGCAAATTCCACACAGGAAGGTTCGATCTCATGACCTCAGAACTGTGCCGCACACGCGCTAACCACTGCTCTGCCGTGCTGCCCCACCTAATACATAGGACAAGACAATAAGACAATTTAGCTTATTTTGGGTGTAATGTTTCTAGTTCCTAGTTTTAAGCTATTTAAACTGCCCAAAGTAAGCAGTCTTGCAAACGATGGATCCTTTTTGCTAATTGTCACTACATTTGTGACGTAAAATATCTCTTAAAATGCCTAAGCATACCGGATAAAAACTGAAGTTTTTTGGGGTAATTTTTTGCCAGTTTCAAGTTATTTTAACTTGTTTTTCCTGTCAGAAATTAAATATATATGCCTAATATAAGCAATCTAGCAGATGTTAGATCATATTTGATAGAAAATATTTCATGAAAAGAGCAAAATGTTCGACCATCTGCTAGATAAGACAATGTATCTTCTTTGAAGGACTTTTCAGCCTTATTTTTTTTTTTCAAGAAACAATATAAAAATGTTCTGCCAATGAGGTAAGAATTTATTTTCTGAGGAAGGAGGTTACTAGCACCTCAGGAAACATATCAAAGCAACTCTTCCACAGGGAGGGAAAATAAAAGCAAGCCGTTTTGGCCGATCTGGTGTCGCCGAAGGGATTTTTTCCATCGCACCTTTTGTTTATTTTGTGTGTGCGACAGATGTAATGCTGAATAATTCCCTCCCACAAGATTCCCCCCTTGACTGCATTGCGCTGCACACTTTTGTCTTGATGGCCCAGAGCAAACATCTGCAGCAAAGGCGGCTAGGGATTGAAACCCCCAAAAAAGGAAAAAAATCCAAGTGAAGGCAGAGTGGCCCCTAGCGACAAGAAAAAGCATTGCCGGCTCTGAGGAGATTGTACATGACAGCACAATTCTGTCCAGTGTTCAAGTATTGATGTTTACATAAGGAGAGTTGATGACTAGTGACTACGTTATTTTACAGGTTGCTTTTTTGGAAGAAGTGTGTTTTACAATTTGGCACCAGCTCCAAGAAGCCTTCACATATCGTTTATGAGTTCCTCTTTCCAAATCCACATTTAAAAGTATTGCCCCCCAAGAATGTTATGTCATAGTGCCACATTTCAGGCTTCAAACTTAAAGTTAAAAAAACTGAAAATATTTGCAAAACATCAACAACTTGTGCAACACAATTGTGAAGTGGAACGAGATTTTTCTTTTTTAAGATTTTATATTATATTCACAATGAATAAACTAAAAGTTAGGTGTTGCTAAAATTTTGGCCCCCTGTTCTCTCAGCTCAGCCAACTGACTCAAGGTGTTCCCTGATGACTTCTGAATAATCCAATGTCGACCTAAATGATTAACAATGACTCTGTGTTATTTAGTGTCAGTTTAAATGCAACTGCTCTGTAATAGGCTCAGAGGTCTGTGAAAGGACACACTGGTAATTACGCGGACCAAAGACCAAAGAACACGCCATGCACGACTGGGATAAAGTGGTGGAAAACCAGGAAAACCAGGAATGGGATACAAGATTTCGTGGCATTTAGACATCTTGCTGAGCATTGTGCAAGCAATAAAATCAAAATAGACATCAAACCATTGCAAACCCACCAAGACCTGGCTGTCCCTCTTAACTTTTGACCCAAACAAGGAGAAAACTAATCAGAGAAGCAACCAAGAGGTTAATTATCCCATTGAATGACCTGCAGGTGTATACAGCTCCAGTGGGGCAATCTATGCATCTGTTAGTTATACTCTGCATATGGCAATATGTCCAAAATATCTTTAAATATTTGACACTGTCTATTATTATTATTATTATTATTAAATAATTCTACGCTCTCCGAATATATCAAAGACTGTTTGATTTGTCAAAATCTAGGCTCAAAACACACTTATATTCTATAGCTTATGAGTGACTTATATTTCACCTTGACAATATCTGTGTATTACTTGTCATTGCAACATCCATTGCAGCCTGGTCATCCTGGAAGGGGTTTTACCACATGTGCGGTCCCTTCTCAAGGTATCTACCTCATGTTGAGGTTTTGGGTTTTTCCTTACCCTCATGTAGGTTTCAGATCAGGGGATGGTGTAATAATAGTCTGGGGTTTGCAATAATATGTGGTCTGTGCAGCCCTTTGAGACTCCTTGTGATAAAGGGCTATACAACATGACTTGACTTGTCTTGATTTTTTTATTCCCATTCTGTTCTGGTAAACCCTGGCTTGAAATTAGCTTAGCATTATGCTACATTATCAAATAGCATATTCATAGTGACCAGCTTTGCTTGAGCCATTAGCATCACTTCAAATGTTAATAGCAATAAGTTATCAGCTAATGCCATCGCAACCGAACCTAACTTCTAATACGAGCATTGAGAACATGTTTGCTAGCTGCTAATGCTAATTTATATGCCTGAAAGAGAAATTGTGCATTATTTAGCTTCTCCTAGTGGTAAAATAAAGGCAAACTCAATACACTAAAGACATCCAAATCCTTGTAAAACACTTGACAAAAAAGGGGAAGACGATTCTTGCTCTTTGGTTACTTTGAGTTTCCATAGTTTGTACCCTTCCTTGTTCTTCGTAGCACTCGTATTTGGTTGTATTGCACAATATACATCATACACCATACATCTAGTGCTCACAATTTACACACTGTTCCTTTGAAGAAAAAAAATGCATTTTGGTCACTGAGTCTTTGTAGTTTGGATTTGTCATTGTGCTTTGTGGCACTTGTTTTTCAGAGGCACTACAGGATACAGCGTCATCTAGTTGTAAGAATTTGCACACTGTTCCTTTAAAGAAGCATTTAATGGAATTGGACTGGAATTGGATTTGAATGGGAATGGAATTGGATTGGAATTTGAATGGGAATGGAATTAAATGATTTGGAATGCAATTACGTATGTAATTATGTAGTATCAAATTGAAAAAGAATGGAATTAATTTACAATTGAATTGAATGATAACTTGATTAGAACAGAATTGGATTGGATTGGAATGGAATTTAACTACTGTAGAATTAAAGAAGATATCAGAACACATATAAATTGAATTGAATTACAATGGAATTTGATTGAATGGGAACAAAACTGTATTGATTAGAATGGAATCAAAATGGAAGTACAATTGAATTGGAATGGAATTAGAATTAAATTGGAACGGAAATAAATTGAAATTGAATCTTAAAAATCCAACTAGAATGGAAATTCAATGAATTACGATGCAATTGAACCAATTTACAATTAAAATAAATTAGAATTGCATAGAATAAGAAGGCATGGAATAATAATCAGTATAGAATAAAATAACCATAAAATACAATATGAAAAGAATAATTGTAGCATAGAATGACAATTAGAAATAGAATAATAATGGCAGAAATAGAAAAAAATAAAGTCGCACATAACAAAATTAAACTAGAATATGATTGCCAGAGAATGGAACAGAATAAGAATAAGAGAAAAAAGGAATAGAATAGAAATTCCTTCAGACTGTGTAAAGAGCGGCACCTGATTTCCTGGGCTGCGTTGATGACTCTCTGTAATCACAAATTTTCTCTCCTTGTTGATGCGCTCGGATCACGACGTATCGCAGACGGAAGCGAGGTCAGGTCGGATTATTCAGTCTTTAACAAGATGTAGCTTAATGAAGCTCGCATGCCCTGAAGGTTCCTCCCTGAACGGCTTATCGGAGCGTCCTGGCGGTGATTTATGGCCCCCCTCTGTCCTTCCAAACACAATAAAGCTTTTGTTTATTTGCCGGAGAGGAGATAACCCAACCAACAACAACACTCGCATCGTCTCGGCTGATGGAGGAGAGCAAAACTTTTACGATTTTCTTTTTTTTTTTCCAGCCCGGTGCCTGGTCTCTAAATGTGTGTGCTCTTAGAGGATAAAAAGTGGCGGCGATCCCCTCCAGGATGGCTTTAGGGCCAGGATTTTCCCTTTTTACTCTGAGAAAAGAAAGAAACAGACTGGGGGGTGGCAAACTTTTTCATTTCAGGTTCATATACTGAGAAATGATTGCTTGTGTTTTCACAATAAATGACATTCATTTGAAGGCCATATATATATATATATATATATATATATATATATATATATATATATATATATATATATATATATATATATATATATATACTGTATATATATATATATACTGTATATATATATATAGATATATAGATATATATATATATATATATATATATATATATATATATATATATATACCGTATTTTCCGCACTGTATGGCGCACCGTGTTATAAGGCGCACCTTCAATGAATGATATATTTTAAAACTTTTGCCATACATAAGACGCACCCCATTATAAGGCGCTATAAGTGCATGCTGGTTTAAGATCAGGTAATTGTGCAATTTTGTAATTGTAATCCTGTGCAGTCCTTCGAGACATTTTTGTGATTAAGGGCTATTTACGGTAAATAAATGTGACTTGACTTGACTACAGTAGAGAATGTAGTTACGTTATGCAACCTCTAGATGTTGCCACGCTAAAGGGAATGTCAACAAAACATTCAAAAAGGTCAAACTTTATTGTTAACAAACGAAGTCAGCTGGCAGTTGCTGTGAAACAGTAGTTCGAGTACGGATGGATAGATTGCATCTTTTCATAAAACGAAAGCACCAAGTAGGACCACCCCTGAATTCTTTAATATTGAGTTCCTGTGCCAGCGCTGTTGCCTTCATACGTATAGTTATCGTACTGACACTTCTGCTTGCCGCTCTTTGTTGAACAACCCACTGTTCAAGTGTCTCCTCTAACTCTGGCCATCTTGCTTTATTGCCACGGAAACTTTGTTGAGTTTTCCTTACTTGGCGGAGCTTATCTTCATCCTTTCTCCACTTCCGTTCCATCGATTCATTTATGTTTAACTCTCTCGCTGCCGCTCTATTGCCGTGTTGTGCTGCGTGACTGATCGCCTTGAGTTTAAACTCGGCGTTGTACGCGTGTCTCTTAACAGGAGCCATTTTTTTTATACAAATGCACGTATGAAAGAGAATCGTTGTTTAATATTTCCCAGTATGCACAGCGCGAAAAATGGAGTCGGCAGCTGTTTCTCGTAGTTGCGAGACCTTGCGAATTTAATATTGAGCCATATATAAGGCGCACTGTGTTATAAGGCGCATGGTCAGCAATTTAGACTTTTAGGTGCGCCTTATAGTGCCGAAAATACGGTGTATATATATATATATATATATATATATATATATATATATATATAGATATAGATATATATATATATATATATATATATATATATATATATATATATATATATATATATATATAGAGAGAGAGAGAGAGAGAGAGAGAGAGAGAGAGAGAGAGAGAGAGAGAGAGAGAGAGAGAGAGAGAGAGAGAGAGAGAGAGAGGGAGATATTGATAGATAGATAGATAGATAGATAGATAGATAGATAGATAGATAGATAGATAGATAGATAGATAGATAGATAGATAGATAGATAGATAGATAGATAGATAGATAGATAGATAGATAGATAGATAGATAGATAGATAGATAGATAGATAGATAGATAGATAGATAGATAGATAGATAGATAGATAGATAAATTGATCAAATGCTGGGTCAAATATATACATGCGGCAACACAAATTAGCAATTTTGGTGACTTAGAAGGTTGTGTCAGTGAAATGGGCTTCATAGCATGGCCTCTTCTTGTGAGTGATAATGAGTGACTACAGCTGGTGACTTCTCTGAGGCCATTTAAATACAAGCATTTTAATAATTAATAAAGTCAAATTCCTTTTAAACTATAATGCATTGTATTTGTTATATCGTTCTCTAGTTCTGCCAAACTTAACATATTGTGCAGAACACTTGGGCAATAATCATAAAAGTTCACGACAGCATCTTTTTATCCTCCAAAAACGTGCAATTAGAACCATACACAGGGTAGGATATCAGGATTACACCAATATTGTATTCCTGCACTCCAAATTATCTAAATTGGATGATTTAGTCAAATTTTTCATTTCACAGCCGCTATTTAAGGTAAAAAAAAACATAGTGCCAGAAAACATCCAAAAATGATTCACTCAGAAAGAAGGAAGTTATAACTTACCAGGAAAAGTATGTGTGTGTCTGTGTGTGGAGTCAAACTTTGGAACAATTTACAAGACGAGATCAAACAATGTCCAACTATTTACTCATTCAAATATAAATACAAAAGAACAATATTGGCAGAATACAGAGATGAAGAAAATGGCGTATGAGTGAAACGAGAGATATATACTGCGTTTACAACTATAGTTAACCTTGTTGTTCTTGTTACTATTATTATATCATAAATACAATTATTGCTATTGTTGTTATTATCATTGGTGTCACAATGATATTTAGTAATAGGTGGGTACTACGATGATTAGTGTATAAAATATGTGACTATTGTGATTATTATAATTATTGATATCTGACCTATGTAAAATGTATATCCGTGAGATTTTGTTATATTTAGACACAAAAGAGGAGCTTTCTGTAAAATGTAAGTAATATGGAAGATGGAGGGGTAGGGAAAATAAGCGTCTGCTTCTTACTACCCCTTTTTTGGTCATGTTATGTTAACATTACTTTTGTTGTTCAGTTTCCTTCTCTAGCCACTCATGTTAGCCATTTGGCATCATGTTGTGGCTAACTGCTATGACAGCTGCTCCTGTTTTGACCTTCAGTGTCACTTACATTACACAGCTGAGCCCTGAATCTGATGGTTGACGAGTCCAGTCTTTCAGGGATATTCTATTTTTCCTGCTGTTTCCTTCTCTAGCCCCTCATGTTAGCCACTTGGCTGCATGCTATGGCTCTCTTCTATAATTATTGTTAGCCGCCCCTGCTTCGTCCTTCAGTGTCAATCAGCTGAGCTATGCATGTGATGGTTACTGAGTCTTGTCATTCAGGCATCTTCCACTTTTTCCTTCTCTAGCCACTCATGATTTAAGATATTTCTAAGTAGTTTTTTGTGGTAAAATAAGAAAATTAATCCCTAAAATTAGCAGAAATATCTTTAGAGTGGCTGGTAAATAATTTCATTTATATAAAGAATTCATTTTAAGTTTGAAAATATTTTTTTATTACTTTTTCTTGGATAATTAGAACATCTATCCTTAAAATGAGCACAATTATTCTTATACAGAATATACATAATGCTTAGCATCCTTATAACAAGTATTGTCCGCTGATATAATCGTATAGTATGGCCAAAAGTGACTCATTATTAGGTCTTTTTTTTGTATCGAAAATCGTGACATCATATTTCACAACTATTAGTTCAATTACCATCAGCACGATAATTCTTGTGCATCCATGGTATCTTCTTATTGATATATCAGACTCATGTGTTTGCTTTTAGCTAGCAGACTTATTTCAAACAAAGTTATAATGGTAATGGGTAATTTTCTTGATTGCTCTCTGACCACTGCCAAGTGGAGGCATCCCCGAGTCAAAGATGATTCAGGTCCCCGCCCATTCTCGATCCGGTCGGCGGTTCTGGTGACTTCTGAACTGGACTTTCGACTTTTTCATCTTCTCAAGAGTTTGGCTTATGTGAAATGACACCACCACAAGAACTGTCGACAGAAATTGGCGCTAATTATAATCAGTGGTTTTCATGTTGTGTATTGCTATTGTTGTTATTATCATTGGTGTCACAATGATATTTAGTAATAGGTGGGTACTACGATGATTAGTGTATAAAATATGTGACTATTGTGATTATTATAATTATTGATATCTGACCTATGTAAAATGTATATCCGTGAGATTTTGTTATATTTAGACACAAAAGAGGAGCTTTCTGTAAAATGTAAGTAATATGGAAGATGGAGGGGTAGGGAAAATAAGCGTCTGCTTCTTACTACCCCTTTTTTGGTCATGTTATGTTAACATTACTTTTGTTGTTCAGTCATTGTTTTTGTCCTGTTTTTATTTTATAATGTTCAAAATAGAGTCTTCATTCAAATAGGGCTCATTGGATGCAAACACCTACAAACGCTACAATGAAAGTTATGAGAGCTCAGCATTGATCTGATAAAGCGAATCATTGACTTGAACTAGTCAGGAAAGACACTTGGAGCCATTTCAGAGCAGCTGCAGCTCCCAAGAGCAACAGTGCAAACAATTGTTTTGTCACTGCCACGATCAGGAAAAAAACTCAAGCTATCACCTGCTGCTGAGAGAAAATTGGTTAGGAGGGTGAAGATTCAACCAATAATCACCAAAAAGCAGATCTGCCAAGAATAAGAAGTGTGTTTTACATCTTCATGGACTGAGAGGCTGCCATGTAAGAAGGAACCCCTTGCTCCAAAAGCGGCACACTAAGGCTCGACTGAAGTTTGCTGCTGATCACAAGGACAAAGATAAGACCTTATTGGAGGAAAGTTCTGTGGTCAGACAAAACAGAAATCAAAGGAGACAAGGTGAGGCCTTAACCCCAAGTACACCAAGCCTACCATCAAGCACGGTTGTGGTAGTATTACGCTGTGGGGCTGTTCTGTTGCCAATGGAACTGGTGCTTTACAGAGAGTAAAAGAGATATTGAAGGAGGATTACCTTCAAATTCTCAAAGATAAACTAAAGTCACCAACCCAAAGATTGGGTCTTGGGCAGAGTTTGGAGCTCCAACAGGACAATTACTCCAAATACATATCAAAAGTGGTAATAGAATGGCTAAACCAGGCTAGAATTAAGGTTTTCGAATGGCCTTCCCAAAGTCCTGACTTAAAACCCATTGAGAACTTGTGGCCAATGCTAAAAAAACAAGTCCTTGTCAGAAAGCCATCAAATTTAACTAAACTATACCAATTTTGTCAAGCGGAGTGGTCTTGTTAAAAGCTTCTGGATGGCTACCAAAAGCGCCCAATTAAAGTGAAAATGGCCAAGGGACATTTTACCAAATATTAACGCTGCTGTATGTATATTTTTGACCCAGCAGATGTAATCACTTTTTCTTTTAACCAGTTATAGAGTCATAAAAGAACCAAACCTCATGAATGTTTTTTGTGACAAAGAATTATCTGTTCCAATCACTCTATCAGAGAAAAATCAGAGTTGTAGAAATAACTGGAAACTCAAGAGAGCCATGACATTATGTTCTTGTATGTAAACTTTTGACCACAACTGTGTACATTCTTTTTTTACCTTTCTCTTTCTCTCCCTCGATCTCCCTTTCTTTTTTCTTTTTTCATTTCTCCCTCTTTTCATCTTTCTCCATTTTTTCTCCCCTTTTCTTTCGCCTTTTCTCTCTTTCTCTCTTTCTCCCTTTCTATCTTTCACTCTCTCTCTATCTCTGTCCCTCTCCATTTTTCTTTCTCTAATTCATTATTTTTTCGCTCTTTCTCACTTTAGTTTTATTTTTCTATATCTCTCTCTCTTTCGTTCTTTCCCTCTCACGTTCTCACTTTATTGCTCTCTTCCTCACTTTTTTTCTTTCTCTGTCTTGCTTTTTTTCTCTCTTTCTTTCTTTATTTATTTTTTTCTTTCTCTTCTTTTCTTTCTTCGCATCTCTCTTTCTTTCTTTCTTTCATTCTTTGCCTCTCTCTCTCTTTTTTCTCTTCCTTTCTTTCTCAATTTCTTTCTTTCTTTCATTCTTTATTTACCTCTCTTTATTTTTTCTTTCTTTACCTCTCTCTTTCTTTTTCTCCTACTTTCTCTCTCACTTTCTTTACCTCTCTCATTCTCACTTTATTGCTCTCCCTCTTCCGCTTTCTCTTTCTTTCCGTCTATCTTTAATCTTCTAGTCTAGCCCCTGTTTGAGTTTCTTTTCTAGAATGTGGCCCCCAAGCTGAAATGAGTTTGACACCATGCTTTAGTCCCATCCAATTTCATATATTTCCAATATGATTTCGATTTTGCACTTGATTGACCTTCCCAATGGCAAAGGCCAGAGATTTGCACAATGGCATAAAAAATCTTTCAGTTTGTGCTTCTGTGAAAACATGGAGACTAAATCTTGGTCCTTAAACTCATTTTCAAAAAGTTAAAACACATTTTTACACACATAATGACAAAGAACAAGAAATGAAACTGCAAAACAGATTAAAAAAATAAATCTCATAACGAAAGAGCTCATCGAAATGGCTCAATGCGCTACAGCGGTATTAGTTCTTCGTGGAGGATAAATAATACATGCCTTTTAGCAGCACTTAGTGGCGATAGTTTACTGTTGCTTGTCGCCGCTCTACTGTTAGCTAATGGCTACTATGTTTTTTTCTCATTTAATGCCAGCTCAGCTAAAATGAACCCAAGTGTCTGGACACACACTGTGGAGCAATACAGGTAGACAAACGATAAAACAATGTTTACAAATATTAAGATTTTGCTTTGCATGTCTGGAGGAGAGGCTCAAGTAATGAAGTTCTACCATTTATGATAGTCAAGTCAAGTCAAGTAATTTTTATTTGTATAGCCCTTAATCACAATTAGTCTCTAAGGGCTTCACAAGTTATTACATATAAGATTAGGTTACTCGTATGCTATAGAGTAGAAGTGAGTTTTAAGCCTAGATTTAAACATTTCCACCGAGGTTGCAGATCGGATCTCAGGGGGAAGAGCATTCCACAACACCGGTGCCCGGATGGAGAACGCTCTCGAACCAGCGGAACACTTCTTGGCTCTTGGGATCACCAGGAGACCGGCACTCTCGGAACGAAGGCTTCGGGCCGGGACATAGGGGGAGATCAGATCTGAAAGATATGAGGGGGAAAGTCCATGTATGATTTTGTATAGTAGTAGGAGAACCTTAAAATCGCATCTTAGGCTAACAGGGAGCCAATGCAGGTTAGCCAAAATTGGGGTGATGTGATCATACTTTTTTGTCCTTGTTAAAAGCCTCGCTGCAGCATTTTGTACCAGCTGAAGACTCTTGAGTCTGGTCATCGGAAGACCGGAAAGTAGTGCATTACAGTAGTCGAGACGGGAGGTAACAAACGCATGAATTATGATTTCCGCATCCGACTGAGAAAGTATAGGACGAATTTTAGCAATGTTACGGAGATGGAAGAAAGCGGTTCTAGTAATTTTCTTCACATGTGTTTGAAAGGACAGATCAGGGTCGAAAATGACACCTAAATTTTTAAGTGAATCACTCTGTGTGATGTGGCAATTGTCCAAGTTCACTGCGGTTTTAGAGAATAAGTCACGGGACTTAGAAGGACCAATAACTAACATTTCAGTCTTTTCAGGGTTAAGACGCAGGAAATTGAGTGACATCCACTCTTTTATCTCAGTGAGGCAGGCCTCCAAAGTTCCACAGTTTAGTGTGGCAGATTCCTCCATCGGGAGATAGAGTTGAGTGTCATCTGCGTAGCAATGGAAACTGATATTATACTTATGAATAATATCACCTAGTGGAAGCATATAAATGCTGAAGAGAAGGGGGCCAAGCACTGAACCCTGCGGAACACCACAAGTAACACTAAATGGCTCAGATGTCAATTCGCCATATTTAACGCAGTGTGTCCTATCTGAGAGGTAGGATCTGAACCATAATAGGACGCTTCCTGAGAGACCAATCCATTTTTCCAACCGTTCTAGCAAGATAATATGGTCCACTGTGTCAAATGCAGCACTAAGGTCCAGCAGCAGCAAAAGTGATGATGTGCCCGAGTCCATTGCCCGTAGGAGATCATTGGTTACCTTAATCAGAGCTGTCTCAGTAGAGTGGTTAGCCCTGAATCCTGATTGCATTGATTCAAAGAGATTGTTCTCGGACATGAAATCATTCAGCTGCTGTGCCACTACTTTTTCAAGTATTTTAGAAAGAAACGGTAGGTTTGACACAGGTCTATAATTACATAAGTTTTCTGGATCTAGGTTGGGTCGTTTCAGTGTGGGTTTAATGACAGCGGACTTAAAAGCAGCTGGAACTACACCTGAGGCGAGTGATATGTTTAAAATATTTAGAACTGAAGGTGCAAGAACGCCAAAGAGACCTTTGATAAGTGAACCTGGAAGTGGGTCGAACTGGCAAGTCGTCGGTTTGGCCGTATTCACCATCTGTTTAAGATTTTCGAGTGAAAGTTCACTAAAACGGGACAAAATACCTAGACAGCCACCATGTCGTGCATCTAGAGATTTGAGTGCTTTAGTATGTGTTGAATTAATACTGTCTTTAGCAATTTCTTCCTGTATGCTTTGGATCTTCTTAGTAAAGAAGACCATTATGTCGTGGGCAGAATGGGTGGAGCTATCTGGGATTGTCTGTTGCCTTGTTAGCGATGCTACAGTGTCGAAAAGGACCTTGTAATTAAGGGCTATACAAATGACTTTTTATTATTTTATTAGAAACCATTATTGACTGCTAGTTTTTATATGTATATAAAGTCATCAACCCAAAGATTGGGTCTATATATATATATATATATATATATATATATATATATATATATATATATATATATATATATATATATATATATATATATATATATATATATATATATATATATATATATATATATATATATAGTGGTCCCGGAAATTGAATTATCACCAAAAAGCAAAGCTGAAAGACGAAGAAAAAAAGTGCTTCATGCAGTCGCCCACGCCTCCATTCTGTCCTTTATCAGTGGAGAGGCGGAATTCAGTTTTGACGCCTGAATAGAAAAATAAATAAATACGTTCATTTCGTCAAATAAAAAAAATATGACTGATGTTGATTGAAATGCAAAAAGAAAAAGCAATCTTCCTCCAGCGACAATATTGACCCGGGTCAGGTGGAGAGGGCGAGTATCGATTGTCTTTTATCAAGACTCCGATAATTCAGGCAGGAGGACGAATGTGTCCTGTGGCCAATCACAATTAAGCTTCTCGTTACTGCGTTTTCATGCCGCGTTGAGCTAGCAAACATTGTCATAAAACACGTCTTGCACTCAACAGTCCTTAAACTTTTCAGCTTTTTGGAAATCCAGTTACAGTACAACTTGCTATCTAACATATATTCAATCTGAGGGAATTGTAAAGTAAAATTGCTGTTTCATCTATGCTAATTAGACAATGTGTTCCCAATCCCCGGCACACCAGATAATAACGTTAAGATATAAAATAATACAGTGCTACTTATGTGTTGTAAAATTGCATAAGAATACATAACATTGTAATTAAGTATTTTAAGGGGGGGAATAATTGAACTGGGTGTGACGTGAATCGGTCTGGTCCAATTCAGTAGCTGGTGGATGGAAAGGCAGGGAGGGAATGGTGACTGCAGACTTAATCCCACTTTTAATTTGTCTAATGGGGACCAGAATCCCCCTAAATATGTGAAAATCTCCAAAGTAATTTTCTATTTGTACTTCTAGGAGTACAGATGCTGCCTTACTTACGAAAGAGATTCCGGACTATAGTTCATAAGTTGAATTTGTTTGTAAGTTGCTTCAGTACTATATTTTGTACGGAATGTATGTTTAAGGTTTACATAAGTATGTTTAAGGCTTGTATACATAACCTGTATTGTTTTGAAACTGAAAAATAAATGCCTCATAAAATAATATGCTCTATAACGTTACATAGCAGGCTGAATGATGAAGAATAGTTCTGAACAACAAAGCTACACATTAGGCGTTGACATTCTGTGGTCTTTGAGACTCCTTGTAATTAAGGGCTATACAAATAAACATGACTTGACTTGACTATAAAGATGAATAAAGTTAAGTTTAACTTACTTTTGTAAGAGTTGGGGGACTTCCTCCTTTGTGGTAAAAAGCGGACAAAAAAAAGCGATCCGACCATTTTCTCAGTCGCATAAACCTTTCTTATTCCACTTTAATTTCAAATGAAACGGCTCGTCTCTTCTTTACACTTTAGAGCAACCATATTGAATGGATGCACAAGATATTGAACAATAAAAATGTCAAAGTTCTTAGTGTGATAGAGATAGAGTACAGTGTGTATACACACAAACCAAGAAATAGATATCTTTTTACGGGCTGGATGCTGGGTGACCTCTCACAGCGCCACGCGGCACAAAGAAGCACTACAGCACTGTCTTTTACTCGGAAAACAGTTGCATGCAATATAAAATCTATTTTACATCAATGGCCGTATATTTTTCGACAAAAAATGTTCGTATCTCCCGTTTTGCGTAAGTCGAATGTTCGTTAGTAGGGGAGCGTCTGTATTTTCAAATCACGATACATTTTACTTAAATATATTTGTTAAGAAGAAATTGTACTCTTACTCAGCTACATTAAGCTTCATTGAAGCCATTGCTGAAAGCCTCTCCACGTAAGCACGTATCTGTTTGTCTCTGCAAAGGTGGATTTATTTTGGCAGAGTTTCTTTGTTGGGAAAATGCTTCGTTGACTTTTTGAACTACAGGCTTGAGGCACTGTTGCTAACACGCACTGTCTTGACAATTTTTTACATATTACCTATGTTATTTTATCAATGTTCACTCGATTTTGTGTATTGTTACCCAATGCTAAATCTATGGCAACCTCACCATCCTGGAAGGGTTGACTAGCACTTGTGAGGCTCCTTCTAAAGGTTTTCTATCTTTATCATGCTGAGTTTTTGAGTTTTTCCTTGCCCACATGTTGATTTAAGATCAGGTGTCATTGTAATCCTGTGCAGTCCTTTAAGACATTTTGCGCTTAAGGGCTATACAAATACGTGTAAATGTGGCTTGACTTTATGTGACTTCTTTTTAAATCTGACCTGAAACCCAAACAAATACTAGGGGGCACCAGTGAGCAGGGCCAGAAACAGTACTACATCCATCCAGCCATTATCTTCACCACTGAGGGTCGCGGGGTGCTGGAGCCCATCCCAGCTTTCTTCAGGCACTGGGCAGGGGACACGCTGAACTGGTTTCCAGCAAGTAGCAGGGCACACAGAGACACACAACTCACTCGCTCATTCACACCTAGGGACAATTTGGACCGGCGAAGTCACCTAACATGCATGTTTTTGGAATGTGGGAGGAAACCGGAGTGCCCGGAGAAAACCCACACAAGCACGGGGAGAACATGCAAACTCCACACCGGAGGTTCAATCTCATGACCTCAGAACTGTGCCGCACACGCGCTAACCACTGCGCCGCCGTGCTGCCCAACTGTTCTTCATGCACATTGTACATAGCTGTAAACACACGCGCACACACACATACAAACACACAGATAGAGAGAGAGAGAGAAAGAGAGAGAGAGAGAGAGAAACAAAGAGATATGTTTTTCAATCCATAGAGGGTACACCCAAACACAGGTATCCAATTACAGACTCCTTATTTGGCGCACACAGTGCTGCAACAGCACTTACTGTACTAATTTTTGATTCTGTTTGAGTCATGTTATTCAGGAGCAACAATATTTTTACTCGAGTAAAATGTTTGGCTACTCTACCCACTTGAGAAGATGATATACCTCAGGCAGCAATTACAAGTCCTCTCCACCTAATGATTGTGAAAAGAAAAGAGCCCCTCTTGTTCCCAGCTTTTTTTCTGGCGCTTCCCTTTTATTTTTTTCCTGTGTGATGTTTTTTGCCGCAGAGGCGTTCAGTTCAATACTTCCCCGGTGGAGGATACGACGTGAGTCAAGTGTGTCATTATTCTTTCCTGACAGGTGTTGTCATTGAGACCGGTGCCCGCAAAGCCTCACTTCTTGTCAAATTTCCTGCTGTCATTTTCTCCTTCGGGCTGCCGACCTGCCGACAGAATTTTTGGTATACAAGCAAACATATTTGCGCTTACTGTTCACTAAAAATTGATCATCATTCATATGGTTCAGCTAATTTTGGGTCAAGTCATGTCTATTTGTATAGCCCTTAATCACAAGAAGTACAGACTACGACTTATTATTACACCATTCCCTGATCTAAAACCGACATGCAGTAAAGGAAAAACTCAAAACCTCTGTGTGAAGAAATGAAGAAATCTTGAGAAAGGACCGCACATGAGGTAATCCCCCTTCCAGGATGACCAGGCTGTAATGGATGTTGCAAGGTCATCAAAAACCAATACAAAGACATAAAATTGAAATGTACGTCATTCATAAGCTATGAATGGTAATCTTTATCTTTTTTATGTTTCCTTTTCCAGCCACTAACGGTAACCACTTGGTTAGGGCTATGGTTAGCTAGTTATTTAATAGCTGCTCCTGCTTTGTCCTTCAGTGTCATGTGCGTTCCACGGATAAGCCATGTATGTGATGGCCAACGAGTCCCGTCTGTTAGGTATTTACTACCTTTTTTCTGCTGTTTCCTTCTCTACCCACTCATGTTAGCCATTTGGCATCATGTTGTGGCTAACTGCTATGACAGCTGCTCCTGTTTTGACCTTCAGTGTCACTTACATTACACAGCTGAGCCCTAAATCTGATGGTTGACGAGTCCAGTCTTTCAGGGATATTCTATTTTTCCTGCTGTTTCCTTCTCTAGCCCCTCATGTTAGCCACTTGGCTGCATGCTATGGCTCTCTTCTATAATTATTGTTAGCCGCCCCTGCTTCGTCCTTCAGTGTCAATCAGCTGAGCTATGCATGTGATGGTCACTGAGTCTTGTCATTCAAGCATCTTCCACTTTTTCCTTCTCTAGCCACTCATGATTTAAGATATTTCTAAGTAGTTTTTTGTGGTAAAATAAGAAAATTAATCCCTAAAATTAACAGAAATATCTTTAGAGTAGCTGGTAAATAATTTAATTTATATAAATAATTCATTTTAAGTTTGAAAATATTTTTTCTATTACTTTTTGTTGGATAATTAGAACATCTATCCTTAAAATAAGCACAATTATTCTTATACAGAATATACATAATGCTTAGCATCCTTATAACAAGTATTGTCCGCTGATATAATCATATAGTATGGCCAAAAGTGACTCATTATTAGGTCTTTTTTTGTATCGAAAATCGTGACATCATATTTCACAACTATTAATTCAATTACCATCAGCACGATAATTATTGTGCATCCATGGTATCTTCTTATTGGTATATCAGACTCATGTGTTTGCTTTTAGCTAGCAGACTTATTTCAAACAAAGTTATAATGGTAATGGGTAATTTTCTTTATTGCTCCCTGACCACTGCCAAGTGGAGGCATCCCAGAGTCAAAGATGATTCAGGTCTCCGCCCATTCTCGATCCGGTCGGCGCTTCTGGTGACTTCTGAACTGGACTTTCGACTTTTTCATCTTCTCAAGAGTTTGGCTTATGTGAAATGACACCACCACGAGAACTGTCGACAGAAATTGGCGCTAATTATAATCAGTGGTTTTCATGTTGTGTATGTGCAAAGTGTGTTAAGAGATCTGGAGGACTCCATCCTTCTCCCTTGACTACAAGTACCCTTTCGGTCTGCCTCGGTCCGACAGGTCACCATGGAAACGATTCTCCCAAGGTGATGTGGGGAGACTGCATCCATTTACCTAACGGGTCTGATTTCACATTACTCGGAAGTAGATGGGAAATTGGATGAGTGGAATAAAATGATAGATGTAATTGCGTTCCAGTAACGTACGTAGGAACGCAATACTCCCAACACTGGTAATGAGCACTGCGTTATTAACCTTTTTTTGTTTCTACTGTCGTTAACACATGCTTACTCCGCTACTTTATAAATGAAGGCCAATAATTCTAGCGTTCGCTGATTTTTTTTCTCGTCTTATTTCCTTACATTGTAACATACATTTCTCAATTGAATTGATTTGTCTTTTTTTTCATTGATATAACGTACCCGGCAGGAAATAAATCTATTCAGTGTTTATATCTAAATACAAAACACAACTAAATATAATTATGATGGCACCGCCTTAATCGCAGAGTACGAGGGGACTGAATTTCCACACATGTGGATATTCTCCCTACTGTATACACTTATATCCAAGCCAAAATTACAACAAGTAAATAGAATACTGGAATCAGAGGGTCAGATTACATGCACATTTTTTTTGTGTTATCATTAGCAAATCAATATTCAAAAATTCACATTGTTATCATTATTCGTTTTCTGCATGGGAAATAAATAAAAAAGGGGCATGCACTCAAAGGTTTCAGATTCAGCTTAATTGCTTTGGGCATATGTTTAAGTACTGTATTATTCTATTGTGCAGATGTTTGTGTGCATATAGTTTTGTCACCTTTCGTTAATTAATTATTGGTGATTTTTGTTTTCTTGTGTGTGCTGTGCATGAATAAAAAGCTACAAACAAACAATAGTAAGCAGCGCGTGGGGATGAGGGTTGTGGCATATACAGTATAAGAACGACCATCAAATTTGCAAACATGAGTACATAATTGATGGTAGTGCTTCCACAGGTTGGTGCACTTTTTCTTCAATTTCATTTATTACTATTTATTCAGTTTTAGGAGACGGCTACGATGTGGGTGCAAGCAAATAGACAGTTACTTTCAGAGTAACGCGCTACTTTTGGGTGTCAGTAATCTCAGGGGTAACTGAACTCCTTTTTAAATTGAAGTAGCTCGTAAATATAATTACTTTTTTTGTGCCCGACACCGTTTAAAGATTGTGTATATATATATATATAAATAGAGAGAAAGAGAGAGAGAGAGAGACTGTAAACCTTATTTCTTACATTCAGTCTATTGATCCAAACGTGATGGAGGTTTTGATTTTATCGCCTCCTGTGCTTGCTTGCCATCGCCATGGAAACAAACCGCCAGCATCCCCAAGAATGCTCCTACAATTAGTACCCAGGGGGAAGCACGTTCTGAACAAATCGGCCCCGAGTCGTGACCAAAATGGATCAGGTTTTTTAAGACGGGATCAGGTTTTAAATTAAGTGCTGTCAGAC
This sequence comes from Urocampus carinirostris, assembly GCF_059441175.1. Classification (NCBI taxonomy): domain Eukaryota; kingdom Metazoa; phylum Chordata; class Actinopteri; order Syngnathiformes; family Syngnathidae; genus Urocampus; species Urocampus carinirostris. The sequence continues at coordinate 7,058,969 of NC_142366.1, read as the reverse complement.
TTCTCCATCATATTCGTGCTGAACTCGACCTGAATGCCCAATTGAGCCATTTCCCTCCTCACCTTTGAATTATTTCTCTCGAGATAATTACAGGAGTGTTGTGGAACTTTATTTTTTCAACAGGAGGAATGCAGATTTTTTTTCCCTGTCTGAGTCAGGAATCATGATGCTGCAGTGTGCATTACAATGTCCAAGTAGGGCTGAGGGGAGATTAGCAGTTACGTGGCTCAAGACTGCCCTCTAAAGGAAAAATGAAGGTGTAGCAGCCTGATTAATTGTCCCGTAATTTCACCAACTATAAAGCGCACTGGATGATGAGGGGAGCCCCCAAAAACAGACTTTTGTGGACTTTAAGGTGCATGGATTTTATACCACAGAAAGAGCTATGGTTGCATTTATATAAAAAACATTTTTTATAACATAAACGAATATTATGACATTGGTTTAACAAATAAAACTTTAGCAACAGGCAGTTAACATTAACAAACACAAGGGGGCACCCACAGCCCACTCTATATGATTCTCAAAGGCATAACAGTTGCTGTATGCGGTATCCTTTAACTACAAATGGTAAAAAAGTATAGTGACTGCATTTATAAAGCCTATTAACCAGTCACTGAAGACCTCCCAAAGCAAATTACGATGTATTTGACATTTACCCATAAACACACACACACACACAATATAATATGTATAAAAAGTTTATTGATTTGTACAAAAATATTCATTGAAGTAATCACAATAAGTTTCATACTTGCGTACAATTATTGTTCAAAACAATAAGACCAACTCCATATGTTTCTCAAAGGTAGAACAATTACTGTATTCAGTCCACTGTATTTTTGTTATATAAGGCACATTGGATGATGATAAGGCACACTTAAAAAAACTGGCCAATTTTGGGTTTTTGGGAGTGACTTATTGTATTATTACTATGATGATGATAATTATTATTATTATGATATCAATAATTATATAAGCATTGACCCAGTACAACCTAAATACCATTACTGACATATTTTTCTTATATACAATACCAAAAAAAATCTTCAAAATTGCACTGGATAAAGAAGGAAGTGACACAGCCTTGACTTTTCAAACACGTTTATTTGCCTCAACTGTTGACGATTAATTATTTCTCACATGTTTTTTCCCCTCCAATAGTATACCAATAAGTGAACTTTAAAATTGCACTCGTTTTTATTTCCTGAGTTTGCAATAACACAGCTCTGTACCTCACCCTAGTGGAGAAAAAAAGGAAGTGACGCAGCCTTGAGTTTAAAAATATGTATATTTACTTTTTCTAAAACTATACACACATTCCTTGTAAAACTTAAGAACTAATTCACCAAAAAGTGATCTTGGAAATTGTACTTTTTTAAACCGTGACGTGGCTCCGTACTCATCCTGGTGGAGAGAGAAGGAGGTGACACAGCCTTGATTTTGTTTAACCACTTTCTTTTACTTTTACTTAAACTATTGAAAATTATTCCTCACATGATATTTTCCTAAATAGATAAAAGTGAACTTCAAAATTACACTATTTTTTACATTCACTCTTTCTTTTTTACATTTTTAAAGACGTGGCTCATTACTTTCCCAAGTGGACAAAGGAGGAAGTGACACAGCCTGAAATAAAATAAAAATATGTATACATAATAATATTATATATAATATATATATTATAAATATATTTGTACAACATGACCTACTCTGAATTGTTCTGCTTTTGAGAAACATAGTGATCTTCGGGTGTCATATCCATAAATATATACAAGACACATTTCTTGTACAAGTTATGAAATTATCATCTATTATGAAATATTATTCCTCACATTTGTTCTTCAATAGACAAACTGAAAGGTGTTCTTTAAAATTAAACTTTTCAAGGAGTTTGCAATAACGTGGCTCTGTACTCCTAGTGGAAAAAGACGTAACGCATATTTTTTTGCCACGTTTACTTTTGTTATTTAACTACTGAATAATTTCAGATTTTTAAAACAGGAATAGAAAATTAAACTAAAACATGAGGAACAACCCCGGATCCGAAAACACCCTACGTTAAAGTTAATGATATCAAATTGTAATCCAGTCAGCGAACTAAATTATATTTTAATATATGTGTATTTACATACTTTTTTCCTTCCTTTTTTTTACTTTGGGGAAAAATATTTCAGAGTTTGTGGTGCACAGTTCAGCATACTCTAATTTTGCACAATCGTGCTGCAAATTGCACTATCTTCATGATGCACTTACAATTTGGACCAGTTTACAAGCACTAACTTGTAAATATCTTTGGCAATTTTCCTTTAAATCTTATTGTTTTTTTAATTAAACATGTCATTACCATAGCCTCTAAAATAAAAGCAAAATCGTGTTTTTAGTTTACTGTATTTACACAAATTAAAACAATAATTCTATTTTGAAATGCCAGCTGTGTTTAAGGAAATGTGTTTCAACTTTTTGCTTGTACACATGAGAACTCTTGTAAAACGTGCAGCTCTTTATTTTGTGGAGACTCTTAAACCTCACACTACCGTGTACATAATATATGGTCATGGCCAAAGATCCGCTGCTAAGTAAGCACATAAAAAATGTTGGAATTACATAATGCGATATTAAATGTGAAATGTTTTTCACTCCCTCAGTTGCAAGTGGCTCTTGGTGACCTTGGACAAAGCAATATTAATCATAGAAGCACCCTTCTCTATATAAATCGTGGATGTATAGAACTCGGGCTGCAGGGATTGCCCGCTACTGTTGTGATGGTTGGAAAACGTTGTACAATTAATGTAAAATCTCTCTTTTTTGTAATCAAATCTGAGCCCTTTTCCCCTTTTTGTGTACTGTTTTGTGGTGGAAGTCCATGACACTAGAGAGCAGTGCATTTTCTAATTTATCATCCATCCATCCAATTTCCGTTCCGCTTATCCCCATCAGGGTGTAACGGGTATAATGTTAATATAATATTAATATTGATTAATTGATTAATATTAATTAATGTAATATATAGAAATAATATTTCTATAGGAATTTCAACAAAACAAAAGTTAATATTACACCCGTTACAAGGGTAATAGTCAAGTCAAGTCAAGTCATGTTTATTTGTACAGCCCCTAATCACAAAGCGTCTGAAAGGGCTGCACAGACCACAGATTATTACAAACCACAGACTATTATGACACAATCTCCTGATCTAAAACCTACATGAGTGCAGGGAAAAAACTCAAAAACCTCAACATGAGGAAAATGAAGAAACCTTGAGAAGGGACCACACATGAGGTAATCCCCCTTCCAGGATGACCAGGCTGCAATGGATGTTGCAATAACATATAATACACAAATATTGTCAACATAAAATATAGGTTATTCATATGCTATAGAATAGAAGTCCGTTTTAAGTCTAGATTTAAACAGATCCACTGAGGTTGCAGATCGAATATCAAGGGGAACAGCATTCCACAGCACTGGGGCCCCAATGGAGAACGCTCTCGAACCTGCGGATCTCTTCTTGGCTCTTGGGATCACTTCCTGAGCCCGTGTTTCATTTTTTACATTTGTTAATCTGGGAAACCGACTGCTTCGACGCCACAAAACATAAATGAGATAACACATTTTTTTAATACACATAGACACCCATTTAAGTGCATAAAAAGCGAAATGAAATTTGAAATCTGAATACAACGTTAATATTTCTTGTAAGTGCGCTTGATGGGTGGGATTCGTTGCCCCTAAATCGCACAATTGGTTATCTAAGATGTCAATCACGCTTCGATCACTTTCTCAACGATTGTAGAGCCCTGAAAGCTGTTGACGTTTGTTATCAAAATTATTGAGATACTATTTTCACAGCCATTGAGACATTGTAAGGGTTAAAAATTGTCACAGGGAAATCCAAGAAAATTTGACTATCAACTGTTTATATTGTCGATGGGCAGGGTAAATTCCCTCCTCTTCCTCCCATCATTGGTGATCTCAGCTGTCAATCACACATCGCTCTTCACTTTCTGCATGTTTGTTGCGCTCCGAAAGCTGCGGAAGTTTCCCTACCGCTAATAACCTTACTTTCTTTTTAATCAAATACTCACCTGACACCCATTTCAATAGGTTTTAAGGTGAAACATAAATCAAAAGGATTTTCTTCATGATTCTGGAGCGAGGTGCTGGGGTGCTAACTGTTAGCATGTATGCTAACAGACAATATGCCCACCGCTTCATGTGGTGTCTTCATCTTCTCCGGAGATTTTACTCCCGGAGTTGGCATCGTGATACGCTGGCTTCGCTGTGGCCTGTGCCCGACTGAGGAAAAGCCAGGTGAGGCAAATTTGTTTTGAAGACAAGTTGTAAGGCGAGTTGAAAAAGTGCTCATAATGGCGCAGCTAGCTAAAGAAGCGGCTAGGCTAATGTTAGCTTTGTACAAGCAGCTGGAAGTGACAAGTAGGTGTTCATATTTTTATTTCATTAATGTCATGTTTTAGTTTTTCCTTCAAACGAATTTCAGTAAGAGTTGTGTTTTAAAACTGTCGTCGTACGAACGTCATCGAACATTTTTGTGTCTTACTATGAATTCCTACGTTTTTGTTGATCTTAAACACATCACTGGTTGTAGTCTTTTGGTGGCTGAGTTGTAGTCCTATTTTTTCCCCAACATTTTTATGTATTATCGTTTGTATACGCAAGGGGAAGGGGATTGTAAGTGGAACAAATCAGCAAACAAATATGTGAGTGAAGTTTCTAATCGAAGGCCGGTGTCAAAGAGTGGATTTAAGGGCAAAATAACCTAGTAGACGACCTCAGAGATTGAATTTGTCATAGCATTAAAAGTTGCTTTTATGCTGATGATGGTGAATTTAAATATTGAATTATATTTATTGACATTGATATAAACGTTGTGAAACATGCTATGCCACAGGGTTAGACATGGCACTCCAGGGTAAACATCCAATATAGATATAAGAGTACAAGAGAAAATACAGTCAGGATATTTCGGCAAAAACATTCGCAATGTAGACTGGCCTGAGTTATATATAGTGCAAGGGTCGGGAACTTTTTTTGACCCAACGAACCATTAAAGCAAAAATATTTAGATTTTTTTTTTTCACAAAATACTGCAATTGAGGATACCAACGTACAGTGGAACCTGGGTTCTCGACCATAATCCGTTGCAGAACCCTGTTCGAAAACCAATTTGTTCGATCACCGAAAATCGTTTTTCCCATTAAAAGTAATGTAAAATCGTTTTAATCCGTTCCAACACCCTGAATGCTTACGATGAACGTAAACATGAAGCTAACCCAGGCTAATCGTAGGTTCGCGTTAGCGTAATCTTCTGTGCGAAAGAAGAAATCATGAAAAATGTTCAAACAATGCACAATCAGTCTGTGTCAGTTAGTCCAGAAACTGATATTTATTCCAACTGAGACAATGAGAACATAACATGTATACTTTGCAACAAGTTTCAGGCACAAAATGTCATCAACTGAAATGTCAACGTAACAATCGCAAGGGGGTTACAGGTCTGAGATATGGTTTGCAGGCAGTTTTGTTAATATCTAAGTCTTTTTACCTGGGAACTGTATAAAAAAATAAATTGTGTCCATACTTGGGATTAGGGCTGCACATTTTTGGGGAAAAATACCTAATTGCGATTTTTCAGACCAAAATTGCAATTTCGAAGCCATTTTCGATTTTTAAAAGAAAAGTGCATTTTCTGTGCTGTTCTTTTTTTTTTCCCGGGGAGAACGTAAACATAGTCACATGCAAACATAACTTGAAATGACGTACTTGGAGACTGAGAGTATACGACTCTAACCAAATATCAACTATAGATGTACAGATAAAAACAGAATTGCAGTTGAATAAATGGTGTTGATTGTCTTTATAAAAAAGGACAACGAAATTGGAGGGCTATTCCTTTTAGTGTAAAAAAACAATTAAGAGGTTGGCACGCTAGATTTGGGTCCCTGTGACTATTCTAAGGTTTTTGTGATGATAAAAATACAAGAGTGAAAAATGTAGCTGTTTTCCACGAATAGTAAGAATCATGGGTAACGGATCTGGCGTTGTTGACTATCCACGTTTGGCATTGGTGGGTTAAGAGTTGTTTAACCTGGCTGTTAGCTTTGCCTTCCAACGCCACCTCAGTCAATTCCCTGATGTGATAAAAATCCAGGGAGCACACGCTGGTGATCAGCTTTTCTTTGCGCTCTACTGACTTCCCTCAGAGTACGATTTAAGTGATGAATTTATTTTCAATGTAACGAGCCACTGAAGCTACGAGATTTGGCGTTTGTTTTGTTGGCCATTTGTGCAAGCGCTGTTTGGCCAACTGGCAGCTTACACCAGCCTTTCAAAGTCGTGCACACACGTCTTATAAACTTTGCCTCGCGTTTATCAGTTGGTGCATTTAAAAACCTGCTTCTGATTGTCCGGCGATGTTAAAGTGCAAAATGTGACAATTCTTGTCGGCCAACCACTCCATCACTATGAATCCTTGAAAAAAATGCATTGTTTTGCGGTTACACTATCGCACTGTGTCACATCGCGATATCGATTAGATTTTGGTTAATCGTGCGGCAATACTTGGCATCTAAAATTGATGGGCGCCAGCCTTGATTCTTGTTGATTGCATTCTTCCTCCATTTGTTATAGGGCTGTTACTACTAGGAATTTCTGGAGACGATAAATTGTCACAAAAATAATCACGATTGACTAATGTATTGTCCCAAAAAAATTCCCTCTGCATTGCATGCAACTGTGATAATATTGGCTTAATATTAATACTGAACACGCTAATAAAGGAGAGCATTGTAATAGTCAAGAAATTATCAAGAAATCATTATCAACTTAACATTGTGTTCCATTCATTAAAACAAATGCCTCAGTGCACAATTTCAGCCTGTTAGGTTGAAAGATTTTGATGAACAATGCAGGGGTGAGGTAACAAGTTGTAAGGTCTTTGGCTCAACTTGTCAGTAATTAGGTGCAAAAATGATGTGCACTGATGAGAAAGAATACTCTCTTTTCAACACACACACTTAAAACGAATACAGCAGCAGAGCAGATAAATGTCTTCTTTTCTTCAAGTTTAAAGATTTTAACACTTTTAAAGTGAATGCAGATAACAACAGCAGCAGACAAATGGCCTCTCAAGTTCTTAGGCTTTGAAAACAAAAACTGGTAAACAGAAAAAGGAGGGATGTAACGAAGTAAGCATAGTTTCTCTTAGAAACTGTAAAACAATGCACAGTTTAAGCTGTTATCTTGAGATCAACTTGAATATGAACCTGTAAACTTAAAATTGTTTCGCTTGTTAGGTAGTACATCTTATCAAACCCCTCTTAGCGTGTGTTTGCTCCTTTCACTTGCACCTTCTTGAAATAAAGTTTGCAGACCGCTTCATAGATATTTTGGGGCTTACCGCTGGCGCTCGGTATAAATCCACAATGTGTCCAAAAATACTGAAGTGGTATGTGGTTTTGAATTTAAAAGTTGCGCCACCATAACAGATAGCCGATGTTGTTTGCTTGTTGTGCATCTCTGCACGTTGACGTCTTTTCCTCGACATTTCAGTCATGGGTGGTCACAAAGGGGGGTGCAAAGAAAAAAAACAACAGAAATCACTATTGTGAGAAATATTTCCGATTCGACGAATACAGTCTGTGTCAGACTTACGAACGAGATCCGGTCGATCCTTAGGAAGTTGGATTTATTCGTAAGTTGATTCAATGCTTTATTTTGTATGTTTAAGGTTTATACAAGTATATTTAAGGCTTGTATGAGTAACCTGTATTGTTTTTTTACTAAAAAAATGAACATTTCATGAAATAATATGCTAAAGATAAAGTTGAGTTTAACTTACTTTTGCAAGATGTGCTCGGACAGTTGGGTGGCTTCCTCCTCCGTGGTAAAAAGTGGCCGAAAAAAGTAATCCAACCATTTTCTCAACCGCTTCAAGCTTTCTTATTCCACTTTACACCAACCATATTGAATGGATGAACGAGATATCAAACAATAAAAATGTCAAAGTTCTTAGCGTGCTAGAGATACAGTACATGTCGTACTTTATGTTTACACACAAACTAGGAAGTAGAAGCCGGATTTCTTCTTTGGGCATCCCGAAAAAAATGTTCGTTCATATCTACTGTTTTACGAAAGTCGAAAGGTCATAAGAAGGGGAGCGTCCGTATGTCATATTTACGTTCCGGATATGATGTCACAAAAATCGATTACAGGGAGAAACGTCAATTTCATAAAATCGCCAAAAATAAAATCGTTGTTTGTTTTTTTTTTTGTTGTTTTTTGTTTTTTTCTCCCCATCCCCCTCCGACTATATATAGTGGACCAAACCTCATCTACTTCAGTATAGTCTTGGCTCTCGCTTGTGTGTCAATAAGTATTGCATGAATCATTGTTCTATTTATCTTCGAGCCATATATGGCTCACGAGCCAAAGGTTCCTGACCCCTGCACGCCAATCTCGTGCGTGTGCGTGTGTGTGTGTGCGCGCAGTGTTCTCGTTTGCCTGCGTCCTAGACGCATCATTTTTGCTGGGGACGCATAGTCTCAAATAAACGTGCTTCCCCAGGACGCAACATTTTTGACACAAAATTGTCATAATTACACATTTACATTTTTGTGTGTGTGTATATATATTGTGTGTGTGTGTGAGTATGTGTGTATATATATATATATATATATATATATATATACTGGACTGTCTCAGAAAATTAGAATATTGTGATAAAGTTCTTTATTCTCTGTAATGCAATTAAAAAAACAAAAATGTCATACATTCTGGATTCATTACACATCAACTGAACTATTTCAAGCCTTTTATTATTTGAATATTGCTGATTTTGGCTTACAGCTGAAAAAAACTCAAAAATCCTATCTCAAAATATTAGAATACTTCCTCAGACCAAGTAAAAAAATAATTTTATAACAGCAAAACTAAATTAAACATTTGAAAATGTCCATTGATGCACTCAGTACTTGGTTGGGAATCCTTTTGCACGGATTACTGCATCAATCCGGCGTGGCATGGAGGCAATCAGCCTGTGGCATTGCTGAGGTGTTATTGATGCCCAGGATGCTTCGATAGCGGCCTTCAGCTCATTTGCATTTGTAGGTCTGGTGTCTTTCATCTTCTTCTTAACTATACCCCACAAATTCTCAATGGGGTTCAGGTCAGGGGAATTAGCTGGCCAATCAAGGACAGTGATGCCATGGTCAGTGCACCAGTTACTGGTGGTTTTGGCACTGTGGGCAGGTGCCAGATCATGCTGGAAAATGAAATCCTCATCTCCATAGAGCTTTTCAGCAGATGGAAGCATGTAGTGCTCTAAAATCTCTTGGTACACAGTTGCATTTACTCTGGACTTGATGAAACACAGTGGACCAACACCAGCAGCTGACATGGCTCCCCAAACCATTGCTGACTGTGGGAACTTCACACTGGATTTCAAGCAACTTGGATTTTGCTCCTCTCCAGCCTTTCTCCAGACTTGCTTTCGTCTGAAAAGAGGACTTTGGACCACTCTGCAACTGTCCAGTGCTTCTTCTCCATAGCCCAAGTCAGACGCTTCTTCCGTTGTCTTGAGTTCAGAAGTGGCTTGACCATGGGAATACGGCTATTGTAGCCCATTTCCCGGACACGTCTGTGAACTGTGGCTTTTGATACCTGGACTCCAGCTTCAGCCCACTGTCTTTGAAGCTCCCCCAAATTCTGGAAGCGGCTCTTCTTCACAATTTTGTTAAGGCTGCGGTCATCTCTCTTGGTTGTGCAGCGTTTCCGGCCACATTTGTCCCTTCCAACAGACTTTTTGTGGATATGCTTTGAAACTGCACTCTGTGAACAGCCTGCTCTTTGAGAAATTTATTTTTGTGTCTTACCCTCCATCAGGAGGGTATCAATGATGGTCCTCTGGACAGCAGACGGATCAGCAGTCTTCCCCATACTTGTGATTTTGTTTACTGAACCAAGCTGAGTGTTTTTTAAGGCTCAGGAAACCCTCGCAAGGTGTTTCGAGATGATTCAGGTGATTAGTTGAATAGCCTACTTGTATACTTTTTTATGATATTCTAATATTTTGAGATAGGATTTTTGAGTTTTCTTAAGCTGTAAGCCAAATTCAGCAATATTCAAATAATAAAAGGCTTGAAATAGTTCAGTTGATGTGTAATGAATCCAGAATGTATGACATTTTTGTTTTTTTATTTGCATTACAGAAAATAAAGAACTTTATCACAATATTCTAATTTTCTGAGACAGTCCAGTATATATATATATATATATATATATATATATATATATATATATATATATACGTGTATCGAGTTGTGTGGTGAAAAGTCCGTCTTTTTAGAGAACCGTCTTTTTCGGCTCAACTCATTCAAGAGAGCCGGCTCTCAAACGGCTCACTTGCTTTGATGCATTATATTACGAATTATTATGTTGTATAAAGAAGTTAAGAAAAAAAGGAAGTATAAAAGGAGAAGTTGAAAAAAAGACAGGTTTGTAGTTATCCCTTTAATTGGTATACTACCAACAATAATTTGATGCAGAAAATGAATTAATAATTTGATGATTAAAACTAAATGAATATATAGATTTTTATTATATATTTGTCACCGATTTACAATTTCAACCTCGATAACACTAAATTTTGGGGACCCATAGATCTCTGTTGGGACCCATAGATTTTTGAGCATGCGAGTCACGTTTCAGAGGTAAAATGAACACTGTATATGTGTATATTGTCATTCTTGTACACGTGTATACAGAACGAAATGTCGATACATCTGACCCGCACAGTTTCCTTGAATGTACAGATATGAATAAAATGTTGTATTGAGTTGGAGTATTGAAGTACTAATAATATACTAAATAATTATAGCTATGTATAGTATTATACAGTAGTGCAAAGAGTCCAAGAGGAGCAGCTGACCAGATGTGCAAAATGGGCAGTTAGGTAAAAAAGTCACTATACAATAACAATAACACTGGAGTACGATGTGCAGAGAACAGATGTGCAAAGGAGTGGCTAGGTATAAGAGAATGAATATATATATATATATATATATATATATATATATATATATACACACACATCGTATTTTCCGCACTATAAGGCCCACAGGCTTATATGGCGCACCCCAAAAAAATAGTTTTTTGTCCTATATTTTCCATACATAAGGCGCACCGGATTATAAGGCGCTACAATGGGAACGTCGACAAAACAGTCGGATAGTTCAGTCAAACTTATTACCCCCTTAACATTCCGAAAGCTTGCAAAGAAGCAAATACGTGTCGTAGACACGTGCAGATGCGATGTCCGTACGATGTCACCAAACAAACATTTCTTAGTTTCCATTTTATTTTTTGCTGGCAACTGTGTGTGCAGCAAAGTAAGAATTTTACTGTGCAGGGAAATGTTTTTTTTTTTTACTGTGCATATGACAATAAACACTTTGAATTGAATTTAGTTTAAAAATAGACTCATCACAGAAACATCAAAATTGTTCTAAAACAAGATACCGGGAAAATATAAATCCGCATAGCTCACCTAAGTTCTCTTGCAGCCTTCACGTAACCATGGTCTTAATACCGTGAGTGTAGTAAATCCAGGAGAGTAACATTTTTACAAATACAGAATAGTAAAACATGTTTTCTCTATGCCGTAGTTCAACCCAACCTGTGATTCACATTCATCTTTTTCGTCCAATCGCAGGCTTTGTTCGGCCCTTTTAGCCAATGCGAGCCTGTAAATGATAAAAAGGATCCGCCCCCTTTACCTCCAAATAACTTTAGCCAATAGTGACTGATTCAAATGATGATTGACACATTGGTGAGGAAATGAAACGCCGGTATATAAATCCCAGCATACACCGCGGACGACTTCGCCTTCGGGGAAAAATCTAGTCGGCGGCTGCTTGCTTTAAATGCAAGACTTTGCGACTTAATATTTATCCATATATAAGGCGCACTGTATTATAAGGCGCATGGTCAGCTTTTGAAAAAAATAAAGGCTTTTAGGTGCGCATTATAGTGCGGAAAATACGATGTGTATATATATATCTATAATATATATATTTTTTGGTTTGAACAAATTTATTGACACTAAAAACAGAAAACAATCATGACAATCTCAACAGCAATTAAGCACATTCACAATATTATATTCCAATATTACGTTTTTAACAGCAAACACAAAGTGAGGTTTGAACAAACCTTCTCGAAAATCAAACATATTCACAATTTCATTATATAACATCTTTGTTAGTGTCAATAGATTTTTTTGGTTTGAACAAATTTATTGACACTAAAAACAGAAAACAATCATGACAATCAATATATATAATATAGGTATGTGTATATGTATGTATGTATGTATGTTTTTTTTTCATTTTGTCAGTTGTGTGATTGTTTATGGCAGTGGTAGCTCTGGTGGAAAATTATGGGAGCAAACTTTTTCATGCGTTATATATTTTATTTCACATTAATTTTGGCTTTTTTTTCTTTGAAATTCAGTCCCACTTGTAAATTTTTGAAAGAAATGAAAAGAAAATAGTTCTCCGCCTCCCTTTGCCACGCCCCTTATCCCCTACGCATGCGTGTTGAGGCGCGTAGGAATGGCTGACGTAGCGAAAAGGGGGCGCGGCCTAGCCAGCAGAGCAGCGAGCGCTACGTGAGTCGCTAATGTCCGCCATGTTGCCCATGGCGCATTGAACCGGGGAGGGCGAGCGGAGCGGAGCGCCACATCAAGCGACACCGAAGAACAACCACCGAGACGCGGGCCCGCCCGGCCCTTGCTCGCGCCGCCACGCACTCCCACTCGGCCCTTTTTTCGACGCGCTCTCTCCACCCTGAACACCCCCACGAGACCCGCCTTTGCAAGCGGATAAACTCGATTCTTGTTATTATTTTAAATGCCGCATTTATTGTCGTGAAAGAAAAAAAATGAGTAAATTATCGTTCCGGGCGCGGGCGCTGGATGCTAGCAAGCCCTTGCCCGTCTTCCGCTGCGAGGATCTACCGGACCTGCACGAATATGCTTCCATCAACCGGGCTGTGCCGCAGATGCCTACCGGGATGGAAAAGGAAGAGGAATCGGTAGGATTTTTTTTTTTTACGGTCCATTTTTTTTCTTCCTCCACCTGGCGGCCGCTATGCCGCCTGCGCAAGCTCGTTCAAAATGGCGACTGCCGTCGAGCGCACGACGGCTGGATACTCGCTCGCTCGGGCGCGTAGCCGCCCGCTTCTATCCCAAGCATGGCCGTGGCTGTTTTCTCCTACCACAGGGTTTTGGTTGGTAGCGTAACGGACGCTGGTTTCGCCACAAAATAAGGTGGAGCGCACAAAGAAGTCACGTGACTCCACCATTTTGAGCTGGCTTCTCCGCTAGCTATCTTAGCGGGGTAGGCCGTTGTGTAGTTCCCGGGCACGAACGCCAGGGGGGGGGACACAACATGCGCCGGGTTTTGACAGCCGACTCGCTCTCATGACAGCGGCCATGTGGCTTCTGGGATTTCCCATTTCTTGATATAGCTGGGACAATTTTAGCGTAAAAATGAAAAATATATCGTGCCTCATGTGCGGCCCATTGTCAAGGTTTTTGGAGCTAGTCCTTACACTGATTTTAAACCTACCAGAGGGAATGTTTTCATGGTCGTCTGTGCTGCCCCTTGAGACTGTTATTAAGGGCTATATACTTATGAGTTGACCTAGCCTATGTAAATAGATTATTCATATTCAACCGAATGTTTAACTGTTTTTAGGTTTAAAATTTTCATACTAAAATAAAATCCCACCCCAAACAAGTTCAAAACAGACAGGGAAACGTGTAATTGAATGTCAAATGTGGAACGAGAAAAACTGCGTATTCTTAACTACAAGTTTGATACAATGCACTATTCGCTTTTAGGCAATACAAGTAATTGAGTGGCCTTTGTCATTATACAGGCATAACAAAATACTTCTATTCAGTGCAAGTAAAACAACCTAAAAAGGGTATAAATGTGCAAATGATCAAACTTTTTTAAAATAATAAATATTGTTTTATTCTCTGTTGGTCTCTAATTTAATTGTACTGTATCTTCCACAAACCTGAAAACAAGGTGAATAAGTGATCAATCCCATTCTAGAGCACTCTAAAATTGGCAGGAAGTACACTGAACCTGCAAAACTTCCCAGTGCATTAAAAAATATGCACCTTTTTATTTTGCACAATGATGTTTCATGTCCTTGCACTCTTCTGATATGCATACAACTTAAGCCAGTCGAGAAGCACTACATTTCTAATACTTATCGTTATATTTCTTTTTTTTTTTTTTTTATCATTTTTGAGAGGTAATCAGGGACATCCCTTACCAGTCAACTTGTTTTCCCTATTTTCCATCCTTTGATTTGCTTTGAGTAGGTGCCACATTGTGTTTGTAAAGTTTATTATCACTAAATAAGGGAGATCAATTGATGGAGGTTAAGAGATCAGGTCTGTTGATACATAAGCCCTTTCTGTACAATTAGGAATAAAGTTACCGGAGCCTTCGTTCTGAAAATGCTGGTCTACTAGTGATTCCAAGAGCCAAGAAGAGTTCCGCGGGTTTGAGAGCGTTCTCCATCCGGGCACCGGTCCTGTGGAATGCTCTTACCCTGAGATCCGATCTGCAACCTCAGTGGAAATGTTTAAATCTAAGCTTTAAACGCACTTCTACTCTATAGCATATGAATATCCTATATTTTTTTGTTGACAATATCTGTGTATTATTTGTTATTGCAACAACCATTGCAGCCTGGTCATCCTGGAAGGGGGATTACCAAAAGTGCGGTCCCTTCTCAAGTTTCCTTCATTTTCCTCATGTTGCGGTTTTTGAGTTTTTCATTGCCCTCATGTAGGTTTTAGATCAGGGAATGGTGTATTAATGGTCTGTAATAAGTCTGTGGTTTGCAATAACCTGTGCAGCCATTTGTGACTCTTTGTTATTAAGGGCCATACAAATAAAAATGAATTTACTGTAAAAGAACATACACACACAAAACATTCACAGCACAATTCCCTGGTAGTTTGCATGTGCAAACTGGAACAAGACGCTGCTGGTGGTAATTGGTCTCGACCGGTCTCTAATGGTAGCTTTTGGGACTTCTTGTGAACTAGACATTTTCTATGTATAGCAAGCAAGATTTTGCTGGAAATAAACTCGTATACCAAAATTATTGTGTTTAGAGGTACTTTTATAAAAAAGTATCACTGTATTCCTTGCAGTTTTATCGGCGTCACGGTTTCCCCCTGTCCTGGTTGTTCTGGTCTCAGAGCTCATCAGCAGGAGAGCCCGTCTGAGTCTGCAGGCACAAACGTCAGGAAAACACAGACTGGGGCTGCCAAGTCAGCAGAAAAGACACCCCCTTCCGCCGCCTCGCCTTCCTCCTTTATTACATAAGAGATAAAGAGTGCGGTTTTACTACAAGCGCTGCGGCTTAGCTCCGTGACCTATATCCTCTGTGGGGTCAGTGGAACGTAGGAGTGGACTTGACTGACCACATTTTCGGTTGTTAAATATGCAGGAACGCATCATTTATTTATTTTTATTTAAAATTCTCTTTTAACACAACCAGTTGCTTGAATATTCTGTACAATCCGGATACACCTTTAAAGGGAGGCTGAACGTCAGTTGCTTTGGCAACCTGTGTTTTCTATTCATCAGGTTTCTTCTGCTTAGGAAGAACACGCAGTACTTTGCAAATGCATTAGTTTTTTCTCTGTTGGACTCTGCTTGTGTTCAAATATCATTTTGTTCATAGGCTTTAATTTTGTCTTTTTAATGGAGCAGGTTTATAGTAATTTGATTTGAGGTTGTCTCATAATATCGATCATTTGTCTTTTGCTTGCGTTTGTCCTTTAATTTTTTGGGAAAGTAGGGCTTCACGGTTTTGGGGTAAAAACCAAATGGCCATTTTTGTCAGACCTGTATTGGAATTTTGAAGTTATATATCTACAAATAAAAACAATTGCAGTTAAATAGATGGTCTTTATTGTCATTCTACAAAAGTTCAATGAAATTGGAGGGTGTCTCTTTTTAGGATAAGAAAGCTATTTTGATAGCAGCTGCCTACTGAGTTACATTGCAATATCGATTAGATTTTAGTTAATCATGCAGCCCTGGTCGAAAGTGGTAAAGAGGAGCACAATGATGCTGTAAATGATTCACTCATCGCCAAAGATGACCAAGTTTCTGTGAGGTCGTTTTGCACTGACCCAAATCGCCCGGAGCCAAGCAAATGTGGCTGCGGAAATGCTGGAACATGTTAAAACGAGTGGGAGGTCTGCTAAAATAGTTGCGAAAACAAGCCGTAACTGCTCCAGCCATCTGTTGCGTCGTACCCGTTGAAAGAAGAACCTCAAATTGAACTCAAATTCAAAAGTTAAGTGTGTGGCTTTGATTTTTCGTATTTGTTATAATTTGAAGTCCCTACTTTTATTTTCTATTCAAGCAGTTTCTTATGGTGTTTAGTATTTATTCAGTAAGTATTTGCGTAATGCTCTGTCTAACTAAAATAACTTTTTTTTTTTTTTTTTTTTTTTGGGAAGCATTAAATGGGTCGATTGAAAAGTCCTCAAACAGCAACCAATTAATTAGTTGACATTTTATTTATTCCTCCATTTGTTGAGATGCAAGGCTGTAATAAATTTAAAATTTCACAATACAATTGAAACGGAAAAAGGGTCTAGGTAAAAGCTGAAGCTTATCCAGGTCCCATCCCCTCAATTTTTGCACTGTGCATGTTAAATGTTGAAATTGTACCGTAGTTACTCATCTCATTGTCTTTTGAAGTGTTTCACTTTTGAGTAATTGCCATCCAGCTTTGACGTGGTGTCCCCCGCATACTGACAGAATTATTGACGCCTTGTCCACAACAGGAGCACCATCTCCAGCGGGCCATTTCGGCGCAGCAGGTGTATGGCGAGAAGCGGGACAATATGGTCATCCCTGTGCCTGAGGCCGAGCGCAACATCACGCACTACGAGTCCCTCTACCCCGGGGAGTTCAAAATGCCAAAGCAGCTTATTCACATACAGCGTGAGTTGAAATCAAGTAATAAAACACAGTCAGAAAATTCTTGCGTCTGGTTAAGTTCAGGAAGTTTGGAATAGATCGAAATGTAAATTAAGGCAGAGAAGGCCCACCAATGATCGGATAACTTGCTGTTGGCACACTCTTTAAATAGTGGGTTCCTGATGAGTCAGGTACGGGTAATGGAGCACAGATGTGGGGTCCCTCTGGTTTGTCTGCCTGTTGGGGTCCCTCGAGGACTGGTGTGCTGGATCCTATAAATTCTTAATGATTTCCAATGCTTTTAAGATATTTGACTAGATATGAAATTACTAACCTTTATGTATGGACCCCATTTTTCCTTCAATTTATTTTTTTGTCGCTCTATACATATCTTTTTCCTCTTCTGGCTCTTTAGATTATTTGAGTTGCCAACCCCTGCACTAACCTAACCGTCTCCTCTTAGCTTTCGGTTTGGATACGGAGCAACCGGACTACGACTTGGATTCAGGGGATGAGACGTTTGTGAATAAGCTAAAGAAGAAGATGGAAATCACGGCACTGCAGTTTGAAGATATGATTGATCGCCTGGAGAAAGGCAGTGGGCAACAGGTAAACGCTGTTCGTTTCAGGTTGTGCCAGGCGTGGGCACATTTTTGAGTGGAGGGCTGCAGAAGGAAAAAGATAGGCTAATCTATTAGATTTTTTTTGTGTCTATCAATCGTCTTAAATTCAATACCCCGAGTACCATAAACCTTTCCCTTTTTTTCTTTTCCTTTGCATTTATAAGTAGATATACATATTTTATTATATTGGTTGGGTCATTTTTAAGCACGACCCGATTTTAGGGGGGTGGGGGCAGGGAATTGCGATTTTTCAGACCTATAATGCAATTTTGATGCGATTTTTGATTTTAGAAGAAAAGTGCGTTTCTATGTTAGTTTTGTGTTTTGCTGACCTTAAACATAGTGACATGCAAACTTACCTCAAGATTGACGACCATAGATATTGAGAGTATACAACTGCAACAATTTAACACCTATAGATCTACAAATCAAAACAGAATTGCAGTTGAATACATGGTTTTTGTCATGATTCTTGAGTACCACAAAATTGGAAGGCTACTCCTTTCAGTTTCTCTGTAATGGTTAAAATACAAGAATCACAAATTAAGCGGGTTTCCACAAGTAGTAGCTCCATTTCATGGGTGAATGATCTGTCGTTGGGGACAAGTGTAGGCTTAAGAGTTGTTAGCCTAGCTGTTAGCTTTCACTTCTGACGCCGCCTTGGCCAATTTCCAGACATGATAAAAATCCTGGGAGCATCCGCTTGTAGTCAGCTTTTCTTTGCGCTCTTCTGACTTTCCCCAGAGTCTGATTTAATTGATCCCATCATTTTTAATGTAACGAGCAGCTAAAGATATGAGTTGGCGTGTTTGTTTTGGTGGCCAGTAGTGCGCTCGGCTGCTTGACTGAGTGCTTACAGCAGCCTATCAGTCGTGCACACACGTCTTGCAAACAATGCCCCGCCTTCATTGGCTGGTGCCATTAAAACCTGCTTCTGATTGGCCGGCGCTGTTTAACCCCGACATTTGAGAATTATTGTTGGCCAAACACTCAATCACTCGAATGACAAACTGGAGCTATAAATCCTTTAAAAAATGCAGTGTTTTGCGGTTACATGGTTGCACTATGTCATATCGCGGTATGGATTAGATTGCAGTTAATCGTGCAGCCCTGTTCGATTTATTAATCCTTAATTCTCTCATGGAGGCTGCTCTGTTTCCATTTTCTTCTGTGTTAGGAGCAATCAACACACTATGGTGGTCTAAAACACAAAGCATTTATTTAGCCAGCGGTTTTAATATAGGCCTTGAGATCGGTACATATTTCTTCCTCGTGAAAAAAATGTTTTATGGCGGGGCGACACACAAAGGGACACTTGGTACAAGAATGACACTAAAACAGCTTTTTTTCGTGTAGATTTTATGAACAAGTGAATGAATGAAAATCTTATTTAGAACATGAGGAGAAAAAAAACTACAAAACAAACAATATTAACGTGACATGTTTAAAAAGGAGTTGGGAAGAAGCATATGCTTATTTAATCCTACCCCTTTGACTTTTTTATTGTGTCTCAACAACTAGAACTCCTCTGTACTTGCATATACCAACCACCTCATGAATAATCTCAATATGATTACATAGGTTCATATACAAGAGAATATGGAAATATTTATTATAGATGATATTATTAAACAATATGTATATAACAAGTGTATAAAGGATTTTATTATTGTATTTAAGATTTTTACTATTTTGTTAAGCGGGCCAGGTATAAAAAAAACCTCATGGCTTCCATGTGGCCAATTGGCTGTAGTTTGCACACCCCTGGATCAAGCAAATGTGGACATTTGAAAACTGTTGCAACACTTTTTTACTCCATTTAAAGCTTCAACTTTTGGCAGCAATTCTTTGTTTTCGGATCAACTGGTTCATCGAGACTATTTAGAACTTGAAAAAATGCTTTTGCAGTTTGTGAGCCTCCCGGAAGCCAAGCTGCTGCTGAAAGAAGACGACGACCTTATCAAGGAAGTTTTCGACTACTGGAGCCGCAAGAGGAAAGTGTCCAAGTTTGGAACGTTTGTCTCCAACATCAAGCAAGAAAAGAAAGACGGCTCCAGCACCAGTGACCCTTATGTGGCCTTCCGCAGAAGAACCGAGAAGATGCAGACCCGAAAGGTTGTCGTTGCGAGTAGATTCTGGGTTAATCGTAGCTAGGATGATTTTTTTTTTTTTTTAATAACAAAACTGTGTGTGTTTCCAGAACCGAAAAAACGACGAAGCATCTTACGAGAAGATGCTGAAACTCCGCCGGGACCTTAGCCGTGCTGTCACCATCCTGGAGATGATCAAACGGAGGGAGAAAAGTAAAAGGGAAATGCTGCACCTCACTTTGGAGATTGTGGAAAAGAGGTGAGAGCTCTTTGAGTCATTTCTAGCCCTGCCCACATGGCATTGTCTTTATTGTCATTGATTACAACGTATTGAAACGTGGTATACGAGATTAGATGTGGCACTCAAAGATCCGCATGTAATATATTGAAAGCTGTGTGCTGTGAACAGGCTAGTGCAGTATAGTATTGTCTTTTTTTAGGCTGTGATGGCTTTGGGGTAGGAACTGTCTCCGTGCATGTTAGTCTTAATTTTAAGTGACCATTAGCACCTGCCAGGGGGCAGCAGTTCAAAGAGGTGGCCGGGTTGTGAGAAGTGTGCAATGTCTTCAAGACTGACCGATAGCAGCCCATGATTTTCTCGTCTGTTTTGATAACTATGTAGGGTTCTCCTGTCTGCTACTGATGTTTTTTGTACATAGACACGCCAGAGTCTCATAAACTTGTATTAAGAAACTTTCTTAATATATAAATATTAATTTGAAGTTGGATCAAACTATTTTTTTAGATTTGACATTGTATAAAAAATCGCAAACGCTTTGGTGCTCATTTGTCTACATAACTCTCAGAAGGAATTTTGGTCAGTCAGCAACTATCCTTTTTGATCATCACTCACAATGCACCTGGTGGATGTGTTTTATTTTAAATTGCCCACGGACCCCCCTAGACTATTCACCCTACCGGGGTCACAAATTTCTATGGGAAAGACATGCTGCCGTGCACCCAGCATACCAAACTGCATATTGGAAAGACCTCCCATCATATTGCTGAAAAACTGCTCCCCTTCATTTATATTTCCTAATTTTTATTCCTTGTTTTCAAAGTGGAACCTTTATTATCCATCTCAACGTGATTCCTGGAGAGAACAAATTTCCTGTGAAAGTCGCTGTCAGCATGAGCGCAAATTGGAGGACTCCCCTTTGATTTGTAGTGACATTTCAATTTCCGCTTGTTCTCCCTGTCCGGCTTCCCATTGCACAAGCATGCATTCTCCAGAAGAGAAAAAAAGTGATATGTTTCACTGATTGAACCAATCCTGAAAGTCCTTGATTTTTTTTTATTTTTTATTTTTTATTTATTTTTTTATTATTATTATTTCTTCAAACAGAAACACCATGCCGGACTATGGCAGTGAGGTAATGGCGGAGGCGCTGGCCCAGCAGGCTCTGGTGAAGCCCATCTACACCATTCCCATAATTCCCAGTGCCAACCAGTACAGACACCAGGACCATCTGGACATGAAGGACTACAAGAAGGTGACACAACCTTCCACATTTGCCCATTTTTGTTTGGATTTTTGCCAGATAGTCAATAGGTACTTTATTTTTACCCAAAATGTTTGCTCCGACTTGGATCGCGTTTTAGTTTCGCTACACCTCGTCACACAGCTTTTTTGTTAATGGTATCGGTCGTCATAAAAACTTAATTAGCGGGAATTCACCCCCCTCCTTAAGCCCAGACTTGTCCCTTTTGTTCTACAAATCCTTTCCTTTTTTCCCCCCGTGTTTTTGTTGATTGGCTTATTCTCTTAATGGACAAGACAGATCTGACTAATACTTGCTTGAATGTGTTCCCTCGGGAAGGGGAGGAGAGATATGGTCCCTGAGGGGGAATATAGGGGTGAGAAGTGGCACGGGTGGCTCAGGGCAGGGGGCGGGCCCGCCATCTGGCTGGTTGGCGGCAGCATCTGGCACGTGTTGCCATCAACAATTTTATGTGGGTTCTCTCCTTTTATCTTGCGATGCAGTGTAAACATTCACCCCAACACACACACAATTTATCTTTATTTGGCTTCCACAGGAAAAAACAGAGGTTGTGCGAACTAAAAGGAAATACGAAAAGAAGCCTAAGATCCAGCCTCGCTTGGCTGGACTTTCAGTATTTAATCCCAAGGACCTCAACCAGTATGACTTTCCCAGCTCTGATGATGAGCCCTTCGCACAGGTAAGATATGTATTTAATTTCTGTGTGTTTGTAGGGTGGTATCAATAATAATCTTCGTTATACAAGAGACCCCCAACCTTGAGCCCTCTAAGCTTTATTTTGGTCCCTTTCAGATTCATTCAGGTTCTTCAGACTCAGAGGAGGAGCACGACCCAGATGGCTGTTACGCATTCAGGAGGAAGGCCGGCTGTCATTACTACGCTGTGAGTGCTTTTTTTTTTTTTTTTTTTTTTTCTTGGCAGCGCTTCTATATTCAAAACGCAATCATTAGTCTGCACTCTGAAAAAGAGTACTTCGTGTGATTATTTTGACTTTTCTTTTTACCCCCTGGTAGTCTATTCCTCTCCAAAGATGGCCGTGGGTGAGCCCGCTGGAGGGGGGGCTCGGCCACCCTCGCTTCCGTTACTGTCTGACCTCGCTAAATCGGCCGCGGAGATGTGTCGGTCTGGCTCGGCGTCGCATGGGCAGAGGCGGCAGGTGAAACTTGTTTCTTTTCTTGATCAGTATAAAGCAAACAGGCATGTACATGATTTGGCTTTGATTGTTAGCAACCCTACCCACACTCAGAATAAAATCTGTTTTCAGGTCCTTGCTGGACCGGGCACACGCCGACCTCGACGAGGTTTGTCAATACGTGGACTCCGATCGGCAACCTGACTCGCTGGCCTCGTCTTTTTCAAGCTCTCTGCTCAGCAACTGCAGTACCTCAGAACTCAATACCTCGGACCCTGCCGGCTCTTCCCCCCCATTTAGCGTCCCTTCTTCCTCCGCTGCCACATTGCCATCCTCGCCGTCATCCAGTTTGGCGGTGGACTTAAGCCGGATTCTTTTGAACATCAGATCGTGTCGCTGGAGGCATTTCCGACCACGGACACTTTCAGAGCACGGAGCTTCCTCTCTCAAAGGTTTTGGGAATTTTCGTCAGGGAGTTTCTGGATTAACTCGGACCTTGCCTGGGGGATCTTTACTGCCAAGCCGCACCTGTCCGGCTACTCCTGTCAAAAGTGAGTGTGTCTTAATCGTTTCGTCATTAGGAATTGTTGAACTGTGTTGCCAAATCATTTTTTGACCGACATCACACTTGTTGCTTTGCGTTTTAAGTCAGGGTTAGGTTTAGGGTGATAACTAACCAAATTAAAGTTTATAAGTAGGGTGCATCTTTTGAGGTGTTCTTAAAAAGTTGAAAGTGGAATATTTTGTCTATTATCTGTTAACATTGCTAAGAGTTCAAAGGACCTTAAAAAAAAATTTGCCGCGCCTACCTGCCATTGTTTTCGGGGCAGAACACATTAGGCTGGAAGAGGGGGCTGGAGAGTGACTTCGTCCGCGTGTCCATTGTGTGTTTTTATATTTGTTAGAGTGGCATGAAAATGGTGATCTAAAGAAAAAGCCGCTTTCCACTACAGTCCAAACGCCAACCCAAACCGCCTCCAAAAAGGTGTTGTGAAGTTTTTTTTTCAAGCGCGTCTCGTAACTGCACATACTTGCACGCACAATATGAGAATCTTGACAGAGGCTGCAATTACACAAGTCAGAAGATGGTATCAGCTAGTAGAACATTTCCAAATCCCATACAGCACCTTTGAGTTGTGATCAAAAAATTAGAGGTCGACCAATTATCGTCACCAATTTTTACGAATTTGACTATCTGTATCTGATTACTCGGGCTCAGACGTAGCCAAGCCTCTCTCTCCCTTTCTTTCCCCATCTATCTTGGACGTTACCCACCCTGCGCCTTCTAAATTGGATAAGCGACCTGGGGAAGAGCTACTGAAGCAGGAAGAAAAACGTTTGAGCGGAGTAAACGGCTCTGCCAACTTCTGAGTCCCCCGACTTGCCTGTGATTCAACACCACTGAAAATATTGATTTTTTTTTTTTTTTAGTATAATAAGTCCTTGGTAGAAAAGCGTGTTTGTGATCAAGAGATGGTGTAAAAAGTGTAGTAAACTTGTTTTAGGGAATTATTTACAGGTGGAGACTGATTTATTGTCTCTAATCATAACATAAGTTGGTTAATAAAGTGTGTATGTGTTTGTGATTGAGAGCATTAAAAGCACGCTAAGTGGAAGGCAGCGTGATTAGCTTTTACCATGGCATTATTTCGTCAATAGCGCTCTTAAACGGGAGTGCCCAGACCTTTCAATTCGTGAGCTCTGTTGAAATTTCAATGCAAAATTTAACCCTTTAACGTTCTGACGGCCCACAGGTGGCCCACCAACTGTTTATAAACAAATGCGTGTCTTTACAATGTCACCAGTCACTAAAATATGTCATGCCACATATTGTTGGAAATCTTAAACTCTTGGGATTCAATATATACTTATTATCGAAACATCAGGATCAGTCTGGAACAATATACCCAAAAACTCTGAAGTCTGCGTAACTCACCAATTAGGTCCCTTAGCTGTCATCAAATGAGTTGAATGTCTGCAAAAATGTTTTCGTTTCATCAGGACAGTCCAGAGAACCTGACTGTGTAAAATATTTACTCCAAAACACAGGATAATCCCAACATAAAAAAAAAAATTCTGCCTAAAACTTTATTGGTTGTTCCTTGTAGTAATCATACCTTTCACTTACAAACTACCCTTTAAAGACAGGCTCGTAAAATGATACCCAATATGGTAGTTAGCCTCTGACCTTTTAATTGACACCAGTCCCTGCAAATAGCAGGGTTTCATGGCCCACATAGATAGAGATAGATAGATAGATAGATACTTTATTCATCCCCGTAGGGAAATTCACACTTCCAGCAGTCTACCCCGTTGTTTATTAACAGATTAACATGATGCCCGAGGGTGCTTGTAGCGGAGTGGATGACGTCACGCCAGTCCAAAAGTTCGACATTCCTGCGGCAGATGGAAATCTTTTCTTTGTGAAAATCCAGGGATACACCACCTCGTGCAAGTCCGCCTCCTCTCCGATTCCCCCCGGCTTTCATGTCTCTGTTTAGCGACGTTGAAGCCGGATTTCTCCAGGTGGCTCCGGGTGGCTACACGTTAGCGTCCGGAATGCTAAACGTGAGCCACGTTTCCGCAAAACACAGCAACTGCGCTCCCTGTGCGCTTCGATGTTTTCAAAAAGCACTCGATGATCTTATTTGGTCGTGAGTTCGCATTTACCATGATTACGGATGGTACCGAAGACTTATAACGCCGCTAGCCGCTTCGCTAGCTTCGGCTTTTCTTCCACCATGGGCCCCTTCATCACGCCGGCACGAGAATTCCTCAGGGCAAGGAGTTGAAATACACGCATTTCTTGTGCGTTAAAACCCATGTCCATAGGATAGAAGTAATCCATAGTGTAGTTGTCAAAACGGGAAGAAAAAACACCGAAGATAGGAGCAGACAATAAAACAATTGGGCAGCTGCTGGAAAAGGCAGCCGCTCGTGGCAGCGCCGCTTTGATCGCACGCATCGGGTGATCGGGTTTGATCGTTTTTTTAAGTCGTACTACTTTAAACATTAGCCTATACGAGCCTGTTTGATAAAACGGATATCCCATCCTGTGGCTCCAAATATCTTCAGCCAGTAGTTACAGATTTGAATGTTGATTGATACATTGGTTAGCCAATGAAATTCCCAATATAATTTCATGCCATTTTCAAGGGGGTGTATTCGATTCAGATCCGAAAACGAACGTGCGTAAATGTAAAACTGATATCCATCATAATGCATAGATCATCACAGCAAGTGTGCACAATCATGGAATAACTTCTGGAAAGAGAAGTCAAACATGTACACCTCTTTCCCAGTGTCTAAACAATGGCCAAAGTAAAATACAAATTTGCAAATGCCCACTTTGAGAAGGTACCAGGTACGGCTATAAGCTATTATCGCCCCTGTTTTCCAGCTAAGATACCCATTTCTACACTTATCTGCAGGCCTTTAATTACAAAAAAATCATGCGAGAATACAAACCTTTTTCTGTGTGTTTCAGCTCTGATTACTAAATGTTAGTAGTACTTGCAGTAATTATTTCAGTTTGGGTCAAAACTTTAAGGTTCTAACTTGAAAAAGATACCAAAACCATCCATATTCTCATCACGGTTCAAGAACAGGATTCCATTTACTTTGGGTACGCCTTCATTTGGGACTTTAGGCTAATGCTTTGATTTAATCAAAAGATCAGTCATGTGTTGAAATTCTAATTTATTTACTATAAAATGTTTCATAAGGGTTTTTCAGTCTTATTTGAAGTTATAATTTAAATGTTTTTGCATTATGAAATTTTTTTAATTTTGAGTTTTAGAGCAAATATATCGGCCCTGAACAACCCATATCGGTCCATCCTTAAGTTAAATTTCAACGATCATTTTAATTATTAAAGGTATTTCAAAGTGATTATTGTGCCGACTGGTTTTAATTATCAAGTATGGTCTTTGCTCACAACCACTGAAATAGTCTGTTATAGTCTGTGTTACTCATTTGTTGATTCATGTGTTTGAATGACTTTGCAGTGTTCTAAAATTTAGGGCTGCACGGTTTTGGCATAAACCCAATAGCGAATTTTCAGACCAGTGTTGCAATTTTTAAGTGATTTTCGATTTTAAAAGAAAAGTGCATTTTCTGAGCTAGTTGTATAGAGTTTTTTTAAGTCGTACTACTTTAACCTTAAGAAAACAGCGCCCTCTCCTGGCAGCTTTTTTAAGGTTGCTGTCTTCTCACACAGGGCTGTGTATGTCAAAGGGTGCTGCTCGCCTTTATTGGCTAGTGCCTTAAACTTCCCTCAAGTTGGCCGGTGTTGTTAAAATCCGAACTGTGTCAATTCTGGTTGACCAAACACTTCATCAGTTAAATAAGTTATGGAGGAAAACAATAGAAACATGGAACAATAAATCCAGTGTCTTGCAGTTACGCAATCACACTACGTCACATGGCAATATGGATTAGAATTTCATAAAAGGTATTGAATTCATTATTTAAAAAAAAAGCCTGTTTGGCATTAAAATGTCTTGAATCTGATTTTCAAAAGTCTTATAATTGTGAACGCATAAGATTTATATTCATTTGAACTCAAAAGATTGTTACATTTTATCTTTTTTTTTTATTTATTTTTTTTATTCTTCAATTTACTTTCGTGCCAACATCGCGTGACCATAATAATGGAACTATCAAATTGGTGATGTGGTTTCTGCCGGGCCTTTCTGAGAAGACGCATGTCTTAGGCCTACCCACAATACATACAACAACTTTGGACAGTGATGTTTAACTGTGTCAATTCTGGTTGACCAAACACTTCATCAGTTAAATAAGTTATGGAGGAAAACAATAGAAACATGGAACTATAAATCCAGTGTCCTGCAATTACGCAATCACACTACGTCACATGGCAATATGGATTAGAATTTGGTTGATAGTGCAGCCCTGGAATGATTGAAACCCATATAATTGTATTTGCTCCTTCTTTCTGCAGCAAAATTGGAGGTTCAAAAAACTGACAAAACTCAGTGATCTTGTAGACCTTTACCGCTTTGTAGTTCTCGATTAAAGCAAGGAAATGTACCTTGAAATTGGAAATCCGCCATTAAGTCCCTCAAAAACTTATGGCAGCTTGCCCATTTTGACCTCTAGCGTTCACGGCTGAGCAGTACCAGCAACACACAGAGCAGCTGGCTGTCATGCAGAAGCAGCAGCTGGAGCAGAGCCAACATCTGCAGCATCAACAAGAAAAAACTGAGCAGCAACAGCCACCAACACAACAACAACAGCAGCAGCAGCCTCGCCCTAAAGAGCAGCAGCAGCGCCAACATTTCCAACACGGCGCCAATAACTCCCTGAGCGGGAGCGCGCCGTTCATCGGGCAGGTGTGTTCGGTGCATGAGAAGATCACATGGTCGTGGCACCTTTCTAATTTGGATCTGTTCAGGTTTTGGTGTCTAAGACGTTGGATCAGGCCAGCGCACAATTTGCGGCCTCTGCCCTGGTCACGGCCGACCAGTTGCTGGCATTCAAGTCCAAAGAGGAGCTGGTTCTGGCCGGCGGTGCCAATGGAGTCCTGGGAGCAGGTTTGTTATATTGCCAGTTAGGGTTGCAACCATTAGTCGACATTATCAATAAAAATCAGTAATATAAATAGTCGTCAATGAACTCCATTGAAGACTGTCACAAGACGCTATTTTTCTACGGATTGAGGCATCTCTGATGAGTCGCTCACGCGCCCTGTTTTGATGGTAACATACAGAAATACCGTTTTAAATATCAAGTTCGCATATCAAAGTTTAGAACCAATATTCCTGGATATGGCGAATAAAAATACTTCTTGCAAAGTTCGCAAAGCAGACCTCGTGTATTGTGGCAGTGTCCCGGTGATGCACCAAGATTTGAATGAAACAGACTCCTCAGTAACATTCAAGCCAGTACAGTTTTGATTACAGGCATTGTAAATTTTGTGAGCGTACATTTTCCTATATCAAAAGGGAGTTTGAGCGTTATGCCAGACTGCCTGACAAACGTATTACAAATTAAATCCATACATTCCGAAGAACAAACATTAATTGTTAAAACGTTTGATTTTAAACTATTGAAAATCCATAAATATTTTTGCTATACACTGTGTAGTTGTCAAAGGAATATACTTCACTAAATGCTCCATAGTATTTTTCTATTTAATATTCTAATGCTGCTGCTAATTAGCCTGTTCTTGTTTTACAGCAGTGCTTCTCTTTTTTTCTGCTCAGCGAGTTGAGAATCACTGGTTTACAGAGATAAATAATGTTGACTTGATTTTAATTAATTTTCCTGGCCCTAAAAAAATGAACAGCACTTTGCCTTATTGGTTTTATTTATGTACCAATCTCTAGTCTGTTCAAAAAAAGAAAATGTGTATTCCATTGTACTATTTTTTTTTATTTTTTTTTTATCATCTGCCATATCGTAAAATCTACTTAATGCTAACATTAATAAAATAATGATGATAATAATTTCAATATTTGTTGACTAGTCGTACTCGTTGCAGCCCTAGTGCCAGTCAATAATGGACATTGTTATTGGTATATTCCAAATGTATTTTTTTTTCTTGTCATCAGGCATCCTGAAAGGTTTGCATTTGTCAAACCCAAGCCACCAAGCTGGAGGTGCCGCCACTTTTTCGCAGCCGCTGGGCCCCACAGCTACGGCCGTCCCGGTCTCCCTGGCGGCCGCCCCGGGAAACCACGCAGCGCTAGGCCTGCTTGGTTGCGCTCCAGCCAGTGCCGCTCCTGCAGCCGGCGCTCAAGTCCTCATCGGGAACAACATTTGCCTGAGCGTGCCCTCGGCCACCAACCTGGCGGGCCGCCACCTCCCCCGTGCCCTGGCCGGCGTGCCGCCTTCTGCTTTAAAATTGGCGGCGGCCGCCAATTTGCAGAAGCCCAAAGTGGCCTCCACGCCGTCTGCCATAGACATCAACTCCAGGTGACGGCGCCACTGTTAAGTTTAAACTTAAGTTCCGTATTTTCCGCACTATAAGGCGCACCTAAAAGCCTTTATTTTTTTTTTCAAAAGCTGACCATGCGCCTTATAATACAGTGCGCCTTATTTATGGATCAATAGTCTTCCAACTAACTTGCAGCCGCCGACTAGATTTTCCCCCGAACGCCAAGTAGTCCGCGGTGTATGCTGGGATTTATTTACCGGCGTGTCATTGGCTAACCAATGTGTCAATCATCATTCAAATCGATCACTATTGGCTAAAGTTATTCGGAGGTCAAGGGGCGGATCCTTTTTATCATTTACAGGCTGGCATAGGCTTAAGCGGCAAAACAAAGCCTGCAATTGGCCGAAAAAGATGTGTCAATCATTTTTTTACTCTTCTGTATTTGTAAATATTTTATTTTCCTGGATTTACTACACTCACGGATATAAGAGGACCATGGCTGCACATTATTATTAAACACAACGACTTCGGTGAGCTACTCCGGCTATATATTTTCCCTGTATCTTGTTTCAGACTGAACTCGGTGTTTCTGTGATAAGCGGTGGAGATAATGGTTGGAATGGAGTGTCTATTTTAAATTAAACTCAATTCCAAGTGTTTATTGTCATATGCACAGCAAAGTTGCGAGCGAAAAAGAAAATAGAAACTAAGGAATGGTTGGCATTTCTTGAATCCCAAGACTTTAACCTTCCGAATGATGGAACGATGCATTTGAGTGACATCGTACGGACACCGCATCCGCACGTGTTCTCGACACGTATTTGCGTCTTTGCAAGCTTTGGGAATGTTAACGGGGTAATAAGTTTGACTGAACTATCCGACTGTTTTGTCGACGTTCCCATTGTAGCGCCTTATAATCCGGTGTGTCTTCTCATCTCATCTCATTAGCCGTACCGCTTATCCTCAGTAGGGTCGCGGGGGGGCTGGAGCCCATCCCAGCAATCATCGGGCAGTGGGCAGGGGACACCCTGAACTGGTTGCCAGCCAATCGCAGGGCACACAGGGATAGACAACTCATTCGCTCATTCATACCTAGGGACAATTTGGACCGGCCAATTCACCTGAAATGCATGTCTTTGGAATGTGGGAGGAAACCGGAGTTCCCGGAGGAAACTCACGCAAGCACGGGGAGAACATACAAACTCCGCACAGAAACCGGTGTGTCTTATGTATGTCAAATATAGGACCAAAAACTATTTTTTTCGGGGTGCGCCCTATAACCCGGTGCGCCTTATAGTGCGAAAAATCCGGTACACAAATAAGGAGAGAAGACATAAATGGGTTTCACACTTGTCAAAGGTAACGAGGAAAGGGGCCTTCAAATAAGAAAAACGTATTCCCCCGTTCCTGCCTCTTTTTTTCTTCAAACTTCAAGGTTACAAAAAACTGATTAGCCAACATCGCTAATATGTCAAAACAACAAACAATGCGCAATAATTGTTGAATTAAGGAACTGGCATCCTATGAAATATTTGTTGCATTTTCCAATAGCGAAAACAGAATGAACTTATCAGCCGCCCACAAAATCGGACAAGTAGCACCGCCATGCCTTTTTTCCCCTTTGACTTTTTGAAATTTCAGTACTTGGAATGTTGGCCAAACTTATTTTTCTCACTCTTTTTAGTTTCAGATGACTTGCAGCAAGACAACTGTTCAGGCAGAGGTCTAATTTTGTTTTATGCTGATAATTATAAATTCAAAATATTTGTTTCCAATATAGCAAAGTTAAATGAGATGATCACTTTTTATACAATAACATACAACTTAAATATTATTCAATACATATTATTTTTCTTTTCTTCTCGGTTAAGTTAAAAGTAACCTGTTCATGAAAAGGATGTGTGGGCATTGGTACACACTTATAGCCCGGAAAATTCAGGTATGAATGAACCAGTCTCAAGTCTCTTTTCCCTCAACATTCCCAATTTTACTATCATTCAATGAGCCACTCTCTACTTCCCTTTTATTTTATTGATTTTGTTTTGGGGGCAGAGAGGGTATTGGTTTTTCCCCCATTTCAAGATCCAGCTGTTATAAGCCAGACTTTGTAAGGGGTTAAATTATTTTTTTAAAAGTCAAGAAATGTGGTTATTCTTGATTATTGAGTCATAAAACGTAAAAAAACAAGTTACAATTTATAACCGCGATTTAAGGCACTGAAAAGGTCTAAAGTTTGTCTACAAGTCTGATATTTTTTTTGCTAAATGTCTCAATCTTTTCCTGTATTATCTGTGTGATAGAGCTAATACCTGTTTAATAAGTACATTAACAAAAATATGGAACGTTGGTCGTATTTTTTTTTCACTTTTTTTTTTTTTTTACTATCGATCAATAAATGCAATGTGTCTGTCAGGAAATCCAGATTTCCACGTTTTCGAAAATGCAGCATTACTTCTGAATTTAACATGCAGTCGGTCTCTAACCTGCTTTTTGTTGTCAGATTAATTTTAGGGATGGGAAAAGTGTAGGTATAATCCATTGTGCTTTAGTGATTTAAAGTATATATTTTGACTAATTTGTTGAACTGTTTAATATAGCCACACAAAGTCACACTCTTCAGTTTTGTTTTGTTTTACAGAGTTAAAACATGCAGCAGATGTACAGAGTTGTATTCTTAATTGGTAATACAGGATAGTTGTGAGATAGGTCTCACATATCATTGGATGTGCTTTTGAAAATGTCTTGAATTAAAATGGAAAAACATGGGGGAACCCTTTCATAAAGTGTTTTTTTGTTTGTTTTATCAGGGAGAAGCGCGAGGACGACAAATCATCACTGAACAGCATCGTGGACAACACAGTGGCTATGGAAGTCACGTAATGGAGGCATGATATACATTTTATTTTTCGGGAGTTTTTAGGTGCTGTGCATCGTAGCTTTGGAGAAGGAGTCAAAAAGGGACGACCAGGATGATTGCCACGTTGTCCTTTTTGGGAACGTTTTGTCCGTTTTGTTTTCTTTGCATTGTGCGTCCGTGTACAGCGAGGACTGGTTTGTACATAGCACTTGAACACACCACCGTCCGTTTGTGATGTTTTGCACTTGGAGGAGAAAAAAAGAGTGGAGTTGTGCGTGCGAGTTGTATAGAGATGTTTTATCACGTGCATGGTGAGAGATGCTGCTTTTGGATCTATTTATTGTGCTGTGTTTACAGTTTTTTAAGATTTTTTTTTATCATTTGTACACTGTACTTTTTAGTTTGCTTCCTGTGCTGTTGTACTTGTGAAACGTCACTGAGACGTGTCGGAAAGAAAAAAAATGGCGGCGAAATTTTGAAAACGTGGGATGAAATCTCTTCCCTGAAGCCCTTGCTGCTTGGTTCAAAAGCACTATTTTTGTGTTTTTATGTGTGTTTCTGTTAAACGACGATGCTGCTTTTTGTAATTTGGGTTGGGTAATCATCCTTCATGATTTCATGAAACTAAGCCCCAGTGTTTCGCAGATTTTTTTTGTTTTTTTGTTTTTTTTATTATCCCACCGACTTGTTTTGTATCGAGATTTATTTTTCTATTTTTTGTCCTTGTGGTCAACTCGATTGTAAGCTTTTTTAAATGGTCTGTCTGACGCATCGAAAAGGGAGGCGAGTGAATGCGATTCATCATTCCAATTTTCAAGAGGGGGGAGCAAAAGAAATGGAGCGCGCCCCTTTCCTCTTTTTTGTTCTGTCCACGTGGCTTTGAGGCCAACAAAACCACAAGTATTTTCGGGTGCCTTCCTTTGGGGAATTTTTTACGTCTTCTCTTCTGTGAAGAGTTTGGCACAAAGGCGACATTACTTAGTAATGTTGGGTGCACTTTGTGTGGAGAGCGGGCGGGTAGGGGGGGTTAAACTTGAATGCCGGCTAGACTGGCGAGATGTGTCCTTGAGGTTTACTTGTTCTACCTGGAGGCTGAAAAAAAGATGTTAAAAAAAATGTGACATGAGTCTCAAATAAAAAAGGAAGCCCAGGGCATTAAATGTGAACGATGATTTCTGACTTTTTTGTGTGTGTGTGGGGGGTGGGGGGTTGTGTTAAAGTGATGGGGAAAGAGGCTGATGGTTGCCAAGCAACAAGAGGTTTGGGGTGCACAAGTGACCCATTGTGTTTCTGCACCTGCCAGGATACAAACACGTAATTATTTACGACGCGATGACGTTCTCGTGAGTGAAAAGCAGCAGGATTAAAAAGTGAGATTTATTGATTTTGCAATCTTGCCCTTTGTAAAATTGATTTTTTTTCTGTATCTCTGCTGGTGCAATTTACGAGCAATCGATTACTTTTTTTTAACTCGTAGACTAAGATAAATGGACAGCTTTGTACTTTCTGTTGCTGACTGCGGGAGTCCTCAAGAAAAATATCATTTTGAAGCAATAATTGAACACAAGCTGAGGATAATTGTGGCATTGATTTGCTTTGATTACAGTGTCAATAGAAAAATGCAGTGCTGTTTTTACCTTCTATCTTGAAGATCTTAGGCTCAATTTCCTTTTTTTTTCTCCACAATTTTAAACAATTTTTTTTCTATTATCCAACTTTGTCATGACTCAAAAACAGGCCAGCGACTGTTAACAGTGGAGAAAGCTGTCCAGAGTTGTCCTCATTGGTGCACCGATGAATCAAGCTGTTAAAAGGATACCAAAATCTTAAAACATATTGAAGTGTAAAATAGTACGTATAGTTTGCGTAATATCTACATAGGTTATTGTCATTACTATATTACAATTATTTTCCCAAAATGTGTTTTGAAGACGTTATGTGAAGATCACCAGCACCCTAGCAAGCCATTACTTTGAGAAGTTTTGGATGTTTTTGTGGCGAATGCTAAGGCGTTGTGTTGCTGTGTTTGCATCAATGGTTACAACAAATGGCAAGGAGCCAAAATAGGGTGGACTGCTAAAAATAACAGCTAACTGGGGCTGAACAAGCCAGGACACGGCAGGTTAGCCGACTGCTAAAAAATGTCAACCGGGACTGATGTCGGTAAAATGGGAGCCTGGCTGACTAAAAGCATGCAGTAGTAAACTACCAAAGCAGCAAACATGAACCCAGCTGCAGTGTTCCCTCTAAGCTGCGCGCGTGCGCATTTGCGCACTGCTCGCACGCGCATTTGCGCACTGCTCGCACATTCTCAGCGTACAAGAAAATCTAGCCAGTGCACAAAAATGAAAAAGTAGTGAAAAGCTGAGAAAAAAAAAGGGAAAAATTTAGAGAAAAAGCCAGAAAAAAGAAAAAAATGTAGGAAAAAAGTAACAGCTCGGAAAAAAATAACGAGATTTTTTTAAAAAAGAAGAAAACACCGAAAAAAAGTTTGTGTTGCATTCAAATAAATTCCAAGTATATCAAGTGAATCTTGTTGCCAACATTGTACTTCCACTAAAAAAATGTGATTAGGTACAGTTCTGTATCTTACAACTGACTAAATAAGCCCCCAAAAATGTTATGCGACAAAATATATCAGGAAATAAAAAGAAATGGATATCTTGTGAAATAATTGTAAGAACAACTGACATTTGTAGGCCGTACAACCTTTGCAATAGTGAGAAAGTCAATTCATTCAAAAGAGAAAAATAATTTTGCATTGCCGAAACCTCAGCAAAATGTAACTTTATGTCAAGTTTTGGACATGCTTGATAATTATCTTGCCACACTTGAGATTATGGTGGCTCACTGTTGTTTCAAGCGTTGCTCACCGACTTTGTGTGAACGCTCAGACCCGTGGAAAATTACAGGGAACATTGCCCAGCAGTAAATATGTCAAATGATAACGGCAGGCTCGCTGGATGCTATGGAGGACGAACCGAAACTGCTCGTCTTAAAAATGATAGGCTGGCTGAGTGGAAACATGTAGTAGGCAGCCAGAACAACAAAAAAAACTACCACTACAACAAACAAACTCGGCAGGGAGAAAAAACAATGAGCACGGCAAGCAAGCCAGCTAGTCAACTGCTAACGGGGCTAATTTAGACCAAACAACGAAGCCTTGGGCAGACCAGGCTAACGGGGAGCTATCTGAACAAAATTAACTTCAAGAAATGTGGCGAAAAACATGAAAGCAATCGTCACAATCGCATACCTAAAAGGAGGCAATGGTAAGAGAGGAAAACACGATGGCAAGTAAGTTTACTCCACACAGCTTTAGATGATCAGAGCGCGCAACTTTGACGAAACAGTCCGCAGCGATACTGATCAAAGCAGAAATAATCGCTATGCCTTTTCTAATTACTATAATGATGCTATTGTTTTTAGTTCTTTTCATGCAGTGATGTCAAAGCCCCAGGAGATATGAAATCAAACTGTCTACTTTATACATTAACTTTTCGAGATTTATGGTGACTGGAATATTTCGCAACATACATGCATGATTGTAGGGAGGAGCACTACACGTTCTGTGCCTAATTGAAAATAACTATTTTGTAAACCCTTTATGGCACAGGTGTCAAAGAGGGGCCAGATCAGGCCCGCTAAGGGATTGAATCCGGCCCGCGAGACAACACTCAGAGAAGCGCAAGAGAAAAACGAGCTGTAGCTTTAAATATGTCCACTTGATGTTGCCAAAGCCAGGTGCCTTGAACAAAGACACTGTACTTTCTCTCTTTCTTTTCCACCCCTTTTCTCCCACTCTCTGTCTCTTTCACTCTCTGTCTCTCTTTTTCTCTTTGTTGTTCTTTGTCTCTTTCTCTGTGTGTCTTTTAACCTCTTTTGCTCAAACTTCATTTTTTCCTTTTCTCTCTCTCCTCTTTCTCTCTTCCTACCCTTCGCGCTTTCTTTTCTCTCCTTCTGTCTTTCTATTTCTCTTTGGATTTCTTTACTCCTCTACCTTTCTTTTCCCCCTCTCTCACAACTTTCTATCTCTTTTGTTCCTCACGCTCTCTCCCTCTTTTTCTTTTTGTCCCGCCCTCTCTCCTTTTCCCTCCCTCTTTCTTTTATTTCTTTATCTCTCTTTTTCTTTCTCTTTAATCTACTAGTCCGGCCCCTGACAGAATGTTTGTCCTATCCTGTGGCCCCCCGAGTTCAAATGAGTTTGACCCCCCTGCTTTACGGCAAGCATGTCTGGGGGTCAGTTAATGACGGTTATCAAATTTGTACTGGCCCCGCTCCCTGTTATAAAATTACAATGTGTACTACCAGTAATGTTGAACGCCATATAAAATAGTTTTTTTTTAATTTAAGTAAAATTCTATTTCACCTGGTGATGATGATGATAGCCTTATGGCAACCTTGACTTTATGTGAGAAATTTAGTCCACTCCATTTCCGACATGCCGCCCGAAAATCAAAAATGGAGTTGGTGCGGGCCGCTGCTTCTAGGGCAAGTGGAAATTTCACCAAAATCCGAAACATGCATCTAATTTGCCGAGAGACTGGCTGTCTTCAAAGAATATAATATCAAGCGGCACTGCAAGATGAAACATGCTGACGACGACAAACTAACTGGCAATGAACGCTGTGAAAAGGTGAAGCAACAGGGAGCTGTTATAAGTGCGGCACTTTTTTCACGAGACCCTGTTTGTCAAATGATAATGCTACGAGGTTGCGACGCTAATCAAGCACAACAAACCTTTTCCTTGAGGTTGAATTTATTAAAGACGTCAAAGAATGCCAGGCTGAATAGTCTGCTCTTGCATGTTCTGCTTACCTGATCTTATTCGCTTTCCCAAATGTTAAGATACTCCTGCTTTGTCTAAACTGAAATTATCCAAAACAAAACTTTACATTTTCCCAAAAATGATAAATTTCAAGAGAAAATCGCAACTCTAGACTACCTTTGCATTGCTGGTGCATAATGATTCAATATAATTTATTTGTAAAGCACTTTTTAGGAAATAAATAGCCACTCAATTAGCTATATGAAAGAGTCATTGCATATTAAGACAAAAAAAATCCCCTCTATCCTCACACAACAACCCAAAAAACCTAATCGACACACACATTAATTAAAATTCAGTAAAGACAAAAAAAAGTAAGAATAAAATATGATCATGGCAAGGCACAGACGAACTTGTGAAAACGTACTATATCGCGATGTCCTTTTTGTTAATTACTATGTAAGTACTGTGCAGAAAAGTAAATGTATTTTCCCTACAGGAAATTGTACATTCAAACCGCTTGATGGCGCCATTGCACTGCCATTCAACCACTAAAGTTTATATAGTTATATTGTTTCACTGGAGGAAAATATTGGTGTCATTGGAGGAGGATTGATTCATTACAGGCATGACTTTGTTATACAGAAAAAAGGAAGAAACACGAGAGCAGCCTTTTTTCCCCTCGCCATTTTACAGATTTCTTGTTGCTGAGAAACAAGAAATTCCAGCAATTTAAAAGTACCGTAACA
Source organism: Urocampus carinirostris (assembly GCF_059441175.1). Taxonomy (NCBI): domain Eukaryota; kingdom Metazoa; phylum Chordata; class Actinopteri; order Syngnathiformes; family Syngnathidae; genus Urocampus; species Urocampus carinirostris. Next base: position 7,021,296 of record NC_142366.1, on the reverse strand, counting down.
GAAATGAAACGAGAATCAAGATAAGTTTGGTTTGTAGCAATACATTTTCTCCCCACCAGGTGGTGCCCAACATAGGATGCAGCGAACAGAAAAAAGCCAGGTACTATACTGTAGTTGAAGAAACGTTAACGTTGATTAAAGTGGGGTGATTTTCTCCTTTTTCCATAGAAAATCCGAAATAAAATACCGGACTCAAAGGCTAGCATCCACATTTTTTAAAGAAAATTGAAGTCACAAAACTTGATGCTGGAGGCATGTGGCTCAAGCTCCCGTACCTTGTCTTTTTAATGTCATACCTGTCAAGCTCCACGGCTCCATGCCCTTACAAACTCGTATTTCCCCTTACAAAATACAAAATAATCTTACACCATATTTTTTTTCCAAACGTCTTTATTTGTGTAGTTTAACATGTTATATTGTACATGTGTTTCGTTATCTTATATATACTGTTAATGAACATTTTGTTGTGAAATACTGAGTTGCTCGACATGAATGAGGTTTATTATAAAAAAAGTTCAAAAATTAAGTAGCTTTGACGTTCACTGTAGAAGGAAAACAATGCATGCAAATATAATTATGTAGAATAATAAATTTCCTTATTCAAATTATGAATTCATTTTCTGTATTAAATCATTGTTGGTAATATACCGATTAAAGGGATAACTACAAACCTGTCTTTTTTCATTTTCTCCTTTTATACTTTCTTTTTCTCTTAACTTCTTTATACAACATAATCATTCGTAATATAATGCATCAAAGCAAGTGAGCCGTTTGAGAGCCGGCTCTCTTTAATGAGTTGAGCCGAAAAAGCCGGTTCTCTAAAAAGAGACGGACTTCCTTTCACTACTCAACTACGACATGAGATCCGAGGCGGCAGAGGCATGCACACAGTAGCATCAAACCGCTCGCTTTGTTTGCAATGAAAAAAAACGATACCGAGATAGAGGCTACCGCGGCGAACTCGTTTGACTTGTTTGATTTGCCGTTTTGTGATAGTCGGTGTATACTGGATGGTACCCATAATTGACAAATTTGCGTTTTTCCGTACAGATTTTCTTGTACGTCATCCACGTCTTAAAATGCATAATGAACGTACTTCCTACGGCAAAAACGTACAGGTTGACAGGTATGTTAATGCACGGATCAGGAAACTCAAGAATGGTGGTCCTGCTGCCTGGGGGCGGACCCCCAAAGATACTTGTATGCCGCTCAACACACATCACTTAGTAGTCACTTTCACCATGAGCACCCAAGAGCACTATTTTATCATAATCGATACTCTAGTTATATAATTTTCTGCAATTTCAATTATATTTCAATTATTTTTGCTGTATGATTTTTATTTATCTATTAAAAATGGAAAATTCCATATTTTAGGAAAGATTAATGGTTGGCTAGTTTAGGGCTGAAGAAGCGGATTTTTAGGTGGGCGTGTCCGAGGCTGGCGTGACTTTTTAAAAAAGCTTTATTACAAGCGACAAACGGCAACAGCTGTTATACTGAGAGAAGCACAAGAGAAAAATGAGCTGCAATTATAAATATGTCCACTGGATTTTGCCAAAGCTAGGCCCCATTCCCAAAGCAACTGTAGCTGTATTTCTTTCTCTTTCTTACCCCCTCTATCCCTCCTCTCTCTACCTCTCCCTTTTCTCTTACTTTCATTTTCTTTCTTTCTCCCTTGATTTTGCTCTCTTTATCCCTTTCTCCCCTTTTCTCTCTCTCTTTTTCTCTTTCTTTCTCTGCCTTCTCTTTCTATTTCTCTCTCTCTCCGTTTTAAACTCTCATTCTTTATTAATTTCTTTCTTTTCTTCTCTCTCTCTGTGTTTTTCTCTTTTTCTTTCTCCCTTTATGTCACATTCTCCTCCTCCCTTCCTTTAGTTCTCTTTTTATTTTTTGCATTTATTTTTCTTGTTCTTTCTCTTGTATATCTTCATTTGGCTCATTGTTTCTCTCTCTCTTTCACTTTTCTCTTTTTCTTTCTCTCTTGTGTTTTGTCACTCTTTCCTTGTCTCTTTCTGTGTCTTTTTTTTGGCCTCTTTCTATCACTTTGTTCTTTCTTTTTCTCCCTCTTACTCTCGTTCTGATTGAAAAAGGGAATAATAATATAATAATAATAATTTCCTTGTATTGTCATTCTGTGTAGCAATGTACACAGAACGAAATGTCGATTGCACCTGACCCGTTGTAGCGAGCCGATGCAGCCGCAGCCAACAGAGGGCGCCGCCGAACATGGGTTAATAAGTAATAATATTGACAATAGGCGTCATATTTAGGTATATACTAATAAGAAATGTATTTAAGCCACAATGTGTAATATTTGACCACTAGATGGCATTGTGTTGCCAGGTATAAGTGCACTGAATTGGAAGCTTGGGAATGGACAAATATGGCAGACTTCAGTGGGGATTCCACTGAGTAAGATAAATTCAAATTTCTCAACTTACGTTTTTTTTAAATAAAAATTAACATTGGTATGATTGTTTATGTATTGGTGCCTCGTATTCACATTTTTTACAGGATGAATTCTTTTCATTGATAAGCAAAAAACAAAATCCTTCAAATTCTTTGAAAGCCTCCAACATGCCATAAATGTACTTGGCAGAGATATTGAAAAATGAAAAAGTGAAAATGTGCTGTTAAGCAAGGTAGTTATGTTTCATGAAAAACACGTTATAAGGGATTTATATCAATAGACGAAGCAACGATTTGCATTCAAAAGATAAACAAACAAAAAACTAAAGGCTCAAGAGAATCTGAAGAATTTGATTCTTTTTTTGCAAAATCTTTATGAAACTGTCTCTCTCTCTCTCTCTCCCCCCCCCCCTCTCTCTCTCTCTCTCTCTCCCTTTGTCTTTCTTTCTCTGTCCTAAGTACTTTCGATGTCTTCAGTGACTGGTAAAGTGTTGTATTTTCTCTGTCTTTCTCTATTTCTCTCTCTTTCTCTCTATCTATGTCTGTCTATCCCTCCCTAAGCTGTCTCTCTGTCTCTGTCCATGTTTCTCCCTCTCTCTCTCTTGCTCTCACTCTCCTCCCTTTGTCTTTCTTTCTTTCTTCTGTTCTTTCTTTCTTTCTGTCTGTTTTTCTTTCTTTCTCTCTCCACCAATCTCTTTCTTTCTCTCTTTTCTTTCTTTCTTTCTGTCTCTTCCCCTCTCTCTCTCCCCCCCTCTCTCTCTATCTCTCTATATCTGCCTGTCCCTCCCTAATTTGTCTCACTGTCTCCCTCTCTCTCTCTGTCCCTTTTTCTCCCTCTCTCTTGCTCTCTCTCTCTCCTCCCCTTTTCTTTCTTTCTCTCTTTCTTTCTTTCTTTCTTTCTTTATTTCTTTCTTTCTTTCTTTCTTTCTTTCTTCCCATCCCTCTTTCTCCTCCTCTCTGTTCTTTTATTTCTAAAAAATATACTACTTCTTTTCTAGCAGAGTCACACAATTTGGAGGGTGGGTTCCCCTTTTTAACTTTCTCTCTTAAAACCAGACATGACCTTTGACTCCATTCGCTGCCAATCTTAACAAAGACAGGCAAATACCTTACCCATCCCCCAAGGCCCCCCTTTTTTCTGAACCCCATTCACTGTTTTGTCAACAAACCATTTGGATTTGAGCTTCAAAACTAACAAACTCAACCTCCAATCAGTAAACAAAACAAAAAGCGTTTAGCTAGTTTGATGCTAACAGGTTGAAAAAAACTTTGTGGATGTTGTAGCACTTAAAATGTAACTATTATTGGATGTTTTAACATAGAAAAAATAGAAATAACAATTTTAATATGCATGTTTTCCTTATCCTCTGCAAAGAGACATTTATTTATATCATTCGACCGTTTATTGTCGCATCATGTTACCGTCAAATAAGCAAATCCATATAGGGAATTGCAAGCAGTCCATTAGAGAATATTAAAATTCACAGAAACACGTTGAAAATAAAAAACACATTATAATGAGATGCATTTGTTCTTTATCCTCTGCAAAGAGCATCTTGGTTGTTTAACAACTCTTAGTTTACTTCTTAGATTTCCTTTTAGTTCTTGGTTTCAAATTAATGAATCCTAATCCAAAGAATCCAGCAGTTGATATTTTAAGTACGGGAACACAAAGAACATTATGACAAATCTTATGCGGGCATTCTTTATATTTTGCTAAAATCGAATGATTTGTATAACTTCTATTTGTATTGTTGCATGACGTTAGGGTCAAAGACGATATTTAATTACACAGAAACGCGTAAAAACATGAAAAAACAAAGGAAATAATGATAAGCACTTGCATACATTCTTTATCTTGGACAAAGAGCCATTTAGTTATACTGTATAATTCCTCCGTGGTTTTTGCATCATGTTAGCAGCAAATTTACAAATCCAAATGGGCAATTCAGAGCAGTCAATCAGTGGATATATTGATACACAGACACACAAAGAAAAAAAAAATAACAGTAAACACATGCATATAGTCTTTATCCTCTGCAAAGAGTAATTTAGGGATAGAACTCATCCATGTATAGGGCCATCATGTTTGTGTCGAATTCACAATTCCAAATAAGAGTATATACAACTTAAGAAAAAAAAAGAAGATAAGAATAATCCCATGCATGAATTATTTATCCTTTGCAAAGATATCGAGTTATAAAACTTGTTATTGTATCATTGCATCATGTCAGTGTCAAATTTACAAATCCAACTAGAAAATTCCGACAGCCAAGGTGCTAGCATCTTATCGACGAGGCGACCTCCCCGCCGGTGTCCCTGGCATGCCGTCCCTCAGTCCCACGCCGCCAGGAACGCCATCTTTGTTCAAGGGGAATTCCTAGGAAGCCCAAATACTCGAGCTCCCGCCCTCAATCAAAAAACTCTTGAGGCCAGACAAGAGAACGATGACATAGCTCGTTAGCGTCTTAGCATTTGTGACTTTAGCCTTTTCCCACAAATTTTGGATCCCTAACTTTCATTTTTGTATCTATTGGGGTTCTTGTTTTTTGGGAGGGTGGTAGAAATTATGCAAAAGTGGACGGAGCTAGCGGATCAATTGCTAGTTAGAAAAAATGCATTACTGTTACCCATTGTTACATCCGAATCAGGCCCGCTAAGGGATTTAATCCGTCCCGTGAAACAACCCTCCGAGAAGCGCAAGAGAAAAACGAGCTGCAGGTTGAAATATGTCAACTTGATTTTGCCAAAGCCAGGTGGTTTACTTGTATTAATTCATCTCTTTTTCTCTCTTTCTTCTTCCCTTTTTCTCTCACTCACTCTCTATCTCTTTTTTTGTCTTTCTTTGTTACTCTTTGTCTTCTTCTCTCTTCTTCTTTTGCTCTCTCTTCCTTTCCCCTTTTCACTCCATCCCCTTCTGTCTTTCTTTCCTTCTCTTTTCTTCCCTTCTCTATTTCTATTTATTTTTGGATTTCTTTCTTTCTCTCTTTCTTTCCCCCTGTCTCACTAATTTTGGTCTCTTTTGTTTTTCACGCTTCCTCTCTTTTCTCTCTCTTTCACCTTTTCTCTCTTTATTTGTCCTCCTTTTCTCTCCCTCGTTTTCTCTTATTTCTTTCTCTCTTTTTAATTTCTCTCTAATCTACTAGTCTGGCCCCTGTGAGAATGTTTGCTCTATCGCGTGGCCCCCGAGTTAAAATGAGTTTGACACCCCTGCTTTAAACTATAAAAAACATTTTTCGGGGTGATTTAAAAACACATTATTTAAAGTGACAGTGTGTATGGTATAATGCCCCCTAGTGGTGTATAAATACTTTATTCATTTTAATAAAATACTTTCGTTTCAAATAAAAAGAAAAATGCACGGTACATCTCATAAACCTGATCATCAACACTTTTTCATTGTTTCCTTTTCTAGCCACGCCATTGCTGTACGCAATTGCTCGCCAGTAGCCGCTTTGCACTTTGGTGCCGCTCCCCTTCCACAGCTGAACATCGCAAAGTAATGCTATTTAGGAATCTTTCACTTTTTTTCAACTGTTTTCTTGTCTAGCCACTCATGTTAGCCGTTTGGCTGCAGGCTGTGACTTTCAACTATTTTTATGCTATCTTCATCTGCTTTGTCCTCTAGTGACACTCCGTTTCAAAAGCTGAGTCCTGTGATTCTGGTATCTTCATCTTTTTTACACTCAGAAGGCTGGCCTCCTTCAACATCTGCAAAAAGCTCCTGAAAATATTAGAATAGAATAGAATAGAATAGAATATACCTTTATTGTCATTGTTACAAAATGGGTTAACATATTGTGACAACGAAATTGGGCATGACACTCCAGTTTTACACATTCACAGTGAGGTATGAGACAAGAAGATAAAGGAACAGAGAATATAAGGTTATAAAGCAAGGGGGATAAGGCTATAGTTATAATTTACATGGTATTTACACAAGAAATGTCGGCATGTGGGATGTTACATACAGTGTTGTCGTGATACCGTTGGTATCGTAAGGGTTGTGCAATATTGCATTCTATGAGACAGTAGTGGCAAGCGCCCTCTTCTATGCGGCAGCGTGTTGGGGAGGCAGCGTCAAGAAGAAGGATGGCTCTCGTCTCAATAAACTGGCTAGGAAAGCGAGCTCTGTTGTGGGCAAAGAGCTGGACAGCCTAACAACAGTAGCTGAGAGACGAGCACTGAAAAAGCTGAGGTCAATCATGGACAATCCATCGCATCCACTACACAGCATTATCTCCAGTCAGAAGAGCAGTTTCAGCGACAGACTGCTGTCACTGTCTTGTACTACGGACAGACTGAAGAGATCTTTTCTTCCTCATGCCATGAGGCTCTTTAACTCCACCCGGCAGAGTAAAGGCCCAAATTAAACCACACCACCTACATTGGATATTACCGAATCTTACTGCAATATGTATTCTGTGTAGCACTATTTAGTTACTCTATATAACACGCTACAGTGGGCATTTGCACGTCACACTGGGTATTTGTATATTGTATTCTTTTGACTTTATTATTGTACTGTTCTCAGCTCAGGGATGCTGCTGGAAATGTGAATTTCCCTTCGGGGATGAATAAAGTATCTATCTATCTATCTATCTTTCCTTCTCCAGCCACTCATTTTAGCCTCTTGGCTGCAGGGTATGGCTCGCCACTCTTGTTATTGTTGGCTTTTCCTGCTTCTTCCTCCAATGTCACTCACTCTCAGAAGTTAAGTACTGTGATTCTGCTATCTTATCTTTTTCCACTTTTTGTTCTATAGCCATGTATTTTAGACACTTGGCTGCAGGCAATGGCACACCACTAGCCGCTTTGTACTTCAGTGTCACTCCACTACCACAGCTGAACATCGCTGAGTTCTGCCAATAAGAAGTCCTTGACAATTTTTCCAATTGTTTCCTTCTCTAGCCATTCAGTTTAGCCACTTTGCTGCAGGCTGTGACGCTGCACTTTTGTTAATGTTAGCTTCATCTGCCTCGTCTCCCAGTGTCACTCGCTTTCAAAAGCTGAGTTCCGTGATTCCGGTATCTTTGTCTTTTTCCACTTTTTCCTTCTCCAGCCATCGATATTCTACTGGCAGATTATTACTCACTGTCACTTCAACAAAATGTGGATTTATTGCAGTTTATTGTTTCAAATCAATTCAAATCCTCAAGACTGGCTTGGAAAATTAAAAATGATTTTTTTTGTTTGGGCTGTTGTGCTGGTATTCTACTGCTAAATTCTTCCACACTGTCACTTTAAGGTAATGCTTGGCGAATGAGCAGTAGCCTTTAATGTATATTTTGGTCGGTAATTAAAGAGGAATCGACAGCGGCCAGGATATTTCGAGGTCAAGGCCACACGGGAAGAAACGTAGCATCAAAGTGAGAGTGAGGAAGAGGAGAAGGAGGAGGTTTTGGGGACAAGGGGGGGATTAGCGGCTGGTGGTCCGGAGTCAGGTTCCCACCTCCCCTTCCCGCCCAGTTTTCGGTCACCGGTGCACTGAAGCTGCTTTGTTTGGACCAGGAGGAGGAGAAAAAGGAGGAGGAGGAGGAACCGGCCTTTAAAAGTCAGAACCGAGTCGCAGCAGTCAGAGTGGACTCCATCTCTCTCTCTTGTGAGCAGAATTTGGTTCCTGTCCAAGATGATTTCAAGGTAAAGAAACAAACGCCAAAAAACTGCAATAGAACTTGTATGATTTTTTTTTTCATGCAGGATTCCTCCGTGGTGCATCGGATTATTTCTGGTTCTGAGGTTGTCTGCAGGCCAAGACCTGGACGGTAGGTTCTGATAAGAATGAATGACAAAATCGCCCACTTTGGGACTTTTTAGCATTTGCATTTAAGTTTTAGCTATGAAATTTCCAGAGTTTCAACCAATTTGATAAACAAATTGTTATAATAATTTGAGTTCTGCTGTTTACCATATTTGATTTAGCATTAGCACCAATGTTTTAGGATAAAGTGATGCCATTTGAATTAAGTTAATAAACTAATGGTAATAATACTTTATTGAAATGTTGCAAGTTAGCCATTTTGACTATGTAGCTATAAAAGAGAGCAGGCTAACATTCGCATCATTAGCTGTTTCAATACAATGTCATATTGCTAATTTCTCCCAAACAAAAATTATTTTTTCAAATCATTAATCCGGTCAAAAGCCTCATCAACTACACCAGCTAGCTACAGGATGTTTAGGTTTAGCTAGCAAGAATTTTAATTAGCATTAGCGCCAAAGATTTGGCATTAAGTGTTGCCATTTGATTCAAGTTAATGAACTAATGGTAATAATATTGTTATGAAAAATTTCTGTTACCCATTTTGGCTATGTAGCTAGAAAAGAGAGCAAGCTAACATTAACTTCAGAAATTTCATGGTTACATTATTACGAATAATCAAATTTGCTGAGTCAGCCATTTTTCCAAATGGAACAAGGTGGTTTGGTTGTGTGACAAATATTTTGTGTTTTGATGAAAATACTTGAATTTTTTTTTGTATTTGTACTGCCATCTTGTGCTATTTAAAAGCATTGCATTGCATGACATTTTTTTGCCAGGAAATCCCACAAATGAGACTCTGCAGGCGTACCTAATGAATTTTTTAGATCTTGAAAGCAACATTGTGCTTTTTTAGGTTAATTGGGGGGAGGGGCTTCCTTAACGAGGCACAGACACAGCCCAATTGTGTGCAAGGAAAACAAACAGCTTGCTCGTAAAAATCAATTAGGAGTGGAAGGAAATTGAATGTAGTGGACTTGTTACATATTTTTTTCTCTATTGAGCATTCAATTGGACTTGATTTTATAAAGTATTCTAGAATTTGTGACATCAAAGCCAAAATTAACAACTTTTTTTAATTGAAGGGCATACTACATTTGAATACCAATTTTGGTCATTTATTAATCATTTAAAGTAAAACGTTTTGGAAAAAAACTAGTTCCCTTCACTTGCAGGCTTATGAAGCTAACATTAGCTTGCTCCTTTTTTCAAGTAGCTAATATGGCTAACACCGACATTTCACGGAAGTATTATGACAATTAGTTTACCTTTTTCAAACAACATCACTTTTATAGCTATGACATTTTTGCTAATGGTTACATCATGTCTAGAAAGCTAAAGCTTAACATTCTCTCGCTAGCTAATTTATTAGATAAAGATTTTGGCCTTGTTTATTATTTGGAAAGGCCTTTTTTGTGTGTTTGAAGCAATTAGCAATGAAGTGATAAAGATAATAAAATTAACTCTACATAGCCCCACCTTACTTACAGCAACAGACTAGTTTACTAATTTATAGATGTTAATTCATAAACTTAAATTTTTCTGGGGGAACATAGCTTCCTATCTAAATGGCATTACTTCAATAGCTAATATCTTTGTGCTATTGCTAAAAAAATTATGTAACTAGCTAATAATATTAAACATTCTGTCACCAGCTAATTTATGACATAAGGTTTTCAGCCTTATTGATTACTTGGAAATACCATTGTTTTGTGTATCTTGAAGCCAGTAGCAATAACACTAATGAAACTAACATTAGCTTACTCCCAATTATATCTTCATAGCCAACATTGCTTAAAGAAAAACACTAGTTTACTAAATTTAGCCATTAGTTCAAAACATTAAACACCTTTTCAGAAAACATTAGCCTCCTAATAGAAACAGTTACTATCATAGCTAATACTTTGGTGTTTATGCTAAAAAAAAAACATAATCCCGTTGCTAGACATTTACTGTCGCTTGCTAATGAATATATTTATATATAGATAGAACGATAGATAGATAGATACTTTAGCCAATGCAGCGTGTTATATGGCCCCATTTTGAAACTTATACTGGTTAACTCAATTGAGAAAGCAATTAGCAGCGTACAACTACATACCGTTAATGAAGCTTGCATTAGCTTGCTCTCTTTTCTAGCTATATGGATAATAAGGCTAACAACAACTTTTCAAAAATGTATTATGACCATTGGTTTAGTTGCTTGTTTCAAACAGGATCACTTTTCTTTTGATAACATGTTTCCTATTGCTTAAAAAAATGTTAAGCATTCTGTCGCTAGCTAATTCATTAGATGAGGCATTTGGTCTTATATTTTTTTTTCTGAATATTTTGAAGCAATTAGTAATGTAACTGTGTTGATACAGCTAATGAAACTAACGCCAGCTAGCTCCCAACTGAAGCTACATAGCCAACATTTCCTGCTGTGACATGCTAGTTTACTAAATTTAGTCATTATTTCATAATCTTATAAACCCTTTCGGAAAACATTAGCCTCCTAATCCAAATCCTCACCTTTTTATCTAATACTTAAGTGCAAATGCTAAATAAAAGCCCGTAGTCAGCAAAAGTTAAACATTATGTTGCTTGCTAATGTATATAATGATGTTACTGGCCCCATTGTGAATTTTTTTTCTACTTAACTAATGTGAAAAACTAATCTGCAGTGTACATTTAGATACAGCTAATGAAGCTAGCATTAGCTTGCTCCCTTTTTTTTAGCTATATGGCTAGTAAAGGCCAAGATATCACTAAATTATTTTGTTCATTAGTATAATAACTTGATTCTTACTGCATCCTTTGGATATACACATGATAAAAATGTTGGTGCTAATTCTAAGAGAAAACCTCCAGCTAGCGAAAGGTAGTGTTTCTGATGAAGCGTTTGTCCTTGTTTTTAAACTTTTTCTGATTAAACAAACTGAAAAGAAATATAAAAAAAGTCACTTCTTGTGTGTGTCTGGAAGCAATTAGCATCAAAGCCTCGATTCTAAACAAACGAGTGCACCAAACCAGTTTGAGCTACCGTTGTTGCACCACTTCAGAGCTAACGTCATTCTTTCCAAAAGCTGCGTCCTGTCATGATTTTTAATGGATGCTTTCTCTCTTCTGCACGTTGATGATCGTCATAAAAAAAACTAAAACATTTAAATGTTAAACTATTAGGCTAAATATAATAAGCGCCAGCTTGCACTAAAATAAAACGACAAATGTTGAATTTAATTTGTTATCTGAGCCCTAGGTGTTGCTTTATCACCTAATCATAGCTGATCTATGACTTATTTATGACCCTTTTTGCCCATCAAGATAAAGTTGACAGCTTGTTTTGAAAAGGAAACGCAATAGGAGATAGTGGCGAGCTAAATGGAAAAAAGGAAACAGTTGCGGCTAAATTTGCTCCCGAAAAAAAACAAAGGAAAAAAAATTACAAAACCAGGAAAGGCTCACGTCACGTCACACTTTGAAGAACAGAGGAGAAATTTTGGTTAGCTGTTAGCACCTTAGAATGTTAAAATGTTTATTGCGGGAAAAAGTTGAGGTCAGTGTTATTTCACAGTAAAACTTGATGATCCTATTAGCTTGTAGCTTGTTAGCCACCATGATCCGTAAGCTAAGTGAGGTGCTGTGGCTATTTTAACCTGTCAGCCTACTTATTAGCATGTGTGCTAAATTTTTATCAGTGTTTGTGGGTTACTTCATATTTGATTTGTTCTCTGTAAGCCTAACAGTGCAAAGTTGCATGGGATGTTGCTAACTTTTAGCATGTTAGCTTTTTTGAAAGAACATTTGCTCATAAATTTAGTGTTGGAAATAGTTGTGGTCAGTTTTCTTTCACAGTAAAATTCGATGATCTTATTAGCTTGTAGCTTGTTAGCATTTTTTGCAGCTTTTTTTGCCATCATGACCCGTCTGTTAAGTTAGGTGTTGTTGCTATTTTATTTTGTTAGCTTACCTATTAGTACGTTTGCTAAGTTTGATCAGTGTTTTGTGTCGGGCCAGCTTGAACACATGTTTGTTTCATTTTTTTGTTCGCATAACAGTGCAAAGTTGTCTGAGGTGTTGTTAGCCTTTAGCATGTTAGCTTGCACATCATACACTGAATGAAATGTCTATTTGAAGCTACATCCTACATTTTCTTCGAGACAGTTTCAAGTTAGGAGAAAGCTTTTTTTCCCCTTTAGTGTTGTTAGCTTTAGCATGCTAGCTTACATTTGTGTCAAAGACTAATTGATTGTATTGAATTACGTTTTTGATGCTGTACCTTCTTCGTTGTCTTTGCGATACTTTTGTGTTTGAAAAATTCTTAGTATTTTAGCTTGGATTGGAGATTTTTAATGGTTTCAGTAGCGCTAATGCGAATGAGCTATCTTTGTCATCCAAAAATTCTCATACAACATCTTGGGTGACATTTGTTGTTTTATTGTTTTTGTTGACTCAGCTGTGCTGCAGCTGTCTTTTTCGTTTCTAATGCTAGCAGAGGCTCATTAGCATTTCAAACGAAGGTTTGCTCCCATCGTTGGCTAGTAAACACAAATATTTCTCCTTCCGTTTTACAAGTTTCTTTGAACCAAGCGGAAGTCGTGGAAATGAAGTTAAAAATATTATGAAATGAAAAAAATTATTATCAGATTTTATTTAATATTTTGTTTTCATTTCCTATCGAAAATAAATTGAAAAAATGAGGAAAACGATTGTCAAATAATCAATTAATTATTCATAAAAGAACTATATATATATATATATATATATATATATATATATATATATATATATATATATATATATATATATATATATATATATATATATATATATATATATATATATATATATATATATATATATATATATATATATATATATATATATATATATATATATATATATATATATATATATATATATGATTTAATATTTTGGCCGATTGCATTATGAAACAGTTTTGCTCCTTGGGAATAAAAAAAAACAATTCCTTGGAACATAATTAAACATTTTGTAAACTAATGGAATCTGTAATTTTTTAAAGAAATATAAAATGAATAGGGCAGCACGGCGGCGCAGTGGTTAGCGCTTGTGCGGCACAGTTCATGTCATGGGAACCTGTTGTGGGTTCAAATCCAGCTCCAGACTTCCTGTGCGGAGTTTGTATGTTCTCCCCGTGCTTGCGTGGGTTTCCTCCGGGCACTCCGGTTTCCTCCCACGTTCCAAAAACATGCATTTCAGGTGAATTGGCCGGTCCAAATTGTCCCTAGGTGTGAATGAGCGAATGAGTTGTCTGTCCCTGTGTGCCCTGCGATTGGCTGGCAACCAGTTCAGGGTGTCCCCTGCCCACTGCCCGGAGATGGCTGGGATGGGCTCCAGCCCCCCCGCGACCCTGATGAGGATAAGCGGGACGGCTGATGAGATGAGATGAGATAAAATGAATAGTAGTAGATAATGATGATGATAGATAATGGCCATTACACCGGACTCAAAACCCATTTCTTCCAACTTGCCTACCCATAATAATCTGTCTCACATGCCCCCTCCCTTTTTAACAGTTGTTTTTATGTATGTATAGCTTGTTTTATTATAACTTCATTGTAGTTTTACAATTTTTGTATAGCAACCTTGGATATCCTAAAAGGTGTCTTGAAATAATATGTATTATTATTATTAGAATGAATACAAGTGATAAAAATAGTATAATGGAATTATATAATGTATTATAAAACAAAAATGTAAAATCATATATAATGATATAATCGAATAACATAACATTTAATTTATGAAAATGAAATAAGTTATAATGATAATGAAGAATAACAATAATTGAATGTTTATGAGGAAATCATCAAATATTTTCAACATCCACAATATTAGATCATTTTATGTGAAAGTATTTATTATTAATTGTTTTTAATGATTAATTTCATTTATTTATTTTAATTACATTTTGTTTACATTTTCCTTGGAAATTAATCTAAACATTTTTGTAAAGTTTTATAAGTAAAATAAGTAATATATACAGTATTGTGAATTTATGAAAATAATGACTAATCAACTAAGATATAATACTTAGAATGAGTGGAAATTTTTTTCCATATTTTCAACGAATAATTCACATTTCTTTCCAATCAAGTCATATCTTACACCGAACAATTGTTAAAAAGAGTGGATATTTCGGAAATTTGTTTTCCCAAATTTTTAACGGAAAAAAATATGTATTTTTAAAATCCAGTAATATAGTACACTGAACATGATATTGGCATGATATTTAGTGGTTGACTGAGCCCATTTTAATCCCATTTTAATCTCTAGAACCTGGTCGTAACATAGGCTAGGTTCACACTGTAGAGACCAATGCTCAGCTCCGCTTTTTGGTGAAATCCGATGTTTTTGCGAGATGGTTCGTATTTCCAACTAAATGCAACTTATATGCGACTTGATCTTCTTGTGTGAACACCACAAAGTGTGCCGCATGTGCAGAATAGGACATGTGATGTCAGGTTTGTGGAAGTACTCATGGATGTTAACAACAGAGCGTTGTCCCACCAAATATTAATTGAATCTAAAACATCACTTTCCCCCCATTGAATGCTCTCTGTGTAGTGTGATTTGAATGTAAATATTGATAAATACCACAAGAGCAGGGGTGTCAAACTCATTTTCATTGACCACACATCAACGTAATGTCTGTCAAAGGGCCTCATTTACTTTATAAATGAAACTAAATGTAATTGGTATTTAAAACAAATGCATTTACTCCCTTCTAGACAATAACTCTGAATTTATTAATTACAATTGAATTAGAAGTACACATATACAGTATAATATGTCATACATTAAATAAAGTGATACCTCTACATTTGATATACAAGATGCGAGATGTCTTTCGAGCAAAATATTTTCCACAACACATAAGAGAAAAAACATGTAACATAAAATATGTTCAGACATTAACACTAGAGATTGTAGCTTTAAATTCATGTTATTATCGTAGTATTTATCTCAGTACTGTATTTTTACATTTAGTTACTATTTCAGTGTGTTTTTAGTGATCAGGAAGATGTGTTCTATTTAGGTTTAACTTTCAGGAAGATGTGTTCTATTTAGGTTTAACTTGGATGCTTTTGGGAGGCCGGGAACAATTTTTTTGGTTTTCAGTTATTTGCTACCAGGAAAATTAACTCAAGATACAGGTAGGATACTGGCACGATTCGAGAACAAATTAATTTTGTTTGTAGAAGACTCACTTCATAAAAAATGTTTATTTAGACATTTAAATCGTATTTCTCAAGTTCAATCATAAGCATTGAAATGAAAATACTGGCGTGCGGTGGCACTGACTCTGAGCCGTCACTTCGCGGATATTGTTGTCAACTGGCATTGTGAGAAATGTAGTTTTTGGTCAAAGCATTGTTTGACCTGTTTTCAATTTTAGACACTCGGACATTTTAAGCTCTCGCAGGCCACATGAAATGATGTTCCGAGCCACATTTGGCCCACGGGCCGTGAATTCGACAACTTTGCACTAAAGGATACTTTGAGAATAAACGCAAGCAACATGTTGTGAATCCAGTTGAATGTGATTTTGTCTGATCTGGACTGTGAGTTACAAAATAAACAAGTGTTCATCTTCAATAGATGTGTGAATACATGACATTTGTGTTGTCATCCGCAGTGGTTGTTGATTTCTCTCCTTCCTCCCGCCTGGTTAAAGGCAAAATAGTGATGTCTGCTGCCTATCGATGGGTCGTGTGTATGTGCTTTGACCATTCACACAGCAGTTGCATTCAAAAGTATCAAAATTGAAATTAGAACAAAATATGAAAGTGGACTGAGTCTGGTGTGAAAAAATTGTATATGTGCCGGTGAAACGGACTTTAACAGATCGGATACAGGTTGCATTCTTGCAAAAACGTCCGATTTACCTTTGCTGTGAACATAGCTATAGTAATAACATGGTAACAACATCGCAATAACATATTCTTTTAGAAACGTTAGAAATGCATATCCAACTGATAGCCCTTTACGCTAATCAGTAACAAAAAAGTTTTTGGGCTTCAAAAACATTGGCGACCCCTCCAGTAGTCAATAAAACATCTGAGGAAAGATGGACTTTGTGTACTTGACCAGGAAAGCTGAAATTAATAGTCTTGTTGTATAAATTGTTAGTTTGTGGCACGCGTATGTGACCCCAAAGGCCAGACCCCTTTTAGGAAGGAGGGAGTCTGTGGCTTCCAAATCCGGAGAGCTTTTATGAGCTAGGCAAACACACCCTTTAACTCCTGCTTTCACTTCCACTTGTGAACTTCTCGGACTTGGCTTGCTAGCGTGACTAGCTTCTAATGGAGCGTTGGACCTCAAACCAGAACCAAATACAGTAGAACCCTGGGATACGATATAAATATAAAAAAAAGCATGTTGGGGAGGCAGCGTCATGAAGAAGGATGGCTCTCGTCTCAATAAACTGGCGAGGAAAGCGAGCTCTGTTGTGGGCACAGAGCTGGACAGCCTGACAACAGTAGCTGAGGGACGGGCACTGAAAAAGCTGCGGTCAATCATGGACCATTCATTACATCCACTACACAGCATTATATCCAGACAGAAGAGCAGCTTCAGTGACAGACTGCTGTCACTGTCTTGTACCACAGACAGATTGAAGAGATCTTTTCTTCCTCATGCCATGAGGCTCTTTAACTCCACCCGGCGGAGTAAAGGCCCACATTAAACCACATCCCCTACATTGCATATTACCGTATTTTATTGCAATGTGTATTCTGTGTAGCACGATCTAGATACTCTATATAACACGCTACAGTGGGTATTAGCACGTCACATTGGGTATTTGTATATTGTATTCTTTTTGCTTTGTTATTGTATTGTTCTCAGCGCTGGGATGCTGCTGGGAATGTGAATTTCGCTGCGGGGATTAATAAAGTATCTATCTATCTATCTAAATGGGTTCTGATTTGAGGCTCTTAGGCATTTGACAGAAACCTATGCTACTAAAGAGAAAAAGCATATTGGGAGTGAGTTCAGCCTACAGCATAAAAGCATTTGCAATAGCAGACCAGCATCTGATATAATGTTAACCTATAGCAAACAGGCATCTTAGAGACATAACTAAGTTTGAATTTTGTAAGTGTTTGGACATGCAAAATCATTTGTTGTGGCTGTAGCAGAGTGGGAAAATAGCATAAAAAGGTGTTAAAAAAAGATGTTTTGCTACATTGCCAAGTGAAAAAATTCTAAGGTGGGGTCGCCGGATCCGGGGGGGGGGGGGGGTCTACTTATAAATTATAGAAGTATATTATGTTTTGGGGTATGCAAAATGATCTGTTATTAATGTCGTTTAGGGAGGAAAATGACAACAAAACAATCTTAATCCACAGTGTAAAGTAAAAATGTCATAAGGCGAGGTTGCCATATCCCAGGGGTATGTGTTTATGCCCCACCAAAATCAGGAACCTTCCCAGGATGTTCAAAAATGGTCTCCTGAAACTGACGCTGGGTCTGTTTTACCTGATCTGGACTCAATGATCAAACTCTGTAACTTGGATACATTAGAAATTCGATTTTCTGCTTCCCGACATTTGTGTGAAAGCAACTTGGTCCACAGTCAGAATGTTTTCCAAAGGATTTCATACCGATCGTGAAGCGTTTGAGTCACCGTCAGTTCGGCTGACTGTGGAGCTGAGCCAGAGCAGATGGTTTCACTCCGAGGAACCCCCCTCCCCCTTCTTTCCCCCTTCCCTTTTCCATTTTGCCGTAGTAACAATTTGGACAAGTTACAAGTATCTCCGACGTGCTGAACGCAAACATAGCGGACCTTCAGATGACTTGAGTGGGATTTGTGGAAGTGGGGGCTGAGGGTCCTGGGGCCCGTTTTATGACTAAGATGAAAGCTGGCTGTTAGGTCGCACCTCTTCACGTCTTGACAAGTAGTTCCCCTCCCATACTGTGACAATGCGAGAAGTTAGACGAATGTTCCTTGAAAGTTACCGGCAAGGAAAAAAAATCCCCATCCTCCCTAAAATGAATTTTGGATGGGGCACAAAAATGTGTCTTTCAGACTCCTAAATGATAACCCCCTCCCATTAACATCCCTCTTCGACCTTTATGTCCTTATTGCGTGTCCGGTCCAGCTTAATTTGAAACGAATTACTAATATTTTGATTCCTTTTATTATTTACGTTTTTTTTACACAAAAAGGGAAAATTGGAGACAGATTGTTTGAGAAAATTAATCTGGATTGAAAATCGCCCGCGGTGGAATTTCCCTACAAACATTTGGACTCTGAGATTAATTTCCTCATCATCAAACTTCTGTTTGTCCGTCTATTTACATCTTTCTCTAACTTTTCCCACATTCTTTTTTTCTTATCTCTCTCCCTCTCTCTTTTCCTCTTTCTCCTGTTTACTGTTTTCTTCCCGCTCCCTTTCTATTTTGCTTATTCCTTTCTCCCTCTCTCCCTCTCTCTCTCTCTCTCTCTCTCTCTCTCTCTTTCTCTCTCTCTTTCTATCTCACTTTCTCTCTCTCTTTCCCTCTCTCTTTCTCTCTCTCTCCTTCTTTATCTCTTTCTCTTTCCTTCTTTGTCTCTTTCTAACACTTTATACTTCTCAATATCTATCTATTTCTCCTTTTCTCCATATTTGTTCCTTTCTAGGGCAGCACGGCGGCGCAGTGGTTGGCACGTGTGGGGCACAATTCTGAGGTCATGAGATCAAACCTCCTGTTAGAGTTGTTGTTCCCCGTGCTTGCGTGGGTTTCCTCCGGCACGCCGGTTTCCTCCCACATTCCAAAAACATGCATGTCAGGTTAATTGGCCGGTCCAAATTGTCCCTAGGTGTAAATGACCGAGCGAATTGTCCATCCCTGTGTGCCCTGCGACTGGCTGGCAACCAGTTCCGGGTGTCCCCTGCCCGAAGACAGCTTAGATGGGCTCAAACACCCCCCGGGACCCTACTGAGAATAAGCGGTGCAGATAATGGATGGATGGATGGATCTCCCTCTCTCTCTTTCCTTTGCTATCTCTTTTATTTTGTGAATTTCCCTGCGGGGATGAATAAAGTATCCATCCATCCATCCATCTATCTATCTATCTATCTATCTATCTATCTATCTATCTATCTATCTATCTATCTATCTATCTATCTATCTATCTATCTATCTATCTATCTATCTATCTATCTATCTATCTATCTATCTATCTATCTATCTATCTATCTATCTATCTATCTATCTATCTATCTATCTATCTATCTATCTATCTATCTATCTATCTATCTATCTATCTATCTATCTATCTATGTATCTATCTATCTATCTAATCTCTGTATCCTATTACCTCCATCCTTCTTCCCACCCTTCTCCCTCTCTGTACTTCTCTCTCTGTCCCTCTTTCTTCCCCCTACTTGTTTCTTTCTCTCTCCTCCACCTCCATATTTTACTCCCTTTCTGCATCTCCTTCCTCGCTCTCTTTCCATTTTACTCTCTCACTCCTTTTCCCCCTCCCGCTCCCTAACCCAATGTGTGATTCTTTCCCTTTTTTCCTTTGTCTTTCTCTCACTCTTTCACTTACTCTAACTTACTGTCTTCTTTTTTGTATTTTTCTCTTTCTTTCTGCTTTCTTTCATATTACCTTTTTTTCTCTCTCTTCCTCTCTCGCTCATAACCTCTTCCCAACACGAATGAAGTCAGGCTCCTTCCAACTCAGCTCGTTTTTTATTTCAAAGTCGAGCGCCACGTCACATTTATGGCGCCGTCGCTTTCTTTTTGAGTATCAGCCAAACATTGGTGTGCGTGTCCCGTTGCGCTGCATGTGTGTCCTCTCCATGAAAGAAGCTTGAATTTGTCAAGTTAATAGCAAGCAAATGTCAGAGTCAACTTACAGCTTGCATGTTTATCTTAATTACTACTCGCTCAAGAGCTGCAGAACCAGAAGTTGTCTATTAAACAAATATGAATGTATTTGCTATTTTGCTGATTTTTTTTGCATTTCTAGAAGTTTTACGTAAAGGAGCTGTATGGAATTTGGGATTTTGTTACTCTCTGTTGCCATCTCCTGGCTTAAAGTCGTGATTGCAGCCTTGGTCAGCTCATTTATGATGTACGTGCAAGTATGTGCAAGTCTTAAACATACTAGAAAAACTCTTGTTTTAAATCATTTTGGGGTTTTGTGTTGGCATTTAGACTCTACAAGAAGCAAGCCTATTCTTACTTTCACCATTTTCATGCTACACTGACAAAAAGAAAAAAAATAGCGGGATTCCGTGAACCATAACAGGAGGAGAACCCAAATGCGTGACGTTTCTCACACAAGATTTTATTTTGTGAGAAATGGGGCAATCTTGCACGTTAACCCAAACGCCAGGAATTCAGCGATCGTTGAGCGGAAGACCTAGGGCAGAAGTCTGGCGTGGAATGACAGATAACCACAGGCAGGCGAGATCGATACCAATTGCTCGAGCAGATATCGGACAGATGGAGCGATACCGGACAGGATTTATATCAGAACTGGATATCGAAATTAAACAGGACAAACTATATGGGAATGAAACTAGAGATCGATATTAAACAGGACAAAATAGTGCGATAAAAGTAAGACAAAAACATACATTGCAGTGGTGCTGTCTGCAGTGGAAATCGAAGGATAAGGACTCTTTGAACTCTATTGAGCATTGTTTTTGGTTTTTGAATGCTTAGAACAAAATGCATTGAAATGTTCATTAAAAATGCATTGCAATGTTGCGTAACATTACAATCAAATAAACAACAACAAAAATATGCAAGAAAATGATTAAACATGCCAAGGGAGAGAACATATGTTACAGAAAAATACCAACATTTTGACAAATATTATTACATTTAACAGACTGAGGGAAAGCTTGATGGACAAAATATTTCACATTGAGAAGTGATTAAAAAATATTTTCCGGCCGTGAATATGCACTTATGAATGTAAAATTAAGCTGAAACGATAATAAGTTGAGCATTGTTAACACATAGAGATCATCCATCCATTATCTGCACAGCTTATCCTCAGTAGGGTCGCGGGGCGCTGGAGCCCATCCCAGCTATCTTCGGGCAGTGGGCAGGGGACACCCTGAACTGGTTGCTAGCCAGTCGCAGGGCACACAGGAACAGACAATTCGCTCGCTCATGCACACCTAGGGTCAATTTGGACTGGCCATTTAACCTGAAATGCATGTTTTTGGAATGTGGGAGGAAACCGAGTGCCTGGAGGAAACCGACGCAAGCACGGGGAGAACATGCAGACTCCCCACAGGAAGTTCGATCTCATGACCTCAGAACTGTGTCGCACATGCGCTAACCACTGTGCCACCGTGCTGCCCACATAGAGAACATATTAAACAAAATATTAAGGACACCTCAAGTGACTCACCCCAACCTTAATCTTTTAAATAATTTCACATGTACTACCTGTTGAGCGACCCTAAAATGATTCTAATAAGTTTTAATTTCTCAATATCGTTTGCCATTCACAATTTTGTTTATTCATAATTTACCAACTAGAATCTGCCTTGACCCAATTTTCTTCTGTTTGGATCTTTCCCAAGCTCATAAACACGGGTTACTAGACTCATGTACCCCTTACTAAATTGGGCGTGACCTAACTCAGGAAGAGGGCGTGGCCTGACCCCGGAAAACCTGCACTGGAATGACGTTGTAGTTTCCCAGCACTGACATCCTGAGTTTCAAATTGAAAAAAATAAATTAAAACACATAGTGTAATGATGTCATCAAGTGAGCGTGCTGTGGGAACATTGGACCAAGAACCGGCTGCTTCTCCTCGCTCATTTTCCTGGTCCGCCGGGAGGAATCATAATCCCCTAATTAGCCCACCACGGGGGAAATTCCCACGATGCAATCACAAGTTCCGTCATGTTTACTTTAATTGCAGCCCAAGATACAATGACTAAAATTTATCGAATATAATTATGCGTGTATCGGCCTGACACCTCGAAACAACTTGTATCAAATTCAAAGCCCACAGGCATTTGGTGGCGTGCCAAAATAGTTTTGTAGCCTTTAATACATATTTAAAAATTGTTGCTGTCATTTGAAGAATTCCCATTTCTATTGTTATTGTTGTTCTACTTTTTTTGCCTATATGGAATGTTTATTAGGGCGGCATGGTAGCGCAGTGGTTAGCCCGTCCGCGGCACAGTTCTAAAGTCATGGGATCGAACCTTCCTGTGTGGAGTTTGCATGTTCGCCCCATTCTTGCGTGAGTTTCCCCCAGCCACTCCGGTTTTCTCCCACATTCCAAAAACAAGTCAAGTCAATTGAGAATAAGAATAGCATGCTGCCCTATGGTGCAGAGATTAAGGGTTCAAGTCCAGCTACTGCAGCCTCCCTGTGTGGAGTTTGCATGTTCTCCCGGTGTTTGCGTGGGTTTCCTCCGGGCGCTACGGTTTCTTCCCACATTCCAAAAACATGCATGTCAGATTAATTGACCAGTCCCAGTTGTCCCTGCGTGAGTTGTCTGTCTCTGTGTGCTTGCGACTGGCTGGCAACCAGTTCAGGGTGTCCCCTGCCCACTGTCCGAAGATAGGTGGGAAGGGTTCCAGCACCCACCGCAACCCTACTGAGGACAAGCAGTGCAGATATTGGATGGAATGTTTATGACCCAATTCGGTGTATTGTCCTAAATAAAATAACAATAGTTTTGTAAAACATGACACATCTACATTATTACCATTCCATAAAATAAAATACACCAATTGAAATGTGTAGAAAAAAATGAATTAAAATATAATCATACAAAATACATACATTACCTTATAAATCCCAATTTGTGTGTGTGTGTGCATGTGTGTTTATATGTTAGTTGTAGGCCCCGAAACAGCCAAACCAGTTTTCTTGAAAAAGGACACAGACATACTTTAGGTTTCCGTGTGTGTCTTTAGTGAGATTTCAAGGTACCCCCAATAAATGTTAACACAATTCATAAACATCTGCTTTTGTGGGGTCTCCAACAGCCTCTATTGGCTAAATTGGGTACTGAAGCTCCTGACCAGTGACAACTCCAAACAGCCCAATCCAATCTTCCAGGCAATCGGCTTGGCTATGGCGTGCCATATGCTTGTAAATACAATAGAATAAGTTAATCAAGTAAATGAAAAATATATAAAATAAAACAACAAAGTTAGGGGGGATTGGGGGTCTTTCTCAATTAGGGGGTGTGCTGTCACCCAACAACCACTCCAAAAAAACAGGGATGGAAAAAGTCAAACCTCAAAAGCAGCCACATCAAAAAAAGGGATGGCGCCTTCTGTTTTTGCGGTCCAATTGGAACACGCGGCAGAAGTGCTCCTGACTTCCTGATTTGGGGGGTCTTATACAGGAGCTTCCTTTGTACCGCACCGTTAAATGAGTGCAGCTTTAACGCCTTCCAGATGGGAAAAAAACACCACCAGGGGGCGCTGTATTAAAATGCCACGCCATTAAATTAGTGCAATTTTAAGGCCTTCCAGATGAAACCAATACCGGCCACCATGGGGGTACTATATCCAATCGTGCCCGACGGCGTCACAATAAGAGAAACCATCTGCTTGCACACGCGTGTGCTAAAGCGTCAGAACATTACTCCATTTTTTGTTTATTGTCCTGGAAAAGGTGAATAGGAGGCAGATTGTTATTTATAGGACGTTTTTGACACGTTGTCAGACTCGAGGGAGTCAGTGAAAAGATGGACGACGACTTTACAGGGAAAGACATGGAAAAAAGGTTCTGTTAATTTGCATCAAAGCAACATATTTCATGGAAAAGTCATGCACAAAAGTTATAGTTGACGTTTCATGAGGTACACAGTCTTGTCTGTAGTCGTCAATGGCACTGAATCTATAAGAAAAGTGGACCTGTACTGATATTAGCATGGCGAAGTGTTTTGGCAATGTTGTTAGCATTCACATGCGTAGCGGTCGATGGCACTGGATGTGTTTCCAAAAATGGATTTGTGCTAATGTTAACGTTTCATAGAGGTTGGGGCTACGTTTAGTGAAGTGCAGTGCTGTTATCCAGAGGAGTGATATGTAACTGCAGTTGTTTAAATGAATGTGTCACATACTGTATTAAATAATTAATCGCTTAAACACAAGTACAAGCAATTCATGGGCTTCAGTTCATGCTTATTGTCACCTACCTTATAAACTTAAAACATTTTAAAAAATGATTACAAAAAAGAAGGTTAATAAAAGTACTGCAACATCTAACATACAAAAAATAAAGTCAAATGAATGTAAAAAAAATACAAAAAGTAATTTAGAAAACCGTAAGGAATGTTTCAAAAAATGTCTTAAAAGTAAACAAGTCAAAATATACTAAGATAAAATAAGTAAAATTAATAATATCAAAAAAAGAAAATGACAAAATAAAAACAATAGAAGTAAAATAATATAAATATAAAAACAAAACAAAAATCCAAAAATGTGATTTGAAATATAACATGAGTAAAATAGAAAATAAAAATAATTAAAAAAAAATGAGATGGTCAAATCAAGTCAAGTCATTGTTTTTTTGTGACGCCCTTAATCCTAAAGAGTCTCAAAGGGCTGCACAGACCACAGATTATTGCAAAACACAGACTATTATGACACCATCCCCTGATCTAAAACAAAAAATGGTCCAAAAATATACAACATACAAAATAAAATAATGAAAGAGAATAAGACAAAAACAATGAAAATATATGTAAAAATATAGAAATAAACACAAAATTAAAAAACATCAAAGCAATTTATCACGCAAAATCAAAACTCCAATTGACCTGATATGGGCAGTTCATGATAGAAACCCCTCCAATATGGCAGATTTGAAACAGTTTTGCAAAAAACAGTGGTCCAAAATTCCTCCCCAGTGTTGTGAAAGACTCATTACCAATTATTGTGAACGTCTGATTTCTGTTCTCGCTGTCAAAGGTGTCCCAACTCGCTATTCAGTTCAGTGGCTAATTACTATTTCACATAGGGCCAGCTAGGCCTGGATGGATTTTGTGCCCTAATAAATGGAATCAACATTCTAAAACTTTATTTTGTATTTCCTTGGGTTATCTCTGTGTAATGTTACAATTGTTTTGATGATCTGAAACCTTTATGAATGATATAAAAACAACAATAACAAAAAAAAGGAGAGAGGGAATACTATTTCACGGCACTGTATACATTATCAGTGCTATTGCATCATTGATCAAATTAGCATATTTACGGCTTTTAATGGAATAGAAAAGGCATTATTGGTTTATACAGCTCTTTTTTTAGGGCAAAATAACCAAGAAATAATCTAGTTTGTTCAAGAAATCTTTCACCTAATATAATCTGTCTACTTGTGTTGGTTTTTCTGTCTTGCCCCCTTCAGGTGGGAGTTCTGGAACCAGACTGGACCTGACGGAGCTGATTGGGTTCCCCCTCCCTAGCACGGTGTCTTTCGTGACGGGCTTCCAGGGCTACCCGGCTTACAACTTTATGCCAGGGGCCACCGTGGCCCGGGTGGCCAAGTCGGTCTTACCGGACCCCTTCTACTATGACTTCTCCATAACAGTCACGGCCAAGCCCTCCACGCCACAAGGGGGCGTCCTCTTTGCCATTACTGACCCCTCCCAAAAAGTCATCCAATTGGGCTTGGCGCTGTCCCAGGTGGAGGACGGATCTCAGAGGGTGCTTTTGTATTATAGCGACCCTGCCACCAAGACTCAGGAGGCGGCTTCCTTCAAGATGGCTGAGCTGACGGGGAAATGGGCCAGGTTTACCCTGGCGGTGCAGGGAGCTGAGGTGGGTGCTGTCACATGTCACTGAACATGGTAACATAGTCGCAGGTTTTCGTGAGGGTTGTGTTCCAAAAAGGTCCCGTTATAGTCAAAATCCGCAAAGTAGAAACCTTTATTTATGTATTAATTAAACACTAAATTCAGGGTTTTCAGAGAATGGAAAGTGCTTGGATTTTGGGTAAGGTGTTTTTTTAAATGCCTGAAACTGTTGCCATTTTTCACAAGTCTGCTAAAACTGAGACTGACACTGCTCTCCAGTGGCGTTGCTTTGCCGTTGCATTTCATCCCTTTTGATTAATAACAGCTGACATTAGTTTGTATGGCATTGTCCTATGAAGCGTCATCACCCCCTACGGGACAGGTGCATCTTACACCTAAGCAGGGCACTATTAAATGTGTATTGGTGCAATGATTATGTATTCATTATGGGCATTTATTATGAGTCATGCAAAAAATTGAGATTATGTTTCCCAGTGGTAAATTGTAATGGGAAGAACTTCCTGCAGCTGAAAATGTAAGCTACGTGTTACCGTCATTTTACCCAACATCTACAGTATATATTGATAAATTTGTCCAAAAATGATTTGCACACGTATTGTTCGGATCCATAGATATATTTGCAATTGGATGTCAACTGTGGTTCTGAATTTGTGTACTATAACGGATAATGTGATTTTTGGACTGTGGACCTTAATGAAGGATGTGAAGATCTAGAAGTGTTGGCGACCAGTATCATAGTAGCCATGATCTTTGATTTTTACAATCCGGAGATGGAATAGGAGCTTGCTCTATCCACTCCACGCATCGGCCCGGTATTGCAGTACCTCCGGGAACGGTGCATTCGCAATGATCGCAGCAAGGCTTTAGGGCTAGGACCTTAGCTTGGCCTTTTGGCTGAGAGTAAGTGTCCCGGCTCCTAGGCTTTGGAGCGTATTATGAACTGACCGATAACGGATAATGGATAATGAATAACGAAGATCGAACAATAACCCTTAAAAACCCCAAACCCCCTCACGCAATATCTGAAAACACATGTCTCGATAAATGCACAGCCAAGATTGGAAAACGCATATGTAAATCGGAGATATATTGCTGGATCTGCAAAATACACGATTCACACCGGATTTATTATTTAAATGGTCCTTTAAAAATTGAAAATTCGGTTTTGAGAGTCCTTAAAAAGTGCTTGAATTTGCAACAATAATAGAACCTGAATCGCAGAGGTGAGAGTGAAAAAATTTTAACCACTTGACCACCGGGTGATACAGATGACCTATTAAAAGGCATTCAACCATCGCATTATCACTCTATTTTTATGGTGCCATTCGTCTCTGGTTCCGTAAAAATATAGTGATCATGAGATTAAATCTGATGCCTGTTCACGTGGCCATGTACATCATTGGTGGTCCAGTGGTTAGGATTTAGGTTGTTGTACTTTCGTGTACAACTTTATTGACACACAGGCAGCCATAGGCCGAAGAGAGCCTAGGAGACTGTTTAGCCAATCAGAATACAGAACAAAATACACAAACAAAATCAGCTATGTTTCAAAACCACGAAAGTAAACTCCGATACAGTTACTGTTTCGATTTGTTGAACCCCCTTTTATCCCCAGGTTCGCCTCTACATGGACTGTGAGGAGTACAACCGAGTAGCATTCCTTAGAAGCCCCCATCCTCTCACTTTTGAACCCAGCTCGGGGATCTTCGTGGGCAGTGCAGGGGCCAGCGGTCTGCCCGGTTTTGTGGTGAGCTCCAAATTTAATATCTAAAAGCGTTCCATCTCCATTCTACGTCCTCATTTTGTTTCTTTTTCCTGCAGGGTTCCATTCAGCAGTTGCTCCTCAAATCCGATCCCACGGCCCGAGACGACCAGTGCGAGGAGGACGACCCTGACGTGAGGCAAAAATACACCCACTTGATAGAGAGCGAAAGGGCTCTACCTGCTGGTTGAAATAGAAATTGCGGGAGGATTTGTCAATAACTTTGACGACTAAAGCTACATTTTATTTGAAATGAATGAAAACAATTGTAAAATAGTTGTTAAAATATATGTGCTTGTATTGTGTGTAATAAATTCACCAAAAAATAAAATTAATGAGAAAAAACAGTCGGAGAAATGATCAAAGGCATTTTCTTTTATCATGTAAAAATCACTACAACTGTTATGATAAATGCTGGGCCTTTTTTATTTTAAAATGTGTAAAAATAGCGCCCAACAAAAATGATGCAGTAAATGCTAAAAAAATTAATTTATTTTATTGAGTAAGATAATTCACAACAAATGTAAAATAAATGTTAAAAACATTCAAATAAAAACAATGGTAAAATCCTAAGACATGTTTCTTTCTATCATGTGTAAAAATTGCAACAATTTGTAGAACACATTTTCCTTTGTGTGAAAAAACAGGTCAAATCCTAAAATATATTTCCATTTATTTTGTGTAAAAAAACAACATGAAGAGTAAAAATTACATTTTTACTTGTGAGTAACACAAAAAATGGTAAAATGCTGAAATAAATGTACTTTTTATTGTGTGTAAAAAAGCAAAAAAATGTTGAATTTAATGCTGAAACATATTTCCTCTATTGTGTAAAAATAAAATCACAAAAAATGTAAAAATCCTCAAAGTTATTTTCTTTTATCGTGTGAAAAAAAATCCCAAACACTAAAATAAATGCATATATTCTTTGACTGTGCAAAGAAACTCAAAAATGTAAACTAAATTTGAAACAAATTTAGTTTTAATGTATGTAAAAAATAATCACAAAAAATAAACTTAGAGATTTTCAAATACCAAAAGCAATTCAGCAATAACAGAAAACCCGTTTTCTCAACTCAAAAACTGACTCTCTAGAAACATGAAATGAAACTAAATAAAGGCAAAATTGTGTGTCCTATTTGTTGCAGGTATCAGGAAGTGGTGACGAAACGTTCGTGGACATGGAGGGAAAAGAAGAGGTCAAGAAATTTGTGGAAGAAATGCAGTATACAAATGTAAAGCTTGTTTTTTTAATTTGACAAAATATGCCCTAAATGTCATTAATTGTACTTAAAAAAATTGCAACGCAGTAAAATTTTTCTTCATGGATTTGACCTTATTTATATCAGTACCAAAGTAATGAGTGCCACCTAATGACTTGGAGGTCTCTTTAAGTAAACGCTGATGCTGGCGGCAGTCTGTTGAATACTTGAAGTAAGATTTTGGGCTCAGGCCCAAACCTGGCCCGGAATTCGGGTCAGGTTTGGGCATAAAATGTCAACCGGACTGGCTTTTTAGGCCCGATCTTACCTCTAATGGAAGTTGATTAAAAACGTTTATTAAACGTATTAAATAATCTTGTATTGAACATTTTGATGTTTTTTAATTAGGAATTAGAGAGCCCAACGTACAGTTCGCCAGTCCAAGCCCCGCCCACTGAAATTCCTACCAATTACAACGTCGATGATGATGAAACTGGAGACGATGTGGAAGAAGCATCCGGCCAAGAAATTCAGAAAATTCAGACTAGCACATCTGAAGGTAAAGAAAGTAAAAAATATAATTAAAATTTCCCCAATTTCTGACCAAATGAACTCAACAGGAACAACTTATTCAACAAAAATCACGACTCAAAAAGGCGAGAGAGGCCAACCAGGTGAGCAGGGGCACCCAGGGCCCCGGGGCCCACCAGGAGAAGACTCACAGGTGCCGGGCCAGCCAGGACCCCGCGGACCACAGGGACCTCCTGGACCTCAAGGCCCCCCTGGAAATGCAGGGAGAGACGGACAGCAGGTGAGTTTTGTTTTAAAAAAAAATCATTTCAGAATAAAATGCAATTACTTTGTTTATCTTTAAAAAAATAACACCTTTTGCATCTCTAAGGGGACCAAAGGTGAAGATGGCACCCCGGTAAGTCATTTGTCATTAAAGTTGCCTAAGAATCTTATTTTAACAAGTCATGCAACAAGATTGATTGGTTCTACATAAATTTTCCAGTAAGCATGATTTTAATTTTCTACGCCCCTTTGTCATCCTTTTAAATATATATATATATATATTTTTTTTTTTTTTCATGTTGTAATTTTTGATACTTGTAAAAGTTTTTCTATAATTTATTTGTTGGCTTTACGTTTTATTTAATTTTTTTTATTTTTAACTTAAGCTGTAAAATATCTAAATTTAATTTAATTTTGTTTATTTTATTCTTTTTTTCTCTCTCTATGTCTTTGTTAAGTTTAAACTTTAGTAGACAGTCAAAAGAATAAGAAAATACATCAATGGATTTTGAACCAGCAAGGAGACCAAGGAGAGTAGCTTCAGTTGTGAGATTTCCATTGCTCGTTCTGACATCCTTCCCCCAGACCTTTCTTTTCATTAAATTTCCAAGGTAACAAAAACCAGTTTAGCCCTGAGGGCTGTGGTAATCAAAGAATAGAAACATGATGGGCCAATAGCGAAAATGATACAATAATCTAAACAACAATCAACAGTCTGCAATAATAGTCAAAAAAAGGAATAAGGATTTTATGGGGTCCCATGAAATCTCATTTGCAATTGTCCAATATTAAAAAACAGAATTAATGCATCAGTCCCCTTTGAAATAAGTCAAGTCAAGTCATGTTTATTTGTATAGCCCTTAATCACAAAGAGTCTAAAAGGGCTGCACGGACCACAGATTATTGCAAACCACAGACTAAAATTACATCATCCCCTGATCTAAAACCTACATGAGGGCAAGGAAAAACTCAGAAACCTCAACATGAGGAAAATGAAGAAAGCTTGAGAAGGGACCGCACATGAGGTAATCCCCCTTCCAGGATGACCAGGCTGCAATGGACGTTGCAATAACAAATAAGACACAGATATTGTCAACATAAAATATATGTTATTCATATGCTACAGAATAGAAGTGTGTTTTAAGCCTAGATTTAAACAGTTCCACTCATGTGGCTTTATCGAATCTTAGGGGAAAGAACATTCCAGAACCCCCAGGGCCCGAGTGGAGACGCTCTCGAACCAGAGGATCTCTTATATAAAACAATCCATTCAAATACAGTACATTTCCCTCTTCAAAAATAGTTTGATAAATTATTGAAAAAAATTAAATACAAGTTTTAGCTTTAATGTATATAAAGTGTTGCTAAAGTCAATAAAATGAAAAACGGACAAACTGTATTTCCCCTTGTAACCACCTGGGGGTTGTCAAGTCCAATTGTGATTCAATAAAGAAGAAAAAAATATGTTTGACCTGAAATGTTTGTTTTTTTCAGGGAGCCACAGGACCTCCAGGACTTCCAGGCCTTCAAGGAGAACCTGGACCTAAAGGAGAAAAGGTGCTTTAAACCCTATATCAGACTAAGGCAAGGGTCATGAACCTTTTTGAACGAAGCAAATTTTGATTGTTCTTTTTAAAGAGCCACATCATATATTTTAAGACAAAATTCAACAAAACTGCCAAATCCGCTTTACAGACAAAAATTAATCATTCAGTGCATTTTTTTACAGTGTGACGCTTGATGGTTTCCCATATAAATATCAATATAAATATACCAGTTAAAATTTGACTCCCTTCCCACAGTTTCTAAGAGTGTTGAGGCTCATTTTGTCTGTCATTTTTGTCCCAAATAGGGGTTTTAAAACAAGGTGCAGGAAAAGTTATCTTGTAAAAATGTCACACAGTACTGCAAACGAGGAAACCAACATATTTACCTTCAGTGCAGAAGGCGCTGGGCAAAGGAGAAAGAGTGCCCGCGTCCTGTCCTGTGTATAGCTCTGTTCATTCCTACCGCTCACCCAATCAAGTTACTCTTAGTGATTTGCTAGAGCTTCTCTCTAAACGTTTGTTTTGGGTTAAAGTTTGTTCTATGAGTTTTTTTCATAAAGTGTCTCAATGGTAAACCTAAATAGTTCAAAGAGCTTCCATACAAAGGATATTTTAGAGATTTAAAGCAAAAACGGAGTCTGCTGGTGTGACACCCCGAATGTAAACTGTAGTTAAAATTGTGTCCTATATATACTTAAACATACCCTTTGGGTATTTGCATTGTAACTGCTTCGCATGTAGGACAATCAGCTCAACATGAAGCACTAAAATCATAATTTTACCAGTTCTACTTTATCTCTGAGCCATATTGTACTCAAGAATATATATATATGGATCATAGGACATAGGATCCCGACCCCTGGTCTAGAGAAAAGTAATAAAAAAATGTTCCCGCTTTTTGCCTTCAGGGCGACTTTGGCGTTGGGCAACCGGGCCTTCCGGGACCTCCCGGACCTCCAGGCCGCTTCTCCCCCAAGTTATTGGTAACAAATGATGGATTTTATGATCTTCACACCGACCCGGTGAACATTTCTGGTTACTTTCAGGAGGGCTCAGGTTCCGATTCAGATTCTGAAGACTTTGACGGCGATCTGGAGATCATTCGAGTGAGAATGCAATGTGTGCTGATGATGTGATCACTTTGCCGGGATTGTTTGGTGTTTGTTTGTTCAGGGACCTCCTGGTGCTCCGGGGCCCCGAGGCCTACCTGGGCCCCCTTCTGAGGAAGTCACACCTGGACCGCCTGGAATTCCTGGGAAAGACGGCGAAAAGGGACAAGATGGACTTCCGGTGAGATTTAAGTTTGTTTTCAAAATGGCGCCCACCTAAAAAAAATCTTTGTGTCCTTCAGGGAGTCAACGGAAGCAAAGGAGAACGAGGACCTGCTGGAGAGAAGGGAGATCTGGTGAGAATGTAGTTTAATTATGATGCTCAAATGCTAAAGATGAGTTTCGTGTATTTTTTGTTAACAGGGAGAACCTGGAGTAAATGGCCCACCTGGACCAAAGGTATGTTCATAATATACTACCACAAGATGGCACTATAAGAATATTTTCATATTGGAAGATGTTTAAGTGTACCATTGACCACTGGAGTATGACAATGTTTCCTGGGGGTCTACTGTAAACTGAACGAGCCTGTGCCTGTACACTCTGTCCTTCTCCAGGGAGATAGGGGCCCTCAAGGCGTCATAGGCCTGCCCGGACCCGAAGGTCCGGAAGGACGGGTTGGCCTTCAGGGACCTACGGGACCTCCTGGACCACCTGGACCTGCAGGCAAGGGGATCCAACTTGAGGTATTGGAAATTTAAAACTCTTATTGTGTATGCATGTTTGATTCATGTGGTGGTTTTATGTTCTACAGGACTTGCAAGGAGATTCTGCTGCAGAACTCTTTCGGGTATGAGTCCATTTGAAGGGTTTTACTGTCTAGAAAAAATGAAGATCAACTTTTTGTGTCTTCAATAGGGTCTTCCAGGAACTCCCGGACTCCGAGGACCGAAGGTAACAGGCGACTTCTAATAAGAGTGTAGCTTGACTTTTTTCTTGGCTGCAAATACGTTTCTTTTCTTTATAGGGAGACCAAGGCCCTCAAGGTTCCCCTGGAGAGCCAGGGTTTAAGGTCTGCATCATATTTAGTTAATGAAAGGAATACATTTTCATCTTTATCATCCATGTGATTTTTTTTCTTCAGGGTGAACCTGGTGCTGAAGGTTCACCAGGATTAGTGGGACCAAAAGGGGAACAAGGATTAGAGGTCTGTGAATGCACCCTCTGACACACAACAACAGCACCAAAATTCTAATTCATCTGGTGTTGCATTCAGGGTTCCAAGGGAGATCCCGGCTTTCCAGGGCAAAAGGTCAGTCCACACTTGAATTTGTCATCATGTTGAAATAGTTACATGGTTGATCTTCTCAGGGCGAACCCGGAGTTAATGGGCTCACGCTACCTGGACCTCCCGGACCTCCCGGACCTCCAGGCTCCATGGTCAACCTAAGTGAGGTACGTGACATGACTAACCCACCACCGTTGAAATCTAAGATCTCCTTTTTTTCCAGCTCTTGCTCAACGACACTGAGGGTGTTTTTAATCTGTCAGGGATTTTTGAGGCTCAGGGATTGGCTGTGAGTCAAACACACAAAAAAGCAATGCTGAAAGCCTTGTTTTTGCTTTTATTTTTTTCTTCCTGCAAATTACAGGGAAATCCAGGCCCCAAGGGAGAGCCCGGAGAGCAAGGTGTTGGAGGACCTCCCGGACTCAAGGTCACAATATATTTAATTTCCAATTGTGATTAAACTTTTTATTTCATAAAGAGTCCAAATTTGACCAGAAACCCTTGTTCTCTCTGTAATATGACTTTATTTTCCTTGTCAATTCCTTGCATAAGATGTTCCTTTCTATTTCGAAAAAATTACTATCGAATCAAATTGTCTAATTGTTACATTTTGAAATCTAATCGTGTTACTGTAAAAATTAGACGAAGAAAAATTTTTCAAAAAAAATGTAGTTCTGACTTGCAATCCTTCCTTTATCCACACGATAGCAGCAGAGTAATGGAACACGTTTTGCCGTTTCATTTTATGACCTAAATGAAATGAATTGAACAGTCTTTTTTTGTCATTGATATTAACATATTAAAGCATATCATTCCACGAACTTAAACATGACACTCCAGGGTAAACATGTAATGAAGACTTTAAAGAGAAAAACAAGATGAGGAGTGTCAGGATAAATAGGTAAAAATATTTACGAAGGAGGGCTTAGCAACTGGCTTAAGTTACAATAATAATGGAACGAAAGAATACTGCACCGTAACAGGAGAGCAATAATTGATTAAATGATTGATTAATTATTGATTTAAATATGTCAAAACAGACCTGAAAGGAATACTGCTCAATACAAAACCTCCAAGACAAGCCCAAAGACTTTTGATTTTACATTTTATAATAAATAAAAACCCATCCAAATGTGTTCACAGGGAGAGAAAGGCGAGCCATCATTTTTCATCTCGGACAATGGAACCTCCTACGACCTTTCAGCTTTCAAGGGAGACAAAGGAGACAAGGTCACTTTCCTTTCACGTCTCTTTCATCCTCGGAAACCTTCTGAAATCACAGTTACTTTATTTTTTTTCTCTAAAACTTGTTGCAGGGTGACTTGGGGCCCACTGGACTTCCTGGACCACTCGTGAGTCTCTTAACGATGATTGATAAGAATCTGTTTAGAATAAATTACTAAAAAAGTAACTAGTTACTAATTACTAAGTAAAGACTTATTAGTTACTTCATTGTTACCCCCCCAGATTACTGACACACTAAAGTTGTGTATCACTATTAAAGTAACTATCTTAAAAAAAAGTTGCAATGATGATATAATGTATAATCTCAGATAAGATACACTGAGCTCCAGGGGGGAGTAACTATCTAGTTACAAATTACTTTCACTTTGAAGTAGACCCCCCAAAACTGCCTAGAAATAGCCTCACGATAAAAGAGGTAGAAAAAAATGTGTAAACCAACCTGTGTAAGCAGTGATGCCGAGACACTCCATATCCATTCTGTACAATTATCTAAATTCGGCACTCTTTTACCACAAATTCTTTGCTCATGTTTGGCCCATTGATTTTGTTGTTCCTGTATAAGATACACACACACACGCTGCTTACGAATCTCCATTAGTGACACACAACCAAAGATGCACATGTAAACCTGACCCCCTGTTTTCAGTACTTTATTTTATAGTTGTAAATAAGGCTTGTATGTGAGTATATACAGTAGGGAGAATATCAAAATATCAGTGGGGAGAAATTACACGTTCTCGTACTCTGTGCTTGTTACCTTTTTCAGTTATATTTTGTAGGTAGAAATAAACACCTCCACTCTGTAATAGTTGCGATCAGTGTTTTGTTACTGGTGGAGTGAGGATTCTATGTGACTTTGTTAGCGAAGGAGAAACAGTCAGCATAATTCATGACCTCCTTTTAAAAAAGCAGGCGAGGTAACACACCATGCTGTAAGGACACTTTAGTTACAAAATGTTATAAATAACGCGTTAAAGTAATTGCGTTACGGTTACAAGTTCCTTTGTAATGCGCTAGTCCCAACACTGATGATTATGATGCCTTTAAGGACTGCTGGATTTTACACTTTTTTTATTCCCTAAAAGGGGCCGATGGGGATGCCGGGACATAAAGGGGCCTTGGGCTTTCCTGGAAGACCTGTAAGTACTCTGATGGTCATTTCAAGGAATTCAAAGTAAAGAAGAATGACAAAAACACTCCCATTTCTTTATTTCTTAGGGCCGAAGTGGATTGACTGGCCCCAAAGGAGAGAAAGGAGAATCTGTGAGCAAACCTGTAAGTCCTCCACTCAAGATGAATGAATAAATCGCACCTTGGACTTAATTAAAGAAAGACATTAAATCTGCAGGGACTGCCGGGACCCCCAGGACGACCTGGCCGCCCCGGAATGTTCCGATGCCCCAACGGAGTAAGCAAGCATCATTTGATATATTGATATATTAGCTCTGAGTTAGTGCTATTTTTAACAGAAATTGTTCTTAAGTACCACATTTTGTTTGACATATCCAGACGGTGTTTCCTGTCACTTCCAGACCCTTCTGCAAAATGGCAGTAAGTCACATGTTCTTCACATTTTTATGAATTTTTCATTTCTGATAATGGCGTGGCATCCCCAGCTCAATTCCAAGGGAAGTTTTGTGGTCGGTAAGTGGACATTCGTCGATTTGACAGTTTGAAATGATGGTGAGCGGGCTCACGTTGACGTTTTTGTTGTTTTGTGCAGAGTACGAAATGAAAGGCCAAAAGGGCGAAAGGGGAGTGCCCGGCATCCCGGCGCCACCCAGTGAGTTTACATTCAAAGTTGTTACTCTATTTTTAAATGCTAATGGATTGGCTAAAGAATACAGGTTATCATTAGTTGTTGTTTTTTTTAGAATTTTTTTCAAATGTGTTTTTGTTTTGTTCTTTAGATTGTGTATTTTAGATTGATTTTATAAATGTTTGTAGGGTTGCTTTATTTTATTGAAAGTTTTTTTCATCTCAATTTTTGTATTATAGTAGTTTTGAGGGTTCTCTTTATAATATAATTGTTTTTAATTGATATATTTTGTAATATTTTGTTGGATTGATATTGAATCAATTGTATTTATTTTTAAAAGATCTCAAGAATACTTTTGAAATTGTCTTTTTTGAGAATTCATTTTTACAATTGTTTTTTTCTAAAAGTATATATTTTTTAATTGTTTTATTTTGGGGGAAATTGTTTTGTTTTATTTTTATTTTTTCTACTATGTTTTTATTGTAATATTATTTTATACATTGTTTCGTCTGTTCATGTTCTTTTAGAGACGTTCATGAAGAATTGATATTTTTAGAATGTATTTATTTAATGTTTTTCTCATTTTTTAATTTTTAGAATTTCAGATTTTAATTACTTATTTTTTTATAATTTTGTTTTTGTTATTTATTTGCTTTAACAACGTATTAAAATACATCTTTCAGAAATTGTTTTTTAAACTTTTTTATACGTTTAGACGTTAATTTAAAGTTGAAATATTTTTGGAAGTGATTTTTTTACATTTTTAATTTTAGATTATATTTTTAAAGCTTTTCTAGATTTTGTAAATTTTAATCAGTTTTTTAAAATATTTAATATTTAAAATATTTATATTTTGAGAACTGCTTTTATAAAATGATTTTCTCCGATATTTTTGATTACAATTGTTTATTTTACTCAAGGGAAAATATTTCCAAATTAAAAAATCATAGATTATTTCTAACATTATTTTCTATCCATGTCAGACACCTTCAAAGGACGCTTGGTAAGTTTGAAAACATGTTCTTTGTGATTATCTTTTAAATGTCCAAAAACAAAACTAATAAGCACCTGTGTGCATAGGGAGTGAAGGGCGAGCCGGGCCTGGATGGCGAAAGAGGAGAAAAGGGCGAGTCTGGGTTGCCCGGGGAACCGGGTGCTCCTGGCAAACGGGGCCCGGTGGTAAGTGCAAGTCAACTTTTTTTATGTATATTATTTAACATTTTATCCTTTTGCACCTTTTAACTTCTTAATTTGTTTTACTTCCACTGAAGGCCAAAGCCCTCCAATTTTGCATAATAGTAAAATGGTAAATACCATACCAATGCAATTTATTGTATAATGACAATAAAGTCC
The DNA here is from genome assembly GCF_059441175.1 of Urocampus carinirostris. Taxonomy (NCBI): domain Eukaryota; kingdom Metazoa; phylum Chordata; class Actinopteri; order Syngnathiformes; family Syngnathidae; genus Urocampus; species Urocampus carinirostris. Next base: position 6,983,350 of record NC_142366.1, on the reverse strand, counting down.
TGCGACTAGCTGGCAACCAGTTCAGGGTGTCCCCTGCCTACTGCCCGAAGATAGCTGGGTTGGGCTCCAGCACCCCCGCAACCCTACTGAGGATAAGCGGTGCAGATAATGGACAATAAAGTCAAGTCAAGTCATGTTTAGTTGACAGTCCTTAATCACAAAGAGTCTCAAAGGGCTGCACGGACTACAGATGATTGCATAATACAAACAGATACAAACAGTTCCACTGAGGTTTCAGATCGAATCTCAGGGGGAAGAGCATTCCACAGCACCGGGGCCCGTATGGAGAACGCTCTCGAACCTGCTGACCTCTTCTTGGCTCTTGGGATCACTAGTAGAGCAGCATTTTGAGAGCGAAGGCTCCAGACCGGAACATAGGGCGAAATTAAATCTGAAAGATATGAGGGAGCAAGGCCATTCACCAGCTTCAGAAAGCATCTTTTTTTTCGTTTACCCTCCAGGGACCCAAAGGCGAATCTGTGCTGGGACCCCAAGGCCCACGTGGAGAGCCCGGTACCCCAGGCACCCCTGGTTTGGGCCGACCTGGCCCTGCGGGGCCACCTGGACCCCCGGGGCAGACTGGGAGCTGGTCGTTGGGATTCGGTAAAAAAGGTGCGCTCATTTGGTTCTTACTTCATGTGCCATGTTTTCCCAATGGAATGAGGTCTCTCCACATCAATAGAATCTCTGCTGACAGTTGCTCATGCACAGAAGCATCTCTGTAACCTACAGAAATGATTTTGGGAGCATCTTAGTCTGGATTTTGCCCAATAAAACATGGCGTACAGTGACATACAAACACTTAAAGGGACTGTGTGCAGTGTAATACTTAGTGCTTCCTTGTGGCATAAAAACTTTCATTCAGTAAAAAAAAATGATTTGAATACTGGAAAAAATACATGAACTATCATACCAATGTTATTTTTTATAAAACAATAATTGGTTGAAAAATTATTTCTTTTAGACAGGGGAATCTCCACTTATGTCACTGCCATGTTTGTCCGTCATCCTGCCACCATGCTGTGTTATGTGGCACTGGCCCTTGCTCGCATCAGACAACACACAAATATTACACACTGGAGCTTTAAAAAGAAAGTCCAATGAAACAGAGTCTGACTCGCCTCAGTAAGATTCAAATAACAATCAAGCCAATACAATTTTAATGACATGCATTCTAGATTCTATACGCGTGTATTTTATAAGAGAGCTTGAGCATTATGCCAGACTGTGCCTGACAAACGTATTTTTTTTAATGCATGCGATACAAAAATTTTTCAATGTTATTTTGGATATATTATTTTCTCGTAATAAAAACATTGAACACCTTCCAAAATCTCTATTAACATTTATAATTGGTGAAAAATGAATATATTCGTGTTTACAGATACATTCAACCTTACTTTCATTTATTAAACGAATGTTCGTGCCAGTAAAAAATGTTTGCTTGAATTTAATTTATTGTTTATTTTATTTAAAAATTGAAAGAGGTTTATTCATGGATTTATGTCTCTATTGACAGAGCACCGTGCATAATTGCTTCCAAATAGTGCGTTTTTATTCAATTTGTGTAAACATCTGCAGCATGTCCAAAAGATGTACTATTTTTATTTTACCCATTTTCTTGTCTTTTTGTTTTTTGTCAAGTAGTAAAATTAACTTGATGCTAAATTCAACAAATAATAATAATTATCCAATGATACAACTAATCATTTCAATAGTCTGTGACTAATCCCCTATTAAAATAGTTACAGCCCTACACAGAAAACAAATTTTGAATGATTTTGTCCATGCTCCTCAGATGTTCTTATCCCTGGACCACCCGGGCCACCTGGACCACCCGGACCGCCTGGGTCCCCCGGTCCTCGCGGACCTTTTGGAGGCTCGGCTGCCGTACGTTGAATCAGTCGAAGCTGATTCCAAAATATTCAAAGTGACTCACTTGTATTTGCAGGTTAGCACCTTCTCCTCAGTGGAGTCCATGATGCAGAACACGGCCCAGGAGGCAGAGGGGATGCTGGCTTATGTCATGGCAACAGGCACTCTCTTCCTGAAGGTGACCAAGGGATGGAAGGAGATTCAAGTGAGAGCCATTCAAATGAAAAAGGAATTTCTGCTGGTAGATTAATATCTGATCTCCAACGTATAACCTTTGATTCATATTTGTGACTTTTAGCTGGGCAGTCTGCTCCACCTGTCTACTAATGTCCTCCCACAAGATCAGGTGACGGTATTTGTTTACATTTTGAAAACGCTTTTTCGGATTTTTAATTGGTTGGTGTGATATGGGACATCCATTTAGCCCAGAGTCGCCCAGCAGATCTCAAGCAGGACCATTGAACGAGTGCGGGAGCCTGCCGGAAGGGTGAGGACCATCTGCACCGTCCATTTTTAGTTATTTTACATAAATGACATTTATTTATTCACCTAATTTTAAAAAGAAAATGCCACCATGTGACCATTCTGCATGCTGAATTTGTATTTCAGAACTTGCATGTTAATTTTTAAATATTTTTATACACACTAATTTATTTTCAATACAATTTATACATATAATTGTTTTTATTATTTCGGAAACATGTGATGTAACCCTGTTTCATGTTCAATTTTCTTTCCCTTTATATTTATGAATTATTCTTTTTCAAAATATATAAATTAATGTAACAGTTGATATTTTCTCTGTATTTGTTTTTTTTTAATTATATACATTTCTTTTGTTTAATTTTTAGATTCATTGATATACATTTTTTAAAAGTATGAATTATGTTTTTAATATTATTAGCCACTTGGAGATGTGCTCCTGATGATTATTACATTTATAATTTTAGAAAATTTATCTAGGTTCTTTACATCATATATATATAATATATATATATATATAAAGGTTAAATTAAAACAAAATTAAACAAATGTATGTACAAAATATATATATAATATTCATAATATTCAATTCTAAATCAAACCAATTCTAAAAAAATATATATAAACAATTTTAAACAGAAACATTGAAGAAATACACTTCAAATTAACTTTGACTTGACTTTGAATTAAAAATATATATGATTTTTTTTTGATAGATATATTTTCAATTGTCTGTTATTTTTAAAACATTTCCTAAGTATTGATTTTTTTAAATATTTCTTTTTAGAAAACTAGTTATTTTAAAATTCCATATTTTGTAATAGTTTTTGAAATAGTTTGTTTAATTTATTTTATAGGCATTTCTTTAAATATGTAAATAATTTTGCCCCAGCTAGCCTGACTCTTCTGTATGTTTTTTGTTATTATAATATTTTTTTTCCACATTAAAATTGATTATTTTTGTGGTGGGTTAGTTGAACCTGGTGGCTTTGAACCAGCCCCACACGGGCGACCTGATGGGCCTGGACGCGGCTGACCGTCTGTGCTACCATCAGGCCAAGGCTATGGGCCTGCCCCCCAGCTACCGGGCCTTCGTCTCCACCCAAAAGCAAGACCTGCTCCATGTGGTCTACCCCGGATTCAGGGACGCCCTGCCTGTCACTAACCTCAGGGTGAGTACAAAAGTCGCCCAGTACTGGACACCCCTTTACCATTTGCCTGTATCAACCAGACGAGCTATCGTACTGGCACTTGGACCTGACGTCCAGGGGTGGGCAAGTATTTAGAGTAGGGGGCCACATCGATTGATCTTCAATTTCTTGGATGTGGTCTTGAAAAGTTTTAGATATGAATAGAAATATCCTAGGTGAACCCTGGTAATGGTGCTTAGTGCAACCCTTTGAGACTTGTGATTAAGGGCTGTGCAATTAAACATGACTTGACTTTTGGATTTTGTAGGGAGATGTTCTCTTCAGAAACTGGAGGTCCATTTTCGGCGGGGAAGGAGGAGCCTTCGACTCCAGGATTCCCATCTATTCCTTTGATGGGCGCGATGTTCTAGCTGATCCATTCTGGTTTGTAAAGCCTTCGTTCCTTCGTTATGAGAATTTTAGCGATGACAAAACAAAGTGTCGTGAAGCGCTAAAAATGTTTATTTAATTTGGCTAAAGAGATGAAGTAAAAGGGGACCAAATAAAACACACGAGAAAAATGAATGAAAATCAAATAGCAGAATTTTAAGGAATAACTACCAGGGTTTTCTTTTGAATTGTGTTTATAATTTTATTTTTCAATAATATACAATTGTTCAAATTATTGTAAAAAAGTCTTGTTTTTTTAATTTCTAAAAGTTTCATATAAAATATATATATATATATATATATATATATAATGTCCCCTGCCCACTGCCCGGAGATGGCTGGGATGGGCTCCAGCCCCCCCGCGACCCTAACGAGGATAAGCGGTACGGCTAATGAGATGAGATGAGATGATATATATATATATATATATATGTATATATATGCGCCACAGTTCTGAGGTCATGAGATCGAACCTCCTGTGTGGAGTTTACATGTTCTCCCCGTGCTTGCGTGGGTTTCCTCCGGGCACACTGGTTTCCTCCCACATTCCAAAAACATGCATGTCAGGTTAATTGGCCGGTCCAAATTGTCCCTAGGTATGAATGAGCGAGTGAATGGTTGTCTGTCTCTGTGTGCCCTGCGACTGGCTGGCAACCAGTTCAGGGTGTCCCCTACCCACTGCCCGAAGATAGCTGGGATGGGCTCCAGCACCCCCGCGATCCTACTGAGGATAAGCTGTGCAGATAATGGATGGCGCCATGCTGCCCTCTTTGTATTCATTTTTCATTCATTTTTTTATATATTACAATTTAAAAATATATTATAGTCTTTTTTTATATATTCAAATTTTATATGATTTTATATTTGTATTTAAATAAACGTTTGTGTTATTTCATATATATTTAACTTCTATATTAGAGTTTGAAAATAAATAAATGTAATTTTTTGTATTTACATTTTTTAACGGTTTTAAGTATTATTATAAAAAATGTACACCTGTTCCAGTTTATTATTTATTTATTTTAATATATTTTTATTTTAATACTTGTGTAGATTTGGGGAAATATTTATGCAAACAGTTTTATAATAAGATAAAATCACCTACCTTTTTATGTTATCTATATCACTGGTTTCCTAGTGGTTACGATTTGGCGCTCACACCACCGTGATCCGGGTTCCATTCCCGTTGCATGCAATATTTCGCGATTGTGGTCAGTGATATCTTTTGACTAAACAATCATTGCACAAGTACAGTATTATACTACCGTAAAACCCTATGTATAACCTGTTATCAAACTTGGATTTCCTTTTTTACATACAGTAGAGTAATGTGTTTTTTTTGTGTGTGTTTTTTTCCGCTTACGCTAGGCCCTCAAAGAACGCATGGCACGGCTCCAGCCCGCTTGGCCTCCGTCTTGCCGACAAACACTGCGAAACTTGGCGAGCCGATCACGTTTCAGTAGCCGGACAGTCTTCTGATTTGAGTTTGGGTTCGTTGCTGGCTCAACAAACCCGAAGTTGCTCAAACCAATACATCGTGCTCTGCGTGGAGACCCACAAGAGCCCCTGAGGGCCCCTCGGACTACTTTGTTTGCCATGGAGACCTCCAACAGCTCCATTCGATGCACTGTATTTCCTTTATTTAAATCCATTATTTATGCACACACAAACTCAGAAGATGAAAGAATGTCAATTAATTTATATTCTGTTTTGTGTGTTTTTTTCCCCCTAATTTTCAAATGTTGTATGCTTCTTTAAAAGTATAGGGATTTATTTACATTGGTGAAAAATCCTGAGTGTTTGATCGTGCCTTTTTTTCAAAAGAATTAAAAAATAACATTTTACCATGTTGGCTTGTGTGTGCTTTCTTTTTACTGACAACAAAAACACTTACTCACAAAAAGGATTTTAGTGCTCAGAAATAGAAAATAAATTAACATAAGACTAATAATTGTGACTTTTTTACGACTTACTATTACGCCATCCATTTTTTAATCAAAGAGGATGTGACATGCATACATGAATAATAAAGGCGGAACTTACGGAAAAGAGGGACTCGGAAAAACGATCAAAATATTAAAGGGACAGTGTGTAATAATTTACACACCGAATGCCACTAGATTGTTATGCGATCAAAAACGAGTTCTGAAAGAGCACAAGGAAGATTACTAACTCAAAGTGACCTAAAAAAAAAAGTCTTGTTTATTTGTGACGCCCTTAATCACAGAGTCTCAAAGGGCTGCACAGACCACAGATTAGTGCAAACCACAGACTATTATGACACCATCCTCTGATCTAAAACCTACATGAGGGCAAGGAAAAACTCAAAAACCTCAACATGAGGAAAATGAAGAAACCTTGTCATTTTTTTGTCCAGTCTTTTGCAAACAAAGGGGAAAAAAGAAAGGAAAGAAGAAACCTTTGCTAGTTCCTCAAACTGTGGCTATTTGAAACATGTACATTTACATGATAATTCAAGCTTCTTTTTTTAATCAATTTAGTGATTTGACCACTAAGGGGTGCTAATTAATACACTCTGTCCCTTTAAGTTATTTTTAACAATAAACGGAAGAATTAAAACATCCAAAGTACAGTATTATAAAACATTTTAAATGAGTTATACAAAGTATATCAATTAAATCACATCTTATTCAGACTATTAAAGACGTATCACATAATTAATTTGGTGTTCCGACATACTACTCCGGGTAGAAACAAATTAATTCCTCATGCCAGGGCAGACTGAATAAACATCCCAATGTCAGTTAATCAGACAATATATGTACATAACTGCGGTGTACCCGTCCCACCAAGGATCCACATTCAGGCTGGACTGGATGATGAGGCTTTTATTACAGTTGCTCTAATGAGTGACAACATACACACACCATGTGGTTGGCACCTCCGCTGGTTCTCAATACCGTTAGCAGCGCGCTGGAAACTGCTAACAATATCCGCCTTCCGGTCAAAAAATCAGAGGCTTAACTAAACCTTACCCCATACCAGCAGGTGGCACTGTTTGACTCGTCATTGCAGGACACTTATACATAACCTATAAAAACATATTTCAGCAGGAATTTCAACATAACAAAAGTTATTATTACACCCGTTACAGATATTCAACAAGTTTTTTTTTTTCAAATTTTAAATGTTCAATATATTTTAATAAGATCACGTGCTATTCTGATTGAAAGACGTCTCAAAGATTATTTTTTGGGGGGCGTTCCATTATATAGTTTTCCGGGTACAAACAACATATTTATTTTCGAGTGTCAACGCGCATGGAAAAACGCACCACGTTTTGAAGAAATATTTCATTTTGATACGATCATACCTGTCAACCTGTATGTTTTTGCTGTACAAAATACGTTTATTATGCATTTTAATACGTGTACGACGTACAATAAAATCTGTACGGAAAAACGCAAATTTATCAATTATGGGTACCATCCGGTATACACCGACTATCACGAAACCGCAAATCAATCAAGTCAAACGAGTTCGCCATGGTAGCCTCTATCTCGGTATCGTTTTCTTTCGTTAAAAACTAAACGAGCGGTTTGATGCTAGTGTGCGCATGCGTCTGCCGCCTCGGATTTCATGGGGTAGTTATGTGAAAGGAAGTCTGTCTCTTTTTAGAGAACTGGCTTTTTCGGCTCAACTCATCAAAGACTCATTAAAATGGCTCTCTTGCTTTGATGCATTATATTACGAATCATTATTGTTGTATAAAGAAGTTAAGAAAAAAAGGAAGTATAAAAGGAGAAAATGAAAAAAGACAGGTTTGTGGTTATGCCTTTAAACAGTATATTACCAACAATAATTTAATGCAGAAAATAAATTAATAATTTGAATAAGAAAATGTATTATTCTACTTAATTATATTTGCATGTATTTTTTCCTTCTACAGTAAACGTCCAAGCTACTTAATTTTTGAACTTTTTTATAAAAAACTGCATTCATGTTGAGCAACTCGGTATCTAGAAAAAATGTTTAATTAACAATATATATGATATAACGAAACACATGTACAATATATCATGTTAAACTACGGTACATAAATAAACACGTTTGGAAAAAAATATGGTGTAAGATTATTTTGTATTTTGTAAGGGAAAATACAACATTTTGTAAGGACATGGATTCGTGGAGGTTGACAGGTATGTACGATTAAACGCATCCCCTTTTCAAATCCCCCCCCCCCCTTAAATATACTGTACACTTAAAAAATAAAATAACTTATATAATATATTAAGAAAACCATTCCTCTCAACTTTATCTTTTTTTGCGGGCATTACTTGTTTTTTATCTTTAGTATCGTACAAAATAAGATTACTGAGACATTTTGAGAAACACAAACTAAATAAAATGTATAACCGAGCGTCTTAGTTGCCACTTATTGTGTAATCCCCACACTTTTACTCTGACGTTCCCTAAACGGAAAAACAGCTGCACTTCCGGTTGAAAATCAGGACCCCGGAGTATGATTGATAGCCTGGGTTTAAAGTCTAAAGGTGAGCATATGCCCGCTCATTGATTTTTTTTGGATGGTTTTCTTCAACAAACTTTCGAAGAGGAGAGTTGAGTCATTTCTCTCGTGGCGTTTCTCCTCTCGAATCATGTTTGGGCTGATTTGTTGCGTTTCTGTTTTGCTTTTATTTTACTTGCCGCCGTCGGACTCGGCCACGAAAGCGCATAGCAACGATAAACCCATAATAGGTCTGTCAGCGCCGTAATGTCGTTGATAGCAAAACTTTTTTTCACTTTTTTTTCTTTTTTTTGAAGGTATCCTGGCTCAAGATTTATCCACGCCGAAAGAAAACCAAAATGCTTACATTGCTGCATCTTACGTCAAGTTTTTGGAGGCGGCGGGAGCAAGAGTGGTTCCCATTATGTTAGACATTTTATTTTGAAGGATTGATGAATTACCAGTTGGAGGTTTGGAACATGTTAATGTTAATGCTTCTATTTGCAGGATTAATCAGTCTGATGAAGAGTACAGAAGATTATTTAATTCGATTAATGGGTAAGTACTACTTTTTAGATTAATTAAAATGTACAATTTTTGTTATTGGGCCCATGGGCGTAACCAGCCCGTTCGGGGGTGTCCTAGTACCTCCAAATTCAACCCAAGCATCCCCCAAAATTGTATTATTTCAAAAACTCTATTTTCCTTGTGTTGGGGCAGGATGGGCTTTAATATATCAAAAAACGTGAACAACACAATGTGGGAAACAATCCACTGCCTTGAAAATGGTTCAGTCCATTTGATTCCTTGCATTTGATTTCAATACAGTACTGGATTTTCACGAACAATTTCTATTGTACCGGAAATTACTTTGTGCACCACTATTCACCACGCGTCATTGCCATCTGGAATAATGGGTATGTATTACACAGGAACAAATCCTTATTTTGGGGGATTGGTGTAAGAATAACATATGGTTATCATCATATCTAAAGGACGATAATTGTGAATATTAGGGTATGAACATTTTATATTCAAATTGGACTTCAATACTCCCAAATCTGAATTAAAGAAATTGGTGAATGACGTTCTAAAGCTATTCATATGCATAACCGCTGCACTTCTTAAATATCATCAAATAAATCCCTACATAACTCCCACATCTTTTACAGGGTAGGTCAATTCCTGGACAGTAAATGTAATTATAACCTCATCAGACAATATTTAACAAAATTGACAGTTCCTGGTAAATAAAACAACAATGAATTAATTCTAAATCTGACGACACTTTCTGAAAACTATTTAACTTAAATTACCTATAGCCTCTGAAGGTAAAGAAACACACTTCAAAATTATGAATAATATTCATCCAACAAAAGATTGATTACAATTGAAGACAATATCTGCTCATTTTGCAACATTGATATCGAAACCACTGAGCATGTCCAATTATATTGAGCTCTGGCAGAATGTCCAGCTCTGGCTCACTCCTGTCATCTCCCTTTTTCCTACCAAATTGTCTAGAGCAGTGTTTTTCAACCTTTTTTCAGCCAGGGCATATTTTTTTACATTGGAAAAAATTTGCGGCACACCACTAACCAAAAATGTTATAAAATGACACTGAACAGTTTGTATAATTACAATACAAAGTATAATACCCCCAGTTTTTACAGAACAGACTCTTGATAATGACATAATATTTGCAGAAAATGATTCATAAATGTTTTATAAAATTTTAAAAAGTGACATTGGATAATTTCTCACGGCACACTAGTGTGTTGCGGCACAGTGGTTGAAAATCACTGGTCTAGAGATCATATATTATTTGGACTCCTTATACAGGGCGAAAATGACAAAAATGCTATACATTTTATTTTATGTACAGCAAACTTTCATCTGCTAAAAAATATATCAAAAGTGTATACTTATTTGTTAGAAATTTAAGTTTGATGAACACTCCCCGTGTCCAATTTACTTAAGAATCTCCCCTTTTTCTTGGAATTAAACATGTCACATGTTTTTTTTTTTTACCTTATTTATTTCCTTTTTTTGCTGTATTTCGACAGCACCTTATGTTTTTTCTTGAAATTGGTTAACTTTACATTGTTATTTGACTATTCCATGCCGGTTGTGTTTGTATGTGCAATGTTCAATTAATATTAATATTAATAATGAATATTTTATCTGATTTTTTTTAAACAAATATTTTAGATCGATTGTGTTGACATGAAAAAAAATGATGTATGAAAAATGTAAGATTTTCATTCAAAAATTCAGAACTTGTACACTGAAATTTTGCGATGAAAGTGACACAGTGTTTACTCAACTGGAGGTTCTTTTTTTAATCGCAATCAACCCTTTTGAGGATGTAATTTTTGAAATAACTTTATTTTAGCCCTAGATGTTGATTTTAGAAAAAAATTCCCAATAAACAAAATGTAATCTTTTTATCAATCATGTCAGAGATTATACGCTTTGAAGATTTCTGTTGAAAGTGGCAAAATATTATTTTTCACGTCTGTTTTTAGTTCACTCAAAAATGTTTGTCTTTAGGAACTCCAGTATTACTTTAATGTTTTTTTTTCTCACAAGTATACGTGTTTATTTTTGTAAAGAATATATATCTCACGGAGGATAAACAATGTTATATTTTTGTTCAACACATCGTTCTTAATTTGAAATATTGTGTAGTTCATTAGGATAGACAATTTCTTCGCATTAAAACTGTATTTATCATATATACAAAGCTTTAATGAAAAAAGGGATACCAAATACACATTTTTATCAATCTATCCATTTTCTGCACCGCTTATCCTCACGGGTGTCGCGGGACATTGTTATTACAGATTTGTTTTCCTTTAAATGTGTGTGCATGGTTTTAGGTATCCATAAAAAGTTGAAAGTTAAGTATTTTATCTACTAAGGGTTGGTTAACAATCTCTCACGGAGTCCAAAGAGACCCTTTTGCTTTATTTTCCATTGCACCCATCTGCTTTTATCCATTCATACTTTTAGCAAAGCTGTTCTGGGCGGAACACTTAGTAGGTGGAATGGGGGCTTGGAAAAGGTGCTGTAGAGTAAAGCTATGCTTGTCTCCACTGTTTTTTTAGTTTGTGTTTATTTGCAAGTGTAGCATGAAAATGGTGAAAGTAGGAAAAGGCCTGCTTCAAGTAAATCCTAACACCAACCGAAACCCTAAAAATAAATGAAAAAAGTACAGTTTATTCAAGCGCGTTCAAAAGAATCTCTACTGGCAACTTAGAGTATCAACATTTTCAAATCCTGCACTTCACCTTTAAAACGGAATATGACCCGGGTTCTTGTTGTGACCCCCTTTAGAGTACTTTTCCCCGGAGGCGGGGCCAGCATCTTCTCTTCGGGCTACCAGAGAAGCGCAAAGATCTTCTATGAGATGACCCTGGAGGTAGGCAAGCCCGCCGTTGCCTAGCAACCAAGAAGCCGAAAATCTCTGATTGGTGGGCGTAGGCCAACCGGGGTGGAGACTTCTTCCCCATTTGGGGGACCTGCCTGGGCCTAGAAATGCTTCTCCTCCTGACCAATGGCGTTTCTCTACTGGAGAGAACCAACACCACTGAAGTGTCCTTGCCGCTGGACTTCACGGCAGGTACGGCACGTAACTTTCGGCGCCGTTGTGTTGAATCCGGTGCAAAGTCAATGTTTGTATCGATCGCAGAGGCCAAAAGCAGCAGAATGTTCCGAGCGTTCCCTGATGACCTGATGGAGGCGCTGGCCCGGGAACCCCTCACAGAGAACTCTCACCGTTGGAGTTTGCCCATGAAGGTCAGCACAATGAGGGGGGGGAAATGTACCTAATTGTAAATAAAGTAGTTTTTTTGTGTGTCACAGGCTTAAAAAAGTAACAAAGTTTGGTAAGATTTTAGGGTTTTGGTCTAGGTTTAGAGTTTTGGTTGATATTTAGGGTTAGGGGTCAGGATTTATGATTAGTGTACAGACGCTGCTCTACTTACGAGCGAGTTAGGTTCCGGACAGTTGTTGGATTTGTTAGTAAGTTGCTTCAGTGCTATATTTTGTATGTTTATGGTTTGTATAAGTATGTTTAATGCTTGTATGAGTAACCTGTATTGTTTTGTACTAAAAAATAAACATTTCATAAAATAATAAGTCAAGTCAAATTTATTTGTATAGCCCTTAACCACAAAGACTCTCAAAGGGCTGCGCGAATCAAAGACTATTGCAAACTAGACTCCTCTATCAAGATAAATAAAGTTAAGTTTAACTTACTTTTGGAAGATGAGCTTCAACAGTTGGGCGACTTCCTCCTCCATGGTAAAAAGTGGCCGAAAAAAAGCAAGCCAACCATTTTCTCAACAGCATCAAGCTTCCGTATTCCCCTTTCATTTCAAATAAAACTGCTCGCCTCTTCTATACACTTTACACCACCCAAAGTGAATGGGTGCACGAAATATTAAACAATAAAAATGTCAGAGTTCTTAGCGCGCTGGAGATACAGTATAGAATGTTTACACACGAACTAGGAAGGGGAAGTCTTCGAGGTGGATGCTGGGTGACCTCTCACAGCGCCACACATTGTTAGCGACGAAAAGAAGCACTGCAGTAATGTCCTGCACTTGGAAAAAGGTGCACACAATACAGACTCTAACTTGCAGAAATGTCCAGATATTTTTCGACATCGCGAAAAAAAAATTCATATCTACCGTTTTACGTAAGTCGAATGGTCGTAAGTTGGGGAGTGTTCATATAACTAATTTGGAGGGTTTTTCCTTTCAGTGGCTTTTGGGGTAGGTTTTTGTGTGAAGTTAGAGTTAAATTAGGGGTAGGATCAAGAGGGTTAGGGTTAGGATGTAGGTTTAGGTATTGGGTTTAGGCTTAACATCAGGTTTATTGTTCAGTGTTAGGATTAGGGTTCAGGGATAGATTTAGTGTTAGGCTTAACATAAGGGTTTAACATTTTAGGGATGGGATTTTAGTTAGGGTTAAGTGAAGATTGGGTTAGGAAAGTTAGGGTCACGATCAATGTTCCCTGTAATTTTCCACGGGTCTGAGCGTTCACACAAAGTCGGTGAGCAACGCTTGAAACAACAGTGAGCAACCATAATCCCAAGTGTGGCAAGATAATTAATTATCAAACATGTCCAAAACTTGACATCAAGTAACATTTTGCTGAGTTTCCGGCAATGCTAAATTATTTTTCTCTTTTGAATGAATTGACTTATGTACTATTGCAAAGGTTGTACGGCCTACAAACGTCGTTTATTCTTACAATTCTTTCACAAGATATCCATTTCTTTTTATTTCCTGATATATTTTGTCGCATATTAACATTTTTGGGGGCTTATTTAGCCGGTTGTAAGATACAGAACTGTACTTAATCACATTTTTAGTGGAAGTACAATGTTGGCAACAAGATTCACTTGATATAATTAAAAATTATTTGAATGCAACACAAGCTTTTTCATGTTTTTGGAATGTGGGAGGAAACCGGAGTGCCCGGGGGAAACCCACGCAAGCACGGGGAGAACATACAAACTCCACACAGGAAGTCTGGAGCTGGATTTGAACCCACGCAGAAGGTTCCCATGACTTGAACTGTGCCGCACATGCGCTTACCACTGTGCCGCCGTGTTGCCCCAAAAACATGCATTTCAGGTGGATTGGCCGGTCCAAATTGTCCCTAGGTGTGAATGAGCGAGTGAGTTGTCTGTCCCTGTGTGCCCTGCGATTGGCTGGCAACCAGTTCAGGGTGTCCCCTGCCCACTGCCCGATGATTGCTGGGATGGGCTCCAGCACCCCCGCGACCCTACTGAGGATAAGCGGTGCAGCTAATGAGATGAGATGAGACAAACTTTTTCTTCTTTTTTTCCGTGTTTTTTTCTGCTTTTTAAAAAAAAAATCCTTAAAAAAAAATCTCATTGTGTTTATTTTTTCTGAGCTGTTACTTTTTTCTTTTTGTTCTCTATTTACTTTTTTCCTACATTTCTTTCTTTTCTTTTTTTCTGGCTTTTTTCTAAAAATTTTTCCTTCTTTTTTTCTCTTCCTTTTTTCTGAGCTTTTCACTACCTTTTCATTTCGGTATTTTTTTCTTTTTTGTTCTATTCCCCCCTTCCTTTAAGTCATTTTGTGCATAATTTTACATAATACTTGGTCATGTTGGGATTAAAGAAGCAAAAACAACCTGAAGAGCCGTTTAAGACCCTTGTGCGCTGGCTAGATTTTCTTATGCGCTGAGAATGTGCGAGCAGTGCGCTATTGCGCACGCGCACAGCTTAGAGGGAACACTGATCACGATTTAGAGTTGGCATTAGGATTTAGTGTATAGGGTGAAGTTTGATTAAGGCTTGTTTTATTGTTGGGGTTAAGGGTAGTGTTTGGGTTATTGTTGAGGATAGGTGTCAGAGTTATGGTTGGTGTTAAAATGAAGGTTTAAAATGATAAAAATGTGTTGTTAGTAGTTAGTGTATTAGAGTTAAGGTCAGGGTTATTGTTAAGGGTTATAGTCAGTTTTTAGTGTTAGGGTTAGGATTAGGGTATTGGGTTGAATTTTTTTCCCCCCTGAAGTTTGTTTTGTAAAAAAAAATAGAGGCAAATGTCGATTTTCTTTGTTTTTGAATTTTTTTTTCCAATAATAAGTTGAGCATTTGTTTTATTTCTTTCCAAAAAGTTTTTTTCCCCAATAATTAAATAAATTCAGATTTTTAAGAGCCTTTCTTCAAGAATCAGGTGAATTACTTTTCTCAGAAAATTTATTTGACAAAAATACATGTGTTTTTGTCATTTGTTCTGTTCCAGAATGTCTTTTATTTATTTATTTTTTTTTTTTTACATTTTCCTGGCGCAAAGTAAATCTACCCTTTTTTTCTTCCTGTTGTTTTTTTCAGGCATTCAACAGCAGCAACCTCCTTACCTCATTTTACAGAGTCCTCTCAACAAACACCGACGGCAACACTGAGTTTGTGTCCACTGTAGAAGGTTTCATTTTTCCCTCCTTACTCTTTTTTTTTTTTCATCTTTCTTCATGTGATTGTTTTTTTTTCTTTGCCCTAGCCTTTGACTTCCCCATCTACGGCACTCAATGGCACCCCGAGAAAAACGCCTTTGAGTGGAGAAGACCCTTTGTTGCGCACACGTCCAGTGCGGTGCGCCTCACCTTCTTCTTCGCGGAGTTCTTCGTGGGCGAAGGTATGCAAATCGTCTCTCAGAAAGAGGAAAAAAAGCTCTTTTTTTTTTTCTTTCATTTATCTCGGGACACTGCATCATGTTCAGCCCCAAAACTATTATAATTAATAAAGGATGATAGTCAAGATTTGTATCCCTGATTAGAGCATTGTACTTGTATCTTAGCATTGACCCAGAAGACTTTTGTAAGTTTCCTGATTTGATTTTATTCACAATGGTAGTACCTTAAGATGTTGACCTAATAATTGTATTCATTTTAAATTGTATTTACAATGTAGGCCTGTTCACTAGTCTCAATGCAACATTCTTCTAATCATGTTTGTAGAATTCAGATGAAAGGGCCAAATTTAGCAGTTTTATCTCTCAAGGGGATGGAGTTTTACTACTTTTACTATTTACCATGTATTTTTATATACACTACATATAAACTATACATAGATTATATATTACATACACATTAGATTAGATTACATTGCATATTGTTATTTTTATTAACAACTGCTGCTATTAGTTATTGCACTTATTTTCATTGCACTATTCTTATAATGAACTATTCCTCATTATTGCATTATTATTATAACAGTTTTCTTTTCAGTATTATTTTTATCCTGATGTTTCTTTTCCTCTTAAGACTTTATTATATGTTATACCCTGGAGTGCCATGTCTAATCTTATTGCATACAATGTTTCACAAAGTTGATATCAATGAACAATAAGGACTATCCTATTGTAGTGTTCTCTACACTCCCGTTCAAAAGTTTAGGATTGCTCAGAAAGCAAAGTTTGAAGGATATATACATACAGATAGAAAGATATAGATATATACATAGATACATATATATATATACAGATAGAAAGATATACAATTTTTTTCTCAAATAACAATCATTTTTTTAACCTTCTCAATGTTTCCACTATACTTTTTATTTTGCAATTGATTTGATTAATAAAACTGTGTGAGTTTTCATGGAAAACTATCGTCTGAGTGACCCTAAACTTTTGAATGGTGGTGTAAGTTTATATTTACTATATTTATTAGAGGTCGACCGATTATGGGCGGGCCCTTTATCAGCACCGATATTTAGGAATTTATCGGATTTTAATATCAGCTTATTTATTTATTCGGCGGGCCCATTATTCAGTCTTTGATGCAGCTGAGACTCTCTCCCTTGCTCCTAAACCTCCCCACCTCTCTCCTTGCTACTCCGCCTTCTGAACCACTGAGCCACTGAAGCAGGAACATTAATGTTTGAGCGGCAACTCAGTTAACTTGTCCCAACATGCCCGTGTCTGTGATAGAAAAGCCTGTTTACGATTAAGATGCAGCGTAAAAAGTGTAGTTAACTTGTTTTAGTGAATCACGATTATGTGGAGACTGATATATTAGCTCTTTTCATAACATTAGTTGTCAATCTGACTTCAATAGGAGAGCCTGCACTTTCCAATTTGCCAGCTCTGTTGAAATTTTGATGCATTTTAGTCATGTTGGTTGTATTGACATTTTTTTTTAATTTATTATAAAAAATATTCGAGGAGCTATTTAAGTTTGTATGTACCTTTTATTCCTGTTACTGCTAAGCCTTGTTTTATTTACTGCATTGTGTTTGGTATAAGTGAAACTTTAGTCATGTTAGTTGCGGTAACATTTTATTTAAAGTAAAAGGTTTCAGGGAGTTATTAATGTTTTATTCAAAATATAACCTTCTTTTTTTTCTTTTTGCATTATAGGAAATATCTTAGGCCAATTTTTAAGCTTTTACAGCAGATGAAAATAGGCTCCAGATATTGGTTATAGGCCTTCTTCTAATACTAATAATTGGTATTAGCCCTGAAAAACCCGTATCGGTCAATCCCTAATATATATCACTTCACTACTACTGAAAATGGCATCACAACAAGTTTGAAATCATTTTCAAACGGGAAAGAAGAAAAACAATCATTTGTATTTTTTGTGCCACACAGCCAGAAAAAACCTTCACCGGTTCGCCACAAACGAGGAGGAGAAACAAGCGCTGATTTATAACTTCAGTCCTACGAAAACCGGCATCAACAGCATCTTTGAGCAAATATATTATTTCTGAAAGGACTCTCGAATTTATTCGCTTCATTTCAGGTGGGAAAAAAAACACTACTTTTGTGAACAGTATTCAACCCATCAGTACTTTCCTGCCACTAGATGGCGCCAAAGTCTGTTTTATATGATTTGGCCGTGAAGTGTTTTTGTTGAATTAAGCTACGAACTCTGCTGCTAGCTAGTTTACAAAAGAGTATCTCATCTCATCTCATTAGCCGTACCGCTTATCCTCATTAGGGTCGCGGGGGGGCTGGAGCCCATCCCAGCCATCTCCGGGCAGTGGGCAGGGGACACCCTGAACTGGTTGCCAGCCAATCGCAGGGCACACAGGGACAGACAACTCATTCGCTCATTCACACCTAGGGACAATTTGGACCGGCCAATCCACCTGAAATGCATGTTTTTGGAACGTGGGAGGAAACCGGAGTGCCCGGAGGAAACCCACGCAAGCACGGGGAGAACATACAAACTCCGCACAGGAAGTCTGGAGCTGGATTTGAACCCACGGCAGGTTCCCATGACATGAACTGTGCCGCACAAGCGCTAACCACTGCGCCGCCGTGCTGCCCACAAAAGAGTATTAAAAATAAATAATTGTGAGTCCGTTTATAATAGTTTTTGTTTATGATTGTGAAATAAATGTGATTGTAACTCAGGCAATATATTCATATTTTTTCTTCATTAATAGTAATAAAAACAATATGCCAATTTTATTTGTCCTGTGCCACTTTTTAACAAGGTTGGATAGACATTAAAAATAAATATAGTACAGAATTAAAGTCCACAGAGATCTCGTATTCATCTTTGAAGGCTTAATTTAATGATTCAATTCCAAACCATGTTGTAGTTTGTTAGCTTTGCTTGCTAACATGCTTAGCTTTATTCTTTATGCTAAAGCTAGCAAGCCTGACAAAAATTTCAATTTCTCTAAATTAATTTTCTTTCTTGAAAACTTGATTAGCTTTCGTCTTTTGGCTTAAGCTAGCAAGTATAACGAAAAACACTTTTTAGCCCACACTGAAGTTGTTTTCGTCCTATCCTTCATAAAACTGCTTCATGATCCCAAATGTGTGCCAACTTATCAGCGCATTAGCTTCTTTTTTTTTTTTTTTTTTTTGCTAAAGCTAGCAATACCAACAAGTGTGTCTTTTTAGGGTACAATGTAAATGTATTTGGGACAAAATAAGGCAGTGAGGTGATAAAAAATATCAAGAAAACAGTCTTATGAGGACACAAACATTTTACAATTTTTAAAATGGAAATGTGTGCTAATTTACAGTTTTCTGAGAACAACAGACGGGAAACAAATACAAATAAACAGACCGACATGAAAAGTTCTTCACAAGTTTATAAAACTGCCACCAAGAAGGCGTCCATTTTCTTTTTTTAAATAATGAATATAATAAGTCCAATTCTAATAGTTTCCCCTTTGGAGCTCGAGCTCATCCAATCAGAAAATTCCAATACCGTTCTCCGCCATCTTGGACGCCAAAATGGTCCACAATGGAAATAGTCCCAAGTCCGAGATGTTGTGCTTGGTCCATGGTGGGGGCTCTTTATTCTTTTTTTCGGGGTCGTGCGAGGAGATTCAGTATGTGGTGCAACAGCGGGTGCGGTCCAGGCTAACCTTCGTCTTCGGCTTCCTCGTCCTCATCCGGGAGATGTTCGGGTAGCCGGAAGCATTCTTCGAAGAAGTTGACCAGCGATTGGCTGAGATGTTGGCGGGTTGCCTTGTTCGGGAGGAAGTGGCCCTCGTCCGGGTAGATCTAAACAGATTTTACGGTGGAAAATCAGATAATCCCGGAGATTTCGGTCTCAAATTGGAAAGAAAAAGTGAGTAATGTTGCCACCCAGTGGCTCAAAAAACACCTCATATTTCAGCATCTACAGTGAGACCTCGCTACTTCGCGGTTCTCCGATTTAAAGCTTCGCGGTCTGTTATGGTATTTTATTTTATTTTTTTTAAGGGGCGTCACTACTTTTTGCGGGAATCCCCCTCAGCCGACGACCCTAGCACGGTTCGCTGTTCTCGTTTCCCGGTGTTGTGCCCAAATCCGACTCCCGTACAGAATCCTCCCCCCCTCGCGTGAATGCGCATTCTGCTGCGCTTCCAACAAAAGCGATCGTATTCTATATAATGCGCTTATTGAAACCATAAAGCGAGGTAATTAAAATAATTGGGCGATCGTAGTCTATGTAATGCGTTTATTTAAACAATAAAGCTTGATCGTGTTCTACAAAATGCGTTTGTTAACGCGGATAAAAAAGTCACCGACGTCACGTCTCCCGCTCGGGCCGCGATGGCTCTACATGGCGCTACACGGCCCTCGATGGGGGGAAAGGGGTAGGGGGGACCTGTGGGGGTTAGGGGGCGGTGAAGCGGAAGCCGCGTGGACCCAGCAGTGGCAGCCGTGGGCTACCAGTACACTCAGTACGGCCAGAGTAAGTCGAGAGCCTTGGTGCTCGTGGCGTACGTTAAAGCTCGTGTTTGCTGACGGGATCTCAAAGACTATTATGCGTTACGGCGGTGAAGCGGAAGCCGCACCAAAACCGCGCGCCGGTGTTGTGCCCAAATCCGACTCCCGTACAAAATCCTCCCCCCCTCGCGTGAACGCGCATTCTGCTGCGCTTCCGACAGGCCGTCGCGGTGTCGTGCGTATCGCGCCCGAAAGTACCCGCGCCGCGGGTTAGGGGCTCGCTCGCGAATAATAAGGATAAGCGGTGCAGATAATGAGATGAGATTATTTTTTTTTCTTTTTGAAGGGGCGTCGCTTCTTTGCAGATTTTCACTTTTCGCGGGTGGCTTTGCTCCCCATTAAACGGGTCTGAAAAATAATAATTAAAAAAAATATATATATATATTTTTGAAGGGGCGTTGCTACTTCGCAGATTTTCAGTTTTTGCGGGTGGTTTTGGTCCCCATTTACCGCGACAACCGAGGTCTTACTGTATTGTATAGCATAAGGAATTAAAATGGAACAATGATGCCACTCAGTGGCCCAAAAAAATACCACATATTTCAACTTGTATAGTTTAGTTCAAGGGTATCAAAAATGTGGCCCGCGGGCCAAATAAGGCCCGCAAGGAGTTTTAATCTGACCCGTAAAATGCCACTGAGAAAAGAACAAGAAAAAGATGACTGGAGCTGTATTTCTTTCTAACTCTGGCATTCTCTCTCTCTTTTTTATTTATTTTTCTCTCGTTCTCTTTTCTTCTCTCTTACATGAATATTTTGTTTGTTTGTTTGTTTGTACATGATTCAATTGTTTGTTTGTTTGTACATGATTCAAATTGAATCTTTTCTTCCGGCGCCGTCACGAATGGCAGCCACTCCAGCAGCTCCCGTGTTATTTTCGATTGTTCTCGATTGTTCTCAGCTCAGGGATGCTTCTCAGCTCAGGGATGCTGCTGGAAATGTGAATTTCCCTTCGGGGATGAACAAAGTATCTATCTATCTATCTATCTATCTATCTATCTATCTATCTATCTATCTATCTATCTATCTATCTATCTATCTATCTATCTATCTATCTATCTATCTATCTATCTATCTATCTATCTATCTATCTATCTATCTAACTTGTTCTTTCTCTCTTTTCTCTGTCTCTATATATTTCTTCTCAATTCTCTTTCTCGCTCACCTGCTTTTTTCTTTTTTTTCCTTTTCTCTTTTCTCTCCCTCCTTGGTATTTTTCTTTTACTCTCTGTCATTTGTTCTTTCCCTAACTCTTTTTCTCTTTCTCTCTTCCGTAATTTTTCTCTCTTTCCTTCTTTCTGCATGTGCATTTATCAAGAAACGTGAGTTTTAGAGTAAATAGTGAGTATAGTTGCTTTTGAGAGTAATCTCTGTTACATATAGGTGTTGGGTAAAAATGGCAGTGATATGTAACTCACATTTTCAGTTGCAGATTTTTCCTATGACAATTTACCATAGAGAAACGTAACCTTAATTTTTTTGCATGTCTAATAATAAATGTCCATAACTAATACATAATTCTTGCGCTAATACACATTTAAGTGGCCCTGTTTAGGTGTCCACCTGTCCTATTAGGCACGATTCGTAGGGGTCGATGACGCTTCATTGGACAATGCTTTACAAACAAATACCTGCTACAATTAATCTGGGATAAAGAAATGGAATGGCAAAGCCACCACCCAACCGTGTCGGCATCATTTTTAAGCAGACTTGAAACATGGCAACAATTTCAAGCATCGACAAGCACTTCACCCAAAATTCAAGCACTTTTCAGTTCTTGAAAAGAAGATTAAAATTCAGGGATTTCAATCACCCGTACGAACCCTGACCTTTATAGCTTTAGCGTAACAGTTAAAGCGTTACCTTAAGTTGCTTTAAGAGCACAACATTTATCAACTACTCTACTGGAAAAATGATTCATTTATTGTGGTGTCAAAAGTTAAAGCTATAAAGCAAGTAGTTAAGATTTGAAGCAGCTTAACTCAAAGTTAAAGCAGCTGTAACCTTTGAGATAAAGCACTAAATTAATTCAGATTAATGTGTTGAAGTGGTTACCTGTAATGTGTAGTTTGCCTTTTCGTGGATGAGCTGGGAAATCAATTTGGCTGAATGCTGGAAGTGGACTTTTTCTGCAGACAAAAACAAAATTGACACAAAGGAATCCAACAGCGAGAAACGAGACGGAGTTAAAAGACGCAAAAGAAGGGGACTTTTCTTGTCCCGCTTTTCTCACCGTCCGCTGTGGGATGTACAATGAGGAATTTCTTGTCTAGGAATTGAGCCGCCCGGTGCGCTAGGTTGGACATCTGAGACGGGGAAAAAAATGAGACGTGAAATGGAGGTCACACATTTTTATTATTATTGTTGTTTTTTTAAGATTGGTTTTGGGTACCGCGTAAGCCCGAGGATCCGGTTTGGGCATGCCGAGGTAGCGCTCAGAAAAAGCAGAAGCTGAAATGAGACAAGTTCTTTTTTTAAAATTCAATTTGAATCTAGGTGTAGAGTGGTCAGGGTTAGGTTTTAGGTTTAGGGGGTTATTTTTTTGTGTTTAGACTTAGAGTAGGTTAGTGCTTCTCAATTATTTTCTTTCACGTCTCCCCCTAGGTAGAAGAAATCCCCTCTCACGCCCCCAAGATTGATCTTTATTTAAGTAGTCACGTAGTATTGGCGGGGGAAAATCAATGATTCAATCAATGATATAGGTAATAACATGATAATTCCGTTGATGCTAAATCTATGCCTTCTCAGCGTGATTGGGTTGTAATGCCTTGAAGTGGCAACCTAATTGATTTGGTTTTGTGCTGTCCGTTGCCAACATTTTTACCATGGCAAGTACACCGCTCGATGCCCGTTTCCCTCCGTGGTCTCAGTGAAGTGCTCCGTACGCTTCGCAAACTCTTTTGTCTTAGCTTTTGGGGGTAGACTTGTTTGTCACTGCGCCCTAGAGTACTCGAAATTCCATTGCGCTTTATACTGGGAAAGTTAAAAAAAAAAGTAAAGTTCCATGAAGTCAAACGGGCCTGCGCCTCCCTAGGGGGGGCCGCCCTACTATTTGAGAACCACTGCACTAGAGATAGGGTTTTGGTTAGGTTATGGTTAGAGGGTTAAGTGGTAAGGTTTGGTTTCAAGTTGCGGTTAAGGTTTAGTGCTATGGTGAGGGTAGGCTAGGGTTTAGGGTCAAGTTATGGTTGGAGGGTTAAGGGATTAGGACAGGACAGGGTTTAGGGCCATGGCATGGGTTAGAATAGCGATCAGGTTAGGTTACAGTTGAAATGTTATGGGTAGGGTTAGGTTTAAGTTAGGGTTAGAGTTCAGATTTAGGGCTAGTATGAGGCTTGGACTATGGATCGGACTAGGGCTTAGGGTAAGGTCACAGAGGGTTAAGGTAGGGTTTGGTTTAAAGTAGAGTTAAGTATTAGGGTTAGGGGTAAGGTAGGGTTGGGTTGAGGACGAGGGTTATGATTACGGGTTAGGGTTAGACTAGGCTCAGGGCTAGAGTTAAGGTTTCAAATTGGCTTTAGGGTTAGAGATTAAGGTTTAGTTTTAGGGTTAGGTGTTAGAGTAGAATAGGGTTGGTGTTGAGGGAGTAGGTTCATAGTTAAGGTCTATGCTTGAAATCAGCTTAGGGTTTTCTAATTAAGGTTTCCAATCCGTATAAGGTACCTCACCGTATAGTTCAAAGTCGGTGATAGGCGAAAGCACAGCCCCACACCTGGCAGGGGATTGGTCACCGCTCAGCAACAAGCTGGTGACGTAAGCGCCATACTCCTGCAAAACGGCGCCGTATTCACATGACCACATGATCCGGTCACATTCTCAAGAACGCGGATCCATACCTTTCCGAAAACTCCCACTCTGGTCCTGTCCATGTAGGGCTCCTTCAGAATCAGGCTAACACAAAAACATTTCAAACTTCCGTTTTTTAATGTTGTGTTGCAAATTTGGCGCTTTACTTAATGGCCTCGCGCTGGTCCTGCTCCTCCAAGACCCCGGGCCGCCGGTGGACCCGGTGCAGCAGGTTTGTTCCCTGGAAACCAGCGCCGCGCCCGTCGCAGCGCACCGTTACAGCGCCAAAACTGCTCACCAGAACCGTAACCCAATCAAGGCGGAATTGCTCCGACACACTTTGGCCACCGGGGGTGCTGTCGCTGCACGACAAACCACAAAAGCCTCTTGTTAATGGTACAAAAAAATAGGGCTCAAATGCAAATTAGGATTTCTATTTGTAATAGACTTTCAGGTTTTAAGAAGGGTGTGGATTTTAGGTCACAATATTAAAATCAAGGTTAGGGCATTGTTGCTTACCATGTACAAAAAAAATACTTCAAACATAAATTAGGGGTTTCTATTCGTACCACTGTCTTAAATGTTAGGATTTTAAGTTACAATAATTAACTCAAGGTTGTTTTTTAAAACTTAGTTTAAAGTTGGAGTCATTGTTTGAAGCCGTGGTTTATATTTCAAAAAGGAGTAAAAGCCTTCAAAATAAAAGCTTGCTTTTAATATTTGTATTTCAATCAAGATTAAATCCCAAGAGTCTAATATTTGACCGCTAGATGGCAGTGTGTTATCTGGTATGAGTGAGGGACAGTGATACACGGCACAGCGTGTCAGCAGGGTGCCAGACAAACATTCCACGGTGGAAAAGAAATGCAAATTTCTCAACCGAAGATCTTTGTTTAAATAAAAAATAACATTGGTATAATAGTTCAGGTATTTTTGTCTAGTATTCAAATCAATGTGTTGTTTTTTACTGGATAATGTTGTTTTGTAGCACTAGGAGTTTAAACTTAATATTACACATTGTCTCTTTAAGGATTTAAATGAGAGTTTTCAGCATGAGCCCCAAAACACTGAATTTCAGGTTAAATTAAACCTAAATCGTAATTTCCATGTCAAGTCAGCAGTGAGGCAAATGGTTTCTAGGCAAATTATTTCTTCTGAGTTAGGGTTTTAAAGAGAAGTTAGGGCCATTTATTCAAGGTTATGCTTTATAATTTTGTTTAAAACCTGGGTTAAAAGTTTAAAAAGGAGTTGGCGCTAAGCCTCCAAAATAAAGGCCTGCCGTTAATATATGTGTTCCAATCAAGATTAAAGCTTTAAATAAATGTACAAAAACCTGAAGTTCAGCAAAGCAAATTGTTAAAATTAGGGTTTTAAACTTTAGTTAGGGTTTTAAATGTATGTCGGTCCTGCATTCGAGGTTAGGGTTTTTTTCTTGGTTTCTCTTTTTTTTTATTCAATTGTATGTTTTTCTCCCCTCTGCAAAGAATAAATAGATAATAAAAACTTATGATATTCAATATTCGCATTTATACGATATACTTAATATTCATTAAGACGCAACCTCCCTAAACATACAAGCCTCTGAAATACCAAGACAAAAACCAAAAACGAACAAAAAGGAAAAAAAATAAATGTGTTATCCACACAACACATATACACTCACACACACACACTGGTTAGTTTTTAAGCATGTTGAATATTTATTACTCATATTTTATTATAAGGTTAGATTCTCATGTTTTTATTTTGGAGGATGTTTTGGTTTTAAATCTAGATAAGTTTCAAAGTAATGTTGATGAAAAAAAATTCTTAAGAGGGTTTCAAACCTTGGTATATTAGTTTGCAACCTCAAATGTGGACAGCAACTCTTTTAAGGTCATTTCTAAATTAAGGTTTCAAACTGGGTCACAACTTGAAATGATGATTTATAGTGTTGATTATTTCATAGTAATGTTCCTGGATAGGGACATAATTCCGAGGTTGAGTTTTAAAGCTGTTTAAGCCTCAGTTAGGGTTTTAAATGAAGAGTTCGAGGCTTCGGTATGGTTTTAAAAAGCACTTACATGAGAAGGAGAAGAGGATAGTGCGCTGTGTCCACAAAGCCGGCGGGTTTGAGGATCTGCATCGATAAGGCTGCGAAAACATGACACGAAAAGTTTCAAAACTGCGCAAGCTAGCACTTAGCACGCTAACACTCAAAAGAAATCTCACTGTAGTCGTCGATGCTGATGTCCCGATACTCAACAAGGGGCATTTGCATGTTGTCCAGAGTCATTCTCAGTGCCTCGTTGCTCTCCAGCATGCGCACCTCTGCCATACCTAAGCACCAGCAAGTGACAAAATTGCAACAACGCAAACAATAAGCTTGTGTCCAATTACTTTGGTTTAACTAAAACAGGAACTATTTGGAATCGGACTGCATTGGTTTAAAAATTTGGCCAAGGGGTCCATCCAGGAGACGGATCCATTTTTTTTAATTTATCAATAAATATACATGTATTTCTTTACATTTGTTTTCAAACAGATTAGTTTCATCAAATTGTTTTCAAAACACTCACAAAGAAAGAAAATTAATGTATCAGATGCCTGTTTTAAGCTTTACATTTGATGTCGTTTTTTAGTACTACTGCAGTTGTATTTTAGCATCTTGTAGTATTTCTAGAGTTGGATTTGTGTAGTATTTTTGTAGTATTACTGCAGTAGTGCTTTTGTAGTAGTTCCACTGTCATTTGCTGGTAGGATTTTTGTAATAATTCTGTAATACTATATAGAGAAGTATTTTCATAGTTCTATTTTTGTAGAAATTTTGCAGAATTTCCATATTAGTATTCCTGTTGTAATTCTTGAGTAGTTCTCTAATATTAATAATGTTGTATTTATGTTGTATTTCTGTCACAATCTTTCAGTAGTAGTATTTTTGTATTGTAGTATCACGGTAGTGGTATTTTTTTGCACATATTAACATCTTTTGTGTTTTTGGCATAGTAACCCCGTTTGTGTTTTTTTTTACATCAAACCCCCGTACTAAGACTCCAACCATAACATTAGTTTCAATCAAAACCATAGACATAGTTACAGCCAAGACCCTATACCCAAATCCAAGCAAAACTATAAACCTAGCCCCAACACTAGCAGACTTACTGTGGCCAACTCGGGTTACAGCAAAACCCTAACTCTAAATCCAACCATAAACTGAAAAGTTGCATTGGTTTGGGATTGAACCAACAAGCCTTTGAACGCAATCTAGGTAACTTTCCTGGTGTGCAAGACTTAAATGCTTGCCTAAACCAAAGCCCTAAAGCAAATTCATCCTAACTCTAGACCTAATGCCAACCAAAACTTTCAATTATGTACTGTGATGTTTTCTAATGGAAGCTTCATACCAGCTGCGATCCTAGTGAGCAATACTCCAAACCTAGCTCCAACCAAAATGCTAAACCTATTGTCAAACAAAAACCGAACCTTTGAATTTTGACTTCCTCGATCGCGTACTACATTCAGAACTATGTGAATGTAATTCAGGCAGCTTACAAACTGAGCCACTATCATTCACATGCTTGACCTCCAAAAATACTGTAACCGAAGCTCCAAACATAAACACGAAACCTGAAGCCGACCAAAACCTTAAACTTTAAACTTACACTGCCTTGATTGAGGATCCAACTCTACGGTCCTGGTGACTCTCACGCGAGCTCCTACCAAAACCCTAACCTGAGCTCAACCAAAACCTTAACCCATCCAAAACACAAAACCTAAAGTCTGTTGAAACTTTCAAATTTGTATTCAGTTAATAAAGATTCAAACACACAAATCTGCGAATGTGATTCAACAAGCTTACCAGACAAGCTACTGGTACTCATTGATTTGACCCTGGCTCCAACCAAAACCCTGATCCGGGCTACAACATAAATGCAAAACCTTACATCATCACAATCACTACCCTTGAAATTATTGTGCCTTGCTTGGGGAGTGAACTCAGCGCTCTGTGAGTATAACACATGAATCTTACCAGCTGAGCTAATAATGTTCAACAGCTAAAACCTAGCTCTAACTGAAACCCTAACCACAGCTCCAACCAAAGATTGACGCCAACCAAAACTTTGGAATCTAAACCACCTTGAGTCAGAATGAAATCTACATCTCTGGGAATGTAACACAAGGAGCTTATCAGCTGAGCTACTCGTGCACATTGCTATAACTCTGGGTCCAACTAAAACTGTATTCCAAAACTGAAACACCAAGCAAAACTTTTACATCCAGAATGCCTTGATTGGGATTGAACCCAAATCTCTGTGGTGTTAATACTCGTAGCTTACCTGCTAAGATACTGGTGTTCAATGCTCTAATCCGGGCTCCAACTGAATGGCTGATCCCAGCACCAACCAAAATGCGAAAATAACTTCAACTAAAGCCCTGACCTTTGAATTTATAATGCCTTGATTGAGGACAAAACCCAAAACTGCGTGAATTAGATACAGGCTTCATACCAGCTGGGCTACTTGTGCTCAAGATTCCAACCCTAGACAACCAAAGGGCAAACTCGAGCGCCAATGAAAAATTTCAAATTTGTATTGGCTTAATAAGGGCTAGGACCCACAACTCTGCAAATGTATAGTACGCACCTCCATCCATCCATTATCTGCACAATTTATCCTCAGTAAAGTCACAGGGGCGCTGGAGCCCATCCCAATATATTCGGGCAGTTTGCAGGGGACACCCTGAACTGGTTGCTAGCCAGTCGCATGGCACACATAGACAGACAACTTACTTGCTTATTCACACTAAAGGGCCATTTGGACCGGCCAATTAACCTGACATGCATGTTTTTGGAACGTGGGAGGAAACCAGAGTGCCCGGAGAACATGTAACCACTCAGCCGCCTTGCCGTTCTATTGCATGCGCATTCCCATGTTAATTACCAATGCTGTGTCTGATTTCACGCAAAAGTCAAACCCTAACCTGAGCTCTCCCCAAAACAACCCAAGTTAAAAGCAAAACCATAACTATAGCTGCATGAGGAGAAATTTATTGTCCAAGTGCTTTGTATGCGCTTGCAATGATTTCCCACCTCTTGTATTGGCCATGTTTTATTTAGTCACAAAGTTTATTCCTGCGTTCAGATTTCCAAGACACAGCATCCTCTTCCCCGAAAACTCTAATTCTGCAAGTCTGATGTTACATTAGTATAAGCAGTACATCGATTTACAGTGTTAGGACCAGAAAGTACCAAAACTGGAACAGCTAAAAGTAACTGACAAAAGCTGCAGTAGAGACTATAATTTATGTTTGAGCTTTTGGTCTCTCTCCCCTGTTGAGAACTCTCATATCCATCCATTCATTATCCATCCATTATCTGCGCCGCTTATCTTCAGCAGGCTTGCGGGGGTGCTAGAGTCCATCCAGCCATTTTCGGGCAGTGGGCAGGGGACACCCTGAACTGGTTGCCAGCCAGTCGCAGAGCACACATCTCCCGCAGGGACAATTTTGACCGGCCAATTAACCTGACATGCATGTTTTTGGAATGTGGGAAGAAACTGGAACGCCAGGAGGAAACCCACGCACCGTCACTCTCCCACTAAGAATAAATAGGGAATAAGCCACGCCCACAAGACCTCAGTACCACGATGACGTCCCACACAAGGAAAGTGAGACAGTCAACTATCTGAAGGCCCATCCCCCCTTGGGGGATCGAGGGGGGCATAGAAGCCATGGTCACCCAAGATGGTCCCGAGTTGCCGCTAGTATTACCCGGCACCTCAGTACCCGGTACCACTCTCCCATTAAATGTGAATGGGGAATAAGCCACGCCCACAAGACCTCAGTACCACGGTGATGTCACACAAGGAAAGTGAGACAATCAACTATCTGAAAGCCCATCCCCCCTTGGGGAGATTGAGGGGGGGGGGGGGGGGGGCATAGAAGCCATGGTCACCCAAGATGGTCCCGAGGTGGGTACCGGAAGAACATGCAAACTCCAAACAGGGAGGCTGCCGTAGCTGGACTTGAAACCTAAACCTCAGCACGCAAACCACCCAGTTGCCGTGCCACCGAACTCTCATATGTCACGCTTAAATCTCTCAAAATCCCACTACCCCTCAAATAGTTTCCTCTTTGGATCAACACAAATCTCGTAGTTCCCCCATTTTGACTTCAAAACGGCAAATCTAAACAAAGGAGAGAGATTTTCATGCCTTGAATCAGGCACAAATTTTAATGTAAAAACACGTCAAAATAATTTCATCACACCATGCCCGTGTCGCCGGCACGCGGCTGTAATTTCGTGACAATGCATCTACGGAAAAGGGTAATTAGATCACATCAGGAACGGACAAGCATTCACTTGGAGGAAGGTCGTTTTTAATCTTGTTATTTTGCTCGACTTGCGCGGAATATTATTACTTGGCAACCTACAGTGTAGCTTGGCCTCAGTGGATGTAAACACTAGCGCTAAGACCGTCCGCCTTGGGATTGATGAGGAATTTCTTGCCCAGGAATTGAGAGGCTCGACGCGCGATGTCCGTGATCCGAATCGTGAACAAAACGAGATGTGGAATGGAGGAAACAAAAAAAGAAAGACAACGTTTTAAAAATAAAGTGATTTGGGTTACTCCGTAAGCCCAAAGATGCGACGATTTGGTAGCGCTCAAAAAAAGGACGAAAATTAATTCTCTTTTGTTTTAACTCTTTTTTAAATTCAATTTTACTTCAGGTGCAAAGATAGGTTTCAGGGCTAGGGTTAGGGTTTGATTTATGGATATAGGGTTAAAGTCGTTTAGGCTTTAGGGTTAGTCTTTTGTGTTAAATGTTAGGGTAAGGTTTAGGGGTAAAGTTAGACAAGAGCAGTGCTTTTCAATTATTTTTTGTCACACCTTCCCTTGGAAGAAGAAATCCTCTCAAACCCCTGTCTCCTCCTCCAGGTTAATTATATTTTTCATGGGGTCGTATGAGGGTCTGCTCCACTTTGTATCGCAATTCACATTTAAGCTTATATTGGAGGTTAAATGTAAACAAAACAATACCAATGAGAGCACCACTGCTCCCTAGTGGAGGTGCTATTGCACTTGAAAAAGAAAAGTTTCCCCACTCGACTAGATCAAAGGAACCACTCGACTGGAGCAAATGTCTCCTACATGGTGCCCATGGGGACCAGGGTGCCTCCTAAGGATAGCTGAGGTTCTTCTGGTCTGAAAATAGCTCACCAGTGCTGGGTGAGTGTGACTTTGTGGTAAAATTATTTTTTTGTGGTTGACTCAGTCTATTTAACCCTACTTCCAGTAATTAACGAGGTAATAACACAGTAACAACAAAGTAATGTCATGATAATTTGCCATATTATCAATGTATATCAAACTGGGTGCCCCTATAGTATTTTACATCATTATAACAATCATTTGTTAGTCCATCTAGAAATGACCACAATGTTTGAATCATGACAAATATTTTAGTTTCTGAAGGTTTTTTTCTGATCCTATTCTTCTCCACCTTACTCTCTAACAATATATTATGTAAAACCCAAGACCATTTTCCCATGAACATTGTGATTCAACGTGAACCAAAATGAGTTACGAGGGCCTGAAGAGAACAAGTGAAAGCCTGTGCCCAGCCCCCCGCCTCCATCACATGCTTTTTTTGTAGCTCAAATGAAGTCAGCTCTGTCGTTTTGAGCATAGTGTTGTAGTGCTGTCGAGACGGCGTGGACCAACATTTAGCCTGTGCTGTATCCCCCCCAGGACAAGATTGCTTGCGTTTGGGCTTCGCCTGTTGGGATAAACTGCAGGCTTTTATCACAAAAAGACATCCCGATAAAGCCTAAAGTGAATGGTCAAAGGAAATGTTCAATGGAAATTGTCCGTAACATTTTAACAACCCTTGAGACCTAGACAGAAACAACGATCGTTGGATCACTATTTTATGGGTCCAGCGCTAGTGAGTGGAAGAGCGTGCCAAGTCATTTAACTGACTATAAACATTTTATCATTTTCATTCGGTTGTTGTTGTTTTTTTTAATGCTATTGACAAATGAGGCTTTACATGTCACGGTTGCCATGGCGCCCACTTGGCCCCGCCCGTGTGGCGCCAGCTGCGGCCCATTGACAGATTGGCTTCCCTTCTATTTAAGCTCAGTGCTCTCACTCACCCTTTGTCAGTCCGCAACCTCTGCACCCGCAAGACATGGGTTTAGACTCTGTCTGGTTTCCTGCTTGTGTTTCCTGTCCAGTTTCGTTCCCATCTAGTTTGTCCTGTTTAATTTCGATATCCAGTTTCGATATCAATCCTGTCTGTCCCGTATCTTCTTTGGTCTCTTCTATCCTCACTGTAAAATGTGAAACTGGAGTGCCACGTCCAATTTCGTTGTCACAATATATTCAACCCATTTTGTAACAATGACAATAATGGTATATTCTATTCTATTCTGTCCGTTATCAACCCCATCTAGCCGATATCTGCTCATGCAATTGGTATCAATTTTGTCGGCCTCTGGCTTCCTGTCATTCCACACCAGACTGCTGCCTTACGTCTTCCGCCCAACGATCGACAAATCACTGGGTTAACGTGCATGACGGCCCCATTTCCCGTAAAACAAAAGCCTGTGTGAGAAACGTCACGCATTTGGTTTCTCCTCTTGTTCCTCTTGTTAGGTTCTTGACATTACATTGACTTCATCTTTGGCATTTCTTTAGCCATAGCGCTTGTTTTATTTATATCATGTGTTTTTTTTTCTTAACATTAACTGAACTTGAGTGTAATTATATGGCAGTTGCCGTTTATGTAATGGGGGTTTGGTTGCATTTGGGACATTGTGACAGATGAATCCCTTTTCAATCCATTTCAATGGAAAAACATGTTTCAATTTACGACGATTTTATTATACAACATCACTGCTAATACCAATTAAATTTGTAAATGTAGGTATCACTGTTAACATTTCTGAGGCGTTAAGGGGTTGGGTTGGGTTTAAAATTTGGGTTGGATTAGGGATAGGACTAGTGTTTAGGGTTAGGTTACGGAGATAAAGGACAGAGGTTGGGTTGGGTTTAGTTCAGTTAGAGCTAGGGTTAGACTTGTCACAATCACCCGGATCGGGAACACCTGTGCTCAGGATTTGGCGCCAACAGCCAGGACAGCTGATTGGCGCACACTGTCCATTTAAATCCTCATCTTCCGGATACAAGCTGTCTGATTGTACTATGCGACCTGTTGCCACCTGCTCAGAAAGCCCATACCTCCAACTCTTTGCGTGCCTCCTGTTTTCTTCTACCTGTTTCCGAATTTGCCTACGACCTGCCCTGCCCGCCTGACTCCTGATCTCTCTTCCGAACACGACGACGCCCTTCTTCTCTAGCCCCGACCAACAACACGACGATTACACCTGTCCACGACCATTCCCGCCAAGCCTTCACCCGCCTGTCAAGCTTCGTCAATCCGTCAAACAACGGATCGAAGAATCACGCCTTGTCATTCCTTCCTTCCAATAAAAACCAAGAAACGAGTGCAAGTGATCTCAGTCTTCCTTCCGCCTGACAAGACTAGGGTTAAGGTTTATGGCTATGGTGAAGGTTAGACTAGGGAAAGGGCTATTATTTAAAATCAGTTTAGAGTTAAGGTTGGTCAAGGGCTGGGATCTGCAACACGTGGCCTAGCAATTACTTGTTGCTCTTTAGCACTGCGCAGAGGCTGTTTGACAAATTTTCCAAAAATGTTTACAAGTTGAAAAAGGAAGGAAATCTATTTTTGTTTTCCTTTTCTGTAGGAGGACAAACATGCCCCAAAATAATATTTTCCAATGCTTTTTTCTCCCGCCTTTCCTGTTTGGGCCAAGCAAAGCGCAAGCTTGGCTTCTTTTAAACCCTTAAGGTTCCTGTACAGTTTGCATAAAATCTAAATCCAAGATGTACCCAAAGTAAATTGAGTGTTGTTCTTGAAGCTTTTGAAGCATTTAGACGGGTTTGGTCTGTTTTGAAGGAATAAAACTCTGAAGTGCTACTAATATTGAGTAATCTGAATTAGAACACACACAAATAGAAGGTTTTTATTCTCGCCTTTTTTTTGCATTTAAATGCTAGCAGATTTGTGTAACTTAGGCATCTTAGCAGAAAAACATGTGAGACGATAGCTTGAAGCCTTACCTGGTACCGTGACAAAATTAATAGTAATCTGAAAAACTAATATTTTTAACATTGTTCTAAGATTAAGCGTATCCAAAAGTGTCCATTTGGAGATTACCACTTTACTACACTAAAACCTTTCGAAATTTGTATTTTACTAAAGCATTTTTTTGGGCCATTGTGAAAGATTTGTAAATATATGACTTCTCTTTCCAGAAGTCAAATCAATGATTACGCACACTTGCGCAAAATGATGGTGCGCAAAAACGGATTGCGTTGTGCATGTTATTTTCGGCTCTGACTTGAGTGCACCTCCAAAAAAATGGCATTACATCATGTTCGAGATTTCATTGGCTCACCAATGGGTCAATCATCATTTGGTTTGGTTATTACTGGCTGAAGATATTTGGACCTATTGGAGGCGATAGATGTTTGATCAAACAGGCCCTTGTAGGCTAATGTGGACAGTAGGCCGTGAAAAAAAGCCTGCTTCTGGTTGAGAAAGGTGTCAATCAAAGGGGGTAGAGCTTGAATAACTTTACAAGTGTGTTTTTTTACAAACGGGCATTTTGAAGCTAAGCAAACTAATTTCAAGGGCAACAGTCCAAAGAAGCAGAAATGCTTTTAGGCAAATTTCTATGTACCTGTCGGCACTATCGTGTGAATTTTATGGTTGGATTCTCCGGATTGTCCTTGATGTAACAAATCTATTTCAAGGACATTCAAAAAATTTGAGGACGACCGGGGAAGTAATGGTTAATTAGTTTTCGGGTAACTTGTTTCAAACTGATTGTGATGTTTTTGGGATGAATACGCCGTAAAATTCAGACTATAAGGCGAACCTGATTATAAGCCACACCTAGTACATTTCTTTAGGGATAAATCATTTTGTACATACATACGCCACACCTGACTAAAAGCTGCATGTGCCCACAGTGAAACGTGAAATATCTACAGAGAAAGACAGTACACAGAAAGAGTTTTAATAATATACGGTAGCTGGCGTAACTCGACTTTATTGTTTTCGGGTATCTTGTTCCAGACTGATCGGGATGTTTCTCTGCTAAGTAAATTTTGAATCCCAAGAGTTCAAGCTTTGCAATGATATGTGGCATGAAGTTTTTCAGTGACTGGTGACATCGTATAGACACATATTTGTTGATCAAAAGTCTGGCGTCCCAAAAGGCCAGCAGAACGTTAAAGGGTTAAGACAGTCGCGTCATCATTGAATGCTGCACCCATGATTTCAACACAGAAGTCATATTAAACGGGTAGGTGTACATTTATGTCATAAGCACTTTGTCAGTAACAAAGTAGCTGTATTATTAACCGATATCTGATTTTTGCCAATGTAAATTTGAATCACACTTTGGGGACATTTTGTTTTGTTTTGCTTAGGTCCAAAGATGGCTGCTTTTAGTATCAAAAGAGAGAGAAGATGCTGATGCTGTGTTTTACCCCCGTGTCATGATTACTGATGTGACTCAGCGGTGCCCGCTCATTTGGCGCCAACCGCCTCGGGTTCTGATTGGCTCCCTGTCAGTATTTGAACCCAGTCCTGTCTGTCCCCTGTGGTCAGTTAGTCTGCAAACCTGAGTGACTACTAAGCAAGCCTTTTTTCGAACCTGACTCCCACCTGTCACGTTTTTGCACCCGTCTGTCTTCGGCTACGGCCTGTCTTGATCCTGACCACGTCTGCTCTCCCGTCCCGGCTTACGACCTCTTTTTGTTCCCCGACTACGTCTTCTCTCCCGTAATGTCTTTCGATTTGCTTCCGACCCCTACCAAGCCTTGTTCTCCCAGTCCCGGCTACCGACCGTTTTTTTCCGTGACTGACACAGCTATCGCTCGCTAGGGACGATCCACTTTTTGTGTTCGGAGCACAATCCGAGTACGAAAGCGATTTGCTGCCCGTGTCCAGCGAACACCGGATCAAAACTTGTGAGAAACGTAACGCAATTGGGTCCTGTTTCCGTTCTGGTCCTGACACCCATGGACTGATCTGTTTGACCCTTACACAGAATTCAAACTTAAACTACATTAATATGATTTTATTTACTTTACCTTTGAAATAGTCTGCTGCTTTATTTTTATAAGTGCTTGCTACATTTATTGTTACCCAAATAAGGGGCACTTTATGCATGTTCCTTTTTGTTGTTTTTTTGAATCTTCAAAATGAAAATGACATCAAAAATGGGATTCCTTTAATTTTATCAAAAGTAATAAAACATACTGTAATTAATTAATATTGTAAAGACATTAAACTTGAGGGAGTATCCTTCAATAGAGGAGTTACATGGTGGATCCAACTTTTCAGTCATGTTAATAGTAGGCTTACATAACTACGGTAATATAGATATATAAAGCATGTGTGGCATTTATTATAAAGCCTATAAAAAGCTTCAATTTATTTTGCGAACAAATTTGTTTTTTTTTGGTCCAATTTGGCTCTTTCAACATTTTGGGTTAGACTAGTGGGCCACAGTTTTGGGTTAGGTTACGCTTAGAGGGGTCCTGGTTTAGACTAATGTTAAGGTTTAGGGTATTGGCGAGGCTTTTACTAGGGAGAGGGCAAGGGTTGGATTACGGGTAGAAGGTTACGGGATATGTTTGGGTGAAGAGTTAGGGTTAGGGTTTGGAAAAAGGGTTAAGGTTTAGGGCTATGGTTAGCGCTTTTTCTCATTTTCTTGTGAGCTTACTCACTCTGTTTTTCCTCTGAAACGGCGCCCACATCGTCTTGGTCCGTCCTTGTCTTGTAAATGGCCACGAAGGGAACTTCCGGCCCTATAAATAAGAACAAAAAACAACAGATGTCATTTTTCCGTCAGACAACACCAGCGAGTCGAGACGAAAATGTGAACAAAAAGCTAGTAGCGAATGAGTTTATTTTCTGCAATGTCTTAGCTTTATTAAATCAGTTTTGCCAGTGCGCCTTTTGCTAGCGTCAAATTGGAAGAATGTGATTTCCGCCGAGAGACAAATGAGATTTGGTCCTCGGGCTCTGAAAACATGATGGATTCGCACGAAAGTTTTAAAGGTACAGGTTGACTTTGCAAACATTGAGGAAAAAAATGGGACTTGAAATAGAATCTTGTGGTACGCCTCAATTCTCTCTTCCCCTTTCTCCGTTTTTGTCTCTACCTCTCCCACTCTTTTTTAGGCTTTCTATCTCCCTCTGCCTCACACTCTTTCTCTCTTTACCTCTCCCCCTCTCCACCTCCCTTTCACTATCTCTGCCCACCCCTCTCTCTCTCTCTCATATTCTCTCCCACTTCATCTTACTCACTTAGTCTCTACATCAGGGGTCTCCATCGTGGTGCCGCCGGACACCAGGGTGACCCCTAAGGAAAGCCGAGGTGCCCCGGACCTGTTCCGAAAATAGCCCACCGGTGCTGGGTCATTGTGATCTTCTTGTAAAATGATTTTTTTCAGTGGTTGGCTGAGTCTAGTTTCCCTCAGTTCCAATATTTACCTGATTAAAAACGTACATATTAATAACATGATAAATTGTTATTTTTACGAATGTTTATCAAACTAGGTGCGCTTTGCGCTAATTAGAAACAAAAAGTAGCTCCTAGCTTGAAAAAGGTTGGAGAGCCCTTCTCTCCATATATCTTTCTTACCCCCCTCCTCTCTTTCTACCCCCTCTCATGTCTCTCTTTCCCTCACACAAATTTTCTTTCTGGCTACCTGTCTCTTTCACACGCCCTTCCCATTTTTCTCTTACCTCCTCTCTCTATCTCTGTCTCAACTATTTTTTCTCTCTTTTATTCTTTCTCTTGCTCTATCATGCTCTTTCTTTCACTTTTTACAACTCTCTCAATTTCTCCCTCTCCCTAGCTCCTTCACTGTCTCCGTCTTTTTTATATTTTTGTTTCGCCTTCTCTTGTGTCTCCCCTCTATCTTTGCCTTGCTCTTATACCTTTTCCCCTCTCTTTTTCTCTTGCTATATTTGCTTCTTTTAATATCTTTCCTTCTGTGTTACCTATACCAGTCTCTCTCTTCCATTTTTCCTCCTCTTTTTTCTTCTTTCTCTTTAGCATTTGCTATCTTTCAAAGCTCTTCCTCTCTTTTTCCTTTTTTCTCCTTTTTCTGCTTTTCTCTATCAATCTCCTTTTCCTCCCTTTCTCTCTCAGTCTCTCCCTCTGTGTCTCTCTCTCTCTCTCTCTCTCTCTCTCTCTCTATTCCCCCATGTATTTCGGTATTTCTTCCGGCTTTCTCTCTACCGTTCTTTGTCTCTATCTCAAACTCTTTCTCTTAATCTATTTCTTGCTCTCTTTTACACTCTCTTTCTTTCTCACCTCTCACGTTACCTCACCTCCCTTTCTCCTCTTTTATTTCACACTCTCTCTCTATTTCCTCTTTTTCTTTCTCATTCTATTGCTTGCCTTCTTCTTTCTTTCTCTATATTTTATGTCGTTCTCCATTTTTCTCTGTATCATCATTATCTTTCTCTCTATACTGACTCGCTACAACGGGTCAGGTGTATCGACATTTCGTTCTGTGTACATTGTTACAAAGAATGACAATACAAAGGAAATTATTATTATTATTATTATTATATTATAAAATGTGTACCTCAAAAGAGAGCGTAATTAGGTTGAAAAAACCCATATATAATTCATACAACAATGTATGTCCTTACAATTAGAAACATGTCACCAGGTATTTGTTTCTGTACAAAAAATTAAGTTTTGGTCCTGAAAATGTGACTCTGGGGGGGTCACCTTGACAATGGAGCAGGAAGTAGCTCATGTTGTGGCAGAAGGAGCCGCTAACATAAGAACAACCGCAACTCAGGCCGCACGAAAGGCAGCGGCGGTTGAACGATCCGAACGTCTCCGCACTAAAAACAAACAAAATATTTACATCAAATGTTATGTTTTGATATTTGTATAAAATAATTGTGTTTTTTTTTCATAATCCAAGCAGCACCTATAAAGATGGCGTCGCTTTGGGCCGTCTTCTGTACTCAGGAAATAGCTAAAAAATTGAGACACATGGTGAGAAGCTCAAATTAATAAA
The DNA here is from genome assembly GCF_059441175.1 of Urocampus carinirostris. Classification (NCBI taxonomy): domain Eukaryota; kingdom Metazoa; phylum Chordata; class Actinopteri; order Syngnathiformes; family Syngnathidae; genus Urocampus; species Urocampus carinirostris. The sequence continues at coordinate 6,944,301 of NC_142366.1, read as the reverse complement.
CAAAACTTGTTGTTGTTGGTTGTTTTACTTATTATTTTATTTCTTATTATATTTGTGAACAATTTTTGCACATTTAGACTCACATGAGCTGACTTTCCTCATCGTAGGCCAAAACCTCTGTGACGTCCCAGTCTCCGGATGTGATGGACTGCAATGTGTCCGTGCTGGTGTTTGCCTTCAAATATAAAAACAAAAAGAGAATAAAATGAAATACAGTAGACCCCCCCAGGATACATCAATTTCACCTTACAATATTTTCACTTCAACGTGCGCAATAAGATGGGTTTTTTCGCGTCCTTTTTGAATCATTTTCCTCACTATACCAAATCATCAACAAATTATTTTGAAAAAATTAAGATTAAAAATTTGTCGAATTAAAATAAAATTCAAAATACAATTCAAAATGTGCAGTGTTGACAAGTTACTTTTCTAAGATGCCTGTCTGCTATTGGTAAATGTCATATAATAAGCAGGTTTTCTATTGGTTGGTGACACAGCATCATGAACTGACAGGCTATTGGCTGAACTCCTTCCCACAATGTCTTCCCAATAAAGGCAGAGGGTTCATTCAGTTAAGAACTGAAACGGTGATACAATACTGTATTTTCTTTACTGTATTAATTTGCTAAGGGTCATTAGGCTTGCAGTGATGGTAAAGGGAGAAGAAAAAACAATATAATCATAGAAACCAAGCTTTTGTCTTCATTTTTTTGTATTTTCTCTCCCCTACTATACAGCAATTTCACTTTGCAATGCCCACCTCGGAAGGGAATAATGACGTCTACCGGGGTCTACTGTACTCGTATATAAAAATGCGGACGTGAAACGAACCTACCTGCGAGACGGACATGGAAATATGGAAGAACTTCCCGCGTCCTCCTTGCGGGATGGCCCTGGTGAAGAACAACTTGAGGCCATCCTTGGAAAAGAGCGGCTTGTCGTCCTGCAAAATACGAGAGCAGGTGGTAAAAAAAAGGGAAAATTCAGACGGGAAAGGTCACACGCTCACCTCCCGACGTTCTCACCTGCCGGGAGAGCCAACTCTCACTTTCGTCTTCGTGTTTCTGTGGACAAAAATAAGAGGAAACGTTTTTTCTCTGAAGTTGCAGTACTGTTTTAGGCCATAACAAGCCCTGGCAGCACTGAGCTTAAATGTTCAATTTTGAGCATTTTGTACTTGGATTGTAATAATCAAACCAAAGATTAAAAAATGTTCTTTCAATACACATTATTTATTTTGTTCTTTTTTACATCTCTCTCTCCCCCTTCTGTTTCTTTCTCTCCCTTCCTCCTTCTCTATCCCCATTCTCTCTCTCCTGCACTGCTTTCTCGCCACTCCTCCCTCTACCTTTCTCTCTACTTTTATCTCTTGTCCTCTCTCTCTTCTCTACCTCTCTCTCTCTGGGTAGCTTTTTCTTTACATTTTCCTTTCCTTCCCTCTAACTCTTTCTTTCTCAACCTATTTATATCCCCTTTCTCTCTTTACCTTTATCTTGCTCTATTTTTCTCTTTCTTCCTCCCTCTTCTCTACTTTTCCGTTTCTGTGTCCCTCTGTCTCGTTCCCCTCCTCTTCTCTGTCTCTCTTTTATACCTTTCTTTATCTCTCCTCCTCAAATCAATCTACCTTTCTCTAACACCCTCCTCTTTCCCCCTCACCTCTTTCTCCTTTCTCTCACCCTCCATCTTTCTCTAGCTTTCTCCCTCATTTTCCCTCCTTCTTTATAATTCAATCCACCAATTTCTCTACCTCTCCTCTCTCTATACCTCTCTTTTATTAGCTACTGTTATTTCCCTACTCTCTTTCCCCTCCACTCATCTCTCCTCTCTCTCTTTCACCCCCCTCTCAGAATTTCTTTCTCCCCTCTCTCTACCTTACTCTGTTTTTTTCCACCAATATTTGTTGTCCTACTATTTTTCTCCTCCACTCCATTCTACCCCATTTTGTTTTTCTCTCTCAAACTTTCTATCTCTCTCTCTCCCTTTTCTCTATCATTCTCTACCTTTCATTTTTCACCTTCTTTTCACTGACCCCCCCTCTCTCTCTTTCTCCTTTTCTTTGCAGTTATTCATTCCGCTACTCTCTTACCCCTCCACTCCCCTCTTCTCCTAACTCTTTTTGCCTCTCAACATCTCTCTCTCTCTCTCTCTCTCTCTCTCTCTCTCTCTCTCTCTCTCTCTCTCTCTCTCTCTCTCTCTCTCTCTCACTCTCTCTCTCTCTCTCTCTCTTTGCCTTTTTTATTCTCTTTCTCTCCCTGCTCCCCTCTCTCTCTATCTGTACCTCTCTCTCTCTCTCTCTCTCTCTCTCTCTTTGCCTTTTTTATTCTCTTTCTCTCCCTGCTCCCCTCTCTCTCTCTCTGTACCCCTCTCTCTCTCTCTCTCTCTCTCTCTCTCTCTTTGCCTTTTTTATTCTCTTTCTCTACCTGCTCCCCTCTCTCTCTCTCTGTACCTCTCTCCCCCCCCCTCTCTCTCTCTCTATCCATCTTTCTCTCTTTCTCTCTCTCTCTCCCTAACTTTCTCTCACTCTCTCACATTTTCCAAGATGAAAAGTAATTCTTCTTCACCAAGCAACATGAAAAATGAACAAGTAATGAATACAAGTCCCTATAACAATATGCATCAGACCAAAGAAAAGAAGAAAAAAATATATATTGGTACCTTGGTACAGACGCCAGTTGTAGCCTGGCAGAGCGCCATGACGGAGATGTTCTGTGCTCGGTTGAGCCAGTTGACAGACAGTTTGGTACTGGTGGCCCATTTCACCGATGTAACATAATACTCCCTGACAAGTCAGACAAAATTAAAAATTGCTCTTTTGCTCTTTTTCAACAGACCACCGTCCTCACAACCTCACTCAAGTAGAATGCCCAGCAATGCCTACACTGGTAATTCCAAGCCAATGCCAATGCCAAGCAATGCCATTTTGCTTGATTAAATTAAAGGTGGGGAACAAAATGAGTGAGAGGAGCGGGCTCACCTGAATCGGGGGTCTTCGGGGGGCCGCATCTGGATGGTGTGCAGGGGCCCGTTGAGGTTGACCACAAATAAGGTGAGGAGTGGGTTCTCCTGGCCAGCTTTGGGGTAGTGGTACTCCTTGCCCAATGGGTAGGGTATTCCGGTGAAGGCGGGCAGCTCCATTTTGGGTACAAGGCTATCGTTGATGGTAGCATATGCCAAACGGGCACCGTCTGGAGACCACCAGTGTGCGATGTGGGAGTGGAAAATTTCCTCTGAGCAAAATAAAAAAATGAATACAGTAAATAATAAATATGGGGGGGTTCAAAATTTATAAATCATTTAAAATTTTAAATAAGATTTTGAAATATATAAAATAAACAAAACACAACAAAATATAATGACAGATCGACAGGTTGCACGTTCGATTCTTGGCTCCTCTGAGTTAAATGTTGAAGTGTCCTTGGGGAAGACACTGAACCCCTAATGCCCCCAAAAGGCCAATAAGTAGGTAGGCGCCTTGCACGGCTGTCAGTGCTATCAGTGTGTGAGTTTGTGTGTGAATGGGTAAGTTTGAAGCCCATTGTAAAGCGCTTTAGGAGGTCTGCACTGACTTGAAATATGCTGTATATTTGCAGACCATTTATCATTTGCCAACATTATAACATTTCCAGGACCATTCAAGGAAAAATAATGGATTATTATAGTGTTAATGAAAATAATCACTGATTATTGTCGTTATCATAATTATTATTGATCCCACCAACACTAAGGTAGGGTCGCTGGGGGAAAAGAACTAATCTACTCTAAATATGATTTGTTCATCAGAGCCACTATTTTTGGCCATGTTACTAAAAAAAGTTTTACTCGTTACTTGCCCAATACTGCAATCATTTCAAGAATTTACAAGCATTTCAGCCATAATTCAAGCACTATACAATGATTTCAAGCTACTGTGCGGACAATGCATTTAAAATATAAAAAATAAATAAAAATAGAAATCTCCAAATAGAAAAATAAAATGACAATAACTAAATAGGGATGTTTATACAAATAAAAATGAATATAAAATAACAAATTTAAATATCAAAATGAATAAATAACATAATATCACAATATTCAAAATAAATCTAATTATAAGAAATATATAATACATTTAATAAAATTAAATAGAATAGCAAAATGTAAAAAAAAAGTTGAAATATACACAAAACATACAAAAATAATGAAAAAACTTCAACTTGTTAAAGGTTTTGAAATATAGTAAGATGTAAAATTGTCAAGTCAAGTCAAGAGATATAAAAGTTTTTTTTAAGATGCAAATAAATAATTAGATATAATAACATACAAATGTAAATAAAATAATTACAACAAAAGAAATAAATATAAACATAAAAATTATAAAAAGTATAATACCCAAATTGAAAAACAAAATAACATGGTATATATAAAAATAATTAAAAAATAAGTATATAAATAACAATTATAAATATAAAATAGAATTAAATAAATAAAAACAAATAATAAATAAAACAAATAAAAATTAAGAATACAAAAGTATTTGAGGGCTGTGAAACTTCAAAATTTACCTTGGCTTATTCTCATTGACACATTTACCTAAAAATATATTAATATAATCATTGTAAAATTCAGACAAATAATAACAATCAACATTTAAAGTATTATTCTTCCTACTCTACTTAGAACGTTCGCTTTACTTTTTAGAACATACAAATTATTTAAAAAGTATTCATAAATTACTGAAATTTATTTAATAGTTATCGATTTTGTTAAAAATCTCTTTATTAGGAAAAGAATACAAAAATTGGTCGAGTATGAGGGCTTTTGTCTGCAAAAAAGAACTCACCTTCATACAGCCAATCGCTGAGGCCGTTGAAGACCACACCCTCCTTGCCAGAAGAGACCAATCGGATGGAGCGGCTCTCCACCGTGGAGCGGTAGTAGATATTGTTCTCAAAGATGAAGATCTGAAGACCACACCAACCAGAAGTCAGTGCAATCATTCAAGGGTAGGGTTTCAAGAGTAGAATAGGACTTTAAAGGAACTGTTTTCTATGGCATTTGAGAGCCTTATTTCAGATTTTAAAAACAAAACCTGTCTGGGAACTCTAATGTCGTCTTCTAACCCTTACAATCTTTTGATACACTAACACTGACTAAAGGCTTGACACTGCAAAACTAGTTGAAGATAATAATTTGAATCCACAACCCTGACTTAAAGCTAAGTGTACTGTAGATCTTTGTTTTGAACCCTTGAAACCCAATTTGCAGTTAAAAAACACAATTGAAAAAAAAACCTAAATCAGGCTTCAATTGCTTATTTTAAACACATTCGTTTTCTTTAAACCATAATTTCAAACTTAAAAGAGCCTAACTTGAAACTCTAAAAGATGTTTTTTATAACCCTGAAAAAACAAAAAAATTGTTTTGTTATAGGCCCAAACGTTGAAACATAACTCAGGTTTGAAACCGTAATTCATAAGCCTAACCCTAGCTGAAAACCCCATTTTAAAATGCAGAGCTACGCTTTAATTTATTTTAGAGTGTTCTACGCTTTAAGAATCACCACAAAGCGCTATCTGTGGTACGGCTGGGCTTGTTTTCTAGGTCACACCACAGAGCGAAAACCTGACTCCCTTTCGGGGAAAATGAACACACTTTTATTTGTAATATTTTCTGTTCTCAGCAAGGACAAACTCATTCGTATTTGAAATAAATGGACTAGGAAAAGATGGAAACTTTTGAAGTAGGGTTTCAAATGAGAGTCAAAGTTTACAATAAAAGGTAGCTTTGAAATGAGGTTTGAACATTCGTATACGGTTTCCTAATCAGGGTTCCAAAGCAGGATCAGGGTATATAGTCACCGGTGCAAGTTAGTGTCGGTAAAAAATTACGGGTTTAGGAGTTTGAAATTTAGGAATGGGATATTAAATCATTGTTGGAAGTCAGTGTTGGTGCTAAATTCATTCAGTAAGGGTTTGAAATCAGTACTAGAGTATCAAGTCATCGTTGGGAGTTTGGGTTGTTGATAAACTTAATCAGTAAGCGTTTGAAATCTGGTTGAGGTTTCGATTTTGCTTCATTATTCTCCAGATAATCCAATTTTCTGTCCAATCAGAACCTTCCTGACAAGCTTCAGGCTAACTCAATCTAGCTGGCGTGCTAATTAAACCACTCACTAGATAACGGATAATGAATGTGGTGGCACTGCAGGATCTCATCAATTCCCATGCCAAACTAATAAAGTTCAAGATATCGCTTCAGAAACAGTTTAGCTAGGACCAAAAAAAAAAAAAAAGGTAACTAACTACAATTTAACTAAAGAAATACATAACCGTAGATATCCTATTCATTACCACTTTTCTCTCAGGTAAACAGACAAGAGCCATAATAGCTGAGGGTTCATTTCAAAGTGAATGTCAGGGTTTGTTCACCTTTTTCAAGTAATTTTAAGGAAAATTTTAAAGTCTTTCCAGTATCATCATGGGAACAAATCCAGTACCAATCAAAAGAACGTATTTCTGTTGATTTTGATGACTAAGAAAAATGGTGGCTATCTTGCTGCTAGCACATACTTAGGGCTATTTTGAGCTGTTCTTTTCAATGATCTACAATCTTTTTGTGTCAATGGGCTGCCATAAACTGATATGAATTCTGCCATTCTGCTCAACAACGTGCGTGCAGCTTTGCAACTTCATAGTTTTGTACAAACACAGAAAGGGCTCTATAGGTGTTAGATAATATTTGAAAACACTTTTTTTGTAGATCTGTGAACATTTTAATTTATATTTTGTGTGTTTTTCAAGAATCCCCTCCAAAACATATGAAATAACTGATAACTAAATATTTTAGAGCATTATATTGTATTTATATTGATAAAAAAAATTCTGAGGAGCTATTTGGCGGCCAAAAGAGCAGGAAATTTTCAGTGAGCCGAGCTAAACAAGCCGATTTTCGAAATAGAGCTGTCCTCTTGGGTGTAACCAGTAGGTGGCGGTGACGCTTCACCTGACAGCACCATAATGTCAAGCCATCAAAGCAGGTATGTCGGCATGGTTTTGATTTTTCTTTATTTATTGAACAGTCTATGGAGTCAGACTGCTAAGAAACATGATGGTTTCAAGTATTTCACCCAAAATTCAAGCATTTTCCTGACCTTGAGAACACAACATTTAAATTCAAGCATTTAAGGATTTCGAACACCCGTATGAACCCTGTAGGGCACTAAGGACTTAATCTGAGAGCCTTACCAGTTGCTGCCCCTGCGGACCCCATCCGGCATACTGCAGCTGAGCGTTGCGCACCTCAGGGGGGTTCAAGTTCCAGGTCTCCCTGGAAACCGATAAATCGGATATCGATTATCAATCGATTGATAAGTTTGAGCTAAGTACCGCATCGACTTACGGCGTCTCCAGGCTGCAGATGATGTAAAAGGCCGTGTAGGAGTACTGGTATACCTGGTAGGAAAAACCAGAGCCAAATCAAGAACCAGGAATTTCTGGACTCAAATGAAGTCCCCAGTACGTGAAGATATTTTTACAACTGGAGATCCCAACCAAAGCAAAAACTGAGGAAATCTTCTGGTGCTTCATTTAAGGTCAGATCATTTGACCTAAACCTCGGTTGGTGTCCAGTTTAGTTTATTGGACTGCAGGAACTTATTTTAGTTTTGAAGACCTTTAATATAGGGGAAAAAATACTGGAGGACTAATGTATTAAATTGGACCTCCAGTAGAATTTTCTACAGTAGACCCTCGAAATACAGCGACTCCGCCTTGTGACGTTTTCACTTTACTATGTGGAATAAGATGATTTTTTTTTTGGCTTGTATTTACAGCAAATTGTTGGGAGTACCCCAAACCTTTGATAAGTTATGTCTGTAAGATGCTTGTCTGCTATTGGTCCACATCATATCAAACGTTGGTCTGATATTTTTTTGTCACTGAATCATAAAAATGCCGATATACTATTAGCTAAACTCCCTCCCTCAATGCCTTTTTCTCTCTTCCTTCAGAGTTTTGTGACAACCTTTTGTGATACTAATACTGTATTTCTTACTGTATTCATTTATCATGTGTCTAATGCTTGCAGTGATGCTAAAGTGAGAGGTAAAAACATGATAACCATGGATACGAAGCACGCAAAAATTACAAAGAGGGTATACGAAAAGCTACACTCATTAAGTTGCATGGCCGTAACAATCAACAGTATGGACCAACTGTATTAAGAATAAGGAGGCAAGTTTTCTAGGGGCATGACAATCTTTGCAAGTGTAAATTTTATAAATACTTTTAATCCGTTGTCTCCTCCACCCCTTCCATCCACCCACTACTCCACATAACCAGGTATTGTCATATCACACCAGAGGTAAAACCCAAATGAATATGGTTGTAGCCACTAGAGATCGGGACGTGTAAATTTGGAAAAGAGTTTTAATTTGAATCTGCTGTCTCTTCTACCTCGTCATCCACCTGCTACTCCACTGGACCAGTTCAAGTCAGTCCTTCTGACGATCAATAAAATACCATCTTTCCTTTGCATTCATATTTATTCATTGTTATTTGTCCTATGAATAGTACTTAATTTCTACTATTTTGGTATTTCGATGTTTTTATCTTGGGGTGGGAGGCGATTTAGCTAATTAGCATAGGTTCATATTCCCCACTATATAGCGATTTCACTTAGCAACCCCACTTTAGAACAAATACAGATAATGTCACATCCCAAGGGTTTACTGTAGTACTTCTGTACAAAGGAAGGAGCGTAGTACTCACCGGCGCCACATTGTAGGCCAGCAGGACATGCTTCATGTCCGGAGACACGTCGTATTTGCTAGCTTTGTACATTTCCTGCCGCGGGATAAAACGAATCATTAAACAAGCTCGCTGCGTTCCATTTCCTTTCAGTCAAGTCTTTAACTGTCCGCAGCACTCTGCCAAGATCGCATTCATCTCGGCACCTCCGAGATGTTTATGAGCCAACGGCAAGACGAGTATTGATCACGCGTGATAGACACATCATCTTCTGATTAATTGACCCTTTAGAAAAATTAGCGAAAATCTTGCTGAGGAGAATCAGGACTTACAAACTTCTTGTGGTGCACCAGGATAGTTTTGCCGCCGCTGTCCACGTCCAAGCGGATCACATTGCCATCACGGTCTCGGTACAGCAGTTCATTATCTGCAGATGACAAGATTGGCGATAAGCTCTCAGGATCTGGCACACCATATCACCCATTGAGAGCACCAGCCTGGGGGGAGTGGCTGGAGAGCACCCAAATGTGTTTAATCACTTCATTATTTTCAGCTGTTTATATTTCCTGTACACTACAGCAGGGGTTGTTTCTTGTTTGAATATTTTGTTAGTTGTTAAGAAGACCTGTATCTGGATTTTGCCACTAGATATAATGTTTTGAACACATCTAGATAGATAGATAGATAGATAGATAGATAGACAGACAGACAGACAGATGGATAGATAGATACTTTATTCATCCCCGTAGGGAAATTCACACTTAGAGCAGTATCCTTGTGTTGAAAATAAAATAATAATAAAGTAAAATAAATAGAATACATAAATACCCAATGTAACGTGTTGATACAGAGCATTTAAATAGTGTTACATAAAATACACTCTGTAATAAAAATAGGGTAATATGCAAATGTAGGGGTGGGGTTAAATGTGAGCTTTTACTCCCCGGGGTGGAGTTAAAGAGCCTCATGGCATGAGGAAGAAATGATCCCCTCAGTCTGTCTGTGGACTGTCCATGATTGACCACAGCTTTTTCAGTACCCGTCTCTCAGCTACAGTTGTCAGGCTGTCCAGCTCTGTGCCCACAACAGAGCCCACTTTCCTCACCAGTTCCTGCTTCTCCACATATTGGATCAACCCCTGGTTAGTGACATATGTCCCTAAATTTGGCAATAAAGGAACCTTGGCCACTCCAGTCCCGTATTTTGGCAAATTCTGTCTTTGGTTTTGGCAATGAAGGACTCTGTTAAACATTTATCTTTTTCCGGCTGCTCCCGTCCCCAGTTTCGGTGCTGAAGGACCCATGGACGCTTCTGGCCCCGGTTTTTGCCGTTTCGTTCGCCAGGTTCGAGGGAAAGGCACACGTCTTTTCTTCTGTTCCGTCTTCTGGCAGTGAAGGCCCCCCCATTTCCTTTGTTGCAGTGTTGAAGATCACTCGGTTGCTTCTGTTCCTGTTTTTGGTGGCAAAGGTTCCTCAACAACCCACAACCCCTGTTACGGCGGCAAAGGTCCGTCGGTCGCTTCTGTCCCCGGTTTCAGCCGCACATGTCCCCAGTTCTGGCAGCAAAAGACCCTTGGCTGCTTCTGTCCCTGGTGTCGGATGCTTCAGTCCCTAGTCCCCAATTTGGTTAATCTATTCCGGATTTTGGCAAAGAAGGATCCGTGGCCCACGTCTGTCCTTTTTCGACAGCCGGTTCTTTTTCCCGATTCTGTACCCAGATTTTACGGCGAAGGACCTTCACCCACGTCTTTCCCTGGTTTTGCCAGCAAAGGACCCTCAGCCACTACTGTGTCTGGTTTTTCTTTTCATCCGGTTCTGTCCACAGTTTTGGCCGTTTCTGTCCTCAGTTTTGACAGTGAAGGATCATCAGCAACTGCTGTCCCCTGTTTTGCTGGCGAAAAAGACCCTCAGCCACTTCTGTCCCCCTTTCCGTCAGTATTGGCAGCGAAAGACCCCCAGTTAGCACCTCAAAAGCTTTGAACTAAGTCCCTTGTTGCCAAGAAGGTATAACCTCCAATATTTCTTTCAGAATTTTGATTCCGTTCCCTCTATTCTTCTTGACAAAGAGCTGCTCCGCGCACCAAAGATTCCCGCAGCGATTCCCGGCGGACGACAACAGCGAGAGTATCGACTATCAAAGCATTCCTGCACCATTATGAAACAAAAGCGCTGCGAGGTAGGACGGCATGAAAGTCGACGTTTCGTTTAACAACCTTCGCACGTCCACCTTTGCTCCGCCACACACACACCGGCCCTAATTAGCAAGCCGAGATTGTTATACGCCATGTTTGCTAGCTGCTAGCTAATTGACCATTAGAGGTGACTAAATTAGCATCACAGACGCTTTGATTTGCAACGTGCTCGGGGGAGCAAAGGCGGATATTTTTAGATTGATAAAGACACGCCCCCTCCCCCCCACTCACTCGGTTTACCGTTCCGACAATCCGACAGATTATTAAGAAGCTAACAATGAGCTTGTGGCCAGAAGGCCGAGTGGCTTCATTATGCTAATTTGCCGTAACTGGTTCGATAATCATCTCCTCGGAGAACCTTGGCATTTAAAGGGATAGAAATATTCACAGATGGGCTGGAATCTGTCGAAAATGATCATTAATATTAATAACTCACTGCCAAAGACGGTCAAAAACCTCAAAAATGAATTTAAATTCAGCTAACAGTGAATGTATTAAGTCAAATAAATGTTAGCTTCATTTTATTATTATCATTAGAAATGTTTGATAACACGTTCTTTTAGCTCCACAATAATACTTAACTCTCGAGTCGTTATCATTACCAATGCCAGAAACCAATAATTTGAACTACTCTGCAGGAAATAATCTTTAAATTAAAATATGACATACTTTGGCTACCATTTTGAGTACCAATACCTTAAAAAGGCTGATATTGATGTGCCCCCATCACTAGTTATTAATTATAGTATTACTTTATTAACAATTTAAAGAACAGAGGCTGTTGTTTCCTTGTGCTGGCACATACACGTACTTAAGAGTGTGTGTGGAAAGGTGGATGGTTGAGTTGTAATTGTGGACGCATCATCGGTAGTGTGACCCTGGGTCACTGGTCGTTTCGGCCAAAACACTAGACGTCCTCTCCAGGGGTGGCCAGCCACAGGATGATCAGCCCCAAGCGTACGCCAATTGACTTAAGGCTAAGCCCTGCCCTCAAACACAATCAGTTAATCACAGTCTGAAAGAAAACCCATAGAATCGGACATTCTGCGTTCCCACGTCCATAGAAATGCATTGCAATTGATCAGTTTTGGGGTGTTTTTCTTACAATTTAAACTTTAATTCCTTAATATTTCTGTGCAATTTGCCTTGAATTCCACCATTTGATTTTGGTTTTCCTTTTGAAGAGTAAGACGAAGACGCTTTTGCCACAAACATCTGTATTTTAGTCTGGCCAATTCTGTAGACATTGTGAAAGAATTGTAAATGTTTTACATCTTTTTCAGAAGTCAAATCAATGATTGTGCACTCTTGCACGTAACAATGGTGCGTAAAAAATGAGTCATGAATCGCGTTGTGCAGATTTGATTTCGACTCTGATTTAAATACACATCTTATTTTTTTTTTTACAAATTTATGTTGGAAATTTCATTGGCTAATCAATGTTAATCATCATTCAAATCAGTTACTACTGGCTGAAGATATTCGGACCTACGAGAGGTGATCTCCCTTTTATCAAACAGGCTCGTATAGGCTTATGCTTGCTGTGGACCATGAAAAAACCTGTTATTGGACAAGAAAGGTATCAATTGAAAGGTCACAGGCTAACTACCATATTTGGAATAATTTTGCGGGTCTGTTTATTTTTAAAGGGGAGTTTTAGAGCAAAACGGACACATTTCAAGAAGCTACGTCCAAGATATCACACGTGCGTTTAGGCAGATTTTTCTTTTTTATCTGTCGGCGTTATTGTGTATTCTGGAGTAAATATTGTACATGGTTGGATTTTCTGGATTGTTCTTGATGTAAGGAAGCCAGTTTCGCAGACATTCAATGTATTTGATGACGGCCTGGGAAAGTAATTAGTGAGTTACGCTGGCTTTATAGTTTTTAAGACTGATCCCTACGTTAGCCCCTTCAAAGAAAAAGGTAGTCGCCTGATGGTGGTTTACTGCTGGTGGTGGTAGGGAGCTGGTGGCTGCTCACTTGTCCTCCATGGTGG